>NC_083709.1:65180000-66555000 GCF_033118175.1 Dama dama
ACAGCCTATTCATAGAGTAACAACTATTATCCATGGTCACTGTTGTTTCCCTCGGTTTCTTATTTTTGCAGTGAGGTTTGAACCTGAGGTGATTCGAGCCCAGAGGGTTGAAAGCTGCTAACGGGAGCTGCTATGCATTAGACATTAGGCACACCATAGCACCCAGCAGATGGCCTTGACTTGTAGGCAGATGAAAGACAAGTGACTCGCCTGAGTCTCCCACAAGTTAAGGCCACAGCATCCACCATGGAAGCACAGAGGACTGCGAATCTTAACCTCACATACTCGGGAGGGTAAGCAATTGCTCTGGAGTGGAGACCAGGAGAGAACAGGCTTAGCTGCCATCACCACTTCTTACTTTATAATTCAACATACTACAGATAAAGACATTCTTCCTGATGTTCCAGGCATTCCCGCAACAAGCCTGGGAAGCTGTGTAAATAACTGCAGTTTCCCAGGACTGTCCCAGAAGGCTCGCCCACTCAGGAGGCCTCCTCAGTTGCCCCTTCCCAGGTCCCGGAGCTTCGTAGCTGCACGCACCACTGCCTGTGGTCAGGTTTACTCAGCAGAACCCTGCTGTCCAAACAGAGTGAGTTTCTGGTCAGAAACAAGCGTGGCCACATGCTGGTAAACACAAGCAAGTCACCCCACAGAGCCCCTTTCTTGCAAAGAGCAGTGCAAATCCAGGGGTCAGCGGTCAGGAGGAATATCACCAAACAAACGGAAGCTGCATTTGCTCCACCATGAAACATGAGCAGCTCGTGTCTCCGGGAGGATTTACTGTAGTATGTCCAAAATAAATGGACATGGGTGAACGGGTGGGGGTGGGGTGGTGTTCCTACTTTAAATCATCCCAGCTGCTCCTGGAGAAAGAGATCCTCCAGGATTTCTCCCCACAAGAAAGGACTTAGGAGCTTGCCATTACTGGATTAGCTGTCTTTATCTACTTGAAACTGGAAGAGATGACAGCACTTCTGTTTGTTTTCTGTTGCTGCTAAGCAGTTGCAGAGGCCTGTTACAGCCTATGAGTCTAGTTCAAGATGAAGCAGTGATAGAAACGTAGTTGCTTTTGGACCAATGTGAGGAGAATGGATTTGTCTATGATTTTGCTTAAGTAGTCAACATTTCCATTTGATTTAAAGGTCAGTGTCCTCACCAGGTCACAACAGATCAAACTATACCTACCTACCCTTGACTTTTTTCAGAAGCCAAGAGGTCGCCTCAACAGAGGAGGACACAGCCTCCAGAAATTCACTATTATTTCAAGATGAGTGGTTATTTCTTCGATAGATAAGGTCAGGACTGCAACTCTTTATTTTTTAAACCATGATTAGGCTATGAAAGGTGATGAAACAAAAGAAGGAAGAATGGGAGAAGAATAGGATGAAAAACAGCAGATGTTGGGTTGATTTTTATTTATTTTTTAAGTTTGAACTTTATTTGAACCAGGTTGATCTGGAATTTCCAATGGTTGGGCATCACAGTAAGCAATGATGTCCCCCACACTGGAAAATCCTAATTTTTTCTAAGGATTTAAATATATATTTTACAGCTCTGCCTGCAGAGTAAGATACAAAGAAAAGTGAATTAAGGGCATTTTTAGTTGACAGAATTTTTACTTTTTTACTTATGTAATAAGATTTTTGTAGGCATGAGAGGCCTTAAGTAGGTTTTGGAGGTGAATAGATTATAAAATATAAATAGATTAGTGATATGGTGAAAACCTTGACTCAAAAAACTTTATGAAATTTTTCCAAATAACATTACCTAAGAATCTTTTATCTGGGAGAGAGAATTTTCAGAGGATACACACAATGGCTACAAATATATTCCATGAGGTAGAGGGCAACTGGTGCCTGGTGTATCAGTGCTCATGTGGAAAATCATGTGATAGACCCAACTTGAACAGACATCAAAATGGGACATGCTTCTAGAGGCAAGGAGACTTCATCTGGTCTAGTCTTGGTACCCCTTTAAGCCACTGATCTCCAACTTTACTCAGTCAGTCTATCTTAGGAAAATCAGGAGTTATTTTCTAAAAGTTACTTCCCTAAACTCCACCTCTTGTCAGATATTTTCATCCATGTGGAGGCAATTGTATGATTAGCAGGTACCCAGTTTTTACTATAAAGATCTGTACACAATTGGGGGATGACTTTAAATGGAAAGTATGTGTTTCCCAAATGGGAAAGTCAGCTTCTCACAAAACTGAAAAAACAGCACTCTTAATAGGATAGGAAGATTTTCAACTAACAGAACACATGTATTTAGGTTTGTTTGCATATTTTTCAAGACCTGTGATTTCAACCAATTAGCTATTTTCCATCAATAAATACTATAATGATAGATACATAATGGCAGCCAACCATTTTACAAAATGGAATGTGCTGATTTGAATATATACATACAGTTGTTCTTTTCTGTGTAAAACATTCTATGCCAAAATGGCTAAACTTTTTTTCATTAATTTTTATTGGAGTATAGTTACTTTATAATGTTGTGTCTCTGTGTGTGTGTGTGTTTGTGTATATCTATCTCCCCTCATGTTTATATTTCCTTGCCATTTAGGACACCACAGAACGCTGAGTAGAGTTTCCTGTGCTATACAGTCTGTCCTCATTAGTTATCTATTTTATTCATAGTATCAGCAGTGTATGTATGTCAATCCCAATATCCCAAAGCGTCCCACTGTCCCTTTCCTTCTTTGTTTCCATAAATGTTCTCTCGGTTCAATTCTGTTCAATTGTTCAGTCATGTCCGACTCTTTGTGACCCCATGGACCACAGCACGCCAGGCCTCCCTGTCCATCACCAACTCCCGGAGTTTACCCAAACTCATGTCCATTGAGTCAGTGATGCCATCCGACCGTCTCATCCTCTGTCATCCCCTTCTCCTCCTGCCTTCTATCTGTGTCATTGTTTCTACTTTGCAAATAAGTTTGTACCATTTTTTCTAGATTCCACATGTAAGTGTTAATCTATGATACTTGTTTTTCTCTTTCTGAGTTACTTCACTCTGTATGACAGCCTCCAGGTTCACCCACATCTCTGCAAATGACACTATTTCATTCCTTTTTAAAGCAGAGTAATATTCCATTGTATACAATATATAATATTGTATATTCCATTGCATATATTCCATTGTGTATATCACCACATGTATCTTTATCCATTCCTCTGTTGACGGACATTTAAGTTGCTTCCATGTCCTGGCTATTGTAAATAGTGCTATAATGAACATTGGGGTGCATGTATCTTTTTGAATTATGGTTTTCTGTGGGTACATGCCCAGGAGTGGAATTGTTGGGTCATATGGTAATTCTATTTTCAGTTTTTTGAGGGACCTCCATGCTGTTCTCTATAGTAACTGTACCAAATTAAATTACCACCACTAGTGTGGGAGGGTTTCCTTTTTTCTATGCCCTCTCCAATATTTATTGCTTGTAGTTTTTTGATAATGCCCATTCTAACTTGTGTGAAAGTGGCTGAACTTTATAAACTTTTTTTCTTTACTATCATTAAGTGCTTGCACAAAGAGAGAAAAATATACAATATAGATGTAGAGCCAAATTATGAACTAAATAAAGACATAACAATTTAACTAAATGAAGACATAAACAATCATTAGCTTTTTAAAAGAGAAGTTAAAATCATTTTGGATAAATTATCTTTAGATTATCAAATAAAATGTTTCATGATTTTAATGAGAGCATTAAACCAATATGTGAGTGAAACCACAAATTTTAAAGTTGTGATCCTCTAAGGCTTTGCTGAGGGAATTCCACTTGATAATGTGATCCATCCTGTTAATTTATAGTCACTTGGGATGTACTAATGAAAGACTAACATTCATTAATTCATACAACACGTATGAAAGTCAAGTTAGACACCATGTGTTATAAACGATCCTGCAGTCAGGTGGAGGAAGTGAGCAGGTAAACGTTAATTATACATGAAGTGATCAGTTCCCCATAAGAGGTCTATAGAGATATTGTGAAACATAGGAAGGAGAAATCAGAGGCGGCTTCACAGAGGAAGTGCTCTTTGAGCTCAAGTGTGAGGGACAAGTAAATCTTAAACAAAAAGAATGTGCAAAATACCAACCACATTGGCTGGTTCAGGGCATGGATACAGTTAATATAAATCCTTTTGTCCGCTGTCCTGATATTCTTTCCAGTTGTAGATTGTTATTATTAACATATCTCTAAACTCTTAAACTTCAACCTTGCCAGTTGTATTCTATAATTAAACCCCCTGAATAACCAATATGAAGATTGAAACACAGTCATCTAAATATGAATATTCACTTGGTTCATTCATACATGCCTATTGTTTAGAAGTTGTTCATTATTACAGTCTCTCCTGTGTAAACTTTAAATAGCTGATATATTGTACTTGGTTCTGGGGACCAAATTCTTATAGAGACATGAGTAAACATAAGTCTATAGAGGAAGATCCCCTGAAGAAGGAAATGGCAACCCACCCCAGTATTCTTAGCTAGGAAATCCCATGGCAAAGGAGCCTGGCAGGCTACTACTGTCCATGGGTTCACAAAGAGCCTGACACGACTGAGCAACTAAGCATGAATGTAGTGCTTACAAGTGATACACCCAAGGGGTAGTAATAGAAGTTGCAAGGTGATAAAATTTGACTCAATTTAGGGAAGAATTTTCTGATGTTCCTATACTTCCTATTAAACTTAAGGCAGACAGCAATCTGGTGGGAACTTGGTAAGTTATATTCAAATGCCATGTTATTAGTTGGACAAATATATAGAAAAGTCTATTTCAGTGTTCAAATTATCTGATTCTATATCTAATATAAGCTTCTGTTTTTTGTTTTTATTTAGCTCCCCCACCCCCCCAGAATAACAAATGATTCACAAAATTATTAGATAAGTCATTCCTTGAAATTTTGGGCCACAAATCATGTATGTAATAGTCCATCATGCAGGACATAGAAACATGTTGATAACTTGACTAATCATTTCTTAATATTTGTAGTGTAAATGAAGGCAAAAAATCCTCTTGATATTAATTGACAGCCTTTGAAAATACCCCATATGTTTGGAATAGAATCAGGGCCCTTGCAAAGATCAGAAAGCAATGTCCTACAGTGAGAAAATTGATACCATGAAATAGCAGTTCTCTTTGAAGCTCAGGGTAGAGGTCCACTGAGGAAAGTTAAACACACAGAAGTCAAGATTTGCTAACTATGGGAGTAAAAAGTCAGCACCTGGAATCATTTCAAGCAAAACAGTAATTTCTAGCAGCGGTGAATTGTCAAGAGTGGGTCAAAGAGAACTAATGAAACCATCCTTTCCTCCCCAAATCTCTTGTCTTCTGTAGCCCTCGTAGCAACTGCATAGTAGGATCAGAGGACTCCAGAGGCCAAAGGGCATTTGTCTAAACATCTGTGGAGTTCACGGGACATGTTATCATTGGAAACTACTCAGTAACACGGTGTGGACCGTGGACAGAATTTCATGGAGATAGTCAAACAGTAACAGCAACTGAAAGTAAACATTACAAACATGCTTTTTTAAAGGAGCCTGTTAGTCTGAGATTTCATTTACTAAATTGTCTGGACAAACACTCCTGACACAACCCCTCTGCCCACCCCTAAACCATTCCACACACCAAGTCTTTTTTTTTAATTCTCATAAATAAAATTAATTATTTTATAATGAACAACTCAAGGGCATTTAGTACTTTCACAATGTTCAATAATCAACATTTTTATGTAGCTCCCAAACATTTTTATCACCCCAAAGAGAAAGTCCATACCCATTCAGCAGTCATTCCCCATCTCCCTCTTCTCCCAGGCCCTGGCGACCACCAATCTGTTTTCTGTCTCTACACGTCTATCTATTCTGGATATTTCATGTAATTGGAATAATACAATATGTGACCTTTTGTGTCTGGTTTCTTTCACTTAACCAAGTTTTATAAAGAAAAAAAAACTCTATATGACTTTTACCATGCTTTATTTTGTGGTTAAAAAACCTTATTTTGAATGTCAATATTTGTACTCTTTGTATGGCTCTCTACAAAATGTATTTACTCTCCTCACATATTATTTGATCCTTAAAACAATCTTATAAAGTAGGCAGTAATGACCTTATTACTACTATTTCACAAGTGATAATACTGAGACAAGGAGAGCTGGTTCTGCATCCCACAGTAAAATTATCCAGTGCTTTCCAGTCTTCATGTTCTACTGCCTTTTCTAAAGAATTGCACCACACAGCTTGTATCAGACCTCTTGCAAACATAGTACTTAAACCTGTATCTTTAAAATTTCAAAAGAATATTTTAAATGAATAAATGAAAATAGTGTTTGGATACCCTATTACAATTTGCACTCAATAGAGAGCTATTTTGACATATAATATTTACATAGGACTGGAAATAAACTGAGCACATAAAACCAAATCTCCACCTGGAGTCACATGGAAACCAGTTCAACCTCATGTCTTTGGACCTTGGATGGTATCTAAGTCTTGGTTGTGTTGTCTGTAGAGTAAGAAGGTTCCATATAAATGACCCCTAAGGCCTCTTCCAGATCCAAATGCTCAGCCAACCCCAAGTTGAACTCAACACTGAACTCAGTTTCATCTACACAAGGTCAGTAACTATTTGAAATCAATCAAAAGTTTTATTCATGACTATTACCAACAGCCATCCCTTCTTGCTAAATTTTTTCAAGAAATTGAGAATGTTCTTGATCAAACTAGCTATTTCAGATTTTATTGATTAAAGGATATCTATATAAATAGGCAGTGTGCAAAGAGATCTAATTAATTTGGTGATGGCCAACTTCTTGACTTTCTGGGGTATCACACTATTCCAGACATTTCTCTGTGTTTAAGCCCCTCATTCCATCATAGAACTGCCCATATTTATCACTTTTGAAATTTGGAGTCAGAACAGGACTGCCAAACAGCATTTTTAGCATGTTCATAGACACACTTTTTTTCAACCTGGTACTCAGACCCAACCATTTATTTGCCATCAACCAAAAATTAACATCTGAGTCTTATTATGCCATCTCCATAGATTTTCTGTGGTTGGGTTCTATTTTTAACTGTGGCTTCAGCAATTCACCCAGGATTGGGGAGTAGTCAAATTTAGCAGGTCTAGACTGCCATCTAGAGACCAGAATTAGCATTCCAAAGTCCTGGTCCTCAGTGAGCTTGCTCTTTATCAAAAAGTAGCAATCTGCTGAATAAAGAAACTCCACTTTGCTTTGGCAAAGTGGGAGGTGTCCCCGAATCTAGAAAAAAGAAAGGCCAGAGCGAGGAGCTTGAGGTGGTCCAATTCTGAAAGTCCTCCAGTTACTGAAGAATTAGGTGACCATGGGAGACATTAATGACAGTGAGAGTAGGCAGAGTCCTGCACCCTGAGACAAGAGTGATTCTTTAATTTGCTGTTGTAAGAGAATCCCTTTTGCTGGAAGTGGAAAGTGCCCTGCAGGCCACTTAGGATTTTCCAACTTGCAGCATCAGCCAGAAAGGAAAGAGTCCTCCAGGGCAGTGAAAGCTGCAAAAGCCCTTCATTTTATGTGAGAATCCAGTCTTTATAGTCCTCATAAAACTCAGATGTGGTTTCCCTTTTCCTCCTTGAGTCTAACTTAGTTTCTATATCCTGGGCACACTTGCTATCATCTTTTGCTTATTGTCCCTGCAGCTTTGAAGGACCAGAAGTGCCTGCATTTATGGAATTTATATCTAAAGATCATACTGCTTCTAGTGTTTCATTAGGAAGTGCGTAGTTTAGAAATCTCCCCCTTCCTACTCTTTTTCCCCAAAGTTGTCCTTCAGGGCGCCGTGCTAAGGCCATCTGCTTCATCAGACAATCCTTTGATGGATATGAAGAGGCTGGCTGGAGAGGTACAGAGCTGAGACTGAAGTGGCTGAGAATTAATTAACTGCATATCCATTTGGTAACTGTGCCCAGAAGTTCAACTACAGGAATGTTTTATAAATCAAAAATAACAACTATTATAGTTAACCTCAAAAGCATAGGCCACAAGAGTCTCTGCTTTGCCGATGCTAATTAAGTGGTCAAGTCTCTCCAACAGAATGTCACCCAGGAGTCTCTCAGTTCATGATGAGGACTGAAAAAAAACTATATTATCTTGAAAATTTTTTATAAAAATATGGGATGAAGCACACTATACTCATCTAAAGTTCCAGTGATGTAATTTTTGGGTAGATCTCAAGGAACTTTTAAATCCAAAAATTACTTTTGTTGCAGGTTATATTAAACAGGAAAAATTACTTTTGTTGCAGGTTATATTAAACAGGTCTGGAAAACAGGCACTTCAGTATGGTGTGGTAGAAAAAAATTGAGTTTTAGAGTCCAAGCCACTGAGTATTGAATCTCTGCTTACACTCATCAGAGACCCTGGGAAAGCTTCAGTTTTCTCTTCTGTAACAATTAGGAAAAATGACATGAAGAGTTACTGTGAAGATTAAACAGAATAACATCTGAAAGCCCCCGCACATAGTAGATGCATAATAAACGCCCATACTATTTTTTTTTTAAGTCTTTCATCTGCCTTTCTTGCTCTGCAGTTGGAAACAGGATGTTAATCATAATATTGGGTCTGATAATCTTGCATCATCCCTAGAACACTAGAACTTCTAAAGCAATGCTTAAGCTTGAATGTGTGTATACAGCATGTGTAGATCTGGTTAAAATGCATATTCTGATTCAGTAGGCCTAGAGCAGGGCCTGAAATTGTCCATTTCTGGCAAGCTCCCAGGGGATGCTGAAGGCCTGAGGACCGCCTTTTGATTTGCACGCCTCTAAACCAAGGATTGGCAAACTATTTACTGCCTCTTGGTGAACCTCCTGTGTTTGTAATCAAGTGTTGTTAGAATACAACTACACACATTTATTCATGTAATATCTAGGGCTGCTTTCCAACTACATGGCAGAATTTACTCTCTGGCCTCTAGAGTTTCCTGACCCTCTCTAAAGCATTCTCTCTCTTGTTTCAGACATGTAAATGAAGTTAATCATTGACAGAAGCATGTGGAGGGCTGGGAGAGGAATAGAGGGCAGAATAAGAGGGAGGAATGGCTATTTGCATCAGCTCCCTATTGCTGCTGTTACAAGTGGCCACAAAACCAGTGGCTTAAAACAACACGTATTAATTGTCTTACACTTCTGTGGTTGGAAGTCTGACAAGGGACATTAGCAGGGCTGCACGCCTTCTGGAGGTTCTAGGGGAGAATCTCTTTCCTTACTATTTCAAATTCCTGGAGGCTGCCTGCATCCTTTGGCTCAAGGCCCTTTCCTCCATCTCCAAAGTCGGCAATATTGGTGTCTCTCTGACTTGTCTCTGTCATCACCTATCTCTGACCACAGCTGGGGGAAGTTCTCTGCTTTTAAGGATGAATGTAATTAAATTAGGCCCACCAAGATCTAGATAATCCAGCCAAATCCTCCCATCTAGAAGCCTTAACTTAGTCACGTTTCCCATGTGAAATAACATACTCAGAGGTTCCGAGTTTTAAGGGGTAAGGATCTTTGGAGATTCTGCCAGCCGTACTACCTTAAAGCACATTCTTCAAAGTGACAATTTTCCAATCATCTTACTGCCATAATGTTATCATAGATCATAGTAGTCTTTACATATGATGAAAAGATGTTAAATAGGCCATATGACTGAAAGATGATAGAGAAGGTAGTCCAAGGGTTTATTTTTATGTGCTTCTTTTACCACCAAACAAGGATGTAGACTCACTACCCAAGGGTACCTTGTACATCTCTGCAGACAGTTCACTGCCCAGCTGCAAAGGATGCCCTGAAGTAAGTCAGTCCACAAATTACACAAGCTTACATGGCAGCCTTACCCCTCATACCCCAGCCACCTGCCCCTGAGTTGAGAATGTGTCTCTCTCGCTGTTGTCCATGATTAAATTAAATCTTTGCAATTATTTTCGTTAGCTTTCACTGTTCATAAAATAATATGCCCACATTAATGTCTTTTGATAAAATTAATCACTGATGAATTAAAATCAACTTGCAAACAAAGTAGAAAAGTAATACCTTAATAGCTATGGAGTGAAACTTAAAAATAAACTCTAGTCACTCAACCTTGACAGTAAGATTAAGCAATCCAGAACCCAAGACTTCAAGAAGGAGGGGAAATGCTGACTTGTGGCACTGGGGAAGAAAGCCAGGAACGGAATAAAGGGAAGTGACGGGAACTCTCACTGGGATACTTCTCGGTCGCATCTGAAGCCCAGTGAGGAAGGTTTCAGATATGAATCCCTGACAGCTGCCTGCTAGGCTGTTACGCTTCATCCTTTACATTCTGAGTATGTCATGGTACTCCATAAAAAAGCTTATTGCCTAAGCTGTTCTCACTCTCCTAAGTTCATTCTCTTCAACAATGCCAGAAATATAATAACAGGTAAGCGACCAAGAAAATAAGTGACCAGCTATTGTATAAGATTGCATTTTGCTGAAGGTCAAGACAAATTATCATGAAGTCCTTAAAGATGCTGTTATGTGGTTGCTGGGGGACAAAAGGTTTCTTTTCAGGAGAGATTCTTAGAAGCAGAGGCTGCTGTATTTCAATCCTCAGCTAACTTTTAGTTAATGACTCTTGCCTTTTCTCCTACCGGCTCTGCTTATTAAAAGGAGAATGCAATCTGGAGTGTGTGCTGTCAGAATGAACAGCAGGGTCAGTCACTAATCCCAAATTGTATGCCCCCAGGACGCCTGCTACACAATGAGGAAATGCTTACGTTTGATTAACCTTCCAGGTAGAGAAAGGGAGGCAGCCAGGGGTCTGCAGCTCTATGACATGGTATAATGATAGTTTTAAAATATGGCATTCCTAGAGGATGCAAGAAAAGTCCCAGTACAGGGTGCTGACTTGGTGTAATGAGTGAAGATTATGTCTCTACAATAGCAAGCAAGCCTTGGTGGAAAGAACATTGCCAACCTGGGCATTCATTTTCTTCAAAATATTTATGACAAGATGCGATAATCCCTTATGTCTGTGTGATGCTTTATGGAGTACAGAATGCTTCAAGGGCACCACCCCATTTGATCTTCACCACTGTCCTTTGTGACAAAGGGTTAAAGCTGAGAAGCACTTTTCAAATTTTTTTTTAAAAAATCCTCCTCATTAGCTGTCAGTGCACTATTTCTTGCCCTGGCCTTTTCTTTAACAATTTCTTTAGGTACAGTGAAGAGGGAAAAAATACAATTGGGTGAGTCAAGGAGCTATTGGGTGGATAGAGGATAGATAAAACCATGTAGTTTGGAAGGATATCTCCTGAAAATATGAGTGAAAGAAGGCACAAGGTCTCTTCCATCTCTGTGGCTCCAAGTACAATAAGGAAAAAAAAAATCTATCAAGTTTATAAAAAATAGTTTAATTCTATTGCTAAATCTAGCATTATTTGCTAATTAAGTCAAAAGTCAAAATTTGATATTTTTGTGAATATGAGGCTCAGACCAATGGCATCCCTAGAGACCTAGCAGTAGATGCTGCTCTCGGTAACCTGCAAGATGACCGTGGACTAATTAGAGGCAGTTCTTTAATCTCCCAAGAAAAGTATGCTTTTGTACTTATTTCCTCTCGGCCTTTGATTGCATATCCATGCATTGAATAAAATCCTATTTGCTTTCAAGATCAGTTTAGATACCATATTCACCATGAGGTCTTCTTGACAGCATTTTTTTGTTCTGTCTGTCCTTGTGTCAGTTATGACTACCATGTCATGGCATACATGTGCTTCCCATGCTCTCTTTCCTAGTAGAGTCTGAGTTCAAAGGAGTCAGGGGTGGGGTAAAACACTTAGCATTTTGAAGGTACTGGTATTTGCTGAATAAATGAATGAGTGGAAAAATAAAGCAAGAAGAGTTACCATAAAATAATCAAGCCCAGGGGCACCAGATTGGGTCAAATACATGTTAGGAAACCTAAGAAATATATATTTACACTGGGCAATTTTTCAAGTACAATTATTCCTGACTCTTTATCCTAAGAGTTATCATCATTAGCTTGATGTGATCATTTTACCACACAACTGATGTGGATGGCATATGTAGGTAATGCATGTGTTTATAACTGTTTACTCCAGCCAGCTGTGCCTGATTTATAAAATAGAACTTCTTCATTCTGAGCAAAATCTGATGAGAGGAATCGCCCCCAGCTTAAAAGTCTGCAGTTTCTTCTCCTGCCTCACATTCCACAGATTAATACCAACAAGGCGTATATCCCAGAAATTCCTTTCCACTTTAAAGGTAAAAGCACCTGAGTCTTCTAAAACTGGGCTCCTTAAGCCTCTAATGAGGCTCTGAACTCTCACCCACTTACCAATAGCATCCTAAGCCTGCGACAGCAGATGGAAACTCACACTTCTATACTTTGTCCACTCAGTTCAGGCACACGTTCTTAAACCCACCCTTAGTTATAAATAGAAAAAAAAAAAAAAATGCACCTTATTGATGCCAAATTGGATTTTCCAAACCTGACAAAAGTGCCTGTGATTACAAACCAAACCTTCACGCAAAAACCCGGTACAAATCAACCTTCTTTCAGAAGTTTCTAATTCCTTTGTATGAGAACATTTTTAATAAATATGCCCAAGTAGACTTTATTCTAGACAGAAAGCAACTGTGATAAGAAACAGTAGTGGGCACTTTTGCTTGAGTTGAGGTTGTAATTTCAAATGGAAATACAGCATGAATTCTTTGGAAAGGAGAACTTGCTGGAACGTTAACTTTTCCGTCATCAGAGGGCATTTCTGGATGTTTGTCTTTATCTCTAATTTTCTGCACAGCTTTTTGTTACCCTGATAACAGTGTGTTTTATGGCTGCTCTCCATTAGCCAGTGCTATAGTTTTATGAACCATGCAGAGAAAGTGGAGGAGTTGCTCACCCTCCTTGGGAGTTATTTTGTTGTTGATTTTCAAAGGAATTCAAATCTTTGTTCAGGCAAAATGGGAAGGGGCTTGTTTTATTATCGGCTAACCCCAAAATATAGCAGTTGGCTGGACTCAAATCATGTCTTAAGTTTGCACAAGATGATAGGAAAAAAAAAGCAGTTCTAACTATTCAAATAACTATGAAATCGTCATGACTTATTTCTCAAAAGAAAGGGAAAAATATAAGCACGTGGAAGAGCATTGTTCCTCTCCTTTAAAAAAAAAAAAAAAGCCTTGAAATATGTTTTAAAATATTTTATGAGGTCACACTAAAAAAAGAGTAATTGGAAGAAAAATTCTGCTTGTCTAAGCGAAGAGCACATTTGTAGCGGTAGGGTAAATGTTTTATCGATTGAGAAGCTGGGAAACTCAAGTCATTACTCACCATGGGCTAAAGAATAATTGCTAATGCTCTGGCGGAAAGATTAAAAACAGTTTCTGGAAGTATTTCTTACAATGATCAATGGTGTATCATCCCAGGCCATTGGATCTTCAATAACATTTTTTCCCTTTTGGGATACAATCAATTTTTATAATATGATTCATTTGCCAGTGGGCATGCTTTCTTCATACGATGAAAAGGCACTTATGCATCTTATATTGTTGAAAAGTAATCTTATGCAGCCCAAGATCAGGCTGTGGTATAGAAGACTCACTGGCATCCATCTCTATTTTAAATGGGTTTGGGAAGTCATCTAGGGTGGGGAAGTGGGGGATGGGGGAGAAGTTGCTAGACTCTTTATGATTGCTCTGTTAACCCTTTGAGATTGCATTTAGCACACACGAACAGCAGTCGAGCTCATCCAGGCGCAGGGTGGTGACTGAGGGGGCTACTTTAGATTTCGGCATATGCCACAGTGAGTTTGACTCATTTGCAACACTGATTACCCTGGTGGGGCTCTCAGGTCAGGGGTTGCCTTACAGCTGGCTGCTGGCTGCACACATCTGACAAGGTCTCCAGCACCCTGTGGCAGAGCTCAGCTCTGGTCCACGGCTGCTGAATCCATCAGCTTATCTGAGCTTTAATAAATAACAGCTTCAGTCATGAGAGGATGTGCTTACTCCAGAATTTCTCCTGGGAGAGAAAGTGCTGAAAGCTTAGGCACAGGACCTTTCAGACTCCACTTGCCATTAGACTTGTGTTGAGGGAAATTCATGGCCTCATCACCAGCATCTGCCAATTGTAGAGGCCAAAAAAAAGAGTAACAGAGCCAAGCTCAGGAAATGGTCTTATGTTCTTTTGAAGGGTGACACGAACCCAGCCTGGAGTTTTGTTTGAATCTGAGTACAATGGCTTTTATGAGATTACGGAAAGATTAATCCACCTTCTGCCCATTCCAGATTCTACTCATTCAGTACCCTGGCTCTGCATCCAAGAAAGTGAACATTCAAAATTAAAACAAACAAAACAAAATTTAAAAAATATGTTTTCGATTGTCTACATTTCAAATATTTCCTTTGTTTGATGAGATCATACCCAAACTGATTTCCTGACCCAAAAAAAAAAAAAAATTGTTTTTATTTGAGTACTTAGCAATGTATAAATACTTTTTCATTTTTGCACATTTCTAGTCTGTTTAGTGAACCAAGTCATTAAATTTCATATCTCTCCTTTTTAATTATTTTCAAAGGAAAAATATTTAATCTTAAGAAAAGTAATAATTAAAAGGAAAAAAAACCCTATCTAGAATGATTTAGAGATTTTACTAAATAAAAAAGCCCTTTTACTGTTTAATAATGTCACTTCAAAATCAGTTTTTCTGAAAGGAAATTTTAAATCCTCCTTCTAATCATCATGAAAGTTAAATTTACTGAGTGCTTACTTTGGACCAGGCACCAAGTAGAAGTTTAGATAGATAGATAGAGATATAGATTACTCTATGAGGTAGGAGAGTGTTGTTATCTACACTTTTTATAGAAGAAGAAATTGAGACCTAAATACATTAAGTAAATAACCACTAACTGGCCATAAAGCTAGGTCAAGGTAGGACTGAAAACAGAGCCAGGTTAGTCTACTCTGAAGGTAGGGCTCTTAGCTGCCTTACTGTCTTTCATGCTTATAACTTTTATTGGCTCCCAACTTGCTAAGTGTTTGGGTGTAATTGTGTAGGTTGACTTACCCATCTAACTCTAGAATCCCAGTGAACCATGCTTCCAATATTGTGTTTGGTAACCAATGCTTTGTGAATCTTGCCTTTCAATGAAAATACTCTTCTTGCTATTTGATCTACTTGTGCCTATTATCATTCTTCCTTTCCAGCTTTGCTTCTACTATTATAAATATCACATCCCAGATTGACCCTGCTAGAAGGTCTTTCTCACTACTCTGAACTCCTGCTTCATTTGTTTTGTGCTGTGCACAGAGTATGTTATGTTTGCTTATATTATAGTCACTTAAATGTGTCATATATTTTATTGTATCCTTGCTTTACTGTTGGCGCCCAGCACCATGCAAGAGTCAAATTCTGAATTAAAGTTTGCTAAATGAATGAACAAAAAGCATATAGCAATAATAGTCTGCCAAGAATAACCACTGCTCTATTGAGAAAGTCCATTTAAACCATTTCTAGATGAGCAAATCATTCCCTTAATGTAACTTTAGGTTTTTAATTTAATTAAGTTTTAATCAGATCTCGGTCTTTGGATAGTATGTTAGCTTGCTAAGGCTGCCATAACAAAATACACCGACTGAGAAGGTTAAATAATAAAAGCTGTTTTCTTTTCATTCTAGAGGCTTTAAGTCCAAGATCAAGTGTTGGCAAGTTTGGTTTCTTCTGAGGCCTCTGTTCTTTGCTTATAGATGGTTGCCTTTTCTCCGTGTCCTCACATATTCTTTTTTCTGCACTTCCCTGGGGTCTCTGTGTGTGTCCAAATATCCACCTCTTATAAAGTCACAAGTCAGATTTGATTAGAGTTCACCATAAGAGCCAGAATTGATTAGGGTTCACCATAATAGCCTCATTTTCATTTAATCACCTTTCCAAAGACTCTGTCTCTAAACACAATCCCATTCTGAGGTACTTAGGGTGAGGGCTTCAACATAGGAATTTTGGGGAGACTCAATTCAGCCCATAACAGATAGCTTTGGGGGAAAGATAGAAGGTACAATATTAGGATGAAAGCATTAATAAGTCTTAAAAATGGTTACTTCTCAAATTGGCTGACATCCTAAACATTCAAATACTCTAGAATCCCTGACCCTATACCGCAGCCTTAGCTTTAAAGAGTGGGCCATTTTGTTTAATGGTGAATCTGTCAGCAAATTTTTAAACGCCTGAATTACATAATTTAAAGTGAACAAAGTGAAAACCCAAGGCGATTTCAATTATAGGGCAATTCATCAACTATAAGGAAGAGTCTCAGAACACAGATTAAGTTATGGTGAGTCGGGCAGGGTATGCAAAATTCCTCCTCCAGTATAAACTCAGGAGAGTCTCTGTAGGATGATATAACAAGGCATGGCTATTTCCATAATTGCATTTGCTCCAGCTCTTGGGCCAGCACATTTCTGATGCTCCAACGAAATAGAAAAGAGCTCATAGATTTTCAAGGCTGCAACCCAAGCCAGAGGTAGGCTGTTAACAGTTCAAGACAGGGGAAAATTGTAATATATGGCCTCCAAATTTATACTCTTCCTGACCCAGGTAATGAAACATGAACCACACATCCAGCTTTTGATAAAGCAGCACTCACTTGGGCAATGAGAGACTGTGAGTGGGTATTTATTTCTCTGCCTGCCATCCTAAGTTGTCCTTGACTGGCAAGGTTTTCACATTAACCCTTTTCTCAGAGGAGTCCGAGGAAATAGGCTCCTAGTGATGAAGTCTTATTACATTCGCCACGCATTCTTCAGGTTTCCATTTGTGTGTAATTATCTTCGAGCTGTGTTCCTGTGTGCTGTTGCTGCTGTTACAGAGATACCATCTTGTTGAGTGATTACAAATAGCCCGATGAAGCGAGGAAGACAGTCTCTGCACTATATTCAGTCAGCCTCCAGTAAACAAAGAGCAGGCTGTCAAAATTTCACATCTCATAGATGCACCTGGCTCTTTGAGCGACCCTAGATTGGGCCACCATCCCTTTGTGTGTTACATGATAGCATGGGAAATTCACTGCCCCGATTTTTGGGAATTATGAAAATGAGGACTGCAAAGTGATATATGATGGAAAGCTTTAGAAATACTGAATACCCATGACTGTCATTAATGGGCTTATGGCAATAAAATATTACTTAATAGACCAGGAGAAGAAGGGAAGAAGGTCATGGTAGGTGCAGGAGTTGGGAAGAGGAAGAGAAAGAGCAAAGGAGAGCCTGAAGAGATCAGCAACGCTGTTCCAGAGCTTAGACATCTGTCCATCTTGATACAAATGTGACCCAGCGTAAACATATTCCTGTAGTGAGAACTTTAAAGTGAAATATAAGACTTAGCTCCAAGGAAGGATGATGGTTGTGTGTGTGTGTGTGTGTGTGTGTGTTATACATAGGATAGGTGAGGATATTATATTTGAGTAGAGGATGAGATCAGTCTTTGAAGAAGGAAAACTGAAAGGCTGAAAGGAGGGGCTCCATGCCGGGTGTCTTATGGAGAAGTGATGAGTGAGACCTCTTCACGGAAGGGGGCACTGCTGCAGAAACAAAAAGGATGGAAACCAGTGACAGTCGAAGGGGCAGTTTAATCCTCTGGGAGGAGAAAGGACTCACTTTGAAGTGAGTCCACTGGCTCAGCTTTTGGGTAGGCTGCTTGCCCAGGGTGCATCTTTAAGAAATAGCATGTGGGAACCCACAGCTCTACCTGGAGTGGCACAAAGGGGCTAAGGCAGCAGAGCTAGGATTGCAACCAGGTGTCACCCCAGCAACCGGAGAGAACAAAAGATCATGAATAGTGGGGGTAGATTCCAGACACTCTCTGTCCCCAGACACAAAAGCTAAATGGAGGCCTGGAGGAAAGTGAAAATGAGCAAAAAATGAGTGCAAAGTCTTTAATAGGTAGAATGAGCTTCCCTTACCATCTGGGACAAAGATTCCACTAAATAAAGAAAGAAAGAAAAGCATAAATCTAGAAAAGGCAAACAAATCTATAGTAGAAGAAAGCAGACCAGTGGCTGCTTGGGAATTGGGGGATAAGGTTGGACAAGAAGGAATGAGAAAGGGTAGAGGTTGCAAAGGGTCATGAGGAAACTTTTGTGAGTGATGGCTGTGTTCTTGTTTTGATTGTGGTGATAATTTTGCAGGTATAAACATGTCCAAACTTATCAAATTGTACCCTTTATTGTATGTTTAATCATAATTCAATAGAGATGTTACACAACCCTAAACTGAATGACTTTTAAGAAGTGATTTTCATTTCAGCACCTTGAAAATCCAAAGGTGTCTTCTGCCTGACTTCACATTTGCACAAAACTGCACCTTTATTATCTTGTCTGTGTACTCACCAACCTCAGTTTCTCTGTTAAGAAAATACTATCAAGTACAACAGCTACTTCTTTTCAAAATTCTTATTCTTCAGTGGCTGAGTCACATCTGACTCTGCAACTCCATGGACTCTAGCACACCAGGTTCCTCTGTCCTTCACTATGTCCCAGGGTTTACTCAAATTCATGTCCATTCAGTCGGTGATGCTATTTAACCATCCCATCCTCTGCCACCCTCTTCTCCTTTCCCTTTAATCTTTCCCAGCATCAGGGTCTTTCCAGTGAGTTGGCTCTTCACATGGCCAAAATATTGGAGCTTCAGCATCAGTCCTCCCAAGGAATATTCAGGACTGACTTCCTTTCGGATTGACTGGTTTGATCTCCTTCCAGTCCAATGGACTCTCAAGAGTCTTCTCCAGCACCACAGTTTGAAAGCATCAATTCTTCAGCATTCACCCTCCTTTATGGTCCAACTCTCACATCCATACATGACTACTGGAAAAGCCATAGCTTTGACTATACAGACCTTTAACGGCAAAGTGATGTCTCTGCTTTTTAATATGCTGTCTAGGTTTGTCATAGCTTTCTTTTTTTTTTTTTTTAAATTTATTTGTTTATTTTTTCAGTGGGTTTTGTCATACATTGACATGAATCAGCAATAGATTTACACGTATTCCCCATCCCGATCCCCCCTCCCACCTCCCTCTCCACCCGATTCCTCTGGGTCTTCCCAGTGCACCAGGCCCGAGCACTTGTCTCATGCATCCCACCTGGGCTGGTGACCTGTTTCACCATAGATAATATATATGCTGTTCTTTCGCAACATCCCACCCTCACCTTCTCCCACAGAGTTCAAAAGTCTGTTCTGTGCTTTCTTTCTAAGGAAAAAGTGTCCTTTAATTTCAAGGCTGCAGTCACTGTTGCCACAGTGATTTTGGAGCACAAGAAATTAAAGTCTATCACTGCTTCGACTTTTTTCCCCTTCTCTTTGCCATTGAACAATGGGACTGGATGCCATGATCTTAGTTTTCTGAATGTTGAGTTTCAAGCCAGCTTTTTCACTTTCCTCTTTCACCCTCATCAAGAGGTTCTTCTTCACTTTCTGCCATTAGAATAGTATCATCTGCATATCTGAGGTTGCTGATATATCTCCTGGCAATCTTGATTCCAGGTTGGAATTCATCTAGCCTTGCATTCTTTTCAGAATAATGACCTGTTAAAAGAGATTTTCTCTCCTCTGGTCCAGGTTTGCAGGCATTTCATTTACCCTTCCAACTTTGATCTTCCTCTTCATACTACCCCTTGAGGCAAGACCACAGGCTCTTAGTCTGGTACATTCCAACCCAGACACAAGATAAGGAAGCCTGTCAGAGGGTAAACAAATGAGTGTTTGTCCAACTAAGTTTATTAGCAGCATAAAGAGTAACCAAGACTGCATTCTATACATGGTAAAGCTTACAGGGGAGAAGAAAAAAAAACCTCTCAGAAATCCCAGCCTAAATCTGTCTGGAAGTCCAATTCTCACCTTTTCAGAGCACTTTAATGTGGTTTGTTGATTGATTTGCCATAGTCAACCTAAAGAGCTAGGTTTTTTTCTAATCTTCCCCCATTCATTTCTTTAACTCACCCACTCCTCCGCCAACTCTCTGAAGAGTCACCAGACTCTATGCCAGAAAGCCTACCTGGCTTGGGCTTGAAGTGTAAATATAGCTAAAATTCTCATATGACCTTAACACTTTCCAAATTATGAAATCAAGCAGTTGAAACTTTTAATGACTGACTAAGCTTCTGTAAGCCATAACACAGAAGATACCTTATGAAGTTTATAATTAATTAATTAATGGATCATTTGACTTCAGCAGAGCTGAACACCATTGAGTGGTTTTAATTATTTCCTAATTAGAGAAATTACATTTATTGCTTATAGAATTTGCTAAGCAAATGGTGCCAAATAACATTTTTATTAATGAATATATACAAATAAATAAGTATTATAACAGTTTACAAAATCATAACTGAATTTTATACTGTTTATCATGACAGTCATGTTACAAGATTGTCAACAAACTGTTATATCTTACTTTTGGGGAGTCCTGTAAGTGTTTTGAGATGCCCAGGATTACTGGCTGACAGTATGCCTTTCTGATCCTGTTAAATTCTTTTCTCCTCCAGGTTGGAGAGAGAAAACTGAAGACAAGGTATATCAAACCTATCAATGGCTTCCTCCTGACCTCTCATCTGCTCCTGACATCTGCCTTGTCTGTTTCTTCTTTCCTTCCTCTTGTCATGTAACACCACAGCAACTGCTCAGCCTTTTGGGACAGATAATATGTGTTTATCACAAGGCCAAGGCAGGGCTGTCCCAGGACAGAGGTGAAATATACAACCCCATCCTTTTTCTTAGTATCATGGTCTCATTTGAAAACCAGAGAATGAATTTAATTAACCTCAGAACCAAATGGGAATTAGGGGTTAAAGGGTTGGTGAATCAGAGGGCAGAAATCTACTAGAATAGCACATGTAGATAAGAGATGGGACTCTGAAGTTTGAGTGACATCTGAGAAGAGAATGTGATGTCAATCCCTAGGAAAGAAAAACTGAAGAACTGTACAGCATTATCAACCAACCAGATATAATTGACATTTATACTATAATTTGACATTGTGATTATAAATTGACATATAAAATCATGCCAAACAGTAGCAGAATATACTTTTTAAGTGCACATGGAATCTTCGCCATCATAGACTTTTTGCTTGTTTCGTAGTGTAGGCCACAAAGCAAACATTTATATTTATGTTCATATAAACATTTATACTAATACACTTCAAAGAACTGACATCAGAGACTATGTTTTCTGATCATAATGGAATTAAACTAGACATCAATAACAAAGATAACTAAGTCTTCAAACTAGTGATTAAACAATATACTCCTAAATAGTCCATGGGTCAGAGAAGAAGTATCAAGGGAAGCTGAAAAATATTTTTAATGAAATAGAAATAAAAAAAATAGTGTATCAAAATTTGTAGAATACAGCTGAATCAGTGCTTGGAAGATGTTTTTTTAATAGCATTAATTCCTTATATAACAAAAAAGCCCCAATCTCAAATCAACAATCTAAACATCTACATTAGGAAACTAGACACAAAAAAACAAATTAAACCCAAAGTAAGTACCAGAAGAGAAACAATAAAGTTAGCAACAGAAATCAGTAAAATTTAAAACAACAGTAAAATATTAGAGAAAATCAAGGAAACTACAATCTTGTCTTTAAAAAAAAATACAAGTGATAAACTTCTAGCAACACAATCAAAGAGAAAAGAAAGAAGGCACAAATTACCAGTAACAGAAATGATACAGAAGATATTTCTACAGATCATGATGTCTTTTAAAAGGTAATAATTGAGGACTACAAACGACTCTACAGACATAATTCAACAACTTACATAAATGGACCAAATCCTCAAAAACCATAAAGGAGTAAATCTCTCTGAGGATGAAGTAGACAAGGGTCCTTAACTCTTAAAGAATCTGAATTTTTAATTAAAATATATCAAAAAGAAATCTTGAGGCCTAGATTATTTCTCTAGTGAATCCTACTTAAACATTTAAAATTCTAAGCAGTATCATTTCTGGAAAACAGAAGAATCAGAAACACCTTGCAAACAGTCTTTCCTAGGCCAACATTATCTTGACACCAAAGTCAGACAAAATGGTTCAAGAAAAGAACTATGTAGACCAATGTCACTCGTGATCATAGGTTCAAAAGTCCTCAAAAAAATATTACTAAATTGAATTCAGGAATACATGTTAAAATGAGGATAATCTATTTTTTAAAGTAGGATTTATTCCAGGAATGCAAGACTGGTTCAATGTTTAAAAATCACTTAAGGTAATCCACTAAAATCACATTCTAAAGGAGAAAATTCACATGATCCTATTAATAGACATAACAAACATTTGACCTAATTCAATGTTCATTCAGTATAAAATCTCTCAGCAACTAGGAGTAATAGAAAGGAACTTTTGTACCCTGATAAAAGGCATCTACAAAAATTTACAGCCAAGATCACGCCTAATGGTGAGAGGCTGCCTTCTCCCAAGATCAAGAATAAGTAAGGGTATTTACTCTCACTACCCCTCTTTAACATCACACTGAAAGGCCTTTCTATTGTAATGAGACAATAAAAATAAATAAAAGGTACACATATCAGAAGGGAAAAATTAAATCCCCCCTATTCAAAGATGACATGATTGTTTTCCATATAAAAAAACAAGCTCTCCAAAACTGAGATTTAGAAAGGTCATTGGGCACACAGTAAATACAGACACAAAATTTCTATATACTAACAATATACAATTGGAAACTGAATCTAGACCTTTATAATATCTCTGAAAAGTGAAATACATAGTTATAAAACAAGCAAAACATGTTTAGGTTCTATATGCTGAAAAACATAAGGTGCTAATGAAAGAATGCCAATAACTTAAATGAATGGAGTTATAGTATGTTCTTGGATTGGATAGCTCAACATGGTAAAGATCTCCATTCTACCTAAGCAGATCTATAGTTGATGAACATAATTTCAATCAAAATCCCAACAGAATTCTCAGTAGACATAGACAAACTGATTTTTAAACTTATATACAAAGACGAAGGAAGTAGAGTAGCTAAACATTTTGAAAAAGAAAAGTTGGAGGAATAACACTATCCTATTTTACAAATTTCTGAGAAACTGCAGTAATCATTGTGATATTAGCCAAAAGAGAAACCCATAAGTCATTGGAACAGAGTACAGAATTAAAAAATATACCCATGCGAATACAGGCCTTTGATTTTCAACAGAGATGCAAAAGCAATTCAGTGTTAAACAAATGGTATTAGAACAGTTGAATATTCACATGCAAAAAGAAAAAGGAATCTTGATCTTTAAGTTTTTATAAAAAGTTAGCTCCAAAAAGTATTGTAGATATAAATTTAGAGATTAAATTAAGCCTCTTCTAGAAAAAAGCATCATCTGGAGGTAGGTAAAGAGTGCTTACATGCACCACCAAATGGCAAAAGCATATTCAAATTCGAGTCATTTATTTTAAGTTCTATAACTTCCCCTTGTAATATTTTAGTGAGATAAGTTTTTTCGGGGAAAGAAGCAATCTTTTGTTGGGGTGAAAAAAGCAGAGGGGGCCGCATTTTGACTTTGGTGGTTCTGAGCACTCTTACCTTCACAAGCCCCTTCTTCCATAATAATATTAAATATTAATTTTTATATAACTTTAAATATTTCAACTTTTTTCCTATTTTAAACAATGTAATAGATTTTCAAGGGCTCTAAAATTCTCACTTTCTTGAATTATCATTTGAAGATTAAACTTTTTCTTTGACTCTAAAAGTTTTTTTCTCCTTATTTTAAAAGAAATTAAAATATTTTTGCAACCCCCTAAATGTATCAGGCACCCTTGGCAATCTGCCTGTTGTGCTTAATGGATAAACCGTCCCTGCAAAACAACCAAAACATTGGGAAAATTCTTGAAGTTTCTTAGAGGGAGGGCATGATAGTAGCATGACAAAAATGACACTTCTGACTCCAGTCAGCTTAAAGATGACCTTCAGGAAAAGAGCTGACACCTACTTTCCACATCACTAAGCAAATGCATTTAAATCTACAGATCTTTAATTTTTTTTTTTCAGTGAAGCAACTCAAAGCAAATCCCTTCATCTACACCCAAATACTATGAATTGCCAAGTGATGGTGAGGAGAGCATAAATAATGAAGGGAGCAGATGCTAGGTTTTTGGGAAACTGTCAGTCGATTACACAGCTTCCTTTCTGTGTTGCTGCAGCTACTGTACCAACTGAGTTCCCAGAGCTGCGGCAGTTAGCTGGTAGCTGGGTGGGCGTATCATTACTTGCATCTCTTACAGGGCAGAATGAAACTGATGGTTTCCACTTGTACACATCTACTGTTGATCAAGAAGCCCTGTAGTTTCCCGCTCTGATAGGGAAATGTTACGAGGAATCACCTTTGGTCATACCTCTCAAATGTTACATGAATTTATGTATTCTTCAGCTCTCTCTGGTCATTTCCTCTGTTGCCCTCTGTGCACCTTTTTTCTTTGTGTTCTTTCTATCTTATGTACTCTTTTCCCTCTTCCCTTTATTAGCATCCTGGCCAACCTTCAAGACCTTGGCTCTAAAGCCACCTATTCTACTGCTTCTGAACATTGCCCTCAGAATTAACATCTCTTTTCCTTCCAAGGAAATTCTAGTTGTCTCTGCCTCTACTGTAAAACATGTATCATAGTTAATTGTGATGTATCTTTCCTCAAGTCCAAGAAGAGAGGACTTTCCCTGTTTTTCTATCATCTGTTCTGCCTTAGAAAGTATTCAAAAGCAGTTGTTGAATTTTTAGATTGAATCAAAGTTCTTTCCTTAGGTTCATCATTGCTGTAATCTTTTCCACTGACTCTCCCAGGTTTCTTTATTTGAAAGATGTGAAATATGCAAGCATTAAACATCTGAAGAGCTAATACATGTTGCCAAGCACTTCAGACAATCCTCAATTTCTCTGAAATGTTGTACTTCAAAGGACCTGTTAAGGATTCAGGAAGCAGCCACTGAGTTAAGTCCCTATGTATTAGATCAAGTAGCTCGTCAGAAACTACCAGTGACACCTAAAAGCAAGATCCTAAGTTACCTTTGATCACAAGTCCTCAGTAGCTGCCAGTGTGCTTAGGAAGAAATGCCTTATACTTTCCCAAGTCTAAATTCTCAACGGGAGTATTCATATAGCCCCTACTTCCCACCACTTCATCACTCCAACTTCCTTCAGGATTTAATATTCAAAACTATAATAACTACTGTGTCTCAAATGTTTACTATGTTCATGTAGTATTTAGTTCTTACATTATGTCACTTTTCCTTTTAAAAACATCCCATAAGTTGGGTATTATCACCATTGCCACTTAATAATAGCAACCAGATAAATTCTGATAAGACCAAAACTACTCAAGATGACTAGATCTGTTCTACACAATATTCTTGGTTGTCAGACCACATCACTTTTCTTTAGCATACAGAGGAAGCAGTAGAGATGGTATAGAGTAGGGATAGGGACTTGTCTCAAAGTGGTCTAACCTTGTGTTATGTCTCACAAGTTCTTTGTACAAGGTAGGTGCCCAAGAGATGTTGGAGCTACAGTTGCTCAATATTTATATAAACTCTTGAAAATCTCGAAGGTAAAAGGTGAAGGACACATAGTGTTTTTAACTCTACAAAAGGAAGCCTGAAGTTGAGAGACAAGACAAACTGAAATGAAAGATACATTCAGAAGTTCTCACCTAGAACTTGTCAGCCTCATACTTTAGCACACTTGGAAAAGGCTCCAGATAGCAGAGCCTTTCTGCTGTATGTCTTCCTACCCTTCCTTTCAGATAAGATACGGGTAACGTTAACTTCACCAATAACCATTTGAAATTGTTGGGCTGTAGGAAGAGAAGGCAATAAAATACTTCTATGATACTCTTTTGATGTTTAGGTTAGGACCTGCTTCTTTCCTGAATATTTATATCTGGGAGTGAATTAAGGGGATAATGGGGAGGACTCCGCTATATCAGATCAGGAGAATGCAAGCAAGATAAAGAATATCCTTTCTGGTTTGACGTTTTGAGAGCTATAGAGTCTCAGTACACCCCAGAAGCCTCCCACTCATGAACACTGTAGCTCAGGAATGAATAAGTGTTGGAATAGTGGAAGGTTTCTGAGACTGGCATCTTGGCCTCTAAAAACTGTGTAGAACTTCCTTAGCATATAAGTGGGTCTGTCCCACAGCTTGAGAAAGTGAAGTGAAAGTAAAGTCACTCAGTCATGTCCGACTCTTTGCAACCCCGTGGACTGTAGCCTACCACGCTCTTCCTTTCATGGGATTTTCCAGGCAAGAGTACTGGAGTGGGTTGCCATTTCCTTCTCCAGAGGATCTTCCTGACCCAGAGATCGAACCCGGGTCTCCTGCATTATAGGCAGGCGCTTTACCATCTGAGCCACCTGGGAAGTCTTGAGAAAAGCTTCTCTTTAAAAAGTGAAAGTTACTCAGTTGTGTCTGACTCTTTGAGACCCCATGGACTAATACCCGTCCATGGTATTCTCCAGGCTAGAATATAGGAATGGATAGCCTTTTGCATTCTCCAGGGGATCTTCCCAACCCAGGGATCGAACCAGGGTCTCCTGCATTGCAGGAAGATTCTTTACCAACTGAGCTATCAGGGAAGCCTCTCTTAAAAATGAGTCTTTAAATAATTGAAAGCACCCGGAGTTAGGTTGTAAAATACGTGAGCTGTAATGTGATAGTGCTGCCTAAGGGTTAGGGCAATCGCATCACACGTCTCCATTCACTCCTCTAGAGAGCTAATATCCCAAACACATACTAATGCTGATAACCAACCTAACCATTCTGTTGTGAAGGTCCTGGGGATAATGTATGTAGCTTACTTTGCCACCTGTAAAAGTGCTATTCAATATTATTTCTTATTCTTAATTATTTTTTAAATTAAAAATAAAACCAAAACAATGGTAATGAAAGAGCTCACAAAAAAGGGACAAGCTTAGCATTCACTTTGGATTTAGACATAAAACAATCCTTTTAAAATGTGCTTTTATTCCATGTAGACATTGATTTATCATAAATTATTCATTATGTCTTTGAGGCTTGTTTAATCAGACAGAGACAATCAGAAAATGTGTAGGTCTAAGCGACTTTAGATATGTGCCCACAGGTTCACAGATTGTCTTTGTTGCCTGAGACAGAAATCCTGGCACAGGGCTGGGAGTACTGGACCAGCAGCATTTCTCTTTTCTTTCCTTGTCCCTCCATCTTTTCCCCCCGAACTATCTATGAATACCATTTTCTCATTGTATTTTGTACCTTTTCTGAGCCTCAATTTGCCTACATGGTTCCTAAAGAGTTAAACTTCAAAGACAGAAATAAAGAAAAGTTTCATGCAGCCTTTCAAACCTAGGGGGGAAAAAGTAGATTCTGTCAAATTTAGAATCAGAATTAATCTTTCACAGACGAAGTGTAGTAAGTAAGTGAATAGTTGCCTGGTCATGTCCAGCTCTTTGGTACCCTATGAACTGTAGCCCACCAGGCTCCTCTTGCTATGAATTCTCCAGGCAAGAATACTGGAGTGGGTTGACATTCCCTTCTCCAGGGGATCTCCCTGACCCAGGGATCAAACCCAGGTCTCCTGTATTGCAGGCGGATTCTTTACTATCTGAGCCACCAGGGTATGATCTCCTTAGATAGACAAGACAGATTTCCTCAATGCTGTTGATATTTAAGAAATCCCTTGCTAGAGGTCTTTAGTAAAAAAAATTATAAAGTGAAAAAGAAGGGACTCTAGAAGAACTAAAACTATTTAAAGCAGTAGGGAGAAGACAGTCCAATTTTTCTAAATTCCTGATTGTGAGGAGGAAGTTCAGAAAAATAAATATTCACTATGACACCTAAATTCAGCTTGCACATTGGCTAAGGGAACCCCATGTTGTGTAAAACAGTGGCAAAGGCAAGTTGCTTTTTGGAAACTACCTTCATGTTTTGTTCTTTTAGAGGACTTAATAGGGATATAATAGAAGATTAAAATTTTGATTTCCACTGGAAGTAGGAATTTTGCCAGGTGCCTGTACCATGTTTGGCTTCCTTACTTACGTTCCTGCTCGGCTTACTAGGAGGCACTTGAAAAGTCTGGCCAAGCATCATCGTTGGTGTTTCATACTGGCAGGAATAAAAATGATGCTTCTAATTTGACATTCTGAAAACTGCTTTCAAAGCATCATTACTGCAATGAACATTTTAGAGTGATTTTTTTTCCTGTCTTCTTTCACCAACAGCTCATATACAATATTTTCTGTCCTCACATCTTTTAAAATAATACAGCAAATTAAGCCTAGCCAGACTAACTGGGGAGCATTTGAGTCCTTGGATGGATATGGCAACAATGTAACTAAGCTCAGCGCTTGGGGGAAAGTTTCCTTTTTTTTTTTTTTAGCATTCTGAAATTCCAGAAGCAAGTCAAGCTTTGTATTTTTGCCAAATTGGAGCTTATGGAAACACTTTGGGGACTGATTTGAGTTGCAAAATGTGCTGGGGAAACTAAGTTCTTTTGCTGGTTATAACTGAGTGAGCTCCCTAATGAAGAAAACAGATGTGAAGTAAACAGCATCAGTGACAGGGACTATTACAAGTTTAGCCTAGCAAGAAAACAGACTTGGACTGTAAACACACATATTCATTACTTCAAACATAAATGCAAACTGACACTCTATGGCCCCAATGGCTAGATTCATTGATCCCAAGAGTTCTAGGTTCCACGGGTAATCAGACAGCAAGAATAGGACTGTCTCCATTGTCTCCTGTGTCTGATTGATTTTGGAGCTGCTGTGAATTGCTTACTTCCCTAAGATGCTGACTCAATGTCCCATATGTGTGTCTACAATCTTAGAAGTTGGACAAAATGTGTTTACTTGTTCCTGACAAGACAGAAACATAGGCAAGCCACAAGTGGAAATTCCTAAACTCTTTGCCTCTTTTAATATTGAGTGGAGTGTCAAGTCCAAGGGCAGGATACAAGAGCAATCATTCTCTATATGAATGTTCTAAACATGTTGGCTAGGACCCAAGCTCTTTAGAGGCCAATATGTATTAGTTAGGGTTTGTATGTGTCATCACCTACAATAGTATGTCATTTGAAAATGTGCAGCCCTGATTTCCTTTTCTATTCATCCCAGAGGATGCCCATCACAAAGGCTATAAACATTTATTAATAAAAGCAAACTCAGAAGCTGGTCTTTTAATACACTGCCCTGACTGTTATATTTTTTGTTTTGTGGACTACTGTATTCGATTTATTCGGCTGACAATTCTGGTTAGAATGAAATAAAATTGACTCAATATCTTTGCTTTGAAGTGGTGGCACAAGACTTGGACCATGTGACTTCTAGTTTCCACTGCTTAAGCCCTACCAGGTTTATCCATGGCAAAGTGATGATGAGAGAGGACTGAATTGACTTACGACTGGGACGGGGCAGTCTTGGGGGGAATCTCTCCAAACTGTGGAGGTTAAGAAGCACATATCCTTTCAGTTTATGGATACAGCACACACAAGATCGCTTTCAGGGAAAGAGTTAACAGGTTAAATGGAATGGTCAGTGGTACCTTCTGCTGCAACCTTCCAACTGGGTGTTCCTTATTCATATCACGGGATATAGATGGCAAGAATTTTGATGTGGTATTTTTGTTTTGATTTTGCTCTGAACAGAATATAAGAATGTTGGCCACTACAAAGCCAGGGGTGAAGTCCTGAGAGCTACTGATAAATTACTCCGTGACTCTGCCTTATTGGAAAACCAGGGCAGAGGAAGCTCTGGAAGAAAGCTTTCCTCCTACCATACAGCAGAGGACAGAGAGGTGTCCTCTCAAGTTAAAAACATCACAGTAGACTGCAAAGTGTTCTTACATACCCCACCTCTCAACTTTTAGTCATATATTTTGGAAACAGGGCCTTGTTGACAGAGTATGTTCTTTGACTAATATTTTTTCCCTTTCATTCATAATCATAGCATTGTTAGCATCATCAGTTCAGTTCAGTCACTCAGTCGTGTCCGACTCTTTGCAACCCCATGCACTGCAGCACGCCAGGCCACCCTGTCCATCACCAACTCCCAGAGTTTACTCAAACTCATGTCCATCGAGTCGGTGATGCCATCCAGCCATCTCATCCTCTGTCGTCCCCTTCTCCTCCTGCCCCCAATCCCTCCCAGCATCAGGGTCTTTTCCAATGAGTCAACTCTTTGCATCAGGTGGCCAAAGTATTGGAGTTTCAGCTTCAGCATCAGTCCTTCCAATGAACACCCAGGACTGATGTCCTTTAGGATGGACTGGTTGGATCTCCTTGCAGTTCAAGGGACTCTCAAGAGTCTTCTCCAACACCACAGTTCAAAAGCATCAATTCTTTGGTGCTCAGCTTTCTTCACAGTCCAACTCTCACATCCATACATGACCACTGGAAAAACACATAGCCTTGACTAGATGGACCTTTGTTGGCAAAGTAATGTCTCTGCTTTTTAATATGCTGTCTAGGTTGGTCATAACTTTCCTTCCAAGGAGTAAACGTCTTTTAATTTCATGGCTGCAATCACCATCTGTAGTGATTTTGGAGCCCCCCCAAAAAATAAAGTCTGACACTGTTTCCACTGTTTCCCCATCTATTTCCCATGAAGTGATGGGACCAGATGCCTTGATCTTAGTTTTCTGAATGTTGAGCTTTAAGCCAACTTTTTCACTCTCCTCTTTCACTTTCATCAAGAGGCTTTTTAGTTCCTCTTCACTTTCTGCCATAAGGGTGGTGTCATCTGCATATCTGTGGTTATTGATATTTCTCCCAGCAATCTTGATTCCAGCTGTGCTTCTTCCAGCCCGGCGTTTCTCACGATGTACTCTACATATAAGTTAAATAAGCAGGGTGATAAAATCCAGCCTTGATGTACTCCTTTTCCTTTTTGGAACCAGTCTGTTTTTCCATGTCCAGTTCTAACTGTTGCTTCCTGACCTGCATACAGGTTTCTCAAGAGGCAGATCAGGTGGTCTGGTATTCCCATCTCTTTCAGAATTTTCCACAGTTTATTGTGATCCACACAGTCAAAGCCTTTGGCATAGTCAATAGAGCAGAAATAGATGTTTTTCTGGAGCTCTCTTGCTTTTTTGATGATCCAGCGAACTTTGGATACTAACATCCTATGTTACTATCATAGGATGATTATTTTCAATATGGTTCCTGTCTTAGAACCTGACTCAGGATATCACTTAACTGGGCCTCACCAATTAATAAGAGTGAGCTGATGGTGGAAGTGGAGTGGGAGAAGCATAGGGAACAGAGGGAAAAACTAACTTGCTGAGGCTGGTCATTAACTTTCACTGAGGAGGCTATATGCCTCCTTCAGAAAAGTGGTGCTTTTTAAAACATTTGTTTATTTATTTATTTATATCAGTAGACTTTATTTTTAAAGTAGCTTTAAGTTTACAGAGAATATTCAGTAGAAAATACAGAGACTTCCCACATACCCCCACCCCATTGCCTGCCCACCCCCTGCCACGATTTCTCCTAATATTAGCATCTTTCATTAGTATGGTATACTTGTTACAGTTGATAAACATATATTAGCACATTATTAACTGAAAGCCATAGTCATGGCATCCAGTTCCATCACTTCATGGCAAATAGATGGGGAAACAATGGAAACAGTGTCAGACTTTATTTCCCTGGGCTTCAAAAATCACTGCAGATGGTGACTGCAGCCATGAAATTAAAAGACGCTTGCTCCTTGGAAGAAAAGCTATGATCAACCTAGACAGCATATTAAAAAGTAGAGCCATTACTTTGCCAACAAAGGTCCATCTAGTCAAAGCTATGGTTTTTCAGTAGTCATGTATGGATAAGAGAGTTGTACCGTAATGAAAGCTGAGCACCAAAGAATTGATGCTGTTGAACTGTGGTGTTGGAGAAGACTCTTGAGAGTCCCTTGGACTGCAAGGAGATCACACCAGTCAATCCTAAAGGAACTCTGTCCTGAATATTCATGGACGGACTGATGCTGAAGTTGAAACTCCAATACTTTGGCCACCTGATGCAAAGAGTTGACTCATTGGAAAAGACCCTGATGCTGGGAGGGATTGGGGGCAGGAGGAGAAGGGGACGACAGAGGATGAGATGGCTGGATGGCATCACCAACTCGATGGGCGTGAGTTTGAGTAAACTCCGGGAGTTAGTGATGGACAGGGAGGCCTGGCATGCTGAGATTCATGGGGTCGCAGAGAGTCGGACATGACTGAGCAACTGAATTGAACTGTATATTTTAAATACAAGTCTTTTTTATCAGATATGTGTTTTGCAGATATTTTCTCCAGTGTAGCTTGTTTTCATTTTCTTAACAATTTCTTTTGTAGAGCAGAAGTTTTTAATTTTATTTTAATGAAGTTAAATTTGATGGATGGATTTTAGGGGGTGGTGATATATCTAACAACTCATTGCCAAGGTCATCTAGATTTTCTCCTAGGTAATCTTCTAGAAGTTTTACTGTTTTATGTTTTCCATTTAGGTCTGTGATTTATTTTGAGAATTTTTAAAGATATAAGATATAATAAATTCATTTTAAAAAATTGTTCTTTTATGTTTGTTTTTTGGTTTTGTTTCATTTGGTTTGGTTTGGTTTTGCCTGTGGATGTCCAGCTGTTCCAGCACCATTTGTTAAAAAGTCTATTGTTTCTTTATTGGATTGGGTTGGCTCATTTGTCAGAAATTAGTTGACTATATTTGTGTGGTCTATTTCTAGGCTCTCTACTCTGTTCCATTGATTTATTTGTCTATTCTTGTGCCAGTACCACGTTGTCTTGATTCAGTTCAGTTCAGTCGCTCAGTCATGTCCAACTTTTTGCAACCCCGTGGACTGCAGCACACCAGGCCTCCCTGTCCATCACCAACTCCTGGAGCTTGCTCAAACTCATGTGCATTGAGTCAGTGATGCCATCCAACCATCTCATTCTCTCTCGTCCCTTTTGCCTTCCGCCTTCAATCTTTTCCAGCCTCAGGGTCTTTTCTAGTGAGTTAGTTCTTCGCATCAGGTGGCCAAAGTATTGGAGTTTCAGCTTCAGCATCAGTCCTTCCAATGAATATTCAGGACTGATTTCCTTTAGGATAGATTGGTTAGATCTCCTTGCAGTCCAAGGGACTCTCAAGAGTCTTCTCCAACACCACAGTTCAAAAGCATCACTTCAGTGCTTGATTAGTGTAGCTTTATATTGTCTTGAAATAAGATTGTGTCATCTCTCTATTGTTCATCTTCATTAGATGAAGAGAAAGTTGGCAGTTCTAGGTTTTTTCCCTTTCTATGTAAGCTTGTTGGTGAGTTTTTAAATGTAAATTCAGGATACAATATAAAGAGTCTAAAGATTACTAATCAAAATGAAGCTATATGCTTCCACTTTTATATTTAATTGAGTAAATAAGCATTATGATGCTCTTTTAAAAATAAAATGATTTGTTTGTCACAAACTCAAATGACCGTTTTAAGAGCCCATCTTATGAGTTATATTGCTAAGGAATGGTAAGTTTTTCTTTTTTGCTATTTGAAAATTCCATTTGTCCAAGAAGATAAAAGGCACTTCCAACACACACTTAGAATGTATTGAATATAAAGTGGTAGGCCCTGTCCTACTTTTTTCTTGAATGATGTGGAAAATGGTACATTCCAAAGGCTAACAACTAGTAGTAAAGATAGGGCTTTATTTCTCCTGCAGATTAGACCTAAGGGAATTCGAAATACATCTTTCTCTAAAGTTGAAACTCTTTCGGGTCTTTGTCATGTGATACTTTTGACATTTTAGGTAAAAACTCAAGATTCTCTGTAGATTCATAGTAATTTGGGCAATATAAGAGAACAGATGTTATGTGGACTATCTGTAATTGAAACAAGAGTGGATTAAATTTTTGAGAGTTAATACCTGTAATCAATTAAATCATTGATTATTTGGTCTCTAAAATCCTTCATCAGTTTTTAATGCCTTCTTTACTATGACATTGCCTAGCTAAATTCTCAGAACTGCTTCCTTTCCTTCTTTGAGAGGATATTTCACAAATCTTGTCTTGTTCTAAAAACATTTTTTATGCAGCTTTTTTTTAACAGGTATATTCCTTATTTATTTAGCTGCTTCTCTTTCCTTCATGCATGTGCAAACAGTATTGACTCTGTTAAAATTTGTAGGACAAGGATCTGTATGTGAACTCGGTTTTATATAATGGGACATCAGAAGCAAAATTTCAACAAGGAATAGCATGGCATAACTATCATTAATAGGAATGAATACAATTGATATGTCTTCAACCATGGGAGTCCATGGTTCTGCTGTAGGCATTTGATGATCACATGGTAGTGTATTGGGCTTTCAATTATAGTTGATTGAAAAGTATCAGCAGCCCTTCACACACACACACACACACACACACACACAGTCACACACACACAGAGAATATAAAACTGGATTATCTTCCCCATCATCTGTCTCAGCAGGGAATATCCTTCATAGCTCATTCTTCTCATTTTCTAGAGAATGTGAGTCCCACCCAGTGGAAGTTCTGTTTTGGAGTGACTCATCTCTTTCTGTAACATTACCAGCATTTCCACTTTGTTCCAGTTACAAGATGCAGTCTCCAGAATAATTTAATACCCTCCTGCTAATTGCCAAGGCTAATAGAGGAACTGCTAGGACTCTTCAAATGGTTTTCATTTACATGTTGATTTCTCGCTTCCCACTTGGGAAAGGTGTGTTTGGCTCTAACTGCTTTTGATCTAATGGTTCTGTAGTCTGACCTACTTTCATTTTTCTTACTGCTGACATTTATTTTATTTTCTTTATTTAAGGCCAGAAAATAACAGAAAAGGTAATCAGCATGCATTTAGGTCATTGTAAGTGTCCCAGTTACATTTGCATTTTTCTGCTTAAAATCTAATGCTGTCTTTGAATGATTTAAGATATTTGGACAAGGGGAAAAATAACCCTTCCTTCCCATAAATCCAGAGTGAAAACAAAGAGAATACATAATCCACCTGCCTTGATTCAGGACCATGCAAGTTACAACAGCTGCAGTCATAGATTTTGTCTGACTCCCAGAAACCATCCCTTTAGGACCAGAATCCAGGTAAGGCACAGAGCCTCCCATTTCCCTGAAGCACTGGAGGCTTTGAAGGACCCAGCGGACAGAAACTTACCTTTTTGATTCCTGGGTTTCAAGGCAGAGTGTGATCTTCCTCCCACATAGGAGAGGTGACATCCAGTAGAGGGATCCCAGAGCTCTGTCTCTCTTTCTTCCTGTGGGGAAGAGCACAAGAATTATGCTTGTGCATCAAGGGCCGTTTACATATGTCAAGAATCAGAATGAAGTTGGTAAAGACCTGCAAAATGATTAAGTAGCAAAAAGGACACTGGACCTGTGTGCCAAGTTGCTTCAGTTGTATCCAGCTCTTTGTGGCGCCATGGACTGTAGCCTACCAGGCTCCTCTGTCCTGGGATTCTTCAGGCAAAAATACTGGCTGCCATGCCCTCCTCCAGGGGATCCTCCTGACCCAGGGAGTGAAACCGAGTCTCTTAGGTCTCCTGCATTGGCAGGCAGGTTCTTTAACTGGACCTAAGAAGGCAAAATTGTGCCACATAGCAGGATGTTTGGAGACAGGAACCACGGTGGCAGGTTTAGTAATTTAAGGGCTCCAGAGAATGGTAGGAGATCATCTGTACCAGTTAGAGGGCCTTACATCAGCGTCTCAGTTGTCGTCTTTTAAGCTTTTCGAGGATTCAGAGTGCCACATTGTCCAAACTGCATTCTACTTCATGGTGGTTGCCAGTAAGGCTAATGCCTGTTTTGTGTGGTCAAATAAGGTAAAGGAATGCTGCTTTACAGAAAGTTTGTCTCTCTTCTTTTGTTGTTAATTTACAGTTTCTCTGTTTAGTATGGAAAGGTATGTTGTGACTCTCCAAAAGTATTAAGTATATTTCATATCTGTTGACCAAGGAATCTCTTTATGGAATATCATTGTTTTTGTTTCAATTTTTATTGAAAAATACTTGATTTACAATGCCGTGTTAATTTGAGATATACAGCAAACTGAATCTGTTTGTGTGTGTGTATTCATCCTTTTTCACATTCTTTTCCCATATAGGTTAACAATGGTTTTAATTTTTGTTGAAATGTGCGTATGGTTACAAAGGACTTCCCAGGTGGTGCTAGTGGTAAAGAATCTGCCTGCCAATGCAGGAGACATAAGAGACACAGGTTCGATCCCTGGGGTCAGGTAGATCCCCTGGAGGAGGGCATGGCAACCCACTCTTGCCAGGAGAACCCCATGGACAGAGGAGCCTGGCAGACTGCAGTCTATAGGGTTGCAAAGAATTGGACATGAATGAAGACACTTAGTGTGTGCGCGCACACACACACACACACACACACACGGTTACAAAAACAGATCTTATAAATGAAATCGCCATGACAATCACAGTCTCTGATCCCCATTTCTGCTTAATATATTCCTTTCCAAAACTTCCTTTAACTAAGTCCATTTTAAGATTTTTTTGGTGGTCATTGGTAATTTTAGATTTAGGGCAGTGTTGCAAGGATAGCACAGAGTCTGTATACCCTTCACCCAGTTCACTCCAGTGTTAATGTTTGATATAACCATGAGACACTTATCAAAATGAAGAAACTACCATTCAGTTCAGTTCAGTCGCTCAGTCATGTCCAACTCTTTGCGACCCCATGGACTGCAGCATGCTAGGCTTCCCTGTCCTTCACCAACTCCTGGAGCTTGCTCAAAGCTTGCTCATGTCCATCAAGTCAGTGATGCCATCCAACTATCTCATCCTCTGTCGTCCTCTTCTCATGCCTTCAGTCTTTCCCAGCATCAGGGTCTTCTCCAGTGAGTCAGTTCTTCGCATCAGGTAGCCACAGTATTGGAGCTTTAGCTTCAGCATCAGTCCTTCCAATGAATATTCAGGACTGGTTTCCTTTAGGATTGACTGGTTTGATCTCCCTGCAGTCCAAAGGACTCTCAAAAGTCTTCTCCAACACCACAGTTTAAAAGCTGTGAGCAATTCTTCAGTACTCAATTTTCCTTGTGTTCCAACTCTCACATCCATACATGACTACTAGAAAAACCATAGCTTTGACCTTAATAGGTAAAGTATTTACCATACGGACCTTAATAGGTAAAGTAATGTCTCTGCTTTTTAATATGCTGTCTAGGTTCAATATGCTGTCTCATAATACAATATTATTGATTAAATGAGAGATTTTTATTCCTTTGGTGTATTCTTTTTCTGTTCCATGGTCAAATCATATATCCAATATTTGTATTTAGTCAACTTTTCTACTGTCTCTGCTCCAATCTATGAGAATTTCTGAGTATTCATTCCTTGGAAGCCTTCTCTTTTATAATCTCAAAACTTTGAAAGAGTAGTGGTCAAGTTTTTGTCTGATGTTTTATCATGATTGTACTGAAGTTATTGATTTGGAGGAAGAATACCAGAGAGCTTTTCTCATTATACCAGGTGTACATGATATCAACATTATTACCGGTGACATTAACCTGGATGAGACATACAAGTCTTATTACTTGGATCAGCAAGGTTTCTCCACTGTAAATTATCATTTTACCCTTTCCCCGTGCTATTCATTAGAAGTGGGTCATACTCATGAGTGCAGCCATACTCAAAGAAAGAACAGTTAAGTTCCAATTCCTTCTGTCATGGGTTTCTACGAGTGGTGGGTATATGCTAAAATCCTCACAAAAAGTGATAAATTTTTTGGAGGAGGATACTTTAAGACTATACAAATATTGTCTTGAAGATTCTCCCACTAATTTAGAATTTGTCAGTGGCTCTTGCGTGTAGTAATTATTACTTTGGTATCCTAATAGTGATTTTTCCATTTCTCTCATCTCCACATTTATAAATTCTTTTGTAAGGGAAACTTGTCCCTTCTCTTCTATTTAGTTATGTATGTGTGTATGCAAACATTATTTATATCAGTATGGGCTCATGGATATTATTTTCATTGAGTTGTAATCCAATAATATAATTTATTTTCTCACTTAAACTGTTCCAGCTTTAACCATTGACAGCTTTTTCAGGTTCACTTGTGTCCTTTTGATATGCCCCATCTTTTTTGTTTGTTTTTAGTACTTCTTTACTTTCTGGCACTATAAGATGATCCAAACTCACTTTTCCTACTCCAGCCCTAGAATCAGCCATTTCTCCAAGTTTCTCTGGCTCTTTTTTTAATTGAAGAATGGTATCACAGCAGGATCCTCTATGACCCACCTCCCAGAATATTGGAAATAAATAAACAAATAAACAAAATGGGACCTAATGAAACTTAAAAGTTTTGCACAACAAAGGAAACTATAAGCAAAGTGAAAAGACAGCATTCAGAATGGGAGAAAATAATAGCAAATGAAGAAACAGACAAAGGATTAATCTCAAAAATATACAAGCGACTCCTGCAGCTCAATTCCAGAAAAATAAATGACCCAATCAAAAAATGGGCCAAAGAACTAAACCGACATTTCTCCAAAGAAGACATACAGATGGCTAACAAACACATGAAAAGATGCTCCACATCACTCATTATCAGAGAAATGCAAATCAAAACCACAATGAGGTACCATTACACGCCAGTCAGGATGGCTGCTATCCAAAAGTCTACAAGCAATAAATGCTGGAGAGGGTGTGGAGAAAAGGGAATCCTCTTACACTGTTGGTGGGAATGCAAACTAGTACAGCCACTATGGAGAACGGTGTGGAGATTCCTTAAAAAACTGGAAATAGAACTGCCATATGACCCAGCAATCCCACTCCTGGGCATACACACTGAGGAAATCATATCTGAAAGAGACACATGCACCCCAGTGTTCATCACAGCACTGTTTATAATAGCCAGGACATGAAAGCAACCTAGATGCCCATCAGCAGACGAATGGATAAGGAAGCTGTGGTACATATACACCATGGAATATTACTCAGCCATAAAAAGAATTCATTTGAATCAGTTCTAATGAGATGGATGAAACTGAACCCATTATACAGAGTGAAGTAAGCCAGAAAGATAAAGACCAATACAGTATACTAATGCATATATATGGAATTTTAAAAGATGGTAACAATAACCCTATATGCAAAACAGAAAAAGAGACACAGATGTACAGAACAGACTTTTAGACTCTGTGGGAGAAGGCGAGGGTGGGATGTTCAGAGAGAACAGCATTGAATCAAGTATACTATCAAGGGTGAAACAGATCACCAGCCCAGGTTGGATGCATGAGACAGGTGCTCAGGGCTGGTGCGCTGGGAAGACCCAGAGGGATGGGATGGAGAGGGAGGCGGGAGGGGGGATCAGGATGGGGAACACATGTAAATCCATGGCTGATTCATGTCAAAGTATGGCAAAAACAACTACAATATTGTAAAGTAATTAGCCTCCAATGAATAAAAATAAATGGAAAAAAAAAGAAAAGAAACAAATATATGGGTGGGTACTAGATATACTCATTGTGAATTAGTATCATGGTTTGTCCATTTCAGTGGACAAGGTAGGAAATAAAGTATGTATATTAATCCATGTATATGCACATATGTAAATTTTTGCACACACACATGTACTTGTAAACATGAGTTCATGTCAGTTTCTCAAACTCTAATCTGTTATATAGGTTTCGTCCTAGTATTTCCAGCTTGCTTATCTGTAAATTGTTTTTCTGACAGTGAAAGTAACTGGGATCTCATAATCTACATATACTTATTTATTCAATCTAGTGTACTGATGTAGTAGTTTCAGAATTGCTAAATCTTATTTCTATAAGAAAAAATGTATAAACTATACTATAGTTTTGTGTACAGTTCTTTTTTACTTCGGGCTTAGTAAATCTGACCTTACTGTTTTTCAAAATTATTTCTCTTCTTTCTTCCCATCACCTTCATGCCATTTAATTTTTATGCCATACAAATTAATATACAGTGCTGTGGACCATGGTAAAGTCATGTATCCACCATCACAGTCCCATGTAGAAGACTTCAGTTCAGTTCAGTCGCTCAGTCGTGTCCAACTCTTTGCAACCCCATGAATCGCAGCACGCCAGGCCTCCCTGTCCATCACCAACTCCCAGAGTTTACTCAAACTCATGTCCATCGAGTCGGTGATGCCATCCAACCATCTCATCCTCTGTTGTCCCCTTCTCCTTCTGTCCCCAATCCCTCCCAGCATCAGGGTCTTTTCAAATGAGTCAACTCTTCGCATGAGGTGGCCAAAGTATTGTAGTTTCAGCTTCAGCATCAGTCCTTCCGATGAACACCCAGGACTGTTCTCCTTCAGGATGGACTGGTTGGATCTCCTTGCAGTCCAAGGGACTCTCAAGAGCCTTCTCCAACACCACAGTTCAAAAGCATCAATTCTTTGGTGCTCAGCTTTCTTCACAGTCCAACTCTCACATCCATACATGACCACTGGAAAAACCATAGCCTTGACTAGATGGACCTTTGTTGGCAAAGTAATGTCTCTGCTTTTTAATATGCTATCTAGGTTGGTCATAACTTTCCTTCCAAGGAGTAAGCGTCTTTTGATTTCATGGCTGCAATCACCATCTGCAGTGATTTTGGAGCCCAAAAAAAATAAAGTCAGCCACTGTTTCCCCATCTATTTGCCATGAAGTGATGGGACCAGATGCCATGATCTTAGTTTTCTGAATGTTGAGCTTTAAGCCAACTTTTTCACTCTCCTCTTCCACTTTCATCAAGAGGCTTTTTAGTTCCTCTTCACTTTCTGCCATAAGGGTGGTGTCATCTGCATATCTGAGGTTATTGATATTTCTCCCGGCAATCTTGATTCCAGCTTGTGCTTCTTCCAGCCCAGCGTTTCTCATGATGTACTCCGCATATAAGTTAAATAAGCAGGGTGACAATATACAGCCTTGACGTACTCCTTTTCCTATTTGGAACCAGTCTGTTGTTCCACATTGCCCTAAAAATTGCCTTGTGCTATCCATTTGCAGGCTACCTCTTGTGCATTCTCAATTTCTGCCAACTACTGACCTGTTTTCCATCCCTACAGTTCTGCCTTTTCCGGAATGTTATATAATTTAAATCATACAATATGTAGACTTTTGAATCTGATTTCTTTCCCTTAGTGAAATACATTTTATAATTCATCCATAATGTTGAATGGATTAATAGTTTATTTCTTTTTATTGCTGAGTTATGTTCCATTATATGGATGCACCCAGTTTATTTATCTGTTTACCCACTGAAAGACATCTGGATTGTTTACACTTTTGACAGTTATAAACCCAGGTTTTGTACGAACATAACTTTATAATTTAATTGAAAGCGTGGCTTCTTAGTAAATATGATGTGTGTTTATAAGCATTGTTAAACTTCTCCAAAATGTCTGTACCATTTTGCATTTCCATTAACCATGAATGAGAGTTCGTGTTATTCTTCATTGTCTCTAGTACTTGATACTTTCAGGATTTTTTTGTAAGGGGCGGAGGTTGTTTTTAGTTGTAACTATCCTTAGAGTTATGTACTTGTGTTTTATTATAGTTTTAAGTTGTATTTCACTGAAGAACTAGCCAGTAAAGCTGCCTGGGTATAGAGTACTCTTTTATGGAAGATTATTAGTTACTCATTCAACCTATTTAATAAATAGGGGACTATTCAGGTTATCTAATCCTCTTAACTGAGTTTTCCTAGTTTCTGTCTTTCAAAGAATTGATCCATTTTACTGTAGAATCTATGGGCCAGGGATATACACTTAGTAGCCTCTCATTATTGTTTTGATCTGTGTTGGTTGGGATGTCTCCTCATTCTTTTCTCCTACTGCTCTTTTGTGTCTTCTCTTATATCTCACTCAATCTGGTTAGAGATTTGTTCATTTTAATAATTTTCTCAAAAACTAGCTTTGGATTTCATTAATTTTCTCTGTTGTTTTCCTTATTTTCAGTTTCATTTATTTCTCTGCTAATCTTTGTTATTGACTTCCTGCTGCTATTTTTGGTTTATCTTTTTCCTTTGGTTTCTTAAGTTGATAACTTTGGTTACTGATTTCTAGATTTTTAAGTTTAAAATTTATTTTTGGCTGCATTGGGTGTTAGTTGCAACACTCAGGATCTTTGTGATAGTGCATGAACTTCTTTCTAGTTGTGATGCACAGGCTCCAGAGTGTGTGGGTTCTTTAGCTGTGGCTTGCAGACTTAGTTGCCCCCTGGCATATCATACCCATTTTTACATACTTTACTTCCATATTAATTGAGTACAGAATATTTTTCAAAGGCTTCCCTTTTGACTTCTTCTTTGTTCCATGGGTAATTTAGAATTATATATCTTAATTTTAAAATACTTTTGAACTTTTTCTATATGTTCTTGATATTGATTTCATGTTTAATTTTGTTATAGACCAAGATATTTAACATTATTTAAATTATTTTAAATTTGCTAAGATTTCTTTTATGGCTAAGGATGTACTTTTTCTATAGTCATCTATAGCCTTAATTATTTCCTGCTGACTTCTAATAATTACTAAAATGAGAGTGTTAAAGTCTCCAAATGTAATTATGGATTGTCTCTTTCTTCTTTCATAGCTATCAATGTTTGTCTCATATGTTTTGAAACTCTTTTGTCAGGTGCAAATAGATTTAGTATTTGTACTGATTCTTTAAAAATTGCCCTTTTTATCATTATGCGATGTCTTTTTCTATCTTTGGTAATGTTTCTTGTTCTCAAGTCTTCTTTGCCTGAAACTAGCTACTCCACTTCTTTTTAGCTAGCATTTGTGTAGTGTACTTTTCTCTATCCTTCAGACTGTTTTTATATTTAAAGTAAATTTTTTATAGATAACATATTAACTATGTTATGGTCTTGAATTTTTTAGCCATTTTCATAACTACTGTCTTTTAAATAGTTTGTTTACATCATTCCTATTAAAGAATTATTGCTTTTAACATCCCTATCCTTTTTTTTTCCCTTTTTTTCTTTTCCCTTGCATTGATTGAGGATCTTTATGATTTCATTTTATTTTGTCTCTTGATTTATTACTTATGTCTATTTCTATCACCTTTCTAAATCTAGCTGTACATTTATTTTAATATTTACAACGCCAAAAACACTGTGTTCAGTCAATCAGTTCAGTCACTCAGTCGTGTCTGACTCTTTGCAACCCCGTGGACTGCAGCGTGCCAGGTTTCCCTGTCCATCACCAACTCCTGGAGCTAACTCAAATTCATGTCCATCGAGTCAATGATGCCATCCAAACATCTCATCCTCTGTCATCCCCTTTTCTTCCTGCCTTCAATCTTTCCCAGCATCAAGGTCTTTTCCAAAGAGTCAGTTCTTTGCATCAGGTGGCCAAAGTACTGGAGTTTCAGCTTCAGTATCAGTCCTTCCAAGGAATTTTCAGAACTGATTTCCTTTAGGATTGACTGGTGAGATCTCCTTGCAGTCCAAGGGACTTTCAAGGGTCTTCTCCAACAGCACAGTTCAAAAGCATCAATTCTTCAGCACTCAGCTTTCTTTATGGTCCAACTCTCACATCCATACATGACTACTGGAAAAACCATAGCTTTGACTAGATGGATCTTTGTTGATAATGTCTCTGCTTCTTAATACACTGTCTCAGTTTGTCATAGGTTTTCTTCAAGGAGCAAGTGTCTTTTAATTTCGTGGCTGCAGTCAGCATCTGCAGATGCACCATCTGCATTTGGAGTCCCCCAAAATAAAGTCTCTCACTGTTTTCATTGTTTCCCCATCTATTTGCCTTGAACTGATGGGACCAGATGGCATGATCTTAGTTTTTTGAATGTTGAGCTTTAAGCCAACTTTTTCACTCTGCTCTTTCACTTTTATCAAGAGACTCTTTAATTTTTCTTCACTTTCTGCCATAAGGGTGGTGTCATCTGCATATCTGAGATTATTGATATTTCTCAGGGCAGTCTTGATTTCATCTTGTGCTTCATCCAGCCCGGCATTTTGCATAATGTACTCAGCATGTAAGTTAAATAAGCAGGGTGACAATATACAGCCATGATGCACTCCTTTCCCAAGTTGGAACTAGTCTATTGTTCCATTTCCAGTTCTCACTGTTGTTCCTTGACCCACAGATTTCTCAGGAGACAGGTAAGGTCGTCTGGTATTCCCATATCTTTAAGGGTTTTCCACAGTTTGTTGTGATCCACACAGTCAAAGGTTTTGGCATAGTCAATAAAGCAGAAGTAGGTGTTTTTCTGGAACTCTCCTGCTTTTTCGATGATCCAGCAAATATTGGCAATTTGATCTCTGGTTCCTCTGCTTTTTCTAAATCCAGCTTGAACATCTGGAAGTTCACAGTTGACGTACTATTGAAGCCTGACTTAGAGAATTTTGAGCATTACTTTGCTAAGTCTGTGAGATGAGTGCAATTGTGTGGTAGTTTGAGCATTCTTTGGCATTGCCTTTCTTCGGGATTGGAATGAAAACTGGCCTTTCCAGCCCTGTGGCTACTGCTGAGTTTTCCAGATTTGCTGGCATATTGAGTGCAGCACTTTCACAGCATCATCTTTCAGGATTTGAAATAGCTCAACTGGAATTCCATCACCTCCACTAACTTTGTTCATAGCGACGCTTCCTAAGGCCCACTTCACATTCCAGGATGTCTGGCTCTAGGTGAGTGATCACACCATTGTGGTTATCTGGGTTATGAAAATCTTTTTTGTATAGTTCTGTGTATTCTTGCCACATCTTCTTAACTATCTTCTGCTTGTGTTAGGTCCATACCATTTCTGTCCTTTATTGTGCCCATCTTTGCATGAAATGTTCCCTTGGATTCTCTAATTTTCTTGAAGAGGTCTCTAGTCTTTCCCATTCTGTTGTTTTCCTCTATTTCTTTGCATTTATCACTGAGAAACACTTTCTTATCTCTCCTTGCTATTCTTTGAAACTCTGCATTCAAATGGGTATGTCTTTCCTTTTCTCCTTTGCCTTTCGCTTCTCTTCTTTTCACATCTATTTGTAAGGCCTCCTCAGACAACCATTCTACCTTTTTGCCTTTCTTTTCCTTGGGGATGGTCTTAATCACTGCCTCCTGTACAATGTCATGAACCTCTGTCCATAGTTCTTCAGGTACTGTGTCTATCAGATCTAATCCCTTGAATCTGTTTTTCACTTCCTCTGTATAATCATTAGGGATTTGATTTAGGTCATACCTGCTTGGTCTAATGGTTTTCCCTACTTTCTTCAATTTAAGTCTAAGTTTTGCAATAAGGAGTTCATGATCTGAGACACAGTCAGCTCCTGGTCTTGTTTTTACTGACTGTATGCCAAAGATACTGTGTTCAAAAATCATAATTCTGAAACAGTCTCTTATATTTTGCCTATGGGTGGCCTAAATTCTATATTTACAACACAGTGGCTATGTAATCTTATTCACAGGAGAATCATAAATTGTGCTATGATTATATTGCCTTCTTGTCAGTTTAAAAACAGCCCCCTACATTACTTAAAGGTAAATGTTAGAAAGTTACCCATTCTTATATGCCAGTAACTCTTCAAAAACATGCTGCATTTTGCTTTATATTTGAATTGTCTTTTCCAAGTGATTTTATTCGTTGTTAACAGCATTTATTGATGTCTCCTTCTTTGCATGAAGGTGACGCATAAACAGTATTTACCATATTCTCTACCCTTCCAGTGTTTTCACCCTTTTTCTACTGATAGAATCCATTTAGCTAGTTTCCTTGAAGTCTTCATTTCACAGTGTGCTATTCTTTATAAGTATCTAATTATCTTTTTTTCTTTGCTCTCTGCCTTTTTCATGTTTTAAATGGATTTCACTGATCCATTTTAAAGAGTCCTCTGTTCTCTGCTCAAATTTGGATTGATTTCTTCCTAGGCCTATTGGGGAATCCCTTATTGCTGTCTTAGTATATAATAACTGTTTCTAGGATTCTATAACTTCCTGTTTCTAGGGTTACCTCTTTGCTAAAACACATCTTTAAGTATCCTCATAGGAGCATCCTGGACTTCCCTGGTAGCTCAGCTGGTAAAGAATCCACCTTTGATGCAGGAGACCCTGGTTCAATTCCTGGGTTGGGAATATCCACTGAAGAAGGGATAGGATACCTACTCCAGTATTGCTGGATTTCCCTTGTGGCTCAGCTGGTAAAGAATCCGCCTGTAGTGTGGGAGACCTGAGTTTGATCCCTGGGTTTAGGAAGATCCCTAGGAGAAGGGAAGGGAAAGGCTACCCACTCCAGTATCCTGGTCTGGAGAATTGCATGGACTATATAGTCCTTGGGGTCGCAAAGAGTTGAACACAACTGAGCAACTTTCAAAAAATAAAACATTTTTAAAAAATAGGAATATGTGCTTTGAAAAGAAAAAGGGTCAAATTCGTATCTTTTACATGTCTGAAAATTGTCTTTACTCTGATCTCAAAAAAAAGAAAAAACTAAACTAATGATTTGAATAAGTAGAAATAAAGTTAAAAATAATTTTACCATTGCAAATTAAAAGGCATTGCTCCAGTTTTGTCATTGAGAGTTTTTTATACACTGATTCTTGATTCTTTGAGGTCTTCAGTTTTTGCTTTTCTGGAAGCTTATATGATCTCTATTTTCCTGTACTGAAATTTCATATTGATGTGTCTAGGTATAAGTTTTATTGCAGATATCTTAGCTGACACTCAGGTCTTCCTTTCCTGAGCTACAGTCAAATGTTGTATCTCCAGGTTGACCTTAAGTATATTTTCTTTTCTCCCACATTTTATTATTATTATTTTTTTGTTCTATATCTTAGGGAAGTTTACTTACTCCATCTCTAATGGCATTTTATTTTAGCAACCCTATTTTTAGTTTTAAAAATCTTTTATTATGTAATCATTCCAGTTTTATAGTATTTCCTTGATTTGGAGGTTCATATCTTCTCAATTACTTGAGTACAGTTATAAGAGGGGCATTTATTTTTAGTTGTTCTTGACTATTTGCTTGCTCATGTGTTTAAGTTCATTTCTGTGTCCTAAGTCAAGGATCAGTTTTCTATTTGTTTATGAGCTGTAATTTTTCTGTTTTAGACTGTCCTCAAATGTTTGATTAAAGTTGATTATTTAGTCAAACATAAGAATAAAGCAATAGAAAGATTGGCTGAGAGTCCTATATTATTGAGAGAAGTTTTATAACTACCAGGGTTAGTTTTAAGATAAGTAAGGTAAGATGGGCTCTGCAAGTGGTAGAAAATAAAGGATTTTATTCTGGGGCACAGTTATTCACACTAGCTGCTTCAAAATCATCTAAGACAATTTGTTCAACTTATTTGGGATGAAAACTATCTGAGGCTCATTTGGTCTAAAATGTAAATGCTTGGCTGTCATCCCTCTGTAACTCAATATGCGGTGGTTTATTGTTCTATATAGACTTCTGATTAATTATTCCCTATGGTTTTAGATCCATCTTTCATGCATGCCCTATTGTACTTACAAATTTCAGTTGGGAGTTTCATCAACATTCTGCTAGGGGAAGTCAGCTGCCTTATTCTTGGAGACTTTTGTCTGTATATTTTAGTCTCTGGCTTCTACTTAGTTTCATTGGCTGAAATTTCCATCCTTTTTCCATCTTCTGGAAGTTTGATGGCATTTCCTGTCTGACATTTTTTTCCCATTTCTTTCTTTATTATTTTGGATTTATACCATATTTTTCTTTTTAGTTTTATTGTACAGTATTGGGATTTTAGTGAGGTAGAAGGATAGATGCAGTTATTCAATATGCTAACTTGATCTGCTCATAAATTTTCACAACAAGTATAAACATTCACCAAAAAAAAGTGTTAGAAGATAATGATATCTGTAAAAGTTATTGGGAAAAACAAACAACATTTAATTAGGAGTTCAGGAGGCAAGAGATCTAATCCCAACTTTACTAGAGAAGTCACTTCTTTGCACGTGGGTTTGTTCCTCATAAATTCCTCCACACTGCCTATGAGAACAGATGACTCTTATCTTTTCCCATGGTGATCACTATGGAAATAAAAACAGCATGGATTTGTGTTAGGTGGATATGCATTTGAATTCTGACTCAATTTCTCAGTGATATTTATCTCCCATATTTGCTTTAGAGGTGATATATACACACACACACACACACACACACAAAATATATATACACAAGATGAATACAAAAGATACAAAATGAATACAAAATTAATATTAGTAAGTATGCCATTTGAATTTAATATAAAATTTTACTAGAATATAGAACTGCTTTGTTATACCATTGTGCCAATTATGATTTGGTTGCCTTTCTAGATCCATTCTTTAAACTTTTCTGCCCAGCTTTGAGTCCTGGGGAGGCTGCCTAGAGCATTTCTCAGGCACTCTTGCTGTGAAAGTTTGAGATTATAAAACAAAAGGAAGTAATAATGAGGAAGTTGTAGCAAGAGGGATCTTTCCTGCTTCTTCCCTGAATGGCAAGTTAAAGTCCCCTCCTGAAGCCCCTCCTCTGCTCTCCCAGCCTGACGTAGGCGTCATTGACTGTTTCTCCCTCTGACCCTTAGGATTCAAAGAGGTAGTTACAGAGACAAGTGATGCTTGTCTCTGGGTGCCTAATTCCTTGCTTTTCCGCTTAATCCCACCTTCACCCCTTGCCACCATAACCAGAACCTCATTAAAATCTCTTCGTTTGGGCTATCTGGGTGAATTCTTTTCCCTCTCTGAATCATGTTTGATATAATTGGTGACTAAACATCTTTTAAAAGCACAATTCTGGACATTTCCCTGAAACAACAAAGATGGACAGAAAGATGAAGAAAGGTGCCTTCTTCCTTTTCTGGGTGAAAGCCTGAATCCTATGACACATCCAAAGACTAGCAGTTTTCTTGGGCACCTTTCCAGCTCTAGTTTTCATTCCTATTATTTAATCAGACTTATGTAAAGAAGATTTTCCCAAGCATCCAGCTGTAGCCCTCCCCAGCCCTCCTCTTTGTGCAATTAGGCTGATAGCAGAAGTGCCATGGGTTTTAGAGGGAGTGGGAGGATGATATTAACTTCTTTGATAAACTACCTCACCATTCATCTTTGAAATGAAGATTTGACATGGGTTCAACTACTCAAAGCTATGATTTTTCCAGTAGTGATGTACAGATATGAGAATTGGACCATAAAGAGGGCTGAGTGCTGAAGAATTGGTGCTTTGAAATTGTGGTGCTGGAGAAGATTTTTGAGAGTAGCTTGGACAGAAAGTAGATCAAACCAGTCAATCCTAAAGGAAATCAACCCTGAATATTCATTGGAAGGACTGATGCTAAAGCTGAAGCTCCAATACTCTGGCCACCTGATGTAAAGAGGTGACTCATGAGAAAAGACCCTGATGCTGGGAAAGATAGAAGGCAGGGGAAGGGGACGACAGAAGACGAGATGGTTAAATGGCATCACCAACTCGATGGACACGAGTTTGAGCAAGTATCAGGGTCTTTTCAAATGAGAGCTGACTCACTGGAAAAGACCCTGATGCTGGGAAAGATTGAAGGCAGGAGGTAAAGCGGGCAGCAGAGGATGAGATGGTTAGACAGCATCACTAACTCAGGGGACATGAATTTGAGCAAACTCCAGGAGACAGTGAAGGACACGAAAGCCTGGCACGCTGCAATCCATGGGGTCGCAAAGAATTAGACATGACTTAGCGACTGAGCAACAGCAACCTAGACACATCTCCCCAAAACACCACTACCCTATTCTCAACTTCTAAATTGACAAACAAGTTTAAGCTACTATGTAAAATTTCTTAAGCTACCATTACCATTACATCCTCTCTATCCTAAGATTAATCAATGACTTGTAACATCATCAACAGGGCCCTGGGACAGATCATGTGTCTGGATGGTGTTCTAAGCACAGTACCTTCTATATTCATCAGAACTCCAGTGCAGATGAGGTTGTTAGGCACTGTATAAAGCAAATGCATCAGAAGGATTCTTGCCTTCTATGAACTGAAGATATAGCATGTAAACATAAGTTAATAAATTGTTAATTAAATACTATTAAAGTTACTGTCATTTAATGAGCTCATTTGTTAGGGCAAAAGGAGCTGCTTGTCAAATATAGTTACCACCTTTTTCCTAAGAAGCAGACGCTTCCTCAAAGAGAACTGACATGCCCTTTGAATGAAAGAGGGGAGAACCTACCAAACTGGGTGGCAAGATTCTTCAAGGCTAAAGTACATGTAAAGAAGTTGAGGCTGATGTCAGATGAAGAGTCAGTTGTCTGAAATGGAAGGAACAAAACAACAGTAACAATTGTTAAAAGTACTTTGAAAATAAACGCAAGGAGTGATCTTGAACATGGGTGTTTTATATTTCAAGTTTTTAAATAAAATTTCGAAAGAATGTGAGATACTTCAAAGAAACATAGCAAAATGTTTTTTGACCAGGATGTTTATGATCCTTAACCCCATGTCATTTAAATGTAGTGACATAGTATGGTAGTCAAGACCAGAGTACCACCTACTGCTTTAGATTGTCTTCCTCTATGTAGCTTATCCATAATTCTACAGACTTTCATTCTAAACCTCAATGTATGTAATGAGATATGGATTGATCCATGGAACATTTCTCTGAAGAAATGCTGTAATGAGGACAAATTGATAAATCTTAAAATAAAAAATAGTATTTTCCAAATCCCATATTTTTTCAGTTTTATTTATGTGCTTTTATGTATATTTATTTTTAATATTTCAGAGACATTTTAAGGTACTTAAAAGTGAAATAAGTAGTGTAAAAATTACCCTATCATCACAGCCCAAATTTTATATACACTGACATTGTATCTATTTTCTTAAATTATTTTTAAATAAACTATTATAGGCAAAATGAAATTCACTGATATCCCCTTCCCACTCCTATCCAACTTCCTTTCTCCACAGAGTTTTTAAGTTTGATGTCTACCTTTCTTGTTCATGCTTAGTCTGCTGAGTTGTTTGTTTTTTTAACTTTTGTACATTCATACTTGAAAGTAAATGATGCTTTCTTTTTAAAAATATGTGCTGTGCTTATTTTTCTGCAGATTTCTTTGTGCATCCTTTTGAGTACTGTTGATGTTGATCCCTATATATTTTTTCAGTCATTCTGTTAAATTCCAGTACATCATGTGATTGCATCATGTTTTATTTACATACCATCCTACTGTTGCTCTGTGAACAACTCTGTGAATATAGCATTGTCCACAGGTGGAAGAAGCTTTCTGGGGTATTTACCTAGATGAGAAATGACTGAGCCACACTGTGCACATTTTCAGTTTTGCTCGAAACCACCAGGTTGCCCCGCAAAGTGGTTATGCTCATCAACATGCCCTCCATCAGAATATAAGAAGTCCAGAGTTACCACTCTAACCTTTAAAACTGTAAAGCTCCTAAAATTTTTGCCAAGCTAACTGGTGTGAAATACAATCATATGGCTGTTTTAATTATGGTTTCCTGATTTCTAGTCAAGTTGAGTATGTTTTCACAAGTTTATTTTCCATGTGTTTCTCCCTCTGTGAATTGCCTTTTCATGCTTGTCCTTTTCTAATTGATTCATAAGCCTTTTCCAGATTTTCTGGATACTAATCTGTTTGCCTATCATCTGTAGTACAAATGTCTTGCTGTAAACTTTTAGGCTTGACTCTGTTTTTTTTTTTTTTTTCATCCTATAGAAGTTTAAAATTTTTACACAGTCATATCTATCAGCTTTACTTTTAAGGTTAATGGTTTATACGTGTTATTTAAGTTATTTCTTAATCTATCTTTTGTTCATGAAGATGTTCTCCAAAATTTAATTCCCAATAATTTTATTTTTCCAGTTTAGATTTTTATCGTACCATGAATTGATTTTCATTTATGAGATGATATAGCTATCTATTTTTCTTCTTCCATATAGTAAACAACATGTCCTAATACCAGTTACAGAACAGTATTTTCTTTTTCATTGATTTGGAATGCCATTTCCATCACCTAAGAGTTTCCAAATATCCCTGGGTCTTTCTTGGCTCTTGTATCTTTCTTGTTGATTTAAATCAACACTTAAACACTGAGTCATTTTCACATTACCTTAATATTATTGCCTTATTATAAATCTTAAAATTGATAGAGCACTTCTCTCCTATTTTTGTTGTTGTTATTGTTATTCTTAGATATTCTTGGGCCTACACACTTCTACATGAATTTAGGCACTGGTTTTTCAACTTTGACAAAGCAGTCCTGTTGGGATTTGAATTTGATTAGTATTTTTAGAATACTTTGGATTCTTCCCATATTTTAAATCTTTTAAAACTATCTCCAGATGAAGGAGCACAGACATCTAGAAAAATACTAGAAGGTGACAAACCTATAGATATGATGTGATTAAGTCACAAATTTAAATTCATTTTAGCTGTGATAATGCTGGAGAGAAAGAGAAAAGTGAAAACTTGTTTTGTATATAGCAGATTTTTTGCAGCTATTTTATTAGCCTGACTACATTGGCCACATGTTCTCAAATGTTTTCATCATCTCAGATTTGTCAATGAAGTATAAACAGAATCAGAATAATTATATGATCAGTATTAGAATAAAGTAATGGGGCTCCCCAGTGGCTCAGATAGTAAAGAATCCACCTGCAATGCAGGAGACCAGGGTTCGATCCCTGGGTTGGGAAGATCTCCTGGTGAAGGGAATGGCTACCACTCCCCTATTCTTGCCTAGAGAATCCCATGGACAGAGGAGCTTGGCAGGCTATAGTTCATGGGGTCGCAAGAGTCAGACACGACTGAGCAACTAACACACTTTTCAATGATTAAACATACTGAATTATCTTATTCTCAGCACTGAGCCTAAGTCTATAATGCACAGAAAGTAGTTTCAGAATTGCTAGCCTATACCACTACAAAAAAGAAAATAAACCTGCATTCTTACAGTTCTTTGTTTGGGGGCTGGGAATCTAAAGTCAAAATATTGTGCTCAAAAATCACTTGCTTTTTTTCTCCTTTGGTGTGCGTATGTTGTTCACAGAAAATACAGTTAGGGTGTTTGTTTTTTTAATATTCCTGTTCCATTTTATGTTTTCTCTCATCTTTGTTCATTTAATTTAGTTATTTGTTTTTTTCCCTTTAGTATTAGCATGATTCCATTAATTCTGTACCTAAAATTATATTCCAGGAAATGTCACCCTATTTCCCTTTCACCTAAATCCAACTATTCCTTCTGGCAATCACATTACACTTGACCATTTAACAACACGGGAATTGGGGGCTAGGGGTCTGGACCTACTGCACAGTTGAAAATCTGAATATAACTTACAGTCAGAGTTCCTTTGTCCATAGTTCCTCTGCACCACTGATTGAACCAATCACCAATTTTGTAGTACAGAAGTACTTACCGTAGAAAATAAAATCCACCTGTAAGTGTGCGCATGCTTATACAGTCTCCATTCTCTGCTCGATGGGAAAACCATGTTGTTCAGATTTCAATGGTAATTTTGTTCCAGTCTGTTTCTTTTTTCAAAAACAAGTAGATGTATGCTTGTTTGTTTATTTCTAACACAAAAGGAAACGGAGCATATATATCTTTTGCTCTTTAATCTTTTTGCTTTTACCAGTATATCTTGGAAAGTACTTCATATCCCTTCAGATAGATCTTTTTCTTTCTTTTTCATGGCTGCATATTATTCTCTTTGGGGTATAACCCATAGCTAATTCAATTAATGTTAGGTGTTTGACATTCCCACTAATTTGCATATATAAATAATGCTGCAAATAATAATTTTATACGTATCTGTTTTTTGTGTTGCTGGAGAAGTATATTCAGGATAACAAACATGGTATATGGTAAACCCATACCACTTAGAATTACTCTTCAAACACATTTGCAAGGGAGAATCATTCCTTTAAATACTGCATGGTATCATTTAGATGTAGAATCTTTAAAAGGATTGTACTTATAGAAACAGAATAGAAGGGTGGTTGCCAAGAGCTAGAGAGTGTGGCAGATAAGAAGAAGTTGATAAAAGGATACAAAGTTTCAGTTATAAGAAGAACAAGGTCTGGGAATCTAATGTATAACATAGTGACTATAGTTGATAACACTATTGTGTATAATTGAGATTTGCTAAGAGATTAGATTTTAAGTGTTTTCACACAGACACAAATTGGCAAATATGTGAGCTGATGGATATAGATTAACATCCTTCAGTTGATCAGCTCTGATTGGAATCCTTTCATAATGTATATGTACATCAAATCATCACATTATATGCCTTAAATATATTGCAATTTTATTTATCAACTATACCTCAGTAAAGCTGGAAAAATGGAAGCAGCCTGGATTCTCAATTCTCTGCAAGATGGGAAAATGTGAAGGAAATCTTTCTGCCCCACATCTGATTGTAATATGAGCAAGTACATAGTAAACTGTTGCACTGAGCACCGACAATTCAGAATTTGTTTCAGGAGTTTTATGTGGGGTTAGCTTGACCAATCAGAGAAGGCAATGGCACCCCACTCCAGTACTCTTGCCTGGAAAATCCCATGGACAGAGGAGCCTGGTGGGCTGCAGTCCATGGGGTCGCTGAGTTGGACATGACTGAGCAACTTCATTTTCACTTTTCACTTTCATGCATTGGAGAAGGAAATGGCAACCCACTCCAGTGTTCTTGCCTGGAGAATCCCAGGGATGGGGTAGCCTGGTGGGCTGCCGTCTATGGGGTCGCACAGAGTCGGACAGGACTGAAGCGACTTAACAGCAGCAGCAGCAGCAGCTTGACCAATGCATCAGTTTTAATTTCCTGGTTCTCTAAGCATATTTACTTTTTTACAAAACATTTTTTCCCTAGAGCTAGTTCCCATTTTGATCATTGTTATGATTAGTACCAAACTAGTATTGTATTCTTGTTCTGTGTTAGTCTTTTTGTAAGTGCTGAGGATAAAACGTGCAACAGGTTATATTTCTTCTGTTAGAAAGTTTGTGGCATTGGCTGGGATATATTTATTCATCTCTTTGTTCAAAAATATTAATTTCATATATATTTTCATATACTCTACATTTATCTTTCTATACCCTATAGGACTTTGCTCAGAATAGGTGAAAATTAACTTTATTAAATTAATGTACTTAGAATCCAAGGAAGTATTTTGAATTATCTTTGGCCCCATCCTTATTTCCCCTTATCACTTATCTCCTGTTCATCCTAGGGTTTTGGTTTAGGTAACAATTTTTCAAGGAAGCTTTCTGCAGACTGCCAAAGCTGAAGTGTGCTTCCAGAACCCCTTGGACAGTTTCCTCTTGCTGCTCTTATCACACTCTATGGCAATAACCTATTTGCCCTTACGACATCTCTAAAGTGGGAACTAGTGACTTGGAAGCATTCCTGTTTTCCCAGCACTTAGTATATAGTACATAGAGCCTAGCACATAGTAGGGATGCAATCATTCTTTAATAGAAGAGTATATGAATCAATAACATGAATAGTAGAAATAGTAAAGCTTCCAGCAAAGCTTTTGTGAGTATTTAAGAAATGAGGACATTGAAATACCCTTAACCTGACCATTCGATTTCCTTGACCAGGCAAAAAAGACATTTCTGGTCAGTCAGGCTGAGGAAAGGGGGTTCAAATCTCTATAATCCAAGCAATAAATGAGGCAGCTGAATAAGAAAAGAATAATAGATATTAGCTATCAAGTAGCATCAATTCAAAAGGTAAAAGATTCAAAAGAATATAACAGGGAGCATTGTGCTTTGCACAACAGAATAATATGCATGTAGAGATTTTCACCTGGGAAGAAATACTTCCATACCAATGGTGGAAAATATATTTTTGATTTGAAAGCTTTGTATATTCAGCCACTGTGTTTGGGGTTTATGTGAAAAGACCACAATAGGCAACTCCATGGAGACTGAAAGTAGATTCATAGCTGTCAAGGCTTGGGGATAGGGAATGGGGAGTCACTACTAACAGGTCTGGGGTTTTTGAGGGGGAGGATAATGAAAATGTTCTGAAATGTGATAGTTCTGATGGCTTTGCTACCTTGAATATGAAGATATGAATACCACTCAATTATACACTTAAAATGGTGAATTTTATGCTATGTGAATATATCTTGATACAAAAGTTATTGAAGCACAAGATAATAGGTGGTAAATAGTGCAAATTTCTAATTTTATTCTAAAATATTTTATAGCTTTTGTGTTGTAAAGATGAAAATACCCAAGTTAATACTAGAGACTAAAGTATTCTCTGGAAACCACTCTAATAGTTAAACTAGTTTTAGCAAGCTCTGGATTATTTGCTATAATACTATCTATTTTTAGGCCTGGACTTTTAAATTATTTCTGGTCTTCACAAATGGATACTTGGAGGAAATGTGCACAAAATATTTTATTAAAATTGGTTATTTTTCAAAGATAGATGTTAGTCGGTTCTCCTTTATCCTTTTTCTGTTATCTTGCCTTTCAACCATTCAGAATTGTTTTTTTGAAAAGAAAAGTATTTTGTGGTATCTCCCTCCATTTTCCTTCTCATTGAAATATTAAATTTTTATAAAAATGGATTTTTGTTACACAGTGTTAAACATAGTCATTTCAGCTGAGTTTCTCTATGAAATCTCCAGTTACTCACAAAGATGAGAGTGACCCATTTATTAAACATCCCTACCACATCCATTGGATCATAGAAAAGGCAAGAGAGTTCCAGAAAAACATCTTTTTCTGCTTTATTGACTATGCCAAAGCCTTTGACTGTGTGGATCACAACAAACTGGAAAATTCTGAAAGAGATGGGAATACCTGACCACCTGACCTGCTTCTTGAGAAATCTGTATGCAGGTCAAGAAGCAACAGTGAGAACTGGACATGGAACAACAGACTGTTTCCAAATAGGAAAAGGAGTACGTCAAGGCTGTATATTGCCACCCTGCTTATTTAACTTATATGCAGAGAACATCATGAGAAACACTGGGCTGGATGAAGCACAAGCTGGAATCAAGATTGCCAGGAGAAATATCAAAAATCTCAGATATGCAGATGACACCACCCTTATGGCAGAAAGCAAAGAAGAACTAAAGAGCTTCTTAATGAAAGTGAAAGAGAGTGGAAAAGCTGGCTTAAAGCTCAACATTCAGAGAACAAAGATCATGGCATCTGGTCCCATCAGTTCATGGCAAATAGATGGAGAAATAATGGAAACAGTGATGGACTTTATTTTTGGGGGCTCCAAAATCACTGCAGATGGTGACTGCAGCCATGAAATTAAAAGACGCTTACTCCTTGGAAGAAAAGTTATGACCAACCTAGACAGCATATTGAAAAGCAGAGACATTACTTTGCCAACAATGGTCCATCTAGTCAAGGCTATGGTCCTCCCAGTAGTCATGTATGGATGTGAGAGTTGGACTATAAAGAAAGCTGAGTGCTGAAGAATTGATGCTTTTGAACTGTGGTGTTAGAGAAGACTTTTGAGAGTCCCTTGGACTGCAAGGAGATCCAAGCAGTCCATCCTCAAGGAAATCAGCCCTGGATATTAATTGGAAGGACTGATGTTGAAGCTGAAACTCCAATACCTTGGCCACCTGATATGAAGTGACTCATTCGAAGAGACCTTGATGCTGGGAAAGATTGAAGGCTGGAGAAGAAGGAGACAACAGAGGATGAGATGGTTGGATGGCATCACCAACTCAATGGACATGAGTTTACCCAAACTCCAAGAGTTGGTGTTGGACAAGGAGGCCTGGTGTGCTGCACTCCTTGGGGTCACAGAGTTGGACATGACTGAGCAACTGAACTGAACTATCACCTAAGGAAACTTAGTTCTCTTTTTCCTTTAAATCTTGGGAACCTGGAGCTACAAACAGGAGTTCTATTAAAATATGTTTGAAAACAATTCATCTTTTACAGCATAGCATAAAACTTAAAATATACTTCAAGAGGAAGAAGAGAGTGCAATTTGTGAATTTCATCAATGTTCTCATTGAAGAAGACAGGAATTAGGATGTCAAACAAAAACCCTGACTGAAACTGAAACAAAGCTAGGTGGTAAAGTATCCCCCTGAACCCCTAATATGAACAGGTAGGGGGAAAGGAGCATCATATCATCTACAAAGTCAACATAACATCAGCACCAGTATGGGAGGAAACCCAAGGAAGTTAGGGTGCTGACAGACTTAAGAATGCAAGATCCCCAGCCTAACTCACAGATACCCCCCTGGAAGTTGCAGCTAGCTAATTTAATACCAACAGTTGAAAGTGGGAGGGATTTTGGTACAATTTACAATATGTGTAATAATAAAGAAGCTAGCAACACAGAAACCCGATAGTATTGAATTGTAGTTGGAAAAAAATCAGCATAAACTCAAGATATATTTCATCTTTAGATAATATACTTGCTAGTTCTGCTTCCTGGAAAGACCTATAAATACTGAGCCACTCTATAGCAATGAACCTCCTGAAATTTTTTACTCCAAATAAAATTTTTCAGAAAAGAAAAAAGTCACATCTGAGAAATGTGTAGAAACCTCTAACTCCATATTCAGAGCAGGAAATATACAAAATAAGCCTAGAAATATACAAAATGCCCAAGGATCACTGTGTCAAAAGGATGTGGGAACTAACCTGAGGAAGCTCTTACTGAGCAAAGATGGGGCAATTTGAAAATCAGTAAAGACAGTAACTGCAATGAAATGAAATGATTAAAAATGTTGCAATCAGCAAGTTGAAAGAAAGGAGAGAGAGAGGAAGGAGGGAAGGGAGAAGGGATGGGAAGAAGGAAGTGGAAAATAACTAATTGCTAGTGAACCAACTTATTATTTGCCAACTGATAAATAAAAGAGAAAAATGAAGCATTTTTCTTATCCTTCCTAAATGAAGTTATACCAGTTAAATAGTAGATAAGTGAAAACTTCTCTATATAAAAGCATCCTAGCTAATACATGAGTAAGGAATAATAGAGTTAGGGTATCACCAACTTAAAAATCCAAATTAATTAATGGATCTCAGCATGAAGTGTCAATAACTATTAATATCATGAAATGACATCATGTACTTTCTGATGAAATAATTCAACATCACCTATGAAGTGGTCTTGCCAAAAAAAAACCCAACTGGATATGATTATGCCTCTAGATCCAACTACCTATTTACAGGAAATATAGAGGATAGAGGAACATGCTAAATGATGCCAACAATATGCAGTCAGAATGTAAAAAGCTATAGGACATCCAAACCAATTTATTTGATAAATAAATATGAGAACAAAAAGAGATGGATTATCAGTTTATTGAAAGAGACTGAGAAATATCACTTGATAACAACATATTGACTTTATATTAATTCAGAACAAGTGAAAAAAATACATTATTGGAGGATGTGGAAATTGGAAAACTGAATATTTGATGACATTACAAATTTTTATTTTTTACTGTGATCATAATGGTATTATGGTTGTGTGTGTATGTGTTAAAGTCCTTATGTTTTAGAGATATATGAAACTATCAAAAGATTAAAGGTACCTGACATTTTCTTCAAAATAATATGGAGAAGGGAATTGGATGTAAGTAGAGAGAAGTACAAAGATCAGCCATAAATTGAAAGAATTATTAAATCTAGGGGGTGGTACATGGGAGTTTATTATAATATTTCTCCTACTTCTCTGTGTTTAGAGTTTTCCGTGATAAAAAAATTAAAAACAAAATTATTTAAAATGTATTTTAAGGAAAAAATGGAATGTGAAATTCATATATATCAGGGTTATTATCAATGCTGTGATAAAACTTTGTTTTATACCAATTGGTATTGAAAATATTCAGTAACTAAAGCCACTAAAGTAAGCACTAGAACATTTGACTATGAATTAGTTAGAAAATTTCATTACTCATTTTTGCCCCTAAACACTGCTGGTACTGGCCTAGGTTTGGAAAATTGACTTCTAGCATTATTTAACCTTTAATATCTGTGTGAACCTAAACAAAACCACCTGTTGATCTGTGCTATGCAAATAATTGGAGGGCTGCTCAGTGCAATGAACCAGCCTCTAGTTTAGAAAGTGCTTTAAATTTATACTCCATCCCACCAAAAATTGAAGGAAAATAATAAAAATTGAGTTAGAAACAATTAAACTAACCTGAAAGATTATGAAAATTTTGTTCTTTGCTGAAAATTCCCAATTTTCATCACAAATGACTACCACATAATAGATATCCTAAAAGCTGTGAATGAATGAAAGGATGGAAGGATGGATGATGAATTTTGTATAAGTGGATTCCATGTTCAGTTCAGTTGTTCAGTCATGTCTGACTCTTTGCGACCCATGAACCACAGCATGCCAGGCCTCCCTGTTCATCACCAACTCCCAGAGTCCACCCAAACACATGTCCATTGAGTCAGTGATGCCATCCAACCATCTCATCCTCTGTCGTCCCCTTCTCCTCCTGCCCTCTATCTTTCCCAACATCAGGGTCTTTTCCAATGAGTCAGCTCTTCACATCAGGTGGCCAAAGTATTGGAGTTTCAGCTTCAACATGTCTTTCCAATGAACACCCAGGACTGATCCCCTGTAGGATGTAACTGTAAGTAAATCCCAATGTAGTCATCTTAGACTGTGAATATTTATATCTAAATTTCAGCGATGTTCAGGCTACAGTTGCATTGTTCTACTGTCTAGATTAGTGGTTCTCAAAGTTTAGCATCCATAAGAATCACCCAGAAAGCTTGTATATAGATTTCTGAGCCCTATACTCAATTCTTCAATTTGCCTTTTAAACAAACTCTCAGGTGATGCAAATGCTGCCAGTCTATGGAACACACTTTGAATAGCATTGGGAAATCCAGATTTTGTCACCAACCATCACCACCAGAATTATTTTGGAGAACTTTGTAAATATTCTGATTTCCATGATTCTCCTCACACCTACAGAATCAGGACTTCTGAGAGTCTCAGAAATACAAATTTTAAGAAGCTCCTTGAGTCATTCTTATGCACACTCGAGTTTGAGAGTAACCTAGTCTAGTGCCATCCAGTAGAACCGTCTGAGATGATGGAAACGTTACCTATTTGCTCTGTCCAGCACAAGCCCTCAGCCACATATAGGGAGCAAGCCCTTGAAGTGTGGCTACTCTGACTAAGAAACTAAATTTGTTTAATCTTACTTTCTTTTAATTAAATGTACATGTAAATTGCCACTTAGGGCTAGTGGTTGCCATATTAGACTCCGAAGGCCTAGATTTTTTTAAGCTTACTTTCTTAAAACTGGAGTTTCTGTCATGGCAGAAGGGGAGACCCAGGTGTTCCTAGGATCCCACTCTTTTCTGCCAGAACAATCCCTCATTGGTTACCTTGGGCTTTCATGTGATTTTATGGTCCCTCAACCTCCTGGAGTCCATGCCCATACAGGAACAGCCCTAAAGCTCCTGTGAAAAATAAATCAAAGTGCTTGACAAAATTTTTGAATGAATGGCACATAGTTAGGTTAATGGGTTAATTATTTATCTGCCAAACAATTATGCCTTGAGTCAATTTTAATGCTCCTCAAGGGATTCCCAATACGTTCACCAACTTATTATCTCATTAATCCTCATAACGACTTTATAAGTAGGAAAAAGGATTCAGGTTATTATCCCCATTTCACATGTAGAAAAACTGACTCTTAAAGGAAGTGAGCAGTCTCTGAAATCTCCCCAACAATTCCTATATGAGATGTTGTTATTTTTTTTGTACTTATTCTGTGTAAGTAACTAAGGTATCCTGCACTCAAGGACAACTCAGGCATACTTTAAAAAGCAGTTTACCTTCTTTGGCATGTAAGTGTTCATGAAGATGGAACCTGGCCCCTAAGAAAAATGGTACAAAGCCAAGCTGGACTCAGATATTCTAGGCCTTCTAGAGTTTCATAGCACAGCCACAGGCTGCCAAGTGAATGAATGAAAGATAAGTAGATACACAGAATATTTATTTAGCGGAGAGATGTCCAAACTGGCATAACAATGCACATACGAATGCATACTAACAACATACGTACTAATTATATTCTTTTACATTTTTTCTTTTAAGAATCAACAGTAGGGATAGGAAGAGTGTTTTGAGTAGCATAGAAAATGGGAGATTGGAGATGGGATAATAAGACTCTCTCTCCAGATGACAAATTTCAGGTCCTCCCCAGGTGATTTAGTTGCATTGCAAGATTTATGCCTCAGGCACCATCCTCAACTAGACAGACAGAGACAAGACCATAGGCCAGCGAAGTCAAAGGCATGAAATAATAATTAGCTACAAGTAGCCCAAGGAGACTCGAAAGTGCTGTCAGAGTCCAAAATGTGCAAAGCCAGCTGCCGCTTCACTTTGCTTTATACAATGTCATTTGACTTACCTACACAAAGCCTAAAGGAATGTAAAAGCAAAGATCTCATGGATGGGTTTGCCCTGCTGGGAGGAGGGAAAACTCCCAGTGGCCTGCTCCCTTTCTTTAAAGCAGAACTTCCTCTCAGTAAGCGGTAGGGAGGGCAGATTCTGATGGATGTTGGGGGGCAGGGAAAGGGAGAAGGAGAGGGAGATGAGTGCTTGAAATTGGGATAGCATCCCAGTGTTTAAAATGGAGAACACCTCCAAGAAGAGAGGCCCTGGGTAGACTTTATTCACTTAATAGACTTTAAGTGCCTGAGGACACAGTACAAACTTGTATCACATTATCAGACAGGCCCCCTCACGGCATCAGTGTCGGCTGAGGCTCATGAATATGTAAATACTATATGTATCTTGGAAACATGCTTGACAAGAGAATAGCTAAAATGAACTGATTCTAGTTATAAGCCCATCAGCCTGCCATTCTTTATGTTTGAACAGGCAGGCTATTGCTAGGTGACAGATCATTAAGGCTATCTACTCAGTCAGCGGAAATGAAGAAATAATTTGTTCCTAATAACCTTCAGATGACCTCCCAGGCAAAAGGGAGTCTTTAAAGTGCTGTCTCTGCCGATACGTGTCAGGCAGCGCGTGGGGTTCTTCAGGCCCCGCAGTCAGAGCAGGGCGGCTGGTGAAACAGATTAATAAACACCTACTGACAGGGACATATCGGGAAAAGATCTCATCACCTGCCATTATTGGGTTGATGAATAATTCAGAGCTCTCCATCAGAGCTGGGAATTTCAGGCTGTGCGGAGCTCTATACTCACAGGGAGGGGGAGGCGCAGAGACACTGATCCCCAGCATTAAATGGAGGCAGAGGTGCTACACTTCTGTCCCAGATTGTGCAGGCATCGAGGAAAGGGGGGTGAAAATGCAGAGAAAGATTTGCCTCCTCAGGAGGTGACTGGTAGGGTTGAGGCCAAGAGCCAGTGGGAAACTTCTCAAAGACACTCCATCGTCATGAGAAGTTTAGTGGCCAGGATGGCCTGGCTCTTATCCACCCATTACTGTTGTTGGTGAAAGAGACCTTGGCCTTCATTTCTTCACCTTGCTGGTGGATTCCAGAAGAACGCATAGGTCAGCCTCTCCCACACAGCCCTCATTCCTTAGGTAATTCTAAAATATTTATTTATTTGACTACCTACCCCTCCCCCCCATCTTAGTTGCACATGGGATCTTTTTTAATTGCAGCATGCAGGATCCTTAAACTTAGTTGCAGCATGCAAACTTTTAGTTGTGGCATGTGAGATCTAATTCCCTGACCAGGGATCGAACCCAGGCCCCCTGCATTGGGAGTACAAAGTCTTAGCCACTGGACCACCAGGGAAGTCCCATTCCTTGGGGACTTACTCTTGCCCTCATTCCTACTTTCTCTGTATCTGTGAGGAATTATTTGCTCTCCACATGCAATCACTGTAACAGCTTTGGGGTCAGATAGGATTTGGGGGGACCTCGTGACCATCTCTATCTACCAGTTGCGCGATCCCAACCATACTACATGACCTCTCTGGGACACAGTTCCCATCTATGAAATGGACCCAATAATGTCTGATTCAGATAGTTACTGTGAGGTTGGAAAAACAACTATGCATGGAGAAGTCCTAGCCAAGGGCTTGTACTAACCAATGCCCACTTTCTACTGGAGACATATATTGGCTTCCTTCATCTATCCATCTGTTTTTTGACCAGAGACATGGCAGGAAACAAGTTGTACAGGCAAATTTAATAATTCAAGGAGAGTTAAATAAAGAGGCCATTTCCATAGGTGCTGGCAGGGTTAGCAAACCACCTAGGGATAGTGACATGCCCCAGACCAGTATCAGCCGGGAACCCTCTAGACCTTAAGGGGCAGGAGGAGAAAGCCAGCTGCTTAGGACAAGAGATTTACTGCCAGACAAAGCCTTCTGTGGAAGGTCCGCCAACCAAGGTGTCCTGGCATGTTGGGAGCACAGAACAAGTATTTTCATGCTCCTGCCCTCTAATCCCTGCCAGGAACTCCCTTTTACTGACCCCAACTGAATGCCAGGCAAAAGGTCTATTGATGGGTCCTTAAAGGTCAGCTACCTGGGGCATAGATTGAATCTGTAGGAACAAACAGAAAAGATCCAATATATTCGCCTAACTGATCTGATAGTCTGCACTTAATCCATCTATGGTTCCTCTCAATGTGTGTGAATTAAGAGCAAAGCAAAATAAAGGGCTTATCTATGCATTCTCGTACCTTATAGACTAGACTAGTTGGGGTGAGGGAGAGAAAGAGAAAAAGAGAGAATAAAGAGAGGGAGAATTGGAATAATATAATGGAGTCAAGAAAATCTAGGTCCTCCTGTAAATCATCACATATCCTTTACAAAGTTACTCTCTCTGGTTCTGTTACCCATAAACTTTGTACAACTTGATGTCACAGACTTTTCCTAAGATGGAGTGAATGACCTGAAGCATGATAACTGAGTAACTCCATCAGTGATTTTCTCTTCCCATTCTCAAATAAATAATGGCATGGGAGACAAAGATTGTCATTCCTTGGAATGCAATCACACATCTTCTCCTGAATTTGAACTTGATTTAGAACTCATTGAGCTAAAAAACACTTTTGTTGAAATGAACACATCATTCAGAGCTTATTTAATCATTCTGATTCAACCCAATTTGAGTTTTACTGGGCTGGGGCTTTTTGACTTTAGTCATAAAGTAGGAGAAAATGTGATGTCTTGTTCCTAAAAGATAAGTACAGAAAAGCCCCTGGGCAGAAAAACAGAATGACTGTGTGTAGATCTTTCTGAGAGTCAATCAGCTGTAATAAGACATAATTTTAAAGAATTTTGTTAATTGGCTTAGAGATAAAGTGCATTTTCAAAAACATTTGGTTTCAAGAAGTAGAGTGAACATTAGGGCACATTTGATCATTCTAGTGCTGAGAGCAGGCAGAGAATGAGACTAGAGAAGATAGAGAAGTGAGCAGAGCTGGGAAGGACAATGCAAACACAGCAGAGATGACCCTAAATTGGATACGATAGAAAGTCTGGATCATCTGAATTTCTATCCATCTGGGTCATTCTCTTTCTTAGCATTCTGAATACCTTTGGTTCTAGTGCATCTTGTATAGAACCCTTAGAAATAGCATGCGAGAGGAAGAAGTCTCCCATCAGGTCTCAGATGGTCTTAAAGAATAAATTCCTTGGTCATTTGATTCCAGAATCAGTATGTAATACATTCATTCATTTATTTATTAACTCATATTTTCAAGAAATACTTATTGAGGACCTATTAGATTCCAGAAACTCTTCTGGAAATATGTTTCTAACTTACATTGATAACATGTGTGCCTGTGTGGTAGGTTGCTTCAGTTCTGTCCGACTCTGCAGCCCCATGGACTGTAGCCTGCCAGGCCCCTCTGTCCATGGTTTTCTCCAGGCAAGAATACTGGAGTGGGTTGCCATTGCCCTCCTCCAGAGGATCTTCCTGATCCAGAGATCGAACCTACATCTCTTATGTCTCCTGCGTTGGCAGGCAAGTTCTTTACCACTAATGCCATTGATACCATAGTCAAGGGAAGTCCCTGAATTTTAAATGATGAAGTATAGCCAACCATACGAGTATCGCAGGCCAACAGAAGGATACAAATACCCTGGAAGTCTGACCAAGCTTGGTCTGTGTGAGGAGCATGAGGGTGACGTGGCTAGAGGGTGGTGAGTCCAGGTTGCAAAGCCTAAGACTGGAGAGGAAGGAAGAGAGCAGGCCATGGGGCTTCATGGGGGTGCTCACCACCACATCTCCAGACTCCAGATAATGAGAAAAAGCACATTGCAGGGGGAAGTTCAACACCTTAAGTCTTCACATGCAGCCTTGCGTCATGATTCAGCAGATGGAAGCCACAGGGCAAGCACAGCCCGTGTGACGTGAAGGTGCCTCAGGGATGTGGTCAAGCCACAGCAGAGTTGTGCCCAAGGTATGTCTCCTCTGCCATCCTTACTCTGTTATCCAATATATTTGCGTTTGTGCTCATGGTTTTGATAGGGAACGGTCCAAAAGGCCATGCTTTACCAACACCTTCTCCTGAGGCTTCCTCATGGGACAGGCCGCTCCGATTTTAGAAAGGGACACAACAGACTGACTAGCCAGAAGTACCCGGCCTATCCACACACAAGGGGGTCGGAGGAGCACCCTTGCTCAGGAATGGAGAAGGGTCCCAGCACCTCAGCTACTCACATGGCCTTTCTCTTCTACAAGACTTATTTTCACTGTTGGATTGGAACTTGAAGAGAACACCAGGATATGTTTTCTGGACCTTTGATTTTTTCTCGTGAGTTAATTTCAAACACCTTCAAAAATATAATTTCTCTTCTGTACACTGACAGGGGGAGAGTCAGTCTCCTTTAGAAATGTGTCTGAAAATGAATAAGTATGTCATCTCTGGAGAAGTTCCACTGATCATTTCTGTTCCCATTTTGCCTATATTCTCCTCTATGTTGCTTGTTATCTGAAAGTATCTATTTGTTGTTGTTGTTGCTTTTCCAGGAAATCACCTCTGGGCTCTGCCATGCAATGGAAGCTTTTTTCAAATGCAGGCCCGTTAGTGTAATCAGTAGCCATTACCGCTTAAAGCAAGTCAGTTACTGAAGTATTATAAGCAGTTAAACTTGACAGGAAAGACACTAAGCTAAAGAAAGCAGGGTGGGGGGGGAGGAGTAAAGATTTACAGAGAATGTCAAAATGGAAACCTGTTTTTTGTCCCTTCCTTCCCTACATCCTTAGATGTAGAATGATGAAGAGTTTCTTACACCAGTAGGATTAAGACATCTGCTGGGAAGGAAGGTGACACCAGGCAGAGAGTCTGGGAGAGTAAATCCTAACGAGGGTGACCATATGTTCTGGTTTGCCTTTGAAAGTCTGAGTTTCCACCTGTTCTTCTGGCACAGTTGCTAACAATATTCTCCCTTCACTTTCAAAAGTGTCCTATCTGGATGGTAAATTATGTGGTGGCTCTAGTCCTAATTCTGCCTCTTCCGCTAAGTAGGTATATGCCTCAGGATAAATCCCTCACCTCTCTGGACTTGGTTTCTCAAGAGTTTGGATAAGATTGTAACTAAGGTGCTCTTTATCCCAATATTCTATGGTTCCAGTAAGGATAAAAGAAGGAAACATAGAGATTTATAGATTATGGAATGTGTGTACTTGTAGGAAAAGAATATCATTTATTTCTAAGGGGAAGGTTTGCTTCCTGGTTTAGCACAACTGCCTTTGTCTTATCTAACAAGCATTTGTTGATGATGATTGGTACTACACCTAAGACCTTAAATGTATTATCTTATTTAATCCTAATAAAACTACCTTGGTTTCTATCTTACATGGACTGATAGTCACTTCAAACTATCTTTCAAATCTAAGTGTATCTGACTGTAAAATAGTGTTCTTAACCACGATGCCACATCTAGGATACTTTGAGCAAAAGCGAAGAAAGGACTCAGTGTATCAGTCGGAATAGGCTCAAGTGTGCTGTGGTAACAAAAATCCACAGTCTTTCTGGCTCACAACATTTATTTTCCAGTCATGTTACACACTCATCAGAGGTTATCTGGGGGCAGGGCTCTCTGCTGTTCTTTCTCCAGGACCTAAGCTCGTTGAGTAGCAATCTCCTTCTGCAGCCCCCTCTGCACCCCAGCCCCAGGGCATTGGTAGAAGAAACACGGCAGCTTGTACACTGGCTCTTAAACCTTCATCCAGAAAAGACCACATCACTTCTGTTCACAATTCATTGAGCACAATCTCATCCACTCAAGTCATGTGACTATGCCTAGCTGCAAAAAGGCAGGAAGTAAAAACCTATGATGGACCAGAAATAACGGGAACAATTGGTAAAAAGCACTTAGTGACTACCACACCAAGGCAGTCCTAGAACAAGAGGTCTAAAGTCCCTCTCACAGCTTTAAAATCCTCTGAGTTTCAATCACCGTTAAGCAACATTTCATAGAAGTAGGTGTGCACTGTTTACTCTCTCTCTCTCTGCTTTATTAAGCCTTTTGTTATCCACAGACTTACTAGCTCATCTCTGTTAAAAAACATCCTTTCTATCCAAATAAGCAGATAGAATTTAGAATGATATGGATATAGACTACTCCTAATCCACTTATGCCCCTCCTCTCAGGTCTCAGCTGCATCCACTGTGCAACCGAGAGATGACAGTTCAGTGAAGGAAAGGTGTGTTTACCTCGGGAGAGAGTGTCTTTATGACACTGATCTGCTCTGATGAATCCACTAATGTGAAATTTCTGACCCAATAGGCAGTGATTGCACAGCTCTGAGACTCCTCTCATTATTCATGAAATATGTGCCGTGCAGTGTCAGTGCTCTCCCGGCAGACTCGCTGCCAAGCAATTACTCATTTCCATCACTTAGCTATTTTATTATTATTATTTTTCAGTGGGTGTCTATATATTCACTGCACTTCAAGAAGCAAAGCACAGTCCCAGAATGAAAATGATGCTTGTCTTGTTTGATTTTAAATAGAAAAGCACTTTAAGTCCTTAAAAATTGATGTTGTTTTAAACTTTACAGAGAGCAAGAGAGGAAACTGGTAGCTGCAGAAATAAATGGAGAGCAATCAGGCTCATTTCCACTGTTACACATATTTGCTAAGAGCTGCTGGAGGGACTAACTTATATGTCCTGACTTATTTCTCTGATTCCCCCCAGGAGCCCTTAAGAGGAACAATGAACCCGAAATGGTTACGGAGCTCTAGTTGAGGTTCATTGTCAGAGGCAGGAGTATTCGTGTGCAGAGGCCCATGCTTGGAAAACGGACAGGTTCCAGGAGCCATGTCCCCTTCTCATCACAATGCTTGCTAGTATGACCCTTGCAGATATAAAGTCTAATGTAAAAGAATGGCTGCCTCTTACTGCTATGGGATAGAATCTGTGCAGAGCATTTGTATCCTGGAACAACTAAGGAACATTCCAACACCAGATTTAATAACAGAAGAGTTTTGGAAGTGTGAAACTTCACTGAACAAAAAAAGTCCTCAATCCTAAGCATCAGTGCTCCTGCGTGGGTCGTCTTCTCAGATTCTGTAGTCAGATGCAGTGATGACCCCAGCACTTCACAGTCCGCATATCCACCCCTTCTCACATAAATCTGTGGTTCCTTATTAAAAAGATATAGTCCCGTTCTCTGTTTCTTGAGTGGTGCGCTGGTCTCATGACTTCCTTAGCCAGGAATTGTGCAGAAGTGTTAGCAGGCCAATTTCGAGTCTGTGCCTCCAAAGTCCTTGTATGTTGCCACGTGACTTCTCTTACCCCTTGCTATCACCATGGAAACGTGTCTGCACTAGCCTGATGGAAGAAGGGAAACAGAGCAGCTCTAGCCCTGGTTGTCTCAGTGAGGTCAGACGGACTAGCTGACGGCCAGCTCGTCCGACCTCAGACCCATGAACAAGCCCAGCCAAGATCAGCAGAGCCACCTAGCCAAAACCCCAGCTGACCCCAGACATGCAAGAAATACATGTCTATTGTTTATTATTACAAAGTCTTGTGACTCTGTTATACAAATTACATAAATAACTCACTCAAACCCCATCAGGATATCATGATTTTCTTTTTTTCCCCTCTCCCACACCTCACTCTGATATATTTTATTTACTTTGGACTTTCAATTTTCTTCAGTTTCTTTACTCTATTTCACATATTATTATTAAGTACATATTATCATGCTGGACAGCACGGTTAATATAGGCACTGGTGAATCAGGGAACTTTCTCTGAAGGAGCTCTCATTCTAATACAGCAGTTCCCAATTTTTATCTCAGCTTACTTAGTGAATGGCATTAATATGTACAAGACACTCTCAAAAGCAAACTTAGACTCCTGAACAATTCCTGGTACATTTGTTCTTTCTCTACCCATGTCTCCTACACCTAAGACATTGCACTTGAAAGCTGGTGAACTGAAGCAGCACTGAAAGACTTGAAACATATCGTAGTGTCACCTTGAATCATTTATATGTTGTTATTTTACCTACCTTTAGTTGTAATTTATAACACACTTCGTTGCTGATTGCTGCATCCTGAGTTTTAACATCCCAGTTGAGAACAAGTGGCCTAGTGAAAGGAGAATGCTGACATCCTGGGTATTAACTGCAATCCAAAGCATATTGAAAGAAGGGCTTAGCAAAAATATAAGCAACAGACTGTGGCAGGAGGTCTCAGAAAGGAACAAAACATCCCACCTGGGGCACACAGGGATGCTTCCCAGAAGAGTTGACATCTGATCTAAACCAGAGTTTTGACAGAGTAAATTAAATCACTTCATTAGCAAGAAAGCACTCTTTATCCCACCTCCTGTAATCCCAGATGTCCCTCCAATCCTTTTGACTGGGTTCAGTCGAGGTTGAAATTTCAATCGAAGCAAAGAAATTGCACATTATTGCTGGACCTTACTGAGATAGGCGATGGGAAGGTAAAAGCTCAGACTCTGGAACTCTGAGCCCACCCTCCCCTGACTATCACTATGTCTCCCCCAGAAGGATGTTTGAGAAGTCAGCCTTCCTCACTTAGGAGCCGGATCCACCAGTCCTCTATCACCTGGCTAATGACAGAGCTGGGAGAGATATGGCTTTCTTCTCTCTGGGTTAATGTTCTAATTTATTGAGTGTTTGATGATCTTTAGATGCCCCTTCTAACCTTGGCTTCTGAATCAAGTTTTCTTTTGAGTCTTGCCTGCCAGTCTAATGGAAGAATTTATAGACACGATGCCCCCAACTTCTGCTTCAGAGGACCAGATCACAGGAGTCAAAGCTGATCTTTACAGAGGCCTTAGGGATTCTAGAGGACTTCAGTTTAAGAAAAACTCTTTCCCTGTTTCCTCCTTCCATGTCTCTCCTAGACAACTGTGATCTTTCAGTTTCACTCTAAGGCGCAGGTCTCCCAGGTGGTTTGCTCATTATGTGATGGCACAGGAAGGAGAAACAGCCCCCACTGAAAGTAGGGATCAAAATGAGAGCGATAAAGTTCTATAGAACAGTATTGCATAAAGGAGGAGACCTGGAAAGGTGAATTCTTTCATGTAGTTTGAAAAAAGCGAGCTTCACTGGCAGGTGGAGAACCTATGTGGAGCCTTTGCTCCCCTCTAGAGAACCACAGTGCAGACTTTTAAGAGCAAAACTAGACTATCCTCTACAGTTAACAGTTCCTTTGAGAAACAGCTGCCGGCCTGCTGCTTGGCCCTAATAGAGACTGGATGTCTGATGATGAACTGTAGACTTATAGAATACCTTGTTACCATTATGGCATCCCACATAAGGTGCTTCTGAGCAGGGAATCCATTAACAGTGTCTGATTCACCAAGCCATAGACTTGGGCAGGCACGGCACCATCAAGTGGGAATGCTCTATTGGAGAGGCCCCATGAACATGGGGCTCAAATTTTCATGAGTCCTACTTTTGCTATATGCCCTTCTTTCTCTCAGCCTACCCCTATGACCAGCTGACCAAGGACAAAAAAATTTATGCTTGCTCTATGACGATTTTGCGGGCAGCATCTAAAAGTAGGTGGTGGTGACACAGACTTCAGTGGCCTGAAGGACATGGTGGGGGGACATCCTGCAAGTAGGCAGAACTTGTGAGCAGTGCACCTGGTTATTCTTTTTTGCCCAGAAAGAGAGAAGGCAAAGTATGACACTATGTGGATTCAAGGGCATTGTCTAATGGTTTGGTTGGACGATTATGGACTTGAAGGAATACTATTAAGTGTTAGTGGAAGAAGGTTTGGGGAGAAGTAAGTGGATAGGTCTCTCAGAAAAGACAAAATATGAAAAGATCTTTATGTCTCACCACAGAGAAGTTTAGAAAAAGAATAGATACATAGTTTGTTATGTATCTATTTAGTTTGCTGTTCATCTGATACCATCACAACACTGTTAATCAGCTATGCTACAATGTAAAATAAAAAGGTTTAAAAAAATAAAAGAAAGTAGATCTCTACAAATTATGCAAAAAGATGAAATAGAAAAAAGGCAGAGAAGTTTAATGATCCAGTGAGCAGGATGACCTATTCTGTGGATGTTGGTCAGCCTCTTTTCTGAGTGCCCCCATCTTTGCTCATTGGGCTAATAGAAACTGTGGCCATGTCAGGAGGGCTGAAGGTTACGCGTGGACTCAGCAATGTGAACTTCTACTTGTCAAGCCTACACCACCTGCTCGGGGCCCACCGGTACATCTACAGAAGCAATAGCTGCACAGACATGACAGTTCCCCAAGGATACCTCCTGAAGCTCCCCCTTCGTTGTTCCAGTTTGGTGGTTGGACAGGCTGGTTTTTCATATTTCTCTTCAGGTTCTGACTTCAGGAGATTGCGAGAGGGCATCACAAGGATGTATTAGCAATTCTTTCTTCTCTCCTTCAGCTTTCACTTCCAAATTTTCACCTTCCCAGCAGGGCAAGGGGCCACATTGGTATAAGGTCTAATTTCCATAATTAATCCTGTATTCCCATAACACTCATAAGAGCTTTGCTTCCCTAACTGAACCCAGGCCGGTAGATGGGGATTGGGATGAGTGAGTGTACCGAGCATTTTATCCACGTGAGGCCCTTCAAGTCATTTTCAAGAATGACTGTTATGTGCAGCTTGTCTACAGTCTGAAAAGTGAGGAGGAAGACATCCCAGAAATCTTATTTCCTAAAAGGAAATTTTCCAAATCTAAAATAATGTTAAAATCTTTCTTTGGTGGTGAGACTACATATGATTTATGTTTTAATCTTTTTCTCCTGCTACTATAATTTTTTCACAAGAAATAGATTTGATCTATTACTTGATTAGCAAAAAATAACAAATTTTGTTTCAAATAAGATCAGGGGATTTTAAAAGTTCAGATCACCTGGTGACATATACATATACTATAGCATAATACAAAATCCATTTGTTGAATAGAGTTGAATTAATCAGTTTGCACCCAGTGTATACCAAGAACAGTTAGTTACTAATTCAAAATACACCCCAGTTTTCTGTAATTCAAACAATATATAAGACAAACTGAATGTGTTAGTGCATAAGAGGAGATGTTATAGGTTCAAGTGTGGTGGTTTATTGTAAGAATACATTAAACAATAAAATTGCTGGAATTCTGAATTGTCCCAGATTTCATGGTGCACACAGTGCAGGAGACCCTTTGGAGCCTGGGCCTGAATTAAGGTTCATTTGGCTCAGAAACAAGTGTTGGGAACCTAGGAGAAAGTTGTGGGTCTTTATTCATAAACATTTTGCTAATAGATAATTCAGATTCTTTCTGAGCTTTCTTTGTGTCTACTCACTATTAAAGAAAATTAGATCATTTATAAGACAAATTTAAAGATCAATCTCACTTTTTGTATATCACAAGTATTTTATCATATGAGCAATAGGGAGCAAGCAGGAAAGTAAACTGAGGTTTAAGATTGAGATTAATAATAAAAACAGCCTGGAAACAGGATGAAAAGAGATAAGTCACAGAAGCAGAGGAGATACCTAGGCACCTAGTGTAATAACCTAGGCCAAAAAGGAATGTAAACCAACTCAAGAAACTGGCAAGCAGAAGCAAAAGTTACGCTGAAGAAACTATTAGTAATGAAAGTATCTCATTAGCCTAATTAGAAGCCTATTTGTTTAATGAAAAGCTGCATTTTATTTTCAAAGAGTAAAGAAAGGTTGGCCTTGCTTTTAGTCAGACATTCTGTGGGATTTTCAGTCCTATTGATTTGTTAACTACAGATTTCTTCCTATCTGTCTGATAAGGCAACTTGATAATTCCTGCTCATATGATAGCTACATTTGAATGACTCGTTGACCATAGCACTGGTTAGCCGTAGACGAGGCCGTGCTACAGAAACAAATAACTCCCCAATCCCAGTGGCTGCAAACCACAGAGCAGTTTCTCCCTCACACACAGGTCCATCACAGGTCAGCTGTCCTGCAGCAGCCTGGCTCTAGGATCAGGCTGAACGACTAGCCAGCTGCCACCACATGCCTTTCACCGTGGTCGAGGGGAAAAGTCAGGAGCCAATCATATACCAGCTTATAAAGCATCTGTCTAGAGAAGAACAGTATACTTCACTGGTCAGAGTAAATCATCTGACCCCACTCACCTTTTAGGGAGTAGAGAATTGCAGCCCTACTGTGAGTCCATTCAGAACCAGAAATATTTCTGTGAACATCTCTAATATTCACCCCGTTGGTTATGGCTTCTTTAGCAGGGTTTCTTGTCTACCTTGAATCTCATCAACTACCTAGAGATCAGAAAAAAGACTTTAAAGTAAGACTCCATCTGCAGCAGCAAGTAGTGATGCTATTAATTCCCACAAGCTTAGTTAGGAAGCCCTAAGGTCTTAGCTATTTATATAGTTGCAAACACCCAAGACACTTCCTGACAGATTATGGATGTGGAGTACAGTAATAGCCTTAGTAGAATTTCCGCTCTGGTTTCTGTCTTGTCAGGAATCTTCCCTGCGGTCTACCTGGGGCCTCCCAAGCTGTATCCAGGGCTTGTTCTTCACCTTCAGGCCCGCGGTACAGTGACTGTTGAGCAGCTGTCCTCTCCCACCGTGGGGATGACTGTGCGTCCACAAGGCATTGTTAGTGCAGCCGCGTATGCTAGGGGAGCACTTGGGAAGCGGGCTAGATGGAAAACAGAGGGACTTAATTGAATTAGAAGTACACACACAGGATATTCTGGTCTGCAGTCTTTGCAGCCCCCTCTCTGTTTGGCAGAGAAAATCTGTCTCCTTTCACATGACCTGCTAGCACTTGGGGTGTATTCTCTGCACCTTCTATTAAATCCAGTAGCCATCTCTTATTCTCTTGCATCCTCACATTCTGCGAACCAAAGAAGAGATGGTCTTTTGCAATAGTTCTGCAGTCCTTGCCAGAAATCAATGAAAAGCAGTTGTGCTCAGAATGAATGAGGGCCTTAGGACATCTCATACACTGGGTTCCACCTCGCTTTGCACCTGCCAGCCCCCTAGGTAAGGGTTCCCACACTTTCCTGATGATAAGAAGCAACAAGTGTACTGGTTAAAATATAGACTGCCCAGCCTATCCTGGGAAGATATGAATCAGAAGCTTTGGATAGGGGCCAGGAAAACAGTCTTATAAAAACACTTGAGGTAAGTCTTATTTTCAGGAAACTTTGGGAAACACTAGCCAGTGTTTGGTCCCTTCCTCTTCCAATACTTGGACATTTTTCAGCTTCGCCAAACAACGCTGCGAGCGTGGAGAATGATACCACCAAACCTTGCTCAGATAACCTCAATCCTTCCGCGCTCTCCTATGATCAACATTTCTAGCCTCTAGTTATATCATGTCTAGTGTACTCCCATGGAGCCTCCCAGGTGTTCAATGGTAAAGAATCTGCTTGCCAATGCAGGAGGCCCAGGTTCAATCCCTGGGTCAGGAAGATCCCCTGGAGAAGGAAATGGCAACCCACTCCAGTATTCTTGCCTGAGAAGTCCCATGGACAGGGGAGCCTGGCAGGCTACAGTCCGTGGGCTCACAAAGGGTTGGACACGATTTAGTGACTAAACCCCAACCGCAGTGTACTTTCATATAGTGTTGGGCTATCATCTAGCTGTTTGACTAGGTATATTTAGTTTCTTCCTAAAAGGAAAAAATTCCCAAAAGTCAAAAATAATATCTCTACTTTGTTTTCTCTTCCTCTTCCTCCTCAGATATCTAGTGTTATCTGTCTCTATCATCTGTTTATCTATCTTTCCATTAGAATGTAAACTCGATGAGGGCATGCAACTTGCCGCCTCCACAGCATTTAGAACTGTGCCCAGCATGTATTAGGTACTCCAAATAAATGAGTCTTGGCTTATGGGTCAAGTTAATAAGAAAGTTTTAAACAAGTCTGAGACATCTTAAATGTTACAAGGTTGCTGCTTTCCTGACTGCTTTATCAACAGGACAATTCCCTTCTTTCCTCCTTTACCTTCTCTTTCCAGCCCCTGCCTTTTCCTCTGCCGAAACTGTCCTAAAGAGCATTTACCTAATTAATGCATAGAGAAACAAGCCCAGAGCTAGGTACAAGCAGTATACAGTTTTTATATTTGCCACCCTGCAGTCTATTCCTCTTCATTTTGTTAACAGAGCCCTTTTAGGGAAACATCTCCGCCTCTATACTGAGCTAAGAGTGACCCAGACCCGACCAATCAGTATATGCCCTGGCCTCAGGGCATGGCTGTGTGACCCCTGGGTCTAGTCAGGGTTTGGGACTTTGCCAGGACCTGGGCGAACACTGGCTCTTGTGCTGCTGAGGCTGCCAGCCTGGAGTCCATGGGGCTCTCCTGTGGAGGGTGCCTGCCTGAGACTGAAGCCAGCACAGGGGAGAACAGGACAAAGTGCTGATCAGAAAAGAAGACAGTCATGGAGAGAGTCCTGGTACGTGGGAACACGGGCCAAGGGAACAGCTTACGGGCCACACTTGCTCTGTGACCTCTTGCAGGCCAGAGGTTTTTCTCTCCCATGCTCCTTTTATACACTCTGCTCCCAAGCACAGACTTGTTTCCACGCCAGTCTGGGAGCTGCAGCCTGAGCGCCAGCGCTGGGTTTTCACAAGTTCTGTCCCCACACCGAGCACCCAGCCCGTGGAAGTGCCCCACGCTCAGCGCACGGCGGTAACACGATTCCGGGTGTGCGTAGGGCCGATTACAGAGCTCAGCTCTGAGTTTCCGGACCTGAAAACACAAGGGGGGTGCCTCTACCAGAAATGAGAGCTACTCGGGGAAAACTGCTTCTTGATTTCTCGACCTTGCTGGGCAGAGAAGAGGCGACTGTGAACTGAAGTTGCCGGCCCTGCTCCATCTCCTCGCAGATGACAGCCTCTGGCCAGTTTGTGAGGAGAGACACCGCTGAGAGGCAGGCAGCAGCCCTGCCAGCTGGGCCGCTTCTCCGCAGGCCTCTGAGAGGCTGGGAGCTGGGGCGTGACAGAGAGCCAGGCCTGAGGCTCTGCTCACTGGAGGGTGCCTGAGGCGGCGGGGATGACCCTCTGCACACGGTGGGAAGCAGAAGGAGGGCTTCAGCCCCCACAGGCAGAGAACAAGAGGGTAAAAACGAGAGCAAGTAGAGGTTTGCGGTTTTGGTTTTAGCGACTATGCCTGAGGAACCTGACGGCAAGCATCCCTCTGTGAGGATGTAGATCCCACTGGATGGAGATGCAGACTGAGGCACAGCGCCTGGCTCCTTCATTTTTCTTCTTTCTCTTCTCAGGTAATAAACCTTCCCTCCAATTCACACAAAAAGTTGGTAAAAATAGCTGTTTTCATTTGAGAAGCATTTTGAAGAGACCAGTCAAAAGGCCACTTTGCCATATCTTAGCTGTTGTGAATAGCGCTGCCATGAACCATGGTAGCACTTCTGTCTCCTTGAGGTTCTTACTTCAGTTACTTTGGATATATACCCGGAAATGAGAATGCTGGATCATACAGTGATTTTATTTTTAACTTGTTGCAGAATCTCATATGATTTTCCATAATGGCTCTACCAATTTACACCCCCTTCCAATAGGGTTTTTATTTGTGTGTCCATTGATGGATGAATAGATAAAGAAATTGAGATAAAATGCATATACATAAACAAACACATAACACACAAATACAATGAGATATTAGTCTTAATAAAGAAGGAGATATTGCCATTTGTGGCAATATATTTAAACTTAGAGAACATCATTTTAAGTGAAAAAAAATCAGACACAAAAAAGAAAAAGACTGCATAATCGCTCTTATATTTAGAGTCTAAACTCATAGAACCAGAGAGTATAATAGTGGTATAATATTATAAATATAAATATAATATAAATAGAGTATAATAGCAAGGTCTATGGAGTTGAGGAAAATGGGGAGAAGTTGGTAAAATGGTACAAAGTTTCAATCATGTAGAATGAGTAAGTCTAGAGATGTAGAGTATGGCATGATGACTATTGCTAATAATATTGCATTGAATACTGGGAATTTGCCAAGAAATTACATCTCAGGTGCTCTTACCACACACATACAAAGTGGTAACTGTGTTAATTAACTTGACTGTAGCAATCATTTCTCTATGTATATTTGTATTTCAAAATAGCATGTTGTACACCTTAAAATATATAATTTTAATAAAGCAAAAAAGGCACTTTTCCTTACTAACCAATTCCTATTACTGAGTAGAATTTCTGTAAGATTTTTCTTCCCAAAAGGAAGAGGCCAACTTTACATTCTACTTCATAGAAACCCTCCCTTTGAATCATCACATTCCCTCATATCTTCTTTTTGCCTTGGCTGCATTTTCTTCTTTGAACTCATGTTGAAATCATGCCCAAAGCATGGATAACAAGTTGCAAGCAGGATTGTGGGCATGAAACAAATATTGCACCTAAAAAGAAATGCCAGTGTACACAATTCATGCAATTGGATGAACATTTCTATCCTCTCAGAAAACATTTTGATGAATAAGATTCCTTCCTGGGCCAACATCTCTCTCACATTCTTTGTATCATCTTCTTAGCTCTGCTAGACTCCCTTCTTTTTACTGCCTTCCCTGAAGGCAACTTAATCAAAGTTTATGTGCAATAAATAAAGGTGGAGGAAGGTTCCTAGGATGTGGATAAAGCCAAATTCCACAGTGTTAAAGAAAGAAGTAACACTTAGTGAGAGGAGCTAGTGAACCGTTCCTCTCATCCAGCTCTTGAGGAAGGGAAGATGGATAGGATCCCTATTGGATGTGCCCAACTTTTAAAGACCTAGTGTTTTACTTGCTTCTCTGCAAAACATGCTTACAAAACACAAGCAAATCCCTAAGGGGAACTCTCACGCTCTTTATGAATGTTAGCAATTTTCTAATCACTGATATAATGTTCACATAATAGCTTCTATTAACACAACAACAAGTTTTGCAACATGCCCTACATTTGTTTGATGCCTCTTGGTATTTCCATCTCATGACAGTGATGAAAAAGAATCCCGTATCTTTCTTGATATTTAGAGGTAATTATTCCCAGTTGCTATAATACAAACTGCTTTGGCTCCAATGGAAATCCCACAAATAGTGACAACCTGATATTTGCTAGCAGTTAATCTCAGAAACAAGAATACTGTTACATGTCTGCTGTTACACGCTTTGCTGCTGCCGCCAAGTCGCTGCAGTCATGGCTGACTCTGTGCGACCCCATAGACGGCAGCCCACTAGGCTCCTCTGTCCCTGGGATTCTCCAGGCAAGAACACTGGAGTGGGCTGCCATTTCCTTCCCCAGTTATATGCTTTATGTAAACGTAAATGTAAACTGTTAATGAGCAGTCTACAAAGTGACACTGACAGTTGTTAGATTATGTATTCCAGAGACAAGGAGACTTAAGCTGGGTGTAACTCAGGTAACACACTCTGGTCTCACAGCTGATTGAATGGAAAATTGTAGACGTTGTTGTTGTTTCTGAGTGTTGGTCCCTCTCAGTCCGGTCCGACTCTTTGCGACCCCATGGACTGTAGCCCGCCAGGTTTCTCTGTGCCTGGGATTCTCCAGGCAAGAATACTGGAGTGGGTTGCTGTTTCCCTTCTCCAGAGGACCTTCCTGACCCAGGAATCAAACACTGGTCTCCTTCATTGCAGGCAGTTCTTCACCATCTGAGCTACACAGTCGTTCAAGTGTATTCCCTGCACAGGGAAGCAGAGTTGTTGTTGTTCAACATAATTTATATTGCTTTTCTCCCTCGCCCACAAAACTTTTCCCTCAAATATTTTAGTAAGTAGCATTGGCTATAATTTGTGCTTCACAATCTAACAGGGAATTCCCCAACAGCCCAGTGGTTAGGGCTCTCTGCTTCCAGTGCAAGGGGCCTGGGTTCAATCCCTGGTTGGGGAACCAAGATCCCACACGCCACAGGCAGTGCAGCCAAAAAAAAAAAAGTGAGATGTGAAACTAAGAGATAACTCTGGATATTTAAAAAAGAAATGAATGAAAGAAAATGGACTAAAAAAACCCTAAAAAATACAAATATCAATGATAAACTGTAAGTTTATCCTGTTTTATATCATTTTTTATTTTTAGCTTCCCTTGGTATTAATGATAATAGTAACTGGTTTTAGGCAATTATGTGTCATAACATTAATCCTCATAAAACATTGACTAGGTATAAATACGTCTATGTAGTAGAAGAGGGCATAGAAAAAAGAGGCTTTGAAAGGCTGGAGGCAGTGATATGTTGGACCGGACACACACTGGCCTCTGAGAACTAGTTGTGTGCATCTCCCTCAACTTTGTATGCAGTGTCATCACGTGGTAGCTTAAAATTGGCCACCATGAAAGTATTTACACTATGCAATGTAGCAAACACTATAAGCCAGGGTACCCTCTCCCCTAAAAGCTGGTTGCTAAACATTAATAAGCATACTACTAGTTACAAAACTAGTAAGTAGCTGAGTTGAGATTTAAACTGTTCTGTATGACTCCAGGCTGGGTGGGAAACCATGGGTCAAAAAGTCAGGAGACTTTTGTACTAGCTTTGCCATGGAATTTTATGTCCTTAAGCCAATCCCTTCAGGTGTCCACACTGCATTTTATCATCTGCAGCATCCAGCTCTTAAATATCTAGATAATTCCTTGAAGGGCAATATCCATGTATTCTTATCTGTTAAGAACAAGAATTCTGAGCTTTGATAATCACCTTCCCCCACCATTACCAAGAGAAGGCATTCCTTCTCCCCATCCCCTCTTCTTGAATTCCCCTTGCCCTGGGCTCTTTGATAAGGTCCTCTTAGAAGCACACTCTGTATCAAGGATTCACATGCAAGTGATTTCTTATGGAAATGCTCCCTGAGAAACCAAACCACGAAATGGTAGGAAGCAGACTAGGGATGGGGAAGAAGCCAAGCAAAGATGTGATTTCAGGAGAAATCCCATAGGAGCTCAGGAGTATACATTACAGTTTGGCCTCAAATTAAGGGAGCTGGGTCTGTGTGCCACCAGCATGCCATACAGTCACTGGCTCTATAGGAGGGGAGTTAACAAACTCCCAGACATTTTGATCTCTCTCCATATGGGTGTGGCTCCAGTGCCGATACCTGAAAGTGACAAGCAGCAAAGATTGGAGAAGAGCAGAGCTGGGTATGCAGAGGTGGGAAAAAAAGATGCACCAAAGTGTCAATTATATCCTTCCACAAATCATGCTTTACAGAAAACCCTCTTTCATCCAGTCTGGCCAAGGGTAATACAGCTTTTCGCAGAAAGCTCAACACAATTTGTCTATTTTCCTTCTGGCCAAATGAGAGCATATTAGGGAACTAGAATACTCTGGGAGTCAAGAAAATAGCCCCTTGGGATAAAGACATCCATCTCTATTTCAGAAAGAGAGAGACAAAGAAAGGACAGACTTAGTGCACACCACAGCCTGTGCTGAACTGGCTCCGAAAGAAGAGGATGATCACCTGGGGAGGAGAGGCAGTGTGTCCCCAACAACAGTGAGCCATATTTACAGGGAGTTTTTCATGTTATGACATGTCATAGTACATAATAGTTGATAGTTTTCTTCACCCACTCTTATCCCACCCCTGGTAAAAACAAAGGGTACATTGACAGTTCACTTGAATGTTTATGCCACTCTTTAAGTTTTTTCAGCAAAGAGATTGTGCCAGGTTTCTGGATGGGCATTCAGGCTAAGTATACTGCAAAACTATCCATTCAGTGGCACAGGAACCCATGACACATTAAGAAATATCTTTAAACTTCTGCATTATTTCCATGAAAGCCTAATGTGCTGCAGAATTCAAAATGTTTTTTCCCTTCTGCAAAATGTTCGCAAATAGTGTAGGAATTATTACTCCATTGTATCCACTAGGAAACTAAGGCACTGACTAAGTGACAAATCTAGTAGAGGAGCTTTACCAACTCATGCTTTGAAATAGTACCTTATTACATGGAGGCTAACTTTGAATATGAATAGATGGAGATGTCACCTTGTGTTGTGTCTAAGCAGCTACATCCCATACGGTGCTCACCAGGTTTCTGGTCTGGGGATTTTGATCTCCTACGTCATACAAACCTGTATTTTTTTTAAATCATATTTCTATTTGCTCCTTTCATTTTAAAATGTAATCCTAGTTCTCTGAAGGAACAGAAAATTCTAGTGTGAAATAGATAATAACAGTTTTTAATAATCATTACTCATAAAATCTCAAGTGGCTTTGGTGGGCATCTGGTCATCATTAAGAGGATTGAATTTATCAGACAAGTCATTTTGCTTAATTAGGTGGCTAACTGGCAGGGCCTTTCGTACTGAAAAAGCATTACAATTATCTGCAAAAGCCTCAAGAAGTCCTTGATTGGACCGTTTTGTCATTGTTTTACTGGATATCATTAAATTCCCACTTGCAACCCCTAAGAGCTAATTCAAGTTCCAGGATACTGCACAAAGCTCACATAACCAGCTAGTCAATTTAAATTGAGGACAACTTAACTAAAAACAATAAAATGAATCAGTATCTCAGGTCCTACTTCACACAGTGGAATTCATGCTTTGGTGTGATGTTTATTTTAAGTATGGCCAATTCCTCACATCCATGCAAGTCTTAGAAGGAGTGTAGCCTAATTACTTAAGAATGCCCAATCAGCAAGCTCCTAGTCATAAAGAGCTTCAGAGATTACATCATGTGTTTTGATTGGTCAAACACTTAATTGTTCTTTCATGCAGAGACTAATAAGCGACAATTCAGTGATATGTTCATTTTTTCATATACATAAAAAATAAGAAAAAGAATGTCTCAAGGGTTAAAAAAAAAAAGTCATCTAAACTATTTTAAAAGAGATTAGCCCTGGAGTAAATGAGCAAGGTAAAATGATTGATTTAAGTAGATAATCTAAGGTAAAAATCTGGAATGTGATATCTTACTTCACCAATACTAGGGATTCTGACACTTTAATAGGCAGTTCAAGCCTTTCACTTCTGGTGATGTCCTTTTACCTTATCCCTGGATAGGAAGCTGAATTCCAATCTTTATAGTGAAGTATCCCCCAAGAATCCTGTAGAGGCTGCCCACAGCTCACAGGTCTAATAACTCTATCAGGAAGGAAGCAACAGTAATAATTGGATCCCATGAGCCTCTATTTACAGTAGTCAAGGAATGTAAGATAAACCAATTGAGCTGTGTGGCCAGGCAACCAGACTTGGGAACCCTATTTGGTAGGAAATAGCCAGAGAAACAAGAAGGCGTGCTGGCCCCAGCGACTTCGTACCGCACAGAAGTGGCGATGACTGCGCATGCGCGCTCCCGTGATGGAGAAATTCCAGGCAGGTTTTCCAGAATGCGTGCTTACAGTGAAGGAAGATGTTATAACCTACGCCTTAGACAGACTTTTTCTTAAAATCTGTGACCTGCTGAAGCCAAGAACCAGATGACCTGCTCTCGTATTAAATTGTCTTACACAAGCTACATTGTCATCTGAATTAATCCACCCATTCTAGTCCATCTTAGTTCACTGATTCCTAAAATGTTGATGTTCACTCTTGCCATCTCCTGTTTGACCACTTCCAGTTTACCTTGATTCATGGACCTAACGTTCCAGGTTCCTATGCAATATTGTTCTTTACAGCACCAGACTTTAACTCAGATGACCATTATATCTACTACTGTGGGCAATAATCCTTCAGAAGAAAAGGAGTAGCCCTCATAGTCAACAAAAGAGTCTGATGCAGGACTTGGATGGAATCTCAAAAATGACAGAAAGATCTCTGTTGTTTTCCAAGGCAAACCATTCAATATCACAGTAATGCAAGTCTGTGCCCCAACCAGTAATGCTGAAGAAACTGAAGTTGAACTGTTCTATGAGATCTACAGTACCTTCAAGAACTAATACCAGAAAAGGATATCCTTTTCATTATAGAGGAATGGAATGCAAAAGTAGGAAGTTGAGAAATACGAGGAGTAACAGGAAAATTTGGCTCTGGAGTACAAAATGAAGCAGGGCAAAGGCTAATAGAGTTTTCCCAAGAGAACGCACTGGTCATAGCAAACACCCTCTTCCAACGACACAAGAGAAGACTCTATGCATGGACATCACCAATGGTCAATACTAAAATCAGATTGATTATATTCTTTGCAGACAAAGATGGAGAAGCTCTACCAGTCAGCAAAAAAAAGACCGGGAGCTGACTGTGGCTCAGATCATGAACTCCTTATTGCAAAATTCAGACTTAAATTGAAGAAAGTAGGGAAAATCACTAGACCATGAAGGTATGACCTAAGTCAAATCCCTTATGATTATACAGTGGAAGTGAGAAATAGATTTAAGGGACTAGATCTGATAGACACAATGCCTGAAGAACTATGGATGGAGGTGTGTGACATTGTACAGGAGGCAGGGATCAAGACCGTCCCCAAGAAAAAGAAAGGCAAAATGGCTGTCTGAGGAGGCCTTACAAATAGTTGAGAAAAGAAGAGAAGCAAAAGGCAAAGGAGAAAAGGAAAGATATTCCCATTTGAATGCAGAGTTCCAAAGAATAGCAAGAAGAGATAAGAAAGTCTCTCTCAATGATCAGTGCCAAGAAATAGAGGAAAGAATAGAATGGGAAAGACTAGAGATCTCTTCCAGAAAATTAGAAATACCAAGGGAACATTTCATGCAAAGATGGACACAATAAAGGACAGAAATGGTATGGACCTAACAGAAGAAGATAGTAAGAAGAGGTGGCAAGAATACACAGAAGAACTATACAAAAAATATCTTCATGACCCAGATAACCACGATGGTGTGATAACTTACCTAGAGCCAGACATCCTGGAATATGAAATCAAGTGGGCCTTAGGAAGCATCACTATGAACAAAGCTAGTGGAGGTGATGGCATTCTAGTTGAGCTATTTCAAATGCTAAAAGATCATGCTGTGAAAGTGCTGCACTCAATATGCCAGCAAACTTGGAAAACTCAGCAGTGGCCACAGGACTGGAAAAGGTCACTTTTCATTCCAGTCCCAAAGAAAGGCAATGCCAAAGAATGTTTACACTCCAACACAATTGCACTCATCTCACACACTAGCAAAGTAATGCTGAAAATTCTCCAACCCAGGTTTCAGCAATATGTGAATCATGAACTTCCAGATGTTCAAGCTGGTTTTAGAAAATGCAGAGGAACCAGAGATCTAATTGCCAACATCCGCTGGATCATCAAAAAAGCAAGAGAGTTCCAGAAAAACATCTACGTCTGCTTTATTGACTACACCAAAGCCTTTGACTGTGTGGATCACAATAAACTGTGGAAAATTCTGAAAGAGATGGGAATACCAGACCACCTGAGCTGCCTCTTGAGACATCTGTATGCAGGTCAGGAAGCAACAGTTAGAAACGGACATGGAACAACAGACTGGTTCCAAATTGAGAAAGGAATATGTCAAGGCTGTATATTGTCACCCTGCTTATTTAACTTATATGCAGAGTCTATCATGTGAAATGCCAGGCCTCATGATGCACAAGCTGAAATCGAGATTGCTGGGTGAAATATCACTAACCTCAGATATGCAGATGACACCACCCTTATGGCAGAAAGTGAAGAGGAACTAAAGAGCCTCTTGATGAAAGTGAAAGAAGAGAGTGAAAAAGCTGAATTAAAACTCAACCTTCAGAAAACTAAGATCATGGCATTCAGCCCCATCATTTCATAGCAAATAGACTGGGAAACAATGGAAGCAGTGACAGACTTTATTTTGGGGGGCTCCAAAATCACTGCAGATGGTGACTGCAGCCATGAAATTAAAAGACGCTTGCTCCTTGGAAGAAAAGCTATGACCAACCTAGACAGCATACTAAAAGCAGAGACATTACTTTGCCAACAAAGGTCCATCTAGTTAAAGCTATGGTTTTTCCAGTAGTCATGTATAGATGTGAGAGTTGGACTATAAAGAAGTTGATCACCAAAGAACTGATGCTTTTGAACTGTGATGTTGGAGAAGACTCTTGAGAGTCCCTTGGACTGCAAGGAGATCCAACTAGTCCATCCTAAAGGAAATCAGTCTTGAATATTCATTGGAAGGACTGATGCTGAAGCTGAAACTCCAATACTTTGGCCACTTGATGAGAAGAACTGACTTATTTGAAAAGACCCTGATGCTGGGAAAGATTGAAGGCAGGGGCAGAAGGGGATGACAGAGGATGAGATGGTTGGATGGCATCACTGACTCAATAGACATGAGTTTGAGTAAGTTCTAGGAGCTGGTGATGAACAGGGAAGCCTGGCGTGCTGTGGTCCATGCAGTTGCAAAGAGTCAGATATGGCTAAGCAACTGAACAGAGCTGAAGCTACATTGTCCTCTATATATGCTGGATTTTTTTTTTTAATTTCAGTATTTTCCTCATCATTTTTCCTTCTCGCATACAAAGTTGACTGGCATTTTACAGATATCAGATTGTAAAGTTTTCCTATATAATTAATTTATGTGCAAAACAATATGATTCTGGAAAAATTAGAGAATTTATAGATTTTATCAAATTATAATAACCTAATTTATTTTTAAATGGCAGGTAGATAGGATAATAGGATAGACTTTGCCACATAATAAACATATTTATGGAAAAGAAACCACAGAACTCATAGGTCTTTGGTTCAAAATACCTTCTGTGTGTTAGTCTTTGATCGACAGATCTAAATAGAGTAGGCTAAGAGTCCTAGTCTCTCATTCAGATTGCTACCACCACTTGTGTATTTGGGTAGATTGGAAGTATTTTGGTCTTTGGTTTCTTGATCTATAAAATGTAAGGGTTAGAATCCAGAGGGACGTATTTTTGTTGCAGCATCTATTTTTTGTTGAACATTGTTGTTATTCATTTGCTAAGTCATGTTTGACTCTTTGCGGCTCCATGGACTGCAGCATACCAGGCTTCTCTGTCCTTCACTATCTCCCAGAGTTTGCTCAAACTCATGTCCATCGAGTCGTTGATGCGGTCCAACCATCTCATCCTCTGTCACCCCCTTCTCCTCTTGCCCTCAATCTTTCCCAGCATCAAGGTCTTTTCCAATTGTTAACCATAATCTGTGATAAATATAGTAGAAAGTGATTTTGTTTAAAACATTAGAAAGAACAATGTTAAGCAGCAACCACAGAATGGTGACTATGAAGTGTGATAAAGAGAAATAATCATCATAAAGACCATTTATTGAACTCCTCTCAAAGGAGATGACCTCTGTCAAGGTTTCAACGGGCTTATTGGTATAATGGAGCCAATAGACTATTATTTAAATCTCATATGGGCTTTCACCATTTCTGCCTTTTCTGCTGGTTTAATCCATATCATGGAAATGTGGGTGAATAAGTCTACTCTTTTTCCCTCTTTCAAAGACCGATAGAGGAGAAGACCTGGAAAGATTGACCAAAAGTGTCTTCCAGAGTTGCAAAGATAAAACTGGCTTAGAGGTATCGATGAGTCATTAAGAAAGTTTGTTAGGTCTACTTTCAAATGGAAAGAAGAATAATAAGCTAAGAAAAAGTGTCTTCCCAAAGATCCTGTTTTGCAGGAGTCAGAAAAATGGAATGAAGGCAACGTAAAGAACATACAGAGCCAAAGAACTTTCCAAGCCATGGAGATATGTAAAGCCCCCTCACCTGCCTAACCTATGACCTGAAGGGCTCAAGTTCTGCAGCATCAGAATAGAGTCAGTATAGAGGACAGTTATCAGATATGAAAAATTAGGGGGATTCATCTGAAGCTGAACCTCAGACTCAGAACTAACATAGGACAGTAGCACTCCATGGCATTCCCAAGAACTTAAAGATGGCTTTGCCCTTCATGTACCACAAGGGATGGAAGCATAGAATTTGTCTTTAAATCTAAAAGTGTAAGAAGATCTCAAACCTGGAGATATTTTATCCCCAAACCTACAGCAATCCAATAAATGATATATTGTCATCCCTGTCTTATATCTTTCTATTCCATAATGGTCCAAGTAAGAGAGTAACACTGTGTTTCCTAAAGAAAAACAAAGACATTTGGGGGCTTTTGATTGCTTTTCATGTCAATCAAAAAGCCACAACCTTGGCTAAATGACATCTAGGATTATTGTTTGGGAGAGAGGTGACATAATGATGGTTCCCACCATTAATTTCCCAAATTGAGTGAGTCTAATAGAAGCAAGTAAGAATGCTCTGTCTTACCTAGATGGGAATTGGAGAGTAGAGTTTCAGATGACCATTTTTAAGGGGTTTCTCACTTCTATGACTCTCTAACCCGAGCAACACAATTCCATCTGTGATAACTGGGTGCAGAATATCAATGGGCTATATTTTGGTCCTGCCAGAGTTCCCACAAACATCTGGAGACATGGGCACTTTTGGTTGATTATAAAACAGAAGCAGTACTCAAAGGAAAACCTCCTCTCATGTTTCTTTAGTATTCTCTTTTACTTATTCTGCTTTTGTACAGTTATTTTTAAAAGTAATTTAAGTAAACTAACAGTTTCAGAGGATTCATGATCCCATCAGATACATTTTCCCTCCCATGACATCAATACTAAATATCATCCTGGTGCCTTTAGATGTATTATGTTTCATATGGAGGATCAAAGCAAACCTACTAATTAGTTCCTCAAGGTGACTGTGTATAGCATCAATTCTAGCATTGAAACTTTTGTTTATAAAACACTTCATTGCATATAGGAGTGAAAATGCTGACAAAATGGGAAGAGGTTTGTCTGGCCCTCATGTATTTTTAAGCTTTTTCCCTTTGTTTGGAATATCTAGTCAGAATTCAGGAGGAATTCCATGTCCTTGACAAGGAATAAAACTAACCAGCCCATTATGAGCTCAATGCTGGCACTTAGCATTAATGATTCTAATCTACCGAGTTATCTGCTTTTGAAGACAGAGTTCCTTCTGTTGTAACAATGGAGATGACCAGGGGATGAGAAGAGGCTGTTGTTGGCCTCTGAGCTCATAAACAGTCTCTTTTTCTGTTGTATCCCTTTTATGCATTACTGTTTCCAACTAGATCCTAGTACAGTTATCCTGTGACCCATGTATCTGTGTTCCTTTTGGCCTGCCCAGCTCTAGTGAGAAGGTCACTGCCACTTCTTTGATTTCTTTGAGAAGGGACTTCAACCATCTTCTCTAGCCTCTCAGTGGTTCTCGTAGCTGTTATACTGCAGAAGCTGTGGGAGTTGGTAGTTATGTTGTTTTTCTCATAGACTACAAAACTCTTTTTTCAGCTGTCATTTTTCCTTTCTCACTTATTTTTTCCCACGTAACTTTCTAGTTGATGGTTCGTTTTCACCCAACCCTCCCAACAGTTTCTGGTGTTGTGTCTTCTTCTCAGATCCTTTTGTTAATTTTTTAATGGTTTAACTATGAAGGAAAGTCTTTGCCTTGCTACTGACTCCATCAGAATCTCAGGAGTCTCCCTGAGTCTCAGAAGGGGACACAGACAGTTACAACTTAGAAGGCCAGCCATTCAAAGGCATGAGGCCAAAAGCCTTGCCCTAGCACTGAAATGTTGTTCTGCTAATGTGTACCTCCTACCCAGTATTTCTTATTAATAAGGCACTAAATAGGGGGCAATCGGTGTTACCATTGCCAAAAGAAAACGTCTTTCTTTTAATTAATCAATGTAAATGGGCTTTTTACTGGAAAATAGAAGGGAAGTGTTTCTAGAACTCAGAATATAATGTTACATCAGGGAATACCATGCCCTCTTTTTATTTTAAAGTGGAATTTTTTTTTTTAACTGCAGAGACACTAGGTCTGGACTGACAGAGAGTTCACAAATTATTCCAGAACAGGTGCTTTTTTGTAAACTCAGGACTTCTGTCTCCCAGTTCACTTTTGCTCCAACTCATTTGCATTCAATCTGGTGGGAGCTCTGATCAAGCAAATTATCTGGGTGAAGCAATTTATGAAACAAGAAATAACTTACATTCAAACTCCACTTCTTCCTTATTTCTATTTATCTTTCCCTCATGGACTGATGCAATTATCACTTAGCCAGGGCCTGGCATAAATATTGATCAGAACGGCAACACTACAAAATCACTCTTTGGCATGGCTTCAGTTCAGCTTCTCCTTAGTAACTTTCCCTGTGCAAACGTTAACTCTACTTTCATTTCTTAAGTACCTTTTTGCTTCAGGTTTTCTCTCAAGACAGTCTAATTTACAATTGACCCAACTGGATTGATCCAAAGCGACCTAATTTTCCCTCCATTGTCACATAATCTATTGTTGAATGTAGACATTTATACACTCTTATACACTATGTAAACCAAAGGAGCTGGCTTAATTAAGGCAAATCAAGAGGAGCTAGGTTTTCAACAAGTGGGCTGAGCACAACCATTTGTTTTCTGTCTCTTCTCTAAATCCATAATGGTAACTCCTAAGAGTGATAGAAGCCAGCATGAAGATGTCTGCCAACAAAAGACTATAAAGAAATTCTTGGCATGTGGGACCTCTAAAAATGTGAATCAGATTGGATCAGATTTTTCATCAGAATGAATTCAAGCTAAAAACAGCAATTCTGTCCTTCAAACTTTAAAAGTAAAATTATTTAGAACCTGTAATTCTAAATCTCACCAATTTCTAAATGGATCACTTCAGTTCAGTTCAGTTGCTCAGTCATGTCTGACTCTTTGCAACCCCATGGACTGCAGCATGCCAGGCTTCTCTGTCCATTACCAACTCCCGGAGCCTACTTAAACTCATACCCATCATGTCAACGATGCCATGTAACCATCTCATCCTCTGTCATCCCCTTCTCCTCCCACCTTCAATCTTTCCCAGCATCAGGATCTTTTCAAATGAGTCAGCTCTTCGCATCAGGTGGCCAAAGTATTGGAGTTTCAGCTTCAGCATCAGCCCTTCCAATGAACACTCAGGATGGACTGGTTGAATCTCCTTCAAGTCCCAGAGACTCTCAAGAGTCTTCTCCAACACCATAGTTCAAAAGCATTAATTCTTCGGTGCTCAGCTTTCTTTATAGTCCAACTCTCACATTCATACATGACTACTGGAAAAACCATAGCCTTGACTAGACAGCCCTTTGATGGCAAAGTAATGTCTCTGCTTTTTAATATGCTGTCTAGGTTGGTCATAACTTTCCTTCCAAGGAATAAGCATCTTTTAATTTCATGGCTGCAATCACCATCTACAGTGATTTTTGAGCCCCCAAAAATAAAATCTGCCATTGTTTCCACTGTTTCTCCATCTATTTGCCATGAAGTGATGGTACCAGATGCCATGATCTTTGTTATCTGAATATTGAGTTTTAAGCCAACTTTTCACGCTCCTCTTTCACTTTCATCAATATTCTCTTTAGTTCCTCTTCACTTTCTGCCATAAGGGTAGTGTCATCTGAATATCTGAGGCTATTGATATTTCTCCCAGCAATCTTGATTCCAGCTTGTGATTCCTCCAGCCCAGTGTTTCTCATGATGTACTCTGCATATAAGTTAAATAAGCACAGTGACAATATACAGCCTTGACGTACTGCTTTTCCTATTTGGAGCCAGTCTGTTGTTCCATGCCCAGTTCTAACTGTTGCTTCCTGACCTGCATACAGGTTTCTCAAGAGGCAGGTCAGGTGGTCTGGTATTCTCATCTCTTTCAGAATTTTCTACAGTTTATTGTGATTCACACAGTCAAAGGCCTTGGCATAGTCAATAAAGCAGAAATAGATGTTATTCTGGAATTCCCTTGCTTTTTTCATGATCCAGTGGATGCTGGCAATTTGATCTCTGGTTCCTCTGCCTTTTCTAAATCCAGCTTGAACATCTGGAAGTTCACAGTTTATGTATTGTTGAAGCCTGGCTTGGAGAATGAGGGCAAAAAGACGTTCTTTTCAATGAGGCATCATGTTAAAAAATCATTTCTCTGGAACCCTTTTTGAAGAGAATACTTTGAGTTGTTGAACTCCTTCTAATATCTTCCCTACCTCTTCATGTTGTTGCAAATGTTAGGATTTCCTCTTTTGGAATGTTTGTTTTGCTCCAATTGCTGACCCTTTATTTGATTGCATGAGTTCTTGAAATGCAATCCCCTGGGGTGTTCTATTGACTGAGGCTCTTGCCTTCTTCTGTCTTGCTCTGAAATACTTTGTCATCCCAGTTCTGCCATAGGCAGGGCAAGGACAGGACATGAGTTCACACAAATAGAAAAGCCAGTAAACAGGGTTAATGGGAAGCCCATTTATTTGTTTCTTTATAAAATGATAAGAGTGAAAGCAGGGGCAGGTTGGGGGGGTGGGGGGAAGAGCAGATATTAAGCTTTCATCAGGGAAACAAAAATTCCCTGAAAATCAACTATTTGATAATATGAGTATTTGGCAAGTTGACCATCACATTAGATCGATAAATCAGTAGGATTCAAGTAAAATATCTTCATGAAAAATAAAAAGATTTTAGGAAAATACAAAATGAATAGAAATGAGGTTATTTGGGGATATGATGAGAAAGGTATATGTATCATCACCCAAGGAAAAAAGCAACCAAACTCCAGGGGAGGAAAAGCCTATACAAGAAAACTGTAGAGCCAATATGAATCTGAAATTGAGCATGGTTTTGAACAATGTATACGGTTAGGGAAAAAAAGGAAAGAAAAATTCGTTTGATCTTCGCACAAAGAACATTCGTGGTTGATTGGTATGAGGTGAGGGATGGGGTGACATTGGAACCACTAGAAAAGGAAATTTTATAACAGCACACCATGAGAAAATGCAAAAAGCATGGAGGGTGAACTTCAAGTGTGATCAGGACATGCCTCCACCTTCCTGTAATTCTTGCCACTTTTCCTTCCTCTGTCAGCTGAACTTTAACACTAGTTTCCTCCTCAACTGCAAGGTGGTCGCCTGTATCAATGGAGGCTTGTGAGAGGGGCTTCCTGCAGTCAATGAACTTTGCACTCACTGGACAGTCTGAACCTATCCTCATAATCAGACGCCATGTGTTGGTCGGTCTGAGTATAAATTGTCCCAATTTGGAACAGAGGTTACTTGAGTGAGGACAAGTCTACCTAAACCCTTGGCTGCTGTGCCATGACTGGGGGGTAGGATGGGTTTGAAGGAGGCAAGTTCAGTTCAGCTCAGTTCAGTTGCTCGGTCATGTCTGACTCTTTGTGACCCCGTGGACTGCAGCATGCCAGGCCTCCTTGTCCATCCCCAACTCCCGGAGCCTACTCAAACTCATGTCCATCATGTCAACAATGCCATCCAGCCATCTCATGCTCTGTCATCCCCTTCTCCTCCCATCTTCAATCTTTCCCAGCATCAGGGTCTTTTCAAATGAGTCAGTTCTTTGCATCAGGTGGCCAAAGTGTTGGAGTTTCAACTTCAGCATCAGTCCTTCCAGTTAATATTCAGGACTGATTTCCATTAGGATAGACTGGTTGGATCTCCTTGAAGTCCAAGGGACTCTCAAGAGTCTTCTCCAACAACATAGTTCAAAAGCATCAATTCTTCGATGCTCAATTTTCTTTATAGTCCAACTCTCACATCCATACATGACTACAGGAAAATCTATAGCTTTGACTAGACAAAAATCTATACTTTGTTGGCAAAGTAATGTCTCTCTTTTTTTTTTTAATTGGAAGCTAATTACTTTACAACATTGTGATTGTTTTTGCCACACATTCACATGAATCAGCCACGGGTGTATATGTGTTCCCCATCCTGAACCCCTATCCCACCTCCCTTCCCATCCCATCCCTCAGGGTCATCCTGACCACCCTGCCTCATGCATGACACATGGACTGGTGATCTATTTCACATATGATAATATACATGTTTCAATGCTGTTCTCTCAAATCATCCCACCCTCACCTTCTCCCACAGAGTCCAAAAGTCTGTTCTTTACATCTGTGTCTCTTGCTGTCTCGCATGTACGGTCATCATTACCATCTTTCTAAATTTCATATATATGCATTAATATACTATATTGGTGTTCTTCTTTCTGACTTACTTCACTCTGTATAATAGGCTCCAGTTTCATCCACCTCATTAGAACTGATTCAAATGCATTCTTTTTAATAGCTGAGTAATATTCCATTGTGTATATGTAAAACAACTTTCTTATCCATTCGTCTGCCAATGGACATCTAGGTTGCTTCCATGTCCTGGCTATTGTAAACAGTGCTGCGATGAACATTGGGGTGCACATGTTTCTTTCAATTCTGGTTTCCTCGGTGTGTATGCCCAGCAGTGGGATTGCTGGGTCGTATGGCAGTTATATTCCCAGTTTTTTAAGGAATTTCCACACTGTTCTCCATAGGGCTATACTAGTTTACATTCTCACCAACAGTGTGAGAGGGTTCCTTTTTCTCTGCACACTCTCCAGCATTTATTGTTTATAGACTTTTTGATAGCAGCCATTCTGACTGGCATGAGATGGTACCTCATTGTGGTTTTGATTTGCATTTCTCTGCTAGTGAGTGATGTTGAGCATTTTTTCATGTGTATATCTCTGCTTTTTAATATGCTGACTGGGTTGGTCATAGCTTTTCTTCCAAGGAGCAAGTGTCTTTTAATTTCATGGCTGCAATCACCATCTGCAGTGATTTTCGAGCCCCCCCAAAAAAAAAAAAAAATAGTCTGTCACTGTTTCCATTGTTTCCCCATCTATTTGCCATAAAATGATGGGACCAGATGCCATGATCTTAGTTTTCTGAATGTTGAGTTTTAAGCCAGCTTTTTCACTCTCCTCTCACTTTCATCAAGAGACTCTTTAGTTCTTCATCACTTTCTGCCATAAAGGTGGTGTCATCTGCATATCTGAGGTTATTGATATTCCTCCTAGCAATCTTAATTCCAGCTTGTGTTTCATCCAGCCCAGCATTTCGCATGATGTACTCTGCGTATAAGTTAAATAAGATGGGTGACAATATATAGCCTTGACCTACTCCTTTTCCTATTTGGAGCCAGTCTGTTGTTCCATGTCCAATTCTCACTGTTGCCTCCTGACCTGCATACAGATTTCTCAGGAGGCAGCTCAGGTGGTCTGGTATTCTCATCTCTTTCAGAATTTTCCAGTTTGTTGTGATTCACACAGTCAAAGGCTTTGGCATAGTCAATAAAGCAGAAGTAGATGGTTTTTTGGAACTCTCTTGCTTTTTTTATGATCCAGTGGATGGTGGTAATTTGATATCTGGTTCCTCTGCCTTTTCTAAATCCAACTTGAACATCAGGGAAGTTCATAGTTCACATACTATTGAAACCTGGGTTGGAGAATTTTGAGCATTAGTCTGCTAGCGTGTGAGATAAGTGCAATTGTGCAGTTGTTTGAACATTCTTTGGCATTACCTTTCTTTGGGACTGGAATGAAAACTGACCTTTTCCAGTCCTGTGGCCACTGCTGAGTTTTCCAAATTTGCTGACATATTGAGTGCAGCACTTTCACAGCATCATCTCTTAGGATTTGAAATAGCTCAACTAGAATGCCATCACCTCCACTAGCTTTGTTCATAGTGATGAAATAAGGCCCACTTGACTTCACATTCCAAGATGTCTGACTCTAGGTGAGTGATCACACCATCGTGATTATCTGGTTCATGAAGATCTTTTTTGTACAATTCTGTGTATTCTTGCCACCTCTTCTTACTATCTTCTGCTTCTCTTAGGTCCATACCATTTCTGTCCTTTATTGTGTCCATCTTTGCATGAAATGTTCCCTTGGCATCTCTAATTTTCTTAAAGAGATCTCTAGTCTTTCCTGTTCTATTGCTTTCTTTTATTTCTTTGCACTGATCACTGAGGAAGGCTTTCTTATCTCTCCTAGCTATTCTTTGGAACTCTGCATTCAGATGGGAATATCTTTCCTTTTCTCCTTTGTCTTTCTCTTCTCTTCCTTTCTCAGTTATTTGTAAGGCCTCCTCAGACAACCGTTTTGAAGGAGGCAAGCACAACGTTATTAATACTTTCACTCCTTTTTTAAGTTTTTAATTATGCACATGTTTTTGGCTGTGCTGAGCCTTCACTGTCGCCCTCGGGCTTTCTTTAGCTGCAGTAAGTAGAGACACTCTTGTTGCAGCGCGGGTGGCTTTCCTTGTCCCAGAGCACAGGCTCTAGACGTTTGGGCTTCAGTAGTTGCAGCCCTCAGGCTCAGTAGCCTTGGTGTACTGACTTAGTTGCCCTGTGGCATGTGCAGTCTTCCCAGACCAGGGATTGAATCCATGTCCCCTGCATTGACAGGCAGATTCTGAACCGCTGGACCACCAGGAAAGTCCTTTCATAGCTTTTTTTTTTTTTCATTTATTTTTATTAGTTGGAGGCTAATTACTTTACAATACTGTAGTTGTTTTTGTCATACATTGACATGAATCATCCTTTAAAGCTTTATAGAGAGTTTGCCTTTTCCTTCAGTTTTCTTTCAAGGTTTAGAACTGCAATACAGTAGCCATTATCCATGTGTAGCTATTCACATTTGCATCTTAATTAATTGAAATTAAATGCAATTAAAACTGCTTTCTCAGCTGCATTAGCCATATTTCCAGTGCTCAAGATCAGAGCATGACTAATGCTACCACATAGGACAACACAGATCATAGACATTTCTGTCCACACCCAAAAGTTCTAGTGGATAGTACCAGTTTGGAGCATAAAATGCTCCGACCTGATTAGACATATTTTCTATGGAGTATCTTCCTTAGATTTGCTTTAGCCATGACTGCAATGTTTGTTTCTTCCCAAAAGCTTACAGCATCAGTGAGACACAGGTTATTCAGTTTGGGTTAATATTTCTTCCTTTTGTATTTACTGTTTCAAGGGAAAGCTTCCATAGGTGACTGGACCCAGGTTGAAGCAGACTAAGTGTTTAGCCTTTCTGCATCCCTTTTGGGTTTTCTCCTTGTCCAAATCTTCCCTTACTTGCCCCTCCCTCTAGATTGTGCTCCATTTCATGATTGCCCTCTGCAAGCTGTAGCTGATCCTCCATGAGACATAACATAAAACTTGGTTTTTAAGGTGCATATTCTCACTATATTGGAATTGACCTTAATGTGTTTATGTGTGTGAGTAGTGGTTGGAGGGCTGGCACAAGCAGGGTGCAAAACTCAGTTCCTAACAGAATAACAGGGGATGGGAAGTGGAGTGATTTAAAGGTGTACCAGTGTTTAAAAGAAATTCTCTAAGAATTAATGAGCTAATAACAGTGAGCACTTAATATGTACCAGGTACTTTTTTAAAAAACTTTTTTACCTATAATGTTCCATTTATTATGCCCCCCCCCCAAATCTTTCAGATTATTACTGTTATTTGCAGGTGTAGATGCGACGCTGAACCCACCCATCCATTGTCAGTCTCTTGGTCCCTTTGGTGGACCAGACGGTGGGTTCTGGGGATGCAGTGAGACCCAGACCCATGGGGAATGCTGGGGATGCGCATGTGACACTCTGGTGGGCAAGGCTGTGCTACTGACTTAGAGACTGCAGAGAAGGGAGTGAGGTTCTAGAAGGTCCTCAAGGTTGAGTAAGGTTCTCAAAGGATGTGGGGGCATTTTGGAGAGGAAATGGTTTCCAGTGGAGGAGACTGCAGTACTGAGAATGGGGCATGGTGGTCCTGAGTGACAGGTCCAGAGTTGAGGGCCCAGGGCAGCAAGCAAGGGCCAGACCCTGTACACTCAGCCAGGGATCCAGCCTGGCCTCTGCTTCATGGTGAAGATGGCTGGACAAAGCCAAGGAAAGGCTGACTTGGAGGTTGGCCCAGCAAATCTGACGAGTATGGGCTGAGCCTGGCCTCTAAGCCAGTACATAGGAGGAGTGGGAGGTGTTGAGACAGGCTGTGGATGTCCAGGGAGGCAGCTCAAATTTACCCCATCCAGCTGCTTGTCCACGGGGCCTCACACAGAACCAGACTCACACTGCAGGGCACATCCCATTTCACTGATAAGGAAATTGAAAGGCTAAGAGGTTAATCTGTTTTCTATAGGGTCACAAGGCTATGCTGCTGCTGCTAAGTCACATCAGTCATGTCTGACTCTATGCAACCCCATAGATGGCAGCCCACCAGGCTCCTCTGTCCCTGGGATTCTCCAGGCAAGAATACTGGGGTGGGTTGCCATTGCCTTCTCCTCACAAGGCTATGAGATGATCCTATATAAGTGGGCCAGAATTTTGATTCACACCCAGGCAGGCAGCCTCTGTGGCTTAATCACCTTGCACTGGCTTGAGGAAGTCATCAAAAATTCACAACACCAGCAGCTGCATTGTATCCCACTCTAGGCTTTAAATCTTTGCTCAACCTGTTTATTACAAAGCAAATACAGATAAGGGGTTCTCAGGTTAGTCGGTTGGTTTTATGAATGCCCCAAAGCTGCAAAGACTTTAAATAGTAAAAATTTGCTTAAGAATAGGAAGTCAAAGTTAAGCAGTAATTGATAAGGCAGAATTAGTGGTAAAATCTATCAACATGTATTTAAATCTCTGTATTAATTTAAATCTTGCTCTAAATTGACTTAAATTTGCTTCGAAACAATAATTAGAGATTGTCAATTGTTAAGAGTCTTATTTTGCCAGAAGGAAAAAAAAATGGATTATATGCTTGTAGTGGAGTTTACTGACATAGTTTTTCTCAACCTTGGTTTCCAAGCAGAATCACTTAGAGAGCTTAAAAATTTCTACTGCTTCAACCTCAGAGAGAGAAGCATTTTCTATAACTGACTCCACTTAATGTCTAAGCTGAGGGACTAGGTTTAGATGGGACCTCCATTCATGTCTTTTTTGAATGGGATGTGAACTGCTTTCGGTAAATTAGACACTCGGTACTGCACGAGCCATGTCATGCGGTGACTTTCCTTGGTGAAGGAAAACCCATTGTTTGTGGGCCTGTGCATAGCTTATATCCCTGTCACTTTGGCCACTTTGGTCCATTGAGCAAGCACTGGGTGACTATGACTAAAGGTTGACAGATGCCTACTGAGAATATCATTTTATCCACCTGGTTATTTGGATTCCTGTCTACCATAATGGATATTCATGTGGAGCACAAATATCTTCTCAGTCTGCACCTATTTCATCTGTCCACAGATCAGGTTTTTGGCATTGAGAAATCGTTTTCCACTTTGATGTATCCAGCAATACTCTAACAGGCTGCTCATCTAGTGTTGTTTCTAGAAACATTGTTATCAATTATCCTCTGCCAAGTATCTCTGCAGGCTAAAAAATTCTGATTTCTGACATTTTTTGCTGCCCCGTAGGGTAGATGTGCAACCTTCTCTCTGGTGATTAGGAACTGCTTTGTCCTCTGCTCCTCTGGGTCCTCCTTATGCCCATTGAAATCAGGAGCCTATTTATACAGGTGTACGTAGTCGCCAAAGAGAGTAGACATGGAACATTTCCAGTGCTCCTTCCACTAATACATTCCCAAATGCTTTCGTTAGTGAAGGAAGTGCCTTCTGGGCTTTCTCAGGGTTGATACTTGGGAGGGGGGAAGGTACGGATCACACGTGACAAAGTCAACCTGCTGTGTTGGGGTTCTCTCCAAAGCCTTTGGATTTTCTCTTCTATAACATATATAACATGACTGGGAAGCTCTGGAATCTCAATTTCTTTAACTAGAGGTTTATCATGAAATCCAATTTTTTGCCTATCAACTAATTAGGTTTTAGAGCTACCTTACAGCTGCATGAACTAATACATTAAACACAAAATCTCTAGTAAACATACTGTATCTAAAAAAATTCATCTCAATCTAGGGTTATATTCTGTCATCTTTGGTGTAAGACTCTTAGACTCCATCTCCACACGTTTTCTACAGCTTTCTGCTGATACACATTTTGTTGTTTTGTTCAGTCACTAAGCCATGTCCGGCTCTTCAACTCCATGAACTGCAGCACACCAGGCTACCCTGTCCACTAACTCCCAGAGTTTGCTCAGACTCATGTCCATTGAGTTGGTGATGCTAACCATCTAAGATCTAACCATCTCATCCTCTGCCACCCCCTTCTCCTTTTGCCTTCAACCTTTCCCAGCATCAGGGTCTTGTCCAAAGTGACAGCTCTTTACATCAGGTGGCCAAAGTATTGGAGCTTCAGCTTCAGCATCTGTCCTTCCAATGAATATTCAGGGTTGATTCTGTTTGGGATTGACTTGTTTGATCTCCTTGCAGTCCAAGGGACTCTCAAAAATCTCCAGCACCACAGTTCCAAAGCATTAATTCTTAGGCACTCAGCCTCCTTTATGGTCCAAACTTTCACATCTGTACATGACTACTATGGAGTAGTACCATATGGAAAGACCATAGCTTCAACTACATGGACCTTTGTTGGCAAAATGGGGTCTCTGCTTTTTAATATGCTGTCTAGGTTTGTCATAGCTTTCCTTCCAAGGAGCAAGCGTCTTTTCATTTCCCAATACATATTAGGAAATTCTTAAAATTATTTTTGATAAGTAAACTGTCTTCTCCTGGGTCACAGTGAGTTCCTGCCCCCTATAGCCTGGTGATATTTGACTCTGGCTATATGTCTGGTGAGTCTCCCTGGTGGTGAAGAATCTGCCTGCCAATACAGGAGACTCAGGTTCGATCCCTGGGTTGGGAAGATCCCCTCAGGTGGGCATGGCAACCCACTCCAGTATTCTTGCCTGGGAAATCCTGTGGACAGAGGAGCCTGGTGGACTACAGCTCATGGGGTTGTAAAAGAGTCAGACACGGCTTAGCGACTGAACAAAAACAACAAAGGCCTGGTAGCAACAGTGGGTGGTTCTGGTGTGTCTTGAAGAGAACAGGACATATTTCCCCAGTGAGATTTGTAGAGGCTTCTCACGCAAAGTAAAGCTAGTTTCCTCAGACACTGAGGAATTAAGCTATTCCTACTGGTAAGAAAAGTTCAGGACAACCCCGGGGTCAAAAGTACCAGTTTTTTGCTGAATCAAACAATATAGCCTCATTCCAAGATTCAGGGTCTCATTATTTTACAATTTATATTCTATCTTTCACCTATGAAGCCTTACAAGATTCTGAATAAAACTATTGTAATTCAACAATCTGTGCAACTAAATTTTGTATTTGATTTTAAGCAATATTAACTCTGAGACTACAAGAAATTACAGAATATTTAAGGCTGTCATAGAAACTCTGTTTCTCAAACTATGACTTGAATTGAATGCTAAGGGACATAAGATTCTTATGATCTTTTGTGTGTACTCAAGTGCCCTTAAAAATATCCACCCCACACCAGAGTTCTTGAAGTTGTCATTATTGTTGTAATTGTTACATGGACTAACCCCTTGGGATCTCAAGGCATTTGCTGCAATGCATACTTCATCACAATCTAACACTGCTGATAGTTTGATTTATTACAATATCCCTGCATACCTTGGGTTACTATTATCCTATTTCCTGTTGGCAAAGAGTTCAGGACAGTACTTAAGCCAAAGGGCACAAACACCTCTAATCCCCAAAGCACATCAAATCAAATCTTTGTAAGTCTGTATCCTGGGACCACACCTCCTTACCAATTCTATATCATTCAAAGTCTAAACAGAGGACAGAAATCACACAGTAATTTGAACATGAAAAGTTTAATACAAGTAATTGTTACCTGTAACAGGGGCATTGGCAAAGTAATGTCTTTTGTTTTTTAATATGCTGTCTGGGTTTGTCATAACTTTTCTTCCAAGGATCTAGCGTCTTTTAATTTCATGGCTGCAGTCACCATCTGCAGTGATTTTGCAGCCCAAGAAAATAATCTGTCACTGTTTCCATTGTTTCCCCATCCATTTGCCATGAAGTGATGAGACAGGATGCCATGATCTTCGTTTTGGGAATATTGAGTTTTAAGTCAGCTTTTACGCTCTCCTTTTTCACCTTCATTAGGAAGCTCATTAGTTTCTCTTAGCTTTCTGCCATAAGGGTGGTGTCATCTGCATATCTGAGGTTATTGATATTTCTCCCAGCAATCTTGATTCCAGCTTGTGCTTCATCCAGCCTGGCATTTCATATAATGTACTCTGCATATAAGTTAAATAAGCAGGGTGACAATATACAGCCTTGACGTACTCCTTTCCCAATTTGGAACAAGTCCATTGTTCCATGTCTGGTTCTAACTGTTGCTCTTGACCTGCATACAGATTTCTCAGGAGGCAGGTAAGGTGGTCTAGTATTCCCATCTCTTGAAGAATTTTCCACAGTTTGTTGTGATCCACACAGTCAAAAGGCTTTAGTGTAGTCACTGAAGCAAAAGTAGATGTTTTTCTGGAATTCTCCTGCTTTTTCTATGAACCAATAGATGCTGGCAATTGACCTCTGGTTCCTCTGCCTTTTCTAAAACCAGCTTGAACATCTGGAACTTCTTGGTTCATGTATTGTTGAAGCCTAGCTTGGAGAATTTTGAGCTAACTTTGATAGCATGTGAAATGAGTGCAGTTGTGTAATAATTTGAACATTCTTTGGCAATGCCCTTCTTTGGGATTGGAATGACAACTGACCTTTCCCAGTCCTCTGGCAACTGCTGAGCTTTCCAAATTTGCTGACATATTGAGTGCAGCACTTTCACAGCATCATCTTTTAGGGTTTGAAATAGCTCAGCTGGAATTCTATCACCTCCACTAGCTTTGTTCGTAATGATGCTTCCTAAGGCCCACTTGACTTCACACTCCAGGATGTCTGGCTCTAGGTGAGTGATCATGCCATCGTGGTTTATCCAAGTCATTAAGATCTTTTTTGTATAGTTCTTCTATGTATTCTTGCCACCTCTTCTTAATATCTTCTGCTTCTGTTAGGTCCATACCATTTCTGTCCTTTAGTGTATGCATCTTTGCATGACCTATTCCCTTGGTATCCCTAATTTTCTTGAAGAGATCTCTATTCTATTGTTGATCTCTATTCTATTCTCTTCTATTCTATTGTTCCCATTCTGTTGTTTTCTTCTATTTCTTTGCATTGTTCACTTAAGAAGGCTTTCTTATCTCTCCTTGCTCTTCTCTGAAGTTCTGCATTCAGATGGGTATATCTTTCCTTTTCTCCTTTGCTTTTCGCTTCTCTTCTCTTCTCACCTATTTGTAAGGCCTCCTCAGACAACCATGTTGCCTTTTTGCCTTTCTTTTTCTTGGTGATGGTCTTGATCATTGCCTCCTGTACAATGTCATGAACCTCTATCCATAGTTCTTCAGGCACTGTGTCTATCAGATCTAGTCCCTGGAATCTATTTCTCACTTCCACTGTATAATCCTAAGGGACTTGATTTAGGTCATACCTGCATGGTCTAGTGGTTTTCCCTACTTTCTTCAATTTAAGTCTGAATTTTGCAATAAGGAGTTCATGATCTGAGCCACAGTCAACTCCTGGTCTTTTTTTTTTTTGATGACTGTTAGAGCTTCTCCATCTTTGGCTGCAAAGAATATAATCAATCTGATTTCGATATTGACTATATGATGATGTTTATGTGCAGAGTCATCTCTTGTGTCATTGGAAGAGGGTGTTTGCTATGACCAGTGTATTCTCTTGGCAAAACTCTTGTTAGCTTTGCCCTGCTTCATTTTGTACTCCAAAGCCAAACATTCCTGTTACTCCAGATATCTCTTGACTTTTTAGTTTTGCATTCCAGTCCCCTATGATGAAAAGGACATATTTTTTCAGTGTTCTTGAAGGTCTTGTAGGTCTACATAAAATGGTTCAGCTTCAACTTCTTTGGAATTAGTGGTTGGGGCATAGACTTGGATTACTGTGATGTTGAATGGTTTGCCTTGGAAACAAACAGATCATTCTTTCATTTTTGAGATTGCACCCAAGTACTGCATTTTGGACTCTTCTGTTTCATTACTTTACCAACAAAGGTCCAGTTAGTCAAAGCAGTCAATCATAAAGGAAATCAATCCTGAATATTCACTAGAAGGACTGATGCTCCAGCTCCAATGCTTTGGCCCCTGATGCAAAGAACTCACTCATTAGATAGGACCCTGTTGCTGGGAAAGATCGAAGGCAGGAGGAGCAGGGGACGACAGAGGATGAGATGGTTTGATGGCGTCAGCAACTCAACGGACATGAGTTTGAGCAAGCTCTGGGAGATGGTGAAGGGCAGGGAAGCCTGGCGTGCTTCAGTCCATGGGGTCACAGAGTCGGACACAACTGAGTGACTGAACAACAACAGCAGGGGTGTAACTCTAAAGGGTTAAGGAAAACTGAACAGTGTCCTAGGCTGAGCACGAGTGCCCAAGGGAAGAACAAACTCAGAGGTGGGGGATGGGTAATCCTCTCCAAGTCTGGCATTCAGACCTTGTTGGTGAAGGAATGGTTGCAACTGATGGATAATGAAGAATTTCACTGGAATGCATAGGCCAAAGCTGGTTCAGCATCACTGGGCAAGCAGGAAACACTTGTCCAGGGCACAGATGGGCCAAGACTGGTAGATGTCTATGTGGATGGAATTAAGGCACTGGGGCCTTCCTTACCTACAAGATTGTGTGAGACTATGTACACATTGTCTGCAGGAGCCATGGGAAACAACCTTCTGGGGTACAGGTTGACTGACAATGGGGATTTAGTCCACAGAGCAAGTTGAGGCATCAGGAGCTTGCTTATTGTCTGGGTGGCATGAAGTCTGGAGCGCAGTGTCCACCTTGGTAGAGTCTCAGCATTGAGATCACTGGGCCAGGGCTAGTGTCTCAAATTCTCCTACGGCCTGCACACCTCAGGTACACAGTTGAGTAGGGCATGCTGGCTGTCCCCATCAAATATGCCATTGGAAGCCATACAGGAAAACTAAGAAGAAACCAATGAAACCAAGGAGTCACTTCCTCCTTCACTGTCTCTCCTCTGCCCTCTGCTGACAAAGCTTATCATCATGCCCATTGCAAAGGACGAATGTTGTCACCCAGCAGGGAACAAAGGCTGAATTTGAAGATGAAAGGCAATAAATTAGTAGATGGCCCAACTAGTTATGTACCATTTGCTGAAAAGAAGAATGGTAATTATAATTTTCAGCTCAAGGAAATACTTGAAACCTAACCCAGAGAAGTTAAACCAAAAATCCCCCTAAATTTTCTAGCAGGCTACTTGCAAAATTCTAATTGTAAAAATTCAACTGATGAAATAGACAGTTAAATTTCCTTTTTCTTTATTTAAGAGAAAGTTGTCTATGTTTCAAAACACTTGTAACAGTCTCCTAATTCTCGTGTTGTGACATTGCAAAATCTAAATTTTTTATGACTGTATAAATCTATGAATTTTACACAGAGAAAGCAAGAGTGCCTGATTACAATGGCTTCATTACAATGAAGCCTTTGATTATGGGGTAATTATCAACATGGTCTGGTCACTTGCCCACCTCTGTCACCCCAGGACACCTGCCTGTCAAATTCTTGTTTGTAATGGTGTACAACGCATTTCGCCAATCACGGGTAATGACATTTCTGTGACTAGCTGGTGAAGGAGATAGATGGGGAAGAGGAGGAGGCTTTTCCTCTGAGGCTGTTACCCAAATGCACTAAAGGATAAGATGAAATTGAGACTAGTACAGATTTGGTCTGATCCTGCTGCGGGCTGGAAAGGGTGACTAGACTAAAATTAAATAGATAATACCGTTTTCTCAGGTATGTGTTGGCATCACCCTTAGATAATACCCTGCTATCCACACATGGTCTTTATGGGATACTTTTCAAATACTTTATTTTTTATTGTTCTCACCTTTTGTTGTTAGTGGTGTTGAAAACTCTTAAGTTCTATTCTCTTAGCAAATGTCAATTATATAATATGGTATTATCAACTATATTCACCATATTATAGACAATCAGACCTTATTCACCTTAGAAAGTTTGTATCTTTTAACAACTTCTCCCCATATCCCTCACCCCCTACCTATGGAAATCACCATTCTACTTTCTTCTTCTGAGTTCAATATTTTTTTTTTTTTAAGATTTCACATATAAGTGGTACCATGCAGTATTTTTCTTTCTCTCTCTGGCTTAATTCATTTAGCATAATGCCCTCAAATTTCATCTATGTCATAGCTAATGGAAAGTTTTCTCTCCTTAAGGCTGAATTCCATTGTATATATACACACACCACAGTTTCTTTACTCATTTATCCATTAACAAACAGGTTGTTTCCATATATGGTTAGTGTGAATAAAGATGCAGTGAACACAGGAATACAGATATTTCTTCAAGGTAATAAATTTGTTTCCTTTGGATGCAGAAGTGACATTGCTGGATCATATTGGTAGTTCTATTTTTAATTTCTTGAGGAAACTCCCTACTGTTTTCCATAGTGGCTGTATCAATTTACTTCTCCATATTCTTGCAACATTTATTATCTGTTGCATTCTTGATAATAGATACCCTAACAAGTATAAGGTGATATCTTCTTGTGGTTTTGAATCATATTTCTCTGGTGATTACTGATGTTGACCACATTTCTGCTTGGCCATTCTTATGTCTTCTTTGGAAAAATATCAAGTCCTTGTCTATTTTTTAATTGGATTATTTGCTTTTTTTGCTCTTGATTATATGAGTTCCTTATATAGTTTGGATATTAACCCCATATTAGATATGTGGTTTGCAAACATTTTTCCTCATTCTATAGATTGCCTTTTCATTTTGTTAATGGTTTTCTTTTCTGTACTGAAGCTCTTTAGTTTTATGTAGTCCCACTGGTATATTTTTGCTTTTGCTGCCAGATCCAACAAATTATTACCAAGATTAATGTCAAGGAGTTTACTCCCCATGTTTTTTTCTAGAACTTTTATAATTTCAGGTCTTTGTTCAAATCTTTATTTTGAATTGGTTTTTGTTTATTGTATAAGATAAGGGTGCAGTTGCCTTTTTTTACATATGAATATCCAATTTACTTGAATTATTTATTGAAGAAACTATCCTTTCCCCATTGTATATTCTTGGTGTCTTTGTTAAAAATTAAATGACTGTATGCACATGGGTTTATTTCTGGACTCTCTATTCTGTTTCATTGATCTTTGTGTCTGGTTTTATGTCAGCACCATACTATTTTGTGTACCATAGCTTTGTAATATAATTTGAGGGAAGGAACTGTGATGTCTACAGCTTTGTTCTTGCTCAGGATTGGTTTTTCCTACTGGGGCTATTTTTTGTGTGTGATTTTATACCAATTTTAGGATTATTTTTCCTACCTATGAAATATTCCATTAGAATTTTGGTAGGAATTGTATTGAATCTGTAGATTTCTTTGGGTGGTATGGATATTTTAACAGTATTAGTTTTCTAATGTATGAAGGCAAATAGCATTCCATTTACTTATGTCTTCTTCAATTTCTTTTATCAATGTTTTATACTTTCAGTGTACAGATCTTTCACCTCCTTGGTTAAATTTACTTCTAAGTATTTTATTATTTTTGCTGCTATTGTAAGTGGGATTGTTTTCTTAATTTCTTTTTCTGATAGTTTGTCATTAATGTATCAAAATGCAACTGGCTTTTGTATATTAATTTCATATCCCATAGCTATACTTTAATTCATTTATCATTTCAACAAATTTTGGTGGAGGTTTTAAGATTTTCTATATACAACACATCATCAGCAAGCAGAGATAATGTTGCTTATTCCGTTTCAAAAATTTTTTTATTTCTTTTTCTTGTCTAATTGCTCTGGCTAGGACTTCCATCATTTTATTGAATAAAAGTGATGGGAATGAATATCATCTTATTTCTGATCATAAAGGAAAAGCTTTCAGCTTTTCATTGAATATGATTTTAGCTGTGGGCTTGTCATATATGGCCTTTGTTATAGTGAGGTGCATTTCTTCTATGGCTTTCCTCATGGCTCAGTTGATAAAGTATCTGCCTCCAAGAAGGAGATACAGATTCAAACCCTGTGTCAGGAAGATCCTTTGGAAAAGGAAATGGCAACCCACTCCAGTCTTCTTCCTAGGAAATCCCATGGACAGAAGAGTCTGGCGGGCAACAGTCCATGGGATTGCAAATGAGTTGGACGTGACTTAGCACTAAACAACAGCATTTCTCCTATACACAGTATGTTGGGACTTTGTATTATAGATGGATATTGAATTTTGTTACATGCTTTTCTGCATCTAGTTGGATAATCATATGATTTTTTTGTCTTCATTTTGTTCATGTGGTGTATCATATTTATTGATTTGCATATACTGAATCATTGTTGCATAATAAATTCTCACTTAGTCATGTTGTGTTTTCCTTTGAATGTATTGTTGAATTTGGTTTGCTAATACTTTGTTGAGAGTTTTTGCATCTAATTCATCAGGAATATTGGCCTGTTGTCTTCTCTACTTCTACTGTCTCTTGTCTGGCTTGCATCAGGGCAATGCTGGTGTTGTAAAATGAGTTTGGAAGTGTTCCCTCCTGTTCTGTTTTTTTGAAGAGTTTGAGAAGACTGGTATTAATTCTTAATTAAATGTTTAGTTGAATTCACCAGTTAAACCCCTAGACTTTTCTTTGTTTGGAGGTTTTTGATTTCTGATTCAATCTCCTTACTGGTAATTGTTTTGTTCAGATTTTCTATTTCTTCATGAGTTAGTCTTTGTAGATTGTATGTTTCTAGGAATTTATCAATATCTTAAAGGTTATCTACTTTGTTGGCATATAATTTTAATAGTAGTTTCTTATGATCCTTAATATTTCTGTGGTATCAGTTGTCATGTTTCCTCTTTCATTTCTGAATTTTTTGAGTCTTTGTTTCTTATTCTAGCTAAAAGACTGTCAATTTTATATATCTTTTCAAAAACCAGTTATTGACTTTTCTAGTCTCTCCTCATTTATTTCATCATATTTACTTCTTCCCAATAACTTTGGGCTTAGTTTGTTCTTCAATCTCTAATTCTTTGAGACATGAAGTTAGCTTGTTTCTTTGAAATCACCTAGAAACAGACATCCTGGAATGCAAAGTCAAGTGGGCCTTAGGAAGCATCATTATGAACAAAGCTAGTGGAGGTGATGAAATTCCAGTTGAGCTATTTCAAATCCTAAAAGATGATGCTGTGAAAGTGTCAATATGTCAGCAAATTTGGAAAACTCAGCAGTGGCCACAGGACTGGAAAAGGTCAGTTATCACTCCAATCCCAAAGAAAGGCAATGCCAAAGAATGCTCAAACTACCGCACAATTGCACTCATCTCACACACTAGTAAAGTAATGCTAAAAATTCTGCAACCCAGGCTTCAAAAGTACATGAACCATGAACTTCCAGAAGTTCAAGTTGGATTTAGAAAAGGCAGAGGAAACAGAGATCAAATTGCCAACATCTGCTGGATCATCAAAAAAACAAGAGTTCCAGAAAAACATCTACTTCTGCTTTATTGACTACACCAAAGCTTTTGACTGTGTGGATCACAAATAAACTATGGAAAATTCTTCAAGAGATGGGAATACCAGACCACCTGAGCTGCCTCCTGAGAAATCTGTATGCAGGTCAAGAAGCAACAGTTAGAAACAGACATGGAACAACAGACTGTTTCCAAATAGGAAAAGCAGTACGTCAAAGCTGTTACCTTGCTTATTTAACTTACATGCAGCATACATCATGAGAAATGCTGGACTGGATGAAGCACAAGCTAGAATCAATATTGCTGGGAGAAATATCAATATCCTCAGATGCAGATGTTGATGCAGATGACACCACCCTTATGGCAGAAAGTGAAGAGGAACTAAAGAGCCTCTTGATGAAAGTGAAAGAGGAGAGTGAAAAAGTTGGCTTAAAACTCAACGTTCAGATAACTAAGATCATGCCATCTGGTTCCATTACTTCATGGCAAATAGATGGGGAAACAATGGAAATAGTGACAGACTTTACTTTTTGGGCTCCAAAATCACTGCAAATGGTGACTGCAGCCATGAAATTAAAAGACGCTTACTCCTTGGAAGAAAAGTTATGACCAGCCTAGAAAGCATATTAAAGAGCAGAAACATTAGTTTGCCAGCAAAGGTCTGTCTAGTCAAAGCTATGGGTTTTTTTCCAGCAGTCATGTATGGATGTGAGAATTGAACTAAAAAGAAAGCTGAGCGCCAAAGAGTTGATGCTTTTGAACTGTGGTGTTGGAGAAGACTCTTGAGAGTCCCTTGGACAGCAAGGAGATCCAACCAGTCCATCCTAAATGAAATCAGTCGTGAATATTCATTGGAAGGACTGATGCTGAAGCTGAAACTCCAAAACTTTGGCCACCTGATGCGAAGAACTGACTCATTTGGAAAGACCCTGATGCTGGGAAAGATTGAAGGTGGGAGGAGAAGGGGACAACAGAGGATGAGATGGTTGGATGGCATCATTGACTCATGGACATGAGTTTGATTAAGCTCCAGGAGTTGGTGATGGACAGGGAGGCCTGGCGTGCTGCAGTTGATGGGGTCGCAAAGAGTTGGACACGACTGAACTGAACTTTTTTCATAATGTAGGAGTTTATCACTATAACATTTCATCTTAGTACTGCTCTTGTTGCATCTTGTAAGTTTTGATATTTTATCTATTTTTGTCTCAAGTTTTTTTTTTATAATTTCTCTTTTGATTTCTTCCTTGACCCATTGATTGATCAGGGCTATGTTGTGAATTTTCCAGTTTTCCTTTGTAATTGATCTCTAGTTTTCTATTCAGAAAAGATGCTTGATGTGATTTCAGTCTTATTAAATGTTTTCTGGCTTGACATATGATCTATCCTGTAAGATGTTCCATGAGTATTCTTAGAAGAATTTGGGTTGTGCTGCTATTGTGTAGAATTGCATGTGTGTGTATCTGTTAGGGCTTCAGTATCCTTACCCAGCAGCTTGTGAAGTATGCAGTCACATGCTTTCCAGGGAAAGGCTGGGAGATAAGTGTTTTTGCCTGCTATCACTGCACTAAACCCTGGGACCATCGCTGTGGCAAGTGCTTATCTGCTCTTTAACAACTGCTTCTTTGTTTACTGTAGTCCTGAGGGACTTGTAAATGCAAGCCTCATTCACTTTCAAAGCTGTGTGATTTAGGTGCCTGTACCTTGGGTGATACCCTTAAAAGTTGGTGCACAAAAGGCTGTGATCCAAATCCTTCACTTTTCAGGGAGAAGCTGGGAGGCAGCTGATTATATGGCACTATGCCAGAGGTGGATTTTATGGTAAGAGTGTGTCATAGCATATACTATGTTTTTTGATGTGAGTATTTTCAATCACTTGATGTTTAAGGGTCACTTATCTCACTTCTGGATTTCTCTTCATGTGGCTGAGTTTCCATCCATGGGAGGGAAATTTGGGAGCCTCTTATGTCACCATCTTGTCTGGATCCCCCGGGTTATCTCAACATTGTAAAGGACTAGAAACTTATGAAGCAATGTGAGAAATTATTTTATTAGATGCTAAAGTTAATGCCAACATATTAGTTTTACAGGCTATCACATATATTGCATCCTTTAATCTGATGACTCCCCAGAAACATAAGTAGTATCACTCCCACTAGAGAGATAGGAAAATTGAGGTGCAGGTAGGATATATGACTTGCCCAGGTTAGTAAACTGCAGAACTCAATTGAAAAGCCAAATGACCTCCTTTGAGGCGTGTTTTTTTCCCTACTTTGTTGCCTCTTAATAACAATTTAAACTTGTTAAAATACTAACTAAACACCTAAATAAAATATCTTCACAGCCTACATAGGGAAATTACATCAATTGCCCATAAAATTGGAACAAATAAGACTTTGATATGAGAGGAGTATATAATTATATGATCAATTAACTTATTGGCTGTTTTATCCAGTGTATTGTAACAACTCTTCATTTCTTTCTTTCTTTTTGGTTTTCTTTCTTCTTTTTTTTTTTTACTGGCTCTGTAAGTCTAAGTACATAATGAACAAAATATAAATTCTCTCACAATATTTATGGCCTCCTTCCGTGTAGTTTTCTAATTGTAACAGGGTCAGCTTCAATTTGCCATATGGAAACTTAATTAAAAATGAGTGGATAATCCAGACCACTAAAAGGTCAATTCTATAAGGAGAGAAACATAGGTCAAGTTAATAATTTAGCATCATATAAGATTTATATCTTTTTTCTACACGTTTATACTAGTCTTTCAAAAGTACTAATTCTGGTTTTGAGAATTGCAAAGATCTTGCCTTTAAAGTGTTCTTTAGAGTAAACCACTGAAGAGCTCTGAGGCTGTCAGCTTTTCTTCTAGAAAATGTTAATTAAATTTGACAGTAGCATTATAAGTGATATGCATTAAAACAGTGCATCATTCCAACAATAAAAAATTTTAATGAAACAAATATTTTAATGAGTTTGCCCCTGTTTTGAGGTATATAATATTAGCTAGAGAGAATCAAATGCTGTGATTAATTTTTATTTAATGTTTTTGCAACAGTCAGTTCAGTTCAGTCGCTCAGTCATGTCTGACTCTTTGTGACCCTATGGACTGCAGCACGCCAGGCCTCCCTGTCCATCACCAACTCCCGGAATTTACCTAAACTCATGTCCATTGAGTCAGTGATGCCATCCAACCATCTCATCCTCTGTCGTCCCCTTCTCCTCCTGCCTTCAATCTTTCCCAACATCAGGGTCTTTTCAAGTGAGTCAGCTCTTCACATCAGGTGGCCAAAATATTGGAGTTTCAGCTTCAACATCAGTCCTTCCAGTGAACACCCAGGATTGATTTCCTTTAGGATGGACTGGTTGGATCTCCTTGTAATCCAAGGGACTCTCAAGAGTCTTCTCCAACACCATAGTTCAAAAGCATCAATTTTTCTGCATTCAGCTTTCCTTATAGTCCAACTCTCACACCCTTACATGACTACTGGAAAAACCATAGCCTTGACTAGACAGACCTTTGTTGACAAAGTAATGTCTCTGCTCTTTAATATGCTATCTAGGTTGGTCATAACTTTCCTTCCAAAGAGTAAGCATCTTTTAATTTCATGGCTGCAGTCACCATCTGCAGTGATTTTGGAGCCCCAAAAAATAAAGTCAGCCACTCTTTCCCCATCTATTTGCCATGAAGTAATGGGACTGGATGCCATGATCTTAGTTTTCTGAATGTTGAGCTCTAAACCAACTTTTTCACTTTCCTCTTTCACTTTCATCAAGAGGCTTTTTAGTTCCTCTTCACTCTCTGCCACAAGGGTGGTGTCATCTGCATATCTAAGGTTATTGATATTTCTCCCTGCAATCTTGATTCCAGCTTGTGCTTCATCCAGCCCAGCGTTTCTCATGATGTACTCTGCATATAAGTTAAATAAGCAGGGTGACAATATACAGCCTTGATGTACTCCTTTTCCTATTTGGAACCAGTCTGTTGTGCCATGTCCAGTTCTAACTGTTGCTTCCTGACCTGCATACAGGTTTCTCAAGAGGCAGGTCAGGTGGTCTGGTAGTCCCATCTCTTAAAGAATTTTCCACAGTTTACTGTGATCAACACAGTCAAAGGCTTTGCAACAATAGACACCTTGAAAGCAGAAATTAGAGCCCTGGCAACTTGAATGTCCCCCTGCAAACCCTTGTTCCCATCCCCTTTCACGGTCCTCAGAGAGCTTATACACACATACCTCCACACAGTCCTTGGGCCTCCAAAAACAACTAGCTCAGCCCTTTCTCTTCTGATGAGGAGATGTGTCCAAAGATGTCAGAGCTTGAAATCACACAGCTTTTCACAGGCAGAAGCAGGCACAAAAATACAGATCTAACACCTGAACTGCCATTTTTAGATTACCTGCAGCAACTCCTTCAACCAGTTCCTTCTTAAACTCAGGAAAGGATAACATTTGGAGGCACATTGACTCCAGCATTTTCAAGTCACTTACCTTGAGGAAAAGTTGCAGATCACCTTTCCTGCAGAATGAAACATGCTGGTGCCCACCTGTTCAGGACCAGAAATGAGCAGTGTATGCTTTAAAACTGACTACTCCTCCTAGAGCACTATCCTTCTCCATCCTACCTGCCACTTATGTAGATAGAATTTAATTGAAGTTTCAAAGTAATTGTTTTACTAAAAAGTCCTGTTATTTTGAGTGGGAGATGTATCAACCAAGTTTATAACTCATTTTAAAATTTCAACTTTATTTAAAAAATAATTAACTCACATAAACTGTATCCACTTAAAGAATAGAATTTCATGAGTTTTGACAGTTACACCAATGAACCGTCACCATTATCATGATACAAAACACTTATTTTACCTCCGTCAAATTCCTCAGGCTCATGTATAATTCACTTTTCCCTTAGCTCGCAGCCCCAGGCAATATTTTGTCTACTATTTGCCATGCTAGATTAATTTACATTTTCTAGATTTTCATATACTCTGAGGATTTTGTTTCCGACTTTTTCCATCCATGTTGACAGTTTTTCTTTTTTCCTGTTGAGTGGTATTACATTGTATGAATATACTGCATTTAGTTTATCCTTTTGATTATTGGGCGTTTGGTTTGTTTATAATTTGGGGCCATTGTTAATGAAGCTTCCCTGAACACTCACATACAAGTGTTTGAGTAAACAAAAATTGTATTACTCTTCCGTAAATACCTAGAATAGCTGGGTTAGTATGAATATGAATACTATTATAGTCTAGTTAGTATGTATATAGTATATAGTATAGTATGTATAGAGTTAGTATACATATGAATAGTATGGTAGATTTTTTTTTTTTTTTTTAAACCGTCAACATTTTTTCCAAAGTGGTTTTCCATCTTGCGCTCCATCAGTGGTACATGAGCATTTCAGCTGCTCCACATCTTTGCCAGCACTCGGTCTTACCAGTCTTTTAAATTTTAACAAGTTTAATGAGTGTATTTTGCTATAGTATAGTTTTATCATTTCCTCAGTGATTGATAATGTCGAGCATATTTTTATATATTCGTTCACCATTTGTACATCTCCTTTCATATGTGTCTGTTCAAATTATTGAATTGATTGTCTTCTTATTATTGAGTTGTAGAAGTTATTTATGAATTCAGGATACAGCTTCTTTTACTAGGTGCCTGCTTTGTGAATACTGTCTGTCATTAAGAGTTCCCTCTACTGATACCATGAAGCCACTATAACCCGTTTTTAAGGTGTATTATATAACTGGTAAAGCAAAAGAAAAATTAATAATGCATTATTGCACATTTTATAATATATTGGGTTGGCCAAAAGGTTTGTTCAGGTTTTTCTGTAACATCTTATGGAAAAGCTCAAGTGAACTTTTGGCCAACCCAGTACATTATTCACTTATCAGAAGTGATTATCTTTTCCTCAGCCTAGGCTATGAACTGTATACTTTACAGCCTTCTCTTCTCTGAAAATAGTACATTATAGTTAATGCACAGGGATTTTCTTGACTCTAATATCCTTGCTATATTAATATCTAGCTTAACACACACAGACACACACATGCATAAACACAAATACACAGTGCAATTAAACGACCCTAAACCATAATTGCCTGTTAAGCATTTGTCTTCTTATGTAAATATATCTTCTTCCAAATGTGGAAATATCTGCTTAACAAGAGTCCTGCCATTAGCCCTGAAACAGGCACGTGGACAGTTATTAGAAAAACAAGTGGTCTCAGCTCTCTTTTCTAGTCTGAGATGCTGAGTATCGAAGTTGAACTCAGAAAAGCTTTTACAACCAATTGATTCAGCTCTGAAAATGGAGTTTTCCACTGGTGATGCCAAAAAACCCTTGAGTACAGAACTAGGCTCTGTGGTGATAAACATCTGACATTTTCATTTGCAAGTATTCATGTGTCATTTTAGATAATGTTCCCCCTATTTACTTCTTCAGCAGTAATGCATCAAATATCCTACAGTGTAATCTTCTCTCAGCACTTATCAATGAACTATGAAATAGTATTAAATAGAATTAATTAGAAGTTTTAATGAATCATGTCTGTCCTCATTTATTACACAATGTAATTTTCAAGGAGTGATTAATTATGAGTTACAGATGAGTGAATGGTTAATGTAGTTTGTTAACCTTACTAAGGAGTGACTGTACACAGCAAGCTGCTTCTCCTCTGTTTATTAGCACGTGGCTTGTAATACCATCAGTTTAAGTAAATGAAAAGGTTTTAGTGACTTTGCAGTTAATATGCACTGTCAGCTAATAATTTACTCCCTTATTTTCTTTCCTATGTATTATATGAACACTGTTGAGATTCAAAAGCAGAATTTAGCTACCCTTATTTTGAAGTATTTCTATGTAACTCTTAATATGCCTATATCATGGCCATCTGAGCTGTATGATTATTTTAAGTAGATCCTATTTAATAAGGGTAGGTTGCTTAAAATGAATCTCCCTACATATTTCCTTGAAGAATATACCAGTTTACCACATTATTATTGTCATTATCTAAGAAAGTGGGAGCTGACTGCCTTTCATTTTCAGTTTTCTTACGTGCACCGTTCAGAAGCTGAATAATGCCTAAGCTGACAAAAATATAGTAGCTAAACACAGAATACTTTTGTAGACAAGAAGTAATTGAGACTGGTATATGGAATGCCGTAAGAGATTTTTGCCTTCCCAACAGGCACAGTCACAAAAGACCGTGGCATCCTTGGGGACGACTCTTACAACATTCTAGTCTGTTTTTTCTTTAAAGGACTCAACACTGTGGTTGTATAGAGGTACAAAATCCTCATGGCATGCCTCCCACAATACCTCCATTTGCTGGCAGGTGGATTGAAGTGCAGAGGCTCATTTTTGCTGTGCAGAGCAGACTCTGGTGTCTTCTACTCTGAATCTAAGGAATTTTGATAGCTGTTTGAAGGCCCAGTTAACCTCAGAAGGAAAAATAACAATACTTACTTAATATCTGTGTGACATTTAACAACTCTCATTATTTTCTCATAGGCATTATCTTATTCAGTTCAGTTCAGTCGCTCAGTCGTGTCCAACTCTTTGTGACCCATGAATCGCAGCACACCAGGCCTCCCTGTCCATCACCAACTCCTGGAGTTTACTCAAACTCATGCTAGGTAAAAATCTCATGAAAGAGGAAACTGTGATTAAAAGATGTAAACTGACTTATCCAGAGCCCCTCAACCAGTGAATGGATGAACAAAACATTCATTAATTTAGCAACCATTTACTGAGCACCCTACATGAGATGACTACTACTTTCTTGTGGCCTGGATAAGACAGAGCCCTTTTCATCATGAACCTTGGATTCCAGTAGAGGGGACAAGAAAAGTGAATTAAGTAGTAATAAATCCTGTGGAGAAGGTTCAAAAGGAAGAAATAAATCCTGTAAAGAAAATTTAAAAGTTTAGAGAGAACCAGGGCTTGAGGAAGGTTGTTTTAGAAAAAACGGTCAGCGAAAGGCTCCTTGAAGAAATGTCATGTCAGAACAAAACTGACTGATGAAGAAGTCAGTTATATGAAGAAAACTTCCAGGCAGAGGGAAACAGCAAATCCAAAGGTTGTGAGCCGTTTGGTATGTTGGAGGAAGATCAAGAGACTAGTGTGGCTGAAGACAAATGTATTAATACCCAGAGAGAGATGAAGCTGGAGAGGTAGATAAGAGATCTTCCAGTTAGTTCCCTAGAAGGGATTGGCAAAGATTTTGGATTTAAACTCAAGAGATAATGGGTGCTGAAAGGACTTTTCCAGTTCAATTCTGCCCAGAATTTTAGGACTTGAGAAATGGTAGACAGTGTTCTAGAACATCAGGTAGCATTTTAATCCCCATTTCTCATTATAGGGGAAAAAAGTAGAAAAAAGGGTTTCCCCTAGAGCCTAGAATTTGAAGCTGTTAATGTAAAAGTATACTGGCAATTTCCTGTCTTCCTTAGAGAACTCAACTTTCAGACAAGCAATGCTCTTTGAAGTCAGGGACTCTTGTCTTACTCACTTTTACTTCTGTTTGGCACACAAATCAATGTCTCATGTTTCCAATCAGTGCTCTCTGAAATGAACAGAATGGACCATGTTATTTGAAATCACTGTAATAAAACAGAAGGATCCAGAAGGTAGCCCTCACTTAACACTTGGCTTCACTGTATATGCTATTGATCCAGACATCTAATTTGTCTGTAGTCAGGTATTGCTAATCCCTGAAGCAGGTGTATAATAATGCACTTATTTTGAAACACTTTCTTTGCTTAAATATACATTTTCCTGCCTGCCTCCCCAAGTAAAATTGTGAGGATTCACAAATGTTAATTCTTAAAGGAATGCTGTGGAAAATCTGTTTCTTCTACCACTTCCCATAGACTCTGAGAGATGATGAGCTCAGGTGAAGGAGCAACACCATTTTATGTTACAGAAATAGGATTTTACCTAGGAATCTCAATACCATAAACTTTTAAAAGTCAATTTTCTTATTGATCCACTTTAAGGTCCATGCCTTTATAATCACAAAATCAAGTATAAAAGAAGAAAAAAAAAACTTTCCCCACTACTCTCTTAGATTCAGTTACTGGGGCCTGCAAGGTCTATTACTTTGATGTGTTGATGGTTTTAAAGATATATGTTCTGTTCTACTAATAGTAGATTGGAAGGTAAATTCAGTGCAATAAGCCCAATATATGAACACAAGCATATGAAACAGGGGTCTGGCCTTAACAAAGTTCTATTACATAGTAAATGACATAACTAAAAGGGAAAAGAATTTCTTTAATTACAAGATATTCTGCAAGTGCTAAACTGTATACTGCATCATGTAAACATAAGTTTCTCAGAAGAGATACAAATGAAAGTTTGATGAGAAAATTCACTGGTCAGTTCATAGCTTTTGGTAGACTTTATATTTTAAAGCAGCTTTGGTTGGTCACAGTAGAACTGAGCAGAAAGTACAGAGTTGTCATAGATCCATCTTCTCTCTCCACGTATACAACCTCCCCCACTATCAATATCTGGCACCAGAGTGGGACATTTGTTACCATTCAAAATGAACCTACATTGACAACTAATTATCACTCGAAGTTCCTACTTTACGTTATGGTTCACTCTTGCTGATGTACATTCTGTGGGTTTTGACAAATGCATAATGGCATGTCTCCATCATATTAGGACTTCCCAGGTGGTGCTAGTGGTAAAGAACCCACCTGCCCGTGCAGGAGACGTAAGAGTCGCAGGTTCAGTCCCTGGGTTGGGAAGATCCTCTGGAGGAGGGCATGGCAAATCAGCCCAATATTCTTGCCTGGAGATTCCCATGGACAGGAGACTGGCAGGCTACAGTCCATAGGGTTACAAAGTTGGACACGACTGAAGCGACTTGGCACACACCATTATATTATCATGTGGAATAGTTTCACTGCCCTAAACCTCCTTTGTGCTTTCTCTTCCTTCCCTTCAACCCCTTGTAACCACCGATGTTTCTACTCTCTATATATGAATCTACTTTTTCAGCTCTGAATACTATGAGTTTACAGATCAACTATTTCAATAAAAACTTAGCATTCAATTTGAGATGTGTTTTAAGTGTAAAATACAAATTAGATTTTGAAGATTAGTATGAAAAAATTAAAGCATCTCAATTTTCCATACTGATTACATGTTGAAATAATAACAGCTCAACTGTATGGAATAAAATAATACACATCCTAAAAGTTAATTTTATCTGTTTATTATTACATTTTTAATGTGACTACAAACATTTTTCAAAATATATGTGGCATACATTATATTGGGTCATTCATTTAGGTTTTGAACATGAAAAAGTTCATTTAGGCTTTTTCATAAGATGTCATGGAACTTCTTGAGTGAACTTCTTGGCCAACCCAATATTACTAGACAGCACTCGTTTAGACTTAGAACTAAATAACTGAACTCTAGAAATATCATTAACTGGGAGATCAAGCATTTCCCAGACATTATGAGTAAACTGCCTTTCATTCTGTTACATTAATATTACATAAAAATTTAAGAAATTTGCTTGAATAAATATGATTACCTATCAGTGTTAGTTGCTCAGTCATGTCCGACTCTTTGTAACCCCATGGACTGTAGCCCATTAGATATTGGGGTTCAGCTACAATAAAATAAACCCATTTGTAAGTGAGTGCCAGGGTCTGACTGTCCATAAAAGGGAAGCTAGGACATGTACCTCACAGTTTTTAAAAGATCTGAGAGGGATGTCTGACAAGTATTATTTAATATCTTTTACCTCCTTTCCTGTCTGAGTAGAAGGTTGGCATAGTATTCTTCACTTGCAAGTTCTATTTACTTTACTTGTGCATAGCCTGCCAGGCTCCTCCGTCCATGAGATTCTCCAGGCAAGAATACTGAAGTGGGTAGCCATTCCCTTCTCCAGGGAATCTTCCAAACCTTGGGATCAAACCCAGGTCTCCCACATTATAGGCAGATTCTTTACCGTCTGAGCCACCAGGAAGCCCATGATTACCTGTAGATCAAGATTAAATCATTGTAGGTTGACATGTGGATTTAGCAAAACAATATAGAAGAGTTAAGCATTTTAACCATGAACATATACCACAAGTCCCATATTTTATATGACGTCCATGGGTCTTATAACCACATGATCTCATTTTGCCTATAAACATCACCTCTTACATTCCTCTCAGTTCTTTAGTGAACACTTTTTCCATGTAGGCCTTTGATCTAATAACAAATGCCAGAATTTGTTATTCCCAAGAAAATGGAAGTAGGCAGGTAGAACTATTATATTTTATTTTTTTATCATGAAGAGCTTTTTCTCTTCTTTCTACCTCATCATACAATAAATATTAAATCAGAAGGAAGGAGGGAGAAGATGGAACTGTAAAGGGTTTTTGGAGAGAGAACAAGTGGCAGATTGCACAGCTGCACACTCTCCTTTTCTTAGCTCTTAAATTCACTGATGCTTAAAGGGGGAAATAGCACTTAAAAGTGCTGCATTGGTACTCAGACTCAATCCACAAGTCCCCTTTGTCACCTGTGCTTCTTCAGTGCTTGGGGCGGGGGCGGGCGGCTGAAGGAGAGGCAGGAACGGAGTCTTTAAAAGTGTTCTTTTCATGCTCACTCAGCGCTCTCCCAGTCCTTGGGTCCTGCATGTGATGTGCGGAAGGGCATGAAAATCTCTGGCTGCGTTCTGAGTGGGGCCTTGTTTCCCCTTCAATACACATTCTTAGAGCAGCAATCGTTTCGGTCTCTGAGTTAGATAATTTTCATTAGATATTTGGATTCATCTACAATAATATAACCCATTTGTAAATGGGTGCCAGGGTTTGGCTGTCCATAAAAGGGGAGCTAGGACATGTACCTCACAGGTTTTAAAAGATCTGAGAGGGATGTCTAACAAGTATCATTTAATATCTATTACCTCCTTTCCTATCTGAATAGAAGGATATCATTGTATTCTTTACTGGCAAATTCTATTTTAAAGAAATTAAAGATTTAAAGAATTGTAAAGAGCACTTAAGGAATGAAGTAAATACATCTCTTATTTTAAACTTCTATCAGATTGAGAAGTCACTTCCTGTTTATCCACATACCGTGTTCATTCTCACTTCATAATGGTTCCTTTTGTCTGAAATCCTCTTCCTACTCTTTACAACTTGTCGTCCACCTCCTCTTCATCCTTCACATATCAAATGAAGTGTCATTATCTCATGGAGGCCGGGGATAGTATAGTATAAAGTCAAAATTAAAATAATTATTGGAATTCTTATTTCTTTTTTTAAGTAATTTATTTATTTTAATTGGATGCTAATTACTTTACAATATTGTAGTGGTTTTTACCGTACAATGACATGAATCAGCCATGGGTGTACATGTGTTCCTCATCCTGATGCCCCCTCCCACCTCCCTCCCCATCCTATCCCTCTGGGTCATCCCATTGCACCAGCCCTGAGCACCCTGTCTCATCCATCAAACCTGGGCTGGTGATCTGTTTCACATATGATAATATGCATGTTTCAATGCTATTCTCTCAAATCATCCCACTCTCACCTTCTCCCACAGAATCCAAAAGGCTGTTCTGTAGACCTGTGTCTCTTTTGCTGTTTCACATATAGGGTCATCATTACCATCTTTCTAAATTCCATATATATGCAATAGAATACTGTATTGGTGTTTTTCTTTCTGACTTACTTCGCTCTGTATAATTGGCTCCAGTTTCGTCCACTTCATTAGAACTGCTTCAAATGCATTCTTTTTAATGGCTGAGTAATATTCCATGGGGTATATGTACCATGCCTGTCTTATCCATTCATCTGCTGAGGGACATCTAGGTTGCTTCCATGTCCTGGCTATTGTAAACAGTGCTGCGATGAACATTGGGGTACACGTGTCTCTTTCAGATCTGGTTTCCTCGATGTGTATGCCAAGGAGTGGGATTGCTGGGTCATATGGCAGTTCTATTTCCAGTTTTTTAAGGAATCTCCACACTATTCTCCATAGTGGCTGTACTAGTTTGCATTCCCACCAACAGTGTATGAGGGTTCCCTTTTCTCCACACCCTCTCCAGCATTTATTGCTTGTAGACTTTTGGATAGCAGCCATCCTGACTGGCATGTAATGGTACCTCATTGTGGTTTTGATTTGCATTTCTCTGATAATGAGTGATGTGGAGCATCTTTTCATGTGTTTGTTAGCCATCTGTATGTCTTCTTTGGAGAAATGTCTGTTTAGTTCTTTGGCCCATTTTCTGATTGGGTCATTTATTTTTCTGGAATTGAGCTGCAGGAGTTGCTTGTATATTTTTGAGATTAATTCTTTGTCAGTTGCTTTGTTTGCTATTATTTTCTCCCAATCTGAAAGCTGTCTTTTCACCTTGCTTATAGTTTCCTTCATTGTGCAAAAGCTTTTAAGTTTCATTAGGTCCCATTTGTTTATTTTTGTTTTTATTTCCATTACTCTGGGAGGTGGGTCATAGAGGATCCTGCTGTGATTTATGTCAGAGAGTGTTTTGCCTATGCTTTCCTCTAGGAGTTTTATAATTTCTGGTCTTACATTTAGATCTTTAATCCATTTTGAGTTTATTTTTGTGTATAGTGTTAGAAAATGTTCTAGTTTCGTTCTTTTACAAGTGGTTGACCAGTTTGGAATTCTTATTTCTTTAAAACCAGTGAAAGCAGTAAGATGCTGGGGAAAAGTGATAAAAGTTTAATCATCTATAAATTCCCTGACCTTCAGGGTAACTTGGAGGTAACCCTTTATTACACTTGCAAATTACCCTACACTTCTTCATAGCACACAGCACAATTATAATTATCTGTTCAATACTTGTCTCAGTGTCTAGACTACAGATAAAAGCAAAGAGGCTGTCAGCTCAGAATAAAAATAAGTTCCATGAGGGAAAATGTTGCTCTGGACTTTATTCCTGATACCCAACCTAGTTCCTGGCATACAGTAGGCACTGAATAAAGATTTATTGACTGAATTAATAAATAAATGCAAGAATGAAGAGGTTACACTTCATGTTCATAAGTAATGCTTTACCAGTAAGGATATTTGGGGAACTAGACCACAAGCCCATACATATAGAATGATAGAAATCAATGAATAAAATATCTCACTCACTTTTCAATATAAAGCACTTCAGCATCAAAAGTCTGAATGTGGTCTTTACCCAACGGCTGAGTTGTGGTGGTGTAAGTGAGCTAGATCATCATCCATATAGCAAGATTTAATAGACAAAACTCTGTAGTTAATAAATCAATTGTGTGTGTATGTGTGTGTCTAAGTATGTGTGTATATGTTTAGGGGATACTCTTAACATCAAGAGAAAAAAAGAAGAAAAAGTGATTAAAAGCAGTTGACTCTGGGGAGTGGATCTCAGGGTACTTCAAAGTGACTTCCTTTGTTTGGAAGTCTTTCTGTATTACTTTTAACCATATTTTGTATTTATTTGATGACAAAAGACAAAAATCCTTATGCATTTTATAGTAACCCAGCCTCAATAATCAGTCACTCACTCACTTCCCACTATGTATCCTTTGCTTTATGATACTAAATTTCATACTTTCTACACTAAATTACAAGGTTCTTGATACCACATTCATGTCATACACATCTTTATAATCCTCATGATATGTACTGCAACATGTTATACATAGTATATATTAATATCTGTTGACTATTAAAGATAGGAGGTTATCATTTTTAACTCAAGTGAGTCATGTTTCTAATTTAATTTTCATTTATTTTCACTCTCCCTAAAGAAGCTCATTTTTGTAAACAAGCTCACAACTGGCTATAGTTATAACTGTTTTCCCATTAAATGAATGTTATAAGAACATATCATGAAGATAAAGAGGCTAATATATGACTTTTTATAAATGCAGATTTGTATTTATTTTTAGATTTTTAAATTAAACGCTTCTACTATTTATTAAATATAGGCACTTCAGCTCTCTTCTTGTTTTAATACATGACTTTTCACATAGGAACACATAAATATGTTCGTGTTCTAGGCCAGCAACATGATGATATTTCCAGGTGCATGTCTAATGATCCTACATGATAAGCCAATGCCAATAATAATAATAACAATGCTATAGAACTTTTGAGGATATCTCAATGATTATCCATGAAATGGTTTACTACAGAATACTGTAAGTTCAAAGTTAAAATAGTGACTAGGGTTCTTATTTTTAAAAACTAGTAAAAGCCACAGAAGCCTAGGAGAAGATAATAACATTTTAATCATACATAAGTATAAAGAAATGTCTCTATGGCCATGCTGTTTGTTGCCTTTTAGGATCATAGTATCATGTAATCTTATAATCCCAGGGTTAAAGAGACCAGAAATGGCCATTTTTCCAATTTCTCATCCAATGTATCATAACTTTTTGCTAAAATATTCCAATAGTCATCTTGCATGGCTAAACATTCTCTCCCAAAGAGACTTTGATTTTAAAATGTTCTAACTCTTGGAAATTTTTCTCTTAAGCTGAGGCAAATAAATACTTAAATCTCTGTATATAACTTTAATGGGTTGGTATGACCCATTAAGGTCATCCAGAATGAACCCAACACTCATTTCCTGTTAGACACTTTTAGACATTTGAAGAATGATTTTTTGTGCTTCTGAATCTTGTGCTTCTGAATCTTCTCTTTGCTTGTCAACTAACTGGAATTTGAATCCCCACCAAGTACTGAAGCCTGGCCAGAGAAACCACAACCACCTGTCTATATTCCCTAAGTTACTCTTGCATCTCTGTCTTTAGGAATCTCTGTTACTTTGGGTTAAATTTTAGAAACATGGGAAGACCCAAAAACATTAAGATCCTGGTAATAGAAGGCAGTATATTAGAAAGAAATCTAAACATTTGTTTTTAAAAGGAATTCCCAATGTGAGGCAATGATTTCCAAGATCAAGAATTTGAAACAAATCCAAGAAAATTTTTACCCTTCTCCACCTAATTTGTTTAGAGGTTGGAGTTTATTTTTAAGTATATCTTAGCAGCTCTGAATTACCCTCCAGAACTATGGATACAGGACCTCTAACAGCAGGAAGCAGAATGAACAGACTCTATTTACACCTTCATTTTTTTTCAGTCTTTGCCATTTTAATAGCTTAATTGTTGTTTCTCCTATTACAAGATTTACTTCAAAGGTACCATATAGCCTTGCTCATTTTTATTCTGCATGGATAAAATTATTGACCTTCAATGTCTGTTCCCCAGGCTTTGAAAGCCAATGACCTTGTCAGAAACATCACCTTTGCCCCTTTTCTAATTGACACCTTTGAAAATGCACTGTGCCAGGGGTCCTATTAATAATTTTTCTTTCCATTATTTCATTAATAGCTGAATTTCATTAAACCATTCTTTTTACTTCAAGGCAAAGGAATCTCATGGAAATAACAATATTTTGAGTGCTCTTAGAAAACTGAATTTAAGAGTTGCACATAATTACTTTTTTTTTAACTCAGCTTACTCTGAAGTATAGCATGAAAACTGTCAAAATCTTTGCTTCTAGCTTCTAGCCTTCCAAAATTATGATCATCCATTCAGGAAATTTAAAAGTAAAGGATTTAAATTTAGAGTCTATAGCTTTCAAGGATGCAAAGGATTATATAGAAAATTCAGTTCTTCCTTGAACTTTCATTTCTTATTTTGTTGGAATCATTCAGCTATGGTCTCAGAACGGAAAGTATACAGGTCATTAAAATGGGTAAGAAATTTTCCAAGACCAGATTTGTGGCCCAGGATGTGATCTATTCTGGAGAAGGTTCTGTGTGCACTTGAGAAAAAGGTGAAGTTGATTGTTTTGGGGTGAAATGTCCTATATATATCAATTAGGTCTAGCTGGTCCATTGTGTCATTTAAGGTTTGTGTTTCCTTGTTAATTTTCTGTTTAGTTGATCTATCCATAGTTGTGAGTGGGGTATTAAAGTCCCCACTATTATTGTGTTACTATTAATTTCCTCTTTCATACTCGTTAGCATTTGCCATAATATTGCAGTGCTCCTATGTTGGGTGCATATATATTTATAACAGTTATATATTCTTCTTGGATTGATCCTTTGATCATTATGTAGTGTCCTTCTTTGTCTCTTTTCACATCCTTTATTTGAAAGTCTATTTTATCTGATATGAGTATTGCAACTCCTGCTTTCTTTTGGTCTCCGTTTGCGTGAAATATTTTTTTCCAGCCCTTCACTTTTAGTCTGTATGTGTCTTGTGTTTTGAGGTGGGTCTCTTGTAGACAGCATATATAGGGGTCTTGTTTTTGTATCCATTCAGCCTGTCTTTGTCTTTTGGTTGGGGCATTCAACCCATTTACATTTAAGGTAATTATTGATAGGTGTGGTCCCATTGCCATTTACTTTGTTGTTTTGGGTTCACATTTATACAACCTTTCTGCATTTCCTGTCTAGAGAAGATCCTTTAGCATTTGTTGAAGAGCTGGTTTGGTGGTGCTGAATTCTCTCAGCTTTTGCTTGTCTGTAAAGCTTTTGATTTCTCCTTCATATCTGAATGAGATCCTTGCTGGGTACAGTAATCTAGGTCATAGGTTATTCTCTTTCATTACCTTAAGTATGTCCTGCCATTCCCTTCTGGCCTGGAGGGTTTCTATTGATAGATCAGCTGTTATCCTTATGGGAATCCCTTTATGTGTTATTTGTTGTTTCTCCCTTGCTGCTTTTAATATTTGTTCTTTGTGTTTGATCTTTGTTAATTTGACTAATATGTGTCTTGGGGTGTTTCGCCTTGGGTTTATCCTGTTTGGGACTCTCTGGGTTTCTTGGACTTGGGTGGCTATTTCCTTCCCCATTTTAGGGAAGTTTTCAGCTATTATCTCCTCGAGTATTTTCTCATGGCCTTTCTTTTTGTCTTCTTCTTCTGGGACTCCTATGATTCGAATGTTGGGGCGTTTCACATTGTCCCAGAGGTCCCGGAGGTTGTCCTCATTTCTTTTGATTCTTTTTTCTTTTTTCCTCTCTGCTTCATTTATTTCCACCATTTTATCTTCTACCTCACTTATCCTATCTTCTGTCTCCGTTATTCTACTCTTGGTTCCCTCCAGAGTGTTTTTGATCTCATTTATTGCATTATTCATTTTTAATTGACTCTTTTTTATTTCTTCTAGGTCTTTATTAAACATTTCTTGCATCTTTTCAATCTTTGTCTCCAGGCTATTTATCTGTAACTCCATTTTGTTTTCAAGATTTTGGATCATTTTTATTATCATTATTCTAAATTCTTTTTCAGGTAGATTCCCTATCTCCCCCTCTTTTGTTTGACTTGGTGGGCATTTTTCATGCTCCTTTACCTGTTGGGTATTTCTCTGCCTTTTCATCTTGTTTAGCTTGTTGTGTCTGGAGTGGGCTTTCTGTATTCTGGAGGTCTGTGATTCCTTTTTATTGTGGAGGTTTTACCCAGTGGGTGGGGTTGGACGATTGGCTTGTCAAGGTTTCCTGGTTAGGGAAGCTTGCGTCAGTGTTCTGGTGCGTGGAACTTGATTTCTTCTCTTTGGAGTGCAATGGAGTGCCCAGTGATGAGTTTTGAGATGTGTCTATGTGTTAGGTGTGACCTTGGGCAGCCTGTATGTTGATGTTCAGGGCTATGTTCCTGCGTTGCTGGAGAATTTGCGTGGTATGTCTTGCTCTGGAACTTATTGGCTCTTGGGTGGTGGTTGGTTTCAGTGTAGGTATGGAGGCTTTTGGATGGTCTCTTATTACTTAAAGTTCTATGTAGTCAGGAGTTTTCTGGTGTTCTTGGGTTTTGGGCTTAAGTCTCCTGCCTCTGGATTTCAGTTTTATTCTTCCAGTAGTCTCAAGACTTCTCCTACTATACAGCACTGCTAATAAAACTTCTAGGTTAATAGCGAAAGATTCACCCCCGTGAGGGACTCCCAGAGAGGTTCACAGAGTTACATGAAGAGGAGGAGAGGGAGGAGGGAGATAGAGATGAGCAGGAGGAGAAAAAGGGGGACTCAAGAGGAGAGAGACCGATCAAATTCAAAAAAATTGAAATCATTCCAGTCATCTTTTCTGACCACAGTGCAGTAAGATTAGATCTCAACTACAGGAAAAAAAATTGTTAAAAATTCAAACACATGGAGGCTAAATAACATGCTTCTGAATAACCAACAAGTCATAGAAGAAATCAAAAAAGAAATAAAAATATGCATAGAAATAAATGAAAATGAAAACACAACAACCCAAAACCTATGGGACACTGTAAAAGCAGTGCTAAGGGGAAGGTTCATAGCAATACAGGCTTACATCAAGAAACAAGAAAAAAACCAAATAAATAACCTAACTCTACACCTAAAGCAATTAGAGAAGGAAGAAATGAAGAACCCCAGAGTTAGCAGAAGGAAAGAAATCTTAAAAATCAGGGCAGAAATAAATGCAAAAGAAACTAAAGAGACCATAGCAAAAATCAACAAAGCTAAAAGCTGGTTTTTTGAAAAAATAAACAAAACTGACAAACCATTAGCAAGACTCATTAAGAAACAAAGAGAGAAGAACCAAATTAACAAAATTAGAAATGAAAATGGGGAGATCACAACAGACAACACTGAAATACAAAGGATCATAAGAGACTACTACCAGCAGCTCTATGCCAATAAAATGGACAACTTGGATGAAATGGACAAATTCTTAGAGAAGTATAACTTTCCAAAACTGAACCAGGAAGAAATAGAAGATCTTAACAGACCCATCACAAGCAAGGAAATCAAAACTGTAATCAGAAATCTTCCAGCAAACAAAAGCCCAGGACCTGATGGCTTCACAGCTGAATTCTACCAAAAATTTAGAGAAGAACTAACACCTATCTTACTCAAACTCTTCTAGAAAATTGCAGAAGAAGGTAAACTTCCAAACTCATTCTATGAGGCCACCATCACCCTAATTCCAAAACCAGACAAAGATGCCACAAAAAAGGAAAACTAGAAGCCAATATCACTGATGAACATAGATGCAAAAATCCTTAACAAAATTCTAGCAAACAGAATCCAACAACATATTAAAAAGGTCATACACCATGACCAAGTGGGCTTTATCCCAGGAATGCAAGGATTCTTTAATATTCGCAAATCAATCAATGTAATACACCACATTAACAAATTGAAAGATAAAAACCATATGATTATCTCAATAGATGCAGAGAAAGCCTTTGACAAAATTCAACACTCATTTATGATTAAAACTCTCCAGAAAGCAAGAATAGAAGGAACATACCTCAACATAATAAAAGCTATATATGACAAACCCACAGCAAGCATCACCCTCAAGGGTGAAAAATTGAAAGCATTTCCCCTGAAATCAGGAACAAGACAAGGGTGCCCACGCTCACCACTACTATTCAACATAGTGTTGGAAGTTTTGGCCACAGCAATCAGAGCAGAAAAAGAAGTAAAAGGAATCCAGATAGGAAAAGAAGAAGTGAAACTCTCACTGCTTGCAGATGACATGATCCTCTACATAGAAAACCCTAAAGACTCTACCAGAAAATTACTAGAGCTAATCAATGAATATAGTAAAGTTGCAGGATATAAAATTAACACACAGAAATCCCTTGCATTCCTATACACTAACAATGAGAAAACAGAAAGAGAAATTAAGGAAACAATACCATTCACCATTGCAACAAAAAGAATAAAATACTTAGGAGTATATCTACCTAAGGAAACAAAAGACCTATACATAGAAAACTATAAAACACTGATGAAAGAAATCAAAGAGGACACAAACAGATGGAGAAACATACTGTGTTCATAGATTGGAAGAATCAATATTGTCAAAATGGCTATTCTACCCAAAGCAATCTATAGATTCAATGCAATCCCTATCAAGCTACCAAAGGTATTTTTCACAGAACTAGACCAAAGAATTTCACAGTTTGTATGGAAATACAAAAAACCTCGAATAGCCAAAGTAATCTTGAGAAAGAAGAATGGAGCTGGAGGAATCAACCTGCCTGACTTCAGACTCTACTACAAAGCCACAGTCATCAAGACAGTATGGTACTGGCACAAAGACAGAAATATAGATCAATGGAACAGAATAGAAAGCCCAGAGATAAATCCATGAACCTATGGACACCTTATCTTTGACAAAGGAGGCAAGGATATACAATGGAAAAAAGACAACCTCTTCAACAAGTGGTGCTGGGAAAACTGGTCAACCACTTGTAAAAGAATGAAACTAGAACACTTTCTAACACCATACACAAAAATAACCTCAAAATGGATTAAAGATCTAAATGTAAGACCAGAAACTATAAAACTCCTAGAGGAGAACATAGGCAAAACACTCTCTGACATGAATCACAGCAGGATCCTCTATGACCCACCTCCCAGAATATTGGAAATAAAAGCAAAAATAAACAAATGGGACCTAATGAAACTTAAAAGCTTTTGCACAATAAAGGAAACTATAAGTAAGGTTAAAAGACAGCCTTCAGAATGGGAGAAAATAAGAACAAACAAAGCGACAAAGGATTAATCTCAAAAATGTACAAGCAACTCCTGCAGCTCAATTCCAGAAAAATAAATGACCCAATCAGAAAATGGGCCAAAGAACTAAACAGACATTTCTCCAAAGAAGACATACAGATGGCTAACAAACACATGAAAAGATGCTCCACATCACTCATTATCAGAGAAATGCAATGAGGTACCATTACACGCCAGTCAGGATGGCTGCTATCCAAAAGTCTACAAGCAATAAATGCTGGAGAGGGTGTGGAGAAAAGGGAACCCTCTTACACTGTTGGTGGGAATGCAAACTAGTACAGCCGCTATGGAGAACAGTGTGGAGATTTCTTTTAAAACTGGAAATAGGACTGCCATATGACCCAGCAATTCCACTTCTGGGCATACACACTGAGGAAACCAGATCTGAAAGAGACATGTGCATCCCAATGTTCATCACAGCACTGTTTATAATAGCCAGGACATAGAAGCAACCTAGATGCCCATCAGCAGACGAATGGATGAGGAAGCTGTGGTACATATACCCCCATGGAATATTACTCAGCCATTAAAAAGAATACATTTGAATCAGTTCTAATGAGGTGTATGAAACTGGAGCCCATTATACAGCGTGAAGTAAGCCAGAAAGATAAAGACCAATACAGAATACTAACGCATATATATGGAATTTAGAAAGATGGTAACGATAACCCTATATGGAAAACAGAAAAAGACACACAGATGTACAGAACAGACTTTTGGACTCTGTGGGGGAAGGCGAGGGTGGGCTGTTTCGAGAGAACAGCATCGAAACATGTATATTATCGAGGGTGAAACAGATCACCAGCCCAGGTGGGATGCATGAGACAAGTGCTCAGGGCTGGTGCACTGGGAAGACCCAGAGGGATCGGGTGGAGAGGGAGGTGGGAAGGGGGATCGGGATGGGGAATACATGTAAATCCATGGCTGATTCATGTCAGTGTATGGCAAAAACCACTACAATATTGTAAAGTAATTAGCCTCCAACTAATATAAATAAATGGGGGGAAAAAAGTGACATTTATGTCTTTCTTGCTATGACTAAATTAAGCTCTAAAAATTTTATTATTCCCAAGTCATCATCTATGTTCACATCCATTTTTTTACAGCCACATTCTAGGTAATTGTCAAATTCCAATTTGACTTAATTTCTAAGCTGCAGGGAACTTATCTCAAATTTCAACCTAGGAGCAGGTACTTGGGAAAGGCAGAGCTATCTTTACTTGTGACAAAGAGAAAAGTGTGGAAGGCTTAGAAACACTTCTGCACTACCGCCCTGCTTAGTATTGTGACAGCAAGCAGTGTTGACCACAAAGAAAGACATCACAGATCTTAGATCTGCTTCTGAGAATGTGTCTCCAAAAGTCTGCACCCATTTCACTGGGGGAGCTTGTTTAAAAATGTAAATACCTAGGTCCATTCAGATAAAATAACCTCAAACTGGGTAACATCATGCAAAATTTCACTATGACATCCCAGTCTTACCCGTCTCTTTATAGACTTGAGCATCTACTAAATCCTTCCTTTTCTATATTTTTATTTTCAATATTTCAGGAAATGATTTATCCCCACTTCCCTCACATACATGTTTTGAAGTCCCCACACAGGTTGCTATGGAGATAACAATGCAGATGTCTATGGCTTCCCTTAAGAGACCTCAGAATGCAGTCTATCAAAAGGCAGGGTTTTAGAGAGAGTATTTCATTTCATGCTGATCATATACTGTAAATTCCTGACCTAGATTAGCATAAAAAAATCTATGATGTATCTCTTCCTACTCTCATGTTTTGCATGTTCAAGTGTTTTCTACCTACTTTGCAATCTGCAATCCACTCCCTTTCCATCGCTTCTTAGTGCTGTTTCCTTCTTTCTGTTTCTTGAAAACAAAAAGAACGATTGTTGATTGAAGTAATAAAGCTCCCATAAAATAGAAACTTCTGACTGATCTTTACCATTGGTATTCTAATTCTGACTTGTGATTCAACACTACTGCTTAAAAGTTACTTCTGTCTTTCTAAGTTAGCACAATTCAGTATTTGAGTTCCCAGGAAGTCATAAAATACCCAGAAGAACTTAACATCTGTAGATCTGTGCAGTATCTGAAATTGTGCTTTTGCAGACTGATCAAAAAGAACTAAACCTCACCACTTTCTCGAGTCCCAGTCATCCTACCCTGCAACTTAATCTGCCCTGCATATAAGCAATGAAGTCAGTACTTGCTCAAAAATATCTGTCCATAAGCTTGACACCCCGTTAGAGGCATTCCTTGGAAATAAGACTTTAACACAGTTTACTCAGGTTCCTTTTACACTGTAAATAAAGAGAGAAAGGAAGGTCACATATTAGGTTAGTATGTTTTCAGATTAGCTAGTTGTCATCTTGGGCTAGAGGAAGAGAGGCAGAGGATTGGTCAGTTTGATAGGGTGCCAAAGCCAGAACAAAAATTCCCAGCACATCTAACATTGGTCTTCATATTTGTTGAAAAATACTGGGTACAGAAAACAAGAAGCAAACTGAAGTTATTTAATGAGTTTGCCAAAGGCTCTTCTTACCTTGGCTTCCTCCACTCAGTTTTACTTTTGACTTTATCTTACTGACTATTGATGTGTTGGTTATCTCTTGACATTTCCTCCTTGTGTTCTATGTGGGTGAGTTTAGATTTCCCAAAATTTTGTTTCTGACCATCTTATACTGGAGATAAGGAAAAGGCAGATATTAGCATCTGTGTTTGTGACAGTCATGATAGGGAGTTCTGGAAATGTTATTTATGACCATCTCATCTTGAGAAAAGTAAAAATTGCTCCCAATAAGTTTAGGTTTGAATATTGAGTGTTTTTGACTTAGTGTGTATGGTATTAACAGAGGCAAAAATAATTTACTCTGATAAGCACATTGCAATTTGACATTTATTTTAAAAATCTAATATTATTTAATTTTGACTGCTTAATCTTTTAATAGTCAATCTGCTATGATTTAATCAAGTTAAAACAGATGGTTCATTGATGAGGTGCCAAAGTCTTTAAAGAGACCTTAGGAGAAAATAAACCAATAAAAAGGAAGCATCATTTTCAGTGTACCAATAGGCAGCTGATTGTGTTTTGATTCGAGGGGTGAGATGTGGTTGCAAAAGTAGAAAGAAAAGGAAGACATTATTTAACATTAAGTAAAGACTACACCCTCTATCAGGGAATGGGAGGAACTGCTGTAACCAGCAAGTCCCTTTCAGAGGATGTGCTGAGACCCCACTAACCCATTTGTCTTTGTATTTTTGTTTGGCTAGCTGTTTTGTCTTTTTTTGCAAGCATTGTAATAATTCATTTTTCTTTAATGCTGTTACTTTTTTTCTGGGTTTATTGACATATAGTTGACAAATAAAAATTTATATATTTAAGGTGTGCAATGGGATGGTTTTATAGACATATATATTGTGAAATGATTATAATCAAGTTAATACATCCATCCCCTCACATATTTACCTTTCATTTGGTGTGATGAGAGCAGTTATGAGTTACTGTCTCAGCAAATTTCAGTTATGCAGTAAGACTTATCAACTAGAGTCACCTTGTGATATATTAGATCCTTAGAGCTTATTCATCTTATAACTGAAAGTTTATACCCTTTTAACAATCTCTCTTTTCCTCCACCTCATCAGCCCTAGCACCCTCTGTTCTACTGTCTGTTTCTATGAATTGATTTTTTTCTTTTTTTTAGATTCCATATATAAGCAATGCAGTATTTGCTTTTATCTGTCTGGCTTAATTTCCTTAGTGTTAAGCCCTACAGATTTATCTATGGTGTCACAAATGGCAGCATTTCCTTCTTTTTGAAGTTGAATAACTTATCTATCACATTTTCTGTATCCATTCATCCACTGATTGAAACTTATGTTATTTCTATACGTTGCTTACTGTGACTACTGCTGTAATGAACATGAAGGTGCCTCTTTGAGATAATGTTGTTGTTGTTGTTTAGCTACTCAGTCGTGTTCAGCTCTTTGTGACCTCATGGACTGCAGCACGCCAGGCTTCCCTGTTCATCATCTTCCAGACTTTGCTCAAACCCATGTCCATTGAGTCAGTGATGCCATCCAACCATCTCATCCTCTGTCATTCCCTTCTCCTGCTTTCATCTTTCCCGGCATCAGGGTCTTTTCTGATGAGTCGGCTCTTCACATCAGGTGCCCAGAGTATTGGCGCTTCAGCATCAGTGCTTCCGATGAATATTTAGAGTTGATTTCCTTTAGGATTGACTGGTTTGACCTTCTTGCTGTCCAAGGAACTCTCAAGAGTCTTGTCCACCACCACAGTTCAAAGGCATCAATTCTTCAGCACTCAGGCTTTTTTTATAGTTGAGCTCTCAGGTGAAACACCATAACTTTGACTATACAGATTTTTTTGTCGGCAAAGTAATGTCTCTCCTTTTTAACACACTCTCTAGGTTTGTCATTCCTTTTCTTCAAGGAGCAAGCATCTTTTGATATCATGGGTGCAGTCACCATCCACAGTGATTTTGGAGCCCTAGAAAATAAAGTCTCTCACTGCTTCCATTGTTTTTCCATCTATTTGCCATGGAGTGATGGGACTGGATGCCATGATCTTAGTTTTTTGAATGTTGAGTTTTAAGCCAGCTTTTTAACTCTCCTCTTTCACCTTCATCAAGAGGATCTTTAGTTCCTCTACACTTTCTTCCATAAGGGTGGTGTCATCTCCATATCTGAGGTTATTGATATTTCTCCCAGCAATCTTGATTCCAGCTTGTTCTTCATCCAGCCCAGCATTTCGGATGATGTACTCTGCATATAAGTTAAATAAGCAGGGTGACAATATACAGCCTTATGTACTCCTTTCCTAATTTGGAGCCAGTCCATTGTTCCATATCCGGTTCTAACTGTTGCTCCTTGCTGCATACAGGTTTCACAGAAGACATATAAGGTGGTCTGGTATTCCCATCTCTTTCAGAATTTTCCAGTTTGTTGTGATCCACACAAAGACTTTAGTGGAGTCAATGAAGCAGAAATAGATGTTTTTCTGGAATTCTCTTGCTTTTTCTGTGATCCAGGTATGTTGGCAATTTAATTGCTGCTTCCTTTGTCTTTTCTAAATCCAACTTGAACATTTGGAAGTTCTCAGTTCACATAGACTGTTGAAGTCTAGCTTGGAGAACTTTGAGTATCACCTTGCTAGCATGTGAAATAAGTGCAACTGTGCAGTAGTTTGAATATTCTTTGGCATTGCCCTTCTTTGGGATTGGAATGAAAACTGACTTTTCCAGTCCTGTGGCCACTGCTGAGTTTTCCAGATTTGCTAGCATATGGAGTGCAGCACTTTAACAGCATTCTTTTAGGATTTGAAATAGCTCAGCTGAAATTCCATCACGTCCCCTAGCTTTATTTGCAGTGATACTTGCTAAGGCCCACTTGACTTCAAGTTCCAGGATGTGTGGCTCTAGGTGAGTGATCACACCATCGTGGTTATCTGGATGATTAAGATCTTTTTTTGTATAGTTCTGTGTATTCTTGCCACCTCTTCTTAATATCTTCTGCTTCTGTTAGGTCCATACCATTTCTGTCCTTTATTGTGCCCATCTTTGCATGAAATGTTCCCTTGATATCTCTAATTTTCTTGAAGAGATCTCTAGTCTTTCCCATTCTATTGTTTTCCTCTATTTATTGCATTGTTCACTTAAAAAGGCTTTCTTATCTCTCCTTGCTATTCTCTGGAACTTTGCATTCAGATGGGTATTACTTTCCTTTTCTCCTTTGCCTTTCATTTCTCTTCTTTTCTCAGCTGTTTGCAAGCCCTCTTCAGACAACCATTTTGCCTTTTTTGCATTTTTTTTCCTTGGGGATGCTTTTGATCACCACCTCCTGTACAATGTTATGAACCTCCATCCATAGTTCTTCAGGCACTCTATCAGATCTAATCCCTTGAATCTATTTGTGATTTCCACTGTATAATCATAAGGGATTTGATTTAAGTCAAACCTGAATGGCCTAGTGGTTTTCCATACGTTCTTCAGCTTAAGTCTGAATTTTGCAATAAGGAATTCACGCTCTGAGCCACAGTCAGCTCCCAGTCTTGTTTCTACTGTCTTCACAAAGCTTCTACATCTTCGGCTACAAAGAATATAATCAATCTGATTTCGGTATTAACCATCTGGTAGTGTCCATGTGTAGAGTCATCTCTTGTGTTGTTGGGATGTTTGCTATGACCAGTGTGTTCTCTTGGCAAAAGTGTTAGCCTTTGTACCACTTCATTTTGTGCTCCAAAGCCAAACTTGACTGTTACTACAGCTATCTTTTGACTTCCCACTTTGTGTTTCAGTTCCCTATGATGAAAAAGTCTTCTTTTTTTTTTTTTCTTTTTTTTTTTTGGTGTTAGTTGAAATAATGATTTTTTTTTTTTTTTTTTTTTTTTTTTCAGATATTCCCAGAAGTACATTGCTAAATAATAGGTAGTTCTATTTTTAATATCTTGGGAAAATGCCATACTGTTTTCCTAGTGGCTATGCCAGTTTCCATTCCCACCATATTGTACAAGAGTTCCTTTTTGTCCATATCTTCACCAGCATTTTTTATCTCTTATCTTTTTGATCAGAGATATACAAACACAAGTAGGTGATATGTCATTGTAGTTTTGATTTGCATTTCTCTGCTCATTAGTGAAATTGAGTGCCTTTTCATTTACCTGTTGACTATTGTATGTTTTCTTTAGAAAAATGTTTATTCATGTCCTTTACCCATTATTTTGCTTTTATGCTATTGAGTTATATGAGTTCCTTGTATATTCTGGCTATTAACCCCTTACCGAACATATGTTTGGCAAATGTTTTCCCCCATTCCATAGGTCACCTTTTCATTTCATTGTATGTTTCCTTTGTTATACAGAAGCTTTTTTAGTTTGATGCAGTCCCACTTGTCTATTTTGGCTTTTGTCACCTATGCTTTGGGTGTCATATCCAAAAAAATCACTGCCAAGACCAAAGTCCCTATGTTTTGTTTTAGGAATTTTATAGTTTCAGGTCTTACACTTAAGTCTTTAATCCATTTTGAGTTTATTTTTGTGTGTGGTATAATGTAGAGGTCTAATTTCATTCTTTGGCATGTGGACATCCAGTTTTACCAGCACCGTTTACTGAACAGGTTGTCCTTCCCCCTATTGTGTGTTCTTGGCTCTCTTGTTACAAATTAGTTGCCCATATATGCTTGGGTTTATTTTTGGATTTTCTGTTCTGTTTAATTGATTGATATGCCTTTTTTATGCTAGTACCACACAGGTTTGATAATTATAGCCTTGTAATATAGTTTGAAATGAGGATATGTGCTGTCTCTAGCTTTGGTTTTCAAGACTGCTTTGGATATTCAGGATTTTTTGTGGTTCTATACAGATTTTAGAATTGTTTTTCCTATTTCTGTGAAAAAAAAAGCCATCATAATTTTGCTAGAGATTGCACTGAATCTATAGATCATTTTGTATCCCACTTTTCTTTGAATGAGCAGTGGGACTGGATAAAGCTAGTCAAGAAATGGCTTGGGACAACATGTCCCAAAGTAGTTTCACTACTGTCCACATTTGTTCTAGGGAAGAAAATGCCAGAATCCTGAGATTATCTCATCTGCTTAAAATTCTTCTGGGTTAGAATGTGAGAGAAGAGAAATTTGGCCAGTTGTACCATGTCCTTCTTTGTCCACAGCAACAATAATAAACAATTGTTTTATTGAGTAGATACTTTGTGATAGGGACTGTGATGATATTTACCTGGATAACCTCCCACATTATTGTCAAGGACATGCTATTTTTACCCTATATGGTCAAAGAAAATCAAGTCTTTTTTTTTTAATTGAAGGATAATTGCCTTACATTATTGTGTTGGTTTCTGCCAAAGAAGATCAAGTCTTAAAGGGAGGTTAAATATTTTACACGTTAGCATAGCTGCTACATGCTGAGGTTAATATTTGAATCCATGTACTGCTGAATCCAGAGGTGACATGTTTAATCCCTGCATAGTACCACTTTTCAATAGAACCTCCTCCTCCATTTTTTGAATTCCAAGTCTTGTGCTGTACTTGGTTCATCTGCAGAAGTGGAACAGAAAGAGCTAGAATGGGCTGTTAACTTCTGAAGTTGCCTTAGCAGTCATGTGGAATCAATATGTCCTGGAGGAGGGTATCTCTTAATCTATAGATCTCAGAGGGGAGGACCTAGTCCACTAGTAGATTTGGACACAGAAGACTTTGAGAAGCATGGAGTGTAGCCCATCCCAGATCTCATCAATGCACATCAGTTTCTACACATGAGAGAGAAATTAACAGCTCATCTCATGAAGGGGTAGGTAGAGGTCGGAGGAAACTCACAGGAGGCACAATGGTAAAGAATCTGTCTGCCAGGGCAGGAGATGCAGGTTCTATCCCTGGGTCAGAAAGAGCCCCTGGAGTAGGAAATGGCAACCCACTCCAGTATTCTTGCCTGGAAAATTCCATGGAGAGAGGAGCCTGGCAGGCTACAAACCATGAGGTCACAATGAGCCAGACACAACTGAGCGACTGAGCACACTCACACGGAGATGGGAGACTGAAAAAGCATGCTTGTTATATTATCCTTCTCAACTTTCCCTGGGTCTGGATCATTTCCCCAGATAGTTTTAGATTAGTCCTAGAAAACAGTCAACAACACAACACTATAAATCAACTATACTCCAATAAAAAATTAATATAAAAATAAAGAGTACCTATAAATTGTTTAAAAAAAAACAAAGGGAGATTGAGTTCTTTGATGATATTTAAAAATCAAGATGTTTGTGTTAACATTCAATCTATATGATATTAAATCCTTTCCAAGAAATATCAGGTAATGATTTTACTTTTGGAGTTCTTGCTCCCAGATCCATGCCCTGAATATAAGATATTACCAGAGAACCTTTTCTGAAGGATCTTAGTTCTCACTTGCTTAAAAGCTTTCCATGTCTTCTGATTTTAGTTAAAAAACTCTTTGCCAAGGCTCACAGAGCCTCCCTCTCACCAGTCCTGTACATAGCTCCACCCTGTGTATCATGTAAAACTACTTGCAAATTCTAAAATATGCCTTACTCTCTCACACTTTTTGGGCCTGCCTTCTGCCCCCAAAATGGTCCCTCAGTTGTTTAGCTGGTCAGTTCCATTCAACTCAACCTGAAATGTCCATTTGTATCTCCTTATTGTGGGTCAATTCTCCAAATCATCTTACACAGACTGAATGAAAATTAGGGGCTAGTGTTATCACCAGTGACTGTAGCCCAGCGGTGGTCAAGAGCTCAATTCTGCAGTTACACAGCAGGGTTTAAATTATGCTTTAACTACTCAATAGCTGAGCCCACTTAAAGTATTTATTGACCTACCTGTACCTCAGTTTCCTCATCTATAAGATGGATATTAATTGTACCATACTCAAAGATTACTGTAAAGATTAAATGCAACAATATAAGTAACAATCTTAGCACAATACCTGAATCATTGTAAGTTCTTTGTAAATGTTAACTAATAATTACCAATTAGTAACACTCCAGTGTTTTGGCATATTTATTGTCATCTCTCTCACTAAACTGTGAGCAATTTGAGGTCAGAAACCAATCTTTTGTCTCTATTCTTCCTTGAGCTTTGCACACAATAGGCACTTCATAAATGTCTGTTAGATCAGAGTGAAAATTAAAGATCACGAAACTGATCGATAAATGAACAACGTGCTCATGCTTAAATATACCCATTATTTAATTATTTTTTAAGCATGTCTAGAGCTCAAAGGAGGATTCACCTGTTGGAAGTTTGACTTGTGACACTGAGCACATCCATACACGGAAGTATGAGGAAGTGACTCCTATTAAAATAGTATAAATTCTTCTGAAGCTGAAGACAACAGTTTAAGGATTTGAGCTCCCAGGTAAAAAGAAATCATTATAAACCTGGTCCTCGGTTCTTTTACCCTCTTTCCCACTCCATGTGAGAATGCTTCTGCTGCTACCAACCAGAATGCATGGACTCCAAAAAAATCCTTCCTTTTGTAAACCCTACCTCAGATATGAACTGAAATCTCCTTCCCTGTACACTCTCACGATAGCTGTCCAAAACTGCGGAGGACATAAAAATTAACGAAGTTTCTCAAGTACAAGTGCCTGATGACAAGATTAAGAAGTCCTAATGTCCTGGTACCCTTTCACCATCCCATGGAAACTATGGTCATTTGGTTCATCTGTTCAGTATCTGCTCTAATTTCCATCTATACTGCAGAAGCAGCTACTACTTGGGTGTGTTACTTCTACAAAATTATGCTTAAAATCAGTACTGGGGGGCCCAGTCTGGAGCCCACTATTCTAGCCCAACCACAGTTTTGTGAAAACCCAAGTCCTAGTATTAAATTCTTTTCTGCTTAAAATAGCTAGAATAATAGTGGTCCATCCCCTTGGCACCCTTTTCTTGCAGCTTCGTCGTCATCTTATCCTCTGGCCAACATCTTCCCTTTCCCTGGCTCCCCATCCTTCTCGCTCCAGCCCTACCCACTCTGCACTAGAAAATGATTTAATGATGTTTCCTTTCTCAAGACAAGAGTTAGAGTTCAGGGCCATACCTCTTGCTTCTCAATTCCCTCAAGGTTATAAACAACCCCAAAGTTTCCATTTCTCATTAGGAAGGATGCTGTTCTTTACAAATGATTTATAGACACTCACTGAGCCCCAGTGAATAACTTACCCCAGTGAAGGCTTCTGCATCCATTCTCTTTGGGACAAATATCTCCTTTTTTCCCAGAGTCAAATAGTTCCACTCACTACAAATCTCTCTTACAATACCCCAAGAACACAAACTCAGTAACAGATAATGAGAATTAACACACATAAAACTGCATGATGGACACAGGAAGAGAGTCCCAGCTTTCATAGTTTACAGTGCGTTTACTCATAAACACTAAAAACAAGGGCCTTTTGCATCCTCCTTATGTTCCACTCCCTTCTTAATTAGGTTCACCCTCTCAGGCTAAGATCATATTTTGATCTTACTAAATAGTTACACAACCAGGTTGTAAGCACTTTGAGATCAAGAATTGCCTTACCCATTTTTCCATCCTCAACACCTTGTATTACATTGGGCCTAGCCTAAGTAACCATGCATTCTAGCAACTATTTTGTGATACTAACTGAATGTCTTTCAATTCTAATGTATTCTTTTTTTTACTGAAGTGTAGTGGATATAACTCAATTTCATTTTGACACTTAACTGACTAGAATTAGCACAAACTCCACAGGTTAAGGGTTCAGTCCTGTAAGACTGTCCCTACTTCAGAGGCCAGCCACAGGTCTCTGGTGTCCCCAGGCTATTTGCATTTCTTCCCAGCTGACTACAAATTTGAGGGCTATCACAACACTGCTTAGGTTTCATAATTCACCAGAATGACTTACAAAACTGACTGAAAGCACTCCACATACAATTACCTTTTTATTATAAAAGTTATAACTTGAGAACTGTCGAATGGAAGAGGCGAAAAGGTCTGGGGAAGTGAGGTGCAGAGCTTCCATCTCTGTGGACTCACAGGTGTGCCACCTTCCCAGTACATTGATCGATATGTTCATAAGTTTGGAAGCTCCCTGAGTCTCATTTTTCAGAGTTTTTATTGAGGTTTCACTAGGTGGATATGAGTGATTAAATCTCTGGTCACATGTTGGAATTCAGTCTTCAGTCCTTCTTTTCTCCGTGGAGTTTGGCGGGGTGGGGATGGGCAGTACTATAAGTTCCAATTCTCTAATTTCTATCACGGTCAGCCCCTCGCTGGAAATGATCTAGGGGGCCCACCATTACCACTCTGTTAGTGTAAACTCAGGTATGGTGGAAAGGGGCTTCTAATGAATAAAAACAGATGTTCATACCAAGAAAATTCCAAGTGCTTAAAGCTGTGTGCTAGGAACCAGGGACAAAGACTGGACATATTCTTTATTATATCACACCATCTGAGACACACTTGTCAAACTGAGCTGAGTTGGCTACTTCCAGCTTCCTGTTAGTCATTTTGTAAAAATTAAATGAAAGGGTCTTCAATTCTTGGATGAAAATTCTCCCACTGGAAGTAATAATCTTTAAACTCTTTCTTGAAAATTTAAAACACTGTTTAAATAATCCCCAGTTAAAAGCCTCAATTTAAGTCTTTTTTTAACTACAGATGATAGGAAATGAATTCTGCCACCCCAGATGGGCATTTGAGGCATTAGCATATTAACTACTAACATTTTCATATCACCTTTGAAGTCGCTATTGTGGGGATATCAGACACGTTTATGACCCAGTGTCTGGGTGAATATACCTCCCTGCCAGTCAGAGTAAATATCAACCACACTGAGCTTCATCAAGGTGTGCACTGGGTAGAATAAAGCATTTCTTTGTGCACTGAACCAGTTTTGTTTTTAACCATGAAAATGGAGTATGAGAATAGAGATGTATAGTTAATATGCTTCACAGCTTATATTACTTTGATTAGAAGAAATACATGCTACAGGGAAGATTTAGTTAGGTATGGAAGAAAAATACTAGCTATATAGATTAGATAGGTAGATATTTATATTTATATATACATATATATTAGGCTTCCCAGGTGGCACTAGTGATAAAGAACCTGCCTCCTGATACAGAAGATGCAGGAGACATGAGTTCGATCCATGGATTGGGAATATCCCCTGAAGGAGGACATGGCAATCCACTCCAGTATTCTTCCCTGGAGAATCCCATGGACAGAGGAGCCTGGCGGGCTAGAGTTCATGGGGTCTCAAAGAGTCGGACATGACTTAACATGCACATAGCACATACACATCTACAAATGGATGTATTTGAATATATAGGGAATCCGTGAGCTTTTTTCTGAAAGGGATAAATAGTAAATATTTTAAGCTTTAAAGACCATATAGTCTCTGTCACAATTACTCAACTCTGCCATTACAATAAGAAAGCATCTATAGATAATACATAAAGGAATGGTCATGGCTATGTTCAAATATAGCTTTCTTTATGGACACTGAAATTTGAGTTTTATGAAATTTTCCTGTCACAAAGTAATATTCTTCATTTGATTTTTTTCAACTATTTAAAAATGTGAAAATCATATTTGCTCTCAGACTGTGTAAAAAGCAGCAGCGGCTATAGGCTTCTGGCCCTTGTAGACAGTAAAGGTTAATTTAGTGATGATATCTCTTTTCTCAGATTGCATGATCTGAGTGAACCTACATCAGCCTGGAACTCCTAACGGGTGAGTTATTTGAATTCCACTGGATGTTAAAAGATCCTCATAAATAATAATATCCCTCCATCTCTCTATCCCACTCTCACACCCTGCACCCTTCTCTCCCTTCTCGGTCTCTATCTCATTTTTGAAAGACAAGATGGGTTTAATGGCAAATGTGCCCCAAATACTTCCAACATTGACTATTCATGCTATTAATATCAAGGTAACATAGCTGGTGACAGCTTCTCATTGATTCATAATTCATGTCCCTGTTAAAGGGTATCTGATCCAATGACTTTTATGTATTTCATTCTGAATGTGCTAATATTGTCAGATTACATAAAAAGAAAACCACAACTTATTTCTTTCTTTACTGAGGAATTAAGGGAGAAAATGCCTCTGCTGGGGGTGGATGGGAAATCCCAAGGCCTGGAAAATGCCTCTGAGTCTGAACGATCAACTCCTGTTCAAGTTGAAATCAGACTGCCTCTTAGAAAATTCTGCTCAAGTCAGTGTTGGCTGTCCTATGGCATCATGGTAATATTTCTTATGTAATAGCTTCACAGAGTTTCAAGAGACAGCTTTGTTTTACAAATATACTTCAGGAAGTGGTTGTATTTTTTAAAGCAATTTTTAAAACTCTCTGTTTAAATGAACAGATTCATCAACCAGAAAGCCCAAAGGAAGGTGGGGGTGGGGAAAGGGGCAGAGCTTTTTTTCATTGTTATTAAAGCAGGAGAAATAATATCTGAGGCCTGAGGCACAATTTGTGAAGAGCATGATCCACAGGACTCCTGTTCAAGGTAGGCGGCTGCTGAGACACTTCAAAAGATCATCTTTATTGCAGAACAGTTGCCTGACCCAGTTTCCTGGTCAGCAACATGCTTTTGTAGAAACTTCAGGAACTGATGAAAAAGCTCAGCCAAGTTAGCATGTGTACTTTCATCTGGGGCTATCAGGAGGGGAAATAAGAAAAGGTTTCCAGGTCCCTTGGATTTAGCACTGCCAGGTATACTGACATAGAAGCAAAGAATAAAACAAAAGATATGAGCATGCTTTAAAAGGCAGTGTCTGACTTCTTGGCAAATGTGCTTGCTATTAGGATTCATAGAACACAGAGGTCTTTCTGTATTTGTAGTCTTTTGCCTATAAAAATATTTTTATATCATAATAAAATCCTACTGTAAAGTACATTTTGACCATTGACTAAGGACTCACTGCCTTGATATGAAAAGATATTCTTCCACCCAGTCTTATGTCCCCTTGTGAAAGAATCCTTAGTGCATAAGCATCTAAGCAATATTTAATTTGGAATTCCATTATGCATCATAAAACTAACATAAAGAGCAACAATGTATGTTTTAATAATGTCGAAAGGGAAAACACATTTTCACAAATGGCCCTATGTTAAGTTCCATTCACTGAATGCTGGAAAATATGACATCTTTAAGCAAAGGCTCATTAGCTTTTTATTTTAAGCATCTGTGTACTTACATTTATCAGTAAAAAGAATCTTTCAAAAGAGCTATTCAATTTTGTAATTTCCTTATCCACTTTTTTCCTTCTTTAGGTTCATTTTGGAGAATTTCATCTTAATTCATTTTAGCCTTACTTGTATTACTTTCCTATGACTGCTATAACAAAATACCAAAACCGAAGTGTCTTAAAACAACAGAAATCTATAGTTTCACAGTCCCAGAGGCTAGAAATCTGAAATCAAACCAACCATAGGACCAAGCTTTCACTGACGGTTCTCGGGTAGAATCCTCCTTGTGTTTTCTAGCTTCTATTTTCCACCAATCCTTGGTGTTTCTTGATTTTTAGAGATAGAGCACTATAGTCACATAGCTATCTTTCTCCTTGTGTTTCTTTTTTGTTGTTGTTGTTGAAGGATAATTGCTTTACAATGATGTGGTGATCTCTGCCATACATCAATGCAAATTGGTCATAATTATATATAAATATACATACATACATATGTGTATATACATCTCCCCTCCCTCATGAACCACCCTACCCCATTCCACCCGTCTAGTTTGACACAGAGCCCCAGGCTGGGCTCCCTATGTTACGTAGCAGCTTCCCACTAGGTATCTGTTTCACACATGAAAGTGTGTATATGTCAGTGCTACTTTCTCAATTTGCTCTAGGCTCTCCTTCCCCTGCTGTGTCCACAAGTCTGTTCTCTACATCTGCATCTCCAATTCTTTTCTGTAAATTAGTTCCTCATACTCTTTTTCTAGATTTCAAATATATATATATATATATATATATATATATATATATACACACACACACACACACACATATATATATATGTATTGATATACAATATTTGTGTTTCTCTTTCTGACTTACTTTGATCTGTATAACAGGCTCTAGGTTCATCCACCTCAGTACAACTGATTCAAATATGTTCTCTTATATGCCTCATTAATATTCCATTGGAAGTGAGAAATAGATTTAAGGGACTAGATCTGATAGACACATTGCCTGATGAACTATGGACAGAGGTTCATGACATTGTATGGGAGAAGGGATCAAGACAATCCCCAAGAAAAAGAAATACAAAAAAGCAAAATAACTGTCTGGGGAGGCCTTACAAATAGCTGTGAAAATAAGAGACGCGAAAATGAAGGAAAGATATACCCATCTGAATGCAGAGTTAGTTCCAAAGAATAGCAAGGAGAGAAAAGAAAGCCTTCCTCAGTGATCATTGCAAAGAAATAGAGGAAAAAAATAGAATGGGGAAGACTAGAGATCTCTTCAAGAAAATGAGAGATGCCAAGGGAACATTTCATGCAAAGATGGGCTCAATAAAGGACAGAAATGGTATGGACCTAACAGAAACAGAAGATATTAAGAAGACATGGCAAGAATACACAGAAGAACTGTACAAAAAAAGATCTTCATGACCCAGATAATCACAATGGTGTGATCACTCACCTAGAGCCAGATATCCTGGAATGTGAAGTCAAGTGGGCTTTAGGACGCATCACTATGAACAAAGCTAGTGGAGGTGATAGAACTCCAGTTGAGCTATTTCAAATCCTAAAAGATGATGCTGTGAAAGTGCTGCATTCAATATGCCAGCAAATTTGGAAAACTCAGCAGTGGCCACAGGACTGGAAAAGGTCAGTTGTCATTCCAGTCCAAAAGAAAGGCAATGCCAAAGAATGATCAAATGCACAATTGCACTCATCTCACATGCTAGTAAAATAATGCTCAAAATTCTCCAAGCCAGGCTTCAGCAATATGTGAACCATGAACTTCCAGATGTTCAAGCTGGTTTTAGAAAAGGCAGAGGAACAAGAGATCAAATTGCCAACATCCACTGGATCATCAAAAAAGCAAGAGAGTTCCACAAAAACATCTACTTCTGCTTTATTGACTATGCCAAAACCTTTGACTGTGTGGATCATAACAAACTGTGGAAAAATCTTCCAGAGATAGGCATACCAGACCACCTGACCTGCCTCTTGAGAAATCTGTATGCAGGTCAGGAAGCAACAGTTAGAACTGGGCATGGAACAACAGACTGGTTCCAAATAGGAAAAGGAGTACGTCAAGGCTGTCTATTGTCACCCTGCTTATTTAACTTATATGCAATGTACATCATGAGAAATGCTGGGCTGAATGAAGCACAAGTTGTATCAAGATTGCTGGGAGAAATATCAATAACTTCAGATGTGCAGATGACACCACCCTTATGGCAAAAAGTGAAGAAGAACTAAAGAGGCTCTTGATGAAAGTGAAAAAGGAGAGTGAAAAAGTTGGCTTAAAGCTCAACATTCAGAGAACAAAAATCATGGCATCCGGTTCCATCACTTAATGGCAAATAGATGGGGAAACAGTGGAAACAGTGGCTGACTTTATTTTGGGGGGCTCCAAAATCACTGCAGATGGTGACTGCAGCCATGAAATTAAATGACACTTACTCCTTGGAAGAAAAGTTACGACCAACCTAGACAGCATAGTAAAGAGCAGAGACATTACTTTGCCAACAAAGGTCCAATTAGTCAAGGCTATGGTTTTTTCAGTGGTCATGTATGGATGTGAGAGTTGGACTATAAAGAAAGCTGAGTGCCGAAGAATTGATGCTTTTGAATTGTGGTGTTGAAGAAGACTCTTGAGAGTCCCTTGGACCTCAAGGAGATCCAACCAGTCCATTCTAAAGGAGATCAGTCCTGAGTGTTTATTGGAAGGACTGATGTTGAAGCTCAAACTCCAATACTTTGGCCACCTGATGCGAAGAGCTGACTCACTGGAAAAGACCCTGATGTTGGGAAATATTGAAGGCAGGAGGAGAAGGGGACAACAGACGATGAGATGGTTGGATGGCATCACCGACTCAATGGACATGATTTTGGGTAAACTCCGGGAGTTGGTGATGGACAGGGAGGCCTGGCATGCTGCCGCCTATGGGGTCACAAAGAGTCGGACATGACTGAGCGACTGAACTGAACATTTCATTGTGTGTGTGTGTGTGTATATATATATATCATAGCTTGTTTATCTGTTCATCGGTCAGTGGACATCTAGGTTGCTTCCATGACTTAGCTATTGTAAACAGTGTTTCAATGAACACTGGAGCACATGTGTTTTTTGAATTGTGGTTTTCTCGGAGTATATGCCCAGAAGTGGGATTGTTGGGTCTGTGGTAGTGTGTTAAGCAATCTCCAGGAGGCGGTCCTAAGATGGCGGAGAAATAGGACTGGGAGACCACTTTCTTCCCCACAAATTCATCAAAAGAACATTTGAATGCTAAGAAAATTCTACAAAACTACTTCTGAATGCTGGCAGAGGATATCAGGCACCCAGAAAGGCCTGTCTTCTAAAAGAGGTAAGGCAAAATATAAAACATAAAAAGAGAGACAGAAGAGGTAGGGACGGAGATCCGTCCCAGGAAGGGAGTCTTAAAAGAGAAGTTTACAAACACCAGGAAACACTCTCACCGGAGGGTCTTTGGGGAGTTTTTGAATCTCAGAGGGCAACATAACCAGGAGGAAAAATAAATAAATAAATAAAACCCACAGATTACATGCCTAGCGGCACCTCCCAACACTCACAGCCACCACCAGCAAGCGGGGGCTGAAAAGGGAGGCACAGGCTGCATTGCTTAGGGTAAGGATGGGGCCCGAATGCCCTGAGGGCAATCTGAGGGAACTAATGTGAGTTAGCAACCCAAACTGTGGGATAGCCAGAGAGAGGAAGGGGAAAGAGAGAGAGAGAACTATCCCGCAAAAAGCCCTAACCTGAGGCACTGCCAGGCCCGCTCACAGAACAAGGGACTGAGCGAATACCAGACGAGAGCTAGCAGGCCGGAGAAAGGCCAGCAGGGGGCAGCCAGAGCCGGAAAGGGGCAATCGCAGCCCCAGAGAGGCATCCTCTACAAAACTGCAAGCAGGCTCCATTGCTAACCAACACTTCTTGGGACTCTGGATGGTTCACATCCACTGGGAGGGTCGCAGCCAGAGATCAGCTCCCCAGAGGACACATGCGGCACACCTGAGACAGCGCTCTTGCTGCCACCCAGAAAACTGAGCGGCTGGGGCGGGGGAGGCAATAAGATGCCCTCCCCACCTGGAGGAGACTGCGATTGCCAAGCACCTAGTCGCCTGAGCTGCTCAGACCTGGGAAGGGCACAAAACGCAGGCCCAACTGAGTCTGCGCCTTTGTGGAGCACCCGAGAACGTGAACCTGAGCAGCTTAGACCTGGGAAGTGCATGCAACCCGGGGCCGGCCTCAGACAGTTCTCCAGCAGAGCAACCTAGAGCCTGAGCAGTGTAGACTGGGAAAGCACACACGCTGTGAGCGGGGGCAAACCCATTGTGGCCGAGACACTGCAAGCACTCCCCACACACGCCAGTGAGATTTGCTTGCAGTGTTCCTCCCTCCCCACTGCAGGACTGAACAACTGAGCCTAAATAAGTGACCACCTTCGCCCCTTGTGTCAGGGCAGAAATTAGACACTGAAGAGACCAGCAAACAGAAGAAGCTAAAATAAACAGAGAGAACCGCTTTGGAAGTGACAGGAACAACAGATTAAAACCCTGTAGTTAGCACTGAATACATTGGAAGGGGCCTATAGATCTTGAGAAGCATAAGCCGGATCAAGGAAACTGAACTTGACCCCACACTGTCTGCAACAGCTCCAGAGAAATTCCTAGATATATTTTTACTATTATCATTTTTTTATTTTTTTTTAAGTCCTCTATTATGTCTTTAATTTTCATTTTTATAACCTACTAATACCTTGCCAAAAAAAGACCCTAATTTTAGAGCAAACTTCATATATATATTTTATAATTTTTGTGACTTTGTTTTGCTTTTTTAATATTGTATTTTTGAGAGTCTAACCTCTACTCTAGATTTTTAATCTTTGCTTTTTGGTATTTGTTATCAAATTTTATACCTTTAAGAACCCAATCTTCAGTACCCATTTTTACTTGGGAGTGTGATTACTGGCTTGATTGCTCTCTCCCCCTTTTGACTCTCCTTTTTCTCCACCAGGTCGCCTCTATCTCCTCCCTCCCCCTTCTCTTCTCTACCCAACTCTGTGAATCTCTTTGTGTGTTCCGGGCTGCAGAGGACACTTAGGGAACTGATTACTGGATCTGTCTCTCTCCTTTGATTCCCCCTTTTATCCACCTGGTCACTTCTGTCTCCTTCCTCCCTCTTCTCTTCTCTGTGTAACTCTGAATATCTCTGAGGGGTCCAGACTGTGGAGAGCACATAGGGAATTGATTACTGGCTAGCTTGCTCTCTCCCCTTTTGGTTCCCTCTCTTCTCCTCCTGGTCACCTCTATCTCCTCCTCCCTCTTCTCTTCTCCATGTAACTCTGTGAACCTCTCTGGGTGTCACTCACTTGGAGAAACTTTTCATCATTAATCTAGATGTTTTATCATCAGTGCTGTATAGATGGAGAAGTCTTGAGGCTACTATAACAATAAGACTGAAAACCAGAGGCAGGAGACTTAAGCCCAAAACCTGAGAACCCCAGAGAACTCCTGATTCCAGGGAACATTAATTGATAAGAACTCATCCAAAAGGCTCCATACCTACACTGAAACCAAGCACCACCCAAGAGCCAACAAGCTCCAGAGCAAGACATACCATGCAAATTCTCCAGCAACACAGGAACATAGCCCCTAGCTTCAATATACAGGCTGCTCAAAGTCACACCTAACCCATAGACATCTCAAAACTCATTACTGGACATTTCATTGCACTCCAGAGAGAAGAAATCCAGATCCACCCACCAAAACACCAACACATGCTTCCCTAACCAGGAAACCTTGACAAGCCACCCATCCAACCCCACCCACAGTGAGGAACCTCCACAATAAAGAGGAACCACCAACTGCCAGAATACAGAAAGGCCACCCCAAACACAGCAATATAAACAAGATGAAAAGGCAGAGAAATGCCCAGCAGGTAAAGGAACAGGATAAATGCCCACCAAACCAGACCAAAAAGGAGGAGATATGGAGTCTACCTGAAAAAGAATTTAGAATAATGATAATTAAAATGATCCAAAATCTTGAGAAAAAAAAATGGAGTTACAGATAAATAGCCTGGAGACAAGGATTGAGAAGATGCAAGAAATGTTTAACAGGGACCTAGAAGAAATAAAAAAGAGTCAATATATAATGAATAGTGCAATAAATGAGATCAAAAACACTCTGGAGGGAACCAACAGGAGAATAACGAAGGCAGAAGATAGCATTAAGTAAGGTATAAGTAAGGTAGAAGATAGAATTGTAGAAATAAATGAAGCAGAGAGGAAAAAAGAAAAAAGAATTCAAAGAAATGAGGACAACCTCAGAGACCTCTGGGACAATGTTAAATGCCCCAACATTCGAATCATAGGAGTCCCAGAAGAAGAAGACAAAAAAAAAAAAAAAAAAAGACCATGAGAAAATACTTGAGGAGATAATAGTTGAAAACTTCCCTAAAATGGGGAAGGAAATAGTCACCCAAGTCCAAGAAACCCAGAGAGTCCCAAACAGGATAAACCCAAGGTGAAACACCCCAAGACACATATTAATCAAATTAACAAAGATCAAACACAAAGAACAAATACTAAAAGCAGCAAGGGAGAAACAACAAATAACACACAAAGGGATTCCCATAAGGATAACAGCTGATCTATCAATAGAAACCCTCCAGGCCAGAAGGGAATGGCAGGACATACTTAAAGTGATAAAAGAGAAAAACTTACAAGCCAGATTACTGTACCCAGCAAGAATCTCATTCAAATATGAAGGAGAAATCAAAAGCTTTACAGACAAGCAAAAACTGAGAGAATTCAGCACCACCAAACCAACTCTTCAACAAATGCTAAAGGATCTCTAGACAGGAAACACAGAAAGGTTGTATGAACACAAACCCAAAACAACAAAGCAAATGGCAACGGGATCATACTTATCAATAATTACCTTAAATGTAAATGAATGCCCCAACCAAAAGACAAAGACTGGCTGAATGGATACAAAAACAAGACCCCTATATATGCTGTCTACAAGAGACCCACCTCAAAACAAAGAACACATACAGACTGAAAGTGAAGGGCTGGAAAAAGATATTCCACACAAATAGAGACCAAAAGAAAGCAGGAGTCGCAATACTCATATCAAATAAAATAGACTTTAAAATAAAGGCTGTGAAAAGAGACAAAGACGGACACTACATAGTGATCAAAGGATCAATCCAAGAAGAAGATATAACAATTATAAATATATATGCACCCAACATAGGAGCACTGCAATATGTAGGGAAATGCTAACAATAACATAATAATAGTGTGAGACTTTAATACCCCACTCACACCTATGGATAGATCAACTAAACAGAAAATTAACAAGGAAACACAAATTTTTAAGTGATACAATGAACCAGTTAGACATAATTGATATATACAGGACATTTCACCCCAAAACAATGAATTTCACCTTTTTCTCAAGGGCACATGGAACCTTCTCCAGGATAGATCACATCCTGGGCCATAAATGTAGCCTTGGTAAATTCAAAAAAATTGAAATCATTCCAAGCATCTTTTCTGACCACAATGCAGTAAGATTAGATGTCAATTACAGGAGAAAAACTTAAAAAAATTCCAAAATATGGAGGCTGAACGACATGCTGCTGAATAACCAACAAATCACAGAAGAAAACAAAATATGCATAGAAATGAATGAAAATAAGAACACAACAACCCAAAATCTATGGGACACTGTAAAAGCAGTGCTAAGGGGAAGGTTCATAGCAATACAGGCTTACCTCAAGAAACAAGAAAAAAGTCAAATAAATAACCTAACTCTACACCTAAAGCAACTAGAAAAGGAAGAAATGAAGAACCCTAGGGTTAGCAGAAGGAAAGAAATCTTAAAAATTAGGGCAGAAATAAGTGCAAAAGAAACAATAGAGACCATAGCAAAAATCAACAAAGCCAAAGCTGGTTCTTTGAGAAGATAAATAAAATTGACAAACTATTAGCCAGACTCATCAAGAAACAAAGGGAGAAGAATCAAATTAACAAAATTAGAAATGAAAATGGAGAGATCACAACAGACAACACAGAAATACAAAGGATCATAAGAGACTACCATCAGCAACTATATACCAATAAAATGGACAACTTGGAAGAAATGGACAAATTCTTATAAAAGTACAACTTTACAAAACTGAACCAGGAAGAAATAGAAAATCATAACAGAACCATCACAAGCATGGAAATTGAAACTGTAAACAGAAATCTCCCAGTAAACAAAAGCCCAGGACCAGACGGCTTCACAGCTGAATTCTACCAAAAATTTAGAGAAGAGCTAACACCTATCCTATTCAAACTCTTCCAGAAAATTTTAGAGGAAGGTAAACTTCCAAACTCATTCTATGAGGCAACCATCACCCTAATACCAAAACAAGACAAAGATGCCACAAAAAAAGAAAACTAGAGGCCAATATCACTGATGAACATAGATGCAAAAATCCTTAACAAAATTCTAGCAAACAGAATCCAACAACATATTAAAAAGATCATACATCATGACCAAGTGGGCTTTATCCCAGGGATGCAAGGACTCTTCAATATCCACAAATCAATCAATGTGATACACCACATTGACAAATTGAAAGATTAAAAACCATATGATTATCTCAATAGATGCAGAGAAAGCCTTTGACAAAATTCAACATCCATTTGTGATTAAAAAAAAAAAAAAACCCTCCAGAAAGCAGGAATAGAAGGAACATACCTCAACATAATAAAAGCTATATATGACAAACCCACAGCCAACATTATCCTCAGTGGTGAAAAATTGAAAGCATTATCCCTAAAGTCAGGAACAAGACAAGGGTGCCCACTCTCACCATACTATTCAACATAGTTTTGGAAGTGTTGGCCACAGCAATCAGAGCAGAGAAAGAAATAAAAGGAATCCAGATTGGAAAAGAAGAAGTAAAACTCTCACTGTTTACAGATGACATGATCCTCTACATAGAAAACCCTGAAGACTCCACCAGAAAATTACTAGAGCTAATCAATGAATATAGTAAAGTTGCAGGACATAAAATTAACACACAGAAATCCCTTGCATTCCTATACACTAACAATGAGAAAACAGAAAGAGAAATTAAGGAAACAATACCATTCACCACTGCAATAAAAAGAATAAAATACTTAGCTCTTTTGTTTATTTAGGTAGATATATTCCTATCTGTAGAAAACTATAAAACACTGATGAAGGAAATCAAAGAGGACACAAATAGATGGAGAAATATACCATGTTCATGGGTTGGAAGAATCAATATAGTGAAAATGAGTATACTACCCAAAGTAATCTATAGATTCAATGCAATCCCTGTTAAGCTACAAATGGCATTTTTCACAGAACTAGAACAAATAATTTCACAATTTGTATGGAAATACAAAAAACCTCAAATAGCCAAAGCAATCTTGAGAAAGAAGAATGGAACTGGAGGAATCAACCTGCCTGACTTCAGACTATACTCCAAAGCCACAGTCATCAAGACAGTATGGTACTGGCACAAAGACAGAAATATAGATCAGTGGAACAAAACAGAAAGCCCAGAGATAAATCCATGCACCTATGGACACCTTATCTTTGACAAATGAGGCAAGAAGATACAATGGAGAAAAGACAACCTCTTTAACAAGTGGTGCTGGGAAAACTGGTCAACCACTTGTAAAAGAATGAAACTAGAAAACTTTCTAACACCATACACAAAAATAAACTCAAAATGGATTAAAGATCTAAATGTAAGACCAGAAACTATAAAACTCCTAGAGGAAAACAGGCAAAACACTCTCTGACATGAATCACAGCAGGATCCTCTATGACCCACCTCCCAGAGTAATGGAAATAAAAACAAAAATAAACAAATGGGGCCTAATTAAAAGCTTTTGCACAACAAAGGAAACTATAAGGAAGGTGAAAAGTCAGCCTTCAGAATAGGAGAAAATAATAGCAAATGAAGTAACTGACAAATAATTAATCTCAAAAATGTACAAGCGACTCCTGCAGCTCAATTCCAGAAAAATAAATGACCCAATCAGAAAATGGGCCAAAGAACTAAACAGACATTTCTCCAAAGAAGACATACAGATGGCTAACAAACACTTGAAAGATGCTCAACATCACTCTATCAGAGAAATGCAAATCAAAACCACAATAAGGTACCCTTTCACACCAGTCAGAATGGCTGCTATCCAAAAGTCTACAAGCAATAAATGCTGGAGAGGGTGTGGAGAAAAGGGAACCCTCTTACACTGTTGGTGGGAATGCAAACTAGTACAGCCGCTATGGAGAACAGTGTAGAGATTCCTTAAAAAACTGGAAATAGAACTGCCATATGACCCAGCAATCCCACTGCTGGGCATACACACCGAGGAAACCAGAACTGAAAGAGATACATGTACCCCAGTGTTCATCACAGCACTGTTTACAACAGCCAGGACATGGAATCAGCCTAGGTGTCCATCAGCAGACGAATGGATAAGAAAGCTGTGGTACATATACACAATGGAATACTACTCAGCCATTAAAAAGAATACATTTGGATCAGTTCTAATGAGGTGGATGAAACTGGAGCCTATTATACAGAATGAAGTAAGCCAGAAAGAAAAACACCAATATGCATATATATGGAATTTAGAAAGATGGTAATGACAACCCTATCTGCAAGACAGCAAAGGAGACATAGATGTATAGAGCAGTCTTTTGAACTCTGTGAGAGAAGGCGAGCCTGGGATGATTTGAGAGAATAGCATTGAAACATGTATATTATATGTGAAACAGATCGCCAGTACAGGTTTGATGCATGAGACAGGGTGGTCAGGGCTTGTGCACTGGGATGTCCCAGAGGGATGGGATGGGGAGGGAAGTGGGAGGGGGGTTCAGGATGGAGAACACATGTACACCCATGGCTGATTCATGTCAATGTATGGCAAAACCACTACAATATTGTAAATTAATTAGCCTCCAATTAAAATAAATAAATTTTTTAAAAGGAGTCTCCATACTGTTCTCCATAATGACTGTGCCAGTTTACATTCCCACTAACAATGCAGTAGGGTCCCATTTTCTCCACATCCTCTCCAGCATTTACTGTTTGCAGTTTTTTTGATGATGGCCATGCTACTTGGTGTGAGGTGAGACTTCACTGTTATTTTGATTTGCATTTCTCTAATAATGAACAATGTTGAGCATCTTTTCCTGTATTTATTAGCCATCTCCCTGTGTTTCTTTACATGGTCTTCCCTCTGTGCATATCTATCTCTGTGCCCAAGTTTCCCTTTTTTTAAGGACACTGGTCATATCAGATTTGGACCCATCTTAATGATCTCACTTTAACCTCATTTTAACTTGGGTCCAGCCCATCCCAGGCAAACTGCAGCACAGAAGCAGGTCTGGATCTCTCTCTGGCAGAACTTTTCCTGATAAAATATCTGGGCACTCATTCTGACCTCTATTTGAATTCACTTCTAGGCCCTCCAAGTCCCAATAGCCATAATGATTCTATTAATACAAATAAGCCAGCACCAATGGACCCGAGATGTCCAAACTGCAGTTCTTCTACAACTCCTATGATGAAGCATCACTCCTGGCTGGCACCGTGGCATTGGGAGACAACATGGCTCACAGACCCATTAAGGCTTCAGCATTTATTTGGAACATTTGTTTCAAACAGCCTAAAGCAGCAGCTCAATTTGAATCACCTGCTGAGATCTAAAATAATCCTCATTGCTGGTCCTCACTCCTATGGTTGTAACCAAATTAGGTTTCTGTGCACCCAGAGCACCATCATTTTAAAAGCTTCCCATGCATTACTAGTGTGTGTGCAGCCAAAGGTGAGAACAGATCATATAGCTCAGTGCTCCTCAAACACTAACTGATGTAGGAATTGTTAAAATGCAGATTCCGATTCCACAGGTCTGGGGTGGGGCTTGAGATTCTGCGTTTCTAACAGGCTCCCATGGGATGGTAATGCTCTTGATCCACTGACCACACTTTGAGCAGTCAGGATCTAAGGAGCTGATTCTCAAATGGGGCTGCACGATGGAGTAACCAGCAGACCTTTAAAAAACTACTAACCCCTGGGTTTTACCTCCAGTGTGCTTCTGATTGAATTGGTCAGGAGTGCTGACAGCATCAGGGCTTTAAAAGCTTTGCGTGTGATTCCGAAGTGCAGCCCAGGTTGAGAACCACTGCTGTTGAGAAAAGGCAGAAACAGTCCCAGTTGTTTCTGCAAATCGAACAGTGTAAGCAAGTGGGCTGTACTGGGCATCATCTTCCATGGTGGCTACTGAGTTTTACTTTGGGGTTTGTGCAGCATCAAAACAAAGGCTGCATGAGGAACAGGTATATGTGCATCACAGATTTTCAAACACAGGCGATAGGGGATCAACAGGCAGAAGTGAGAAAGCAGACAAGACCAGTTCTGAGGGATAATGTTTAAAGAGGTTAATTAAATCTTTTTTCATATTTGTCAGCCGAGGTCTTTATTAGTTCAATCTGAGAGCTGAAACAAGCATTTGTAATAGTAGTCAGAATTATTGGAGCAGACCCTGATCCAGAGTGAGGAAAGCCTAATACTCTCTCCCCTTCCACCGCCACCAGCACCACCAGGATGGCATGGCCATATATCCAGTAATTAGTTTCCTCCAGTTGTCCCAGAACCTGTTGTGGTTTGACATTTTAGCACTCTCAGTGTATCTGGTTTTGAACAAGAAAAGGGCACTCTAGATAATGGTAACCTCTGTGTTAAACTGTGTCCCCCAGAATTCATGTGTTGAAGCCTTTACCCCCCACCCCCCAGTGCCTCAACATGTGACTGTTTAGAGATAGAGCCTTTACAAAGGTGATTAAGTTAAAAATGAGTCTGTTAGAGTGGGCCTTATCCAAGGGGACATTTGGACACACTAAGAAATATAAGAAATGTATGAGCACAGAAGAAAGGCATATGAAAACACATTTTAAGGCTCCACTTGAGTCATACCCCATTTGTCAAAGCAGTCCACGAAGTCAAGCTCAGAGTCAAGGATGGGCATATGTACTCCACCTACTGCAAAGGCATGGTAACGGCATGAGTGTACAGTTCTATTTAAAGAGGAGTGAAGAATTAGATTAATTTTTTGATCTACCATACTAGGTTCCATCAGTGTACTTTTAGCATTCAAGTGACCATGGAATTGGTCTTAATAAATGAATTTTGGACTAGGATCTTGCCATCAATCATATCTAGAATACTTGTCTCTGACAACTTTCTGTAAAGCAGTCACTTCTCATTGCTGAGCCTCAGTTAAAAAAAAAAAGAAAAAAGGAGTCCATTAACTAGATTGGCAATTACAACACAGCATCTACTTGTTTGTTTTTTTTAATTAGCTGTACATATTTAAAAGGATTTTATATTAAGATCCAGATTCTCCTAACAAATTAGAGAATCTAACAACAATGAACATCAAAGCAACAATCACCAGAAGTGAAGTTGCATCTGCCCCTTTAGATGTCAGTGCTTTCCTAATGCCACAGTCACCACCAGGCAATTTCTCTTGTTAAGAAAATATGCTCCTATCCTACTGGTATATGAATTTTGGACCTCCTCCCCACCCCTACTCTGGAGTATCCAGCTACAACATTCTGAGGTTCTAAATTTAGAGTGCATAACTCCCAATACAAACTCATTCCCAATACTGCTGTTCATATAGTCTCTGTTTGTCTAAGTTTGGGGACAATTTTGTTTTTTATTTGGGTTTTTCAGGTTGTTTATAGGATATAGATTACCTTTATTTTTTATTGGAATATAATGTTATGTTGGTTTCTGCTGTACAACATGGATCAGCTATATGTATACATCTATCCCCTCACACTTGAGCCTCCATCCCACCCCTCTAGGTCATCACAGAGCATGGGCTGAGCTCCCTGTGCTATTCAGCACCTTCCCACTATCTACTTTACACATAGTAGTGTATATATGTCAATCCTACTCTCCCAGTTTGTTCCACACTCCCCTCCCCCACTGTATTCACATGTCCATTATCTACATCTGTGTCTGTATTCCTGCTCTGCAAATAGGTTCCTCTGTACCATTTTTCTAGACTCCATGTATGTGCCTTAATATATATTTATTTTTCTCTTTCTTCATTCTGTATTACAGACTCTAGGCCCAGCCACATCACTACAAATAACTCAATTTCATTCCTTTTTATGGCTGAGTAATATTCCATTGTATACACGTACCACAATTCTTTATCCATTTATCTGTCAGTGGATGCCAGGTAGCTTCCATGTGCTGGCTATTGTAAATTGTGCTGCAGTGAACATTTGGGTAATACATGTTTTTTAATTATGTAATATGTCTATTTTGAATAGTTTTCTCAAGGCATATGCCTAGGAGTGGGATTGATGGGTCATATGGTGGTTCTATTTTCAGTTTTTTAAGGAATCTCCATACTGTTCTCCACAGTGATTCTATCAACTTACATTCCTATCAATAGTGCAAGAGGGTTCCCTTTTCTCTACACCCTCTCCAACATTTATTGTTTGTAGATTTTTTGATAATGGTCATTCTGACCCATGTGAGGTGATATCTCATTGTAATTTTGCTTTGCATTTATCTAACAATTAGTATTGTTGAGTATCATTTCATGGGTTTGTAGGCCCTCTGTTTGTCATCTTTGGAGAAATGTCTATTTAGGACTTCCACCCATTTTTTAATTGTCCTTTTTTTTTTTTCCTTTTTTTTATTAAGCTGCATGAGGTGGAGTTTTGGAGATAACTGCTTTGTCAGTTGCTTCATTTGCAAATATTTTCTCCCATTCTGAGGGTTGTCTTTTCCTCTTATTTATGGTTTCTTTTGCTGTGAAAAAAGCTTTTAATTAGGTCCCATTTGTTTTTTGTTTTTATTTTCATTACTCCAGGAAGTGGGTCAAAGAGGATCTTGCTGGGATTTATGTCAAAGAGTGTTCTGCCTATGTTTTCCTCTAAGAGTTTTGTAGTGTCTTGGCCTTACATTATGTCTTTAATCCATTTTGAGTTTATTTTTGTGTATAGTGTTTGGAAGTGTTCTAATTTTTTTTTTTTTTTTTTTTACATGTCACTATCCAGTTTTCCCAGCACCACTTATTGAAGAGGCTGTCTTTCACCATTGTATATTCTTGCCTCCTTTGTCAAAGATTAGGTGACCATAGGTGCATGGGTTTATCTCTGGGCCTTCTATCCTGTTCCATTGATCTATATTTCTGTTTTTGTGTCAGTTCCATGCTGTCTTGATTACTATAGCTTTGTAGTATAGTCTGAAGTCAGAGAGCCTGATTACTCCAGCTCCATTTTTTCTTCCTCAAGATTGCTTTGGCTCTTTGGGTTTTCTGTTTCCATACAAACTGTAAACATTTTTTGTTCTAGTTCTATGAAAAATGCCACTGGCAATTTGATAGGAATTGCATTGCATCTGTAGATTGCTTTGGGTAGTGTAGTCATTTTTACAATATTGATTCTTCCAATCCAAAACATGGTATATCTCTCCATCAGTTTGTGTTGTTTTTTGTTTCTTTCATCAGTGTCTTATAGTTTTCCACGAACAGTTCTTTTACCTCCTTAGGTAGGTTTATTCTTAGGTATTTTATTCTTTTTGTTGCATAATTAACTACAACTTTTGCTTTGCACATAAGAATCTGTTCCTCACACTCTGCATTCAAAATCAGAAGGGATTTCCTTTGGTGTCACAAATGCTTCAGGTTTCCATGTAGGGGTGTTGTCTTAAGGTCTGAAAGTGATGTGGTACTTAAGTTATTGGGTTGGCCAAAATTTTCATTCAGATTTTTCCATACCATCTTACAGAAAAACCGTAACGAACTTTTTGGCCAACCCAATACCTTTTCCTGGGACTGGTTAGGCACTCACCCTGAATAGAAACACAGGGAGAGGTCTTTTCAGAGCTCTTCCCTTCCCATATGGCTTCCTCAACACAGCAATCTGGTCAAAAGAATCACATTCAACCAACTGCCCTACCATGGAAAGCAGTTTGTCTTTTGGACGAGCTGCAGCAATGAGTGGGCCTTCAGGCATACTCTGCAACCCCACCCTTCATCATACTGTGTCCCTCACAGAGGAGACCCTTAGAAAAGAGACATCAGACATTGGAAGTGAAATGACAGACGGGCACGTGCACTCTGCGGCAAGAATTGAGATTTAGAGACAAGTGATTTTGTTATTATTGTTGTTTGTTGGTTTGGGCTGGGCAGCTGGCCCAGAACAGAAAGAAAGAAGAGGGTCCCGGGAGTGATACGTGAGAGAAGGTATGAGAACAGAGGAAAGTGAAAGAGACTCAGGACAGCTACAAGTACCATGGAAAGCAGGCTGAAGAAAGAATCCATCTTTATTTCTTTCCTTGACCCATTTGAACCATGACTATGAACCTTATGTGAAGGTATCCTTCTAGGACCCAGAAAGAACATTTTCAAAATCTTTTTGTAGTTAAATATATTCATAGATCTGTATCTCATTTAATCTTTTGTAATGTTTGATCTTATTAATTTGTTACTCTTAGCAAATCATGTTTTTATTGGATTCAGAGGTAGACAGTCTCAACAGGTATAGCCTCTGTCTCTTGGCAGTCTGCTCCTGGCATTTTCCTTTGGCCTCCTTCAATCTTTTGGCCAAAAGTGTATCCTGCTCTGTAGACTCATCCTTAATTTTTTAGCGCACAGTTTCTTCAGAGCGATACACTGACGCTGGCATTGCAGGAAACATGGAGTAACAGGACACTGTACCTTCATCACAATACACTAGTGGGCATCATCTTGAAAGAGATTGAAAAGTTGCAATTCTGCTAGTTCTTTTGAGCCCCAGGTGACAAGGAATAGTAGTATCAGGCCAGGAATATCCTTCTCCTTTTTAAAAAAAAAATAATACCAAGTTGAGAACACTCAGCCTGGCCTCTGCAATATAACCTTGAACAGATATATGCTCCTTTTCCCAGTTCCCCTTGATCTATAACAGGAATGCCCCTTACTCAGTGGCTGGCAGACACAATGCTTTACCGTGCACCATTATCCTATTTTATATATTAAAAACAGAAGCAGAATGAGATTTTTTGAAAACTTGTTCATTCCATAAATATTAGGTTCAAGATTTGAAAATATATCTCTGCTGCCCCTGACCATGCTTTTTAGAACCCCTACATGAAACAGCAGTCTTTAGATAAATATGTAGAGTTGGAACCAAGGCCTAAAACTGTTAAAAGACTTTCCAAAATTCACACAGCTACTAAATAGCAAAGCTAAGATTTGAAGCCAGTCTTTCCAACCCCTGATCCTAAATTCTTAAGCACTTGGATAACTAGGATTGCTAAATCATCTCATGTAGGTAGATATCAACTGGAGCTTAACTATATCCTGGGAAGGGGATTAAATAAATGTATAACTATTGAGGAAAATAAAGGAAGAATTAGTGACCTTCCCAAAAAAATGAACTCTGTTGACATATATGGTTCCCAGGATGCAGGTATAGCCTAAGGAAAGAACCAGGAGTCTCGGTGATCACTTCAGGCTTGTGTGGGGTCAGGGAGGACCTGATATTCTGATGGAGACAGGCATGCTATGGTTAGGAGACACATCTAGATCTGAGACCTGGTGAATGGACACAGGCAGGCCATCCCAGTGCAATGGAGTAGAGGGTTCAGGATCCAGTATGATCAGAAACCAAGAAGTAAGAGGGGAAATAAAGCAAGAGTGATGACAGTAACCAAAGTGGGAGAGAATTATCTCTATATTGTTTTATAAACATTGTGCCTCCTACTCAGCAGGTGAAGAAATTGGGGCTGAGAAAATTTAGACATCTCACCCAGTGCCAGAGGCAGAATGTAGCTGGATCAAGATTCAAAGCCCTACATGCCTAGATCCTCAAGTAGCAAAATGAGGGCAAGGAGCTTTAAGGAACAGGAGAGGGCAGGTTCATCTGGGCTATTAGGAAATATACCAAGGTTCAGTGAAGGCAGAAGGCGAGCTGCCCTCAGATGGCCTGCAGCAGAAATGCTCAAACCCAGTGTCCCATGGGCTTATTCTGAGAACACTTGTCTTTAAATAAAGCCATTTAAAGCTCCTGATGTGAAGATAGGAGAAAAAAGCAGTAGATTAAAAGCTTTACTATCTTGGAGGAGATGCTCAAAGAAACCATTCAGTTAAAAGAAAAGAGGGAAGGAAGGAAAGGAGAGTGCAGAAGAGAAAGAAGTAAGGGGGGTGAAAGGGAGAATGAAAAGGGGGAAAATGAAGACAGAAGAGGTGGATGGAGAGAGAAAAGAAAGTATGGAGGAATAGAGGAATTAAATGAAAAAAAGAGAATATTAAGAGACATGAATCTATCACAAATTAGAACCCTCAGCAGTGAATCTATAGACAGCTGTCACTGAAGATTACTTTCAGATAATGAAATTAAATGCACCCTTTTATCTTCCATGCCCCTGTAGATCATGAGTTCTGGAGATCACGGTCTATAATACAGATGCAATCTTGATAAATCTCCAAGGACTTAGAACAATACTGTGCATACAGTGGGTGTTGAATAAATAAAAGGTTGACATTGATTGATGGTTTCTTCCCTAAAGAAAATTGATCTCCAATTCAAATCTCCATTGTAACACTGAGCAAGGTTAATCTTCATATCCCCACAGATGGAGACTAATGGGATAGGCCTAAGTAGGCAGAAGTGCATCAGGAAACCAAATTGGGAAATGATAGCTATTGTCACCCAGGGATTTGCCAGAAGTGGATGTCACTCATGGCCGCCAGCTCTGAGTCTGAACATTCTTTATTCTCCATAGATAATAACAGACTGGTGAAAAAACACTTAAACAAATGCAACATGCATATAAAGAAAGTTTTAACAAATTCTCAAAAACTGACTCGAGCAAGTTGATCATGTACAACTCTTAGTTATTTGCTTTTGAAAAATGATAGCTGTTAAAATGCTAACGGTAGGAGAAGGACAGTTCCTTCTTCTCAAACCGAATCTCAGACAAAACACTGCCATAAACACAAATAAGTATTTAAAAAATGTACTTCAGCAAAGTGGCCCAGGACTTTGTAAACAACCACCCTTTAGAAAGCTGACACTAAGTAGTTCATGAAACCTGCTCAGAAAAATTGAAGACATCGTAACTTTCTGTCCTTTCAGGTGCTCCTCAGACTCTGAGCCAGTCTACATATCTTAAATACCATTCATTTCACCAATGAGAACCCATTTCTAATATTCATTATGCTGATTAAAAGTTGCCAGTTTCTCTAATAAGAACTTATTTCAGATATTTATTATGCTGGTTAACAAAACTACCAGTGGCAATAAGCAATGAGGATAAAAAAAAACATGCCTTCAATTGTTACCTCTGAAGTGTGGCCGTTGTTATCTAATGTTAGGTAACCACCCCTGAAGTGTGGATTCCTGTTTATACCAACTGCCCCTTGGGTAGTAAATTAAACCACATACATTTATATTATACTAGGTTTGTGTTGAGTATTTTAAAATATATAACAAGCAAAAAAGTGAAAGTGTTAGTCGCTCAGTCATCTCCGACTCTTTGTGACCCCATGGACTGTAGCCTGCCACGCTCCTGTGTCCATGGAACTCTCCAGGCAAGAATACTGGAGTGGGCAGCTGTTCCCTTCTCCAGAGGATCTTCCCAACCCAGGGATCAAAACCAGGTCTCCTGCATTGCGTGCAGATTCTTTACCATCTGAACCACCAGGGAAGCCCATATAACAAGCAACATAATGTAAATTATAAAAAATATTAAAACATTTTATCTTTAAAAATAATTATTTTGATAATTGGCTTGAAAATGCCATGGACAGAGGAGCCTGTGGGCTGCAGTTCATGGGATCACATGACTTAGGGACTGAACAGTAAGCATCAGCTGACTCCAAAGGCAAGTCTGTTATCCCTCATAAAACTGTAGCAAATACTGGGAACCTTTTAGTCTTAGGTCCCTCAGGCTCCAGCAGGTATAAGAAGCTCCATGCCTGGACTCAGAGTAGTTTAGCTCCCAAGTATCCCAAGTGTTTTCCTCATTATCTTGATCCTAATTTGGAAGTTAGTTCCTTTGAACTGATTTTCAGAATATGCACACCTGCACTCCCTCATTCATCCATCCCTCATTCATTCACTCCTTCATTCAATGTCTTTACTAAAGGTTTTACAAAGTTGAGGGCTTTATACATCAAAACACAAAATTTTAAGATTTAACAGTAAACTGCTTATTTTGGCCATTCTTGCACACAGACTGAGGCCCCACATCTGGTTGCTTACTCGTCCTCTGCCACAGTAGAGTTATTGGTTTCATGACATAGTAGTTACATTATTTGGTAGAGGAGGGTTACTTACTTTCCTTCAAAGTCTCTCTTCCCTCACCCCCAGTGCTTTCAAATTTTGCACCATTGGGTGATCTGATTTTCCCAGTAATACAAGACATTCTAGAATTGGAGGAATGACAGATGACATAGATAGTCACCTTGTGGCCCTTTTAAAGCCATATTATGTGTGTGAAAGTGTGAAAATATTAGTCGTTCAGTTGTGTCCAATTCTTTACAACCCCATGGACTGTAGCCCACCAGGTTCCTCTGTCCAGAAAGAAATATCAGGACCACTCAGTTCCGAGGACAATTATCTAGATTTCTAATACAACTTTTATAACTTTCAAGCTGTCATTTTACATAGGAACTATTATCCAGCAAGGATCATTTCTGCATTCTTCTCCTCTAATGAAACATTACATTATGTTTCCCACATCTAGTTTTATGATATATAACCTTTTTTCAGTTTTCCAGGAAAGAAAATATCATTTTATTTCCTACATGAACAAGAACTTATTCTCCCAGAGACAACTTCTCTCATTCTGTTTGACTCTCTGCAGATGAAAGACTGACACTTTGAGATTATAAACATAATCCACAGATATGTTTATATACCCCACCATCCCAAGGTCTGAATTGTAAGGAGATAAAGAGGCTTGAATCAAGCCTCTTTAGGTCCGTGTTAAGTCCATGTATCAAGGCAAATTGGAAGTGGTCAAACAGGAGATGGCAAGAGTGAACATCAATATTCTAGGAATCAGCAAACTAAAATGGACTGGAATGGGTGAATTTAACTCAGATGACCATTATATCTACTACTGTGGGCAGGAACCCCTTAGAAGAAATGGGGTAGACATCACAGTCAACAAAAGAGTTTGAGATGCAGTACTTGGATGCAATCTCAAAAACGACAGAATGAGCTCTGTTCGTTTCCAAGGCAAACCATTCAATATCACAGTAATCCAAGTCTATGCCCCGGCAACTAACACTGAAGAAGCTGAAGTTGAACAGTTCTATGAAGACCTACAAGACCTTTTAGAACTAACACCCAAAAAAAGATGTCCTTTTCATTATAGGGTACTGGAATGCAAAAGTAGGAAGTCAAGAGATACCTGGAGTAACAGGCAAATTTGGCCTTGGAGTATGGAATGAAGCAGGGCAAAGGTTAACAGAGTTTTGCCAAGAGAACACACTGGTCAGAGCAAACACCCTCTTCCAACAACACAAGAGAAGATTCTACACATGGACATCACCAGATGGCCAACACCAAGATCAGATTGATTATATTCTTTGCAGCCAAAGATGGAAAAGCTCTATACAGTCAGCAAAAACAAGACTGGGAGCTGACTGTGGCTCAGATCATGAACTCCTTATTGCAAAATTCAGACTTAAATTGAAGAAAGTAGGGAAAACCACTAGACCATTCAGGTATGACCTGAATCAAATCCCTTATGATTATACAGTGGAAGTGAGAAATAGATTTAAGGGACTAGATCTGATAGACAGAGTGCCTGATGAACTATGGACAGAGGTTTGTGACACTGTATAGGAGGCAAAGATCAAGACCATCCCCAAGAAAAAGAAATGCAAAAAAGCAAAATGGATGTCTGGGGAGACCTTGCAAGTAACTGTGAAAAGAAGAGGAGTGAAAAGCAAAGGAGAGAAGGAAAGATATCCCCATTTGAATGCAGAGTTCCAAAGAATAGCAAGGAGAGATAAGAAAGCCTTCCTCAGTGATTAGTGCAAAGAAACAGAGGAAAACAATAGAATGGGAAAGACTAGAGATCACTTCAAGAAAATGAGAGATACCAAGGGAACATTTCATGCAAAGATGGACTCAATAAAGGACAGAAATGGTATGGACCTAACAGAAGCAGAAGATATTAAGAAGAGGTGGCAAGAGTACACAGAAGAACTGTACAAAAAAAGATCTTCATGACCCAGATAATCACAATGGTGTGATCACTCACCTAGAGCCAGACATCCTGAAACGTGAAGTCAAGTGGGCTTTAGGAAGCATCACTATGAACGGTGAGTGATGGTGATGGAATTCCAGTTGAGCTATTTCAAATCCTAAAAGAGGATGCTGTCAAAGTGCTGCACTCAATATGCCAGCAAATTTGGAAAACTCAGCAGTGGCCACAGGACTGGAAAATGTCAGTTTTCATTCCAATCCCAAAGAAAGGCAATGCCAAAGAATGCTCAAACTACCGCACAATTGCACTCATCTCACATGCTAGTAAAATAATGCTCAAAATTCTCCAAGCCAGGCTTCAGCAATACGTGAACCATAAACTTCCAGATGTTCAAGCTGGTTTTAGAAAAGGCAGAGGAACCAGAGATCATATTGCCAATATCTGTTGGATCATCAAAAAAGCAAGAGAGTTCCAGAAAAACATCTACTTCTGCTTTATTGACTATGCCAAAGCCTTTGACTGTGTGGATCATAACAAACTGTGGAAAATTCTTCAAGAGATGGGCATACCAGACCACCTGACCTGCCTCTTGAGAAATCTCTATGCAGGTCAGGAAGCAACAGTTAGAACTGGACATGGAACAACAGACTGGTTCCAAATAGGAAAAGGAGTACGTCAAGGCTGTCTATTGTCACCCTGCTTATTTAACTTATATGCGGAGTACATCATGAGAAACACTGGGCTGGATGAAGCACAAGCTATATCAAGATTGCTGGGAGAAGTATCAGTAACCTCAGATGTGCAGATGACACCACCCTCATGGCATAAAGTGAAGAAGAACTAAAGAGCCTCTTGATGAAAGTGATGAGAGTGGTAAAGTTGGCTTAAAGCTCAACATTCAGAAAACTAAGATCATGGCATCTGGTCCCATCACTTCATGGCAAATACATAGGGAAACTGTGGAAACAGTGGCTGACTTTATTTTTGGGGGCTCCAGAATCACTGCAAATGGTGATTGCATTCATGAAATTAAAAGATGCTTACTCCTTGGAAAGAAAGTTATGACCAACCTAGACAGCATAGTAAAGAGCAGAGATATTACTTTGCCAACAAAGGTCCGTCTAGTCAAGGCTTTGGTTTTTCCAGTAGTCATGTGTGGATGTGAGAGCTGGACTTAAAGAAAACTGACCGTCAAAGAATTGATGCTTTTGAATTGTGGTGTTGGAGAAGACTCTTGAGAGTCCCTTGGACTGCAAGGAGATCCAACCAGTCCATCCTAAAGGAGATCAGTCCTGAGTGTTCATTGGAAGGACTGATGCTAAAGCTGAAACTTGAATACTTTGGCCACCTGATGCAAAGAGCTGACTCATTTGAAAAGACCCTGATGGTGGGAAAGACTGAAGGCAGGAGGAGAAGTGGACGACAGACACTACGATGGTTGGATGGAATCACTGACTCAATGGACATGATTTTGGGTAAACTCTGGGAGTTGGTGATGGACAGGGAGGCCTGGCGTGCTGCAGTCCATAGGGTTGCAAAGAGTCGGACACAACTGAACAACTGAACTGAACTGAAACTTCTCAAGTTAATCCCCTTTACTGTTATAAAAAAAGATAAATCTGGGTCTGTTTGCCTATTCAAATTCAAATTAGGGAAATGTGGTCCCTAGTGTCTTCTGATGCCTGAGTATCAGAGGCCAGAGGGCTTGAACTTAGGTAACATGGGCAGGTGAGTTTGCTGCCAGAGCAGTCCTGTCCAGAGGCCTGCAAGAAGTCTGGGGCACGTGGGCTGCCAAGAACTGTACTTTTGTCCATGTAGGAATATGTAGTCTGTGAAGGAAAAAGCCATGAATAGCAAATCAGAGGAGCAGTACCTCTCAAACTTTAGTGAAAAGGAATTACCTAGGATCCCACTAAGAGACAGTTTCTGACTCAGCAGGTCTAGAGTGGAGCTGACATTCTGCCTTTTAAACCAGCTCCCCAGCAATGTCAGTGCTACTGGTGCAAGTAGCAAGATGTTAGAGACAAGTGAAGTCCTTATACAAACTCTAGAGGACATTCTAAATAGAAAATTTGGATTTTATCTCAGTGGTATACTAAGGACCTCATAAGTATATATTTTTTTAAATGTCTGAATAAAGTTATACTATTTTCAATTTTTTGTGGAAGTAAACAGCATGCATAATAGGTAAGTAGATTATGCTTCATAAATCTTTTACAAAACCATTTAACCACCATCCTGACCAAGAAAGAGAATATTACTAGCATTCTAGATGCTACCCACACCTATGTCTAAATCGCTACTCTTGCCCTCATTCTTCTCAACCAGTCTGACTCTTACAAGCAGAGGTTAATTTTGTGTGCTGTAAACTTGAAATAAAACCATGCAGTGAGTACTCTTTTGTTTCTAATTTTATCATTATTTTTAAGATATTCATCTACATTATTTTATGTAGTTAGTTGTTTCTCAGTCCTCTCCACTACAGTCAGCAAACTTTTTCTCTCAAGAGCCAGATAGTAAATATTTTCAGCTTTGGCCGCCATGTGAGCTCTGGTAACACTCCACTGCTATGGTGTGAAACCAGCCTCATGATACACAGACAAATAGACCTGGCTCTGTTCCAATTAAACTTCATTACAGAAGCAAACATAGGTCAGATTTTTCCTGTGGGTCATAGTTTACTGTCTCCTGCCCTATTGCAGTGCATTGTAAGGATTTATCACAATTTCTCTCTCCATTTTCTTCTTCATGAGTATATTAGTTTTCTATTGCTGCTATAGGAAATTATCACAACTTTAGCAGCTTAAAACAGCACACATTTATTTCGTCCCAGTTCTGTAGGCTGGAAGTCCAGGCGGGCTCAACTCATTCCTTTCTTCCAGGTGCTTTGAGGCTGATATCAAAGTGTCAGCAGACCTGGGATCACATTCAGAGGCCCTGGGAAAGAAATTGCTTCCTACTCATCCTAGTGGTTGATAGAAGATGGCCTCTTGTGTTTGTAGAATGGAGATCCCTGTTTCCTTGCTAGCTGTCAACTTGAAGTTGTCTTTAGCTCTTCCAGGTCGCTTTTAGTCCTTGCACATGGTCCCCTCAATCTCAGAGCCAGCAACTTAACATCAAATCCTTCTCACACTTGGAGTATCTTTTCCAGAAGCTGTATTGTTTTATGTTCCACACTTAAATGTACAGTCTTCCTCAGTTGATTTAGGGTAGGGTATCAGGGAGTGCTGCAGAATCATTCTTTCTTCCATGTGGTTCTCCAAGTGACCCAGCACTTCTTACTGATAACACTGCCCTTTCTCCACTGGTCTGTGGCATCAGATTGTCATCAATCAGTGGCCAGGAATATGTGAGTTTACATTTGGACCACCTGTTCCATTGATCTCGTACTCTATCCTTACACTACTGATGACTATAGCTTTATTATTTAATATAAGTGATATGATAGTATAAGTCTTTGCGTTTTGTTCTTCAGGATCATGAGTCTGACAGAGTTTGACCTGACACTGATTTTGATTGGCATGTGCTGCATGGTAGGGAGTTTGTAAGGGTGGTCTCCATTTACCTGAATTTGCCTGAAACTACCAGTGCTTACTGTAAAGAACTAGGTCTCATTGTGTGAATTATTTGGCTATGGTGAGTTTGCTATGCATTGCTAGGTAGTTTTGTTCTTTATCCTGAAGGCAAATAGGAGACAGTAAAACAATTTAAGTAAGCAATTAGTTTTTATTGCTTTTTAATAAAAAAAGTTAGATGAGACCATAATTTTCTTGGTTAAGTAGATGAATTTCATGGTTAAATCTTATTTTAAACAAATATAATAACAATCATAAAAAAGATAGGTGATGAACCTGGAGTTTATTGAAGTGGTCAAAGCTAGAGATGACAGGGCCCTGAGATAAGCTGTGACAATGGTCATATAGAGAAAGTGGTGGATATGAGAAAGATTTAATGGGTGCTACTTGGAGATTAATTATATCTGGAGTGTTGACTCCATTGATAAGGGACATAATACCTTACAATGCTACTGACAAAAAATTCTGGAGAAATTATGGATAAGGATAATGGGTTGAACATTGATCATGTTGAGATTAAGTTACCTGCAACCTAAGTGGAAATATTTTTCAGAGGGAAATAGGGGCTGGTTCTTGGCAGAGAAGTCAAAGCTGGAAATATATACTGAGGAGTGTTTTGCATTTAGATGATAACTGGAGCCATGATTGAATCAGACCATCCAGAGAATGTGTACCAAACAAGAATTTTAAAGTATTATGGATAGAATGGTGGTGAATTTTACCACCTATGGGGCATACTAAAAAGAGAGAGACTACCTCATATTACAATTGAATCTTCAATCACAGAATTATTGCCATCTCAAAATATTAACTGCTCTACTTAAAATATATAATATCACACAGAAAAATATTGATCTTATCTGTCCCTTTCTGTAAGAGTCCATCAAGATAGTGTTTTCTGCAGCTGAAGCATTACCTACGATGTTAATCAAGTTATATGATCACACCAGAGATTAAATTGAGGAAGGCAGTCGTAAGTGATAATTTTCATGATGCAGCGAGGTAGTCTCATTTTATTTAACAACAGCTAATGACAGAGAAGTGGAAGGGGGAAAGTCTCAGCTGGAAGTGAGTGCTCAGGATTTCATAGAATAGAGGAAATTCTCCTTGGAGCATAGAGATGGTTAAAGTGAGATGGTTAAACTGAGAGGAATTTGGTGTATCCCTATCTTTACTCCAGGGTTCTATTTGCATGCACTGGGTAGACATTGGATATGTCCAGCTTCTGATGATGAGGTTGAGACTTCCTAGTGATCTCCCTGAAATTCCTAAGAGGGCCCGTACAGTGAAATACCTGAGATGTGGATAATGGTGAAAAGCAAGGCATACTGGGACAGGAAATCCACTCCCCCATGCCAGCTGTCCTCAACCTGTAAAGAGTCTGTCACCCTCAGGGCTCTTGAATAAAACCACCAAAGGCCATCAGTTCACAGATTCCATGTTGATTTCATCCAGTAAAGGAGCTGCTTCATCCACAGGGTCGCAAAACAATATAAAATTAGAGGAGGGAATCAAATCAATAGTCAGTCCAGCGAGAGGCAGTATGTGTTCTCCTTTGAGCTGTTAGCAGGTGTGCGGGGTGAATACAGATAAGTTGATAAATGGCTGATTCGATAGACTGGTAGCAAACACATGCTTTGCCAGAGACGACTTTTTAAGTCACCATACATCAAACAGACAGTGTCAGCCTTTGAGGATAAACCTGTGAAGCCTTGTTGTGCTCTTTGAACTACCTCTGAGACCAGAGACTGAAAAGGGGCCTGAGTATTCCTCTGAATCCACTGGGAGGATTGAAAGCTTCAAAGAGGAGAGCCATCATATCCAAGGGGAAATACATTGATTGAAGGAAGCAGTGTGAAATAGTCTTTAATAATTACCAGAAAGCTGGAATCGACTGGTGTTTTGCTGAGCTATATTTTATCTTTATTGGATTAACTGTGACACAGTAGGTTATGTCAAAGGGAATCTGCATGAATATTAAAAGTAAATGTGGTGTGAATAATAGATAACTTACATTAGATGCACCAGCATGCAGTAATTTTTATTCACCTACATAATTAGATTAAAACAAATCTGCTGAATAAAATACATTGTCTTACTATAATCCAGTTTGAAACACCCAAAAGTTATGACCATAAGGATGTTTGCTGGTATTTTACATATAAATACATAATTCACCCTAAGAAATGTTTTCTAAAAGGTTCCTGGTAGTTACAAGAGTAGGTGATTGTGAACATTAATATTCTTACTATTCTAGTAAGAAATACCCTTTAGATCAAATTAAGACTCCTACAATGTTGATACCAGAATAAAACCACCACCATGTAACTTTTATGTTCATCTTTGGGAAGTCAGATCTATTTCTTTTCTGAGCTGGGAAAACTGGCATTAAGATTTCGCTAGTAGATCTCAGTCCTCCCAGTCTTCAAGCTGGCATCTTTTCATCTCCCTCATCTGCCCAGATGCTGTTCACCACTGCTGAAGAAATTCAGCTAGAATCTGTTGTAACAGAAGGTGGGTTCCAACACTGTCTAATTCTACCCAACTGTGGATGCTGAGACTCCCTGATCTACCTCTCTCTGCTTCTGGGCTTCTGGTTGTCCTGGGCTATTGAAAAAAAAGTGTATCCATGTTAGGACGTTTGAATATGGCTCAGCAAAGTCTGTGGGAGGCGTGGGCATCACTTCTGCTGGATTACGTACAGGCAAAATGCTGGCAGATACAGGCAGAAGCCTCCCCTCCCCCACACAGAGGGCCATGTGGCTCATCAGGCAGGGGACAAGTGGGGTTTACTCTTAGGTTGATGAATGGGCTGCCAGTCCCAGCTGGTGGTACTGGCAAGAGATGGTGTTGGGCTCTTTCTGCTGGTCCTGCTTTCCTCCAGGTGATGCTCAGGTGCCACTTGCCTCCCTCGTCCAGTTCCTCTTCCCCTTTCTCAGCCCAGTGCACCACAGCTGGGGTGGCCACATTCCCTGATTTGTCTGGGTCACATCCTGACTTGCTCATTTGGTCCCAGAATAATGAATAATAATGTGCCTTTTCATTCTCAGCAGTGACCTAATTGGACATGAAGTTATGTGATCACCCTAGTCTTGTCCAGTCTTGCTGGGAGGTCACTGTTGAGTCCCCCAGTCTTCTCTTGCAATCTGTTGTTACAGCACAAACTTGTTTCCTTGCCTCCTTCTGGGCATTATGCTCAGGTTCTTAAGAGCCTTTTTTAAATCTCTCTCCACAAAATCAGCTCTTGCAAATGAAAAGTTTGGCTGTCCAAGTAGGTTTCTGAGGCTGGCTTTTTTTAGAAGCTCAAAAGGGAACATTAACTGCTTTGCTTTCTTGTTATATTCCTGCCACTCTAATTCTCCTTGAGGCAATGTAGATGGCTGATGACTGAAAGTGTCATATACAGAAAGGTCCAGAAAAGAAGCCCCAAGGGTTTGTATGAGAAGTTATTTTCTCACCATTCTCCCACTTCTAAGTTCCTAGTTGCAACTTGCAGTCTCAAGATATTCTTGTCACACCTTATGTGCCTGGTGTAAGTTTTATGGGAAAATAATAATCCCTATTAATTACTGAGTATCCAGCGTCCACCACACAGGGTACCTCACTTGTAACGCCCTCTAACGAAGTGGTTATTATCATTATCCCATTAAACAAAGACGTTAACTCACCTATACAAGGCTGTACACCTCATAAATGGTGGAGCCAGAGGTTAAGTCTGGTCAGTTTGGCTCCAGATCTCAGGCCCTTAAAGCAAGAAGCACTCCTCTAACGGCCAAAGCTTGCAGATCTATAACTTGACAGATTAATTAAAATACAGTATAAACTTCCTACTCCTGAGAGAGAGGAAGGTATGGTAAGTGCTGTCAGAAACCCATTTTCAATTGTGTCGCGTGTGCTAAGTCACTTCAGTGATGTCCGACTCTTTGTGACCCTGTGGACTACAGCCAGCCAGGCTCCTCTGTCCATGGGATTCTCCAGGTAAGAATGCTGGAGTGGGGTGCCATGCCCTCCTCCAGGGGATCCTCCCGACACAAAGATCTCCTGTGTCAGTCAGCGGATTCTTTACCTCTGAGCCAGCTGGGAAGCCCTCTTCTGACAGGACGGACCAAACGCTTTCTCTCAAGAATTGCTCTCTTCTCATAATTATTCCTGTCTGTGTGCCTTTCAGCTCAGAGACAAGTTCCCTGCCAGGAAAGGGTCAATGGAGGTGGCAGTGTGGTTAAAAGCAGCAAGTCCGTCCCTCCAAAGGCAGGGTGTCAGGGTGAACCATGGCACCTGAGCTCCACCTACTGTGCTTCTTGAGGTTGCTTTAAAGCCGGGCCCAGCTGGCCCAGAACCCAGACCCACTCTGCTCCCAGGTGCTTGCAGTCAGCTCCGAGGCCCCTACTTCCCGCACAGCCACCAGAGAGGCTGCCAAGATCAGATGGGCTGCGTCCTCCCGCCATGTCTCACAGGCAGTGAGAGCTGGAGGGGATCACGCTAATGCAGCAAGATGCATGTATTTAAAAGGCTGACCGAAAACAGATGAATATGTTCTAGAAATCTAATTCACCGTGTAGATGCATCAGAGCAGAAATCATTTAAGCTCGTCTCTCATGAGGGTTGATACAGTACATAAATAGAATAACTAGCCATTATAGATGTAGACTGCTTTGGGATTGTCAAAGCCATCACCCTGAAATTACGCCAGCGATGTCTAATCTCCAGCATATAGTCGATATGTGTGGGGACCTAAGTTGATAAGGTGGAATTGATCTCTCAAAGGTAAGGCTGTTTTTTTCCCCTGATCGAGTTAGGTGTTCTTCAGTGATGGATGGGGTCAAACCGTGACCAGCAGAATTTGTCAGAATTAACACAGATGTTCCTACATGTGTTGTTTGGGTTGTGATTCTCAAGTGGGGCTTTTATTGTTCCTTTCTCAACATTTCACCACCGTGGCAGATGTTTCCTGAGTGCGCACCCCTTGTGTCGCTTTACATCCTTTGGCAGAATGGTACTGGGTCAGGGCCTCTCATGAGGTTACAGCCAGTGGATCTTGTATAATTTTATCTCCCTTGATCAATGTAACATATACATGTAGTAGAAAATCAAATAGAAGAGATAGCCTTATAAAATATAGCAGGAGTCTTATCACCTCAAAACCTCCCACTGCACTCTCCAAGGGCAATCCTATTTCTGTTTCTAGGGTTTTTTGACAGTTAGACATGGATCTGAACAATTTGTTTTTAGAGTTAATGTTTGATGTGCAAACTTTATATCAGTTTAACTTCCTGATATGATTGAAAAGGATACTCTTAAATTTCATCTTCCATACTCTCTTTTCATTCTCTCAATTTCTAAGTTATATGACAGTTTTTAGTACTGCTAATTCTTACTTTTGAAACTGCAAGTGAAATTTGTAGCCCCTGGTTTCATTCCATGTATCTTTTTCCTTTTGTTTAACTTTTTATTTTGTCTTGATGTACAGCCAGTTACCAAGCAATGTTGTGGTAGTTTCAAGTGATGAGCAAAGGGATTCAGCCACACATATACATGTATCCATTCTCCCCAAAACTTCTCCCCCATCCAGGCTGCCACATAACACTGAGCCGAGTTCCATGCTATACCACAGGTCCTTGTTGGTTATCCATTTTAAGTACAGCAGTGTGTCCATGTCCATCCCAAACTCCCTAACTGTCCCTTCCCCGTCATCCTTCCCCCTGGCAACCATAAGCTCATTCTCCAAGTCTGTGAGTCTGTTTGTTTTGTGAGTTCATTTGTATCATTTCTTTTTAGATTCCACATAAAAGGGATGTCAAACAATATTTCTCCCTATCTGTCTGACTTAGTTCACGCAGTATGACACTCTCTGGTCCAACTATGTTGCTGCAAATGGCATTATTTCATTCTTTTTAATGGCCGAGTAATATTATATTGTATATATGTACCACATCTTCTTTATCCATTCCTCTGTTGGACATTTAGGTTGCTTCCATGTCTTGGCTATTGTAAACAGTGCTGCAGTGAACACTGGAGTGTATGTATCCTTTCAGATCATATTTTTCTCTGGATACATGCCCAGGAGTAGGATTGCAGGGTCTTATGGTAGCTCTATTTTTGGTTTTTTAAGGAACCACCATACTGTTCTCCATAGTGGCTGTACCAATTTACATTCCCCACCAACACAGTAGGGGGGTTCCAATCTCTCCACACCGTCTCCAGAATTTATTGTTTGTAGATTTTTTTGTGAGACCAGACACTGTAAAACTCCTAGAGGAAAACATAGGCAGAACACTCTCTGACATAAATCACAGCAATATCAGTTTCAATCTGTCTCCCAAATAGTGGAAATAAAACAAAAATAAATAAATGGGACCTATTTAAACTCAAAAGTTTTTGCACAGCAAAGGAAACAAACAAAACAAAAAGACAACCCACAGATTGGGAGAAAATAGTTGCAAATGATGTGACCAGTAAGGGATTAGTCTCCAAAATTAACAAACAGCTCATGACGCTTAACAGCATCAAAACAAACAACCCAGTCAAATCTCAGGACAGAAGACTGAAGTAGGTATTTCTCTAAAGAACACATACAGATGGCCAATAGGCACATGAAAAGATGTTCAACATCGCTAATTACTAGAGAAATTCAAATCAAAACTATGAGATATCACCATCCAGAATGGCTATCATCATTCCATACATTTTTGAAAAATGTAGATCGAATCCTCAGATTTGTAAAGTAAGAAATTTTTAGTGCATATATCATTCCCACCTCCCACCCTACCCTCTCACCTCCCAATCTATGTTAAACATTTAATTGCAGTTCTTATTTGACTACAAGTTGATTACAAAAGTTTATAACCACTAAATATCCTAGCATGATTGTAACTATATAAACATTACTTGTGAAGTCAGAAGCCTGCTGCAGTTAAATTTCATTGTCTGCACTTCATACCTCCCTCCATCATTTGAATAACAATAATCGTACTATCAAAGTTACGTACTATCAAAGAAAGAAATGGCTCGTCTCTTTCCCTTTAAAATCATGACATATTGGATTGTTTTATATTTGGGCCATGAGTTATTCTTTTTTCCTGTCATTTCTTATTGCCTTTCTTTTTTTTTTTTATAGTTGAAAGAAATGAATCCCTTCATCATATGCTAAATGTTTTGCAGGGTCTCTTTCTTTTACTTGATATACATCCCTATCTCTTGAAGATACTTTACATGGATCCCACTAACCCCACATTCTAATTTGGATTTGCTGCTTTGTATGACAACACTTCAGCTACTGTCTTAGTATTTCTTTTTATTGGATTCATGATTTTAATAAATTCTCTCTTTGGGGTACTGGAGTATATCCTCAAGTAATTTTCCTCAGACATGGTAAATACAAAGTAAACTTCCTGAGTTTTTGCATGTTTGGAATGATTTGGTTTTGCTCAGAATATGACTCCGTGTTGGTTGGGTTGTTTTGTTTTGTTTTGTTTTTTGATTCATGCTGCTTAATAGACACCAGACTCTTATTGCAAACATTCCTTATTCTCCATACCTTTGGGACTTTTTGTCCTCTCATTTCTTTAGTACCTTCCTCTATATTCATTCTGCTTTCTCTCTGGATATCCTGGTAGGTAGAGGTTTGAACTCCTGGACTGATCCTCCGTATCTTTCATTATTCCTATGTGTTTTTTGTCTTTTTACTCTACATTCTGGAATCTTCAAATTTTATGTTAAGTATGTTATTATGGCAATCATGTTCCAGTTTCCAAGAATATTGTGTCTTCTCTTAATGTTCATTTCTTAACAACCTGTCCTTGTTTTATATGTGACATCCCATTTTGACTCTCTAAAGATCCCAATCATATTTTTTCAAGAAGTTTTTTTAATTAAAATGTTTATTGAGGTAATTGAGATTTGTGTGTGTGTGTGTGTGCGTGCACATGCTCAGTTATGTCTTAACTCTTTGCAACCCTGTGGACTGTAGCCTGCTAGGCTCCTCTGTCCATGGAATTTTCCAGGCAAGAATACTGGAGTGGGTTGCCATTTCCTACTCCAGGGGATCTTCCTGACCTGGGGGTTGAACCCATATCTCTTTCATCTCCTGCATTAACAGGCAGATTCTTTACCTAAGAAACCCAATTGGGATTCATATGCAGTTATAAAATATAATACAGAAATCCGAAACATCCTTTACCCAGTTTTTGCCCCCACCCAGAATCTGCAAAACTGTAGTATGATATCACAATCAGGATATTGACCGTACACGAATCTTACTCAGATTTCTCCTGTTTTGCCTGAATTCATTTATGTGTATGGTCGTGTATTTAGTTCTGTTATTTGTGTAGGTCTGTGTGTTCTTTACCACAGTCAAGGATAGTAGTTCTATTACTACAAGGATTTTTCATGTTGCCTTTCTGTAACCTCCCACCGCCCTCATAGCTCCCTTCACCTCCACTTGACAACCATTAATCTGTTCTCTATTGCAATAATTTTGTTATTTTTAAATGTTATATAAATTATACATTATGCAATTTGGGCGATTTGCTTTTTTTGTTCAGCATAAATTACCTAGAAATTCATCCAAGTTGTTATGTGTATTGATATTTTGTTCTTTATTTTTCAGTATTATTTATGGTATGTATGTAACACAGTGTAACCACTTACCAGCTGAAGGACACCTGGGTTATTTCCAGTTTTTGGCTATCATGAGTAAAACGGCTATGAAATGTTCATGTAGAGTTTTTGTGTGAACATGTATAAATACCCAAGAGTGCAATTTCTGGGTCATATGGTAGGTGCATGTTTAGTTTTACAGTGACTATTGTCACTATTGCAAAGTAGCTGTGCCATTGCACATTACCACCAATAATGTGCAAGTGATCTGGTTTCTGCACATCTTCACCAGAATTCTTATTATTATTTTCTTATTTTAACCACTCTATTAGGTATGTAGTGATATCTCATGGTACTTTTAACCTGCATTTCCTTCATTAATGATGAATATCTTTTAATGTGCTTATTTACTATCTGTATATTCTTGTCAGTGAAGTGTCTCTATGTATCGTTTTGCCCATTTTCTTATTGGATTCTTTGATGGAGGGGTGGGAGTTCTTTATATATTATTGATATTAGTTCTTTACGGGGTATGTGGTTTGCAAAAATTTCCCCTCATCTGTAGCTTCCTTTTCCAGCCTCTTTACATGGGATTTTGCAATGCAAAAGTTTTAAAAAAGACTGTGACCAGTGTTTTCATTTTCTAAAAGTTTTATATACTTTTTTTTTACATTTAAGTGTACAATTCATTTTGAGTTGATTTTTGTAAAAGATGTGATGTTTTATTCAAGGTTTAATCTCTTGTCTATTAATGTCCAATTGTTTCTGTATCATTCTCTGAAGAGGCTCTCCTTCCTTTGTGAATTGCGTTGGTTCTTTGCCAAAATCAATTGAGCATATTTGTGTGGGTCTATTTCAGGGTGCTCTTTTCTGTTCTATTGATCTGTGTGTATATCTGTTTGTCAATACCATACTGCCTCGGTTATGTAGCTATATAGTAGGCCTTAATATGTGATAGAGTGACTCCTCCTACTTTTTCCTTCTTTGTCAAGGTTGTTTTAGCTATTCTGGGGCTTGTGCCTTTCCATATAAATTTTAGAACACGCTTGTCCATGTATATAGAAACCCTAGCTGGGATTCTGATAAAAGTCTCAGTAAACCGACAGGTCAGTTTGGGGAAAACTAACATCTTTACTATGTCAAGTCTTCTAACTCATGAACACTGCATGTCTCTCCATTTATTTAAGTCTTCCTTGATTTCTTTTATCAACATTTTTTAATTTTTGGCATATAGATCCTATATAGGTTTAATTTAATTTTTAAGTTTACTTATTTTTAAATGGAGGATAATTGCTTTATGGTATTGTGTTGGTTTCTGCCATCCATCAGCATGAATCAGCCATAGGTATACATATGTCCCCCCCCCTCTAGAACCTCCCTCCCACTTTCCACCCCATGCCACCCGTCTAGGTCGTCACAGAGCGCCTGATTTGAGCTCCCTGCATCATAGAGCAAACCTCCACTGGCTCTTTGTTTTAAATATGGTAATGTATATGTTTCCTTGCTACTCTCTCCATTTGTCCCAGCCTCTCCTTCCTGCACTGTGTCCACAAGCCTGTCCTCCACGTCTGCATCTCCACTGCTACCCTGCACATAGGTTCATCGGTACCATCTTTCTAGATTCCATATATATGCATTAATATATGATATTTTTCTCTTTCTGACTGGCTTCACTCTGTATAACAGGCTCCAGGTTCGTCCACCTCATTAGGACTGATTCTAATGTGTTCTTCTATGACAGCTGAGTAATATTCCATTGTTTATATGGACCCCAGCTTCTTTGTCCATTCATCTGTAATGGACATCTAGGTTGCTTCCATGCCCTAGGTATTGTAAATAGTGCTGCAATGAACATTAGAGTACATGAGTCTCTTTCAATTATGGTTTTCTCAGAATATACGCCCAGTACTGGGATTGTTGAGTCATGTGGTAGCTCTATTCCTAGTTTTTTAAGGAATCGCCATACTGTTCTCCATAGTAGCTGTATCAATTAACATTCCCACCAACAGTGCAAGACAGTTCCCTTTCCTCCATACCCTCTCCAGCATTTATTGTTTGTAGACTTTTTGATGATGGCCATTCTGACTGGGGGCTTCCCAGGTGATGCTAGTGGTGAAGAACCCCCTTGCCAATACAGGAGACCTAAGAGACACCAGTTCGATCCCTGGATCAGATAGGTCCCCTGGTGGAGGACTTGGTAACCCACTCCAGTGTTCTTGCCTGGAGGATCCCATGGAGGGAGGAGCCTGGCAGGCTACAGTCCACAGCGTCACAGAGTCGGACATGGCTGAAGTGACTAGGCGCACACACGCATTCTGACCAGTGTGAGGTGAGACCTCATCAGAGCCTATGTATGTTAAGTGTGTACCTAAATATTGTCATCTCTTTGAAGTGGTTATAAATGGTGTTGTCCTTTTTACTTAGGTTTCTACAGGCTTACTGTAGTATATAGAAATGGGATTGATTTCATATGTGTTGATCTTATATACTGTGACCTTGCTGAACTTATTATTTCTTACTGTTCTATTATATATTCTTTGAAATTTTACACAGAAAGTACCATATCATCTGCAAAAAGAGATAATTTTTTATCTCTTCCTTCTCAACATATATGCCTTTTACCTCATTTTCTTGCTTCAAGAGCTAGAACTTCCAGTACTGTGTTGAATACTACTTGCCTTATTCTTTATCTTAAAAGGCAATCATTCTCTCTTGTCATGATATTAATTCTTGGTAGAATTTTTGGTAGACACTCTTTATAAAGCAGAAGTAATTTCCTTTTATTTCTAACCTGCTGAAATTTTTATATCATTAATGTGTTTTGAATTTTGTTAAATATTTTTCTGCCTTAATTGAGATGGTCATACGCTTTTTCTTATTTAGCTTGTTGATATAGTAGAATACACTGACTAATTTTTGAATGTTGAACCAGCCTTACATACCTGGAATATATCCAATTTGGTCATAGTGCATGATTCTTTTTACATATTGTTAGATTCAACTTGCTTATAAGTTGTTGAGGATATTTACACCTCAGTTCAGAAGAAATATTCATATATAGTTTTACTTCTTGTGCTATCTGTCTGGTGTTACTATCAGGGTAAGGGATTCTATACCATTTTCCAGACTGAAAGTCTTCAACCATACTTTTTAAGTTCTATTCTATTACCTACAAATTTTCTGTTTTTAACTACTTATTTATTTTTGTCTTTCCTCTTCCATGCATTAGGGGTTCTTAAATGTCTCATGATTCTTAATTTTCCATTTATGAAAGTTTCAGTATTAGGAAGCTGATAAGAAGTTCCATGTAAGTAGGTGGGGCTTGTCTACTTGAGAGAGCAAGTCATCAGTACATGAAATATTATTTAAAACTTCCTCAAGGACAGAAGGCTATTAAAAAACTCAAAGACATAAAACAGAGCAGAGATGTTTGCCCTAGAGTACACATAAGGAGATCTGCTTGCTGATTAGAAGGAAGATGATAGCAGCAAAAATCCTGAGAGGTGTAAGCTATAGCAAATGAAATGGAAAGGACAGGTGACAAGTGGTAATGAAAACACAGAATTATTTCAAGTTCTATATTTGGAACTGTCCGATTTTTCCTACCTCTTTCCTTATCCCTGTCTTCTGTTTTGTTTTATCGACAGATAAGATCTTTTCTAAGTAAGTTGAGATTACGATTGGTACAAGTTAGGGCAACTATCTTAGTGCCAAAGCTCAAGAAAAAATCTTGCTTCATTCCAGATTTTATAGGTATCTAGATATTAAAAGATTGTGTCCTAGATTATATACTCATGTTTTCAGGTTGTTATTTTGAATCAAAATCTAGTAGAATGTATTATAAAGTTTATTTTAAGAAATATGAATCTACCCCAAAGATTGAAAACAATGGTAGAATTTTCATCCAGTTTTTCTCTTTTTATAAAGAATGAGAAACATCCCTCTAATTTTGAAAGCACTAACCAGTTAGTAAACTCTCCCACCTCTTGTCTATAAAGAACATGATGTTTAAAATTTTAGCTTTAATCTCAGACATAAAGTCCCCCCCCCCACCCCCGCCCCATTCTACTCTCACCTTTGTGAATCTAGTTCCATGGGCTGGGTGATACATGGGATAGACAGCTAGGGCAATCCAAGCTTTAGCCAAAGAAAGAAAAGGAACTCAGGCAAAGAATGTAATCAAACTTGAAAAAAGCTCACAACAAGGTTATAGAACACCAGAGACCTCATCTGTCAGGTAAGTTCACAGGGCAGGCAAAAGACAAAGATGCAATGCCTTTTTTTAGATGAAAAGGTTCTCTCCAGCCAAGCAAGATCCTGTAATTGTTTGGGGTAAGTTTCAAAGAGCAATGCTCTTAGAGATACAAAGGAGGTCTTCAGATGTCATCACTGTCATTACTGACAGACAGTCTGATCAAATACTTCCAATGGCAGGGAAGTCAGTAGGAGATTGCTCATACTACCAGAAAATATTTCTTCTATAAACTGTTCAATACATATAACTCCCTGAAATAAGAATGGCTGTGTGTCTCGGTTTGCCCAGAGCAATTATAGGTTATACCTATCATCTTAATGTGACTATTAAGTGTATACCCTTTCATTCTCAAAAGTCTCCTGGTCATCTTCCTACAATTGCTAATATTTAACTCTAGTTTTGTTCCTGAAATTATGAGGTTCTCCATATATGAGGATAATCAATACCCAAAAAAAGATGGTCACTTAGAGGAAATACACTTAAAATAGGAAGCAAAATCTCATGGTGAAAAGTGAAAAAAAGTGTTTTGATTGGGCAGCACTTCAAAACTGAAACTTTAAAGTATAGGAGAAAGTCTATTTATCCTGTGGAAGTGAAAGCTGTTCAGTCGTATCCGACCCTTTGCAACCCTGTGGGCTATACAGTCCATGGAATTCTCCAGGCCAGAATACTGCAGTGGGTAGCCCTTCCCTTCTCCAGGGGACCTTCCCAACCCAGGGACTGAACCTAGGTCTCCCATATTGCAGGTGGATTCTTTACCAGCTGAGCCACAGGGGAAGCCCATTCCACAAGGGAAGCTGCTTTAGGTGTGAGGTTGTTTGAGACTTCTCTTGTTTCCTGAGGTAAGATTGTATTGTTATAACCTTCCCTCTTAGAACTGCTTTTACCATGTCCCATAGGTTTTGGATCATTGTGCTTTCATTTTCATTTGTCTCTAAGTATTTTGAATTTCCTCTTTGATTTCTTCAGTGAACCATTGGTTGTTCAGTAGCATATTGTTTGGCCTCTATGTGTGTGTGTGGTGGTGGTGTTTTTTTTTTCAGTTTATTTCTTATAGTTGATTTCTAATCTCATACCATTGTGGTTGGAAAAGATGCTTGATATGATTTCAATTTTCTTAAATTTACAGAGGCTAACTTTGTGGCCCATCATGTGATCAATCCTGGAGAATAGTCTATGTGCACGTCATAAGTATGTGCGCTCTGCTGCTTTTGGATAGAATGCTCCATAAATATCAGTTAAGTTCATCTGGCATAATGCATCATTCAGGGCCTATGTTTCCTTACTGGTTTTTCTGTCTGGATGATCTGTCCTTTTGTATAATTGGGGTGCTAAGTTCTCCCACTACTATTGTGCTACTGCCAATCCCTCCTTTTTAAGTGTCATTTTCCTTATATATTGAGGTGCTCTTATGTCAGATGCATATATACTTACAACTGTCATATATTCTTTTGGACTGAACCCTTGATCATTATGTAGATCCCTTCTTTGTTTCTATTTTAAAGTCTATTTTGTCTGATATGAGTTTTGCAACTCCAGCTCTATTTTGGTTTTCATTTGCATAAAATACCTTTTTCCATTCCCTCACTTTCAGTCCATATGTATCTCTAGATCCAAAGTGAATCTCTTATAGACAGCATATATACAGGTCTTATTTCTGTATCCATTCTGTAGTCTATGCCTTTCGGTTGGAACATTTAACCCAACATTTAAAGTAATGATGGATACATATATTCGTATTGCCATTTTATTCATTGTTTTGGATTTGTTTTTGTAGATATTTTTCTACCCTTCCTCTTTTGTTCTCGTATGATCCGATGACTTTCTTTCGTGCTGTGTTTTGATTCCCTTTTATTACTTATGTGTATATCTATATAGATTTTGGGTTTGTGGTTACCGTGAGGTTTTGATATAGTAGTCTATACATATATATACATGATTTAAGTCTCTGATCTCTTAATTTCAAATCCATTTCAAACACCTCATATTTGTACTCTCCTCCTGTTACAGTTATTGGTTTAGATATAATATTTGCATGTGGATGACTTCCTACCTTTACTGTATGTTCACCGTTATCAGTGAGCTTTTTCTTTCATAATTTTCTTGTTTCTAGCTGTGGCATTCTCTCTTTCACCCAAAAAAAGTACCTTTACAATATGTTGTAAAGCTGATTTAGTGGTGCTGAATTATTTTTTATTTTGTTTGTTTGTAAAGCTTTTGATTTCTCCATTGAATCAGAATAAGAGTCTTGCTGGGTAGAGTATTCTTGATTGTAGATTTTTCCTTTTCATCATTTTAGATGCCACTCCCTTGTGTCCTGCAGCTCACTTACTTTCTTCCAGTTCACTTATCCATTATTCTGCTATTTATTCTGCTATTCATTCCTTCTAGTGCATTTTTCAGTTATTATTTTGTTCAACCCTGGTTGGTTGTTCTTTATTTTTTCTAATACTAAACTTATTGTAACTTTTCACTCTGCACCCATTCTTTTCCCAAGTTCTTGGACCATCTTTACTAGTCTTAACTCTCTCTCAGGTAGATTGCATATCTACACATCACTTCAGCTGTTCTGAGGTTTGATCTTGTTATTTCATTTGGAATATATTCCTCTTTCTCCTCATTTAGTTATACTTCTATTTTATTTTTATGTATATGGAAGATTAGTTACAGATCCCAGCCTTGGAGAAGTGGCCCTGTAGGACGTATCCTATGTATCCTAGCAGTACACTCCCCTCTTAAGACCAAATTACCAGGGACCAACTGGCCCCCAGGTAGGTTCTGACCTGTGTTTGCAGACTCAGTTCCACAGGCTGTGGGACTCTGTATCTCATGTTTCTGGTGTCTGCCCCCTGGTGGGTGAAGTAGGTCAAGAGGCTCGTGTAGGCTTCCTGGTGTGAGGAGCTGGTACCTGCCCACTGGTGGTGGGGTTGTGTCTTGGCCCTCTGGTGGGCATGGCCAGGTCAAGGGATGTATCTAGAAGTGGCTCTGGGTTCAGGAAGCCTTTAGGCACCATGTCTGTTCATAGATGAGACCTATTACTGTACTATTGTTTGTTTGGCCTGAAGCATACCAGCCCTGGAGCCTAAAGGCTATTCGGTGGGGCCAGGTCTTGGTGCCAATGTCCCAAGAAAGACTCACAGCCACCTCCCACCTCCCCAGAAGACCCCTCAAGACTAGCAGGTAGGTGTGGCCCAGGCTCCTACAAAGTCATTGCTCTCACCATGGGTTATGGTACACACAAGACCTTATGTGCATCCTGCAAGAGTGGACTCTGTCTCCCTCAGTAGTGTGGAACTTCTGTGATCAAGACCTCCTGGCAGTCAAAGCCAAATGCTCTAGGGGCTCCTCCTCCCTGATAGAGAGCCTGACACAGGGTCTGAGAACTCTCACACCTCTGGGAGAACTTCTGTGATATAATTATCTTCAGGAGCCTGGCAGGCTCCAGTCTATGGGGTCATGAAGAGTTGGACACAGTTGAGCAGCTTTCACTTGCCTTTCCAGTCACCCACCCAGAGGTTATGATTATATCGCAAGTGCACCCCTCTGACCATTTCGTTGTGGTTTCTTCTTTGTCTTCAGATGTATGATATCTTTTTTGATAGGTTCCAGTCTTCCTATTGATAATTGTTCAGCAGTTAGTTGTGATTTTGGTGTTTTCATGGGAGGTAGTGAAGTGAAGTGAAAGTCACTCAGTCGTGTCCAACTCTTTGCGACCCCATGGACTATACAGTCCATAGAATTCTTCAGGTCAGAATACTGGAGTGGGTAGCCTTTCCCTTCTCCAGGGGTTCTTCCCAACCCAGGGATCGAACCTAGGTCTCTTCATGGGAGGAGGTGAGCTCAAAGTCTTCTACTCTGCCATCTTGTCTTCTCTCTTTGGCTATTTCCAGATCTTATCTCCAACCAAGATGGGTTCAAACCCACCTTTCAAATGTGAAATTATTCTAGTCAGTTATTTTGGCTAAAGGTTTCATATAGCAGGGCTATAGCTAGCCAAGAACATAAGACCTTTTAAATATGACCTTGAGTATGACTGCCAATAAAATATTATATGAAAGAAGCCCTTGTAAATCATAACTTTGACTTGTCCTGTCTTTTGAGAAAAATGAGAAAAAGCCTTTTTCATTGTAAAATTATGTAAATCTCTGCAAATAACCTACCTTGTGTAATTAAGTGTCTTAGGTCAAATTCCCTTGAGGCATACTCTGTGACAAGGATTTAAGTTTAAATATGCATAAATTGAGGGAGTACTCTTAAGGAAATATCCTACAAGGGAGGAATGAAGCAGGATAAAAGGAAGAGTAAGAACTGAGCAAGCATGTGGAGCAAAACTGTACCACAGAATTGTGTGGTTATGGCCATTCCTTGGGATGGAGGCTGATACTTAAGAACCCATCAGCTAAAAGCAGTTTCTACTGTGTGGAAGGGTCATCAGTGAGCTGTAACAGCCAACATTCACAGCAGCCTGCTAAGAGAGACTGGTGGGGCACCAAAACAATGTCTACCATAATCCATGCCTTGGACTGCCCAAATCCGCTTGTTTCTCCCATTTCATTCAGCCTATCCAGAACCCAAGCACAGTTGCTCCCAGATTCTGTGGTCATAATTCCTAGGGAAATTCACAAGAGGGAATTTGTAGGTGAAACTACAGTATTTGGCATTGCAGTTAGACCCTGATCATAACTGGTATTACTATCCCCATCCTTCACCACCAGTTGTACTTCTCTTATTCTTAGCTCTTATTTCTGATTCTCTGTGTCATGTACCTGATGGGATGACCCAGATCTCGGGCACTTATGAGGCCATTGTTTCTGTACTTGCCCATTTACAGGTCAGCTTGAGCATCGGTTTGCCAAGAGACACCTAAGCAAATTACCTTAATACCAAACATCTTCTTCCCTGCTCCATTATATAGCAGCATTCCTACCACTTACAATGATCAGAGACAATTACCCCTACCAGTGTGATAACTGCCTTCTGTGCCTACTTGTCCACTCACTCAGGGAACCCAGAGTGATCATGCAGCAGCCTTCACTTCAAATTGAGTGAGACTGACTGTGTCCTCTGGTAGAAGTATCTCCCCATCTAGGAACTGGGACCATTTGACTGACAGTATGAACTTGTGAGGATGGGAAGCACAGATTCTCCCATAAACTCTCTGGGAGTAATGAAGAGCAGGCCCCTTTACCTTTACCCTTTGTTTCCTGGACTCAGTATTCTAGCCAGTTAATACTCAGTATCACATAATAGCCACCCCTCTGCTTGAGTCTCAATGATCTGAGAGCCCATGGAATTTAGGTGTGGTGCTGGGAAAGTTGGGAGGGTGAGTGTCTTAGACTAGTCCCTCTGAAACAGAGCCTGAGTAAAGGGTCTGAAAGCAAGAGGCTTATCTGGGTGATGATTACAGGAAGTCTTCATAAAGGAGTGGGTAAATAAAATAGGAAAGAGAAGGAAAACAATACACATGTATCAGTGAACTAGTTACTGCCCTTGGCAACTTTGAATCAATCTCAATAGCAACCTTTGGAGAGATTGTGAAATATACCTCAGAGTTTTCCACCCAAGGAGCTAGGAAGCTAGAGTATTTATTCTTCAATTCCCATTCATAACTGGCTGAGGGCTATGCTTCATTTTGCCCTCTATGTGGGTTAGAGAGAGCCCTCTAACTGAGAGTTATAGAAGTTAGCAGTAAGACACTGCTGGCAAGTATGGTGAATGCCAAGGGCATATGGTAAAGACACCAACAGTATTTACTGCAGGAGTTCCCACCATGCAATTAAAGAGGGATTTACAAGAGATGTTTAGCCTGAGTTACTTTAGGAGAAAGAAAGCTACATTTGTTATATACTGGATTCTGTGGACAAACGTTTACATACTTCACAGTTGCATTCATAGTTCACTTTGATTTAAGAAAACCAGTTCAGAAGGTTGCTGTGTACACCATCAGAACCATGAGAAGAATGACTGGACCGCAGCTAAGAATTTGCAGTATGGCTCCTAGTGGGCCTCATTTTCTCCTTTGGTAAAAAGGCAGGCACCTAATTCCAAGGAGTTTCATTTCTGTAAAAAGCATTAAAGTTATGGGATAAGAGTAACTGTAAAATGACTCCATAAAAGTTGACAGATCTCAATTTACTGGTAAAGAAGTACAAATAGCACATATCAGAACTACATTAGCCAAGACTCTCTAATTACAGATATTTATTAAAATTAATTTAATAGCCAGTAATCTGAAATTTTAAAAGCACATGTGAGAATCAAATAAAATGGAATAAGAGCAGAGTGCAATTTAGACTTTTAAGGAAATTAATGATTTCTGCAGGAATCTTATGACAAAATTACCCCAGACTTCATACACACCCTGAACTGGGCCTGAAACTCTACAGTAAGCCAGATACAGAATCTTCCATGTTTAAGGGTATGACAATTTTAATTTACTTGTTTGAGAGGAATAAGCACAAAGAGCTTCAACAAAGACAATAGTATGGTAGAGTAGAATGAATGTAAGGCTTTAATCAGAAGATCTGGATTTTGGTCTTATGTTTAACACATGACTAGGAAAACAGAGTTTCTAAGCTTCACCAGACCTATTTCCTGAAAGTGATAACAATGATACCTTTCTATGCACATTATTGCATGGTTATATTAACTGAGATTTTTATATGTGTGTATATATAAATACTTCATAAGCCATGTATGCTCAACATGGTTAAGTTCCTAGTTTATAGAACAGTGATAAAAGTGCAAAGCAGAGAGCGTTAACCAGATCCCAAAAATAAAAATCCCATACCATGCAATTAGAAAGCAAAGATGGATGGTACATAATAAAGGCAATTTTGTGTAAACCACTGATAAAAAGGAAATGTTGTTAAATCACTGTGGTAGTGACTTCGATTCCTTACATCTATCCAGTCCTCTCTTCTCCTGGACATGTGAGCATATACTTTTCCCTGCCCGTTTGGAACTGGACAGAGCTACATGACTAGTTGTAACTAAGACAGTAGTCTGTTAGCAGAAGTGATGGCTGACTATTGGGCTAAGAATTTAGCTGCCAATGCAAATTCCTCCAGCACTCCCTTCCCCTACAAAGGTGACTAAGGAGGCCTCAGCTGAGATAGTGGAACAAAAAGATCCTAGCTACCTGGAAAATGAGTTGCTAAGTGGAGGACCATTGCCCTGGAGGTTCACTTGGACCCACAATAGACTTTGCATCAGCAGGAAACTCTGTGACACTGAGTTTGTTTTGTTTATTGATTTTGTTACTGCAACATAATTCAGCCTATCTGACTAGTACAATCAGTAAGGTCATTGTCAGGGACTTCTGTGTTTCTACATATGACGCAACCACAGAGCCCTGAAGATGTTGAACTTTAGGCATCTGGATCTCATTATGTTAATAATCAAGAAAATTTTTTTGTATCAATACTTTCCAAATCTCTTAATTCACTAACTTGAATTAGGCTGAAGGAAAGTTCCTTTCCCTCACTCACGAGTGTGCTCCCAGAATCACTGCTGAATTTTTCCACTATCCCAAATTTATCTTATTTATTAAATATGTAGTATGATGCACCTGGCTAATTGCAATGTGGTTTCTAAGAGGATGGGGATGATTTTGTTATTGTTTATTCATGATCCCACATTCTTCTAAAAGGATTTGGGATATAAATGATGAATTATTCTCCAGTTTCCTTAACTTGTCTTATTCTATAGCAAATGGCATTGCAATGAAGCAATCACTAAAGACCTGGAATTAAGTATAATGTACAGGATATGTCCACTTATAAATATGTAAAATATGGATTATAAATCAGAAAAATGAGCAGCCAGAAAGATGTCTCTATCATTACCACAAAATCTCCATGACCTTGGGCAAATTATTTATGTTCTATAACTATTTCTATATCTATAAAATAGGGAATGTGTTAGTCATTTCAAATATACCATATAAGTAAAGACAGGTAGTACTGAGGAAGGGGAACTTATATAGAGAATAAGAAAATGTTCCAAAGGGCACTCAGCTCATTAGAAAAGAGACTTGCAAAGTAAAATAAAAAAGAACATCTCATTTTAAATTGCAGTGCTTTATCATGTATATATTTGGTTTTTAATTTCTCTTTTATTTTAAAGAACTGACTGGAAAAGAGTAACTGCCTTTTACAGAGAAGAGGGTTATGGGGTGAATTTCTGTAAGGGACACTTTGTTTACTAAGTGGCTTTGGATCTGCTCTTTTAAATACAAATCAATGACCCTAACCTTTAAGATATGTGGTTTTGTGGTTTGGAGTTTTGTTTCTGATTCTCATTTATAGTAAAGACTAATGTAGTGGTTGTCAAAGTGTGGTACCTGGGCCAGCAGAAACAGCAGCATCTGGGGACTTTTTAGAAATGTAAACTCAGCCCCATACTGAATCAAAAACTGGGGGTGGGGCCAGGCCATCTGCTATAACAAGTCCTGCCTGTGCATGCTAAAGTTGGAGAGACATTGGATAAAAGGGTCTTTTCTTAGAAATATGCAAAAAAAAAAAAAAAAAACACCCTGATTCATAACATGTATACTAGTATTCAGAGATCAGATATAAACTGAGTACCTGTAAGACACCATATGGCGCTAGTAGTAAAGAACCCACCTGCAAATGCGGGAGATGAAAGACACGCGGGTTCGATCCCTGGGTCGGGAAGATTCCCTGGAAGAGGGCATGGCAACCCACTCCAGTGTGCTTACCTGGAGAATCCCACGGACAGAGGAGCCTGGCAGTCTACGGTCCATAGGATCACAGAGTCGGACATGACTGAAACGCCTTGGCACAAGACCTTTTCTAACATTAAGAATCTATATTTTCTGGTTCTCTTAGATTAAGATCTGACACCCTAAATTTCAAAATGGAGCTGGTTTTTATGTTTAAGTAATAAACTCTTGAAAATATGCAATTTATATTGGAAGTGCTGACACAATCTTAATGATAGCATTGCAAATGGCGATGCTATAATTAAGCTTCGATCTCCTTTGGGAAAAAAAAAAAGAGGGAGAGAGAACGTGAAGAAGGAGGTTACTGTTCAATGAACTGCTCTGTCATTTGCTGCAGTGATTCTTAATTGTGTCTCATTACAGCAAGGTGATCATTACTCTACTTGTCTGTCTGATTTAGAGACCACTAAAAGTGTCTTGTAACTCGCAGCCGTCTCCCTTGCAACAGTCCTTTGCCTCTCACCCTCATTACTCAGAATCTGTCCAATTATTTGTCATTAAGGTAATAAAAAGGACTGCAGCAGAAAATGTGGGAGGTAACTGTTGGAGGTCTGCCCGGGGAAGAAGAAAAAATGCAAACTGTTTTCAAGGCACTGGGAAGGTGACATCGTTAATTAAGTGTTAGGGAATATGCAAATCAGCCCCACTCTCAAGAGACTGTAATAAAACTGAGAAAACATTATTATCACTGCAAGTAAGAGAAGGCTGTTTTACCCCATCTGGAAGACTGTCATTTTCCGGTGGAGACTCAAGCAAGGAAGGGAGGGGGGTAGGAAGGAGTAAAGAAGGTGGGGCTGTTCGGGACCATTGAATGTGCTTAGGCTGTTAAGAGTTCAGAATTAAGGTGTCAACACAGAGGGCCAGTGGATTACAACTTTTAATGAGGGATGTTTGTCTAATCACAGGATTTGCACACCCAATTTCCTCTACAAAATGACTTACAACTCATCAACAGGCAGTGTTTTTGTAGGTTAAAGGAAGGGGAGAGGAATTGAGGTGGAGGCTGACAGCTGGCACAGGAGGCATCTTGGGTGTTTTCTAAAGGCAGTAATAAAGCACTTGAAGGTATGTGGACACTTGCTTATTTATTAAAAATACACTGACTGCCAACAGAAGCCTGTTTGCTCAAGCTGAAACCTCTGCCTGGAATGCCTTTTCTCCATTCCTCCTACATTTTATTACTGTGGCTAACTCATTTCTTCTCTTTCAAAGTTCACAGCGTCAGTTCCCTGTGAAATGTATACCATGTCCACCCCAGATGAGCATGTCAAAGCACAAAGCACATTGTCGTGCAAATACAGCTTCGGGGAAGGTTCTCTTGCTTTCTTATTCTATCCAGGTTGCAGATGTTTATATAAAACCTTCTAATATGGAGATATGGGAGTCATACCTGACCCTAGAGTTTCCCAGGCAGACTTTCATTTGATCACAAGGAAATGAAAGTATATCTCAACACCATTTAGGAACAGTCATCTTGCATGCTGCATGAGTTAGCACCTGCTGTTTAAACAAGCCACCTCAAAACTGTGATGTTTGATTATTACTCGGGGTCTATATGTGTGCTGGGCTTTCCCCACCTGAACACAGGGTTAGTGAGTCTACGATTGGGCAGGCTGACTCCTTCACATACTTGGGTATTCATTGGTTCTAAATTGGCCTAGAAAGGCCTTGATTTGAACAATTGGGATCTTCTTCAGAGGGCCTCTAATCCTCCAGTAAGTTCGTATATGCTTGTTCCCAGGCCAGTGATAGGGGTTCTGAGAGTATAGAAGCAAGAGGTTGAAGCATAGGCTTGGAACTGCTGCACTCTCATGTCTGTCCATTTTATTGATCACAGGATTACTGTAGGATCAAAGGGTAGGGAACTGTGTCCACCACTTCATGGGAAGAGCTACGATGTCACACTTCAAAGGACTTGGCAGCAGGCAGGATTGAAGAATTGAGGTACTAGTCCTCATTTGTGGCCATGGCCAGAGCTGACTATCCGACACTGTCTGGATCATGGTGGGGTGAAGGGAGGGATCTTTTTATCCCACTTCCCTCTTAACCAGGAATGAACTTCCTTGCTGTATTGATTTCCTGAAGCTGCTGTAACAAATTACCTAGCAGATTACAAAAATGTAAATTTGTTCTCTCACGATTCTGGAGGCTCAAAGTTCAAAATCTAGAGTCATGCTCCCTCCAGGGTATCTTGGAAAGAATTCTTTCCTTGCCTCGTCTAGCTTCTGGTGGCTCCAGGTATTTCTTAACTTGTGACCACATCACTCCAATCTCTGCATCCCTGGTCACATTGCCTCCTCCCTTTCTGTCTCCTGTAAGAACACCTTCCGCTGGATCTGGAGTCTAACCATATAATCTATGATGATGATGGCCTCCTCCCAAGATCCTAACTTAATTTGAAAAGACCCTTTTTTCCATAAAAAGGTGACATTTATAAGTTCTGAGGATTAGGACATGGCTGTATCTTCTTAAGGGGCACCATTCAATCCACTGTGCTTGCCTTCGCCTTATTACTGTAGCTGATTCAGTTATGAGACTAGAAATAGCTCCCATCCCCTCCTTATGTAGATGGAAAAGCAGAAGCCTTGGGGAGATGATGAATGGCAAGACTCTGCAAATGATGGTGACTTGGTTGCCCATTCCATGTCCTGTCCCATTCCTGCTCTACTTCAGTCAGTGGTTTCAAGTAGAAAATTATATCAGGGATCATGCTCATAGAGAACTGTATAACAGGGTTCTAAGAACTCAGAAAGCCTGGGAAGTGAGTGGCTCTGGAATTATTAAATCTGGTTACACATGCCTTAGTCCTCACTGACACATGTGAATTCTTTTTTCAGTTCAGTCACTCAGTCGTGTCTGACTCTTTGCAACCCCATGCACTGCAGCACGCCGTGCCTCCCTGTCCATCACAAACTCCTGGAGTCCACCCAAACCCATGTCCATCGAGTCAGTGATGCCATCCAGCCATCTCATCCTCTGTCATCCCCTTCTCCTCCTGCCTTCAATCTTTCCCAACATCAGGGTCTTTTCAAATGAGTCAGCTCTTTGCATCAGGTGGCCAAAGTATTCGAGTTTCAGCTTCAACATCAGTCCTTCCAATGAACACCCAGGACTGATTTCCTTTAGGATGGACTGGTTGGATCTCCTTGCAATCCAAGAGACTCTCAAGAGTCTTCTCCAACACCACAGTTCAAAAGCATCAATTCTTCAGCACTCAGCTTTATTTATAGTCCAACTCTCACATCCATACATGACTACTGGAAAAACCATAGCCTTGACTAGACAGACCTTTGTTGGCAAAGTAATATCTCTGCTTTTTAATATGATGTCTAGGTTGCTTATAACTTTCCTTCCAAGGACTAAGCGTCTTTTAATTTCATGGCTGCAATCACCATCTGCAGTGATTTTGGAGCCCCCAAAAATAAAGTCAGCCACTGTTTCCCCATGTATTTGCCATGAAGTGATGGGACCAGATGCCATGATCTTAGTTTTCTGAATGTTGAGCTCTAAACCAACTTTTTCATTCTCCTCTTTCACTTTCATCAAGAGGCTCTTTAGTTCTTCTTCACTTTCTGCCGTAAGGGTGATGTCATTTGCATATCAGAGGTTACTGATATTTCTCCCGGCAATCTTGATTCCAGCTTGTGCTTCATCCTGTCGAGCGTTTCTTATGACGTACTCCGCATATAAGTTAAATAAGCAGGGTGACAATATACAGCCTTGACGTACTCCTTTTCCTATTTGGAACCAGTCTGTTGTTCCATGTCGTTCTCACTATTGCTTCCTGACCTGCCTACAGGTTTCTCAAGAGGCAGGTCAGGTGGTCTGGTATGCCCATCTCTTGAAGAATTTTCTACAGTTTATTGTGATCCACACAGTCAAAGGCTTTGGCATAGTCAATAAAGCAGAAATAGATGTTTTCTGGAACTCTCTTGCTTTTTTGATGATCCAGCAGATGTTGGCAATTTGATCTCTGGTTCCTCTGCCTTTTGTAAAACCAGCTTGAACATCTGGAAGTTGATGGTCCACATATTGCTGAAGCCTGGCTTGGAGAATTTTGAGCATTACTTTTCTAGCATGTGAGATGAGTGCAGTTGTGTGGTAGTTTGAGCATTCTTTGGCATTGCCTTTCTTTGGGATTGGAATAAAAACTGACCTTCTTCAGTCCTGAGGCCACTGCTGAGTTTTCCAAATTTGCTGACATATTGAGTGCAGCACTTTGACAGCATCATCTTCTAGGATTTGAAATAGCTCAACTGGAATTCTATCACCTCCACTAGCTTTGTTCATAGTGATACTTCCTAAGGCCCACTTGACTTCACATTCCAGGATGTGTGGAATAGTTACCTACTATTATATAACTGGGTTTCTCAGGTGGTGCTGGTGGTAAAGAACCCACCTGCCAATGCAGGAGACATAAGAGATATGACTTCGATCCCTGGGTTGGGAAGATCCCCTGGAGGAGGGCATGGTAACGCACTCCAGTATTCTTGCCTGGAGAATCCCATGGACAGAGGAGCCTGGTGGGCTATGGTCCATAGGGTCGGCAAGAGCCAAACACTGCTGAAGCGACTTAGCAGGCACATTATATAACTAATCAACACAAAGCTTAACATCTAAATAATATAATCTCTCATTATTCTGGGATTTGAATGCATGGGTAATCTATTCTATTTGTATCAGATGGAGCACTAGGATGGTGGAAAATCCAAATGGCCTAACTCATGTGGCTGGAAGTTGGCACTGGCTGCTGGCTGGAGCTCAGTTGGAGCTATGACTAGGGGGCATGGTTCTCCATCATGTAGGCCTCTCCTTGTAGCTGTCTGAGCTTCATTACATCATGATAACGTGATTCCAAGGAGAATCATCTCAAGAGAAAGGAAGAAGATTCTGACTACTACTTTAAGACATGGCCTTAGAAATATTAGACTATCAGACAGAATTCTGTTTGCCAAAGTGGTCAGAAGACAAACATATTTAAAGGAAAGAGAAATAAATAAATTCTAATCCCTGATGAAAGTACTTCATGAGCATATAGAAACTGGAGGGTTGACAGCTATATTTGGAGGTCAGTCACCACAGCTTTCCTTCTTCTACCCCACCAGCAGGGCCACCACTAGGGTTTCATGAGCATGTCTGGCTGAGTGGGTAAATGAGTTTGAAATCCAACTCGTGCTCCACTTGCTAAACCACTTCCCTTGGCTAGAGCAGGGCTGAATCCACTCATGGGAAGAGGTGCTTTTTCCACGTTTGCCCTATGGGATAATTGTAGCTTTGTCTACCAGCAGACCCATAAGTTGGCACTGTAACTTCCACTCAACAAAACCAAGGTTGTTAGCAAGGGGATTTTACAATAGAGCCAAAAGGATGTTGATCATAAGGTTGGGAGTCCTTTGTTTGAAACTGGCATCTGATACTTACTAGCTCAGTTGACCTAGACAAGTCACTTAACTCTCTGCAATGTAGTTTCTTCATCTGCAGGAGAGAGATGATAATTCTTGCTCTTCATTACTCTGACAGTGTGGTAGAAGTCAAGTGATATACATCTAAGATTACTATGAGAAATGTTGGCTTCCATGTATATGTGAGTCTTTATCTAAAGAGTAAGCTCACTCCCACCTACTTTCACTTTTATTGCTGTCAATCCCCTGTCTTTGTTTTGAAAGTACAGCACCAAGGGTCATGGAACATTGGCCCAGAGAAATCTGCCTAAAGGCAATGAGTTAAGAATAAGGTATCTTTTGTGATGACAAGAGGTTCAAGTTGGAACAAAGATCATCAGGGATTATCACTTGTCTACCTCATTTACCAAGTTCTCTCAAATATGAAACATGAGGAGCTAGGAAACAGTCCCACTTTCTACATCATCCTGTATTTATTTTCCAGAGCCCTCCAGGAGGGAAAATTTTACCTGCCCACTTTAAGTGAGTACAATTCATGTTGAAAACACAAAGCACAAGGTAGATGATAAGGTAATTACCAAGCATATATTGACACTATGTAGAACACTCTGACATTTTTCTGTACTGTGATCCATTGAACTATATTGCTGTGATGACCAAATAATGAATTACTGTTGGGCTTCCCTTGTAGCTCAGTCAGTAAAGAATCTACCTGCAATGCAGGAGACCCAGGTTCAATACCTGGGTTGGGAAGTTCCCCTGGAGAAGGAAATGGCAATCCACTCCAGTATTCTTGCCTGGAAAATCCCATGGACAGAGGAGCCTGGTGGGCTACAGTCAATGGGGTCACAAGAGTCGGACACAACTTAACAACTAAACCACCACCTATGAAAGCATTTTGTGTTTAACACTAGCCTTCTCCTACATCTTCTTAGTACCTTGACCATGACAATAATTGCACACATTAGGTAGGTCTGAATACATCAGATTTCTCATTTTTATAGTTAATGAATATGCTTTTCAGACTGATGTTTATACCCATGTTTTCCATGCAAAGATAATTCATCTGCAGTGGCCTTATCATACATTTGCATGGTAGAATGAATACAGGTGCCAACAGATACCTACAGTTACCCTTGAGGAAAAGGGATAGAATTCATCTATTGTCCAGCATCATATTAATGTAGCAAGATAGGGCCTGACAGTGTTATACTTATTAACTTTTATTCTTACTAATAAGCTGTCATTTACTATACGCCAAGATCCATGATAAGTGCACTGTGTATATTTATTTAACTCTCACTGTAAATCTTGCAAGGTAAGTATCCCTATCCTAGGTGTATAGATGAAGAATTTGAGGCTAAAGAGGTCACCTAGCTTGTCCTATGTCCAATCAGATAAGTACTGGAACTGGGGTTCAAATCCAGCTCTGACTGCCTCCAAATCCCAGCTTCTAGAAAATAATGTTCATTTTTCTGATAAGCTTCTTACAGATTTGTAAATTTCACAGACTGAAAGAAGTAATGAATCCCCTTCACTCCTATCACTTCACACCCCGTTTCTAGAGAAGAAGTTCTGGATTTTACCTCTCATCTGAATTTCAGTCAATAAGCCTATGTGACAGACTTTCCAAACTCAAGGTGAAGAAAATTCTTCAGAGAAGTGGAGGATGTCACACATGTGCCAGCCCATTTGAGTAGCCTTTGTTTACACTATTCAAGCCCACTTTGGGGCCAGACTTAGCCGTGCATGATATCCCAGAACAAACAAACCCAATTCCAAAAGCTTTGGCAAACTGATGCTAATTTTACCGATTTTTTTATAGTAATGGAGAATTAACATCACACATCAGATTGACCATAACCTAAAAGAACAATTTTGCTAGAAATCTTTGTTTCCCTAGGGTTCCCTCCCCTTTATCATCCAGTATATGACTACCCTCTCCCATTTTCTCTACCATCTCTTCAAATGCCCTTTATTAACTTAGTTCTTCCCTCAGTTTGAGTCCCTAATTCAATAATATAAGAATGACAAATACCATATGTAGTATTTATTTATGGAATCACAAATATGACACAAATTAACCTATACATGAAACAGAATCATGGACACAGAGAACAGAGAGATGGTTGCCAAGGGGGAGAGAGTTGGGAGGAATGGAGTATGAGGTTGGGGTTAGCAGATGTAACAGAAGTAAGCTTTTCTATATAATATGGATAAATAAGCCCTACTGTAGCACTGAGAACTCTATTCAATATCCTAGGATAAACCACAAAGGAAATAATACACTTTTAAAAGAAAGCATGTATATTTACATCTCAGTCACTGTGCTGTATGCAGGAATTAACACAGTGTTGTATACTTCAATTTAAAAAATAGGAATTAAAAAAGACTCCACTGGAAAGAAGAATTGGTTCATAAATAACAATTTTGATTTTTTTTCTCTCTCATGTATAAGTTAGTGACAATGCTGAGCATTCCAGAAGGGACATCCACATCTTTTGAGGGCATGCTATATATCTAGATGTTTTCACATCAGTGAACAACTAAACATTAAAATTAATGTTACTATCCTCATTTTCACATAAGATGAATTGAATCTCTGAGAAGTTAATTTGTCCATGTTCATACAGTTAGTAAGTTGAACTATGTAAGGGCTCCATCCATATACATTTTGTTATCCATCCCAGAATGACTAGGCACAACGTTTCCTAGAGATACTCAAAATATTAACTGACTAAATTTATACTCAGTACTAATAAACTTATACCTGCACGAGGGTATTGCAGTCAAGACCTTCACTTCTGTATCTAGGTGAATACTTAAGGGAAATGTATAATACAAGTTACAATCACAAGGGGGAAGTCATTTGGTAAACGCAAACTCCTTTGAAAGAAACTAGAAGCCATAATTTCTGGGGAAAGAAGTGAAGCAAGTTAAGACATTCCTAGAATAAAGAGAAAACTGCAGTGCTAATTCCTGACACTTCTGACATCACTGACAAAGGGGCAAGCGCAGTTCCTCTTAGGATACTAGAGTAAGAGTTTTACTAAGGTAACATGGCACAGAATGTTGTGTGTTCCTGGGTTGCTACTTACTTTTCCTCATGAGAGGACAATGAGACAGTATTTCTCAGCCTCCCACGTGAATGAATTCTAGCCAACAAAATGTGGGCAGCAGTGATATCTGCCCCTTCCAGGTCTGACCCATGGATCCCTTGTATACAGTCCTCCACATTCTAGCACTTTCTTTTGGAAGACCCAGAGGATAGGAGAGCTTTAAGATGCAGAGAACATATATCCCTGAATATCTTAGCATGGTCTCCCCTGAAAGAGACTCAGGTATAAATATCAGGTTGGCCGCAAAGTTCATCTGGGTTTTTCCATAACATCTTAGTACAGAAAAACCTGAACAAACTTTGTGGCCAACCCAACAGTTTATTGGGACAGTGATCCCAGAAGCAGGATAAGAAGGCAGAGATAGTGGGTGAAGGAAGCTATTAAAAGGGTGAGGTATTCAGGTCACTGGGGTAAGGAAAGGGAGCATAGTTCAGGAGATCTCCTGAGAGGCCTGCAAATCCCACCCAGGTTTTTCTGTCCAAAGGTTGGGAGGTGGGAGCATCTGTCATCCTTCCACAGACCAAGAGCTGCCCTCAGGGATATTAACCCCACTGCTGTTCTAAGTTCTCAAGTACCAGGATTGAGTGCGCTCCTCCAACACCACCCCTGAGAGTTCAAAGCTCTCCAGAGAAAGAACAAGGATGCCAACCATGATGCATGCTGAGATGAGATGCTGACAGCAAGAACTGTTCATACCTGTCCTACTTGACAATCAGAGACAAGGATCAAAGATGTGGGCTGAGGCTGATAATGTGTCTGCTGAAAGATGTGGAGCAAAGCATTCCCTCCCCCACATTGAACCAGCCCACACTGAACCCGGACAAGAATGAAAAAGCAGCTTTTGTTGTGTCTAGCCTGAATTTTACAGCTTTTGTTCAGTTTGGTTTGGTTGGAGTGTCTAGGTTACCCTGATAAATACAAATGGGAGAGTGGACAATCCAGAACCAATAAAGTTTCCAGTTTTTTCTTAAACCATGATGCATATTTAATCACCATTATTAATTAGATGTTCAATATTCAGATATCTTAGAGGGAAGCCATGACAAAGTGAAAATAATTTTCCTGAGACTCATTGACAAATTTAAAATGCAATGTAAGTTTTAAACTGAAATTTTCAGTTTTTAAATAAAATTTTTAAAGAACATTAATATTCATAATATTAAAGAAGGGTGGTAAAGTATACAATAAATATTATGGGAAGTATAAATTGATAAACTTTTCCATTAATTTGTATTAATATGTATTAACAGTACATACTAAGGATTTTCTAAAAATTCTCCAGTTTGTATTTTTAGATTCTGAAGCTATCTAATTAGTCTATTTGTTTGTGTCATGCCTTTCTCAAGAAAGTATTCAAAATTACTCCCTTCAGGAAACACTTCTTAAGGAAATAGTCATAAATTCAGACAAAAATTTAAGGCGTGGGAAAAAATCCCATTATTTATAATAGCATATAATTGGAAATTAACTGAATGTCCAATAATTGGAGATTCATTAAGTTATGGCACATCCATATAATGAGCTATTATGTGTTCATCATAATTCATGACTTCAGAAATATTTAATGTCCTTGGGAAGTGTTTCATCCATAAAGTTATATGAAAAAAGATACAAATTTGAATATGCTATACAGTATATAACACAAAATACACATATATAAATTAACAACTGGAGGAAAATATATTAAAACATTAACACTATATCAACATTGTAACAATACACCTGCTAGCAATAGGATTATGGCTAATTTTAATTTTATTGCTTTGCTTTATTTCCTATAATAACTTTGCTATTATGAGTATATATTTCCTTTACTGTTGTAAAATTATTAAAATGTCTTAAATTGCTTTTTCCAAATGTATTTTGTGTACATAATCATGAGTCTGTTTTAGGTACAATCCAGGTGTGTTGGAAAAGTTGCCCTGAGACCCATGGAGCCTTTTGCTACCAAACTTTGCAACAGGTGGACAAAGTTGTACAGGGCATATTATTTACAGCATTTAATTAGGGCAAAAGTGCTTAAATAGGAATGTGATCATGTTGTTCCAGAACTAAAAATCCTCTGTTCCCCCCACCCAGCGCCTTCAGAACGAAGCTCCAGTCCTTTAGGGTGGCACCTGAGACCGTCTCTGTCAGCCCTTGCCTGCTTGCAGAGCTGGCCTTTCCTTCCGCCCACAGCCACCACTCTCCAGCCACAGCAACCTCCTGGTGGTTTGGGAAACACATAGTCTACCTCTGGTATCAGCGCCTTCAGACTGCTCTTTGTTCTTGGAAGAGCATAGGAGTGAGCCGGCAGAAGGGGTGAGCAAGAAAAGCCAGTATATGGGTGCATCATCACACTATTGCTATGAGGAAAGAGACTCAATTCACTGGTCTCTCTTGAGAAGCCTACAGAAGTCCTCCCATATTCTCTACTCAAAGGACAAAGAGTTACAAGCATTTATCCATCAAGTCCCATCTTCCGTTGATTAAAGTTGCCACAAGGGCATTAACTCCCTTTCATGTTTAAAAAGCTTGCACAGTAAGGATGCCTGCCTCTCCCTGACTCCCCTTGACTTACTCTTGTTGACCACTCAAAACTCATTTCAAAGTTTCTTTGGAAAGATTCCCATGATCACCTTCTATACCAAACTCCTAAAGCTCCCTTAGATATCTCTACTCCAGGTACTGTTAACATAAAGCTCTCCTACAACTAAAATAGCATCCTGTAATCATGCAGTCTACACTTGTAAGCCTTCTCTCCTATCCCTGGTGCCACAGGGGCAGAATTTTCCTTCCATTTCTGTGCTTCTGCCTGTATTCTGAACCTGCACAGGATCTGGCAATAGTAGGCACTTTATACATATATGTCAGTTGAATGAGTGCAGCAGGTAGTGATACACTTTTAACTAAGCATAATAAACACTACGCCTATACCCCAAATTGTCTTCAGGCAGCCAACTGAGTCATTCTCCTGAGCCAAGTCTCAACAACCCCTACTCCGAAACCACATCTCATTTAAATCTCGGATAAGCTGCAGAAAGCAGAGCTATATGAAAGCCTGTATCGTCTATCTGTGTGCCAAGAAGATAAACCAATCCCTATAGAGAACTTACGCAGTATATAGCACATCACAGTAATACATTTGTGCCAAATCAGCCCCCTCCCAGCTTTACAATTGTTCACACATCCTCTCTGCCAACCTGGATATGCTTTCTCAGTCAGACTTGGCTTCAGACCTCATCGATAACAGTCCCTTGAGATCCCCAAATCCTCAATTCTGACTTCTACAGGATCCTTTTTTTTTTTTTTTCCTAGTCTGGGGCTATCTCTAAAAGTCCCCACTCTGAAAACTAAGGCTAAGATTTACTTTATTTTCCTCAATATGCTTTACATATTACATTTTATTTTATTCATTACAAATGCCAAGGGGTAGTTTTCGTATATAATTTGTACAATGGCACAAAGACAAAAATATAAGCAATAAATACTGTTTTTTACCAACAGTTATTCAGCCCTATTATCAACAAAATTTAAGTATCTCTGTCAAAATTCTTAACAGTATCTTTCTGTTCCTCATTTCTACCACATGGCACTCAAGTTCTCTGCTAAATACACACTGAGAAAGTAGTTAAAGAATATTAAAGAGATAACAAATTATTAGCCTTTCCAAGATATTCACAGGTTCCTGATTGGACCATATTTTTAGTTGTGCTTTTTGGTCAATCCACACTTCTATGTGGACGGAGGCATGCCTAGCACAGCTGTCCCTATAATCTCGGATATCTTATTGTCTCTTGTGACTCAGTGGGGCATCTGGGAGAATCAAGCAGCCTCAGAGTTCTTGAGTAAGTTAGAAACTGGAACCACTCAATACTAATAATTTTCATTAAGTCATTAAACATTCTTTTCTCACAAACAAACCGATACAAAAGACATTTTGTAGTGGAGACAAGGGAGTCAATATTTTTCTGTTAAAGGACAGACAGTAAATATTTTAGGCTTTCTGGGCCGTATGATTCATCTCATCTATTCAGCTCTGCTATTGTAATGCAAAAAAGCTGCCACAGACACTATGTAAGCAAATGGGAGGGGCTGTATTCCAACACAACTTTATCTAAAAAAGCAAGTGGTAGGCCAAATTTGGCCCATAGGCTGTAGTTTGCCAATCCCTGGTCTGGATAAATCAATATTATTCTCAAAAATCTAAAAAGTTCAAAGGAAAACAAGCCTCTCAATAATTAAACTCTTATTTACCAGGTTTACCAGGATGCCAACAGCACAGCTATTTCTTTTAGTAAAGCCAAAGTATCAAACTGACCTGAAGCTCTGTGATAGGTGGTCTCCAACATCTAGCACTGAGGCAGCTCGACTCTCGCAGAGTCCTACTGATCTGAGCTCAAGGTTTTGTTCGGTTTTCAGTAATAACCAGTAACTCACAGTAAAGTGTATGCTAAATAAGGAAATCTAATTACATTCAAATAATCAGAATCCATATATTTTGCTTAAAAGTAACAGGAAAGAGCTAATTTGATTTCCTAATGTAATACACAAAAACACACTTCCTGTATCAGAGACTCCCTGGAAATCCTGATGGAAGGCTCCAATTTGACATCTTAAAGGAAAAGGAGATGATCCTCTTGGAAAAAGACAACCAGCAGGCTGTGTATCTGCCCAATTCTACTTTCTCTTTTTCAGGTCTTTTCTTGCTGAAACTGGATTTGTACTGATTAGAAGCTATGGTTTTCAGAGAATTCAAGATAGATTATTTTTCATAAGGTTGCATAAGCACTTCTATTTCCTATTCAGGGTTTAGTTTTACTTGAAGAAAAGAAAAACTATGAGTCAGAGGAACTTGAGTGCATGAAAAAGTTACTACCGAAGGATTGTAGACTAGCAAATGAAGTGTTTGAAGATTCAGTTACCTCGAAGTAAACCCCAAATCTTTATACCTTCCCTCATTGAGCTGCTCCTCTAGGCCAGGTGCTTTCACTTGAGAAATTCACTGGCCTCAGACAGTGGGTAAGGAAGAATTTCTCTCTTAGATCAACTCACACCGATAACCAGTTTTCAGGGGTAACTTAAACAAAACTAATGCATTTGACTCTATTAGCATATTTAATTTTTTAACATATAGTCTAATTTAGGGGATTTTAACCTTTTGGTGCTATGGACCTCTTTAGCAATCTGCTTATGACTTTGATCCCTTATCAGAAATAAGATTATTAAATTCATAAATTAAGTTACATAAGTAAAGTACATGTGAGTACAAAGGAAACCAAATTTATTGAAGTATGATTGTCAAAGTTTTTTAATGTCCTTTTTTCTGCCTTTTCCATTTTTTTTGTTATCTCTACTTCTTCACTTTCTTGCCATTCTTTCTCTTTGTTCTTTTAGTAAACAGAGATTGAGGAAAGAAAAAAACAAGCTTTTAAAGAAGCTAAGAATCTCTGCATTTCTAAGATTCCATGTACCTACCAGTAACAGAGAAAGCTAAAAATCCAGCCAACTAAGAAAACACTAATCTTCTTTCACCTAATCCAGTTCTAGATAAACCATGGACTCACCTCATCCTTGATGTTGAATGGGTCTACCTAGTATAGACAGTAGGCGTTATTTTCTGACCATAGCATTATTCTTCCAATCAGCACCTCCATATATGGAGACCTATCCATCATTTGGATCTCAACTTGAATAACATACCCCTTCTGAGAACTTTCACTGACTCCCAGGATTCTGGGCAAAAATACCACACTTTGCAAACCAGCTGTACACTGAATATCAGAGAACTCAGCAAGTCATACAATACCTGTAATTTCTGATTTACATTTTAACATGTTTGTTCCCTACATCGGCTTCCTTCCAGTGCCCGGTACAAAACCTTGAATACAGAGAGACTCAAGGAGTATTTGTTGGAGGAAAAAACCATCCTAACAAAGCAGGCCTCCAGCACCACATTTATTATCATTCCTTGCTTTTATACCAAACTTGGTCTTTTCCCAAGAAAGCCCTGCAGTCGGATGGCGTAAGGCATCTCTTTCAGATTAATAACTAATTTGCAGAATTTCTAGTTGAATCCTTAAGATTTTCTTTTCACCAAAAGACATGTGTTAGAATGTTCATATCAGCACTGTTCATTATAGCCACAAACTAGACACTACCCAAGTGCTCAGCAAAGGTAGACGGATGAATAAGTTACGATATATTTACATACCAGAATACCAGAAGGCAATGAGAATAAAGAAACTAATGAGTAAATCATATAACCAATTCCGAGTCAAAAAAAAAAATTGAAAAGTGTAGTCGCTCAGTCATGTCCGATTCTTTGTGACCCCATGACTGTAGCCCACCAGGCTCTTCTGTCCATGGAATTCTCTAGGCAAGAATACTGGAGTGGATTGTCATTTCCTTCTCCAAGGGATCAAACCTGGGTATCCCACATTGCAGACAGATTTTTACCATCTGAGCCACAAGGGAAGCCCTGAGTCAAAGAAGCCATTAAAAATGTACTTAGTAGATGAGTTCATTAAAAATAGGTGAAATGGGAATTTTTTTTTTTTCAACAAATGGTGCTAAGACAACTAGATATCCACACACAGAACAAAAAATTTGGAATCTACCTCATATTGTATACAAAAAGTATACCAACAAGGACTAAAATATAGGCATAAGTAGGCACGATCTTGGATTAGGCAGTATTTTTAACACAATATCCAAAGCACAAACACCACAAGAAAAATAGACAAATTGGACTTGATCAAAATTTTAAAACTTTTGTGCTTAAAAGGACATCATTAAGAAAATGAAGAGAGCCACAAAATGAAAGAAAAATTTAGCAAATCATGTGCTTGATAAGATATCTATATATAGAATGCATAACAAAGTATTACAACTCAATGACAGAAAGACAACTGAACCTAAAAGTGGACGAAGAATCTAAACAGTTTTCTAAGGAAGATACAAAAACCCCTAAGCACATGAAAAGATGCAATGTTATTGGCCATTAGGGAAATGCAAGTCAATGCCACAATGAGATACCATTTTATACCCCTGAAAATGGCTATCACTGAAAAGACAAAAAGACAATCACAGGATGCAGAGAAATCAGAATTCTCATACACTGTTAGTGGGAATGTAAAATGGCACCCCTGCTTTGGAGAACAGTTCGGTAGTTACTCAAACATTTAAGCATAGAGTTATCATGTGATCAATCCAGCAATTACATGCCTAGGAATGTATCCAAGAAAAATGAAAACACATGTCTGTACAAAAACTTGTACATTATAGTAGCATTAGTCTTAGAAGCTAAAATGTGGCAACAACCTAAATGTTCATTCACAAATTAATGTATTTTTAAAATGTGATGTATCCATACAATGGACTATTATTCAGCAATAAAAGAAATGTGTTGGAACATGCTACAACATGGATGAATTTTTAAAATATTATGCTAAATGAAAGAAGCCAGTCACAAAGGAACATATATTATGAACAAGTTATGAAAATTTATTAAGTGGTATGTTGATCATTTTTTAACCGTTTAGTGTCTATGTTTTCATGAAATAATTTTTATCTGAAAAAAATCTAACTTGGTCTGGTAAGCAAGAAAATGTTCCCCCAAACTACCCATATATCCAACTAGCCGTAGGAAACGGTGAATGTGTTACCTTAAAGGGAATGGGGGGTTGCAGATGGAATTAAGGTTGTCAATAAGCTGATCTTAAAATAGGGAGATAACCCTGGATTATTTATGTGGCCCCAGTGAAATCAAGGTTCTTAAATGTGACAGCAGGTAGCAGAAGAACAGTCAAAGTAATGTGATATGACCTGAGAAAGGTTTAGCTTGCCACTGCTGACTTGAAGATGGAGGAAAGAGCCGCAAGTCAAAGAATATGGCAGCTTCTAGAAGCTGGAAAACACAAGAACATGTGCCTACTCAGAGCCCACAGAAAGGAACACAGCCTGGCAGACACCTTGATTTTTAGCCCAGGGAGACCCATGCCAGACTTCTGACCTCCAGAACTGGAAAATGATAAATCTAGTGTTGTTTAAACCACTAAGTTTATGGTATTTGTTTCAGCAGTCATAGAAAACTAGTACACTGAAAGACATCAGTTTCTAAATACCCATTAAATCAGAATTGAATAGAATCTTCTTAAAGATAGCCTCAGGAAACAGAAAAATTACAGAACAAAAATCATTTTCTGTAATGAAGCAGAATAACATTGTGTATGGACATAGACCCAGCACTGATGTCAACCTCTCATATATCTCATCTATGACCAGTGATAGCACATCCCAGTAAAGAAGAGAATTAATAGCTAACATGTCCCCAGATGACCCAAACCCTGGCAAGTGGCCAATTTTAACAAGGTGTTATGCAGTAAGCCAATAAATCTAGATAGCTGTAAAAAGTAGTGGCTAAGAGAGAAATGAATGGGAAAATCTCGAAAGTTTTTGACTTAGATCTTATGACGTTCAGTTGAGTAGTGCGCTCCAATTTTGTTCGGATTTCAAAGCTCAAATGTCAGACAAGATTTTTAATAGATTCTTTTCCAAAACCACAAAAGCCACATCGAAAGGAAAATGGGCTGGGTAACTCTTGGAGCATAAGTATATTCTTAAAATTTACTCTAGTTTCACCTTTGCATGTGCAAAATTAGTGACAAGTACAAAATGAGCCTGAAAGTATGGTAAGAAAAGGTGGTAAGGTGGTGGTCATGAAGACGATTGTTACCACAGTCTTTAAGTATATTCAAACAGTGTTCTGGAAACCACAAAACTTAGAAAACATGACCCCTGCACCATTTTCTTTTCCTTTAAATAGGAAATACTCAAATTACCCAATAGAATAAAACTCCTCTCATTCTCTCTCACTCACAAAACCCAAAAAGACAATGTGTGAGTTCAGGCATAGGGACAGCCTCCTCCCTAATTTTAATGTGGCTGAACTTTTACCCAGAAATTACATAACACACTAAGTTTTAGGAGAAATAATACTGTTTCTACCCTATTCAAATTAGAATATTTTTCACATCACAAAAGTGTTCCCCTGATTCAAGACATAGCATTCAACTGTGAAATCAATTTCTAAATCCAAAGAGTAACATTTATTCCTAGTGCTACCGTTCCATGATTCCATGAGAGAACAATTCCCTTCCACTCTGAGACTTTGGGCAGAGATCAGAGCAAAGGTCCTGATACCATAAACTTTCCAACAATGTCAAATCCCAAAACAGAAAAGAGGAAGGAAGGGCCTCTGCACTCCTTCCTGAAGCTCATCAGAGCCTTTCTTGGTTGGTCTCAGAGAGAAATTGCCTCCCTCTGTACTCTTTAATTTTCTCTCTTCATATTCAACATGAAGAGGGACCCGAGAAGGTTAACTGAAGAAGGTTAACTCACACGCAATATGCATTACCCATTGCCCTTTCCTGATTTCAAATTAAGTATATAATTAGTGGGAAAGGAAATCCATGCCTTCTGGTGATGAAAAATTAGGAAATCAATAGGTGGTTGCCTCTGCAGGGACTCAGGGGGATTTGGGGTCGTCAGTTGGGGCTGGCAGTTATAATATCTGAAGTAGCTACACAGGCATCCTGTTCAAGCCTCAAAGCACTGAACAGATGCCCCACTTCTGGGCTGGCTGGCTCTGAAGACTTGAAAAGAGAAGTGAAAAGATGAAATTGATCTGAGAAAATGTAGGTAGCAAAGTAAAGGCAACAAGATTGCTTTTAATACTTCCAGAAAGCTTAGGAAACAAAAGATTTATACACATTTCTCAAAATATTAAAATGGAGAGAAACTATTTTCTCCTCCTTTCCCCCACAACCACTACAAGTGATGCATTCCTTCGAGCACTGTCTCCTGCTTCACGCAGGAAGTTGTTATGCAGCTGCCCTCTTAGGTGTTGGAGGATATATAGCAGTTTTACCCCTAATTGTGTGCTGCCTTGATTTTATGGCCTGCCTGCACAAGCCAGCATTATTTTAGTGCTGTTTAGGGGATGAACACGTTTACTGATGTGTGGAGCTTTCTGTGTTCATAAACTCCTGCATATGGGGACTTGAATCAACCTTCCTGTGTAAATTTTTTCGGTGACACCATCCTTTTCTAAACACTGGTAACCCACGGCCAACTGAGGAAATACACGGTCAGGTTCATTTATTTGTATTCAGTCTCTCTCCTCGGTTGTACAGTGCTGTGGAGCATACAGTTTCAACACTACATAAATAAACCACAGTTGTGTTCATTCACTTAGGTTTATGAACAGTAGAACCCAGAATTGTTTTTCTGCATTACAAGCCTCAATGATGGCTTTTAAAGAAATAGACTATTTAATTAGCACCACTGGATTTTCCCCCACAAGACAGATGTAATGTCTCATGTAGCGATCTGTATTTTAAAACTATTATAATTTGTGCAATAGAAAATTAACCTAGATTGAGATCACAGATGTCCTTTTGAGTTATTTTTAACCTGGTTTCTTTAAACATAACTGCTATTCCTTTCCCTTTGACTAGCTTACCAGGAGAGGCTCCTCCTTCAGACCTCATGGATTTTAAAAGCAGGGGCTTTGGAGGGAGCCAGACTTAGATTCTACTTCTGACTCATTCTACATGGGCTCTCTGGACATTCATTTTAGTGCCTTTAATAGAGAATATTTTTCCTGTATTTTAAATTATTTAATACAGCCACCATGGAGAACAGTATGGAGATTCCTTAAAAAACTAGGAATAAAACTACGATATGACCCAGCAATCCCACTAGTAGGCATATACCCTGAGAAAACCATAATTCAAAAGGATACATGTTCCCGCATGTTTATTGCAGCACTGTGTACAACAGCCAGGACATGGAAACAACCTAAATATCCATCAACATGAATGGATAAAGAAGTTGTGGTCCATATACACAGTGGAATATTATTCAGCCACAAAGAGGAACAAATTTGAGTGATTTGAACTGAGGTGGGTGACCCTAGAGCCTGTTATACAGAGTAAAATAAGACAGAAAGAGAAAGACAGATGTTGTATATTCACACATATACATGAAATCTAGAAAAACGGTACTGATGAACCTATTTGCAGGGCAGAAATAGAGATGCAGATGTAGAGAATGGACTTGTGGGCACAGCAGGAGGAGAGGGTGGGACAAATTGAGAGAGTAGCATTGATGTATATACACTACCATGTAAAATAGACAGCTCCTGGGAAGCTGCTATATAACACAGGGAGCTCAGCCCAGCACTCTGACAACCTAGAGGGGCGGGATGTGAAGATGGGCAGGATCTGAGGATGAGCGGATATGGGGAGTGGGAGGGTGGGTCAGGAGGGAGGGGATATATAAACTTAGGGCTAATTAACCCTATGGCAAAAACCAACACAACCTTGTAAAGCAATTAAACTCCAATTAAAAATTTTAAAATTAAGTGTTTAAAACATTAAAGGATTAACTATATTATGCTTTGCCACTGGACTGACTCATACTCCAAGTCTCAGATTTATCTAGGGACCCAATGGACATGACTTTGAGCAAGCTCCAGGAGATGGGGAAGGACAGGGAAGCCTGGTGTGCTGCAGTCCATGGGATTGCAGAGAGTCAGATACAACTGAATGACCGAACAACAACAACTAGCTCATCCCAACTGAGGCACAGATGTATCCCCAGTCCTGTATATATAGGAAGTAGCCATCGTAGACACTTCATAAACTCTTAGTACATATTTTTCCTCACTGAACAGTGCTACTAACCAGGATATACACTCATTAGCATGGTTCATGATACAGCAGTCTTGCTTTCCATGTGTTCTAAGTTCTTTTGAACTTGGCAGATTTTTGTAGCTACAAGAATGAAAGGCCCATCCTCCACTATTTGAGCCATGGCCAGGCTTCCAGTAATCACAATCTGTAGAGAAGTCTTGTGTGACCTGCCTTTACGCTTAGAGCAACAAATCATACGGGGTTAAAAGTTGTGCTAAGTTCATCATACTGCCTCTGGTAAAATAAACTGATATTTTCCAAACTTTATGGGTTGGAAAGAGCCCTCTTGGTCAAAGTTAAAGAAACAAATTCACTTGTGTCACTAGAAAGAACTGAATAAGGCGTTTTCTACAAAAACCCAACCTATCATGGGTATAAACTTTTTTTTTCTTTGGTTTGTTGATTTGAGGGCCCTCATGAGTCTAAAGTTCTTGAGTACTTGAGATTTTTGAAGAGTAAATCTTGAAAATTATGGTAATAGTCATTTTTTTTCCTTCCTCTTCCAATGGGGCACTACATCCAGGCAAGAGACCTCTGAACTTTGGTCCTGTATACATGATCAGATAAGGGCAGAAAGTGAAGAAAGTAAGAGAAGGGATGAAAGGAAAAACAAAAGTTCAGAAAGGAAAGAGATAGGAAAAAACGTATCAAGAGAAAACGAGACAGAGGAATTCTCAGTCAGTCCAGTGTTGAGACCCTGGGCTTCCACCTCAGGGGCACAGGTTAGAACCCCGGCTGGGAAACTCAGATCCCACATGCCATGCGGTATGGCCAATAACTGAGTAGAGAAAATAACATAAAAAGGAAAACACGGCTTTTGGGAACCAAAAAAGACAGTGGGAAATCTGGAAATAAAATTATTAAACTAGTGAGCAATGAGATGGAGGAGGAAATGAGACACATCCCTTAAAAGTGAACTATGTTGGAGACACCAATCATTGTGACCAAACAGGTCAGACAAAGTATAGGGAAGAAAACCATACAACTTGAAGGTCAGGTCTCAATGGCAGAGCAAAGAGGAAAAATAAGGTGAGTATAATAATAATGCATAATAATGACCTAGTTAGAATGATAATTAAGGAAAAGGGGGGAGGAATTTTGTATGAGTTGTATTGACAGTTTGCTCATTTTTTTGTTTTCACCCGTATAACTAACCCCAGCTATAGTCATCCTTTCTGCACAACCACCACCACCTACCAGGGTTCTGGCATCATATAAATACATCTTTGTTATTTTCTACTGTGGATGAGTGCTTTGCCCATGAACTTGGAATTCTTAAAGCTCACTGTTCTCTGACAGACCTAAATTCTAGCTGAACTAAAAAAAAAATCAATTGGGAAAATGAAAAATATAGCAGAATACAGTAAGGACCACACACATAATGTTTGGCTGCTTTATCCTGTTTCTCACTCTTATGTACATTTAAAAAAATCTATGAGCATTTTTAGAAAAATAAAAACACCAGGATATTTGGGAAATATTAAAACTCATGACATTCACAGAAGAGTGAGGAGGATGAAAAGAAACGAGACAAGTTGATGATGGCATCAGTTAAATACGTTCCCCTTGAGGTGCTCCAAGAAGGGAAGTTGTTCAGCCATAAAACAAAGACAGTTCATCGTTCTGCATGACTATCCCTGAAAATAGACCAAAGCATTTTTCAAAATCTTTGAAAGCTTCAAAAGGAGGGAAGAAAAGTTCTTCGAAAACTCAAGTCACATTGAATCAGAAAATATGTGAAGCTGGAATAGAACTAAGGAAGGCTTTGATGCCACACAAAAGATGTTCAGAATAAAGTACTGAGCAGAACAACCAGTCTCAGAACCTAAATGGTAGAAGCAGTAGAAGATTAGGTTGACTCAACCATCCATATTTGTTACTTTCAAAAAGAAATTAAAACTATTTTTCCAAAATTTTCAACTCTTTTTCAAAATAATACATATATATACACAAATACATATACATACACAATTCATACACATATATATGTGTGTGTGTATAAGTATGTACACATATAAACATATACTAATGATATACATACAATATGCATGCATATGTGTATGATTTGTGTGTACATATTATATATGTACAGATACATATATGTGTGATATGCATGATGTGTGTGTGTGGTTTTTTTTTTTTCAATAGAGTAACTATTTCAAAGAGTTGTTCTTCCAGGACTGAGTAATATTTTACCAGAAAGGGATATTCTGGAAAGGTTAAATTTAAAATTCAAAAAAGTAGACTTGGTGGTGTAAATGTCCTGTAGGTAAGAACATTTGAGATCTGGTACCCAGTAGGCACACAATGATCATTTGTTGATTGAATAACAACTGCATTGTTATGAAAGAGAGAGGTCATTATTATACTTACAGGCTGTGTATGTAGTAAAGGATTTCAGTGACTCCAGGAGCCCTTATTTACTATTTTTATTACCATTTGGTAAAAATCAATTGTCATAATTTCTAGATTAAAAAGGAAAACCCTACAAAAGCAAAGAGAAGAGGAAAATCATGAGTTCAAAATTCTCTCCTAGGAATGAAGTCCAGAGGTGCACTTCCTGGGGCCTGCAGTTATATTCTGTTACATTCCTCCTCTGCTTCCTATTGGCATTAGACTAGGTATGTAACTGCCCTGAACTTCACTCCTCATCTCTAAAGTAAAATTCATGAGTCCCCTTCACCTTCACTCCAGCCCCAGGATAGAAACGTTAAAGAAGGAGTTAGAGGGAACAGAGCCCAGAAACTGAGCAGCCCGAGTCTACACCACTCACTGCAAGCAAAATATGCCAATCATGACTTTCAGATAGGATGTTAAAGGCTACAGAAACCTTTTTGGAAACAATAGAAATGAGAGGTGAAGCAAAATTTTTAAAGTACGGTTTTATAAGCTGAGTTATGTCCTTCTCAAAACCTACAAAAGTGAAGCTCTGACCCCTCGTAACTCAGACTGTGACTGTATCTGGAGACTAGGGTCTTTAGAAAGGGCAATTAACTTAAAATTAGGTCACCGTGGGGGCGGGGAGTGGGTTAGTCCAATATGACTGTTGTCAGTATAAGAGGAACAAACTTGGACATATTCGTGCACATACATAGGCCCAAAAGTGATCACTGCAAGAAGGTGGATGTCTACAAGTCAAGGAGAGAGTCCTCAGAAGAAACCCACCTTGCTGACACTTTGATCTTGGACTTCAGCTTCCAGAGTGGTGAGAAAATAAATTTCTGTTGGTTAAACCGCACCCCCGACGTTAGAGTCACATCACAAATATATTAGACAGAGTAGGGCAGGGGGGAAAATTCATAGAAAAGGCAAAAGAAAGACCTCCAAAAATACCAGAAGGGATCTCCTTGTCCCTTTGACAAGCAAAGTACTGCTACTTTAAAGGAACAAAAACGTGGATGCAGAATCACTTCGCAGTAAGATCTTAGGGGGACATCAGGTACGTTCGTGAATAATAAAATGGGGCAAATTAGTGGCAACGAATCAAAGACAAAGTGCCACCACCTGCCCCTGGTTAGAGGGAGATCACACCCAGGCAGTGGATAAGGTGAAGTCAGAATGAACATCAGAGGATCTGGGATGCATCGTGGACTGCAAAAGGGAGCTAGGGTCCTACAGATTCTTATGGGGGCTAAGGATGATATATGAAAAAAGGCAATAAAGTTAAGGATAACTTTACCCTGTGCTGAAAAGTGGTTTTGTGAATTATCAGTTCTGTTACAACTCATTCACCATCTGAGAATGAAGTTAGCTGAGATAAGGCTAGAAAAGCAGGTCAGGGCTTATTATGGAGGATATCAGTGCTAAGGTGATTAATTTATTCTTAATTGGTAAGGAAAAATCAAGTCATTGAAAGTTCTCACTGACAAACTCTTAGTCGTTATGCCAATAACTAGACTGAGAGCAATATTCCAGGGATCTATCTATATTATTACCTGGATTTACTCTCAACTAAAAGTGTGAAATTTAGAATTAACCAAGGGTAATGTGTGATGGCAGAATATCCTAGGCTGTGAAAATAAATCTGTGGAATATGAACAGACATACACATAGAGTTTTTAAGTGGATTAATTTTCACTGCAAATGAACACGTGTTATGTAGTATTACTGCTCATCTAAATTCTATAAGCCCTTTTAATCTAACAGAATCTAACTGACCCTGGTGGGCTCCACAGGGAGTGGCCATGTCCCAGGTGTGGCATCTTTTCTTCCCCTGTAAGAAGATACAATTACACTGCTAGATCAATCAAAGAAAAAAAATGAATGATTTTTCCAGGAAGATAAACCAAATGTTAATTTTATATAGTCAAAGATATATAAGGCTCAAAATGTGTTTTCATTTTCTCAAAATAGAGCTCTTAAAGTCAAGCTTAGAAGAGGGGGAATTCTAATACTGCTTAGAGCACTGATGCCCTCATGTGGGAAAAAAACAGTTCACACAAATTGCAACCTCTAGGACACCTGGGGAAGTTCTACATGCTAACCCTATCGGAAGAAACAGTTTGTTCATGAAATGGTTATGAATGTACATTTGGAATTTTCATTCTCTCATTAATGTTCTTTAGGCATCTTTGTTTAGCATTAGAAGCCACTAGAAATCAGCAGAGAAATACACAGGGTGTCAATAAATCATTTTTCTTATAATAATAGATACAAGAATTTTTCAGCTTGATTTTCCTTTAATATAAAAAATATATTATAGCTTTTGATAAACGGTACTACATGCGTACCTTGAGGTACTCCATTCCTTATATCTGTTTAATATTATCAGTGCCAAGACGCTGACTTCTTGATGTGATGAAGGACTACACATAAAAACAAAAGCCTTACAAACTTGTTGCTATGCCACAGCCTGCAGTTTCTGTACCCTAATATCCCAGGGGAAAACCTGCTTAGAATTAAGAAAATTTGCCCTAAAATTCAGTCTGTCCTCTTCACCAGGCAAAGTTTCTACCTTTATTTGCTTTATTGGCCTAAATCCACATTTAGGAGGCCTGGAAGAAAAATGGGGCATCAACGGAGCCACAGAAGAGGCAGTTGGAGGAGGAGGAGGAAATCCAGAATTTTTTATTCACCCTATTTTGTTATAGATATGCTGACCTAGTTATATTCCCCAGTATGCAAAGACCCAGAATTCCAAATAGAATTCATATTATCTTTGCTGGAAGACACATGCCCCTAGGCCTGCCCTCACAGACTCGGACAGGATGCTGAAGAGGTCATCACAGAGGGCGTGCAGCCGAGCAGAGGTTTATCACTCGCAGCCACTGCAAGGAGCACGTCATCTTTTTTTGACCACAGGGTCGTTCTGAGGTCACCACCGTGAACGTGAGGTCTCAGTGTTGCCATCGTTCCTGTCCTGTGTCCCCTCCCTGCTCCACAATATCCCTTCCTTCCCTCAACCAGTTACCTGGTACCCTCACCCTGTGAGTCGTGCTCCCCACCAATGACAGGCTGCTGGAAGGAGGGCAGAGGGGTTCATTCCATAGCACTGGGGGATTAGAACCAGATGTCAGTGTCCCTGTGTTGAGAAGGGTTCTGAGGTATGTGTAGGCTCATTTGGCAAATGGATTGGAACTAAAAAACGATGCCTCCCTTGAGGATATGTGTGTGTGTGGCTGTGTAGAACAGGTCATGGAAGGGCCAGTGTAGCATTTGTGAGGTTTAGATTTTGTTCCTCTCCTTTATATGTGTTAGGCCCCCAGAAGTCCTCACCATTCTCTGATGACCTCAGAGGTCTGTGTCCTCTTATCCTCTCTTCCCTTCTTTAACTGATTAACTCCTGTTGGCTCTTTAAGACTCAACTTTTATCCCTTCCATTTTGCTCTCACAGCATATTGCTCATTTAAGTCTATTTTAGCTCAAAATATACAAAGTGTGACTATCGACATTTAGGTTCTATTAATCTGTGCGTTAAGACTGAAGGCAGAAGGAGAAGAGGGCAACAGAGGGTAACTGACGGCATCACCGATGTAAGAGACATGAACTTGGGCAAACTCTGGGAGCTGGTGAGGGACAGGGAGGCCTAGCGTGCTGCAGTCCATAGGGTTGCGAAGAGTCAGACACAACTGGACGACTGAACAAAAGCAGCTGTGTGTTACCTGAGGGCGGTAATTTTGCCTAATTCAAGCTTTCATCTCTGGAGCCTGTAACAGTGTTCACTGAAAAACAGGTACCAGTTTTTCTAGGAATAAAAGACAGAGAGAATGGAAAAGATGGAGGAGTTCTCTCTCCAGAAGTATGTGATACTCTGCCTGGTATCTGAGGAACTTAAGCTTCAGTTCCTTTGAAAGAGATTTCAAGCTTCAAAGAGAAGGCGGAGTTGCGTCATGAAAGAAGCATCTTCAGTCTCCCAAAAGCCACCCTGGCACAGCGTTCAAGTCCCTTGATCAAAGCAGAGCTCTCATTTTTAATATTCTCAGATTTTTGGTGAACTTTCTGTGTTTGCACAAAGTCCTTTATACACGTCACATTTGCCTCTTGGTCCTCAGATCCATTCTCCGCCTATCCCTGCTCTGGTCTGAACACTAGGGGCTGAAACCTCAAATCACATTTTCAGCTGGGTCCAGTTAATGGGAGGCAATGGCAGGAGAAGACGATGCCAGGGTATTTCTCTCTCTTTCTCTCTGCTTTGGGCAGTGTGTGCAGAGGTGACTGTGGCTTCATGCTCCCTACTTCTGAGCTGTGCCCACAGTATTTCCAGCTCTCCACAGGTGAGCTCTTCCTGGCTCCCAGATTCTGATAACAACACTGCTTCCATCTTTGTCTTCCCATCCCGAGCAGTGAGAGCAATTCCTGAAGTTGCTAATCCCTCCTCTTGGCTCTGTCAATTCTAACACATTTGTTACAAGATCCCTGTATTAAAGTACATTTAATAAACCACCTGGTATACACTCTCTTTTCCTGCCATAGACCCCCAACTGATGCACTGTGCTAGACCTGTTCATGTATGTTTTGAAATGTTACATATCATCTTCACATCAAATGGGAGCATGAAGCATTATAGCATTCACCATTCACCACATGCAACATACTTACGGGACTACAGAAACACAGTGAGAGGGATGTCAGAGGGAAGAGCACATGAAGGATTCTTACAGATACTAGACCAAAGGGGTAAAATTAAAAGCTGTAATTTGCAATAGGATTAGGGAGTAAGACAAAAGGAAAATTACTGGTAAAGAACCCTCCTGCCAATGCAGGAGATGCAAGAGACGCAGGTTCAATCCCTGGGTCAGGAAGATTCCCTGGAGAAGGAAATGGCAACTCACTCCAGTACTCTTGTCTGGAAAACTCCATGGAAAGAGAACCCTAGTGGACTATAGTCCATGGGGTGGCAAAGAGTCAGACATGACTGAGTGTGCACACACACGCATTTATAAATACACATACATATTTATAAAATATCCTCCCCTGTGTCCTATGTGTGTTAGCCGCTCAGTCTTTTCCGACTCTTTGCGACCCCATGGACTGTAGCCCACCAGGCTCCTTTTTCCATGGGATTCTCCAGGCAAGAATACCGGAGTGGGTTGCCGTTTCCTTCTCCACCCGTGCCCTATAGGACAACAAGTAATAGTGGGACAGAGAGAAAAAGCAAGGGAAAAAAAACAAAAAACTATATTCGTGCAAAAACTCACAATGACCCCATCCTCTGGTGCAACTTTAGAAAATACTGGCTTATTACGATACAAATTGGACCAAATGGTGAAGGGACTCCAGCCCCATCACAGGCCTTTCTCGCTTCGTTACACAGTGCAGTGGAGGAAGGAAGTCCTTTATGTGTTTCACATTTACCTGCTTGCCTTCAAACCCCAGGGCAGAGATTCAGTTAGGGGTGGGATGGGGGCAGAACATATTGCTGCATAGAGGCTGCATAATCGATGGAGAAAAACCAACCTGGAGTTTCCGCCAGCCCCGTCTCAATTGGCAGTTGAGAGAGAGGAGAAAAAACCCACAGCAGACACCCTGTGCCCTGTTTTATTCCTCACTATTGAGTTTTTAGCTGAAGGGCGGAGTCTGGAAAAGAATGTAATTTGCAGCTGCATACCAGAGGTGACTGAAAAGCTCAAGCACAAAATGAAAAGCTCAAAAGCTTTGGGGCCTCATTTTAGCTCAAATTATTAGCAGAATTGCCAAACAATTCAAGAACAGCCGAACAAAGCCAATCAGAATGACAGAGTATTTTCTCTTTTCAGTAAAACTTTAATATCCCATTCCATGTGTTTTATTTTTTTGCATAATTATATTATCCTTATTTTTTACATCTTGTAGTCATTTTCATCTGAAGAGTTAGTCTCCCATCAATAAAGCAAAACCTTTTCTCTTATATTTTTGAAATTATTTTCGGTTCATAAATGGTTCTTGCTTTTTTTTTCAGACACACCAAATATGTGAGATATCTGTGTTGTTATCATCTATAATTTCCTCCAAAATTTCTTACATTTCCTTATCTACTTCCCTGCTTTCTTTCAGATTCTCTTAAGTGTGTCCCCACTTGGCAGATTTACACTTTGGTCATATGGATCCTGTTAAATTCATTTTCATTTAAAACAAGATCATCAGACAGAGGTGGCTTTAACGCCATGGCAGCCTGTATAAGCAAGCCGGAATCTGAGCTTGAAAAGGCCATGAGCTTACAAAACTGAAACCTAAGGACCACTAATCACAGACAGGCTATAAGCGATAGCCAATCAATAATTTCTTTGCTTTACTTCCACCTTTTCTCTATGAAAGTCTTTCCAGGATCTCCTGTCAATAGAATGCTCCTAATCATTTCCAGTTCAGCACTGCCCAATTCAAATTGATAAATGTTCAAATGAACACTTCAAATTTTCAATGTGTCTTTTATCTTTTACCAGTCCTTTATTGCTTATAATTCATTTTTAAGAAGTTCTGTAATGCAACTAACTATTTTCTCTATCTCTCCCTCTCTTTTCAGTTCTCTTTATCTCTGATTTTGCTGTCTTTCACCTGTAGGAAGTTTTATGTGTCTTTGTTATTATTTTCTGATTAGTCATCTATGAAAAAATTTTATTTTTGCTGGCCTTGCTATCATAAATTCTAACAAAACAGGAAGACAGGATTATTTAAAATGATGCACCTCAAAAAAATCATTAAAAGCAAAAATTAAGGAATATTGTTTGCTTGTTGCTGTTGTTCAGTCACTACGTCCTGTCCAACTCTGTGAACCCGTGGACTGCAGCATACCAGGCTTCCCAGTCCTTCACCATCCCCCGCAGTTTGCTCAAACTCTTGTCCTTTGAGTCCAACCATCTCACTCTGTCACCCGCTTTTCCTCTTGCCCTCAATCTTTCCCAGCATCAGGGTCTTTTCCAGTGAGTTGGCTCTTCACATTAGGTGGCCAGAGTATTGGAACTTCAGCATCAGTCTTTTCAATAAATATTCAGGGTTGATTTCCTTTGGGACTGACTGGTTTGATCTCCTTGCTGTCCAAGGGACTCTCAAGAGTTTTCTCCAACACCACAGTTTGAAAGCATCAATTCTTCAGCACTCAGCTTTCTTTATAGTCTAACTCTCACACCCATGCATGACTACTTCAAAAACATAGCTTTGACTATATGCACCTTTGTTGGCAAAGCAATGTCTCTGCTTTTAATACTGTGTCTAGGTTTGTCATAGCTTTTCTTCCAAGGAGCAAGCATCTTTTAATTTCACAGCTGCAGTCATCATCCACAGTGATTTTGGAGCCCAGGAATATAAAATCTGTCATTGTTTCCACTATTTCCCCGTCTATTTTCCATGAAGTGATGGGACCAGATGCCATGATCTTAGTTTTCTGAATGTTAAGTTTTAAGCCAACTTTGTCACTCTCCTCTTTTACATTCAACAAGAGGCTCTTTAGTTCCTCTTCACTTTCTGCCATTAGAGTGGTATCATCTGCATATCTGAGGTTGATGATATTTTTCCCAGCCGTCTCGATTCCAGCTTGTGAGTCATCCAACCCGGCATTTCACATGATATACTTTGCATATAAGTTAAATAAGCAGGGTGACAATATACAACCTTGACATACTCCTTTCCCAATTTGGAACCAGTCTTTTGTTCCACGTCTGGTTCTAACTGTTGCTTCTTGGCCTGCACATAGGTTTCACAGGAGACAGGTAAGGTGGTCTAGTGTTCCCATCTCTTGAAGAATTTTCCAGTTTGTTGTGATCCACACATTCAAAGACTTTAGTGTAGTCGATGAAGCAGAAGTTTTTCTGGAATGCTCTTGCTTTTTCTATGATCCGACAGATGTTGGCAATTTGATCTCTGGTTCCTCTGCCTTTTCTAAATCCAGCTTGTGCATCTGGAAGTTCTAGGTTCACTTACTGTTGAAGCCTAGCTTGAAAGATTTTGAGCATTACCTTGCTAAGCATGTGAAATGATCATAATTGCACGGTAGTTTGAACATTCTTTGGCATTGCCTTTCTTCAGGATTGGAATGAAAACTGACCTTTTTCCGTCCTGTGGCCACTGCTGAGTTTTCCAAATTTGCTGGCATATTGAGTGCAGCACTTTAACAGCATTATCTTTCAGGATTTGAAATAGCTCAGCTGGAATTCTATCACCTCCACTAGCTTTGCAATGCTTCCTAAGGCCCACTTGACTTCACACTGTATCATGTGAGTGATGCTAGGTAAGTGATCACACCATCATGGTAATCTGGGTCATTAACATCTTGTTTGTATAGTTCTGTGTATTCTTGTCACCTCTTAATTTCCTCTGCTTCTGTTACGTCCTTGTCATAACTAACCTTTATTATGCACATCTTTGCATGAAATGTTCCCTTGGTAGCTCCAATTTTCTTGAAAAGATCTCCAGACTCTAGTAGCAAACCATTCCAGCATTCTTGCCTTGAGAACCCCATGAAGAGTAGGAAAAGGCAAAAGATGTTTGTTACCATTTATTATTTCACATTTTTCTGAAACTGCTAGCCAATGCAATTATTTTAGAAAGAGAAAGTATTCGCTTCAGTCGTGTTTGACTCTGTGAGACCCCATGGACTGTAGCCAGCCAGGCTCCTCTGTCCATGGAGATTCTCTAGGCAAGAATACTGGAGTGGGTTGCCATGCCCTCCTCCAGGGGATCTTCCCAACCTAGGGATTGAACTCATGTCTCTTATGTCTCCTGTATTGGCCAGCAGGTTCTTTACCACTAGTGCCACCTGGCAAGCCCCAATTTTGAAAAAGAGAACACAAACGTTGTATCATTTTCAAATTACATTACTATATGCCTAGAAAACCCCAAAAGAAGCATCCAGAAATGTAATGCAAGCAGTAACAATTTGATATGTCCAATTACAAAGAGATTATAGAATTATATATATATATAACTTCCCAATATACTAAATATATCCAATTGGTATATTTACTAAATATAACTTCAATTGGAATTATGAGAGGAATAATCATTTCAATCAGAATTTATTTAATAGTAACTGAGGGATGAAGGACTGATGCTAAAGCTGAAACTCCATTACCTTGGGTACCTGATGTGAAGAACTGACTCATTGGAAGATACCCTGATGCTGGGAAGGATTGAAGGTGGGAGGAGAAGGGGACAACAGAGGATGAGATGGTTGGATGGCATCACTGACTCAATGGACATGGGTTTGAGTAAACTCCAGGAGTTGGTGATGGACAGGGAAGCCTGGCGTGCTGCAGTCCATGGGGTAACTGAGTCAGACATGACTGAGTGACTGAATTGAAGTGAAGGATAAAAAGAAAACTTTAACCAATAAAAGGAATTTGTTGAGTCATGTATCCAAAATGTCCAGAGGTAAAAGCAGGTTTAAAATGATGTTCAATATAGTGGCACAGTGTTAACCTATATCATGATTCTATCTGTTGATCTTCTGTTTTCTTTTATGTCCTATAGGAAAAAATCTCTTTCCTCCAACTACTAAACAAAAGTCCTGGGTTTCTTTTTAACTGGCTTGCCTGAGATCATAAACCTATCAACTAGTCATTATGAGTAAGGGAATTCCATGTGGTAATTGGCTTTGGACTGAATAATGTGGCTATCCTGAACCTGTCAATATAGCAATGAGGTGGAATTGTCTATGTTTGGAGTTGGGGATGGGAGCAAGCCTAAACAAACCTGCTTGCTCTTAAAGGAGTAGGGTAAAAGAGATATTGAGAAGGCAACCACAATTTATAATAATGATGATAATGATAATGCTGACACTGATGGTAGCAACAGTAATAACAGATAAAATGATTGCATTTTAACATGGATCCATCACTGTGCTAATCTCATTCTTATCAGATTTAAATTTATTAACCTCATTTGGTTCTTGTGTAAACTAAGTAATATTATTCACACAAACTGCTTATTACCTAATAATAATGAAAATAATAATTATTATCATGAAAGGAATAGAATAATAAGTCATAATAAGGGAAGTAATAGTAATAACAATAATATTGTTGTTGTTTAATCGCTAAGTCATGTCTGACTCTTCTGTGACCCCTTAGACTATAACCCGCCAGACTCCTCTGTCCATGGGATTTCCCAGGCAAGAATACTGGAAAGGTTTGCCATTTCCTTACCCAGGGGATTTTCCCAACCCAGGAATCAAACCCACATCTCCTGCATTGGCAGATAGATTCTTTATCATGAAGAAACCAGGGAAGCCCCAACAATAACATTAGCAGCACTGATACTCAAAAGTATTGGGTAAATATGTAGTATTATTCTTCTAATTTTATAGATGAGGTAACTGATACTTTTTAAATGTGCATAACTATTTTAAGATAAGTAGAGGCTACACAAGCTGGAATTAAGATTGCCAGGAGAAATATCAATAACCTCAGATATGCAGATGACACCACCCTTATGGCAGAAAGTGAAGAAGAACTAAAGAGCTTCTTGATGAAAGTGAAAGAGGAGAGTGAAAAAGCTGGCTTAAAGCTCAACATTCAGAAAACTAAGATCATGGCATCTGGTCCCATCATTTCATGGCAAATAGATGGAGAAACAGTGGCTGACTTTATTTTGGGGGGCTCCAAAATCACTGCAGATGGTGACTGCAGCCATGAAATTAAAAGACGCTTACTCCTTGGAAGGAAAGTTATGACCAACCTAGACAGCACATTAAAAAGCAGAGACATTACTTTACCAACAAAGGTCCATCTAGTCAAGGCTATGGTTTTTCCAGCAGGCATGTATGGATGTGAGAGTTGGACGGTAAAGAAAGATGAGCGCCAAAGAATTGATGCTTTTGAACTGTGGTGTTGGAGAAGACGCTTGAGAGTCCCTTGGACTGCAAGGAGATCTAACCAGTCCATCCTCAAGGAGATCAGTCCTGGGTGTTCATTGGAAGGACTGACACTGAAGCTGAAGTTCCAATACTTTGGCCACCTGATGCGAAGAGCTGAATCACTGGAAAAGACCCTGATGCAGGGAAAGATTGAAGTCAGGAGGAGAAGGGAATTACAGAGGATGAGATGGCTAGATGGCATCACCGACTCAATGGACATGAGTTTGAGCAAACTCAGGAGATGGTAAAGGACAGGGAAGCCTGGCGTGCTGCAGTCCATGGGGTTGCCAAAAGTCCAACATGACTAAACAACAGCAAATGTATTAGAAAGACATGGAAACAACCTGAACATCCATTGACTGATGATGGGATAAAGTAGATGTGATGCATATATACCATGGAGTACCACTCAGCCATAAAAAAAGAACAAAATAATGCCATTTGCAGCAACATGTATGCCCTTAGAGATTATCATACTAAGTGAAGTACATCAGAAAGAGAAAGACAAATACCATACAATATTACTTTATATGTGGAATCTAAAATATGACACAAACAAACCTATCTACAAAACATACTCACAGACATAGAGAACAGACTAGTGGTTACCAAGGGGGAGGAAGGTGTGGAGGGATGGCGTGGGAGTTTGGGGATAGCAGATGTAAACTAGTATATGTGGAATGGATAAAAAACGAGGTCCTTTGTATAGCACAAGAAAATATATTCAATATCCTGTGATAAACCATAAAAAAGGGCAATATTAAAAATAATGAAATAAATAAATGCACCCCACAATTGAAAGAAATGTGGCTTAGAAACAAAAGAATGTCTGAAGAACTGGAAAGTTTTACCTTGTTCTTAAAGAGAAGTATTCCATATTGAAAAGATTAAAATATGATTTTGTGGCAATCAAGGAAATTCCCAGTAGGGAATATGTGTGTTTGTGTGTATATGTGTATGGTGGTGTTTTGTTTGGGGAATGAAGGCAGAGACAGTAGAGCTCACAGAATATTTCATTTATAACCTTAGATACCCACTCTCCTGCATTTAGGCAGGACTAGGTGACTAATTTAGACCTGTGCTGTCCCATATCATAGCTACTAGTCACATGCAGCTTAACTGAAAAGTAAGTTAATCATTTTCCCAAAACTTAAAATCTAATTTCTCAGTCATATTAATCACATATCAAGTGCTCACATTTCATTAGCTACAAATGGTGAATGGATACTGTATTGGACAGTGCAGATGACAGGCCACTTCCATTATGGTGGAAAGTTCTGTAGGAAGTGCCATTCTAGACAATGAGTTGTGAGAGGACGAAATACGTGCCCTTTTAACTTGTGCACAATTCTCCAGCTGCTTTCCCCTGACTCTGGTGATTGAGGAGCTGAGAAGTGTCGCTGTAAAGTGTTGGCACTTCTGTCAGCCTCAGTACCTGAGAAGTTGTGGAGCAAATGCCATCCCCCGCCTCACTCACACACCAACTCATGTGGTAGATACACTCTGAGAAAGAAAGAAACTCTTGTTGCGTTAACCCATTGAGCTTTGGAGGTTGTTTGCTACCGTAGTTTACCCACTTATGACTAAAACTTAGCTGGCATGTGGTAGTGACAGATATTTTAAGAAAGACAAAAACTTGGCAAACTGATTCAAAAGTGAAAATATAATAATAATTAGTTAAAAAAAAACAAAAAACACTTAGGAACATTCTGAAAGATAAAGAGCAAACTTCTGATATTATAGATATTAAAATATATAATAAGTTACAACAATTGAGAGAGTGTAGGAATAGGCAGGCAGATCAATGAAAGAGAATGGATGTGAGAATAAATGAAAATTTAGTGTGAACTAAAGGTCTCATTTCTAATTACCTGTGTTCACTCCTGTCTCCCTGCAGTGCTAACCAGAGTCTTAGTCTTTGAGATGTAGTTTCTCTGTTTTTCTCAGAAGACTTGCCCCTGATAGAGCCATCTAGCAGCTGGGTCCACTAATACAATGTGCCTTTATGATTTTATAATCCCTCAGTCCCATCCTCAATGAAGTCTATCTCCACCCTGTTTTCTAGTTAATTGTAATTGCCCGAGGCGTTCTACTAACTTATTGTCTGTTAACATTTCCAATTCCTTAGAGTCCTACCCATAAGGCCAACCCTTTCTTATTGGCCTCACAGTTCATATATTTTGAATGAAGATGGAATTTGTGCTTCACTTAGCACAATCCTCTAGGAAACTTATAAACTTATGTTTTACCCACTTAAATCTGAATCCTTCTGTCTGTGGTTGCTCACTTCTCTACATTGCAGAAATAGTTATATCCTATAGAAAACATGCTGTTTATTTCATTAATCTCATTAACATTTTATGATTTCTAAATCTAAACTCTCCAACTATTCCTTTACTCATAAGCACACATACCTAATAAAATAAATATTACATACTAATAGAGCCCCCATTGCCAAGTAAAATTATACCCACAATCTCAGTAATGATGTTGGTCCCCAGTTTCCTCAGACATATTCGATTCAAATCTGATATCCTCTACAATTTACTTATATTTTTCAATCCAAATAATACCTGAATGTCCATCCATCTTTATTTTTCCAGTGTTCTATGGAGACAGACAAAATGGTTAAGCTTTGGGTATAAATTTTTGTATTTTCACATTCTTCTGTATACCAAAACAAGTACTAGATTTATCAATTTGAATATTAAAAATAAACACCAGAGTTATTAGAAGAACAAATGAGATAATATTTTTGTAATGTAACAAGAGGTTTTATTCTTCCTATGACCCAAATGATAAAGACAGCAAAGAAAAACAGTGATAAATCCATATATATTTAACAACATTAGCAAAAATAGCAACCAACAAAAAAAAAAACCACATAATGCTTTATATGTAAAAGTTAAATTATAATGAGTAAAAATGAGGAAACTTTAATATATATGAGAGTTTACATATTTTGTAAGAAAATAAAACAAAAGGAAAAAAATAATAAAGGAAAAACTTCTGAAGAAATTTGGACATAGGATATGAAGAGCCAAGTCATAAAATAAGATACACAAAAGAAAACAAATATATAAAAGATATTCAAAATCCCAGGTAATCATGGAAATGCAAATTTTAAAATGCTGAGCTACTATTCCCAGCTTCCCCAGAAATATTAGAATATTAAACAAATCACTAAAATTCAGGATGAGGGCAGGATGCAGTGAAAAAGCCAGTCACATTAGTGACAGGAATATAAGATGTTAAAACTTTGAAAAGAACAGTGTTTAAAATATGTTTTAAAGTTTAAAAGAGACTTCCATTTGTTGTAATAATCATAAGACTTGAAACTTATGGCAAGGAGGCAATCCCAGAAGTATGCAAAAGCCTTATTTTGACTGGCAGAAATCTGGAACTATTTCATCTGTTCAGCAGGAGAAGGATGGTTAAAAGTTAGAGGTAAAAACCTACAATGCAGTGTTTTTCAGCACCTAAAATGATGACGGGCTTCCCTGGTGACTCAGTGGTAAGGAATCCATGTGCAGGAGATGCAGGTTCAATCCCTGGGTGGGGAAGATTCCTGGAGAGGAAATGGAAACCCACTCCAGTACCCTTGTTTGGAAAATTCCATGGGCGGAGGAGTCTGGTGGGCTGCAGTCCATGGGGTCGCCTAAGAGTCGGACACGACTGAACAACTAAACAACAAGAACAAAGACATATTGTTGAGAAAAAGAAATTGGGTATCTATCTGCATGTATATGTGAATCCGTCTATGTAAAAACAAATGTGTGTATGTGTAAAAAGAGAATGAAAAACTGTTAAAGTAGTAATTATTATCTCTAGCTAGTACAATTTCAGATGATTTTTACTATTTCCTTTGTACTTTTCTAGATTTTTTTTCAAATTTACAGTGTGTCTGCTCTAATAAAAATCATTCAAGTAAATAAAAACAAAGACAATTATAAATATTATACAGCAACCTGGGAAATATTTGTGGTATTTTATGACCAAAACAATCACAATAGAGTTACATCTACACTATGATTGCATCTTCAAAATAGGTGGGCTTACTGACAAGGAATATAAAAGGGTAAGAAAATAAAGAAGTAAGTTAAGTGATACGTTGTTGAATTGACACAGTTGATTTTTCTTCTCTTTAAAAACTGTCAACTATCGTTATGTTACTTGTTCCATAAACATTTTATGAAACTTAAGTATTTAATAGAACAGGTAAAATCAGTAAAAGAAGAAAGGTGGTTTTGTTGATGAAAAAGAAAGGTGATCAGAAGAGAGTTGCAAACTGCAGGAAATTTGAAAGAGATCTGGAATGGTTATAAATTGTTTATAACCATGTTATAAATGGTTATAAATTGTTTACCCCCCACCACACCCCCAAATCAATCAATAGGCAAATTTCTTCCTGAGAATATTTAAAACAGCATTGATAGAGATCTGAAGTGGCAAAAGAAAATACCAACTGATTTCATAACCTTCATCTACACCTCTTAGTAGAAAATATTCCCAGTAATGATGATCAGAGAGAAAATAAGGATATGCTCATTTAAATTTATATCAACATTAAACCAGGCCTTGCACTCAGAGTTTCCCACAAATCAGTGATTACTCACCATGGATTTTTCCAGTGTAATTCAACAAACTCTGCCAGACCAGCTCCTTCCTTTGCCCATACTTTGGAACTCCGTTAATGAGTATTAACATTGAATATCCACACATCATTCAATATGATGAATGCCTTAAGGTGAAAAGTCCCTTGAGTGGAAGGAAGATCTTGAAAAAATAATCCTGGGGTTTAACTGACACACCCTTCAGAGAAGACTTTGTAGTGGGCATAGTAACTTCTGCATATTTCAATCTTACAAGCCTAGGAGTCTCTCTGAGGATTCATCAGAAGGAATCCCAGAAGGTGTGGAGAAAAGGGAAGCCTCCTACACTGTTGGTAGGAATGTAAACAGTATAGGCATTATGGAGCACAGTATGGAGGTTCTTTAAAAAACTAAAAATAGAGCTACCGTATGATCCAGCAATCCCACTCCTGGGCATATATCTGGAGAAGAACATAATTCGAAAAGATACATGTACCCCAATGACCACTGCAGCACTACTTAAAATAGCCAGGACATGGAAGCAACCTAAATGCCCATTAACAGAGGACTGGATAAAGATGCGGCACATATAAACAATGGAATATTACTGAGTCATTAAAAGGAACACAATAATGCCATTTGCAGCAAATGGATGGATGGACCTGGAGATTGTCATACTGAGTGAAGTAAGTCAAACACAAAGACAAATGGCATATGATATCACTTATAAGTGGAATCTTAAAAAAAAAAGAAAAGGGTACAAATGAACGTATCAACAAAACAGAAATAGATTTACAGATTTAGAAAACAAACTGATGGCTACCAGGGAGTTAAGGGAGGTGGAGGGATGAATTAGGGAGATTTGGATTGACATGTACACAGCACTATATATATAATAGATAACTAATGAGGACCTACTATATACAGCACAGGGAACTCTACTGAATATAGTGGCCTAATGGGAAAAGGATCTAAAAGAGTGGACATACGTATATGTATCACTGATTCACTTTGTTGTACACCTAACACTAACACAACATTGTAAGTCAACTACACTCTAAAAAAGTTTTTAAAATAAAGAGGGGATCCTAGGTTCCTGACCCAGAAAGATGCTCCTGGCTTCATGGGGACCTAATGAACCACCATGAGTTGCATTCATCTCTGATAACAGCCTTTTGGCTCCAAAGGGAAGAATCAGGAAACTACAAAATGTTAGCTGTGGAAGCAAGGAGATACCGTACAGCCGTCACAGGGCCAGAAGCTGCCTCAAGGGCAGTTGTAGGAGAACTTGGGAATTTTGGGTGGGTGATTGAGGCAAATTGACAGGAACTTTCTGTTCTCCCACTGCTTCCATTAAAGCGGCCATACTGTACTGTTTTCACACATTAGACTTCCTATAGATCCTGGTTTGAGGTGCAGGGGAAAATTGTGAAAGACTTTAAATTGGACCAAAAGATTCTTGTGCATTTTCAATGAACAACAAGGCATCATCTAACACATCCTCTAAATTATCTATTGTGTGGAGACTTTGGACCTTTCCTTATCTTTGAGTTATTTTATCACTGTGTTAAATAGGTAAACTGGTAGCAAAGCAATGCTTGTTCACAACATGGAAATTCTGTCCAGTGGAGGGAGAATTGGTCCACTCTCCCCCACAAAAAAATCAGTTATGCATCTATTTATAAATTAATTTCTGTAATTCTGATTCAGCTTTAAAAGTATAGTATTTAGAGTTCATTGAAGTAGTTGTAACATATTACTGGCTTTCTCATTACTTAGTGAGTTAAATAAACTCTTGGGCATGTATTCATGTTAAGATTTGTATGAAATTCATGGTTTTACACTTCTAAAAACACTTCCAAAAAACAAAAATGGATAATATTGAAACTGAGTCCAACCCAAATCCCCTCTTTCCATATATTAGGAAAAGGCCCAGAGAGGTAATGACCAGAGAAATCAGCTAAACTTTCCTCACCAAAGAAATCCTCCTTATTAAATGAACATAATGAACATGCAATGCTGTTAACTCACTAATGCTGTGGGGTGATTATTGTTGGGAAACCTCCGTACTTTCTGTATCTATGCTAACACTGAGGCTCAGTTACTAGGAGAAGAAGCTGGAGTTATACAGGATTTAATTCCCAACTCTCTTATTTCTAAGGATATGACTCAGGCAAACTACCTTTTTTCGGCCTCAGTTTCCTTGTCTAGAAAATGAGGACAACAATAGTACATACTTTCCTTTTAGAATTGGCATAGCATTAAATGGAATAATGCTTATTATGCTCTTGGAATCATGCCTAGAACATAAAAAGTATTCTGTGCTATCATCACCCATGCTAGTCTAAGGCACAGTTGTTTATAGAAGAATTATCATGAAATGCCTGAATACAAAACATAGGGATACTTGGATTTATCCCTTAGGATAAAATTATAGATAAAGTATTGTACATTGAATTTTATTTTAATGCTATTAACATACATCTCATTTAATTATGCAGAATTACTTAATAAAATTAAAAATAATTCTGTGGCATTTATGGTTGCCTCCTTTGTTATTGGATATAATTGCTTTAAGACAGACCCCATCTCTATACAGGAGTATATTGTAATTCACCATAACAATACGTCTAAGGTGAATACTATGGATAATCTGGTCAAATAGTCCAATTTTTATATAATTAGGTGACAATTTAGTAAAATCAAAATTATTAGTACTAGTAATGATAATTTTAATAAATAATAAGCAATAGTATACTCTCATCTTTCACATATGATTGTGATATTTAATTATTACATATTTCTCAGCAACCTTTTACTCAACACTTTTATAAATATTCCCTTCCAAGCATTGACCACCACGTTTGTACACAGAAGGTGTTCAGTGAATGTTGTTAAATAATTGATAAACTACTATGTTGTGTGCTCTGCTTAGCTGCTCAGTCCTGTCTGACTCTTTGCGACCCACGGACTAGCCACCAGGCTCCTCTGTCCATGGGGATTCTCCAGGCAAGAATACTGGAGTGGGTGGCCATTCCCCCTCCTTCAGGGGATCCTCCCAGCCCGAGGATTGAATCCAGGTTTCCCTCATTGCAGGCAGATTCTTCACTGTAGGAACCCGCAGGGAAGCCCATAAACTACTGTACACTGTGTTTGTGTCCTATTGATAACGCTATGCACCTGTGACCTTATAAAAAGACCAGGAGTTGATCGTCTGTTCTCCATGAGGACAGAGAGAGCTCATGCCCCCTTTTCACTATTTTCCCCTCTAAGTTCTCTCTCCCTTGTAGTTCTACGATGCTCTATAATTAGAAGCCAGCCAGGCATCAACTACCTCCTCTGGGCAAGTTTGTGCCTCAACACCTCTCCGTGACCTTCCATGCTAATTAAACTCCGTGTGAGAATAAAGAACATTGGTACTTAACTGAAATAAAAAGCAATTAAGTGGAAACATTTGGAGATGATTGTATGTTAATAAGAAATCTTAATCAATGTGTATACCTATGAGACTCACAGAAGCACCTTTGAAGAAATCACATTTTCTAATCAGACAAAATACAAACTTCCTTGTTTTTAAGATGTGCACAAGCTCATAAGTCTTTGATTTATTTCACAGGCAGAAGGAAAAACTGTCTCTATTATTCTCTTTGTACTTTTCTGAAAATTACTGAAATATCCCTGAAGCAAAGTTTACTTTCTCTAATATATTAATTGAGAGTACTAAAAAATATTAAAAAGCAGAGACATCATTTTGCCAACAAAGTTCTGTATAGTCAAAGCTATGGTTTTTCCAGTAGTTAGTATGAATGTGAGAGTTGGACCATAAAGAAGGCTGAGTGCCAAAGAACTGATGGCTTCAAATCGTGGTGCTAGAGAAGACTCTTGAGAATCCCTTGGACAGCAAGGAGATCAAACCAGTCAATCCTTAAGGAAACCAACCCTGAATATTCATTTCAAGGACTGATGCTGAAGCTCCAATACTTTGGCCACCTGATGCAAAGAATCTACCCTTTAGAAAAGATCCTGATGCTGGGAAAGATTGAAGGCAACAGGAGAAGGGAGCGACAGAAAATGAGATGGTTAGATAGCATCACCAACTCAATAGACGTGAATTTGAGCAAACTCTGGGAGACAGTGAAGGACAGAGGAGACTGGCATGCTGCCAGTCCATGGGGTCATAGGCAGCTGGATACGACTTAAAGACTGAACAAAACATCAACAAATTATATCCAAGAAATCTAAGCTTGGGTTTCTTACCTTTCTGAATTGTCTAAGCACATTAGTCATTTATATTTTAAGTGCATAATAAAACACAGTAAATGCGGAAAGTTCAGATCAAAAGTTAGTAAACTCCAGTCACAGGCCAAATTTGGCCCTGCCCTTTTCTGCACAGTTCAACAGCTAGGAATGGTTTTTATGTTTGTAAAGAGTTATGGGTAAAAATAAAAAAGAATATGAGAAAGGGACCATATGTAATACACAAAGACTAAAATATTTACTACTGAACCTTTTACAGAAAAAGTTTGCCAATCTTTCATTTGGTTGATAGCCTGAACTGGAATTATTAGTATAATCCACATACATAAAACCATCCTAATTCAAAATAAGATGTAGTTAAAATTTTAAAATAAGAAATTTAAAATTTACTCATTAAATAATAAATTAATTCAATAAACATTTATTCCTTCCCAACCATATTCCAAGGAATGTTCACACAATTAGCTTATTTGTTCACACAATTAGCTCAGTCTCACAAATGCCTGAGGCTGAACTCTTGATACCTACTTTATTATGAAGAACCAAACCCAGGACTAGTTCAGTACATTGTCCCATGGCTGACACTGATACGTCTCTGATTCCAAATACTGAAAGATTCTCATTGTATCATACCTCTGGGTTGGGAAACTAAGGTCTCGTGTGCTGCATGGCACAGCCAAAATAATTAAAAACATCAAGAACCTGCAGGAATGCTTCTAATGACCACTTGTGTTTTTTGATTAATAGATAAGTGATTTGATTTAAATGTTAAATTTTGGTAATGAACAAATGCTTTTGAAGCATTTGTTTCTTAAATAAGATATTAACTGGAAGTTTAATACACTCTGGTTGTCTTTCCAAATATTCTCCCTCTCCTATTTCCTGAGACATGTGGGATACACTTCAACTTATTTGACAATGTTCAAATTAATATAGTCTCTGAATTACCCAATCCAAATTAGTGAGGTTGCTCATATCAACCACAAATATTTCAGCATGCTTTACACTATCTATTCAGGGCATATGATTCCATGCAGAGTAACTGCAATGGGTGTTTCTGAACCATAAAAAAAGTTTTAACAGCTGTAAATATACGAAAAGAGGACTTAACAATCAGAATTCTTTGAGGGCTTCCTTGGTAGTCCAGTAGTTAAGAATCTGCCTTGCAATGTAAGGGACACCAGTTTAATCCCTGGTCTGGGAAGATTCCACATGCTGCAGAGCAGCTAAGCCTATGTGCCACAACTACCGAGCCCAGGCAAGTGCTGCAGCTACTGAAGTCCGTGCACCTAGAGCCTGTGCTCGACAACAAGAGAAGCCACCACGAGAAGCCCACGCACGACAACAGAGAGTAGCCCCCACTCGCCACAACTAGGGAAAAGCCTGCGTGCAGCGAGAAGACTCACCATAGCCAAAAATAAATATAGCTTTTTAAAAAATTCTTTGATATTTCTCCAATCTTTGCTAGAAAAATTTGCAAATACTATTATTTGCAATACTATAATTTGCAAAAATCTACTGGAATTAATGGCCATCCAGATAAACTGAATATACTCTCTTCCAGAATACTGTATATTAGATACACATGGACCCCTCATGAATATTCATAGACCCCAAAGGAGAGCAAAGAATACTGCATATGACACGCCTAAAAATAAATCTTGACTAATGTTGATAAAGGGATATATTGGCTGCTAAAATGATGCATTATTCCTCTTTTCACTTCAACGTTTTGTTCCCTACTTGTATTAAATTTTATTCCCCATCATACTGTTTATATTTGTGTCTTCTGCAAGCTTAGTATTGTGTTAGGAACTATGCCATTATATCAAATAATATAGAAGGAATACGTTAGGCCCTCAGGGACCTTAGGATCTATTTTAGAAAGCAAGAATATATTCTGTTGATTCTAAGATTAAATTTTTCCCTATATTAACATTTCAAATTGAGATATGTCATCCAGTTAGCTACTGACCTGACCCAACTCAGGCTGTAGTTATCATTGCCCAAACATGCTCGAGACTCAGTCCTAGTTATTTACAGTCATCACTTGAGCTGAATTATGTGCATAGTTGGTGCCACATATAGTGAGTTTAATTACATTTGGAATAACTTAAAATAATACCCCATGTCACAGAATTGAACTGAAAAATCTGTGTATGTAGAAAAATTCACTGAAAATGGGCATACATTTTACAAAAATAAAGCAAGTAGTTGTTTTTGGAAGAATTCCATATTTTTTATAATTCCATATTCTATTATAAAGCAAAAATCAGATATGTCATGGCACCTGAAAAAACAAAGATACTCCAAAAAAGTTGAAGATGTGTTACAATTTATTATGTGTACATATAACTGCGATTATATACTAAGCAACGCAAGTGAGAGCAGGAGATTGCCAAACCTTTAAAATAGACGAGAAATTTCAAAACAACAGGAGGCTACTATGATTATTGCTAAGGGACTGCAGTATGCATAGTTCAATTGGCAGCATTTCCTTCTTTCTATCCTCCTGATGTATAAAATAATGGTGTGTCCTGGAAATCATTGTCATCTTCAATCTGACAAAATACAGTACTTACAAAACTAATAACAAGTGAAGCAAGGCAATTTGTACCAAAATCAGATGAGTGGTTTGGATAGAGAAGGACTCTCATAAAGGCCTGGGAAGGCTCTAAAATGAAAGTAAGAGCTGAACTTTTGGTAAAGACAAGTTGGACTTTAAAAGTTGCAATAAAGATCCCTACCTGACATTGAGGTATAGACAGAAGGCTGATACGGTTATTTTGATCTAGAATAACCACATCAAGAGCAGGAGTTGTGGGTTCAAATCCTCACTCTGCCACTGACTAGCTGTAGGGTAATCAGTCTTAAACTCTCTGAGGGCCTCAGTGTTCACATCTGTAAAAAGGCAATAATAACTGTGACCATTTCATAGTTCTGCTGTGAAGATTAAGTGAGCAAATAGATTTAAATGCTTTTAAAAAATCCTTATTGAATAAATCAACAAATATGAAATAAACAAAGTTGGAGAAAAGGTAAAGGTATTGCAGGCAAGACAAGATCAGAAGCAGATTATCTGCAATGAGATCAAGTCTGGTCTATCCCGGGGCAGGTCGAGACACAGATTGAGCCACAAAGAAAAACAAAGTTCTGAGAATTCTCACAGACCTCACATACCTCAAAATTATTTAGGTCAGAGTGAGGAATCTGAGTCCTATTCTGTAGTTACTGTGGGTCATGTGATCTTTATTTCTCCTTCATTTTAGAAGAAAATTTTATTAGGTTTTGAATTCTAGATCGGTAATTTTTTTCTTTCAAACCTTTAAAAGTTTAATATTATTTCATTGTCTTCTAACTGCTATTGTTTCTGTTGGGAAGTTATCAATGACTTCTTATTGAAAGCAATTTAGTTTTAAATACATATATGTATGTATGTGTGTGTGCATATGTGTGTGTGTGTGTACATACATATATACATACACATATACACCTATACATACACATCTTGCTTGATTTCTACAGGCTTTTTAAAATGTCACTTGAAGTCATTAGTCATTTTTGGAAAATGATTGATCATTACCTCTGATTCTGCCAAAATCTCTCTCTCCTTTGCTTCTGGGACTCTAATTACATCTATAATAGACTTTATAGTCTGCATTATAGATATTTGATATCTGTTTTATTTTTCCCTCTTTTTTCTCTATGCTTCAGTTTAAATCTTCTGTCTCGAGCTATCTTTTAGTTCACTAGTTGTACCTCCTGCTGTTAAATCTATTTATTAAGCACTTAATTGTAGATATTGTAGTTTTCAATTTAATGACTTCCCTCTGATCATTTTGTATGAATTCCAATTCTCCAACATAATTATTCATATTCTGCTCTATTTTCTGGAACATATTAATCATAATTATTTTAAAGTCATCGTGTAATAATTCCAATATTTAGTTCACCTGTAAAGACTGATTATACTGTCTATGTTTTTGCTATTGTTGTTGTTATTTGGTTGTATAATCCTATTACTTGACAAGCCTAGTAGCTTGACTGAATGCTAGACATTGTTTATAACTAATTAAAAGTTGTCGATGATTCTTCATTTTCCTATCAGGGTTAATCTTTCCTTTGCTGGACAGAGTGAGAATGAATCCTCTTAATTCATTCAGGGATTGAGCCAGGTTAAGGCTGGATTGCTTTTAGGTATGATAGCTCAGTTGGTAAAGAACCTGCCTGCAATGCAGGAGACCCCAGTTTGATTCCTGGGTCTGGAAGATCCCCTGTAGAAGGGAAAGGCTACCCACTCCAGTATTCTGGCCTGAAGAATTCCATGGATTGGATAATCCATGGGATTGCAAACAGTTGGACACGACTGAGTGACTTTCTTTCTTTCTTGCAATATACACATATTTGTGGCTGTTATTCCCAAGGTCTAGTGCCCTAGGACTTTCAGCTGAGAACATAATCTGCTGTCACTTGTTTATTTAACTTATATGCAGAGTACATCACGCCAACTGCCGGGCTGGATAAAGCACAAGCTGGAATCAAGATTGCCAGGAGAAATATCAATAACCTCAGATATGCAGATGACACCACACTTATGGCAGAAAGCAAAAAAGAACTAAAGAACTTCTTGATGCAAGTGAAAGAGGAGAGTGAAAAAACTGGCTTAAAACTCAGCATTCATAAAACTAAGATCATAGCATCTGGTTCCATCACTTCATCACAAATAGATGGGGAAACAATGGAAACAGTGAGAGATTTTATTTTGAGGGGCTCCAAAATCACTTCAGGTGGTGACTGAAGCCATGAAATTAAAAGAGGCTTGCTCCTTGGAATAAAAGCTATGATAAATATAGACAGCATATTAAAAAGCAGAGGCATTACTTTGCTGACAAAGGTCCATCTAGTCAAAGCTATGGTTTTTCCAGTAGTCATGTATGGATGTGAGAGTTGGACCATAAAGAAGGCTGGGCACCAGAGAATTGATGCTTTTGAACTGTGGTGATGGAGAAGACTCTTGAGAGTCCCTTGGACTGCAAGGAGATCAAATCAGTCAATCCTAAAGGAAATCAACCCTGAATATTCATTAGGACTAATACTGAAGCTGAAGCTCCAATACTTTGGCCACCTGATGCAACCAACTGACTCATTGGAAAAGACCCTGATGCTGGGAAAGATTGAAGGCGGGAGGAGAAGAGGACGACAGAGGATGAGATGGTTGGATGGCATCACCGACTCAACAGACATTGAGTAAGCTCCGAGAGCTGGTGATGGACAGGGAAGCCTGGCGTGCTGCAGTCCATGGTATCACAGAGTTGGACATGACTGAGTGACTGAACTGAACTGAGTCATTTTAGACTGCCAAATGGTATGATGCCTCTGTCTTCCAGAGTGGCCCTCTGCCTGGGCCAAGTTCTTCAGTTCTCAGCCTTCTGCCTATGCCCAAAACCAGCAAATTCTGGAAACACTGGTTATAGATTATTTTCTCACTTCTCCACAGTTAACCCCTCTCTGGAATCTGATTCTCTTTAGCCTGACTTCTTCAGAAGCTCACTGATGTCTTCAAATTCAGGATTTGTTCATTTTATTTGGCTTTTCTATTTATCTTTGAAAAGATTGTTATTTCACATAAAACTAACCCATCTTACCTAAACAGAAAGACCTCAAACCTATAGGCCTTTAAACAAGAAATCAATATAATAAAAGTGCTATTTGTTAGAGGGTAAAAGGTAGGAGTCCTGGGTGTTCATTCAAAGGACTGATGCTAAAGCTGAAACTCCAGTACTTTGGCCACCTCATGCGAAGAGCTGACTCATTGGAAAAGACCCTGATGCTGGGAGGGGTTGGGGGCAGGAGGAGAAGGGGACGACAGAGGATGAGATGGCTGGATGGTATCACCGACTTGATGGACTTGAGTTTGAGTAAACTCTGGGAGTTGGTGATGCACAGGGAGGTCTGGCGTGCTGAGATTCATGGGGTCACAAAGAGTCGGACACGACTGAGCGACTGAACTGAAAAGGTAGGAGACAAACTGAGAAAGACAGAAGAGACCTTGAAAAAGGTGGTAACGGCAGAATTAAAAGGAAACCAGAAAACTGAGAGCATAATTTCTAATCTTTGTTATATCTCCAAGGTAGATACCTGTGGCCTCACTTTATTAGAGGAATCAATAAAATCCTAGATATGCATTATTGTCTTTCCTACCTCTCAAATCTATATATTTTCCCTATGGCATAGAGTGGTAAAGAATATGCCTGCCAATGCAGGAGATGCACGTTCAGTCCCTGGGTTGGGAAGATCCACTGGAGGAGGAAATGGCAACCCACTCCAGTTTCTTGCCTGGGAAGTCTAATAGACAGAGGAGCCTGTTGGGCCACAGTCCACCGGGCCACAAAGAGTTGAACCCGATTGAGCAACTGAGCAGAAGCATATATTAGAACTTAGTCCGAAGTGGCTCCGCCATCACGGAGCCTCAGTTATCTGATCTGTCAAACAAGAATATCTATTTCATACAATTGTGACCAGTGAGACAAATACATATGAAAGAAATTTTTTAACTATTAAAAAGGTATATGTTGTAAGAGTAATTGGGATTTCTTTAATCAGGCACGGTAATACACACAGACATGGAAATGACTTGATGAAGGAAGAATTTTTTTTTTATTTTCACAGATCCCTCCCTAGAAATAGTAACACAAGGCACAGCATACCATGCTGGGCCCCATGGAGAATCACCAGGATTTTCAGGAGGCAGAGGGAGCAAAGGAAAACTGTGAGCAAAAGCCTCTACTATGGTTACTATACAAGGGATGGCTGAGGCAAGGAGCACAGGCTTAGGATTGGCCAGTTTGAATAATTCCAGTGGGTCTGGGACACAGGGGCTGTCCTTAGTTGTCTGGTACCAGGCCCCGATCTGATTGGGGCAGGAGGACAGTGGCCCCAGAGTGTGAGAGCCCAAATAAAGGAAGTGTTGTGGTTTGCATATGAAAGACACACTCACAGGTGAGTTGTTTGCAATACTTAGGAATTAGCTAACCCTGAGAGACAGTCCCTTCTGGGTCAGCAGGACTTGAGAATCAAAATGCAGAAACAAAACATGATTAACACAGTATGCATTTATAATATAGCAGTATAGTCTATTATAACAGTATAGAAGCAGTTATCTTTCTCAAGTACTGATAACTCTGCCAACTCTGAGTTCATGAAGAATAGTAGAAGAATCACTTTGGTTGCCTGTGATGAGATGTGTATATATAGACAGTCAGCTCCTCATGGAGACTCTTATGCTCAAGGGGGACAAAAAAGGAATCTGTGTTCTCTCGAGTAAAAATTATATTTAAAATGGCATCAGTGATAATCTCACTAATTCAGTGTTATAAAATCTCTAAAATATGATGTTGATAACAACTGTATTTCAATTAATAACTTTAAAATTTCATGCTTATTTTTAAGCAGCTGTTGCTTGTTATACAAATAATTATTTTCTCAAAAAAAGTATCACACCAGAAGCATATTTTTTAAATACACCGCACTGTACAGATTATCCCCATTGTTCGTTTTTATTAAATTCTCTATCTCAATCTTAAACACCCTTGTCATTTGGGCAAACTAAGAAATTAACTTCCTTCTCAAGTAGAAATGCTTGTGGGGGCAGTTTTTGCAGCATGGGAGTCTGTTAGTCCCAGATGTATTAAGAGAAAAAAAGTGCCCATGCTGTATAATACTGTTTTCCTAAAAGGTGGGCAATTAAACTAAACAGTTTCAGAACTGCATAATTTATTAGTTCAAAACCAAAGTATATATCATAACAATCAATCCCAAATGATACAGAATTTTATATTCCAATTATTGGAATAATTCATCTGTTTTTACAGAATGCAATATGTTTCCATAATACAATAAACTCATTACCCATCTGCTGCCTTAAAACTGTAACACATATTTTGTAATCTCCAGTAGGTCAGGCATTTTGTCTCAAATCCTATTCTCCTGTGCCACACACAGCAAACAAATACTGTTTTGGCTTCCTAGTGGCAGTCAAAATTGTGATGTTTTCAAGTTTACTATCTTATAAACTCAATGAGGCAGTTAGAAAGAAAAAACAATAAAATTCCTGGCCAAATGTCTCCAGGAGTCTATCTAATGGAAATGTTAATTATCAAGTCACCTTGTCCTAATAGTGAGGAAAGGCTAGTTCCAGCAAAAACCATGCCTTCTTCCTGTAATCCACTCATAGGGCAAAAAAACAATTCCTAAGAATTAGAAAGGAGTTTGCCTTATTATGTTGTTATGAATACTACTCAACAAAAATAAAGCCCAAGTATAGTATACCTACATTCGGGATCAGCTAAGGAATCTACCAGGCCTAGTACAAACTTAAATTGAAGGGTGACTGTCTATGTTCACATGTCACCCTCTCACACGGGGGACACATCAGAGACTACCACAAATCCCCAGTGAAATACTTTTCACCACTCCTCACCAGGCCTGTCCCTGAAACAGACACAATGACACTATTTCCCTATCTCATTTCTTTTATTTCTATATCAAGTGTCTGGGTGATGTCACAATCCCCATTTAGCCACTGTCAAATTAGACATTGTATCTTTATTTCTTTTTTTTTTTTTTTTTTTTTGTCAAATTAGACATTGTATCTTTAATTTATCCAAAATATCAGTTTTGCACAGGAAAAAAAAAAATGCCTTTGTGGGTCTTTTCAAACACCAGTCATGAGAACTAGCCATTGGTTCACTTTTCAGGGCCAGTCACAAAGCTGGATGGCCCTTCATTTTCATGGACAAGTTGGTGGGTTTGGGAAAGCAGGAATGAACGTACATCTGAGATGAGCACAACTGTTCTGCATAAAAGTGGGAGAAGAATTTGCTGTTTGAGGAGTAATTTAGGAAGGCTAGAGCAAGGAGAAGAGAGCAGGAGAAGATGCAGGAGACACACTTTGTGATATGCTGTATGATTCTTTTCCTTACCCCCAAGATCATCAACAAGATTTGTGTGATTGGGTATTTGTGAAACTCAGAAGAAAGAAAAGGCAGAGTGCTGCCCTGGGTCTCTATGGCACAGAACGGTGGCAACTAATGCAAAAGAAACAGACGGATGACTAAGGGCTCTTGACAGCAAGAGAAGCTTCAGAGATTAGCCCAACTCTTACAAGGAAGAATGGGAATTTTGGACTTCCACGGGCCATGAAATTAAAGAACTAGAGCCACACTTTCTAGTTGCAGAGGCAATGGGTATTCCAAGGTCCCAAGTGACTCTCACACTAATAGTCCTGAGAGCTTTACTGTGTGCAAGCCCTCATTGTCACAACCCCACACTCTTCTACTCATTCAACAATCCTACCAAAGATACTATTTTGCAGACAATGCAAATAGGACACAAAGAGATTACAGAATTTTCCCAGGATCAGACACTTACTAAATATTGGAGGTTAGACCAGAAAACAGGCAATCAACTTCCAAAATCAATGACTAGTCTAAAACTCTATCTCATGTGATGTCCCAGGGGTCCAGAAAGTAGATCCTATCATTCAAAACTTACAAGTGAAGGAACTGAAGTCAGAAACATTAAGTACTTATGCAAGGAGGCTAGTCAGTGGCAGAATCAGGATCAAATTAGAGGTGGCTGATTCCACACCTTTGCTTCTCCTCCCTTTTGGCTAATCTGGACACAGCACCAAGGTTCATATTCTAGCCCTGGCCTTCATGGTCTGTGCAACCTGAGCAAATCACCAAGCCTGCTGGATTCTTCTTTTTCTCATCTGTAATGTTGCAATTATAACTACTTTGAAGTATTTCTTATAGGATATAAAATAAGACATGTGAGCAGGAATGTATTATGCAAATATACAGTATATTTGCTGCTGCTGTTTTGGAATGAGAGGACAGTACTTCCCATGATGCTTTTCACACCCCCATTGCTCGGTATTCACTAAGGAGAGAAGGAAGAGATATATCTTTTGAACAATGTTAATTTCATCCCACGGCTTTTGATTATTCATCCCTCTGAGTGATCCAGTCTCATTACATTCAGTCATTCTCTCTAAATGCTTGGCAGGCATCCAAACAGTTATTTGTTCAACTCAATAATCTAAGTTTATTGTCTTAAATAAATCACACCTGACAAATAACTCATGCTTCAAAATGATCTTTAAAAATGAGTACTAAAGTGACATTGTCAATTCCAAAAATCACAGATGATTTTAAGGCTTTTAACAAAACAACTTAAAAGCTTGACATTTTAATTTATTGCTATACTGCTTCCTATAACTGTACTTTGATTGGTTTTCACTATGTACTAGGCAGTGAAATATAATTTACACTTTAAGAAGATATGAGCTATCAGGGGTGTAGGCACGAGCAAGGTAAACATACAACTCTTCTTGAGGAGCCAATGCTTCACTTCATTTAATTTTCACATTTTTTAAATGTTAATATCAGAGGCCACAAATGTATAAAAAGCAGGGTATATTTAATATCCATAAAAAGATATTTGACACTCATTTGTATAATCTTGGAAGCACTCTGAGGAGTGTGACAAAATACATTTCTGATTGTATGTTATAAAAATAAAAGAAAAGCAGATTAATAATATGAATTATCACAAATACTGGACTTTAGAAGCTACACTAGGGACAGATAAACTAATGAAATAACGTCTAACCAACTTGAACAATGTAAGATTAAAATTGAGCTTCCTGACATACCATATTAACAAATTGGAAAATAAAAACCATAAGATTTCTTTCTTTCTACTAATTTTGGGGGTTTTTTCCTTCCTCTTTCAAGAGTTGCTTTAGGTGTAAATTTAGGTTGTCTATTCGATATTTTTCCTGTTTCTTGAAGTAGGATTGTATTGCAATAAACTTCCCTCTTAGAACTGCTTTTGCTGCATCCCATAGGTTTTAAGTTGTCATGTTCTCATTGTCATTTGTTTATAGAAATTTTTTTATTTCATTTTTGATTTCTTCAGTAACCTGTTGATTATTTAGAAATGTGTTGTTTAATCTCCATGTGTTTGTGTTTCTTACAGTTTTTTTCTTGTAATTTATATCTAGTCTCATAGCATTGTGGTTGGAGAAGATGCCTGATATGATTTCAATTTTCTTTAAATTTACTGAGGTTTGTTTTGTGACCCAAGATGTGGTCTATCCTGGGGAATGTTCCATGTGCACTTGAAAAGAAGGTGTATTCTTCTGCATTTGGATGGAATGTCCTAAAGATAGCAATGAGATCCAGCTCATCTACTATATCATTTAAGACTTATGTTTCCTTATTAACTTACTGTTTTGATGATCTGTCCATTGGTGTGAGTGGGGTGTTAAAGTCTCCTACTATTATTGTGTTACTATCAATTTCTGCTTTTATGTCTGTTAGTGTTTGTCTTGTGTATTAAGGTGGTCCTATGTTGGGTACATAAATATTTACAATTGTCATATCTTCCTCTTGGATTGATCCCCTGATCGTTATATAGTGCCTTCATTATCTCTTATAATCTTCTTTAAGGTCTATTTTGTCTGATATGAGGATCGATACTCCAGCTTTCTTTTGCTTCCCATTTGCATGGAATATATTTTTCCAACCTCTCACTTTCAGTCTCTTTATGTCTTGAGGTCTGAAGTGAGTTTCTTATAGACAGCATATATATGGGTCTTGTTTTTGTATCCATTCAGCCAATCTGTGTCTTTTGGTTGGAGCATTTAATCCATTTACATTTAAAGTAATTATTGATATATATGTTCCTGTTGCCATCTTCTAATTGTTTGGGGTTGATTCTGTAGATCTTTTTTCTTCTGTTGTTATTTCCAGAAATAAATGAAAAAGAAATGAAAGAAACAATAGCAAACATTCATAAAACTAAAAGCTGGTTCTTTGAGAAGATAAACAAAATTGACAAACCTTTAGCCAGACTCATCAAGAAAAAAAGAGAGAAGAATCAAATCAATAAAATTAGAAATGAAAAAGGAGAGGTTACAACAGATAATACAGAAATACAAAGGATTATAAGAGACTATTATGAACAACTATAGGGCAATAAAATAGACAACCTGGAAGAAATGGACAGATTCTTAGAAAAGTTCAATCTTCAAAGACTGAACCAGGAAGAAATAGAAATTAGGAACAATCCAATTACAAGCACTGAAATTGAAGCTGTGCTCAAAAATCTCCCAAAAAACAAAAGCCCAGGACCAGACGGCTTCATAGGAGAATTCTATCAAACATTTAGAGACGAGCTAATGCCTATCCTCCTAAAACTCTTTCAAAAAATTGCAGAGGAAGGAACACTTTCAAATTCATTCTATGAGGGCACCATCACCCTGATACCAAAACCAAAGAACACAAAAAAAGAAAACTGCAGGCCAATATCACTGATGAACATATTTGCAAAAATCCTCAACAAAATTTTAGCAAACAGAATTCAGCAACGCATCAAAAACCTCATACACCATGATCAAGTTAGGTTTATTCCAGGGATACAAGGATTCTTCAATGTATGGAAATCAATCAATGTGATACACCATGTTAACAAATTGAAAGACAAACCATATGATCATCTCAATATATGCAGTAAAAGCCTTTGACAAAATTCGGCACCTATTTATGATTAAAACTCTTCAAAAAATGGGCATAGAAGGAACCTACCTCAACATAGTAAAGGCCATGTATGATAAGCCTACAGCAAACATTATTCTCAATGGTAAAAAACTGAAAGCATTCCCCCTAAGATCAAGACAAGGGTGTCCATTTTCACCACTATTATTCAACATAGTTCTGGAAGTCCTAGCTACAGCAATCAGAGAAGAAAAAGAAATAAAAATAATCCAGATCAGAAAGAAGAAGTAAAGCTCTCACTGTTTTCAGATGACATGATACTATACATGGAAAACCCTAAAGATAGTACCAGAAAATTACTAGAGCTAATCAGTGAATTTAGCAAAGTTGCAAGATACAAAATCAATACACAGAAATCACTTGCATTTTTATATATGAACAATGAAAAGTCAGAAAGAGATATTAAAGAATCAATCCCACTCACAACTGCAACAAAACGAATTAAATATCTATGAATAAACTTACCTAAGGAGATGAAAGAACTGTACACAGAAAATTATAAGACACTAATGAAAGAAATCAAAGATGACATAAACAGATGGAGAGATATTCCATGTTCCTGGGTAGGAAGAATCAATATTGTGAAAATGACTATACTACCAAATTCAATCTACAGATTCAATGCAATCCCTATCATACTACCAATGGCATTTTTCACAGAACAAAAACTTTCACAATTCATATGGAAACACAAAAGACCTCGAATAGCCAAGGCAGTCTTGAGAAAGAAGAATGGAGCTGGAGGAATCAACCTTCCTGACTTCAGGTTATACTATGAAGCTACAGTCATCAAGACAGTATGGTACTGGCACAAAAACAGAAATATAGACCAATGGAACAAGATAGAAAGCCCAGAAATAAACCCATGCACCTATGGGTACCTTATTTTTGACAAAGGAGGCAAGAATAAACAACAGGAAAAAAACAGCCTCTTCAATAAATGGTGCTGGGAAAACTGGACAGCTACATGTAAAAGAATGAAATTAGAATACTTCTTAACACCAAACACAAAGATAAACTCAAAATGGATTAAAGACCTAAATGTAAGACCAGAAACTATAAAATGCTTAAAGGAAAACACAGGCAGAACACTTGATGACATAAATCAAAACAAGATCCTCCTATGACCCACCTCCTAAAGTAACAGGAAAAAAAGCAAAAGTAAACAAGTGGGACCTGATTAAACTTAAAAGCTTTTGCACAGCAAAGGAAACTATATGCAAGGTGAAAAGAAAACCCTCAGAATGGGAGAAAACAATAGCAAATGAAACAACTGACAAAGGATTAATTTCCAAAATATACAAGCAGCTCATACAACTCAATACCAGAAAAACAAACAACCCAATCAAAAAGTGGGGAAAAGACCTAAACAGACATTTCTCCAAAGAAGACATACAGATGGCTAACAAACACATGAAAAGATGCTCAGCATCACTCATCATTAAAGAAATGCAAATCAAAACTACAATGAGATATCACCTCACAATGGTTAGAATGGCCCTCATTAAAAAGTCTACAAACAATAAATGCTGGAGAGGGTGTGGAGAAAAGGAAATGCTCTTGCACTGTTTGTGGGAATGTAAACTGATACAGCCACCATGGAAGATGGTATGGAGATTCCTCTAAAAACTAGGAATAAAACCACCATATGACCCAGCAATCCCACTCCTAGACATATACCGTGAGGAAACCAAAACTGAAAAAGACATATGTATGCCATTGTTCATTGCAGCACTATTTACAATAGCTAGAACATGGAAGCAACCTAGACATCCATCGACAGATGAATGGATAAAGAATTTGTGATACATATACACAATGGAATATTACTCAGCCATAAAAAGGAATGCATTTGAGTCAGTTCTGATGAAGTGGATGAACCTAGAACCTATTATACAGAGTGAAGTGAGTCAGAAAGAGAAAGACAAATACTGTATTCCAACACAATATACGGAATCTAGAAAAATGGCACTGAAGAATTTATTTGCAGGGCAACAGTGGAGAAACAGACTTAGAAAATAGATTTATGGACATGAGGAGAGGGGAGGAGAGAGTGAGATGTCTGGAAAGAGTAACATGGAAACATATCACCATGTGTAAAATAGATAGCCAACAGGAATTTGCTGTATGTCTCAGCACACTCAAACAGGGGCTCTGTATCAACCCAGAGGGATGGGATGGGGAGGGAGGTGGGAGGGAGTTTCAAAAGGGAAGGGATATATGTATACCTATGGCTGATTCATGTTGAGATTTGACAGAAAACAGCAAAATTCTGTAAAGCAATTATCCTTCAATAAAAAATAAATTAATTTTTAAAAATCCATATGATTATCTCAATAGGTGCAGAGAAAGCCTTTGACAATATTCAACACCCACTTATGATTTAAAAAAAAACTATCCAGAAAGCAGGCATAGAAGGAATATACCTCAACATAATAAAAGCGATATATGACAAACCCACAGAAAACATTATCCTCAATGGTGAAAAACTGAAATCATTTCCTCTAAAATCAGGAATGAGACAAGGGTGCCCAGTTTCACTTCTACTATTCATCATAGTCTTGGAAGTCCTAGCCACAGCAATCAGAGAAGAAAAAGAAATAAAAGGAATCCAGATTGGAAAAGAAGAAAACTCTCACTGTTTGCAGATGACATTATCCTCCACAGAGAAACCCTAAAGATACCACCAGAAAATTACTAAAACTAACAATGAATGTAGCACATTTGCAGGATATAAAATTAATGCACAGAAATCCCTTGCATTACTATACACTAACAATGAAAAAACAGAGAAATTAATGAACAATCCCATTCACCATTACAATGAAAAGAATAAAATACTTAGGAATAAATTTACCTAAAGAAACAAAAGACCTAGTATAGAAAACTGTAAAACACTGGTGAATGAAATCAATGATGAAACATATAGATGGAGAAATATACCATGTTCACGAATTGGAAGAATCAATATAGTGAAATGAGTTTATTCCCCAAAGCAATCTATATATTCAATGCACTTCCTATCAAGCTACCAATGGTATTTTTTTACAGAACTAGAACAAATAATTTCATAGTTTGTATGTAAACACAAAAAAAATCTTGAATAGCCAAAGCAATCTTGAGAAAAAAGAATGGAACTGGAGAAATCAACCTTCCTAACTTCAGACTATACTACAAAGCTACAGTCATCAAGACAGTATGGTACTGGCACAAAGACAGAAGTAGATCAGTGGAACAAAACAGAAAGCCCAGAGGTCAAGCCATGCACCTATGGATATCTTATTTTTGACAAAGGAGGCAAAAATATATAATGGAGAAAAGACAATCTCTTTAACAAGTGGTGCTGAGAAAACTGGTCAACCACATGTAAAAGAATGAAACTAGAACATTTTCTAACACCATATACAAAAACAAACTCAAAATGGATTAAAGATCTACTATAAGACCAGAACTATAAAACTCTTAGAGGAAAACAGAGGCAGAACACTCTCTGACATAAATCCCAGCAAGACTCTCTATGACCCACCTCCCAGAGTAATGGAAATAAAAACAAAAATAAACGAAAGGGACCTGATTAAATAAAAGCTTTTGCACAATGAAGAAAACTATAAGCAAAGTGAAAAGGCAGCCTTCAGAATGGGAGAAAATGATAGCAAATGAAACAACTGACAAAGAATTAATCTCCAAAATATACAAGCACCTCATGCAACTCAATTCCAGAAAAACAAACAACCCAATCAAAAATTGGGCCAAAGATCTGAACAGACATTTCTCAAAGAAGACATCCAGATGGCTAACAAACACACGGAAAGATGCTCAACATAACTCATTATTAGAGAAATGCAAATCAAAACCACAATGAGGTATCATTTCACCCAAGTCAGAATGGGTACCATCAAAAAGTCTGCAAACAATAAATGCTGGAGAGGGTGTGGGGAAAAGGGAACCCTCTTACACTGCTGGTAGGAATGCAAACTGGTACAGCCACTATGGAGAACAGTATGGAGATTCCTTAAAAAAAAACTTGAACTAGAACTGCCATATGACCCAGCAGTCCCATTGTTGGGCATACACACCAAGAAAACCATACGTGAAAGAGACACATGTACACCAGTGTTCACTGAAGCACTGTTTCCAATAGCTAGGACATGAAAGCAACATCCACCAACAGATGAATAGATAAGGAAGTTGTGGTATATATACACAATGGGATATGGCCCAGCTATAAAAAAAAAAGAATGCAACTGAGTCAGTTCTAATGAGGTGGATGAAACTAGAGCCTATTATACAGAGTGAAGTGAATCAGAAAGAGAAACACCAATACAGTATATTAACACATATATATATGGAATTTAGAAAGACAGTATGTATGGTCCTATATGCAAGGCTGCAAAAGAGACACAGATGTAAAGAACAGACTTTTGGATTCTGTGAGAGAAGGCAAGGGTGGGATGGTTTGAGAGAGTAACATTGAGACGTGTATATTACCACAGGTAAAATAGATGACTAGTGCAAGTTCAAAGCACGAAGCAGGGTACTCAAGGCCAGTGCTCTGGGACAACCCAGATAGATGGGGTGGAAAGGGAGGTGGAGGAGTTCAAGGATGGGGAAACACATGTGCACCCATGGGCGATTCATGTCAATGTATGAAAAAAAATACCATAATATTGTAAAGACATTATTCTCCAATTAAAAGAAATAAATTAATTAAAATAAACTGGGCTTCCCTGGTGGCTCAGACAGTAAAGATTCTGCCTATAATGTAGGAGACCTGTGTTCAATCCCTGGGCTGGGAAAATCCCCTGGAGAAGGGAATGGCATAGAGACTCCCATGGACAGAGGAGCCTGGCAGGTACAGTCCATGGGGTTGCAAACAGTTAGACACAACTGAGAGACTAAGCATAGTGCAATATTAAAATCAATGAATAAGTAGATGTTTTCATTTACTCTTTAAACATAAAGAAAATTTATCATTTCAATAAGTGAAAGTTATTATGTCTTAGTGGAGGAATGTATTGGCATGAATAACCCACAAGAGGATATCATCAAAATAATTTATACTAAATATATGAGTTCTTTGCTCTTTATCTGGATGTAAGCTTTGGGTCCAACTCAATTTTGTGTGATGTTATAACTAAAAAAGAGAAAGAAAGGCAAAATGGTTGTCTGTGGAGGTCTTACAAATAGCTGAGAAAAGAAGAGAAGTGAAAGACAAAGGAGAAAAGAAAAGATATACCCATCTGAATGCAGAGTTCCAAAGAATAGCAAGGAGAGATAAGAAAGCCTTCCTCAGTGATCAGTGCAAAGAAATAGAGGAAAACAATAGAATGGAAAAGACTAGAGATCTCTACAACAAAATTAGAGATACTAACGGAACATTTCATGCAAAGATGGACTCAGTAAAGGATAGAAATGGTAGGGACCTAACAGAAGCAGAAGATAGTATGACGAGGTGGCAAGAGTACACAAAGAACTATACCAAAAAGATCTTAATGACTCAGATAATGATGATGGTGTGATCCCTGACCTAGAGCCAGAAATTCTGCAGTGCGAAGTCAAGTGGACCTTTGGAGACACCACTACAAACAAAGTTAGTGGAGGTGATGGAATTCCAGTTGAGCTATTTCAAATTCTAAAAGATGATGCTATGAGTGTGCTGCACTCAATATGCCAGCAAATTTGGAAAACTCAGCAGTGGCCACAGGACTGGAAAAAGTCAGTTTTCATTCCAATCCCAAAGAAAGGCAATGCCAAAGAATGTTCAAACTACTGCACAATTGCACTCATTTCACATGTTATCAAAGTAATGCTCAAAATTCTCCAAACTAGGCTTCAACAGTATGTGAACCAAGAACTTCCAGATGTTCAAGCTGGATTTAAAAAAAAAAAAAAACAGAGGAACCAGAGATCAAATTGCCAACATCTGTTGGATCATAGAAAAAGCAAGAGAATTCCAGAAAAACATCTATTTCTGCTTCACTGACTAGGCTAAAGCCTTTGACTATGTGGATCACAACAAACAATGGAAAATTCTTTTAAGATATAGGAATACTAGACCACCTTACCTGCCTCCTGAGAAACCTGTATGCAGGTCAGAAGCAACAGTCAGAACTGGACATGGAACTATGGACTAGTTCCAAATTGGGAAAGGAGTATGTCAAGGATGTATATTTTCACCTTGCTTATTTAACCTATATGCAAAGTACATCATGTAAATATGCCAGGCTGGATTAAGCACAAGCTGCAATCAAGATTCCCAGAAGAAATATCAATAACCTCAGATATGCAGATGACACTACCCTTAGGACAGAAAGTGAAGAGGAACTAAAGAGCCTCTTGATTAAGGTGAAAGAGGAGTGGAAAAGCTGGCTTAAAACCCAACATTCCAAAAAGCAAAGATCATGGCATTTGGTCCCACCACGTCATGGCAAATAGATGGGGAAACATTGGAAACAGTGACAGACTTTATTTTCTTAGGCTCCAAAATCACTGCAGATGGTGACTGCAGCCATGAAATTAAAAGACACTTGCTCCTTGGAAGAAAAGCTATGACAAACCTAGACAGCATATGAAAAAGAAGACAATACTTTGCTGACTAAGATCCACATAGTTAAAGCTATGGTTTTTCCAGTAGTCATGTATGGGATGTGAGATTTCAACCATAAAGAAGGTTGAGTGCCAAAGAACTGATGGTTTTGAACTGTGGTGTTGGAGAAGACTCTTGAGAGTCCCTTGGAAAGCAAGGAGATCACACCAGTCAATTCCAAAGGAAATCAAGCCTGAATATTCATTGGCAGGACTGATGCTGAAGCTCCAGTATTTTGGCCACCTGATGTGAAGAGCCGACTCAGTGGAAAAGACCCTGATGCTGGGAAAGATTGAAGACAGGAAGAGAAGAGGGCAACAGAGGATGAGATGGTTGGATGGCATCACCAACTCAATGGACATGAGTTTGAGCAAGCTCCAGGAGATGGTGAAGGACAGGGAAGCCTGGCGTGCTACAGTCCATGGAGTCACAAAGAGTCAGACTCAAGTGAGGGACTGAACAACAATAACTAAATAACGGATATAAACTGGAAATATCCAATTAAGGAGAATTGGTAAAACTGGTACAATTTCCCATTGTTTTTCCTAGCTCATTAAGCTTCCTCTTCCATGACAGAACAGAGAACATGTTATGATTACTCCAAAGCACTAACCTAAAACTAACCTGCGTTCTCCCCCTGACTGCTTAACTACTTCCTCACCTGGTCAGAAGAAGTCAATATAAAACTAGATAGCTTAATTTACATGGTCCTCCCTTTGGTCTGTCCTCAAGTAATCATCATCCTCATGTCCAAAAAAGACAGAAAGAAAGCAGATTAAGTGCCCATGTAAATATACTGGAATCGAGATATGCTGTAGTCCATGTGCCAGCAGATAATTCGGAACAGAATGTTTTGTGATTAAATATAACACATTCCATGTAATGTTATGTCTCAGTAAGCATATTTTTGTAATTATGCTTTACTTCACTTATAGTAAAGTGAAGTCGCCCAGTCGTATCTGACTCTTTGGAACCCATGGACAGTAGCCTGCACCAGGCTCCTCCATCCATGGGATTTTCTAGGTAAGAGTACTGGAGTGGGTTGCCATTTCCTTCTCCAGGGAATCTTCCCAACCCAGGGATCAAACTCAGGTCTCCCACATTGTAGACAGACGCTTTACCGTCTGAGCCACCAGGGAAGTCCAAGCCTTAAATTACTTAGATAGAAACTTATTCACAATGTTGAGCTTTTCTGTCAGATTCAGATTGCGATAAATTGACTTATAATTTTATTATTAGTTTAAAATATTAACAGAATAGGTTTTCAAATGATTGCTCAACATTTGCCTCATATTAATAAATAAAGTAATAGACTGTTAAGTGCTTATATAATAAAAATAACAATTCAGGGTAATTTTGAATACCATGTATTGACTGTTTAACTTGTTTTCATATTCAATCACCTACAGGGGTGCCTACATTTCTTTAGGAGGAATAAGTATGTTTCTTCCACATAGGAATATTTCATGTCACCCTAAAGAAGTCAAACTCTAGCATATGACATAGTTACCTGGTACTTTGGGGACTATTCACCAGAAAACCCAGGTAATTTAGACAAAGATATAGGCTTCTTTTTTTAACTTGAATTTATAGGGTCAGCAGAGTAGAAGGTCCTAAAGGCATCGGCTAATTAAGCAATCCTCTGCTGCCCTGGGGCTGTTTAGAGATTGCATTTTAAAAGTAACCCATGGATCAAATAGTGTAGAACTATATAGACACACATACGCACACATGCATGCATACACAGACACAGGTAGATGAGTAGGTGTAGAGATTGGGGAAAGGAATCTAGTTACTAGCATTGTATTAATGTACCACATTTTTATATTGTGATGCAGTTACTAAGATGTCACCATTTAAGAGAACGTAGTCGAAGGGTACGTGGGACTGTCTGTACTATTTTTGTAACTTTCTGTGAATAGACAATTATTTCAAAATAAGTTTTGCAGTTTTTTTTTTTATGAAGTATCCCCATGGATACTTATGCCTCAATGAACTGACACATTACTACATTTTGAATTCTAGATCAGTATCATGGGAAAAGATCTAAATGGAAATTATTAAAACAACAAGGCATTAATTTGCTGTCATTGCCACCACTTTTTGATCCAAAGACCTGGGTTTGATCCCTGGGTTGGGAAGATCCCCTGGAGAAGAGAAAGGATACCCACTCCAGTATTCTGGCCTGGAGAATTCTGGCCGCAAAGAGTCAGACACAACTGAGAAACTTTCACTTTAAAAAGTAAACAACTAAATTTAGGTTAAGACTAGCATCATAATTCATGGTGTGCTTTTAAATGTTTTAACAACCAGTTCTTGAGTAGGGAGCACTGGGATTGTACCATTTGTCATTTTCCATAGTGTAAATGTTGCACCATGGCCAGCTGCAAACTACAAATGTAGTAAGTGGCTCACAGATACCTAAAAATTTAGCAATCAGTTCTCATATGAAACCTGCTTCGTCAGGAAGGAGAATGAGCTCTGAGTGGGTATATGTCCTTGGTTCTTTTGACTCTTTGTCCCACAAGGAGGGTCACAGCAGGACAAGTGCCGGAACTGAGCCTCTGTGACTCAGGTTCCCTCTTGCCTAGCTCTAAATAATCTTATAGAACAGCTTCATCCTATCCGATCCTCTTCTGCTCATTTATTTTATATCTGAACCAGAATTCATCCAAGATCAGAAGTATCTGATAAGAGTTTGAGAGACAAGCTCATCATGAATTATTTACTGGGGCAATTTCTATTTCAATGGTTTTCCTACCATATCACATAGCAGAAACATGCCATGGGCTGTAACCAATTTGCTTATCACTGATTTTAAAGAACCAAAGCACCTTTTTATATGAGTACCCAGTACATTCCAGTAATCACTCTCACAAACGAAGAATGAGAACTTCTTTGGAGATTTTGTGTTCTTGACTGAAAATTCATTTCTCTTCTATCAGAAAGAATCATGCTTTATGATAAAGCAGGTGTCTTTGTGGGATAGGACAGCAACTGAGCAGTGGGAGAGTCCAAGGATACTTAGATTCTTCTCAGCATTGACAGCTGGTGATTGGTGCCAACATCAACCTAATCATAGCTGGCTGGTCCCATATAAGAAGTTTAATACACATACAGAAGGCTAATAGGCACATGAAAAGATGCTCAACATTGCATATTATTAGAGAAATGCAATCCAAACTACAATGAGGTATTACCTCACATTATTCAGAATGGCCATCTTTGAGAAGTCTACAAATAACAAATACTAGACAGGATGTAGAGCAAAGGGAACCTTCCTACACTGTTGGTGGGAATGTAAGTTGGTGCAGCCACTATGGAAAACAGTATGGAGGTTCCTCAAAAAACTAAAACTAGAGTTGCCGTATAATTCAGCAATCCCACTCCTGTGCAAATATCCAGACAAAACTATGATCCTAAAAGATACATGTTCCCCCATGTTTATAGCAGCACTGTTTACAATAGCCAAGACATGGAAACAACCTAAATGTCCATCAACAGATAAATGGACAAAGAAGATGTGTTACGTATATGCAACGGAACATCACTTAGCCATAAAAAAGAATGAAATAATTCCATTTGCAACTACGTAAATGGACCTAGGATTATCACACCAAGTGAATGTAAATCAGAAAGAGAAAGACAAATACACAAATACTGTAGATCACTTAACTGCGGAATCTAAAACGTGACATAAACGAACTTATAAAACAGAAATACTCTCACAGACATAGAGAACAGACTTGTGGTTTTCAAGGGGCAGGGGTGGGGGACAGTTGTATTGGGAGTTTGGGACTAGCAGATGCAAAATATACAGAATTATTAAATAAGGTCCTATTATATAGCACAGGGAACTGTATTCAGTATCTTTTCATAAACCATAATGGAAAAGAAAAAATCTTCAATACAAAATGGACTAACAACTTAGAATAAAATTCACAAAGAATGATTTGATACCACATTTTAGACAATGAGCTTCTCTGGCGGCTCAAATGGTAAAGAATCCACCTGAAACGCAGGAGACATGGATTTGACCCCTGGGTCAGGAAGAACCCCTGGAGAAGGAAATGGCAACCCACTCCCACTATTCTTGCCTGGAGAATTCCATGGCCAGAGGAGCCGGGCTACAGTCCATGGGGTCACAAAGAGTCAGAAATGACAGAGTGACTAATGCTTTAAACAATGACTTTAATGTTAAGACAGCAAAATTGGAGGATAACTACGAAAAAACAAAATTGATTTTAAATTATTTAGAGGCCCGATTTGCATTTAGTCTTTCCAGAAAAACATCTGCTTCATTGACTATGCTAAAGCATTTGACTGTGTAGATCACAACAAACTGTGGAAAACTCTTAAAGAGCTGGGAATACCCGACCATCTTACCTGCCTCCTAAGAAACCTGTATGCAGGTCAGAAGCAACACTCAGAACTGGACATGGAAAAACAGACTGGTTCCAAATTGGGAAAGGAGTACATCAAGGCTGTATATTGTCTCCTGCTTGTTTAACTTATATGCAGAGGACATCATGAGAATATGCCAGGCTGGATGAAGCACAAGCTGGAATTAAGATTGCCAGGAGAAATATCAATAACCTTAGATATGCAGATGACACCATCCTTTTGGCAGAAAGCAAAGAGGAACCAAAGAGCCTCTTGATTAAGGTGAAAGTGGAAAGTGAAAAAGCTGGCTTAAAACTCAACATTCAAAAAACGAAGATCATGGCATCTGGTCCCATCACTTCATGGCAACTAGATGGGGAAACAATGGAAACAGTGACAGACTTTATTTTCTTGGGCTCCAAAATCACTGCAGATGGTGACTGCAGCCATGAAATTAAAAGACGTTTGCTCCTTGGAAGAAAAGCTATGACAAACCTAGACAGCATATGACAAAGCAGAGACATTACTTGGTCAACAAAGGTCCGTCTAGTCAAAGTGATGGTTTCTCCAGTGGCCATGTATGGATGTGAGAGTTGAACCAAAAAGAAGGTTGAGCGCTGAAGAACTGATGCTTTTGAATTGTGGTGCTGGAGAAGACTCTTGAGAGTCCCTTGGACAGCAAGTAGATCAAACGAATCAATCCTAAAGGAAATCAATCCTGAATATTCATTAGGACTAATACTAAAGCTGAAACTCCAATACTTTGGCCTCCTGATGTGAAGAGCTGACTCATTAGAAAAGATCCTGCTGCTGGGAAAGACTGAAGGCAGGAGGAGCAGGGGGTGACAGAGGATGAGATGGTTGGATGGCATCACCACCTCAATAGACTTGAGTTTGAGCAAGCTCCGGAGATGGTGAAGGACAGGGAAGCCTGGCATGCTGTAGTCCATGGGGTTGCAAAGAGTCAGATATGACTGAGCAACTGAATTACAAAGTTGAGTGGATGTCAAGGAAACTATGCTGAGTGAGAAAAAAGTCAAACCCCAAAAGTTACATACAGTATGATTCCACTGATACAACATTCTTAAATGACAAAATCATAGAGATGGAAAACAGGTTAGTAATTCCCAGAAGTTAGAGATAAGAGGAGGAGGGGCAGGAGGTAGGTGTTATCATAAAAAGGCAGCACAAGCATAAGGAATGCTTGTGGGAATGGAACTGTTCTGTGTCTTGACTATGGTGTGATAATGCAAATCTCACATGTGTTGAAACTGCATAGAACTAACACAAACACACACATATACATAAATGAGTGCACATAAAGCTGGATAAATCTGAATAAAGATGGTGGCTTGTATTAATGTCAGTTTCCTGGTTGTGATGTTTTCCTATAGCCATGCAAGTTGTTACCACTGGGGAAACCTGGGTAAAAGTTACATGGAATAGTATATTATTTCATACTTTTGCAGTTGAATCAATAGTTATCTTAAAACAAAGTTTAATGAAAACAAGTTTTCCAATGAACATAAAACAGCATCCTATTTATTTAGAACATTAAATTTTTTTCTTAGACATGTGTTACATTTTTTATGTCAAGATTAGATTGCTAGGTGGCTGAAGTTTTAACACTACTGTAAATGATACCATTTAAAAAAAATTATTTTCTAATTGTTGACTGCAAGTATACACAACAGATTTTGTATATCTATTTGTATATTCAGTAATCTTGCTAAATTTGTTTAATTATAATGGTTTATTTTTACATTACTTTATATCTTCAATAAGCATAATTATATCTGTGAATTATGATAATTTTATTTTTTTAAGCTTATAAGTTTTTCTTTCCTTTTTAAATTGTTTTCAGTTTTATTGGGCTATAATTGACCTTAAGATGTGAAATATAGTGGTTTGACTAACATTTATTCTGAAATGATTACCAGAATAGATTCAGTTAGCATCTATCGTATGCTAACTCACATAGATACAAGGAAAAATTTTCTTCATGTGAGAACTCAGGATTTATTCTAACATTTTCGTATATATCATATAGTACTGTTAACGACAGTTATCATCTTATACATCTCTAGTACTGTTTATATTATAACTAGAAATGAGTAACTTTTGACCTCCTTCCAATTCCACAGCCTTACCCCACTACCCCTCCAACCCAACTCCCCCAGCAGCCACAATCTGATGTCTTTTTCTATGCATTTAGTGTGTTTGGTTTAGAACCCACATATAAGTGAGACCATATAGTATTTTTCACTGTCTGATATATTTCACTTAGCATAACACCCTCAAAGTCCATCCATGTTTTCACAAATGGCAAGATTTCCTCATTTTTATAGCAGAGTAATATTCCATTTTATGTATATGTATACCATAACTTTTTTATTCCTTTTCTTGATTCATTGTACTAGCTAAGATCTCCAGTAAAATGCTGATTGGAAATTGTATTAGTAGATATCCTTGCCTTGTTCATAAACTCATGAGAACATACTTATATTTTACCACTGCATGTTAGCTCTAAGTCTTATCAAATGTTTTTGTTCATCTTTTTATATTACAATATGATTTTTCTCATCATTCTGCTAGTGTGAGTGTTTCATAAATGTCATATTCTACTCTTTCCATTTTTTTTTCTCAATGTAGTTCAGTTTGGATATTTCTTGAATACTAGTTTTTTAATTTGCTAAGCCTATCTTCTGCTCTATCCAATCAACTCTTAAACCCATCCAATAAGTTCTCAGTTTCACAAATTACTTTTTTGGTTTTTAATATACATTTAGTTTTTTCATTTAGATTTAAATTCTCTTTCAAAATTCTCCAAATTTTCACCTATTTTGTTCATGTTGTTCTCTGTCTTCTTTAACATACCTTTAATAGTTTTAAATAGTGTAAATAGTCAAGTGTTTAAAATACTTGACTGCTAACTCCAAGATTTCAGTCATCTTCCATTGCTTGTTTTTTCCTTTATCAGTTTTATTTTTCTCCCTTTTTCACACCTGGTCATTGTTTTATTGTATCTAAGAAATCGTGACTAAAGCAATCATGGAAGGATGCCAGGGATTCAATCCCTGGGTCAGGGAGCTATATCCCACATGCCCACAACTAAGAGTTCACATGCAGCCATGAAGACCAAGTGAAGCCAAATAAATTAATTTTTTTTTAAATGGATCACGGAGACTTAAGTCGATGTTGTTTTCCCCCAGAGAAGGTTCACCCTTTCCTCTCTTAGGCAGATGGAGTGAGGAGCTGATCTGAGTGAGGACAGAGTGAAGCATCAGATAATCTCTCTACTTCCGGTCTCAAGTATCTTGAGCATGAGATCTGTCTTAGTTGCAGTTCTATATACCAAACCAGAAGACCATGGGATGCTGGCCTTGCATCGAACACCCCATCACGCCTTAGAACTAAGCAAATTTTACACAGAGAAAATCGGTCAAATACTTAGGGATTTTTTTAGATTCTAGTTCGTAATGCCAGTCCACATAAAAATACTTGCTGGTTTTTCTTCCTTCCAGTAGAACATCTATGCCTATGGTAAGTTCACTCCTCAGCCTGTCCCTGGCAGATGCCCCTAGGCATGCATATCTCAGCACATCAAGAAAGAGCTCTTCAAACAACCCAACTTAAAAAATGGGCAAAAGACTTGAATAGACATTTCTCCAATACACACACAAACACACATACACACATAAACGGCCAAGAAGCACATGAAAAGATTCTCAATATCATTAGTCATCGGTGGTTTAGTCACTAAGTTGTGTCCAACTCTTGCAATCCCATGGACTGTAACCTGCCAGGCTCCTCTGTCCATGGGATTCTCCAGGCAAGAATACTGGAGTGGGTTGCCATTTCCTTCTCTTCCTGACCCAGGAATTGAACCCAGGTCTCCTGCATTGCAGGCAGATTCTTTACCGACTGAGCTACAAGGGAAGCTCCACCATTAGTCCTTAGAGAAATGTAAATCTAAACCACAAGAAGATATCACCTGTACCTGTTGTGAAAGTTGCTCATTCATGTCATACTCTTTGAGACCCCATGGACTATACAGCCCATGGAATTCTCCAGGCCAGAACACTGGAGTGGTTTCAGTTCAGTTCAATCGCTCAATTGTGTCTGACTCTTTGCGATCCGATGGACTGCAGCAAGCCAGGCCTCCTTGTCCATCACCAACTCCCAGAGTTTACTCAAACTCATGTCCATTGAGTCAGTGATGCCATCCAGCCATCTCATCCTCTGTCATCCCCTTCTCCTCCTGCCTTCAATCTTTCCCAGCATCAGGGTCTTTCCAAATGAGTCAGCTCTTCGCATCAGGAGGCCGAAGTATTGGAGTTTCAGCCTCAACATCAGTCCCTCCAATGAACATTAAGGACTGATTTCCTTTAGGATGTACTTGTTGGATGGCCTTGAAGTCCAAGGGACTCTCAAGAGTCTTCTCCAACACCACAGTTCAAAAGCATCAATTCTTCGGTGCTCAGCTTTCTTTATAGTCCAACTCTCGCATCCATACATGACTACTGGAAAAACCGTAGCCTTGACTAGATGGACCTTTGTTGGCAAAGTAATGTCTCTGCTTTTTAATATGCTGTCTAGGTTGGTCATAACTTTCCTTCCAAGGAATAAGCGTCTTTTTATTTCATGGCTGCAGTCACCATCTGCAGTGGTTTTGGAGCCCCAAAAAATAAAGTCAGCCACTGTTTATCCATCTATTTGCCATGAAGTGGAGTGGGTAGCCTTTCCTTTCTCCAGGGGATCTTCCCAACCCAGGGATCGAACCCAGGTCTCCCAAATTGCAGGAGGATTCTTTACCAGTTGAGCCACAAAGGAAGCCCTGTACCTGTTAGGGTGTACCTTATCAAAAATACAAGATATAACAAATGCTGATGAGGAAGTAGAGAAATTGCAGCCCTCTGACATGGCTGATAGGGGTGTAAAATGATTCAGCCCCTGTAGAAAACAGTTTAGTGATTCCTCAAAAAATTAACATAGAATTACCACCATTTTCATTTCTAGGTATATAGCCAAAGGAATTGAAAATAGGTGCTCAAACAAATACATGTACATGTGTGTTCATAGCAGCAACATTCACAACAGCCAAAATATGGAACCAATCCAAATATCCATCAATTAATGAGTGGATAAACAAATTATAGTATATATACACATGTATATGGAAAAATACTATTCAGTCTAAAGTATGAAGTAATGGTACACACTGTCAGGCAAGTGACTCTTGGATTACTACAATAAGCAAAAGACAGTGGATGCAAAAAGACAAATATCATGTAATTCCATTTATATGAGATACCCTAAAGAAGTAAATCTACAGTGATAGAACACAGACTGGTTGCTTCCAGGGGCTGGGGAAAATAGAAGAATGAGGAGCAACACCTTGATGGACACGGGGTTTTCTTTGGGGATGATGAGAATGTGTTGGAAGTAGGCAGAGGGGGTACAACACTGCAAACATTCTAAATGCCACTGGACTGTTCATTTTTAAATGTTTAATTTTATGTTTTGTGACTTTCGACTAAAAAAAGAATGGGTTCTTCCCCCTAGGGAAGTTTAATTCTAATACCTCTCTACGCTTCATTAACTCTACAATGTCTTTTAAAAAATGATGTAAAAATTTTTCCACATCTTTCTAGTTGGTGCAGTGAAAAGAATAGCCTACCCAGAAGTAAACCTCTACATGTTACATTTTTAAGTGTTTTTAATCATTTATGACTTTGGGGAATTATTTTGTTAAGGTACTTATTTCCTTCTTTATTTTCTGTCTCTGATGATCCTTTGCACCCATGCCCTGATGCCCCTTCAGACTCTCTCAGAGCAGGGACCTTGTGTATTTTCTTCATTGCTCTCTCTGTACACCTAGCGTGCTAAGTCACTTCAATCATGTCCGACTCTTTGCAACCCCTATGATCTGTAGCCTGCCAGGTTCCTCTGCCCATGGGATTCTCCAGGCAAGAATACTGGAGTGGGTTGCCATCCTGCCTCCAGAGGAGCTTCCCAACCCAGGGATCAGACCCTTGTCTCTCACGTCTCCTGCATTGGCAGGCAGGTTCTTTACCACTAGCACCACCTAGGAAACTCCCATACATCTAGAGCAAGGTTCAAGTCACAGCAGGCACTCAACAGACAATTCCTGAATACACAGAAATGTTTTCAGGAGGAACAGCGCCTTTCTCTTCTAATATTAGTTCATAAGGTGGTGGCTTAATCGCTCAGTTGTGTCCTACTCTTGCGACCCCATGGACTGTAACCCACCAGGCTCCTCATTCCATGGAATTTCCCAGGCAAGAATACTGGAATGGGTTGACATTTCCTTCTCCAGGGTATCTTCCTGACCCTGGGATTGAACTTTGGTCTCCTGCATCTCAGTCGGTAAAGAGTTGGCCTGCAATGCGGGAGACCCGGGTTCAATCCCTGGGTCAGGAAGATCCCCTGGAGAAGGAAATGGCCATCCACTCCAGTATTCTTGCCTGGAGAATCCCATGGACAGAGGAGCTTGGAGGGCTACAGTCCATGGGGTTGCAAGAGTTGGACACGACATAGTGACTAAACCACCATCACTCCTGCATTGCAGGTGAATTCTTTACCAACTGAGCTACAAGGGAAGCCCATTCGTTCATATAAAACTCTTATTTATCTTTGTCCCTGAAATAAGTATGTGATTGTTGAAGGTTCTATTTCTATTGTCTCTAGAGCAAAAGGGCTTCCCTTGTGGCTCAGCTGGTAAAGAATCTGCCTGCAACGCAGGGGACCTGGGTTCAATCCCTGGGTTGGGAAGATCCCCTGAAGAAGGGAGAGGCTACCCATTCCAGTGTTCTGGCCTGGAGAATTCCATGAACTGTATCACCCATGGGGTCGCAAAGAGTCGGACACAACTGAGCGACTTTCACTAGAGCAAAATTCAGAGGGGAAGAATGGAGAATAATTTTTTCAAGTCTAGGTCACAACATGATAAAAGGAGATTCACTGACACCAAAGATTCACACACGAAACAAGTAAGCTGAACAACAATCAAATGCAGCTGAAGTGAAGGTAAGTTGCTACTGTTATCCTAGAGCATCATAAGATCGTTGCAACCTAGAAGGCTTCATATAAAAGACTGCTCTGCAGACAAGACCCAACAAGAAGTGGCATGAATTAAAGCGGTCAGGCCAGGTGCTATCTTGTCAAGCAGTTCTTGAGATCAGAGGGTGACAGAAAATATTTGCTTACCTGATCTCAACTGACTGACCAAAGTCTGAAGGGCCAAAAAGAGATCTTTCCGATCAATGAACCCGCTCTGAGCAGTGGTTTTCAAGGGCTTGTCAGCTCTCCTTTAGCTCAAACTGCAATGTGAAAACAGCTCTGAAGATATTCACCCAGCCTTGCTTCATTAAACGTTCTCGCCAAAGTTAGATCTCACTTCAAACGTGCGGGCGCTTAGGTTTCCAACCAACCTTGATGATTTTGGAATTTATGTAACAAGTTCCATTGACTTGGTGGGAAATTGGACTCAATATTTCTAAATAAATAGGACTTAGCAGACAAGAAAATGGCTAATGAGTCTTCTAAAAACTCAAATAGCTGTTTTGGAAAATGGAAACAACTTGAAAGCATTAAGATCACTCATGAAAAATTTATTTAGTTAAAAATATATATAATTCAAGTTCCTGGTGCTTACTTGTTCCTCTGTCTTGTACTCCCAATGGAAGTTTAACCAGAAAGGTAAGAGTCAAAATGTATCATTATATCTTCCAAGATTTTATTTCCATGTAGCTTGCACTGAATAAACTGTTCTTTATTTTCATATGCTTTTATGTATATAATCTATCATCCCCCATGCCAAATTCACTCATTTCGGGTTTGCTGTACCACAAACATCTAGCAACACATTCAGAACAGTCTTTAAATAGATTTCATGTGATGTGTGTATTGCCTTATAGGTAGTATCTTATATGTGAAGTATCTTTAGTAGATCAAATAAAAATATATACTAGCTAACTTGTACAGCCACTATGGAGAACAGTGTGGAGATTCCTTTAAAAAAATGGAAATAGAACTGCCATACAACTCAGAAATCCCATTGCTGTGCGTACACCCCAAGGAAACCAGAATTGAAAGAGACACGTATCCCAGTGTTCATGGCAGCATTATTTACAATAGCCAGGACATGGAAGCAACCTAGACGTCCATCAGCAGATGAATGGATAAATAAGTTGTGCTACATATACACAATGGAATATTACTCAGCTATAAAAATGACTGCATCTGACTCAGTTCTAATGAGGTGGGTGAAACTTGAGCCTATTATACAGAGTGAAGTTAAGTCAGAATGAGAAACACAAATACTGTATATTAACACATATATATGGAATTTAGAATGATGGTAACAATGATCCTACATGCAGGGCAGCAAAAGAGACGCGGATGTAAAAACAGAGTTTTGGACTCTGTGGGAGAAGGTGAGGGTGGGATGATTTGAGAGAATAGCATTGAAATGTGTATATTACCATATGTAAAATAGATGACCAGTTTAAGTTCGATGCATGAAGTAGGGCACCCAAAGTCAGTGCTCTGGGACAACCCAGAGGGATAGGGTGGGGAGGGAGTTGGGAGAGGGGGTTCAGGATGGGGTCACATGTATACCCCTGGCTGATTCAAGTCGGTGCATGGCAAAGACCATCACAATATTGTAAAGTAATTATCTTCCAATTAAAATAAATAAATATATACACACACTAAAGTGTACAATAACACGTTTACCTTACCACCTTAATATCATTCTTTATTTTTGAGAGTCTTTCTTAATTCTTGATAAAGTTTGGATTTTGACACATTGATAACATATATGATAATTTTATAAGTTCAATTCAGTAAGACTAAGTTTAATTTCTGTATAAACTATAGACCTGACATTCAATAAGTCCTTGGAATCTGAATATAATAATAGAAATAACAGTAATAAATAATTTAGCTCTTTCCCTTTTTCTCAAGAAGGTCATGTTTAATTGCTTCCCAAAATGACCCCAAAGTCTTGTGATCAATAAATCTGATTTATAGATCATCTCAAAACATTCTTCAAAACAGAAGAGAACCTTCCTAACACTGGTGTGGTATTTTCCCTTTAATTCCCATTTTTGCCTGCTAATCTTCACTGTGTGAGAAAAAGAGGTATTGATTTTATCTACAGTTTCAAAAAGCAGCATTTGCAGAGTCCTTCCAATTAACCCTGCTTGGCATATATTTCTCATTTTATTTATGAATGACCTCTGTTTGTGAATGCATTTAGTATAAAGCAATCACAAACTCCGAATATTCCTGGTGGCTGCTAATAGAAATCGGTAACAAAATTATCCTCTTCATCCTTTGTAGGATGAGGGCTTCCCTGATATCCAGGAGTTGGAGGAACGCTCAGGAGAGGCATTTCCATTTCAGGTTGTTCCTGGGGGAGCAGGTGCTGCAGGGCAGGAGTGGAGAGTACACTCTCCGCCCACAGGGCCACCAAAGGCCACTGGGACAGAAGGAGCAACCATTTCTACAAAAAAAGAAGTGGTAACATTGCCTGGGTTGTGGGATCACTGGGTCAGTACAGTGATTTTCTCAGTTGAACCTTGTGGTTTATAGAAACCAATGTGTCCTCTTGTTAAAAAAAAAAAAATCACTTCTTAAATGTTGAGGGCAATGGGTGCTGAAAACTATGTATTGCAGGCCCTAAGCTCTCTAGTCAGGGCCTCTAGCTGGTGTAAGCAGCTGGAAATTACCACCCCCCACCCCCACCCCACCACCACCTTTAAACACATTCTGATTTTCTTTGTACCTTGGGGCTTCCCTGGTGGCTCGGACGGTAAAGCATCTGTCTGCAATGCTGGTGACCCAAGTTCAAACCCTGGGTCAGGAAGATCCCTTGGAGAAGGAAATGGCAACCCACTCCAGTACTTTTGCCTGGAAAATGCCATGGACAGAGGAGCCTGGTAGGCTACAGTCCATGGGGTCGAAAAGAGTCGGACACGACTGAGCAACTTGACTTTGACTTTACTCCATTTACGGAGACTATTTCCTTATCAAAATTCACTTTTTATAAAAATAAGATAGATCCAGAAACAACTCCTGTTCCCCCTCCAAAGTTTAAACTTTTTTTTGTAACTTCACTTCCATAAGCTCTGTTCCTCCTTTTGGATCATCTGCTTTTTGGTGACTCTATCTTTCTGTGCAGAAACAGCAGCATGAGTGATAATCAGATGCTTCCCCAGATTTCCTTGGAGATGTTGAGTAATACACAGTGAATTATCTGTCTAAAATTGGAAAAATCATGAATACCAAAAGTTTGGGGTAGGCAGAGGCTTCTGTTGGCCTCTTTCAGCAATGAAGCCTGTGCATGCATGCGTGCTCAGTCGTGTCTGACTCTTTGCAACCCCGTGGACTGTAGCCCGCCAGGCTCCTCTGTCCATGGGATTCTCCAGGCAAGAATACTGGAGTGGGTTGCCATTTCCTTCTCCAGGGAACCTTCCTGACCCAGGAAATGAACCCACATCTCTTGCATCTCCTGCATTGGCAGGTGGGTTCTTTACCACTAATACCACCTGGGAAGCCCTGAGTCTGAATGAAGCCAGAGCAGTAAATAAACCTTTACTGTGTTCACTGAGACTTTGTTGTTCAGTCACTAAGTTGTGTCTAACTCTTTGTGATCCATCCTGGCTGATATGGCTCCCAATCCAAAAATCTTAATTTGCCAGAAAGGTGCCCCTTTTCATATGCTATTAATAATATAAATTAAATGGCATCTGTTAAACAGGATAAAGTTTAAATATATCTGTAAGTTATTCTTGTTAAAGATGTATTAAATAAACCTTAAAATGAGTTATTTGAGATATCCTGATGCAACATATTTTTAATTAACAGAGTACATGATTTTCTGTTAGTTTCAAGGAGGATTTCCCAGATTGTATGTTACTGGGAAAGAGTAAGGGTGAGCCCGTAGTCTCATCAGTTCCTTGCAACCCTGTTTTCTGTGACACTGTTCTTTGAAGAATGCCAGGACAGAGGCTGCCCTCAGCTTTTACAACAGCTTCTAATCAAAGGGATGTAACAGAAGGTCAGCCTTGGAGCTCAAGCATCACTTTGGTTGAATCCTAATAATTTTCACTTCAGTAATCTGCCAAGGCTGTACAGTAATTTTGAAGACATTACTTCAGCTGAGCACTGAAGAATTGATGCTTTTGAACTGTAGTGTTGGATAAGACTCTTGAGAGTCCCTTGGACTGCAAGGAGATCCAACCAGTCAATTCTACCTTCAATTCTAAAGAAAATCTATCCTGAATATTCATTGGAAGGATAGAGCTGAAGCTAAAGCTCCAGTACTTTGGCCACCTGATGCAAAGAACTGACTCACTAGCAAAGACCCTGCTGCTGGGAAAGATTGAAGGCAGGAGGAGAAGGGGATGACAGAGGATGAAATGGTTGGATGGCATCATCAACTCAATGGACATGAGTTTGAGTAGGCTCCGGGAGTTGGCGAAGGAAAGGGAAGCCTGGCATGCTGCAGTCCATGGGGTCACAAAGAGTCAGACATGACTGGGTGACTGAACAACAAATTTTGAAGAAAATTACTCTCTGTCTCCACTTACAGTGCATAGAAAATGTTTAGTAGTAGAAGGATTCAAAGAAAATTCTCTGTGTAAAAATGTCATTGCTAGTACAAGATCTGTTTATTAGGAAACATGATCATTTTTCAAATTTAATTACTTCTTTTTAAAAGCTATTACCTTGAATTAGAGTTCCAGCTTCAAACTGCTTGATTAGGGAGACAAGGTATGTGGGAAGAAGGTTCTTTGTATAAACAAAGTAATGAACTGTGAGACTGGTGGGGGCAGGGGTGTGCTGTTTCTAGCTTCCTCCTACCTGAAATACACACCACAGAGTTAAGTCAAATTCTCATGTGTTACATCAGCTCCTATTACTTGCCCAGCCCTAAGTTAGCTGTTACAGAGATTGCAAAAAAAATATTTAGAAGGCAAATTTTAATTAGGGGTCAAAAGCCAGAAATATCCAGAATTGCACAATTTCATGGCTAGAAATTTATTCAAATGAAATAAACATAGATACACAAAAATATTTTTCTATCAAGATGATAATCATAGTTTTTTCCTTTTAATAAAATCAGTGAAAAGGTGGTGATAACCTAAATGTCCAAGAATAGGAAATTGTTTAAGTTACTTTCCATGTAAAACAAATGGAGTCAACAAGGGCAAGACTGTGCAGTCACGTGTAGTAGGATTGGAATGAGAGCTTCACTCTTGACCAGTTCAATCTTGGGCAAGACACTTAGCTTCTCTAACAACTATTTTCTTGTCTGTAAAATGGGGATAACACTTTATAAAAAAGCAGTTTGGGGGAATCAAATTATATAAGTTAGGTACACTATGTACCACAGAGTCTGGCATATAGTAAGTACTCATCATATAATTAACATTTATTGCTGTAAAAATAAAACAGGATGCAAGTATTAAAGTTACATTGTAGAATAATATTTTCCTATAAGAAAATGTTCACACCTTATTGTTAAATCAGAAAAAAAACTATTAATGAAATAGAGTATAGTAAATGACATTATCTTTTTAAAAAAGCCAAAACATAAAATAGCAGAAAAGATACAACATATTTTAATAGTGTATAGTGTTAATGACAGAATTATGGATGAATTTTGCTTTATATTTTTTAGGTGTTTTGCTTCCATAATTAGTTTATGTACTGCTTAACTGAGGGCTTCCCCTGTGGCTCAGCAGTAAAGAGTCTGCCTATAATGCAGGAGCCACAGGAGACACAGGTTCAATCCCTGGGTCAGGAAGATCCCCTGCAGAAGGGCATGGCAATCCACTCCAGTATTCTTGCCTAGAGAATCCCATGCGCAGGGGAGCCTGGTGGGCTACAGTCCTTGGGGGGTCGCAAAGAGTCGGACACAACCGAAGCGACTTAGCATGCACACACTGCTTAACTGAATAAACATATTTGTGCGAACATAAAAAGGTGAATGCTGCCACAAAAAAATAAAATAATTTGCTGTAAGGAAGAGATTGCTTCCAGCTAGGGAGATTAGGGGGCTTCCCTGGTGGCTCAGCTGATAAAGAATCCATCTGCAATGCAGGAGACCTGGGTTCGATCCATGGATTGGGAAGATCCCCTGGAGAAGGGAAAGGCTACCCACTCCAGTATCCTGGCCTGGAGAATTCCATGGACTGTACAGTCAATGGGGTCACAAAGAGTCGGACACGACTGAGCGACTTTCATTTCACTTCAGAGGGATTAGGGAAAGCTAAGGGAGGCTATCACATACGTAAGGGTCCCCAGAGTATATGTGGGGTTTGGTGAGGCTTGGACTTGGAGGACACTTCCAAGAGAAAATGGAAGGGAAATGCAAAAGGTCTAAATGTTTAGGCTTGTTTAGGGAAGAACTCATTAAGTTCAGTTTGCATGAATTAAAGAAAGGGTTTCCTACATCCAGTCAGAAAGAGTTTGAAGGTCCAAATAAGAATTTAGGCTTTATTCTAAAGCTGAAGGTTCTAAGCAAAAGGTTACTAATGCTTCTGGAAAGAAAAAGAAGAGAACTGCAGTCAAGTAAGTTAAGGAAGAGCTTCACGTTTTACCCTCTGTAGATATTCCCAGTGTGATTTTAGTGCATTAAAAGCTTTGCCAAATTGTACCTTTAAGACAGAAAAACAAACCATATTTAACTTTGTTTAATCCAGTAGTTGTATATGGATGAAAACACTCTTTGTCTGTGCCATCTGAAGTATGCCGTCAAGTGCAGATGAACTTTGTTAGAGAAGGAATGGAAAGACAGTATGGGAGTATGGAGTATGGGAGTCCTGTTCATGTGGGGAAATCATCAATGAAATGTTTCAGAGAGGCTTTTTAGGACCCCAAGAAGCAGAATGTTGGAAAGGAACACACCAAGGGATGGAAGAGAGAAGGCAGAAGACAAACTTTGTCTCCTTCCTCATCCTGCCTGAGCTGACCTCACCTGCAACATAATGACCCAAAGGCTCTGTCATGAGAAATCAGGTGGGAAATCTTGATGGCATAAGATGCAATGGGAATAAGTTCATTTGTACTATATTTTTTTAGATCCCACATATAAGCAATATCATGATATTTGTCTTTCTCTGAATTACTTCACTCAGTATGACAATCTGTAGATCTATCATTGTTGCTGGATCATATGGTAGCTCTATTTTTAGTTTTTTTAAGGAAACTTCATACTGTTCTCCATAGTTACTGCACCAGCTTACATTCCCAACAACAGTGTAGGAGGGTTCCCTTTTCTCCACATCCTCTCCAGCATTTATTGTATATAGATTGAGATTGAGACATTGAGATTGACATATACACACTCTAAATGTAAAATACATAATCATAACCTATTGTATAGCATAGGGAACTCCACTCCATACTCTGTAATAACTGTATGGAAACAGAGTCTTAAAGAGTAGATATATGTATATGTATAGTTGATTTACTTGGCTGTATAGCTGAAACTAACACAATATTGTAAATCAACTATACTCCAATAAAAACTATTTTTTTTAAGAAAAAGTACAATAGAAGATGTCAAGAGGGTCAGTCTTGGAAAAAGCAAGCACTTAGCTCCCAGTCTAACCCACCCTTTCCAATCCCTCATTATAGACACAGTGGCAAGGGGGAAGGTCGACAGCTCTCTGACTGCTGACCACGTGAAAAGGAGCAGCAGTGAAGTCTCGCATGGCTCTCCATGCCCTTTTCCAACCTGCTCTCTTCACATCACTACCTTTATCTGCATGGCACTATCCACACGGGTCATTTCATTAGTAAACGTAACAACTCTGTTGAAGTAGGTGGAGCAGATAACCTCCATTCACAAGTTTTTTAAAGCTAAGACTATAATGAATACACTCCTAAAGAGACCTCAACCACATGGCCACAAGGCAACAATTTAATCACAAAATTCTGGAAGCATTTACTAACTGTGATTAATAAATACTAGCAATTATAAACATACAACATAAATATACAAACAGATATGCTAACAAATATAAATATTACTTAAACAAGTCGTAACTGTAAGATGAAAAATGCCAGCATTACAAGTGCAAAATGTCCAAAAACAGTGTAAAAATACAGGAGACTTCGGCACGCAATGGGACTAATCAGAGAAAATATGCACAACCATCACATCAAAATCAACTGATTTCTAAAATGCACTTAGTTGTGTCTTGAATAACACAAGGCACAGTTAAAAGGATTGCTCTGGAACTATCCCAACTTGTTGAAACACTTCATACATTTTACTTTTTTAAATTACAGCATATACCACTGTTTTAACAAACCCACCTAGTTTCTTTCTCAGTGATGACTCAATAGGGTCAAAATCAATTTTAGTGACAAATGTGGGGGTGGGGAGTGATATGAAAAACAAAGTAGTAGATTCTTGTATCCCATGGAATTTCATTCTCTAGAGACAAACAACCAAGTTATCAGTCTAGTTTGTAAACTAGAGAAAAAGCACAGGTCCTCAAAGATCCCTTGTTGAACTTTTTTGTAGAATGAAGTTAAGGTAATATTTTTACTAAGTCATGGAGGAAAAGAGAGTTTAGAGTTTGGATTTGTTAAATTATTAGGTAATTGCTTGTTGTTACACAGAAATTATGAAGTAAGTTGAACTGCAGCCAATTACAAATTTAATTTTGCCAAATGTACTCCCAAAACTCTATACATTTGGGTCCAGGGCAAGTGACTAGAAACACTTTAGTAATGCTTAAAGATAGGAAAATCAAATTTATTAGGTCTCGTCATAAGCACATCAAGCACATTTTGCAATAATTTTTTTTTAATACCTCTTTTTTTTTTTTTTATTAGTTGGAGGCTAATTACTTCACAACATTTCAGTGGGTTTTGTCATACATTGATATGAATCAGCCATAGATTTACACGTATTCCCCATCCCGATCCCCCCTCCCACCTCCCTCTCCACCCGATTCCTCTGGGTCTTCCCAGTGCACCAGGCCAGAGCACTTGTCTCATGCATCCCACCTGGGCTGGTGATCTGTTTCACCATAGACAGTATACATGCTGTTCTTTTGAAATATCCCACCCTCACATTCTCCCACAGAGTTCAAAAGTCTGTTCTGTATTTCTGTGTCTCTTTTTCTGTTTTGCATAAAGGGTTGTCGTTACCATCTTTCTAAATTCCATATATATGTGTTAGTATGCTGTAATGTTCTTTATCTTTCTGGCTTACTTCACTCTGTATAATGGGCTCCAGTTTCATCCATCTCATTAGGACTGGTTCAAATCTACCTAAAGAAACAAAAGACCTATGCAATAATTTTTATAAAGAACCCACTACAGTTTAATGGACACTTCAGGGTGTGACTAATTATCTAACTTCAGATATCTGAGACAAAGACGGTGGAAAGTTCTCTGAAGCAAAAATGAGATTCAGATGATTAGACTTTTTGTGTATGTGCATGCATGCATGCACACGCACATATGTACAAAGATACAGAGGAGGTGGAGACAGAGAACTGTAAGTTGAAAAATAGGTGGGAACAGAGATAGAAATTATATTTATTTTCCTTAAAGATATTAACAAAAAGCAGTTCAGAAATATATTTAACTCATCACTCCTTATTCTAAATTTACTCCATCAATACTTAAAAACAGTTTCTTAGCTGGAATATTATAGTATCCATTTTTGCCTGAGTTCATAGAATCTCATGAGGTTTTAAAAACTCATTAGCTAATACAATTGCTCTAGATCTGGAGGTTCACTAATAAAATAAAATTCTCTAGTGTTTAACTAGCAAATTGTACTTGATAATTGGTTCTTTGTAAATTGCACTTTGATGGACCTTGTCCACAGCATATTTGATGGAGGGGAAAATACATATAAATCAATTAAAAATTCAGTGTCTATATATTTATACCATGAGTAGCTTAAATGCTATGTTTCCTGGACACATTAACTATTGAAATACAAGGGCTATATATACCACTCAAATTTACATCTTATATAAAAGTTTGTCCTTTAAATATTTGAATGACATGTATTTCTTTTCCTGATTCATATTTTAGTAATTTGCAGCTTCAGTACTTTCATAAAGAGCCAAGTCCAAAGGACTGGATCATCTTGAATGAAGCTAACCTGACAAGATTCTCTCTAGAATACATCCAATTCTCACATGAAATTTGAGATTACTCCTAGGGATTTAACAAGTTTTGCTGATCTGAAAGAAATAAAGCTACACTTTTGCTATTAAAAAAAACTCAGTGTGGTCAAAACAGGATTTCCACCAACCTGGAAAGTTTTTCTCTTTGGCCTCAACTGTTTAAGAAATAATGTTATTTCTGGTTTTTTACTTTCCTACAATGCAGTCTTTTTTAACTTGACTGACAGGTTTACCACCAAATATTGTTATTGATCTGCTTATTAAGAATACAATATTATGATCATAAAAAGGGATGCAGTATTCCTCAGAATATGGACATTTAACAATTCATTTTCCTAATTTCCAAGTAATATGAGGAAATCCATTTGGAGAGAACAACACAACTTATTGTGTTGTTCACAACTCAACTTATGAGACAATCTATATTTAGAAAAAATGTGGCAGGATTCTCTTCTCTCATTTATTAATATATGTAGATATTTACACTTTAATAGTTATCTATGTACATGTATACATACATGAATATAAATGTATTTACAATAATCAAATATACTTGCACTAGTTTACTGGCAGTAAAATATTAGTTTATTTTTAATACTTTGGCAATTGCAAAGCTTTATCAGAGAAAATGACCACACAACTGTGACATTTATGTTTTCTCTTTTTATCTCCTGTGTGAAAGTGATAGTAGTAGGTACAGTTTGGGAAAGGAAGGATGGTAAGATGGAGGCATTTGATAAGTGTACCGAATTCAGTTCAACAACTTATTTATCAAATCCCATCCATAATTAATATAGCAATAAGCATCATTGTTGTAGAATATATGAAGGAGATTATATAAAGACTGGTTATGCAAAAATACTTAGGGAAATAAATCATTCTTAACATTCAGGATGGCTATGGTTTTACCTGTTTAAACTCACAATTACCCTTTGCATTTCTTACATACAATGATTTCTCATATCTACAAACAAATGGGTTTAGATCATTTAGTCTGCTCTTATTTCCATATCTTTACACCAACACCATGTTACATAATTCACTACAGTTTTATAATAATATTTTGAGATTTCATACAGCAGGTTCCCTTTGTCATTCTTCTTATTCAAATTATCTTATGTATTATTAAACATTTACCCTTTCACATGAATCTTAAAATTCTTTTCACAACTTGAGTGCAAAAAAAATAATTTGAGAACTTTGATTAGAATTTCACTGACTTTATAGCATAATTTGTGTAGACTTGACATCTACTAAATACTAAAATCACTGCAGATGATGACTGCAGCCATGAAATTAAAAATGCTTACTCCTTGGGAAAAAAAGTTATGACCAACCTAGACAGCATATTAAAAAGCAGAAACATTACTTTGCCAACAAAAGTCTGTCTAGTCAAAGCAATGGTTTTTCCAGTAGTCATGTATGGATATGAGAGTTGGGACTATAAAGAAAGCTGAGTGCCAAAGAATTGGTGCTTTTGAACTGTGGTGTTGGAGAAGACTCTTGAGAGTCCCTTGGACTGCAAGGAGATCCAACCAGTCCATCCTAAAGGAAATCAATCCTGAATATTCATTGGAGGGACTGATGCTGAAGCTGAAACTCCAATACTTTGGCTACCTGATGCAAAGAACTGACTCATTGGAAAAGACCCTGATGCTGGGAGAGATTGAAGGTACGAGGAGAAGGGGACAACAGAGGATGAGATGGTTGGACGGCATCACCGACTCAATGGACATGAGTTTGAGTCAACTCTGGAAGTTGGTGATGGACAGGGAGGCCTGGCATGCTGCAGACCACGGGGTCGCAAAGAGTCAGACATGACTGAGCAACTGATCTGAACTACTATTTTTATCACTAAATATAGCATATCTCTCCATATACTCAGGTTTTACTTTGTGTTCAATAAAATGTTATAATTTACTCATTTAGTCTTATATGTGACTGTAAGAAGCATTCTTAAGATCTCTAAAAGGTTTAAGGTGGTGCTTAATAAATCCTTTCAGCCATATAAAAGGGCTTCTAGAAGTCTCACACTTATGGTCTCAAAACAACATGAAATATCCAAAACAAGACTAAGTGTAGATTGAAAGGTTATGTCTCAGAAAGAACTATAGATGTGGTTTGGCACATAGAATGAAATAGATGCAAATATGTTGAAAATCCACTGGCTGAGATACCTCTAGGCAAGAGAGTTACCATCTTGTGGTAAAAGTGACTTAGGCTAAAAGGCTTAGGCTTTTAAAATGTAGAAAAGGCCTCTGGACTCCCAGTTACCCACAGCCAGGAAGATGGTTGAAGAAAACATTGCAATGGGAGTATTCTTTAGTGCCCTCTTCACAATGGCCAAGGACAGTTATGGAAAAGGAAGAAGTCCCAGAAAGCAAAGATAGGAACAATGGAGAATACTGGACTGAGAACCTATGTCAGGAAACAGAACCACAGCCTAATAAATGAATGATTCTTATCTCAGAATAGAAAGACCTGACAATATTTGACCAGTGAATTTCAAATTTTCTATGGACCAGTGTCTGTTAAAGTGCCTCATGATCGCCTTTTCAAATGTGAGGGTTTATTTGGTTATTTTTATCCTGTCTTATTATTATATGTTGGATGTGTGGTGGTAAATAACTTATTATTATAGTTCAAAGATTTTTTAATCAAAAGGAGCCACATGTGGACCCTATAAAAATCATTACACCCTAGACTTTGAGCCCAATGCCTTGAATGGAAAGTTTTTGTGTATCTGAGATAAGGATGAGAATATTTTGCATTTGATGAGAATACTTGTGGTCATAGGAGTGGACAGTGGCAGACTGTGTAGCCCTACATTTTGCCAAGTAACTGAAATACCTTACCTCCATGTGGGGGGTAATCTACCACATTTCTTTTCATTGGGCTTAATCACCTGACTTGTTTTGGCCAGTGAAATACTAGCAGATATGACATAAACAGCAGCCAGAAAAATGCTTATTAGTTGAGGTTTGCTCTCCTGTGTCTCTGCTGAAACCACAAGAGCAAATCCAGGCTAGTTTGCTGGCTGGATGGTGAGAAACACGTGGGGCAGAGATGAGATGCCTCAGTCTTCCTTGATGCTGCTGCTGCTGCTGCTAAGTTGCTTCTGTCGTGTCTGACTCTGTGCGACCCCATAGACAGCTGCCCACCAGGCTCCCCCATCCCTGGGATTCTCCAGGCAAGAATACCGGAGTGGGTTGCCATTTCCTTCTCCAATGCATGAATGTGAAAAGTAAAAGTGAAGTTGCTCAGTTGTGTCCAACTCTTAGCGACCCCATGGACTGCAGCCCACCAGGCTTCTCTGTCCATGGGATTTTCCAGGCAAGAGTACTGGAGTAGGTTGCCATTGCCTTCTCCCTTCCTTGATGAATTCAGCCTAAATCAGCTGATAGTCAGTGGATCACCTAGACATGGTAATGAACTCAGCCAAGATTATTCTAATTTCCTAACCAATCACATCTGACAATAGACACTTGTACCACAAGAGTTTGATATTTTTGCCACTGAAATGAGTGTGGTGGTTTGTTATATGACATTATTATTAAAAAAAAAAAAACTAAGATCATTGCATCTGGTCCCAATACTTCATTGCAAATAGATGGGGAAAAAATGGAAACAGTGACAGACTTCATTTTCTTGGGCTCCAAAATTGCCATGGATGGTGACTGTAGCCATGAAATTAAAAGACACTTGCTCCTTGGAAGAAAAGCTATGACAAACCTAGACAGCATATTAAAAAGCAGAGACATCACTTTGCCAACAAAGATTCGTCTAGTTAAAGCTACGGTTTTTCTATTAGTCGTGTATGGATGGGAGAGTTGGGCCATAAAGAAGGTTGAGCACCAAAGAACTGATGCTTTCAAACTGCGGGGCTGGAGAAGACTGTTGAAAGTCTCTTGAACTGCAAGGAGATCAAATCAGTCCATCCTAAAGGAAATCAGTCGTCAATATTCATTGTAAGAACTGATGTTAAAGCTACAATATTTTGGCCACCTGATGTGAAGAGCCAACTCACTGGAAAAGACCCTGATACTAGGAAAGATGAGAGCAAGAGGAGAAGGGGGTGACAGAGGATGAGAAAGTTGGAGGTAATCACTGACTCAATACACTTGAGTTTGAGCAAACTCCAGAAGATAGTAAAGGACTTGTAAAGCCAATAGAGCACATAAATTAGAATACCAAAAAAGTTGTATTCTAAAATTACATTCCCAAATTTATATTCTATAAATTGGAATACAAAAAAAAAAAAAAAAAAAAAACCTGATGAACCAAAATTTGGTAGGAAAGAGTGGCCAAAAGAACAAAAATGGAGAACAAATAGTAAGACTTAAACTCATCTATATCAAAACAACACTAAATGTAAATACACTACACACACTGAGGTAGAGAAATTTTCAGACTGAAAAAGCAAGATCAAATGACATGCACCCTACAAAAAATATTTTTTAAATACAAAGACACAGAGAATGAGAGTAAGAGGATAGAAAAATATACAACGTGAAACCAGTAAGTATAAAAAGTTTGTGTGCCTATAGAATAGCATAGACTTCAAGAATATTACTAGGGATAAGGAAGAATATGTCATAATAACAAAAAGGGAAATTTATCAGTAAGAAATATCAGTCCTAAATATGCATACACACCTAAATAATCAGCTTCTAAACATATGGGGGGGGGGGGGGAATTGATGGAATAAAAGAGAAAAATCAAAATATCCAAAATCATACTTGTACATATTTAACACCCTTGTCTTAGTAATTGATATTAATAAAATAAATAAAAACTCAGAAAGGCTGTCAACGGGTCAAACAACAGTATCAGCTAACTTGACTTAAGTGATATTTATAGAACACAACTCCAGCACCTGCAAAGCATACAATTATTTTCAAGTGCACATGGAATGGTCACTGACATAGACCATATGCTAGCCCACAAAACAAGTCTTAGTAAATCCCAAGCCTGGAAATCTTGAAAGTATGCCCTCTGACCACATTGACATTAAATTCAAAATCAACAAGTTGTATACAGTAAAATTCAAAGCATTTTGAAATTAAGTGACAGAACCCTAAATAAACCATGGATCAAGGAGGAAATCATTACAGGGACTTCCCTGGTGATCCAGTGGCTAGGACTTGATGCTCCCAATGCAAGAGGCCCAGATTCAATTCCTGGTCAGGGAACTAGATCTCACATGTCATAACTAAGAGTTTGCATGCTGCAACTAAAGACTACCGCATGCCACAGCTAAAAGATCCTGCATGCCACAAAGATTCCACATGCCACTACTAAGACTTGGCACAGCCAAATAAATAAATAAAAAATACTTTTTTAAAGTAAATATATAAAATAATACTAAAAACACAACACTTCAAAATTTGTGGGATAAAGCTAAAATGTTGTATAAGAGCTTCTTTATAGTTTTAAAAGACTATGTTAGAAATATAAAGTTTAAAATAAATGATTTACATTTATGCTTTAGAAAACTAGAAAAATAAAAGCAAATTAAACCAAAATAACTAGAAAGATCATAATAAATATAACAGCAGAAATCAATGAAATAAAAAACATACAAATAACAAAGAAAATAATATTTTTGAGTTTTTTAAAATGTTAAGAAAATTAATAAAACCCATAAGTACTGGTCAAGAAAAGACAAAAAAAAATTTAGTGCCAATAATAAAAAATGAGATATCACTATAGATCCCCATTATATAAAAGGATAATCAATGAACAAAATGGACAACTTTTTGCCAGTAAACATGATAACTTAGAGGAAACGGATATATTCTTTGAAAGGTATTATTTACCATTAGTTACCAAGGTTAGCTCAAGAATAAGCAGAATGGCAATTTTTTATATATTTATTAATGATATTAAGTTAAAAAGGAAAAAAAAAATTTTCCAATAAATAAAACTCCAGAGCTAGATCGTTTCACTAGTGAATTTTATCATATATTTAATAAGGAAATAGTAACAATTTTATACAAGATCTTTCACTTACTAAAGAAAGGAATGCTTCTCAATTCATTTTATGAAGGCAGCATAACAATAACAAAATCAGACAAAGATATCAGAAGAAAACATTGTTACAGACCATTATCTATTGAGAACAAAAATGCAAAAATTCTCAAAGAATCATATCAAATAGAATCAGCACTATACCAAAGATAATACTTCATGACCAAGTAAGGTTTATCTCATGAATGCAAGGTTATTTAAACATTTAGAAACTGTTCAGTGTAGTTCATCACATCGACAGAACAAAAGAAAAAGTCAAATTAATATCTCAGTACTTTAGGAAAAAGCACTGGAAAAATTCAAACACTTATTTATAATAAAAACCAGAAATAGAAGGGACTTTTGTCAATTTGATAAAGGGTATACATAAAATACTTACAGCTAACCATACTTAAAGATCAGAAACTGAACACTAAGAGCAGAAATAAGGCAAGAATATCCACTCTTCCTCTCAGATCAGGAACAAGGCAATGGTGCCCACTCTCACCACTATTATTCAATATAGTTTTGGAAGTCTTAGCCACAGCAATCAGAGAAGAAAAAGAAATAAAAGGAAACCAGATTGGAAAAGAAGAAGTAAAACTCACTATCTGCAGATGACATGATACTGTACATAGAAAACCCTAAAAATGCCACCAGAAAATTACTAGAGCTAACCAATGAGTATAGTAAGATTGCAGGATATAAAAGTAATATGCAGAAATCCATGGCACTCCTATACACTACCAATGAAAAATCAGTAAGAGAAATTAGGGGGGAACATCCTATTTACCATTGCAAAAAGAATAAAACACCTAGGAATAAACCTACCTAAAGAGAAAAAAGAGCTGTATAAAGATAACTATAAGACACAGATGAAAGAAATTAAAGATGACACAAACAGATGGAGACATATATCATGTTCTTGGATTGGAAGAATCAATATTGTGAAAATGACTATACTACCCAAAGCAATCTATAGGTTCAATGCAATCCCTATCAGATTACCAATTTATTTGTCACAGAATTAGAACAAAAAAATTCAGTTTGTATGGAAACACAAAAGACCCTGAATAGCCAAAGCAATGATGAGAAAGAAAAACATAGGAATCAACCTCATTGACTTCATACTATACTACAAAGGTAGAGTAATCAAGACAGTATTGTACTGGCACAAAAACAGAAATATAGACCAATGGAACAAGATAGAAATCCCAGGGATAAATCCATGCACCTATGGGCACCTTACCTTTGATAAAGGAGTCAAGAATATTCAATAGAGAAAAGACAGCCTCTTCAATAAGTGGTGCTGGGAAAAGAATGAAATTAGAACACTTCATAACACCTTACACAAAATACTCAAAATGGATTAAAGACTGAAAGGTAAGGCCAGAAACTATAAAACTCATAGAGGAAAACATAGGCAAAACACTCTTAGACATAAGTCACAGCAAATCCTCTTTAACCCACCTCCTAAAGTAATGGAATTTGAATTAAAAAGAAAAAAAAGTGGGACCTAATTAAATTTAAAAGCTTTTGTACAGCAAAGGAAATGATAAACAAGATGAAAAGACAACCCTCAGGATGGGGGGAAATTATTGCAAATGAAACAACTGACAAAGGATTAATTTCCAAAATATACAAGCAGCTCATCCAGCTCAATGCCAGAAAAATGGAAAACTCAATCCAAAAGTGGAGGGAAGACCTGAACAAACATTTCTCCAAAGAAGACATACAAATGGCCAACAAACATATAAAAAGATGCTCAATGTTGCTGCTTATTAGAGAAATGCAAATCAAAACTACTATCACCTCACATCAATCAGAATGGCCATCATCAAAAAATCTACAAACAATAAATGCCGAAGACAGTGTGGAGAAAAGGGAACCTCTTGCACTGCTGAAAGGAATGTAAATTTGTACAGCCACTATGGAGAACAGTATGGAAATTCCTTAAAAAATCTAAGAGTAAAACTACCACATTACCCAGCAATCCCACTAGTGGGCAAATATGTCCTGAGAAAACCATAACTGAAAAAAGACATATGTAGCCCAACATTCATCACAGCACAATTTACAATAGCTAGGACATGGGAACAGCCTAGATGCCCATCAGCAGATGAATGGATAAAGAAGTTGTGGTAGATATATACAATGGAATATTACTCAGCCATAAAAGGAATGCATTTGAGTCAGTTCTAGTGAGGTGGATGAACCTAGAGCCTGTTATACAGAGTGAAGTCGGAAAGAGAAAAACAAATATTGTATATTAACATATATACACAGAATCTAGAAAAATGACACAGATGAACCTATTTGCAGGGAAGGAATAGTGATGCAAACATAGAGAACAGACTTTGGATATAGTGTGGGTAGGAGAGGGTTGGACAAATTGAAAAAGTAACATTGATATATATACATTACCATGTGTAAAATAGATAGCTAGTGGAAAGCTGCTGTACCAACACAGGGAGCTCAGCCCAGTGCTCTATGACAACCTAGAGGAGTGGGATGGGGTGGGAAGTCAGGGGGAGGCTCAGGAGGGAGGGGACATATTTGTATTTGTGGCTTATTCATTTTGTTGTATGGAAGAAGCCAACACAATATTGAAAAGAAACTATCTGCCAACAAAAATAAATTTTTAAAAAGAAGAATATCCACCCTTGCAGTTTCTATTTAATATTATACTGGAGGTTCAGCCAGTGCAATAAGACAAGAAAAAGAAATAAATGTCATGAAGATTAAAAACAAGTAAATCTGTTTATATTGTGAGATGATGTTTATCTTCTTGAAAATACCAAGGAATCTACCCCCAAAAAAGTACTAAAATTAGTAAGGGAATTCAACAAGATCACAAGATACGAGATCAATATACGAAAATCATATATAAATTGGTTATCATTGAAATTTAAGACCTCTTCAAGAGAAATTGTTAAGAAACTAAAAAGCCATGTCCTACTGGAATAAAATATTCACAAAATATATGTGCATAAATGGCAGATAAAATAGAACAAGAGACTTTTACACATATTCCAGAAGAGAAGATACAACCTATATAATAAGCACATGAAATGATGCAGTCATTAGTCATCATGGTAATCCAGGTTAGAATCAAAAGTGAGACACTACTAGGGTGCTGTGCTGCTATGCTGCACTAAGTCACTCAGTCATGTCCAACTCTTTGTGACCCCCATGGACTGTAGCCCACCAGACTCCTCTGTCCATGGGGATTCTCCAGGCAAGAATACTAGAGTGGATTGCTGTGCCCAACTCCAGGGGATCTTCCCAAACCAGGAATCAAACTCAGGTGTCCCACATTGCAGGTGGATTCTTTACCATCTGAGCCACCAGGAAGCCCAAGAATCTTGGAGTGAGTAGTCCATCCCTTCTCCAGGGGATCTTCCTGATCCAGGAATCAAACCAGGGTCTCCTGCATTGCAAGCAGATTCTTTACCAGCTGAGCTACCAGGAAAGCTCTAAGGCAACCAACATTAAAAGCATGAAAATTCTAAGTGTTGACAAAGATGTGGAACAAATTGAATTTTCATACATCCCTAGTGGCATTATAAAATGGTACAACTACTCTGACCATTTTGGAAAAGAGTTTGGTAGTTTTTAGGAAGTCAAATGTACATTTATCGGGACTTCTCCAGTAGTCCTGTGGCTAAGGCTCCACGTTCCCAGTGCAGACGGACTGAGTTTGATCCCTGGTCAGGGAACTAGATCTCATATGCCACAACTAAAAGAGTTCACATGCTGCAACTAAAAGATCCTGCATGCCACAGTGAAGATCAAAGATCCCACATGCCATGACTAAGACCCAGTACAGCCAAATAAATAAAAATAAATAATTTTTTAAATATATATAGACATTTATCACCTGATTTGGCAGCTCCATTTCTAGGTATTTACCCAAAGAGAAATTAATGTATATGTCTACCTCCAAAAAAAATTCAAAAATGCTATTAGTTTTGTTTGTAAGAGTCCCAAATTGAAAACAACTCAAATGTCCATCAAGAAGGGAATAGATTAAAAACACCATAGGATGATCATAAGGTGATGTCATAGTCAACAACTTTTTTAATTACTTCTTTAAGCAATAATATGGATGATTTTGTAAAACATATGACTAATGGAAAAGATCATACAAGTCCTAGTAAAAGCAGAACAGTTTCTAGTCAAAGAAAATCAATGATAGGTGTCAAGAGAAAGGTGGAGTGACTGATTGCAAAGGGATGCAAGGAAACCTTCTGGAACAACAGAAATCTATGTCGTGAGTGGGGTGGTAACATGGGTGTATGTGTTCGTCAAAACTTGTTCAACTATTCACTTAAACATATGTTTATAAATTAAAGCTCAATAAGCTTGATTTAAAAAATAATCACTCTGACAACAACGATGAAGACAGTCACAGGGCAAGGGTAGAAAGAAAAAATATCATGAGGTACACACAGTAAGTTTACCTCTTCGTTAGAGGATAGGAAGACATTTTTGTAACTGCAATAATGACTTTCTATTCCCAGATAAAGACTAATGAGTATAAAACCAGTTCAAAGAACTCAATTCAGCCCTTGGTAGAACAGGATTTTTTTTTTTTTCCATTGAAGGATAATTGTTTTACAGAATTGTGTAGAACAGGCATTTTTAATGTGAAATAAGGAAGAGGACATTAAAGGGTAATGTGGACTGAGTCATTCCAGGAAGCACTCTAGCAGAAGCAGGGAAGAAGCATATACTATTCAGAACATTGATATAACCCATTGGTTTCACAGAAGTAGAACTTTCCTGCTTCAGAATTATGAGGCTATATGAATATATTTTCTGTTTTCAATATGAGTTAGATTGAATTGTCCTGGAGAATAAATGTTTGTTCTTGGAAGAGATGCAAACACATGTCTTTAATTTTAAAGAAACAGATATGCTCACAAGTCAAGCTGCAGAGCCCTGGATGCCCACTTTCACTCCATCCCTCTTCTGTGAACAGCAAAAGATTTTAGAGACCACTGATCCTTTCTCTGAGTCCAGACCAAACACCCTAGATCTGAATCTTGGTTATTTCAATGTGGGGTAAGGAATACTTTCAAGTACTTGATTTTCTTTAGGTTTTGGCATGAAGACCCCAGGCAGGTGGGTTAGGATTATCAAGAGATGAGAAGGAACAACAACAACAAAAAAAAGGCACAATCTTTGGATCGGAGGAGCAGGTTAACAAATGGCTTGAATCCTTAGGCAACTCCCTTTGGACTCCTAGGTAAATCATATCTAGCAAGAAATTTAAACTTGACCCCCTTTGTGTTATAATTCCCATCGCAAACTGCTATATACCTTCAGTGAATAACTGTAAATTTCTGCAAAGCCTGATAAGATGATCTTGGGGAAGCTCAAGCCAAGTTACAAAGGAGAAGAGAGTCAGCCCTTTTGAACTTCATAGGGCCTCTGATAGGGGCTTAACTTAGATCTGACAAAGTGTATTGAAGTCCATGAAAACCAAACCTAGTTCAGTGAGCCTGGAAGAAAAAATGAGTAAAGGGGGAGAAGCAGAAACTCCTCCTTCTTCTGGAAGCAAAGTGCCAGAATGCTAAGCGAAAGAGGGAAGAAAGATATTCTCAAGCAATAAAAGCCAAGAGTGACAAATATTTACTGTGTACTGCAATGCACCTGGTACTGTTACAGGGCCTTAGGGCATAACGACTGTTAAAGTTTCCCAATCACATTAGAAACAGGTATTATCATTATTTCAGCAATAATCAAATTGATGTTCAGGGGATTCTAATAAATTGCTAGAGGCTATATAACTAGTTAATGGTGCATGATGTCAGGTTTAAAATTCAAGTTTCTACAGCTTAGAAGTCATAATTTAAAAAAAAGAGAGAGAGAGAAAGTCACAGAATAGGAAAGAGAAATGAATCCAAACTCACATAGCAGAGAGCGCAGCAGGAGGAGGGTGCACAATTTCTATGGTATTGGGACAGGATAACACTGAAATCTCACTCTTCTTGGATGTAGCAATTAGCTAATTAGCCAGCAGTCACCACTCTTCTGTGAGATCCTTCACTTCTGTGAGATCCTGACTAGCTGAAGCCTCTTTTTTCTTGAATCTTAAAATGTAGCTACAGACACCAGCAGAGGTATCCTCTCCACCTGGAAACTTGTTAGAAATGCACATTCTCAGATCCATCCCCAGAGCAGAAACTCTGGTGGAGAGGTTCAGCAAATGCATTTTTAATATAATTTTGTGTTTTTTTGGTCTAAAACAACACAGATTTGTTATCTTGCAGTTATGTTGGTTAGAATCCCTAAATAGACCTCACTTGGCTAAAGCCAAGGTGTCAGTAGAGCTGAGCTTCTTTCTGGAGATGCTAGGGGAGAAGTCACTTTCCTGCTTTTTCCAGCTTCTAGAAGCCACCTGCTTTCCTTGGCTCATAGCCCCTTATTCCATCTTCACAGTCAGCAGCAATGAGTCCAGTCCTTCTCACATCACACCACTCTGACCTCCTCTTCTGCCTTTAAGGAGACTGGTGCTGACTGGACCCACCCAAATAATCCAGGAGAAATCTCCCTAGTTTAAGATCAACTAATTAGTTAGTAACTTTAATTCCATCTGCAATTTTGTCTGGGCTTAGAATACAGACATCTTCAGCAGCTATACGTAGCCAGCCGGAAAGTGTTGCTGGCCACTCAAAAGTTTGAGATCCAGCACTTAGACCTCAGCATTTGTCAAAGCCTTGTTCCCAGGTCTCCCCAAGCCACATGATTAGAGCCCCAGTTTCCAAAATCTGAAAGCTAAAACGCCCAGGTACAAATGATGTTATTAGGGAGAAATCACAACCACCAGGCTGCAATGAACTTTTCCCTGCTACTGAAGCTTGTCACCTTCGAAATATCATCATTAAGAACCTGGATGGTATTCAAGAGCTAGTGTAATTTACAAAGAATCTGTTCAACAAGCCAGGCCTCTGGAGTTGTTCCGCTACACGAGCGTTTTTCACTTTAATGAGTAGACTGAGAAGAAAAGGAACCAGCTCTCCTATCCAGATAGTCGAGCTGAGCTGTCTTTTCTCAGATGCTTCTATGTCTACGACAAAAGTTTCACACTGAAAAAGAATGGGCCCTGGTTGTTGGGTCATTGAATATTCTTTTATTCCTCCTAATCTCCGCAGTAACAGAATTTGGATATATGAATAGCAGACAGAGATCACCGATAATGCTCTGTCTTGGTTGAAAACATTTTGCCGAAGATGCTATGCACATTTCCTCAATTAGATTTTTTCATTAAATTTCTTTGTACTTTTCTCTTTTTTCCTCCAAACTTGAACCTGACCTAATGTTCACCTTGATATTTAGTTGATGCTGACTGGCTTATTTTCTTTCTTTCTTTTTTAATATGCAGTGTTCATAAGAACGTGTTTTAAGAGTTACATGTGGGCAAAAAGGTTACTCGAGCCGAATTAAACCAAATTACAGTAAGTAACAATAGAGGAAATAAGATATTTCATTAAAATGATACATTCTTATTATGTATTATCATGTATTTAATACAGGACTTGCTATACATCACAAGTGTGGTATTACTATGCATATTTAGGGTAGGAAAGTAATGAAAACAATATTTCATTCTGTAATAGTAAAATAGTTTTATGGGCAAAATTTGAATGGGAAGCAGTAAAATCAAAAAGTAAACCTGATAATCTCTGAAATAAGGTTAGGCTAGGAGGGTACGTACAGGGAGAGGATGCCGGAAAGAGATGTGGAAGGAAACAGATAACGGGGAGAGAAAATAAATTCCCATTTGTTCGGCAGTAGATCTGTGTTTGTGAGTGCTAAAGTTAGCTGGGGCTGCAAGCTGTACTGAACCAGGGTTCACTTTGATGGGGAAAGCATGGGGTCAAGAGAGTCACCACCATTTCTTGAGTAGGAGGAGACAGTTGAAGATGGAAAATGTGCTAAAATAAAGCAAGAAGGAAGTGGTCACAGTCTTAAGGGAATGAGGAGTAGGACAGCCAGAAACTCCAGACAAAATCAGGATGCTGCAATAAATTTATCCCAAACAGAGACATTGAGGCAAGCCCATTCCTCCTTCTCAGGTTCAGTGGGTTATTTTCTCTGTGCAGATTGGAATGGCCTGGAAAGTCTTTACCTCTGGAGTTATGCTTCCAGATTTCTCTTTACTTGGGAATTGAAGCAAAAGAGTACACACTTAGAGTGGTTCAGGAAACCATGATACAAACATTTCGGGGTATTTAGGAACCACGGGATGTGTGAGACACACACATGCCTTGGCGTCTTAACTAAAATTCAGGGGCACAGAAAAAGAGACACAGATGTACAGAACAGACTTTTGGACTCTGTGGGAGAAGGCGAGGGTGGGCTGTTTCGAGAGAACAGCATCGAAACATGTATATTATCTAGGGTGAAACAGATCACCAGCCCAGGTGGGATGCATGAGACAAGTGCTCGGGCCTGGTGCACTGGGAAGACCCAGAGGAATCGGGTAGAGAGGGAGGTGGGAGGGGGGATCGGGATGGGGAATACATGTAAATCCATGGCTGATTCATGTCAATGTATGACAAAAACCACTACAATATTGTAAAGTAATTAGCCTCTGACTAATAAAAATAAATGGAAAAAAAAAAGTTTTTACTCTTAGATATAAAATCCAGGGGCATGGGCTTCCCTGGTGACTCAGTGGTAAAGAATCTGCCTTCCGACGCAGCAGACATGGGTCTGATCCCTGTTTCGAGAAGACCCCACATGCCACAGAGCAGCTAAGCCAGCGCACCACAGTGAATGAGCCTGTGCTCTAGAGCCCGGGAACCACGACCTGTGAAGACCACAGCCCAGAGCCCGCGCTCCACAGCAAGAGAAGCCGTGCGCTGAGGAGCCTGAGCACCACAACCAGAGAAAAGCCCATGCAGCAAGGAAGACTCTGTGCAGCCAAAAACAACTAACCAACTAAATAAAAATTATTTTTAAAATTCCAACAGCGTGTGAATCCCACTTTAAGCACAGGGAAGGTAGATTGCCTTCGTTTGTTCACTTTAAACGACCTGAGTATAATTCACACTGAAGTTGCTATGAAGCAGGAAGTAGGAGAGATTAACCTTTCGGTGCCACACCTGGTCTCCGGATTTCCCAACGTGTTAATGAATTTCCTGAGATGGGAGCGTCAGACCTGCTGGCAGTACATTAATCTGAGGGAGCATGAAGCAATACATCCTCCAGACTCAAAGGTGGGTGAACCAATTTAGAAAATGTTAAATCAAGTCCAAGCCGTTCCCTAAAGAGAGTACCAACTGCAAAGCCCGAAGACATCTGGAAAAGTCACTCTGGCACAGCTTACTCAGTTGCTGCTGAATTTCTAGCCTCCTTTCTTCATCTGCATCTAAAAATAGGGGATTTGACCCTATGCCTCTCTGAAATTCCTTCAGAGTAAAGACACTTGTCAGAGGAACTATAAACATAACAAGAAGCTATTTCTCAAATGTACCAACCCATAGGTCAGCACCTACTCTGTTCAATATGCCTGCAGAGATAGATTTTTTTTTTTAATGAACAGCCTGACTCTAGAGATAAATATATGCTTTAAAAAAGATACCTTGTCATTGGAAGTAACTGAGGATGAGAATCTACTGGGAAGTAAGCATTTTTAAAGCAACTGATTTTTAGTTTTTTTTTTTTCTGGTGGAGTTCAAAAGCATGTTTAAGATGGGCTGGTGAAAATGATAAGCAGACAAGAAGACAGCACAAAGGAATCTCATTCTTAAATGGATTTACTAAATTTACACACCCGAGGCCAAATCCAGTGTGAACAAAACTGGAAAGCCCACCTGGGCTGTGTTCTAGAGGAGTCAGGCTGGGCAACGCTTCACAGAAACCAGGGGGCGTCTATGCAGATGTGTGCAGAGTAGGAGCAGGAAGAGGGACAGAATCCTGGGGATTCTTCGACCTAAGTATATAAACCCAAGGGATAGAGAGAATTGCAAATAAAATGGAGATGCTTCAGGGAGAAAGGAACTGAAAAGTAGCTGCCCCAGCCCCACTGAGGAGCCTGGACAGGGAGCTAAGCAGAGGGCAGACCTTGCTCTGTCCTGCTCCAAATGATTCCTTTGTCCAAATTCTCACTTCCCCAGAACCAGGGCAGGGAAGACAGCTTCTCTTTGTTACTCTAGCCCTAAAACTGAGTGGGATACCAGGCATAGAGCAGAGGAGTTCCTAGCTGTGCAGACTGAATCAATATGGCAACCATTCAACCCACATGTGAAACCACATGTGGTGGGATCATATCCCCAACACTTAATCTTGGTGTTCCCTTGGGTTTCCTGCCCCTCTGCCTTAAAACTTACACCCTGAGGGCTTAGCTTTTTCCAGGAGCCTGCATGGATTGGCAGAAGTTATGTATTGTGTGAGCTGCCATTAGGCTGTAAGACTGTAGCTTTAATTTCAGGAGATATTATTAGATTACTTGCCAAAAAACTCTACAGCAATTCACATTTCAGAAGTTTATGAGTATACACTTTTCCCTGCTTTCCTACCTAAAATTATTATCCTCATTCTAGTTTTTGACAATCAGATAGGTATAAAGGGAAAGTTAATAACTGCTTTCATTTATATTTTACTCACTACTAGTCAATGTGAGCATATTCTCATATATTTATTGGCAATTTGTATTTGTTCATCTGTAAATTACTTATTCATTTTTAATCTATTTTTCTATTACATTGTCTCTTTTGTTTATTTGTTTTTACCAATTTGTAAAAGTCCATTAAACATGATAGATATTAGCTCTGTTACACATTTTAAATTTGCTTCCATATAAAATTCCTCTGTTAATTTTGCTTATGTTATCTTTGTGTGCCCACTGTGGCTAATTTAAGCATAAAGAATGTTAGGCACCTCCCTGGTCATCCAGTAGCTAAGACTCCGTGCTCCTAATGCAGCAGGCCTGGGTTCCATCCCTGGTCCAGGAACTAGATCCCACATGCTGCAGCTAAGAGTTCATATGCTGCCACTAAAGATCCACGACAAAGATCAAAGATCCAAGTGCTGCAACTAAATTCCTGGCACAGCTAAGAAAATAAAGAAAAATTTTTTTTAAAAAAGGGACATTAGCTGCTTTATATTTTGGTGGAGCAGTGGAGAAACTGACTCAGGGTTAAGAATCAAAGAATGCTGTCCAATCTGTGATGCAGAACCAACCCATCTGGGATTATTACACCCAACACACATGCCAGCAACTTGCTTCACTGCAACCACAGGGCTAACGTCCCCACAGTCGGTGAGCAGGCCTGTCTCTCTTCAGTTGGACATGATAGGGAAGTATGTCACCCTGACCACAAGCTGGCAGCTCCCTTGAGATCTGAGGGTCACCTGTCTTAGGATATAGCTGAACATGAGGATAGCAGAACAGGCAGACAGAAGCCAAGAGTGGCAGCATTAAACCACTGCCTGAAACAATCTTGAAGTCAGTGATTCCTCTGTATTCCCTGTTTGATGAAATAACAACTATCCAGATCACTTAAGCTTACATCAGGGTTTCTGATACTTGAGCCGAAAATGTCCTGAGAGATGCAGAAGACACCATGTTCTGATACTTTTGTTCATGGTAGACGTTTAAAAACACTTTCTATGTTTCCAACAATAGATCAATTGATCTAGGAAACCACCCATTCTATTTAGGTTTTCTAACTTATGTTGGAAGCAGCAAGTAAAATTCTCTTATGATGTATTCCATATTGTCCAGTATTTTCAAATACCTTTTTAATTCATTGGTGCTGTTCTTTCAAAGGGAAACATACAGTGTTATTTTGTTGAAAAAGGTGAAGAGAGTTCTAGAGCTCCACGTTGCTCAGATTTCTCGGTGAGCCCCAAAGCAGTAAAGTTCCACAGAACACCAGGCAAGAAACACTGTTATAATGCCACCACCACAGTCTAAAAGAAAACTGAATCTCTGAATGTTCACACTGTAGTTCGTTTTAGTCCTATTTTGCAGATTTTTCAAATTTATTTTTAGATACATAATATATTCATTGGGTTCAAACACCAAAAATATGAAATATCATTTGGTAAAACATATCTCTACATCCCCCATACCACATTTACCCAGTTCCCTGTCTGGCCAGTGTTATGCTTAATATTCCTATTTCCAGATAATCTTTAAATTAATATGAATACAAAAATTGTATATACTACACAGCTACATATATTCACACACACCTATATATTTTATTTTTGTAGTGCTTTAGATAAATGGTAGCTTACTCTATTGTATATGCATATATGTATATGTATGATATGTATATATTTGTATTTGTCAAAATTTTTCCCCTGATAATGTATACCAGTGACCTCTCTACCTTAGAGATACATTTTTTTCATATTGTTATAGTAACACAATGTTCTATTATAGATATAGAGCATGACTAATCAGTTCCTTGCTGATGGCATTAAGATGTTTCTGTGTTTTTGCTATTATAAGTAATTCTGTTGTGAATAATCTTGTACATATGTCATTTCAAACGTACTTGAGCATATCTACAGTATACATGCTGAGACGTGGAATTTCTGGGTGACAGGGTAAATACATTTGTAAGTTTGATATATACTTCCCAGTCTCTAATTGCACTAATTTGCATTCCCACCAGTCATGAATGTCTTTCCTCCATGGCCTCATCATTATCTTGTGTTATCAAATTTTTAGATTTCTGCCAATATTATAAGATCGGATTTCTGTTTTTTATTTCTGTTTTTCCTTTTATGAATGATATTGCACATCACTGCCTAAGTGTAAGAGTTATTTGAAAGTCATCAGTCATCTTCTGTGAACTTCCATTCTCCTCCTTTGCCTGTTCTGCTTTGTTGCTCTTTTTCTTTCTTAGCGTTTATAGAAATTCTATATTTGAGAAATTAACCACCTATCAGTGATGTCATTTGCAAATATTATTCTGTTTGTCATTTGTATTTTTTACTTACAGCATTTTTGCCATGCAAAATATCATATCTTAATCTGTGTACAAATTAGATTTGTTTACAAATATTTGTTTACAAATATTTGATGGCTTTTTCATCTTGTGTCAGCTACAAAGATCTTTTCCACTCCAAGGCTAAATACTATTCTCCATGTTTTCTTTTTATTATTATTATGTGTTTCACTTTTGAGACTGACTTTAACAATTTTCCAATTTTCATGCTACGTATTGTGAAATATACTAGGATATTCACCTACCCCAATATTATTTCCTTTTCCACATTGATTTGAGATTAAACCTTTATCATACTTTAACAATTTTCCAATTTTCATGCTACGTATTGTGAAATATACTAGGATATTCACCTACCCCAATATTATTTCCTTTTCCACATTGATTTGAGATTAAACCTTTATCATACATAAGGAATCCATTTCTTGATTTCATAGCATTGATCTGCCTATTCATTTTCCAGTGTCATAATGTTTAACACCTGGAGAAATATGGTCTATTTTTTATGTGATAGCTCTGGTCTCCCTTCTTGCTTTTCTTTTATTGAGCTTTGGTTATTCTTAGTTGAAATGGACAAATTTCTTGAAAGACACAATCTACAAAAACTCACATGAGGTGAAACAGATTTTCTGAACAGGCATACCTATGTATCTTAAATAAATTGAATCAATAATTAATTGCTTTCCAAAACAGAAAGTGCCAGATCCTGATGGTTTCACAGGTGAATTCTACCAAACACTGAAGGAAAAAATTATACCAATTCTCTACCATCTTTTGTAGAAAATACAAGCAGAAGAGACTGTCTTATGAGGCCAGCATTATCCTAATAACAAAATCAGATTGTGGTGCTGGAGAAGATTCTTGAGAGTCCCTTGGACTGCAGGGAGATCAAACCAGTCAATCCTAAAGGAAATCAGTCCTGAATGTTCATTGGAAGGACTGATGCTGAAGCTCCAATACTTTGGCCACCTGATGCAAAGAGCCAACTCATTGGAAAAGACCCTGATGCTGGGAAAGATTGAAGGCAGGAGGAGAAGAGGGTGACAGAGGATGAGATGGTTGGATGGCATCACCAACTCAATGTACATGAGTTTGAGCAAACTCTGGCAGAGAGTGAGAGACAGGGAAACCTGGCATGCTGCAGTCCATGGGGTGGCAAAGAGTCAGACAACAACAACATTATAATAAAATAAAACTACTGATCAATAACTCTGAGCATAGACATAAAGATCCTCAACAAAATATTAACAAATTGAATCCAACAAGATATATATACACCATAATTAAGTGGGATTAAGTTGGATTCCAAGTAGCCAAGGTTGGTTCAGCATTCAGAAACCAGTTTATGCAATCCCTCACATCAACAAGCTAAAGAAGAAAAATCATGTCATATCAACAGGTGCAGAAAGAGCATTTGACAAAATTCAACATGCATTTTCCGCAAACTAGGATTAGGCTTCCCACCTGACCCAAACTATCACTGGATGGATATTAAAGTCCTGACTCTCCTCCAGGCTTCCTCTGATACCATCCCAGCAGGGAGGTGGAAGGATAAACTCCAGAGGGGCTGGAAGTCCCAGCTCCCTATGTGGTCTTGACTGAACAACTGAACACATATGCCCACCCCCACTCCAGCCAAGAGAGGTGTTCATTTCAGCCTGGTAAGTTTGGAAATCTAGGGTCTTCTCTCTGCCTTTGCCAGTATTGCAGAGGTGGGAAATGGACACAGTTCTTTATGACAACTGGCTGGAGTAGAAAGGTTACTATATAAAAGTTTTCTGTCTTGCTTGGTTGTGCATTTCTTTATCCTTTAACAGGAGAGTGTGAGCTTCTGTAGGGCTTATCTTACATCTTGGGGTTACCAGGTTCTTAGCTCCAAGTTGGAAGAAAAAAGAAAACCCAGAGCTCTTACCACTAGGCTGTTCACTGGGTCAGAAATCTTTAGCCAGATACCCTCTTCACTCCACTTTTCAGCACTTTCTCGTGTTTTGTATGTAAAATCAGAGTGCTTCCTTAGACTCAACGATAGGAAGAGGGAAAAGCACATCTACAATATCTTTCAAAAAGTAGAAATCTTACTAGGTATTTGAAAATCTTTTTGTTGCAAATACAAAATGTAATATTTTATTCTATAATAGCATCTGACAATGTTCTGTGTATATATGAAAGCTATTATGTGTGCATATTCATTTTTTCACTTTTTATTTTGTGTTGGAGTATAGCCAGTTAACAATGCTGTGATAGTTACAGGTGGACAGCAAAGGGACTCAGCCATACATATACACGTATCTGTTCTCCCCCAGACTCCTCCCCCATCTAGGTTAAAACATAACATTTAGCAAGATTCCCTGTGCTATACAGTAGGACCTTGTTGGTTATCCATTTTAATAAAGAAGTGTATGTGAGCAACCACTCACTGAATTTTTTTTGCTCTAGCCTTTTCTAGATATACAAACATATTGTCATAGAATTTTCTTTTTTTCACTTTTTATTACTTTTTCTCTTTTCTGTTACATGAGAAAGTACATTACAGCATTAATTAATGGCAGTGACATTCTTTGTCTTCTTCCTCACTTAGAGATATTTTGTCCCTGTTTAAGCCTGATACTGCATTTGGGCTGGGATATTATTATGATATTGAGTGCTTTTAATAAGAAAGCTTTTGATGTCAAATGACTTTATAGACCTAAAGATTTGATGATCTAATATTTTCTTTTTATAATATTTATACAATGAACTATATTCATAGAATTCCTAATGTTGAATCATCCTTGCATTTTCAGAATATATACCATTTGGACTCAATATATTTTTTAGCATGCTGCTAGATTCTATTTGCTAATATTTTATTTAACATTTTATATCAATATTTATAACTTCTTTAGTTTTCATTTCTAAACATTCTTTGTCTAATGTTGGTATTGACAATGCTTGCTTCATTAATATAATTTAGAAGCTTTCCTCAAACTTTCAGTTTCTTTAGTTTTTTTAGTTTGTTTTCATTTTTTTTTTAGTTGGAATCTCTGCTTATTAATGGCCTTGATAGATTTCACCTATGAAACTATCATGTTCAGTAAATTGGGAAAGGAACCATTTGCCAAGTTCCCTTATGTGTTCCTATGAAGTTCTGTTTGTTTACATTTTGCAGTCTCATCTACGTATGTTTTAACAAATTATACTACTTGAAAATCATCTATTTTGTCTATGTTTTATTTTTTATTTTTTTTTAAGTGGTTAATCTCTGCTTTTTTTTTTTTTTTTCCAGTGGGTTTTGTCATACATTGATATGAATCAGCCATAGATTTACACGTATTCCCCATCCCGATCCCCCCTCCCACCTCCCTCTCCACCCGATTCCTCTGGGTCTTCCCAGTGCACCAGGCCCGAGCACTTGTCTCATGCATCCCACCTGGGCTGGTGATCTGTTTCACCATAGATAGTACACATGCTGTTCTTTTGAAATATCCCATTTGTCTTCTTAGAATCAAATAAATTCATTTCCTATGATCCTTTGAATAGCCTTGGGATCTGGGTTATTTATGCCTGAATTTTCTTCCCTTTATTTTTTGAAAAACGTGACTAGTAGGTTCAGTTTTTTTTTTTTTTTCCTTCAGAAAATCAGCTTTTAATTTTGTCTGTTATATATTTTGTCTGTTTTCTCGAGGGCTTTATTTTGCTGTTATCTTCAATTTTTAAATATTTTTTCTTTCCTCTGTCCCTTGGTTCACTTTGCTGTTTCTTTTCTGACTTTTTTTAATCAAACACTTCATACTTTATTTTCATTAATACTAGTTTTATTGATATTAATATTTAAGTCAGTATACTCCTTGGTAAAAATTTAACTGTATGCCATGTTATTTTTTTTTTTTTTATTGAAGGATAATTGCTTTAAGAATTTTGGTGTTTTCCGTCAAACTTCAACATGAATCAGCCATAGGTATACATATATCCCCTCCCTTTTGAAACTCCCTCCCATCTCCCTCCCCACCCCATCCTCTAGGTTGATACAGAGCCCCTGTTTGAGTTTCCTGAGCCAGACAGCGAATTCCCGTTGGCTGTCTATTTTACATATGGTAATGTGAGTTTCCATGTTATTCTTTCCATACATCTCACCCTCTCCTCCCCTCTCCCCATGTCCATAAGTCTATTCTCTATGTCTGTTTCTCCATTGCTGCCCTGTAAATAAGTTCTTCATTGCCATTCTTTTAGATTCCATATGTATGTGTTAGAATACGATATTTCTCTTTCTCTTTCTGACTCACTTCACTCTGTATAATAGGTTCTAGGTTCACTGACCTCATCAACTGACTCAAATGCCTTCCTTTTTATGGCTGAGTAATATTTGATTGTGTATATGTACCGCAACTTCTTTATCCATTCATCTGTTGATGGACATCTAGGTTGCTTCCACGTTCTAGCTATTGTAAATAGTGCTACAGTGAACAAAGGGGGTATCCCATGCTGTTGTTTTAATTATTATCTTTTATCTGCTTCACATCTTTTTGTTTGTACTTTCCTCCTTAACTGAAAAGTTGTTCAAGGTTTTGGGTTGTTGTTGCTGTTTTCCCTAAAGGTAGGAATGCTGTCTTCTCTTTTCCTTGTTTTCCCACTTTAGTATATTACATTAATATTATATATATAATATATTAATCATAGTGTCCATACTATTTCTACTTTTTTTAAGTCATAGAAATTACTTTGTGGCCAAAAATATGGAGCCAATCCCATATTCTTTTATGCCAATCCCAGGGGTGTTTGGGGAAAAAAATCATGCAGTCTCTAATTTTAAAGTGTTAGGTATGTGTACTATTCCACTCAGACTGTCATAACAAAACACCATACATTGTGTGGCTTAAACAACAGAAATTCATTTTCTCACAGTTCTGGAGCTTGGAAAAGTTCATGATCAAGATTCTGGCAGAGTTCAGTTTCTAGTGAGGCTTGTCTGGGGGCCTTGTCTTTGAGTGTAGAAGAGGGAAAGATTTTCCTCTTTCTTTTCTTGTAAGGCCACCCATCTTATTGTTTTAGGGCCCCATCCATATGACCTCATTTAATTTTAATTACCTCCTAATTCTCCAAGCCAGGCTTCAGCAATACACGAACAGTGAACTTCCAGATGTTCAAGCTGGCTTTAGAAAAGTCAGAGGAATGAGAAATAAAATTGCCAACATCCACTAGATCATCAAAAAAGCAAGAGTTCCAGAAAAACATCTACTTCTGCTTTTTTGACTATGCCAAAGCCTTTGATTGTGTGGATCACAATAAACTGTGGAAAATTCTGAAAGAGATGGGAATATCAGACCACCTAACCTGCCTCTTGAGAAATCTGTATGCAGGTCAGGAAGCAACAGTTAGAACTGGACATGGAACAACAGACTGGTTCCAAATAGAAAAGGAGTATGTCAAGACTGTATATTGTCACCCTGCTTATTTAACTTATATGCAGAGTACATCATAAGAAACGCTGGGCTGGATGAAGCACAAGCTGGAATCAAGATTGCCGGGAGAAATAGTAATAATGTCAGATATACAGATGACACCACCCCTATGGCAGAAAGTGAAGAATAACAAAAGAGCTTCTTGATAAAAGTGAAAAAGTGTGAAAAAGTTGGTGTAAAGCTCAACATTCAGAAAACTAAGATCATGACATCTGGTCCCATCACTTCATGGCAAATAGATGGGGAAACAGTGGAAAACAGTGGCTGATTTTATTTTGGGGGGACTCAAAAATCACTGCAGATGGTGACTGCATCCATGAAATTAAAAGACGCTTACTCCTTGGAAGGAAAGTTATGACCAACCTAGACAGCATATTAAAAAGCAGAGACATTACTTTGCCAACAAAGGTCCATCTGGTCAAGGCTATAGTTTTTCCAGTAGTCATGTATGGATGTGAGTGTTGGACTATAAAGAAAGCTGAGGGCCAAAGAATTGATGCTTTTGAACTGTGGTGTTGGAGAAGACTCTTGAGAGTCCCTTGGACTGGAAGGAGATCCAACCAGTCCATCCTAAAGGAAATCAGTCCTGGGTGTTCATTGGAAGGACTGATGTTAAAGCTGAAACTCCAATACTTTGGCCACCTGATGCAAAGAGCTGACTCATTTGAAAAGACCCTGATGCTGGGAAAGATTGAAGGTACGAGGAGAAGGGGACGACAGAGGATGAGATGGTTGGATGGCATCACCGACTCAATGGACACGAGTTTGGGTAAACTCCGGGAGTTGGTGATGGACAGGGAGGCCTGGCATGCTGTGGTCCATGGAATCGCAAAGAGTAGGACACAACTGAGTGACTGAACTGAACTGTACCTCCTAAAGGCCTTGTCTCCAAATATAGCCATGCTGGGGTTTAATGGCTTCAACATATGAACTTGGAAGAGAAATTAGTTGATTGCACTATATAAGAATCAAAAATCTACCCTATTGATTGTGTTAATGGTGACTATTTTGTGATTAAAAAACAGACAAAAATACATAGGTACAAGTTCCCTTAATTTCAGGCAAGACTTGTTTAATTATATCTTGGGGTTTTTGGTTGTTGTATCATTTCTTTCTTAATGATAATGCTTTTGTTTTGTGTCTCCTTTTCCTATCCTCTTTTGAATCCCTTTATACTCTTTAATTCGTATTTCAATTATTTTAATTTTTTTTCAGTTCTCTGTATATCTTACTGTACATGTTTTCTATCATGCATGACAGACAAGCCTTCCTCCAATTTTGTCTTCCTCCATGATAATTTTTCTTTCTTCTACTTACTTCCTGATTTCCACCAGCTCACATTTTATTTCTTCTCATTGCCTCATCATTTCTTCCCTGAGATTTTGCTTTGATTTTTTGTGCATGGTTTTACTTCAAAAAGCAACCAGACCATAAAGCTTTTGGTCCATGTTGAAATATGTATTCATAATTTTCATCTGTCCCATGAAAACAACTTTTTGGTGAATATTGCTTGACAATAAATTTTACTGCTAATTCCTCCTATTTTGTAATATATTTTTACAGATGCTGTGTAAGCTCTTTTATGGACCAATTATTTTCAAGGAATTTCTGTAGGCGGGGAGGACCACTGTAGCATTCTAGACTTTCATATCACAGAGGCCTCTCTTCTCTTCAGCTGCCACAGGTAACACAGCTTTTTGCAAGTAACTGGCCTGTGGGATTTTGTTTGTAACAGACCCTCTTCCCTTCCTCTGAACCTAATTGCTTCTCCAGAGTGTGTTCTCTTTCTCATCTCTATCTATCTCTATTTCTAACATCTCTTTCCCCTCCTTCTCTAGCTCATGCCCAATGTCTCTTGTGTGAAACTAAACTTATTTTGGCACCTTTAACAAATTATTTCACATTCTCTTTTCCAGTTTCTCAGAAAATGGCATTTGTGTTTTTGTTTTTATGTCTCTTTGTTGATTGATTTTGTTTGGTTTCCTGGAAAAGATGGAGATTGCCTTGCCTGTGTAGTGTTCATCCTAGAAATCTTCCACTAGAAATTATGCAATCTACAGTTAGGACAGACCATGTAGATTATGTAAACCAGCTACTCAACTGATGCCTGAATACAACCTTGCTTTATTCATTTCTGTAACTCTGGCTCTACAGAAATGTGTCAGCCTAGGGTACCCCTGGGTTTGGTACAGCTGAAAGAGCCACAGGCCAGGAACATATATAAACGATGTGGTGTTCAATATTTCCTTGGCCACTGTCCAAGGTAAAGCAAGACAATTTTCTGTGTGGGCCTCCAATTCTCCAACTGAATTGGGTGAAAGGAACACAATTAACCCTCCTTTTTAAGAAAGGTCAGGAGTTTTTTATAAATATTTGGGCAAATATATGATGATATCCGATTTCAGGATACATTCTATATTATAAAGATAAAATTTTATATTAAAAATACATGATTTGCACTGAGCCAAACTTCTGAAAGAGTCCTCAGCCACAACACCTCCAGGAGGGAGATGTCCCAGTATATCTTCATTATATCCTTACTAGGCTCAAACTTTTTAAATTGGCTTTTCTAACGAACATAATTTAAAAGTGTGGGGAGATGTTTTCCCTTTTCCCAACACTTGGCATTTTAATTATTAAATGCTTTTCCAAGTTAAATTTTGAGTGCACAAGCCATGCTGCTGTCTAATAATTTAATTTGGAAAACAAATTATATGTAATTCCCTGACAATCTGAAATCTGTAAACCACTAAAAGAGAGCCAAGTCATTGAGCTGCATGATAATTAATGTTGATAATAAAACAATTATATTTTACATTGCAAAGATCTAAAAATTCACAGTAATTCTTCATATATTTTTTTGCTTACTGACATTAGGAAACTAGAACAAGTTTGTTTCACTTCAAAAAAAACTAAAGTTTTTAATATCTGCAAAAAGAATTATCTTTATTAATAAAACTGTGAAGATAAGACAGTTGTAAATGCTGTAAGTCAAAATGTGCCTCTTCCACCGTAACCTAGAGATCTGGGGAGGTGGTTTAAATCCGTCACCAGGGGACAATTTAGTAACTATCTACAACTTTGGCATTAGTCACTGTGGCCTTCTAATCTTTTATTTCCTAACAATCATATTTGTGGTCTATAAATCGGTAACTAAACGGGACAGGGTAACTAATACCCAGGTCCTAGATACTAACTAGGTTGTTTACTTTTGTTTTTGATAAATAAAATGCTATATTGGATTCTCCTTACAAAAAATAGGTTTGGTTTTAAACTTTAAAATGAAAATATACTTGATAAGTATTCTTATCATGACTAAACAACCTACCTGAAATAAAAATACAGACTTTCTCAGCTTGCCTCCCTACTGTTCATTTTACAAACTCAACTTAATCTGTTTGATTTGTTTGACAAAGCAGGTGTGTAACATAAACAACTGTCTCAGCATTCCTCAACATTGTTTCTAGTGTTTTCAAGGTGTATGAACTGAATGTATCCCCCCTCAAAATTCATGTTGGTAGCTTGCCCCCCAGTGTGATGGTATTAGGTCAGGAGGGTGGAGTACTCCTGAATGGAGAGCTTTTATGCCTTTATAAGATAGACCTCAGAGAGTTCCCTTGTTCTTTTCTGCCACATGAGGACACAGAAAGAAGATGGCTTTCTATAAACCACTTAATAGGCACGAAGTCTGCCAGAACCATGATTTTGAACTTTACAGTCTCCAGAACTATAATAAGTGCTTGTTGTTCAAACTACCCAGTATATGGTATTTTTGCGTGCATCTAAGTCGCTTCAGTCGCGTCCAACTCTCTGTGACCCAATGGACTGTAGCCCGCTAGGCTCCTCTGTCCATGGGATTCTCCAGGCAAGAATACTGGAATGGGTTGCCATTTCCTCCTCCAGGGGATCTTCCTGACTCAGGGATTGAACCTAAGTCTCTTACGTCTCCTGCACTGGCAGGCAAGTTCTTTACTACCAGCGCCACCTGGGAAGCCCCATGATATTTTTGTTATAGCAGCCCAAATGCAAACTAAATATAATTATCCATTTTACAGATGTGGAATTCAATAACCAAAGAGGCAAGGCAGGAGACAGGAGTAATGGAGTGCAGACTTTACTCGGCTATCTGCCTGACTTAACCCCAACCCCCTGATCTCTCTCCCCACCTTTGTGAACACACACTTAAACGCTCCCAGAGGAGAAGAGGAAAACACCATGTCCAACACTGCACTGCCACAATGAGAATCCACAATTAACACACAGTTGGAAAAGGGACCTGGTGAAGTGATAGATCCTACTCCCACTCACATTTTATTCAATAAGGCAAGTCACACGATCACCCTTAACTACCCTGTGTTCAGAAACAGGAGAGACAGAAATACTTGGTAGGCGGCGCTGATGACCGTGGCATTTAGTCTAGAGGTGGCAACTGTAGTTTATGAGGCTAGTGAAGTCAGCTTGTACTTAATGCTGAAGGACTTTGAACTCCGTGTTCTAGGACATCCGGAACCACTGAAGGTTTTGAGCAAGAACATGACACAATAATGGATTGAGCAGCAATCTGAATTCCCATAAAAGACATGGGCTACTAGACTCTGAGACCTGCTCTCCAATTATCGTTTCAAACCAACCTAGTTCATGCTTTTTTCTCACTCATCAAAGCAGAACCTGGGGCATGCCTCCTCAGGCCAGCTTCTCCCTCCTAAGAACCACAGAACGATATGATCTTTTAACACTAAAAGGAAAAGCTATTATCTGGCACAGGGTGAAGAGTCCTGCTGACACCACTTCAGGTGAATTGTAGTTGTATGTGGCAGGAAGGTGATCGAAAGCTCTCAGAGGAGAGCAGCCTGCCCCCAAGAGCAGGTACTATCACACAGCTGTGTAATTGAACTTGTTCCTTTTATTTAGTGGCAAAACCTTAGAAGTTTCCTCTCTGAAAAAGAAAATGCATACAAACAGAGACACAGAAAATATAAGCCTGTACTTTGATTCATCTTGTTTTTCAGGGACGGTTTCCAAGCTTTATGCTCATCAGAGCAGAAGGGGGTTGGGCCCATTTTCTCGAGTCTAGACAATTTGTGGCCATGTTGTTGTCACTTCATGTACTTTAAGACTGACATTATTTACAAATTCCCTCTACATGTGGTTCTTTTACAATGTCTAAGATAGAATCATGTAAAATAAAATATTTAATTATGAGACAATGTGTATACATATATGTATGTAGATATACATATATGAGTATATATGGCAACAGATTTGTATACAGAATATATATAAATAAAATTATTTATATATAAAATTTATATGTAAAATATATTTAAAAAATCAAGGTTGTTAAATACAATAAAAATGGACCAAAGACTTACACACTCCTCAAAGGAAGATATATGAATAGCAAATAAGTACATGAAAATGGTCAGTATCATTAGTTATCAGGGAAATGTAAATTAAAACAACATGATCCTACCATACCCACTAGAATAGATAAAATTAAAAAGACTCCCAATATTAACTACTGTCAAGGATGTGAAACAACTGAAATTTTCATCCACTGTTGTCAGGAGTATAAAATTATACAACTGATCTGAAATGTAAGAAGTTTCTGATAAAGTTATACTTTCATTTACCCTGTCACTGAAACAGTTCACTCTCAGGTTAGTGAAATTAACCTCACTCTCACCTTAGTGAAATTAAAATATATATTCACAAAAATATTCCACCTGCTTCATTCAAAACACCGAAAAAGTAGAAATCAACCCAAATGCAAATGACAACATATTTATACAATGGAAAATTACTCAGCAATGTAAAAGAACAATTGCTTCTTCAAACAACATGCTTGAATCCGAAAAGCATTATACTAAAAGAAAGAAGTTAAACACAAAAGTTCATACTGTATGATTCCATTTATATAAAGTCCTAAAATAGGCAAAGTTAATCTATGGCAACAGAGCCTTTGACTGTGACCTATGGGTACATTATTGATCCTGTATCAATAATGCAGGAAATACACACTTGTCAAAATCCATTGCATACTGAAACCAGTATCTGTGAATTTCACTATATGTTACTTATATCTCAAAATATTAAAAATAGTTATTTAATAACCTGATCTAAATAATGACAGCTAGAATTTCTTAGAAATGCATTAGCCCTGATACATCTGCTATATTTAGTTCCTATCTATTTTGGAAACATCTGACATATAGCATGATAAAATATAGGAATCACAAAATTTAAAGTCTGCAGTAGACAATAGCTGACATAAATCAATAAAATGGTCTGGATAAAGCAGTAAGGAGTTGGCCCATGGTGAACTGCAGAGAGAATGCCACATTTTAGAAGCCTTCAGATATGGCTCCAGCCAATGTTTGCTTCTTGGATTTGCTGGCCCAGAGTTACTATGTTTCCTGGTTTCTCAAAAGAAATCAGAAATTTTATTTATATATATATATAAATATATATATATATATGAAATATACCAGCATTTATATTTGCAAAATTAATTTTAAAACTAAACACCAAACAAGACAAACACTGTGTTTGATATAAGTTTTAAGCAACATAAAATGATCCTAGCCTTCTCAGCCCCACCTAGACTCAAGTTATCTCACCACAGAATTGCTTTCTAAGATCAAAAGGAAGCAGGGAGAAATAATCATTGCTCAGAAACTAAATGTCAAGACATGCTTCCTTAATCCAATCAAACCCAAGTCCTTTCTGGTTGGTAATGGAGGGAGAACATCATTTCCAACCCTTATCTTTCAATATTTTCCTCCTTCTTGCTAATTTCCGTTGTCACCTCTCCATGCAAGCCCTAGGAGGCACTATTCACAGTTGAAATCTATGCCATATCACACACACACACACACCTCAAAAGCTGATGTCAGACTTAAATTCTTAAACCCAACTTCAATAAAGTTTCTGAAAATAAAAGAACATACAGAAAGATAATCTACTTTGTGAGATTAAGTTATCTCAATCTATTATGTTATCTTTTGCTTATGATGCCATGGCATTGACAAGCTGATTCTTTCCCATTGCATCACCTGAGAAGCTGCAGACCTCTGCATCTCTGACTAAATACTAACCTGCATCCATGGATCAAAGGTAGATTAATCTCACACCCCATTTTTCTTGGGATAATCCTTGGTATATGCATATTTTGTTGGCATAATTAATAATAGCTTCTCTTTAACTCTCAGAGTTGGCCTGGTTTGAAAGATAAATTTTACAGTCCCCCTAGTCAGGGGCACGTTAAAACTGGAATAACTATCACATCTAGATTTTGAGCCTGTAACCAAGAGGGAAGGAAAGTTTTTTCTTGCCTATCCATGGCTCACCTTTTACGTCCCAATTTCCTAGCAAAAGAACCTATAAATAACAAAGAATTCCACTTTGTTTCTGAAATGATTTTAAAATTCATAATAAAAAAATAAATAAGCATTGAAAGTCAATGGACATGTGGTTTGCTGAAACTAAGCATTATAAGAAAAGATTATCTGAGTCCCTAAAGCCTTGATTTTAATATGACTGTAGTACATAGAATTAATAATAGATTTGGGAAGAAGACTTGATGGTGTGAAGGTAAGATCTCTGACAAAAGGAAATGGAATTGATAAAATGGGGGAGGAGGAATGGAAGAAAGCGGGCATGTTGAAGTCCTTGAGAAAGCATAAATTGTCCCACCTTAAAAGTCAAGATCCTGGGTGAAGTCGGTGGGTTAAAGTTAGTGAAGAATTTACATGTATTCAGGGGGTCACCAGGTCAGAGGGTGCCTGTGCCTCATGTCTCAGGGCAGAGTTGAAGGGGAGCTTCCCCGGTAGCTTAGATGGTAAAGCGTCTGCCTGCAGTGCGGGAGACCTGGGTTCAATCCCTGGGTTGGGAAGTTCCCCTGGAGAAAGGAATGGCAACCCACTCCAGTATTCTTGCCTGGAGAATCCCATGGACAGAGGAGCCTGGAGAGCTACAGTCCACGGAGTCACAGAGAGTCAGACACAACTGAGCGACTTTCACTTTCACTTTCACCGGCCTTAGAAACCTCGTACCATCGTGGGGTACGGGCAGGCAGATGAGGGCAACCCATCAAGACTCAGACAACCCAGCTAGTGTGAACAGAACAGCAGAAAATCTCCAGGACCTCATTTTCCCTTCTACTTTTTCCATGCAGACTAATTCATGGAAAACTCTTTCTGTAGACCACCAACCTCACAAGTTCTCAGACTTGTCAGATGTGTTAGTGTTGTGACATTGGACATTGCAGTCTAAAAACTAGGTAACTTCACCTTTCAAATTCTGCAGCATAGTTGTAAAATGTAATGTTTTTTTGAAAATATGTATATGTGCCTGAATAATTGCACGCCTAGAAAGAAAAAGTATGCAAAAACCAATGTTCATCTCTGGATGTTGAGATTAAATGTACATATTTGCAAAGAATTTGATTAATTTTTCCATCAGAAAAAAATAAGCAACTGTTTTTTAAATTTTGCACTAGGTGATTGATGTGTGTAGTATGAAATACAGAATTCTTTACACAAGGGTAGAAACTGGTTACTTCTTATTTCTTTAATTTGAGACTCATTATATTAAAAACATGTCACATCATTTCTCAAAGTACAACTAATGCAAACACTACTAAGCATCTCTCTTTCTAACATGTGATTATTTTTGCAACACATCTTATACGGTCATCACCAACACCAAGCCTTAGGAGGCATTACTATAAAGAACCAGAATCATGTTTCAATTGTTGGTCTTATATAGGAAAAGACATTGAAGCCCCTAAATTCCCTTTCTCTGCTTATAGATTGATACATTAAGTTGTTCACTGTATTTTAAAAAATAAAAGAGAACAAGAGAGTCTTTAGGACCCCACATGGGGGGCTCATATATGGCTGAGAAATGGGTTGTAGACCAGCCAGCCTTCATGAGTGGTTCAAAAAGGAAACAGATGGCCTGACATGTTAGCCAGAGTCCTTGGCAGATGAGTGATCACAGAGGATACCAGTCAGTGACAGAAGACAATGAGCAAATGACCAAGATGAGACGCATCTTTGCGGGTGCAGAGGATAACCATGGGCAAGTTGCCCTGCCCACTACCATGAAGCCCAAAAGCCCTTGGAAGCTTAGTTGCTACACTGGGGAGGATGACCAAGAGGGTAAGAATCCTAGTTTTTAACCATCTTTATGTTGAAATGCCTGAAAAATAAAGTTGGCTGAGTTTATCTGGAATCAGGGTAACTACATTTTCTGCTTTAAGTGAAAAGTGGGTATGAAAGAAATGAAAGCTACATTTCTGGTTTTTGCACATCTGAGTCTGTGGCCTGTGAAATTCATACCCACTCTATTGTATTTCCCCAGGTACTCTATGGTTTTTGTTATTGCTTTCCACCTGGTAGCATAAAAAGCCTAAAAATCTAAGGAAAAGCAAGTTTGGTGACTGGATTGTATCAAAAATATATATATTTGAAGTTGATAGAACACCCAAAGAAACCATAAATCTGACCTCTGCATGGCATTTCAAGTAGTGGACTCATTATCCATAACCATGTTCCCACAATCAGGAAATGTAATTTTGGTCATTTGTTTCAAACTCTGCCCCCACCAAAACCTGAACCTGAACTGCCAAGAATAACAAAATTGACAGATTTGTAATCCAACTCTCCATTTCCCCTTCCTGTTTGGTTGATGGATGTGTAGATTAGCAGTGAAATGGCCCAAGACTAGCAAGAAAATGAGGGGAAAATATCTGGTCGTGGTCTCATAACAGAACTTTACCATTGTAACCTGCCCACCTTCTGCATCTGTATCTTTGCTTTAACAGGTGCACAGAGGCGTGCACACATGCACACACTCATCCTCTACAAAACAAACCTAATGTTCTTAATATTTCTAGAGCAAATACATCTTTAAAATAGTAATGCATTATTTGTACTTTAACTTTTTAAATTTACATTGGTCCACTTGTATTTTTATTTAATCTTGGGGAGATCCTTTTAAAAAAAAATTGTCCTTGGCCTCCAAAACTCTCTTCAACTAAGCCTCCACATTCTTTTCATAAACACAATATATGGAAGCCCTGTACCTTCACACAACAACCTCTTGACCTTCATGGATCTCCCATCTAATTAGCCATCCTCTTACTTTCCAAGCACCCAAGTCAAAGTGCCAGCCTCAGACCTTTGCCATTGCCCTTGCACATGATGGTAGATCTTGGATGCAAGATTTGCATTTGAGGATGCAAAAGCCTCAAATGCCCTCCCTGCTCATGAACAAATCACCTGCCATGTGGCCAGATCTCATTCATCATTACCCCTAGACATTGCTCTCTTCCCAGGTCTCCACTTACAGACATTCCTTTCCTCTGACCATAACTCACCTCTTTCCATTTTTTTCTAAATGCCACACTTCCAATGACTGTTTTTTATGATCATTATGATCTCTAGATCCTTGAACTCTGTCATGCCTCTTGGATGTCCAGGACCCTCTTCTGGACTCATTGACTCTCTAACTGTCCTGGACCCAATGGCAGTCATGATCACTAATACTCTACCACCTTACTTTCAAAGACACTCCAACTTTTTGCTTTCTTCAAAATGGCCCCATTACCCCCTGCCAAGCATCCATGAAACATACTTCTAGAAAGACAACTTTATCAACCTGAAACAAGTTGTCCTTTTGTGCCCTGTTGGATCTTTCTCATATTTCTTGAGCACGGTATCTAAACTCCCACCTCCAACGCCATCCAGGATCCCTCAATTTCAGCCTTACCAAGATCGATCAATGGATTATTGATCTCAAAATATATCTCTATTTTGCTTGATTTCATCTCTTCCTGTTTTGCTCCAGAATTTTTCTCCCTCTGTTTTGCATTTGCAATCTCTCTCTCTCCAAACTCCTTCAACTAAGTTAAGCATCATGCTAAATTTTCCCACATCTTAAAACATTTCCCTCTGCTGTGACTAGAATGAGATGATCATTTCTTGTCTCTTATCTTTTTAATCACAATTTATTGAACAAGTACTCTAATTCCATTCCCCCTTCTGGCTTCCCACTCACCTCTTACCATTTAGGACCAGCCTTCCCTTCTCAGAGACCATGTCTCAATCAAAGACATGAAAGATTTCTCTGAAATCTTTGACACTGCTAACCCTAGCCTCACTGAAATTTCTCTCTTGTATCTACTGAAAGTGGCCCTCCTCCTACCTCTCTGATCAATCTCTGCCCCATTTTTAGCTCTGCTTTATCCTTCTGCTTCCCCAGGTGTAGGCAGTTTCATGACTATCCTTAGCCAGGAGCTTTCTCTACATATACCCTTTTTTCCAGGGTCTATCTCCCTCCTAACATTTTCAGTCATCTCCCAGACATCTTCATTTGAACATTCCATTTAGATCTCAAAGTCAGAAGTTGCAAATTTGAATGCATCTTCTTTCCCCCATCTACCACTTTCCCCCAAATTTTCTATTTTTTGTTAGTATTCTTCATCATCCTTTATGTCACACAGAGTTAAACCTCAAAGTAGTTGTCAAGCCATATATCATCTTTTGCTTCCATATCCAGGCTTTGTCTAATAGCCAGCATCTTCCAAACTTTCTATCTGAAGTCAACGTTTGTGATGATTCACCTTATACTTTAAACTCTTGGTATCATATATTGAAACTACTGAAGTAGCTAAATTGCCTCCCCTCTCATCTCTTCCTTCTCTGAGTCAACCCAGATACTTCTGTTGAACTAATCTTTTGAAGGCATAGATTTAACAATCTGACTTCCCCTACTCAAAACAGTCAATGGCACCCCATTGTCATCCTAGTTAATGACCAACTCTCCACCCTGGCATTCAAGGACTTCTACAATACGGCCCCAGCCTGTTTTCCAGTCATGTATGCTACTTATCCTCATGCTCTAATCATCTGAGGAAACTGAAGAAAGATACTGATGTGGGTTAAAACTGAAACATTTCTTTTTCCCCTTACTTTGTATGTCCTCTGTAAGAAGATTTATTTTATCATTTAAAATTACCTACTTAAATGTCCACCTACTCTAGTAAAGTTTTTATCTTAACCTCCTGTCATTCTGTGAGTGGATCTGGATAAACGAGGACGACAAAGAAACATATTTCTCAAGGAGCCAACACTAAGGACTTCCTTGGTGACGCAATGGCTAAGACTCTGCACTCCCAATGCAGGGGGTCCAGGTTTGACCCCTGGTTGGGGAACCAGATCCCCATGCCACAACCAAAGATCCTGCATGCCACAACTAAGACCTGGTGCAACCAAATAAATAAATTTAAAATTTTTTTTAAAGAGCCAACATGCTTTGTTCCTAAATAGAGCTAGAACAATTGAGTTTAAAAAAGTTTAACACAACACCAGCACTAGATAAATGATATTTATTATTATGGCTATGACTTAGTCTAAACTACATTTTTCATTACTCTGTAGAGATTAAGCTGAATACTTACAAACTTATAGCAATGCAATGAATTCTTGCCCATAGACAAGCAAATTAAAGTCCACCCAAACCAGTTGTGAAATTGCAAATTCATTTCCAACATTCCTAATCCACAAATGCATCTGTTCATTGGATTCTCCTTTAAACTTATTGTAACATCTTTTTCCCTCATTTAATCAATGAGTTAAACAATGTATTTGAGATATATTTATTTTATACATGTATGAGAGTCATGTACCTTCATCCCTCTAACTACAACTACCACTGAGGACGTCAGATCTGCCAGCCACTCACAGAGAACATCAGCGGTCACTCCAGTACTAGAAACCTAAAGCCTTACTTAGCCTACTGGCACCCATTGTGTTTATGAGCAAATGAGCTTCTACACCTACCTTCATCTTTTTCCCAGGGGTTATGGTGAGGGGGTATCAAGTTAGCTTGGGGGTAAATATAATCTTTAGGAGGACCCTAGCAGCACTCTAAAAGGCTATATGAATTAGCACACACTGTTCCTAAAGCCTCTAATATGTGTCAAGGGAATGTCTTAAGCCCTAGGAAAAATCCAGTTCATCATAAGGAAAGATTTTACAGATAAAGAGAACTGAATTGCAATCCTGGAAAGGTGAGTCTTGCCAACACCAACCAAAAAGCAAGTCAGTGTGAGAAGTGGGGTGGCAGTCTGTGGCCCAGAAGGCCCAGCACCACTGGAGTATTGCCGTGTGTCCAGTCCACAAGCTCTGCCTGAGCCATCCCACGGTCTCACCGAATTCAGCCAAAGACAGATCCCCACTTGGAGCGGGGAGGGGTGCATTCATCCTTCCCAGAAATCTGCTGAGAAGAGCCGCGGCTACAGCTGAGCATAAAGCTAAGAGGTCTCACTCTTTCGAGCCTGAGCAAAGGACAGTCTAGATATAAGTGCTTCCCAAAAGTCAGTCAATTCATTATCACTTCCACCACTTCCCTGAGAAGCTGGGGGACAAGGGAGGTCTCTGCATATGATCCCTGAATGTCTCCAGCATTTCCTAAACACTTGGCCAGAAATAGACTTAAGAGAGTGCTGTGTATTGGCCCTTTAACCTACTTCATCCTTACCCTATTAGCACAACAGTGCTCTGGGTATAGCCCACACGCACGCCCCTTTCTAGCCTTGGACAACTGCCAAGGATGCTGTCAGCAAGCCCAATTCTAGAGTTACCCCAGAACAATAAAATCTGACTCTTCTCCCATTGTGTGTCTCTCAAAGTCACTTAATTTCCCCCTTTTTCCCATTAATACACATTATAAAAACATTGTTCTAGTTTAGGTGGAATTTTTTTCCTGCTTCATTACACTTGCTTTTTTTTTTTTTTTTTTTGGACTTCCCTCCGCTATATCTGCAATGAGTACACACCACCTCCCTTGCAGCCTCTCTGCTTTTAGCAATAATTTGCACATAATGGAACAGCCAGAGGGGGTTTGATCAATGACCTCTGTCTCAGAGATGCTGTTCCTAGGGAAACACATCTGCCAACATAAAGTATTGGAGCAATCACAGCTCAGTGAACGCAGTAATAAGCAACTGTTACTCTGGCGCCATCAGTCATGTTCAGTTACAGACCTGAAAGGAAATGGCACCTCAGGGAGCAATGTCCTTCCATAAATTTGGGCAACAATGAAGAATGATTTGCAATCAAGTAATAAAAGGCCCAAAAAAGGTCCACCATGCATACTAACATCCAGTATAGCTGACAAAGGAAATAAAAAACCTTGGCATTGTTTGCTCGTTATGTAAACTACACAGCTGTCCAAGCAATTAAGATATGATTTTGGGAATTCTCTCGTAAAAATTTGCTAACAGTGCTTCCACTTGTGAAAGTGACATTCTTCTTTATCAGTAAAGTGCATTTCATTAAGGTAATGCAATTTCATCAAGCTTAATAGTAGGAATTGCTTAACCTTATGGCAAGAGTAGGTAAACAACATAAAATTAATGTCACTCCTCATGTGGGGGAATAGATCTGCATCCGTGACAGTGCTGATCCAGTAATAAAGCAAGCCAACGGCAGAGCCTTCAGGTCCAGGGGCTCTGGGGGCAAACAGCTGCTCCCTAACTCACATGTTGGAAATCTGCACCGGCAATAACACGGTTAAATGTTAACCTTCATGCACAGCGTCGAGCTAGAAGGAAAGAAGCTACTGAAGACTGGTGAGAAAAAGGGGCCGACTTTAGAACAAAACAGGGCACTGATCTTACCGAGAAGAGGCACAGGCTTGCTAAGCAACCAAAAGAAATGAAAAGGAAAGTAACATTCCCAACCGAACTGAGTTGCATTGGTCCGAGAGATAAGTGACCCCTTCCATTTGTTGTAGACCCCACAGCCATTGTCTCTTACACTGGAGGGCTACTCTGGACACCGGGTAGTGGCTAGAAACAGGAAGTCCTTGCCAAGAAGAATTCCATTTGGACTCTTCACTTGCACCAATTCAAGCTAAGCTGAATTTCCCCCTCACAAAGCAAACGCTATTATAGAGTTCCCACAGGAGAGCTAGTACTTGAAAATCACTGTCAATAGAAGAAAGAGCCCTTCATCTTCTAAACAGAGCCCAAAGACATGGTTACCTTGAAAAGTTTCAGCCTTCTCCTCAATGTATGCGTTCATCAAAATTGTTTATGATAAACACAATTGATTCACTTCAAATCTCCTTCTCAAATTTCCATAGCAAAGGAGTGGGGAAGTAGAAAAAATGAAAGCAAACAATCTAGATTATCTCCAGATTATGCAATTAACAGCCAAATGATTAGATACGCATACTGCAAGGAAGCTCACTCCTTCTCAACTGAATACATAGTCACTGCTCACTATGTATTTCCAGATGTAAGAATGATGGAGGCCATGCCTTCAGGAAGCAAGTGGCCTGATAAGAAAGACAAGCATGCAAATAAAGAGAAGGTTGAATGAAATGAGCCGCACTTTGATTTGGTATAAGGAGTAGAGGAGTGCAGGTTTAATTTTGACTGGGGGGTAAGATTGTGAGTCTCCATGACCCCGGTAGCATTTGTTGATGAGCAGGCCATCCCAGAAAATGATGCTATCGTGGGGTCCTTTGAGGAGAGGGTAGAGATTGTTAAGGAGACGCATTGACAGATGTGGCTGGATTGAGAACTGAGCCAGATCATAGGAAGCCTTGAATGACTCAGGGTTCTCTGGGAGCCAGATGGCACATTCAGATGAGATAATCAAGGGAAGGTTAATAATGGGCTATTTGCAGAAGTGTGGGCAGGATTAAGGGAAAGTAACAAGGGAAAGTGAAATAGTCTATAGCTACCAAATACAGGGAGTCCTTATCATCCTGGAGGATACTGAAGATGGAAGAATTCAGAAACCTAAAGAAAAATTTATAGCTGTAGCTATAGGATTCAGTGTCCCAGAGAGAGCTGTGTTCTTAGAGGGATACACCCCAGAAAGGAGGAATGCACAGGAACAAATACTTTGAGGACTCTCTCTCTCCCAAACGGAAGCCGGAAAGCAAGGGAGCCCACAGTTTCAGTCAATAAATGCCAGTCTCAATGACAAAGCACAGGGGGGGAAAAAGGATAGTGAGTTGGTCTAGGGAGGCACATGGTAAACAGCCAGCAAAGCCTAATTACCATGGTAAGAAATTTAGACAGGGTTTAACCACTTTGGTTATAATTCTCGTATTAATTCTATGCGAGTAGGACTGTAAGATTCTCATTTTAGATTATGAGCTATTTAAAGGCAAAGGACTGTGTCTTTATCTTCGTTTTATCCCCTGCATCTCATGTAGGCAGGCACAAGTAGCAATGTGAGAATATTAGTGACTAGCAGTTAAACAAGACTGATACTGTCAAGCCTCAAATACCACAAAGAATTTTTGCTTATGGACTCTGGAAACTCACAACAGTCCCCTCAACAAGAACAACAGTAAATGGATGTCAAAATTCATGGCATGCTACTTTTGCAGTACAATTTTAGGTCGGCTCTGAGTATATGATCAGTTCTGAATGGGCTAGAGTTTTACCCTGGCCACGCGTCTTCTACTGCAAAAGGAAACCAAAAGCGAGTCACTGGGATCTAAGGCCACCAAATCGTTAAACTCCATATTGTATGGTGTGCTTAACATCGGTTTGGATCCACAGAGAGGATGAAAGCACACTACACTGGCTCCCTCTGCCTGCAGAGAACTGGAGACAAGGGTCACTCTTCCCTGGAGATGAAAAGGGAAGAATAAGGGCAGCAGCCTTGTACCGAGAACCTTGGACCTGTTATGAGCGGCCCCAGATTTGGGGCCCAGAGCCACAGCATACGACTAACATGACCATCAACTCTCTGAACCTCGCTGAGCTGGAGCTGCTCATAGGTCAGGTCAAGATAATTCCTACAACCAAGGTTGTAGCTAGCATAAATGAAATACCATGTAGGAAAGCGGTTTATAAACTGCCACGCAGCATGCACATAGAAGGCATTATTCTGGCCACTGCTTCCTAGCATTCAACAATTATTCAGCCTCTGCAGAGGCATCCTAACAACTCCTCTTCCCCCAGTAATAAGTAAAAGGGTAAAACGAAACAATCTGGCGGTTAACAAGTTTTTCTTGGACATTTCCTTCCTGACTTCTACAGCACATAGGAGAGAAAGTAATCAGACTTTTCAATTATATTTTATTTATTCTACCTATAAATGAAGCCTGTTGTCTATTGTTTGATGTATTCAGGTTACTCTGTCAGCTTTGCTAAATTTTCCATCAAATGCACATGGGCAATGAATAGCTAGCTACCACTTCTAATTCATCATGAATGCCCTATCCTAGGATTCTCAAGGTAGTCAAATGATGGAGATGATGGACAATAAAAATGTAGCTGTGGGAGATACTTATACTATGGGAAGTTTCATCAAGTATGCTGGCACTAGAATGTTAATGCAATAGTAGTTCTTCTTCAGAAATGTTCAGTCAACTGCTGTTTTTGTTTCTGTTTTCATTGAGATACAGCTGACATACATTGTATTAGTTTCAGATTTATGATCTATGACCTAATGACTCATATTTGTATATATTACAAAATGATCACCACAATAAGTCTAGTTAACATTTGTCACCATACGGTTAACAAATTTTTTTCTTGCAACAAGAACTCTTAAAATCTGCTCCCAATGACTTTCAAATATATAATACAGTATCAGCAATTATAGTAATGCACGCTGTATATTACATCCCCAGGACTAGTTGATTGATTTATACTTACTTATCACTGAAAGTTTGTATCTTTTGATCTCCTCACCCATTTCACCCATTCACCCATCCCCTGTCCCGGCCTTTGGGAACCACTAATCTCTGTAGTCAAAAGCTTAGTTTGGTTTTTTTAGATTCCACACATAAGTGAGATAATAAAGGATTTGTCTTTGTCTGTCTGATTTATTTCACTTGACATAATGCCTTCAAAGTTCATCCATGCTGTTTCAGGTGGCAAAATTTTATTCTTTTTTATGGCTGAAATACACACATATACACACACACAATTTCTTTATCCATTCATCTATCAATGGATACTTAGGTTGTTTCCATATCTTTTCTACTATAAATAATGCTGTGATGAGCATGGGGAGGCAGATATCTTTTTGAGATACTATTTTTGTTTTCTTTGGATAAATACTCCAAAGTGTTTTAAATTCTCTCCCCCTCATATGCTTCCACCACTATGACCATAGCAGTCAGCCTTTAATAATGGCCAAATCCATTGATTTTGCTTTCATCTTGATATGTCTTTATGAGGCAGATAATGTTGTTTTAATAACCACTCCGTGGAGCCATATGGCCTGGGTTCAAATCCTGTCTCTGCCATTACAAGTCACATGACCACAGAGAAAAGTTACCTAACCTGGTTAAGCCTTCATTTCCTCATATGTAAAATGGGAATAATAAGAGAACCCACTTCATAGGGTGTTACAGTGCCTGGCACATGGCTTTACAAGTACTTTTTAATTTAAAAACTGCTTATGATTTTGAAAAATAAACATTTTCGACAGTTTTCTGGATCTCTGTAAACAATTCCTTTATTTCTAAATAAGAACTTGGAGACCTTCTTTCTAAATCAGTGGTTTAATGCATAGTTCTTCAGGTATGTTGGTTTCAAATTCTAATGTTGCTTCTAAATTTGTTCATGGACTTTAACGACCACCATGGAAAATTCTTTCACCACCAACAACTCTGTCAAAAGACCTAGACTCTAGGCCAGGATCTCTGCCACAGGAAACTGGGTCACTAACTAGCACGTGTGAGAAATTCACTTACCTTTCTAGCATTTGAACGTTCCCAAATTCAACAACACTGCAAGAGGTGGTGCTGGGACTTGGCAACAAACCTATGAGTGCTTTCAGGGATTCAGACACACACAGAAATGTTCAAAGAAGACAATGGGTTTTGGAATTCCCTCATTAAAAAGTCAGCAAGACTAACAAGGACCTACAGTATAGCAATGAACTGTACGTAATATTTTGTAACAACTTATAAGGGAAAAGAATCTGAAAAAGAATACATATATATATAGTTGTTTAGTCACTAAGTCGTACCTGACTCTTTTGTGACTCCTTGGACTGTAGCCCACCAGGCTCCATGGAATTTCCTAGGCAAGAATACTAGAGTGGGTTGCCATTCCCTTCTCCAGGAGATCTTCCTCACCTGAAGGTCAAACCTGCATCTCCTGCATTGGCAGGCAGATTCTTTACCACTGAGCCACCACAGAAGCCCATGAATATTGGCTAAAAAGTTCATTTGGTTTTAAGTAAAAATAAAAGACACACTTTTCATTTTCACCAAGAACTTAATTCAACGACGTATTCACCAACTGAATGAACTTTTTGGCCAATCCAGTTATACGTATGTGTGTGTATGAATCACTGTGCTATACACCTGAAATTATCACATTGCAAATCAACTATACTCCAATAAATAAATAATTTTCCCTCTTCCCCTCCCCCCCAAAAAAGACAAGAAGACATTTCTGTATAGCCTACCTAAATCTGCTAGGTAGAATCGCTAATTCAACATTATTATGCCCAGGAACTTCTCTTGCTTTACATTTCAGAAAGGATGAGTAATATGGGATGCACAGAAGGATGAGGAAAACGGCCTATGAGAGCAATTTTATTTGAAGGCTCTCATTATTCTCTGCATCTCAATAAGCAGTGCGAAGTCATTCACTATGAGACACATAGCATGATAACCCTTCTCTGGGTATCCCTACCACCTAAAAGGATGGAGAAGATACCCAGAAAACTCTTAACTGCCCTTAATAATGGAAGCACCAGTGTGGAAGAATGTTAAAGCCCAAACCTCAGGTTGTCGGCTCATTTAGGAGAGCAGCCCTTAAGGCACTCTCACCACAGGCTCCTGCTCCGGGGCAGCTCCAGTCCACCTAGAAGCAACTATGATAGAATCGAAAGGATATTGGACAAAGACTCAAAAGACCTGGATTTGAGGCCAGTCTCACAAGTTCACACAACAGAAAAGTATTTTTCAGAACTTTGGAGTCTAGAAAAAATGGATGGACAGACTTGGACATGAAAGCTATGCATCTGAGGGTCTGTGATCCCTGCTGACCCAGCTTTATTCAGAGCTATCTATGGTATCATTGGGCTTCACTGGTAAAGAATATGCCTGCAATGCAGGACACATGGGTTTGATCCCTAGGTTGGGAAGATCCCCTAGAGAAGGGAAAGGCTACCCTCTCTGGTATTCTGGCCTGAAGAATTCCATGGACTGTATAGTCCACGGGGTCACAAAGAGTTGGACACGACTGAGCAACTTTCTGTTTAAATTGATACTTCTGAACCGTGGTGTTGGAGAAGACTGTTGAGAGTCCCTTGGACTGCAAGGAGATCCAACCAGTCCATCCTAAAGGAAATCATTCCTGAATATACATTGGAAGGACTGACGCTGAAGCTGAAACTCCAGTACTTTGGCCACCTGATGCAAAGAACTGACTCATTGGAAAAAACCCTGATGCCAGGAAAGATTGAAGGCAGGAGGAGAAGGGGATGACAGAAGATGAGATGGTTGGATGGCATCACCGACTCAATGGCCCTGAGTTTGAGCAAGCCCCAGCAGTTGGTGATGGACAGGGAAGCCTGTCGTGCTGCAGTCCATGGGGTCGCAAAGAGTCAGACATGACTGAGCAACTGAACTGAGTGACTTTCACTTTCACTTTTCATATATCATTATTCTCATTTCTTAATTAAAGATGAGAGAAGCACAGAGACAGGGCAAAATACAGGCTGACACATTAACAGGTATGGGGCATTAAGATCTGAACATCTTTGGGAGGCTATTATTCTTCCACACCAGTACTACTTTAGGTGAGGGGGATGTTTAACAACTTTCACAAAAATGTCAGACTACCATTCAGGGAGGTCTTTCTGTGAATCGGGCTACCGGCACTAAACGCCCCTCCTCCACAAGGAGATACCAAGGGTCTCTCCCACCTCCATTGTCAGGACACTCAGAACTCAAAGCCAGGAATATCAAGCCAAAATAGAAGAATTCAGAGAGAGCAATGACTCACAGATAGTAAGTCAGGCAACTAGACTTAGGAACACATATTGAGCTAAGCATCCATAAGTTCTAACTAACTTAAAGACTATCTCCTAGGAAGTGACATTAGACAAAAGAATCTGGGAATATAAACCACCCCACAATGTCCTAGATTAATGCTAACCCCTCGACCACACTGTCAGTTTTATCACCCATTGCCTTTGTCAACAAAAACTATAAAGTGATCATTGATATGAAATCAATGTATCATTATAGTTCCAGAATTCAATACCCAACATAGAATCGATGCTCAACAAGCCTACAAAAAATACTGAATGAATGAATGCTATTTGGGGGCCTATTCTCTCATAGCTACACAAATGATAATATTTCATATAAAATATATGATTTTTTAATTTCTATAATCACACGATTTTTAATGAAGATCAGCAACCACTGTGATGAAACATATGCTATACATTAATAAAGCTGTATGTTCACATCATGGGATAATGTATACATGTCTAGATGTGTGTCTGTGTGTGTGTATGAGATTTCATAATGTCATTAAGGAACAGTTAAATCCTGCTCTGCTCTATAATAAATGACTAACATGCCTGCATATAAGCCAGGAGTTTTAAGTTCACACACCTATAGAGGGCAGACAAGCAACAAAGGCAGGACAGAAAGCAAAGTTGCTAAGTATTTATTTCTCAACCAAACCAAGCTGGTCTCCAATAGCAATCACTTCACAAGACTGTCAAAAGGATACAGAACCATTTAAAATGCTCTGCTAACCAACTAAAATAGACAACAGAACACCTCCCTGGACTCTGTAAACAATATTGCCTAGTTCCTTTACTCAGACCAGGAGAGGGGTATTATTTCAGGTCCTCCCCAGACATCCTGTGATTCTAAAAAAAAAAAAAGAGTTCTCACCAAGTGAAAGCCAGCAGAGTAACAGGTGAAGCTATAAGACAGGTGATTAATTCTTTTTAAAGCAGTAAACCGACAGATCTAGGGGAAAACAATCTGTAGTACCTAATGACCCACCAAAAAAATCAGTGATCTATCATCTTTCAAAGGAGAAGAAGTGGAAAGTAATGGAACTTGTTTTAATTATGACCATTTAATTTCTACAAGGCAATAAAGACCATAGACATAACAATTATTGAAGTGTAGTGCATGCATTAATGTGCATGTACACATTCAATATCATTAATTTATATAATGATACAGCAATGAGAATTTTACTTTTGTTTTTGAGGGGGGAGACATTTAAGTTGTTTTTTTTTTCTCCCTGTAATTTTACAATTTAGGACATTAACAATCTAGGTTCTGAGGTGAAGATTTTAAGTAATGGTCAATGCTACTATAAATTTTTCTTGGCCACTTATGCCATAAGATAAGATATTGAATATTTGGGGGAAATTTGCAACTCAAGATCAAAATCTTCCAAGTCTCTGTACCTAAGGAAAGAAGCTGAATGAGAAGGGTTTTTATTAATCAAAACTTACCTCCAAACCATGTATTCATTCAATTTTTTTAGCTCCGAATCTGATTATAGAATTTTTTGTAATTTTTTAAAATTTTTAATAGAAGGTAATTGCTTTACAGAATCATGTTGGTTTCTACCAAACATCAACATGAATCAGCTAATGAAATCAAAAGGTTGATGTCTTCTCTCTCTACAGTATTAGCAATTCCGCCCACCCCTGGGTCTTTGTATCAGAGACAATTTGGAATACAGAAAAACTGAGGCCACTCATCTTAGACATTTGATCTTTTAACAATGCAAATTAGTTTCCACAGGATTGTCCTTTGGGGTACAATGCAGTGTTTTCAATTAATCTGGTATCTGTAGAAATTTGGGGACTCTTTGCTGCTTTTCCTATGATAAAATAGCAAAGCTTTAAATTGGAAAGTTCTTCTGCTAAGACCCCATTTCACACGATGGTGCTGAATGCTGCCAGTCTTTGCTGTGCATTAGTATTTCTTTCCGAAACACAACGCTATATACAAAGTACAGCCTTTATAAAATGTTCAAAAATTTTTTTTCATTTCACCAGTAACTCATGACCCAGCTACTCCATGAAAAAAAAAAATGGCTTATGCTGGAAGAAACAAAAACAAAAATCACAACAAAAACCAGGGTGGTTTAGAAAAGGCAGTTTCAAAGGCTGGAGTTTAAAAAAAGAAAAAGGCACACACAAAACAAAACAATTAATACATCAGAGAATTCAGTCAGGGTTTTGTAGCATTACAAGTTTTCTCGGCTATAAAGAAACATATTGAATGTTCAGAGCACAGCCCATTCTTCACTGCTTCAGTTGTTTCCTTTTGTTTACAAGTCTCTGCCATCCTTCTTTGTGAATTGAATGCTAAACTCTCTCTGGAGAGATGTTATATTGCTTACAGAATGCTTCAGCAGATGGTGCTTCCTGTTGCAACAGAAGGCTGTGATTATACCTGAACTCTTCAAGAACTCTAACACCGAAAAACAAGATAAATGAAAGTCTTGAAAAGTTTTCTCTCTTCCCTCCCTAGCTATATAGATGCTCAGCCAACCACTGGTCCTTCTTTGTCAATTTACCAAATAGAAGCAACTATCCCCACCTCATCCCATCTCCTCCAAGCCAAGGAAGCCTTTTTTTTTTTTTTTTTTAATGGCTTACGTCCCCTATCAGCAGAGTTTGTTTAAGAATTATTAAGAGTATTGCTGATTCAGATGCCTGGTCACTGTGCATTCGGATATTTGAACAACCCATTATAAACAATAAAGAAAAGGAAATAGGTCTTCATCAGGAAGTGTCTATAAAAATAAATTGAAATACTGAGAAGGCCACCTGGTGCCAAAAATTCAGGGCTATTGAGAAATTTATCTCCACACATTTTGAGAGAAATTGTCCTTTTCGAAAGACTCTTGTACGCATCCTTTGCAGTAATGCCGTCATCTTTGAAACTGAACAGCACTTCTTGGCGAGTCTCAAGGACCTGTCACTTTACCCTTGAACCTCTTTTCTATTTTTCTCTCCCTAAATGTCTTTCATGCATTTTCTGCCATGATCCGTTTAGTTCACTGTCCAAAGTGAAGGATAATTCCTAATTTGTCTTATCCTGCCTCTGCATACAAAGGAAAAATGTCACAGTATATAATAGAAGAGGGGAGAAACCACATACACACATAGTTACTTCATAAATATAAATTGGAAGATAGCAGAGTTCCTCTTTAGAAGTCTGCTGATACACAGCATCCTGAAGCTTTAAGCCCTTTATTTGTATGATGCCCTGATCTGGCCTTCCATTATCCCCACGATTAACCCGTGAGCCAAAACTCTTCCCCTCCCATAACACAAAACACTCACTCTTAGGGCTCTGCCTTCTCATATGACAATGGGTGAGAAAGATTCAGGCAGGTTATAGCCAAGTGAAACGCAGTCTTCTAACGAAATTCATCATGTGGAATTTCAGAGCTGGAGACTATTCAAACAATCATCTAATTCATATCCCTCATCTCAGAGGGGAAATAAAACCCAAAACGTTTATTGATTTGCCCAACACCATAGATAGAGCCAAGACTGTCCTAGAACTTGAGTATAGTTATTAAACATATCACCAGCCCTGGTCTTAAATATGCAAAATCTCACAAGTGCTGGAATGAATAAAGCATTAAAAATTTCAACTCATCTCTGGGTTTGGTGCATCAGTACATCTAGCTACTACCTTTATGCACCTTTAGCTGGAAAAATCAACCAGCAGACCCTTCCTGAGTGACGTCACTATCTGCTTGCATCCAAGGTCATTGTCAAGGTCAGGAGCTGGGGACACAGTGATAGTCTATTCATTTATGTTCAAGGAAAATAACAATTTTTATTAATATGGTTCACCCCAGTTAAGACTGGCAATATTTCAAGGAATCAATAGCCATATTTGGGTAGTGGCTACTATGTTAGCACAAGACTGTAGAGTTTGAAAAACAGTGTCCAAAAGTTATAATGCTTCTTTCTGATACATTTCTTAGCTAATCATAAAAAAGCCAAAATATGCAATGTCTGTGCTTTTTTTTTTCCTGCTTATTCCAATATGTTCTGGCCTTATGCCACCTCATGGTTTAATACCATACTCAGAGTATTTAGAAATTAAATCTTTTATTATTTTTAGGCTACAGAAGTTTTGCTTCCCTTTCATTATTGCAATAAAGTAAAAGGCTTTACATTCCTGCTACCACACATCTTCTATCCCCTAAAAATGTATAGGCCCAGCGTCTGCATGTTGTCAAGCAGACTCTGTGCCGTTAGAGCCTGAGCCAATAAAAAGGAAGTTTATTAATAACAAAGGGCAACATGGCAGATGGGAGAATCTAGGTTCATCCAACTTGGAAACTAAAGACCAAAAGAAATGTCTTATGGGGCATGTTGGAAAAATGTCTCCAAACTACACCAGCTGACTTCCTTCTGTTCTCTGGTTCACCTGAGCTGCTGACTGAACGTGAAACTCGAGAGTTGCACGTTGGTGAGAAAGAGCTCAGGCGAAACCTTCTGCGTTCATCCCAACTGCAGGATTCTCAAACAAGAAACTGTTAAATATCACGGAATGAAGAGGAAGAAGGGGCGTTGAAGAAGAGTAAGAAAGAGTAAGAAAGAAAGAAAGGAGAGAAAATAACAAGAAAGGATATAGAGAAGTGACAAATTATGCAGAAAATACATCTCTAATCCAGAAAAAAAGTTATCTTTGCAGTACTGCCACCCAGTGATTCAGAGGACCTGCTCCAAGCCCCGGTACTTAGAGGCCCCTGATCTGTAGGCTTATGGCTGTAACATCCCTCAAAGGAAATATCTGTGAGCCCATAGGGATAGCCCACCTGAAACCCATCCCCCTTCCTCCTCCCTCCTCCCAAATAATGCTGTGTGTATTCAGGAGCCTAGAAATCCCTGCCGATAAGACCCTCAGGTGCCTGGAGTGTTCATGAGGGCCTTTTCTTCTGTCTGCATGATGATGATGATCCCTCGGGCTGCTTCAGGAGTGGCCAGAGCAGCTGTCTAGGTGGAGGAATGAAAGGGGGCTTGACAAGGTGGGGGCATCCCTCAGCGAGCACGCAAAACAGCTCAGGATTTGGAACAGACTCAGAAGCGGGAAGAGAAGGGATCTTCATGTTCTGGACCCACAGTGTTAGGGCCTGGTGACCTTTTTCACCTAAGGCAGTCAATCCAGTCATGCAGTATTTCTACATTTCTCATTGGGAGAAAAATATGCTGGATTAGACCTTCCTGTAATATTTTTCTTCATGGAAGGGTCTTTCTTTCACTTATGGCACCTTACAATTACAGGCTGCCCACCTGGATCTGCTAGTTCTGACTTCAGTACACACGTGAAGCGTGGGCACCAGTGTCTATACTTCTCCTTTCATTGTCAGCGTGTAGTTTATGCAGAAAAGGTGAACCAAGCCAGGGAGCATTCCTGGTTTGAGAGCCTGAAATCACAATCAAAGAGCTACCCGAAGTCTGCATGAGTCCAATCACTGTAGTCCATAGACTGCACAGCTCCACTCAAAACAGAGCTAGAGGGGAAGAAAAGTTAGACATTTATGCGGCAAATCTGTAGGAACCACTTAAGAGATGCAAAAAGCGAGCTGTCTGAATCAGACAGAGAAAGCTGAAAGACCATTTTTATTTGGTGAATTACTTTGGCTTTAGGGATACAAAGATAATCAAAAAAAAGATGGAGTCTTGGTGATTTAAGCATATGGAGTTCTCAGACATACATTCATTTTAGGGTTTTTTTCCCTCCTCCCACATTTTTGGAAAATTTATCCTAGCAATTGCTTTCTTGATGGAGACATGAATTATGCTTTCTGAATAGTGATGAGTAAATTTAAAAGGGTTCAGGGCTGAATGCATGAATACTCAGTCAGCTCCTTCTTCTTAACTCATAATTCCAGCCTTCCCAACCATTAAAATCAAATGGGTAAGCTTGTAATAGGCTTGCTTAAAATACGGTCAAGACTTCAGTCCAATTTGGCTTGGACCAGGTACATCATAAAATTATAAAAGAAAGAATTAAGACAAAAGAGGACCTCAAAAATATCTCAAGTTTAAAAGTTAAGATGATTGCTTAAAAATTTTTAAAGTAGGACTGTTAATCTCTAAGAAATAGTAATTTGATCTGTATGATATTTAGTTTGTAAGAAATAAATATTAATCTGATTTTCACTTTTTTCTCCTTCAAGTTTCATATGTAACAGAGAAAATACTGCATATGAAGTATTGTAGTATACTTAAAATATACTGTAGTATAGTAGCGTTAGTGTGCTATTATATATCAGAGGAACAAGGTAAGTGAGACACCAGTCTTTTTAAACACAAACTTGAGATTCTTGAACCAGTTGACATTCAATCCAAATTGTTTACCTACCAATGACAATGAGTTCATCGCTTATTGGCAGCTTAAAGGAAAAACTTGAATATCATTTGTTACCTGTCTTTTTTAATTTTCTGGCAGTGTACGTTTGTGTGTGTTTACATTTATCTCTGTAATCACTTTTGTGTTTCTTTGTTTCCCTCAGAGTAACTCTGCATGAAGGTAAAGACCCATCACCATAATCAGATCGCCACTTAATCATTCTAAGTTCTACTTCACACCTTTATACTAACACGTCAGTGTGTGCTCAGTCACTAAGTCACATCCAACCCTTTGTGACCCCATGGACTGTAGCTGGCCAGGCTCCTCTGTCCATGGGATTCTCCAGGCAAGAATACTGAAGTGAGCTCTCCAGAGATATTCTCCACCCAGGGATCAAACCTGCATCAGCAAGCAGATTCTTTACCAGCTGAGCCACCTTACACTAACATAGTTTCCATTCATCACTAAGTCTCCAGACAATCTAACCAGACTTGAGTTCCACCTTTATTAAGTTCAGGTAACTAACAGTAGATACATGGGTATTATTGTATGTGTGAAATGACTGACTCTAGTCAGAAAGAAAAGGGAAGTTCTCAATTTAAAGAACAGGGACAGAATTAAGTAGGTATTACACACTTCATGGAGTTTATTTGGTTTCATTATGCAGTATCTACAGTTAGTCACACGGGAGAAAGGAATAAAAGAGGAGTGTGAGTTAGGTGTTTAAATTTGTTCAAGTATTACAGTAATGAGTTCCACAATTTACCCCTCCCCCCCAAAAAAAGTAGAGTAAAACACTGCTCTAAAATAGCAGAGCAAGCCCCATTAGTCACTGTGGGGAAAGCAAAGTGCTTTAATTCCTTCCAAACTGTCAAGAAGACAGTGAGAGATGGAGCGCTTAAAAGCGCCTTTGTCAAGGATGTTATTGTTAACCCATCTAGAAATACAGGTGCTGCTGGGCTGGGGGAACATAAAAAAAATCCTTTCTTTGTACATCATGTTATCTTTTCTCAACTGGGACACTCTATTAGTTTCCTGGGGCTGCTGTAACAGATTACCAAAAACTTGGTGGCTTGAAACAACATACGTTTATTCTCTCACAATTCTTAAGGCCCTAAGTCACTTTCACAGACTTAAAATCAAGGTGTCAGCGGGGCCACGCTCCCTCTAGAGACTTTAAGGAAGAAGCTGTTTCTTGCCTCTTGCAGCTTCTGGACACTAACGGTATTCCCGGGCTGGGGTCACATCACTCCAGATTCTGCCACCATGCTCACATTGGAAACTCCTCTATTCTGCATATGCATGCGTGTGTGCATGCGTGTGTGTGTTAGATCACCCTTGGCCTCTCTATTTAAACACATGTGTATTTGCATGCAGGGCTCACCTAGAAAATATAAAATACTCTCCCAGCTCAAGATACTTAATGAATTGCATCTGAAAGAAAGTGAAAGTCGCTCAGTCATGTCCGACTCTTTGCGACCCCATTTATTGTAGCCTGCCAGGCTCCTCTGTCTGTGGGATTCTCCAGGCAAGAATACTAGAGTGGGTTCCCATGCCATTCTCCAGAGGATATTTCTGACCCAGGGATCGAACCCAGGTCTCCTGTACTGCAGATTCTTTACCATCTGAGTCACCAAGAAAGCTTTTTTCTTTCTCTTTTCTTTTTTTGTTTGTTTTTGTGGGGTTTCCTTTGCTTGGTTGATTTTTTGGTCATGTAAGGCCACATTTACAGGATCCAGAAATTAGAATGTGACCTTTAGGGAGTCCTATTTTAGCCTACACAGACACCACTGAGGTGAATGGTAGTATCTTAAGTCCTTAAGGGTGGTCTCCAACATCCAGCATCAAAATACTAAAGATGAAAGAGAATAATTCCTTTATCTCTGCCCCCCCAGCAATTCTAATGAAAGGACAACATGGGCAGGGGCACAGACACAGATCCCTGTACCCACAGCCACTTTGCGTGGCCCAAAACAGCATCTACTACAAGTTTTCCTATCTTGGCAAACCATCTCTTGTGATGATGTCCCTTCACACCGCCATCTTATTTAAATCCTCATTTTCATGTCTACATTTTATCACCACCCTCTCACTCCTAATTCTCTAAATTGTCTTCCATTTGTCTTTGTCCCTCAACTGAAATAGTTCCTTCTATGTCCTCTAAGTCAAGTGGCAGTCCTGGTCCCTGTCTTCCTCCCCCGGTCCCGACCCTGCCCCTCTTCCATTTCCCCACTCCCTCTCACTGGCCTTCCTTTTGAGGATGAGCTTGGACCTCACACCGCTCTCATACACTCTTGCCTCTCTCAGAACTCTGAATCTTTTGTGGCTCTTGAATTGATATCACCAACTGCTGCCCCTCACGTTCTCATCTGGCGACCCGCAAGTACCTCCTAGAAAGCCGATAAAATGCATCTTCCTGGATCCCATCTGAGTTTCTAGCTCAATAGATCTGAAAAGGAACTCAGAAATTCCATCTTACATGCACTCAAGTGATTCTGATGCATGTGGTCTGGAAGCCAGGGTTCAAGAAACGCTGTTCTGAAACCATATTACTACTGCCTCATGAACCCACTGAGGTGTTTGTTCACCCCCAAAAACTAAATTTACATAAAAAGTAAATATGACCTCACCAGACTGACCTTCCTGTTTCCCTCAGTGACATTACCATACTTCCAGACATCCAAGAGGATATCTTTGACTCTCTCCCTGGCCCCACTGTACCCAGATTCCAATTCACATCTAGAATATTACACTGAACACCCTGGACACCTCTCACAGACTACAAAATCATAGGATTCTGGAGAGAGGAAGTTCTGAGAAGTAATCTAGCCATCCCAGTTCTTCCAACTGTCAGGACCTTTCAGCCCAGAGAGGTTATATTAGAAGCTGTAAAGCACCTGAAGATACCCCTGGGGTCAGAGGTCCATAAAACAGATCCTACAGCCCAGATTTTCTGAATGAGCATCCTCTCTGAAGCCAGACTGCTTGGACTTAAATCCCCAGCTCGGCCACCTACCAGGTACGTGATACATGACAGAAAAGTAACCTAACTTCTCTGTGCCACCATTGCAAAATGGAGATAGTAGTAATTCCTACTAGTTTACTGTGAGGATTAGTGGGACAACATATAGAAAATGCATAGAACAATATACGGGATTAGTCGCGCAGTCATATCCAACTCTTTGTGACCCCATGGACTGTAGCCTTCCAGGTTCCTCTGTCCATGGGGATTCTTCAGGCAAGAATACTGGAGTGGGTTCCCATGCCCTCCTCCGGGGATCTTCCCAACCCAGGGATTGAACGCAGGTCTCCTACATTACAGATGGATTCTTTACCAGCTGAGCTACCAGGGAAGCCCCATAGAACAGTATATAGGTAATGGTAGTTAAGTGCCAGCTTCACTATTATAACCATAAAGCCACCAGGAGTATCTCCTAAATTAAAGTTTGACTTCTGCTTCCAGTACCTGCCTGCTAACTCTATAGTTTTGCGTCACACTTGTACTGCTCAGTCTAAAGGACATCATTTGACTCAGAAAAAGGTTGCGGACTCCCAGCTGTCTCAATTTTACAGAAATGAAGAACATGCAAGCCACAGGTATCAAAAAAATGAGGTGCAGCTCCACCATTTGCCAGAAAAATAAAGGTTATCTATGACACATACTACGTAGCTGGCATGCAGCTATTATTATAAAATATTCATTGGCACTACAAAATGCTGCAGACACAGCACAAAATATAAAGTAACAATCTCTCCAGGCCCTAATTGATTATAGGCCATATATTTTTAAGGGAAGATGCTACTGAGTTACTTAACAGAGAATGAAAGACTCCAGGCTTTTAGGCAAAGGAAAAATCATATAGTCTTGAAGGACAGTGATGATTTATGGTGTGTCTAGAGAGTGTTTCTGTGTTTCTTCTTCAGCAGCAGCACATCTGAACTGTCCACAGGTTTTGTACAAAGCAAGTGTGGTGCTGGTCCTTACACTGACCCAAGCACAGCTTCCAGTTATAGGATTAGAACTAAAGATAGACTAAAAGATCTCTCCTATTTGAAGTCAGACACAGGGGTACGAGACAACATTATGTGTTACAAATATCAGATCACAGCCACAGGACCACAAAATTTTCAATTACGTTTGCATGGGATAGGTTGGAAGGAAATAAAACTGCAGCTGAAATGAAATGAAATATTTGAAAGTGAGTTTTCATTTGGGGAATTTCAAAGTCAAAATATTTTTATTCATTGTATCATTACTACTCTGCTCTTTAACTGTGCTTTTCATCCCTATCCTTTTTCTTTCCTTTTAAAGAAGAAAATGCCCTTAAAATTCTGTGTAAATAACAGTAAACCTCAGGACAAGCCATTCAAGTCTTAATCTTTTAAAAAATAAAATCTCATGTCTTTTTCTACGAGGCCCCTGAACATATGTGCAAACAGTGCTCTTTTCAGCTATCCTTAAGAGACAATAATCCCCAAAGTCAGAGAAAATTCTTAGTTGACAACCTAGTCATTTGAAAGTGTGTACATGCATGTGTTGCACAGTCTTAAAAATAGCCAACACTAAGAAGAAATAAATGGGGAGAGGAATGCTGAATGTAAAACAGTGTCACCTTTTTCTCTTTTCCTTTTCTATTTTATCTTTCCTTCAGTAGAAGTTCACACAGTGACACCTAGCGTCACTGGCAAGGCTACGGCAGCCGAGAAGAGTGAATGAGAGAAGCTGCTTGGCAAACTCCAGGTTTAATTTCAGCTAATTCAGTAAAACTGAAAGGCTTGCCTTGCGTCTTAGACCCCAGTGTGCATGCATATCCTAATTATCATTTGAATCTATTTAAAAATGTATCGTGCTTATGGTCCATAATTCCAGCTCAGTTCATTTCCTAACAGTTAGAAATGCTGGATCATTAATATCCATAATGAAGTAGAACTGCAATTAAGGGACTCAGCAAAAAAAACCCCCTCTTTCTAAGAGGCTTGCCAAGATAAGCTCGGTGGGTTTTGCGGACTCTTCCTAAGCATTTCTATGGTGTTTTCTCTTTAAAGATCTCCCTTCCTCTGAGTCTGTTACAAGAAACCCGCCAGAGACCTGCAGAAACTGTGTGCCACATTTTGCAAAGCAGCCTTCAGACATTCCAGTCAACTGATCTCTGACGCAGATGGCCTTCTGTATCAGAACAATCCAGAAATTCCCTCAGCGAGGTGTGATGCTCTTCACGGTCAAGATCACGCTGCCCAACCTTGGCATTCCCCCAACAGCTACGACAGCCTACAGCCTTACACACAATAAGTGCTCAATTAATTGTTGCTGAATGGATTTTCTTTTGTTCTGTTGCTACTAAGGGCTGCCTCTTTAAATTTCTCTCATTCCTACACTTCTGTGTCACCCATGTGCATTACTTTCTACCAGTTCTGTTTGGAGACTGGATAAGAGCTGAAAGAGAATCCAGTGGTGAGAAATACATGCCACACACATAGCTTTAACCTCAGCTCTCGAGCAGGCGCGTCTGTCAAAGCTTCACCACTTGCTCTGACAGAAGGTAAATGGGTGCAAGATGAAGCCATCTCCCCCATACTTAAGAGAGTAGGATTGCCTGAGGAATATTTATCAAAAAACTTCACTGTTACTCACATTAAGTTTGAGTCCATAAGCTAAGCTGCCCCAAGACATAAATTCAAAATGCCATGCCTTTCCACAAAGGAAATTCAACATCTCAGAACGAATTCTAAATAAAGGTGTACATAAAAATAGGCCTACTCATTACAGCTGATTCATCACAGCAAAATTAAAAGGATACAACTTAAATGTCCAATATTATCCATCCATTTAATTAGTGTGGCTGATTGTCTATCCTAGCGTCCTGCTCCAAGTCCCAGGCCTGCCCTTCCCACTACGTTCACCAGCTGTTGATACAGAATGTCCAGCCCCTGGCAGTTTCCTATCTCCGGTGCCTCTGTCTCTCTTGCTTTTTTCTCAGACAGCTCTCTCTGGCACTAAGGGAGTCAACACTCCCAGAGGGTCACTTCAGGGAGGGTGGGGTGAGCGACCACGGCCGTTCCACATGGTGTCTCTATGGATCTCCAGCAGGACTGCCCTGCCCCCAGCCCCCGCTGATGGCCCTGGGATAAACCTCTCATCCGCGTACTCCCTTCCCTGCCTCAATTTCCCCGTTTATCAACTGTGGTTGTTGGGATCAGCTCCGAATACTGCCACACCCAAGTCCCTGTCTCAGGTCTGGAGAGCCCAAAGTCAGTCAATTAGGCTATATGCATAAGTGAATATGTAGTAATAGAAAGAATCTGGCACGTAGGCATTAGTTTTTATTTCCAGAGCTCGAGTTGGTGACTGTGCCCAAAGCTGAAAGCCACGGTACCATGCACCCTGATTTTCTAAAGGGACCACAGAGCAGCTATAAAAAGTCAGAAGCCAGACGTCGTCTCATCTGATTTACACAGAGGCAGCAGAATCAGCCCTTCTCCTCCCAGCTCTTCCCTCCCAATGTCCCTATGAAGACAGCTGGCATGGTGGGGCCATCCTGAGCCTCTGGGTGAGGTGCTGAGTTCATGCTGAGATGCTGTCTCCTCCCCTTCTGCGGGATGCTCCTTCCTGCCCAAAGCCAAGAGATGAAGCTCCAAAGGAAAACTTCTAAGGGTTGCAGGATGCCCTGAAGGAGGAGATTGAGAATCTTGCTTCCCTGCAGGAAGGTTGCTGAGATGCGGCAGCCAACAGCCGCATCTGAAGCCAGGGAGAACCGTGGGACGGGTCAGCACCTGCTCTCTGAAGATCCAGATATAGCGCGCACTGGAAATGGTGCTGAGTCTGATGGGGAGACTTCGTAAGGAGGGGGTGCCTACTGGAGTGGCCAAGATAGTAAGGCTCAAAGAGCCCAAAGTGCAACCTCTTAGGGAAGCCAGCAGGGCGGGGCCACATGTAAGAGTGTTCTGTGGCCTTGGAGAAGGCAAAAGTCACCCTCAGCGATTCGCCTGACTCCTTGTAAAGGGGATCAAGATTTGGGGAAGGCCTGGGCTCTTGAGAAAAAAGAGGCTTACCTAAGAGAAGGCATCTGAGGCCTGGATGGCTTAGAGATCAGGCCCATGGAAAAACTGTACCCAGCTGTCCCTCTCAGGAGGCTCCCAGGGATGGAGGAGGGCAGAATGAAGCCAAATACCACCCCAAGGAATCTATCCAGAGCCCCTCACTCAGAATAGACACATCCATCAAATCAGATGGAAGCAGAAAGTGGTGGAGACCGTCTCCTCAACAGGCCCCTGAGGACAGTGCTCCTGCCCCCAGGACCTGAGGTGACAGCCTGAGATTGGGCAGGGAACAAGGACTAGAGCCCGGTCATTCTCCCCACTGCCACCCCGGCTCCCCAGCACCAGGGTCAAAGAGCTATCCTGTTCTGGAGATGAAACAAGCGAAGCTTTGAAACATCAAGTGTTGAAATGAACACAATTCATTCAGCCTTAAAGAACTGAAAACAGGACTGTTACAGGAAGAGAAAGCAATGGGAAAGTTGGAGAATCTGACCAGGATGTCATTAAGCGCTGACACCCCAGGAGGAGAGGAGTTTAAGTTAAAAACAGTGTCTGGGAAGTAAAACCATGTCACATGTACACCCAGAACACCGACTCTTCAATAACCCCATTACTTTAATGAAAATGCTCAACGATGTCACAAAATAACTTATGTATATAGCAAAATAGATATGTATAGATAGTGAAGGACAGGGAAGCCTAGCATGCTGCAGTCCATGGAGTGGCAAAGAGTCAGACATGACTTAGCAATTGAACAACAACATATAGTAAAATATAAAATATTGAGTGAAATAGTATATAATATGCCATGAGAGGTGATGGGAAGGAAGGAGGGAAGGAAATAGATGGGTTGGTAAAGAAGGAGAGACACAATTTTAAGCAAAGTTATCTTTGAAAGTTAAAATTACAGGCGACTTTATTTTCTTTATAATACTCTATCGTCTATAAATTTCTTAAGGCAAGAACTTCTGAAATTATAACTTGTGAAATTCCAAGAAAGTGTTAGAAGGATAAATAAGAAAATAAATACCAAGATACAGTCTTCTTTTAAAAATATAAACTTCAGCTCCTGCATCTCACTCTACTTGCAGACTAGTACCTGCCCAGGACTAATGGCTGACCACACGCTGCCAACAGCCCTGAGCAATGCCCTTGTCCCTGCTCACCTGTCTAAATAATAAAATAAAATTCTCACAGGCACCATGATTCTATTACTCAATATGTATTAAATAAAAGGTTAAAAACAATAAATGAGTGGGGGAAAGAATGTTAAAGGAAAATTCCTTCACCTTATACTGTATTTACATGAATAACATTTTGTTACTGTGGACAGTCCTAAGAGGGAGGGAGGAATTAGATAGAAGGCCTCCACTGGGTAATGTGTTTCAAACCACTGTGTTCCCAAACCAGTTATCCTTTGTGTTTTAGAGAAAAACCAGGGACCTTGAATTCAACCCTAGACAAGACACCGAGGCAGAACAGCGCAGGGCTGTGGACACTGCTCTGAAGCAAGGTCAGCCTGGGTTGATTCAAGCTCTGCCACTTCTTGGCTGTGTGACTTTGGGCAAATGACTTAACCCCTTTGTGCCTCAGTTTCCTTATTTAAAAGGTGGGTCCTGAGGGTTAAATAAGCCAACACATGAAAAGTTCTTGGAAGAGTGCCTGATGCTCAGTGAGGGGCCCAGTGAGCCTCATGGGGATACATGAACCACAGACTCCTATTAATAAATGACAGCTTTCATTCATTTAAGAGGGTATCAACCAAACAGTGAAATTTCCAACCTCTCTTTCACCTATCTTTCGGAAGCTCCATGACTTCAGCAACTTTACCCAGAAAAACAAGAAGTCACAGGTTCTGATGTCACACAAATATCACTGTCATTGTCATACTAGTGGTAAAGTCACCTTTTAACTGTGCCTTGGTTTCCTCATCTCAAGAGTAAAATGACTGTTGTCATTTGCCCCACCAATTTCACAAGACTGCCAAAGAGCAGCAAGCGAGAGAATGTATGTGGAAATAGTTTGAAAAGTAAATAGCGCTATATAATACAAAAACTTTTAAATAGACCAATAATTAAAATATGAAGATAAGACTAAAATTGAGCCTTCCTAGTGGACAAGGCAATGGCACCCCACTCCAGTACTCTTGCCTGGAAAATCCCATGGACGGAGGAGCCTGGTAGGCTGCAATCCATGGGGTTGCGAAGAGTCGGACATGACTGAGCAACTTCACTTTCACTTTTCACTTTCATGCATTGGAGAAGGAAATGGCAACCCACTCCAGTGTTCTTGCCTGGAGAATCCCAGGGACGGAGGAGCCTGGTGGGCTGCTGTCTATGGGGTCGCACAGAGTCGGACACGACTGATGAGACTTAGCAGCAGCAGCAGTTCTTAAGAAGAATCCTCACAAAGACTAAAATCTAAATTATGTCTAAATTTTATCATTCCAAGCTTTCTGGGGTTATTATTGCTATTTATTTATTTTTATTTTTTATTGAATACAGTTGATTTGCAATATTAGTTTCAGATATGCAGCATACTGATTCAGTATGATTCATTTATATATTATGAGATTATATGTATATAAAATAGATAAGCAACAAGGATATATTATACAGCCATTATCATGGTCATTATTTTGTAATAACTTTAAATGGAAAGTAACTTTTTACTTTTTGTATATGGCCACTAGAAAAATTTTAATTACATGTATGGCCCACATTATGTTTCTATTGGGAAGTGCAGCCTTGGACAATAGCAGGTCCATTTGTAAGAAGACTTGGAAACACAGTCTCAATAAATGAAGTACCTGGAGGCAGGTGAGATGGGAAACACAGGATTCCAGCAGTTACAGTTTTGTACCACATCTTCCCTCTGTTACAAGCTGCCTGAACATTAATGCACACTAGAAAGGTAAATATAAATTCTAATAGGCCAAAAAGAAACATTAAATTACAGGATCTTTCTTAGACAAAGAGTTGCTACGAAAGAATCACAACCACAATCATGAGCATGCACTTGTGGTTCCATAGAAGTGCCTGCCATGAGCCTAAGACCCCAGAGCCCCTAAGTGCATCCAATGTTTGCCTCAATTACTACAATGCATGCCTGAACAGACATGGGAGAACATTTGAGCCAGACATTCAGGGGCTACAGAAATCACAAGCCCCTGTGATGCCTTTTATAGATGGTGTGGTCTGAGAGATGTCAACTTCATAGAACAGAATGAGGAGATGCATGCCACATGTTGAGTTCTAAAAGATCATTTTGGAAGGACAAGACCAAGAACAGCAGGAAAGGGCCTTTCTTATCTATTCAGTTCTGTATACATACACTAACAATTGTGGAGTTTCTGGACCATGGCTAAACAGAACATAAAAACAGCTTGACTTTAGCCAACAAAGATCTTGGAGTCAAAGAACCAGCCACATCTCCATTTCGGGTAGTTTATATTTGGTGCCGGCCACCTGAGTTCAAGGCACAGGCAATAACTAGACTGTAGAGGGCTTGGCTGCTTGCAGTGGATGTACTTGAGGCCAAGTGCATGATGCATCAAAGAGAAAAAGAGACGAAGATTCACTACAATATGAATCAATTTAAAGTATATTTAATGTTCCATTGGTTTCCATTCATTACTAGGATTAGTAATGAATATTGATTTCCAATTATTGGAAGGGAAGAATTCAACAATTAAATGAGAAGTAAATAACAGTCCCACGTAGATCTATTCTGAGCAGAAAAAAATAGTACACAGAGCAATTACAAATATAAATTCAGAGAAATGTATTTTAAATGTTCAGTATCAATAGCCAATTCTTAAAAATTTATCAAGGCAATATCCTTCTTGCTTATAAGGAAACAGACAATGCAATTTGAAAAAAAATCATACCTGCAAGTATTTAGAATTGAAACCAAAATGACTATGAAGAGATATCTCATCCTCAAAACACTGAAGTTTTATAAATATTTTTTGAAGAAATTCCAAATAAAGTATCTTTAGTGCTCTTCTACCTTAAATTCTTAGCTTTACATGAAAAGTAGATACAAACAAACCGCAAATACTAGCACACTCAAGATGTCAATGTTGTAGGACTTGTAAGGAGCCCACTAATAAGGACAAAGGCTATGGGAAATTCATTTGAATTCAGTTTTTTTGAGCCAGCCAGCTTGTCAGCTTGCCACCATTTTTTTTCAGAGTTTGTCTATTCGGGATGTTGGCAGGAATGGTCAACAAATTTCATCATGAAGGCTACCCGAGCTCTGTGTTGAGAAGGACTCTGAGGTCATGTCTGTGCTCAGGCCCAGCAGGAAGAAGAACTGCCATTGATTAGTGTATGGCTAGAGAGGAAGTGGCCATCCGTGGGCCCTATCTTTGCTTTCCCTCCAAAGGAAAGGACAGCTATAGAAACACCTCTCCTACCTACAATTCTGATCAGTGTCAGTTTATTTAGATGGGATCATTTCACAAGCTAGTGGTTATAGAATCAGACCACTGCACCCAGAAAAGCAGGGTGTAGGAAATATTAATTCCTGAGCTCACCTTTCTACTCCTCTGACCCTCTTTATTACAAAAGGCACTTGTACGTGCTCATTATCCCTCTTTTAAGGGCACGTTAACCTCTTTCACCTCCAAAACAAAAAGTTCTTCTCCAACACATGAAAATTTCTTTGCTGTGTATAAACCAGGGGATGACAGAAATTCTGCAAAAGCAAAAATCTTCTGCACCCTCCCCCACCAACCAAAATCCCATTTACCACCAACATAATGTTCTCTTCTCGAATTATTCAGACCTAATTTTTTGACTTAATTAATGCCAACGCTGCCCTTTCGCTCACTGCCATCTGCCAGGAGTCATCTCCCAGGCAGAAAGGTCGCAGTGCTCAGCGTGACACAGGCAGCAGGCCCAGGCGGGATCCAGGCTTCCCTCGCCTCGTCATTCACCTCTCCCGCACCAACACCAGCCAGCATCAGCTATCACTGTCGACGGCGGACAGCCACATGTCAGCAGTCAGCGGTGGCCAAAGCTCAGCAGCTTCTGAGCCTGCCTTTAAAAGAGAAGCATGGAGATGCTCATACCCACTTGGCAAAACAACTAAAATGTGTAGGAGGGAGAGCACATCTTTTCCCATTAGGATATCTGTTAATGCAGAGAGCTCAGGCATAGACTGAGCCACACGGAACTGCTGTTTTTCTAAGCCAGTGACAGTCAATTACTAGCAATTCCAGATGGTTCAGACTAACAGAGTACAGACGACTGTCTGCACCAGTTTGGCACATCCTTAACGAGGACCTGAACGGAGTTTGTTACCTGAGACATGTAACATGATAACCAAATATCTTATTTCAGAAGCATTTCAGGCTGTCACAACTACCTAATGAAAGGAAATATGCTTCTATGAACTGAGTACCTTTGTCAGGCTCTGCAATGGGTATCCAGTGATACCCCTGTGCTAGTGGAAGAGACAGATTCATGAGGAAGGTTCTGTGAGAGGGAAGCCAGGGTTCATAGGGAATACATCAGAGATCCACCCAGACTCCTCTGGAGGGGTCCAGGCAGACTCTTGGAGGAGACAGCACCTTGGCTGGGTTTTCAAGGATGTGTCGGGAGAGCCAAACTGAAGTCCAAGAGTCGGTGGACTGAGAGGAGGGGATGGTGAGGACAGAATCAACTTCTAGGCAGTCCCGCTTCCAAAAAAGTTTGGCAAAGAATATTTCCATTCACAGCATCTCTGGCTTGTTCCTGCTATTCTGATTCATTATAACTGTCTTTTCCAGCATTAACTTAGGCCAGTGGTTGCAAATGAATAAAGAGCAACATTAAAATACCACCAGGAAAGATTCATCATTCTCAGCTTCTGACTGGGGAGAGAAAATGTCTTAAAGCTTCATAGGTGTTTCTGTTTAGTCTGGGGACCCATGTCATATTAACTAACTAGATAAATACCTGGAATACTCAATCTTGCTACTAACATTTTAATCCCTCCCAGTCCCATTCAAATTGTGCCTAATATCTGGTGACTATGAATAACATAAAACAGATCTAAAATTCATTTTCAGGGGGGAAAAATGTGCAAGGAGTGAGGTCCACCTCAGCAATAACCTTCTCGTTACAGGATTGCCATTTGAGATTGCCCGGCTGGCATTTGATTCCTGCAGCGTGTGGAGTCCCTTCTCTTCCTAATTTAGCTGCAGGGCAGACCTCGCTCTGCTTTAGAACTGCATTGAGGGAACTGTCTTCTCCGGCTGGGAAAGACCACTGGAATCCAGAGAAGGGAAAACAAAGGGCGCCCTCCTCAGAGAAGCTGCCAAACGCTCAGACCTTCACGTTGAATTACACTTGTCACCGTGGGATCTGTGTTGCTGGCCTCTTCCCCCTCCCATCTGCAGTCGTCAAACCCTCCCCATTCAGAATCCAGTGAGCATTCAACTGCTGCAACCCAGGGAGAAAATTCAATACTTTTTCTACATCTCATTATTAAAGCAAAAATGGAACAGTAGCTACCCAACTCAGCTTGTGTAAGAAACCCAGTGAATTACATTGCCATGAACTAAAAAAATAAATCCAAATGTTAGCTTCTCTGGGACTGAGACAGCAACAAGAAAGGTATCTTGGGAAGAATCATAGACCTCTGCACATGGAGCCCAGCCTGGCATCTGAGTGATCCTGGCAAGGATCTTGTCTGTCCCTCCCTTTTTTCTTGCATGGTTCCTTTTGCAACTTTTTCAGCCTTTGGGACCTTGATCAAGGAGCAGGCAGCTCTACTTTGTCAGCTAAACTAAGCTAAAATACTACAAGCTAAGATGTGCATGCACTCCTCCTTCTAAGCTAAAGATCTCCTTTGGGTGAGGAGTGTAGAAGTTGAGGAATAATGGGCAGAGTGTTAGGTCATTTCCCAACTGGGACAGTTACAAAAAATCTTTTGACTGAGGCATAACACACATATAGAGAAGGGCACAAACCATATGTGCACAGTGACTACCCTTGTGGAACCTGTAACCAGATTAAAATCAGAACATGAGGCCAGAAGCCCTTCCCTGGAATCCCATCCTGCTTCTCCCCACAGCCAGGGTAACCACTCTATTGACTGCTAACACCATTGATTTATTTGACCTCAAATTAGGATACATTTAAGAGATCCATGCTGAAGCTGAAGCTCTGATACTTTGGCCACTGGATGTGAAGAACTGACTTATTAGAAAAGACCCTGATGTTGGGAAAGATTGAAGGCAGGAGAAGAAAGAAGGGGACAACCAAGGATGAGATGGTTGGATGGCATCAGTGACTCAATGGATATAAGTTTGAGCAAGGTCCAGGAGTTGGTGATGGACAGAGAAGCCTAGCGTGCTGCAGTCCATGGGGTCACAAAGAGTCGGGCATGACTGAGCAACTGAACTGAACTGAATCATGCTGGGACAACAGCATAAACCAGGCTCTCTGTGACCAACCCAGATGTATGTTGTGTACACATCAGTCACTTCTGGTCTGTTTCCCGAGGCACTTTACACTGACCCCTGTTCTAACACGTGTCACATTCTGCATAGTTGACAAGTTTTGCAATGAACTCCCTGCTCCTAGAGGTCAAGTTCAACTCTGAGTCTTCTCTTCTCCCAGTATCATTCAGGGACTGTCTCATGCCACCTGATGAAGGGTCCAACAGCACTTGGGTTTCCAAATTCCTATCCCTCATTAGTAGGTTGGGCAGAGAATATACCATTTTATCTCCATCCTGGCCTGATGATGGGGTCTTCTGGAGGAAGATTTTGCCTGAGGAAAGTTTTCTGTCAGCCAAGAGTCTGCCTGGCCCCTTCCTGCAGTCAAACCATCATATGACCTGTGCTCTCAGCCTGCCCATTTTTTTGTGCATACCCTCCCCACCCTCCCGCCTGTACGTGTGTCTGGCAGGGGAGGGAGGAGGCGGGAGAGAGGGGAGAAAAAGACTCTCTCCTTGATTGTCAGGCTCCTCTCAGCCCTCCAGGCCTCAACCTGCAGTGTCCATCTTGGTAGGACCCACACTGCCCAGTTTTAGCAAGAATCTTGTTAGGTCAATCTAAAAAGAACACCCACCTTCCATACCTAACAACCCTCAGCGTCTGATCAAACTCCTCATCCACCACCCTTGGTACCTGACCACCCTGGCCAGCCTTCAGCAAGCTTCCTGTCCAGTCCATTTAGCCTCAGTGCCCCCACACTCCTGATGTTTCCTCTTAACAATTTTCCATCCATCACCCCCCACCCTGCTCCTCAGCTATAAATCCCCACTTGTCCGTGCTGTACTTGGAATTGAGCCCAGCTCTAAACTGAGGTCTCTTTTCCCTGATTGCAATAATTCCTGAGTAAAATCTGTTTTTATGCTCTAACTGCAGTCAGACTCTGGTTTTCTTTGGGAGGGAGGGCACATGCTGAGCACACATGTGTGTGTTTCTTCTTCTTGGTTCTGCTGCCACGGGTCTATGTTAAAACAAAAAGCTTCCTTCCCAGCCCCTACCCTCTCCACTCCTCACATCCACCGCTTGACCTGCAGGCAAATGAAGCCATTCAAATATTTGCTCATCATGTCATCTATTCCCATCCGACCTTGCAATTCCTGTCATGCCCCACATGTCAGTTTGAAGCATAACGTCATTAATACCTCCAGCACACTAATGGATGCTTCACACATGAACGCATTAATGAAATGTGTTATTGTTTTCCCTCACAGGACATTAACAATCTACCTCACGCTGGGGCCCGGAGCCCCTCAGAGTTGCTGAAAACCACTAGCTATCAAATGAACCCTCAGTTCCGCCTCAGTAACTTTAAGTTCAAGTTTATCACTGAAGCGTCACTCATGTGAGAAGAAAATACAAGCCTCTGAGGGCTTTGGGGCCCAGCTTCAATTACCATAAAGAGTAACAGGCAGTGATGGCTGCAGGATGGGGTGGGGGGAGCCGGCGCCCCATGGAAACAAACCCTGTCAAAATGAAATAGGAAAGATCTGGGTGTCACCGGCATGATTTGTTTCTTGTTTCTCTCCTTTGTCTGTGGGCTGATGGTTTGAATAATGAAGATGGTATTGGTTTTCTTCCTGAGCTCGCTAGCACAGGAGGTCTGATTTTCTGACGCACAGCTGACATATTAAGAGGGATTAAAGTTTCTGTACACAGGCAATGTTTAAATTAGCTTCCTTAAGCCCCAAAGAAATCTTTCCAGCTGATTTGCAAAATGAACCCCAGCACGGCCCGCAGCCACCCTGCACTGGTTGCCTAAACAGAGCCTCGGGTTTCTGTTTGGCCAGCTGTTTTGCAAAATCGGAAGAAAAGGAAAGGTAATTCCCTTTCAACGTTGCCTCAGCCAGTATTTCTCCTGTAATTAAAATTGAAAGCTTTCCCCAACAGGTTCTCAGAGGCTCTCCTGGAGAAACAGATTTCTCTTTTCCTGTATAATTAAGCGCAAATTGTAAGGTGCAGGGCTTTGCCATTGCGGAGGGACGGATGGTCAGAGGTGTTCCATGCAAGGCTGGGGGACAGCTTTTGTGTTTGGTTAGCTGTTAGGAAATACTAATTGCCTTTTCTCTTGCCATTAGGCACTAATCCCCCGCTGTGCCAGAAATTTTTTGCAGGCTGGGGCCAGAAAGGTGGAGGGAGATGTACAACACAAATACCACACAGAGAATCACCTGCACTGGGAAATTGCTGCTCGGCCAGGAAGGTGATTGTTCGCCCAGCGTTTGTGCCAACAACATGCCCCCAAACTTCTTTTCTTCTTGTCCTTGGGAGCAGGCTTAAGAGTAGGTACGAAATCCAGTCTCTGAATGTCTCAGGTCACTAAGCGTGTACACTACACTTAAAGCTTCCAACAGCAATTAAGCCTCTAATCAAAAACTCCTGGCTCGGGAACAAAAGTCAAGGCTTAACTCTTTCCTGGGCTTCTGACTGCAAGGAGATCCTTGTTGCCTGCCTGTCAGAGCTCTGTCCTTGCGTCCCCACATCTGTACTCTGAAGGGGAGACAGCACACAGCCAGCTCCCAGAGCCCCCAGCAACAGCCACCTAGAAAGCTCAGGAGGCCAGGGTGTGTTCCTTCTCCCCTCCACAAATACAAGGCAAAATGGGCTGGACCCACATCACCCTAACACCTCTGCTTCTGCAGGTCTCATCCCAAAAATGCCCTTGACTTTTAAAGAACCAAAGCTGTGAGCAAAGATGGCAATTTTTCTGTCATTTTACTTGAGCCCTATGCAAAAAACCTCCAGGGCGGCCCTAAGACTCTGCTCCCCTGGTGTTGACACCCTGTATGGCCATCACCCTCCTCTCAGCATAGACAGAATCTGTGACTTTTTGCTAAACAACTGAGTATGGTGAAGGAGTTTGGCAGATGTTACGAAGGTCTCGAGTCAAAAAGGTACATCAACAGAGGAGACTGTCCTGTGGGGCCTGGTCACTGAAAGCTCAGCAAAGAGGAACCAGGCCTTCCACAAGCCAGAGACCCTCCTTTCTGGCTGGCTGAAGTAAGCAGCCGCACTGAAGAAGCCTATGGGGAGGAATTTCAGGACCTCCAGGACCTGGGGGACCGCCAACAACAATCAGCAAAAAGCTGGGGACCCCAGTCTTAGAGCAACTTTTAAAGTTCTCAAACAATTAGTTTTGTAGTTCAGATCATTTTAGAAATCAACTGCCATACACCAACAGGACTTTTTCCCCATGAAGCTTGACAAGCTAAACCTATTTATATAGAAAAGCAGACCAAGAAAGATGAAGATACCTTTGAAGACTCTAAATGTCAGATACAGTGATAATTTATAGTATATTATAAAGTGTGATACTTGCACAATGATTTAATGAAATAATAAACCAACAGAATAAAAAGAAGTGCCCAACACAGGCCCATGCATGTACTGAAATTTGATATATAGAAGATAACACATTACAAACCAGAGGGAAACAACGTCCTGCATAGTAAATGGTACCCGATGATAGGTTTCCAAAACAGAGGTGAGGATGACTAAATTCCTAAATGAAGATTTCTTCCATTTTCTTCCATTTCATTTAACTACCAAACAATGAAAAGAGAAGTTAAAAAGGTACAAGCCAAGATTTTTAAACTATAACACAGAAAATAGTTATATAAATCATGTTACTTCACTGTATTTTGCAACCATTTCATTATTATCTTAAAATAATCTAAGATTTCGTGGGGCTGACTGACCTTTTAAAAAACATGTTAACTACTGCCTATGATTCAGCTCTTAACACACATGCTAAATTCGTGATTGAGAAAGGGGATTCGTTTTTTTAAAAAACAGTTTTAACATGCCTTTGGCCTAACAAAAGCCAAACATAGGATATAATTCAAAATTGTAGGATTATGAAGATTCGATAGGAGTATGAATGAAACAAGATTGGTCATAAATTGTTAAGTACTGAAGCAAAATAATGGGCATCTAGGGCTTTATTATTTGTGTATTTTAAAACTTTTCCATAACTAAGTCTTTTTATAAAAGGGAAGAAAGAAAATTTGATAAAGCATCTCAAGAAAGTAAGCTATACAGAACTTGTGTGCTATGATTTTAAGAAAATACATGTGTATGTGTGCGTATATATAATATGTATATGTAGGCATACTAAAATATATGTGCATAGAATTTATGCTATATATACACATACATATATACATAAGTAACATAACTTTGGGGAGTAGGCAAGCCTGCATTCTTATGCCTTTATGTTACAGGGAAGGATCCTAAACCCTCCTGGGTGGTTATCATCTGTTTGCCCTCCAGGCCCCCTCTCCACCCTTCTCTGGTGACCTGCAAGGCCGAGGCTTACAGGATCCCAGCCCCTCTGACTGGGTCTGGGCTACGAAGAGCATTAGAGAGACATAGGGCTTCCCTGGCGGCTCAGCTGCTAAAGAATCTGCCCACAGTGCGGAAGACCTGGGTTCAATCCCTGGGTTAGAAAGATCCCCTGGAGAAGGGGAAGGCTACCCACTCCAGTATCACGGCCTGGAGAATTCAATGAACTGTATAGTCCATGGGGTCGCAAAGAGTCGGACATGACTGAGCAACTTTCACTTTCACAGAGATATATGGGAGGGGGGTGGAAGGTAAAGTCACAGGATTTGTTACCCTGACTCTCTCCCCACCAGACAGCCTCCACGTGGGCTATAACCTTCCACTGAAGGTTACCATACCTCTCAAGAAGACCAGTTCTACAAGACCGCTTTCCGCTGGGTTCCTGAAACTGATCCCTCTCTTTTCTCCTCTGGACATAGAATTTGCTTTGGCTCAGCTGCCACTATCCCCAGATTCCTGCACAGTCCCTTGTATGGGGTTGTACTCACACCTTCCTAACAGTTTTGTGTACCATCTGTTTTCTTTGAGGATCCTAATTACCACACTCTTCATTAAACAATAGATGGCACACAGTTATGATGAATAGAGATGGGGAGATTTTATTCTCTACATGTGCAAGTATTTCCAATACTGCAGTTTTGTTCTAGGTGATTCCCAGGCTGAACACAGCATAGGTAGGAGTAAATTTTAAAAGTTGTAGAATTCGGGGTATCGACTAGATACTTACTGGTCCACAGACTAGTTCCCTTTGCTAACAGACATGAAAGGAACTAGAGCACCGTCCTTTCTTTGAAAAGCCCAAATGGTGAGAGTAACTCAGTTCTTCTGACTTTCCCCATATTCAAACCTAGACTCAGTGCTATAACATTATTAAAGCACAAATATTACACTGCAATTACTTGAGTACACGTATTTATCTCCTCCAGTAGGCTGTAAGCAATTCAAGGAAAAGAGTCTGTCTCATTCAACTTTATATCCTCACCATCTAGCATAGTGTCTGGCACATAACAGATACACAGTAAATGTTAATTGAATGAATAAATGTCTGCTTGAATAAATGAATGCCAGGGGGGCCCGTGTGTTCCATAGCAGGGCTCTAAACAGAGGCTCTTCTCACCTTCTAGTTGCCATCTGGCTTCCAAAAGCAGCACCAAATCCAAATGTGACCTTCATACCATGGAATAAAGAATCTTTCTCATCTGAATCACTCCCATCTGCCTGGCTACAGTCAATGTAAGGCCTTGAGGCTGAGACACACCTTCATTCGTTAAAAGGGGACGGGGGAGCAGATGGCAAATGAAGGTACTAAAGCTCATTAATTCCTAATGGAGGCTTCCTCCTGGATGTAATTAGAACAAAAAGAAGGAAGAGCCAAAGGAGGAGTGTTTGGAAGATAAAGTAGGCAGCTGGAAGAGGTTTATGAAAGGTATAAACACCCTCAGGGAGCTTTCCATTAGTGAAGATAATAATACCCACACTTCACAATGGCATAGTTTTCCATAACTAGCAAAACACATCTGCATACATTATTTCATCAGAGTCTCAGGAAAGGATTGTGAGACATCAAGGAGAGTTTTAGTTTTCCAACTGCATAGATTAAAAAGAGGTACTCAGAGAAGTTAGGCCGCCCGCCCTGAGTAACATGGCTAGAAAGTGACAGAACAAGGATGGATTTAAAACATTCTGATGCTGAATTTGGTCTCCATCCATTCCATGGCTATAAATGGAAAGAGACCCCCAGACCAGTTCTGAAAAGCAAGTGACACTCCACCCAGCTCAGCTATTGCATACCACAGTCTTTTCTTCCACGCCCATTAGCAATCACTTAAAGACACCCAGTTGCTTTCTATTTATGATTGGCAAGTGAAACACAGGAGTTCTTATGGGCCCACAGTTCTTAATTTCTTTATGTCCCCATAGAAGACCAAGCCAAGAGAGAAAGGAACTCTTCTTATTAGACCTAGTTAACTGACTCCATTTATTCCCATTGTTCCCAACACAAAATAAAGGTATTCAAATATACAGTTGCCTAGAAATTGAGAATTACGTATTGTACTTAGATCTTATGGGAAGTGTACAGCATAGGTCTGAGATATCAGCATTAAATGCAGAGACTTTATTATCAAGGGTTTGCTAATCATACTCAATGTCAGTCTATCCTAAAAAGGATTACATTACTTAAAAACTGACTCTCTGCATTAAAGTAAACTTGCCCCTTGAAGCCTTTTTCTTCCTCTCTCAAAGGCACACAGCTGACAGTTCAAATGCAAACGGAAGCGGAAAAGAAAAAGGAAGATGTTCTATTTAACCAGCATCAATTGCTTATAGCTATCCTGTTCTCAATATCCTTTCCCCTCAAGGAAGCATTCAGCCAACATTTTTATTGGACTGATGCCCAGATAGCTCCATTAATTCATGCAACTACCTTTGTTGGAGCGCTCCAGGCATTATTACTCATGAATCCTACAGAGCACAAATATATCTCTAGAAAAACTGTCATTTGTATTACATATGATCTTAAAGCATCTTCATAAAATATACCTTCAAAGCAAACTAGAGAGCACCGAAATCTTTTGCTAAGTTAGTCAACTTAATTTCACCAGACCTACTGTCTTTTATTTACATATACAATGTAATTAAATTGGTTTCAGTGAGCCAGGTCTTTCGGTTTCATCAATATCATAAGGTACTTTTGATGATGTATGATCTATAAATCTGTAATGGTATCTTTCTACTCTGTGGGTTTCATTGGTTCATACTTGTCTTCTAATTATGCCGTCCTGTGATGTATTCTAGCCAGGATGTGAACTTACAGGCTGTGGTTTACTTTTGATACTACATCTAGTATGTAACCGAACAAGAAAAATTGTGCTTTGGTTTCATATACATTAGACCATTTAGCATGAAACCTGTCCATTTTCAAAGATTTTTGACAACAGAAATATATTCAATTATTATGTTAGTTACCTTATCCTAAATTGTCAGTAGCCCACCATGGTAATAAGAAAATTCTTTCCCAAAATAAGTACCATTTTATTTCTAACTGATTATAAAATGAGCATTGTTTTTTACCCAAAATTTCCATGAAATCTTTTAATAAATCTTGTTTCACATTAAGAGTTTAAATGAATAAAGCATTAGTCACATAAAGGAAAGAAGTACTTTGACCTACTATACTATTTTCTAAAAGAAACTGGAATCACAGTTCATGATAATATCCTGAAGATGATCTAGGACATACAAAAAAATCAGTATTATCTGTGAACACTTTAGCAAAACTTCTTTGTCTTCAGACAGAAAGCAACAATGTCATTCAGCTATTTACATATGGCCCAGATATTAAAAAGGAACTGTTTCCTGCTCTCTGTGAAGGAAAACTATGAATAACTATCACTGGGGTCATCATCAACTGCACACAAGGTAACAGGTAGCTTGCAACAAAGTAGTGTCAGAAGCAAAATGGTCCTGGAGCAAGGAAATCTGTCTTAAGGCATGATTAACTAAGGATCAATATTTGTGTTGCCTGGCAAAGTTCTCCAAGTTCCCAGATGAGGAAAGTTCTTTCACACAGATATGGAGTTTTCCAGGAGAGTTCTAGAACCTTTCAACCTCAGAATATATCTGGCCTGTCCTCTTTTCAAAAGTTAAACTGGTGTGATCTTGGAGAAATGGGAGTTGAACCAACTCTTAGAGCTCTTCAGAGAATAGGAATTTCAGCTTCCTGACTTAACCATGTTGCTTCTACCTAGTTTATTTTATATGGCCACATTTACCACATTTACAATGCAGCCCAAATCTACCTGTTTTTTTTTTTTTTTTTTTAAAGCAGCATTCATTCATTTATTCAATAATTATATATGAGCACCTCTTAATTCCAGGTACAACTTTAGGAGCAGGGATTAAACAAGAAACCAAATTCTTCCTCTTATGGTCTTTATTATTCGAGCAATAAACTATTCAATTCCAGTAACATCTGTATTTCTTGTATGACATTGGGTCAACTACTTTGATCAAAACTAGTTTTGTTAGAATTCCTTTAACAAAAAAACTCAGCTTCATGAAAACCAACATTAGGTTTATACTCACAATTTGACTGCATTTGGGGCTGGTTCTTTTCTATTATTTGTCATCCTCATGTTTCCTAGAGGTGTACCCTGAACTGAAGAGCTGTTTTCCCTCATTCTGGAAGGACACCCAGTTCAAACCTATATGCCTCTCTGAAGGAACACGGGTGGAATATGAAGAAAGAGGGCGCCTAGCCAGCTACAGGCCCATTCAACCTTGGGGAAAATGGGATTGTTCTTACACCAAGTTTCCTAGGAAGGATACAAGGAAAGGCTGTATTGTAATTACTACTCCAGATAACGTGTAACGACTACTCCTACCACTGTGCTTTGACCTCACACACACTAGAATATTTATGCTACTTAAGTACTTAGCAACTCCATGAGGAACAGATGAGAAAACAGGCCAGAAAAAGGTAACTGACTTGTCTACAATTAAGAACTCTGGCAAATGGTGGTGCTGGGATTCAAACTTAGGTCTGTCTGATTTCAGGGGTCCCTCTCTTATGAAAAACCTATGATGTTATTTATCTAATAAAACCACAGAAAGGAATTATGAAACGTTAACCATCACTATTTCACATCCCATAGAATGACATAACCCAAGATGAAAAAACAAAGTTTAAATATCAGTCTTGTATTTTCAGTTCCTTCTCTGAATCTTAGCTGTGAATCTATGCTTATTTTGAACATTGTTTTGTATGCATTCTCATAAGAAGACAATCCATGTCTGTATCAATTAAAATATAAAAGAAACAAATACTCAGTGCAGATGTCTGGTTCACTTACCTTGAACAAAGTAGCTTCCAGTGCTTCCACTTTTGAAGATGGAGAAAGATCAGACAGGAATGAAGTTCACTTTAGTTTGGTCCAGGAAAAACAGATTCACAGCTCTGGGAATAAAGAAAGAATCAGACCTTGTCAGGACATTTGGTTCTAATTACTAGTGAAAAAATGTTTCTACAATGCAACTACATAAAAGTAGTTGAGTCATTTGTGCTACAGAAGGTCAAAAATGATTATGATCAAGATATGATTATTATTGCATATACTTTTGATTCTGGGGAGTGAGTCTTCCTTTCTCTTTTCCTCATTAAAATTAAGATTTGATGGTTTATCAGTGTAAAGTTGGTAAGTGAACAAGATAATTTAATATTATTTTGATAATGAAGCATATTCCTTGTAAAACATGAATTCTCTGGAGTGTTAGTCTCTCAATTCCCCTTGTTCTATCCCAACAAAGCTTCCTCTGTCTAGTATCTAGCCATAGCTTTGCTCAATAAAGCAAAACAAAACACAAATCATCTCATGCTAGCCATTAGAATGAAGACCTGACCCAGAAGACAAAAAAAAAAATGCCATTTGACATAAAACAATAGGATGTCGTGGTCTAAACTACTCGTCTGGCGTGTACCACAAATCCCTGAGTACCATTAGTTAGTTGTCTTTTCAGATAAACTCAGTGAAAACTTACTGAATAACTTTCCATGTGGAAGCACTGTGTTAGATATTAAGAGCAAAGAGGCAAATAGAAGATTTATCATTGAAGAAAGGGATATATGCAAACAATCCTGACATCAAGTGATAATTTCAGGGATAGACAGAAAAACAGCATACTTTTGAAGAATAATGCTAACTTGATATGATTTTTTTTCTGATTTATTATAAACCTTGCAAACCATAAATTTGTATTTTCCAGGATCTTGGCATTCATGAGTGTAAAGACAGAAATTCGGTATATTCTAAAGTACATGTGTAACCTGATATCGGCTTCAGACACAGGTAGATCAGGCTTTTTAAAGAGGAGATAAGAATTTCTTTATCTACTCCTTGGCTCTGGTTTTCTCTATATTGGCTTCATTCTTCAAAGATCCTCTAATAGTGGGACTAAAGATAGCCCCAGAAACACTGCACCTAGGTAGTAATCAGGAGAAAGAGCTTCTCTTCCCCATAGTTTAAGTCAAAAGTCATGGAATTCATTCCTAGTAGACTGTTTTATGTTGTATGTCCATCACCATACAAGCCACTGGGGCCAAAGGGATGGGATACACTGACTGGCCAATCTGAGTCATGTGCCTTCTGCCGGAGCTCCTGGAAAATCCAAAGCACAGGATTAGAGCTATAGGGGGAGGTTCGCCTGAGGGAAACCTAAGTGTGGCTATCATACGAAAGGGAAATGTCTCCTGGGCAAGGCAAACACCATGCACCCACCACAGAAGGTACTCAGCAAATATTTGTTAATTGATGTGTTGATTAGTGAGCCTGGGATAAATGAGATGATGGTAAATACTATGTGTGAAAGGAAACAGAGCCTAGATAAATTGTGAAATGAAGCTACAGAGGTGGGCAGTATCCTGCAAGGCCTTTTGGAAATAAATCAACAAAAAGGAGCCGATCTTGACTGTTTTGCACCATATGAGAATTAACTGAATCTGTAATCAATAAACAATCCTGAGGGCTTGCTAAGGTGAGTGCTGCCTTCCGTGATATGAAAACTGTGTCAAAGGTTTCAGAAGGTGAACATGGTTAACTATGATTGCCACAAAACAAGAAAAATAAATAGAAACCTTAAATGAGTCCTTGAATCACAAGAGATACAATTATGAAAACTAGACTATACGTTTACCAGACTTTCATGTTATTACTTTAAAAGACTTCCCTAAAAAGCCACAAGGAAAAGATATCTCTTATTCTAATCATGGAATGATCAGAAATGGCAACAATATACCATTGCTTCAAAAGAAAATTAATTAGCCCTTTAAAAACAGTGTCTATAAAAATGCACATAACTTTGATAATGCATTGTATTTGCAAGGTAGAGGAACCTTTAAAAATGCACCAATGACTTAAATGACTTTTCACTGTTATACTACCTTAAACAAATATTACTTAATGCATTAAAAGCTTTGTGCAGTTCTTATTTTATCCAACCAGGAACTAGAACATGTTTCAAGAGATCTTCATGTCCAGCCACCTGCCTCCAAGAAAAACTACACATACAGTATCATAGACAATGGCCTCACGTGTCCATGCTGGCATCTCATAATTCATGCCACTTGCCCAGCTCTTTGCAAAAGCCCATTTTTACATGGAAATGATTCATTTAGTATAATTAGAAAGCCATAAGTTTTCACTTACTCATTCAGAAACAATTTTTAGTTCCTATAAACACTGTGCTAGAAAATAAGACGCAAAAATGAATGAAATATGTCTCTTGCTCCTAAGGAACTCACAGGCTAAAGACACCAAGGTGAGCCAAAAATTACCGTACAGTATGATGAGCACGGTGGAGAAGGAAATGGCAACACGCTCCACTATTCTTACCTGGAGAATCCTGTGGACAGAGGAGCCTGGTGGGCTGCCGTCTATGGGGTCACACAGGGTCGGACAACTTAGAAGCAGCGGCATGATGAGCACGGAGACAGGGAGACATGCAAGGTCAGTGGAGCTACAAGCACCCTCTGCTCTTCATCACACTATTTAAAAAGTTGGGGGAAGAAAAGTTGGCAACTCTGAAATAATTCTGAGGACATTATCTCCAAAGGTTTATATGTTCCTAGTTTCTCCATCATTTCCACACTAAGGAATTCCCTAACTGTCCCAAAACTAGAGTGTGTTTTATATGGAAAAACTGCTACAGGGCAATCATTAACAGCATTTACTAATACCCAACCAGAGAAACCACTCTTTGCCATGGTAAGTTTTTCAAACTATGAGGAGTAGTAGGCTGAAATGAATCTAGTCATGAATGAAAACAAAATTATTGAATGAAAACAGTTTGTTTAAAAGTATTCACTTGACATTTCTACTCCAGACATATAGATTAAGAGGCTGTCTATCAAGGTAAATCAATTTGAAAGTTGAGCCTGACTCTCTCCACCCTCAAGAAGTGATTTGCAGGTATTTGTGGGCTTTCATTTTGGTTTGACTGTTATTTCATGTTTTACTGGTAATTCTTCTTATGGAACACTAAGAACATTTATTTGTTCTTCGGTCAGGTTTATTGAGGTATAATTTACAGTCAGTAAAATTGCACCCTTTCTAGCATACAGTCCTATGAGTTTTGACAAATGTATATAGTCATGCAACCACCACCACAGTGAAGATAGAGAATAGTTCCAACATCCTGAAAAATTTTCCCTGACCCTTGGAAGTCAACCTCTACCCCGCAACAACCATGGAAAATAAATAGAAGCCCCTGTTTCCCAACTTTTAGCTATTCAAGTGCCACCTTTCATAATTGTGCCTCTACCTGCACATCACCCATATCATTATTTATTTAACAATTTGCAGTTTTGCAGGTTTGCAGTTTTATTGAGGAATTTATTTTCAAATGGAAATTTATTCTTTGCTATTTTAAATGAGAATCCCTTGCCATAAACAAAACTATGAACAATATCCAACAATATAAAACTGTCTATATGACTAGATGTACCTCCCCAGATCCTGAGTTCCTGAGTACCCTTGGTGGGGCCAGTATACACACCTACACATGCTTCAGGAAACACACCAGTGATGGTAGCTATCCCATGCTTTAAATGCTTTCTCCTTGACTGTGTATTCTATGTACACTCAAAGAGTCAGATTAGAGCTCAAGTAAAGCATTAAAACCTATTTAAAATTACAAAATTAAAATCTATTTAAAATTTTAAAAGCTATTAAAATTGCAATGTCTTTCTACCTACATCGGGCCTTGGATGCCTACTGCTTATTTGCCAAACAGGTTACCAAGGCTGATTTTTATGGAAATATGGACCAGATGGACCTTCTTCCTCATCTCTTCAAAATGGTCCTTTCTAAGCAAGACCAAGACCAGTGTGATTCAGCAACACCTATTTTTGTTACAGTTGACATATGGTATCTCCTTACCCTAGATGAAAAAATGGAATAGAACCTTGGCCCCCAAAACAATTAAAGAATTTATTCACCAATTCTTATCTTTGTGTGGGTATTATCTATCTGGTGATTGCCATAGGAATCTATATAGATAATCACATTTTAAAAGGAAATACATTATTGAAATTTCTTCTAACCCATGGTCACTATGCTCTTTGACAACAATAGTTGACCTTTATGATATTAACCATCTCTTCTGTTTGAAAGGGACTGAAATGTTTGTTCTGCTTCCTGTTTAATAAAGCCATAAAAAGGATTAATGAGGGAAAACCTCTAGAATACTCCAAGCACTTTCCAAAAAGGCGGCAGTAAAACAGCAGGTGCCTCTTGTGATCACACATTTGTCTTCTTCCTGTAAACTCATCCTGAAGGACATCAGGCTTCCAGCTTATATTTAATTGGCTGATTATGTTGTCACTCTTGAGCTCCTTGCCAAGTTACAGGGAAGAGTTTTCTTGGAAACCTTAGTTCCCCAACTTTCTCCAGCTATGCAGTTTAATTACATCTAGCAAAATGACAACAGAGCTCCTAATTAGCCTGGAGATTAATTACTGCTGAATCAGTCCAAACACCACAGCTACCAAATTCAACACAGGTGCTTAGATGAAGGGAAAGAGTTTTCTCGATACCCAACAGAAGGTGGTCATGGAAGGTGTGCTTTATGACTCTCTTCCCGTGAGCTTAAACATACAACCTGTGCAAGATACCTTGAGTCTTTAGAGCCAGGATACCCTGAAGTATTTTAAAATGAACTAGACTCAAAAACATTTCAAATACTGATACCACATATTCTGAAATGTGCATACTTTATTGCTGTACAAATTTATGCAAACTAGAGCTCCCTTTCCCCTTCTCATTTTACTGAAGTCTAAAAATCCTATATAATTCATCTACTTCTTGAAAACTATAAATGAAAGAGTGATAGAGAAAATAAAAAGCAAGCAAAAAAAATTTTGCTGTATCTTGTGTTCATCTTGTGACTTCTAAGAGTGTCTATAAGCCTGTAGGGTGGATACCACAATACCAGAGTAGTAAACGCATTGTCATATCAAAGTCTTGAAAGCCAACAACCATGCAGTGGAAACTCTTATTTTCAATCTGAGAATTCCTGAAAGAGGAAAAGGCTAGATTAGCTAGGTAGAGAAAGGAACGAGTTGATTCCATTTACAAATGCTATCCATTTCTTCTCTTGATGTACAAGTCACTTGAGGTATGTTTAAATATGTATATACACCTAGAATCCAACAAAGATGAATTAAACCCCCAAGTGATTCTAATATCTGGCCAGAGTTGAAAACAGCTGGTCTAGAGTAACCAAAAGGTTGTCCAGAGGGTGTAACTGTATAAGACTTAGGAAAGTGACAAAACCAGAAAACGGGGAAGTAGACCAGAAAGAATGAAGCTACAAATCATAATTCCAAAAGTCCAGGGACTTCCCTGGTGATCCAGTGGCTAAGACTCTGAGCTCCCAATGCAGGAGCCCAGGTTTGATCCCTGGTCAGGGAACTAGATCCCACATGCCGAAACTAAGACTCCATGAAGCCAAATAAAAATTTTTTAAGTTAAAAAAAAATTCCAGAATCTCATATTCAAAAGAAATTCAAGTCATGTGGAAATAGACGCTTGATTCTTAAACCACGTAAGGAACAAGCAAACTATCCCCTAATTAGAAGTTAATGTGATGGTGCTGAAGAAGCACTTTTAATGCATTGGTAGGATGCAAGTCTTTGTTGATTTCCTGTTTGCTTCTTTGTGTGTTCGGAGGAGTTGTGGGATTTTGTTGGGAATTTAAAAATAAATAAATAAATAATCCTGACATTGACCAAAAACTACTCAAACAACCCAAAGGGGAATCCATGGGAGGGAAGGAGGAAATGAAGTCTGGAAAAGACTTTGTGGAAAGATTCAAGTAATGGAAACATACCCAAATGCACAGGCCTGATGCGTGTGCCTCGTTTACACCAGGACTGGGCAAAGCTGCTGCAAAGCCATTTGCTTGCACAGGTCTGGAGGAGAGAGTACACGGCTGCCAGGAGAGGAATGTTGTCGCAGCGACTTCAGAATGAGCTCAGCCACGCTCTCCGGCACTGGGAGGCCCGACCACTGTGCAAGCAGCCGCCCCGCCATCTGTACAGGGTAGCTCCTCGGTGCTGGGCCAACCCAAGCTGGGCCACAAGGCCACCTCCTGGGACAGCTTCTGTGTGTGGACACACGCCCACATCCACACGTGGTAGGAAATGGCACTCAGAGAGAGGTGTCCCCGTCATTCTCAGCCTCTAAAGTGGCACTGCTCAGGTTGACGTGACTTGAAATCCAAAGACACATGTTCAAGACTCAAGCCTATATCTTACTCCCTGGATGACCGCTGGCAAATCATTTCATTTCTGTGAGCCACAGTGTCATCATTTTGTAAATGGACATAACATAGAAGTGTAGAGTTCATCCAGTCTAACCATTATCATTTCACAGCTGAAGAAATTGAGAACCAGAGAATGTAAAGTGAATGCCCACCTTCAGCCAGCTAATGGATGGGTAAGCAGAATTCACACTCAAATTTTCCAGCTTGAGTTCACTTTTCTCCCCTAATCATTGGAATCTTCTGCCTCAGTACTTCCCCTGACTTGCAGGACTGGTTTAAGAAATGAGGTTAGGAGGGTAAGAGCGTCTGGTTCGTGATGGTTAACTGAAACCACATGTCACTCCCAATGCCTCCCCAAAAGCCCACAGAACTTGTGGAAAGATTTTTTAAAGGAGAAAGAGGAATAAAGGAATGAAAAGGGAGGAAAGGGCACCAGCAATGAACTGTGAACAAATCCTAGGAGACTGCAAGCACACTGGGATCGGATTGGTGGAGAAAATTTTTTAAAAGTAACAAACCAGTTTCAGTTTAAAAAAAAAAGGGTGCGCTCATCAATGAAAACATTATTTCCCTCTCCAGGGTATCTTCCCAACTCAGGGATCCTAACTGGGTCCCCCGCATTGTAGGCAGATTCTTTACTGTCCGAGCCACCACAGAAGCCCTTAAAAAGAATATATAATTTTAAACCTAATATTAATGCATTAAATATATTTATAAATATGCAATATTAAATATATGTTAATTCATACATATGATAGACTACTACTATGCAGCATTTGACATTCATAGAAGTAGGGAAGACCTTCATACACTGACACAGAAAGGTAATAATGTAATGTCACATGAACAAAAGAGGCAGCAAAATGGTACAAATAACACAAACCTATCTTATGTGTGCATGTCATAGGTTCCTACAGTAAAAATGGAAAATGCTTAAGTGCTTGTCATGCAAATGCTTACCAGATTGTGATAAGCACCATTTTGTACATAAGGAAAATGAGAAACAGAGAGGTTAAGTAATTTGCCCAAGGTCACAAAGCAACAGTTGAGTAAATGAAGGGGCTGGGACACAAATCAAGGTCATGTGCCTCCTGAGGCGATGTACTTCCCAGCAGCTCCCAGCCTGCAGACTTGCAGAGAGAGCTCTAAAAAGATACATACCCTGGATTGAGTTAGGGAAGGAAGGAGTGAAGACTCCCCATTTTACTTTCAGGTTTCCCTATCGTTTAATAGTCTTCAATAAGAATGTGTTTTTCACTTTAAAATTGGCTTTGGAGGTACAGTTTTATGAATTATAGCATACGCATGGGTTCATGTAACCACCAGCACAGTTAGGATACAGGACAGTTTCATTATACCCAAAACCTCCCCATTGCTCTCCCCGCCTCAAACCCCTGGCAACCACTGACCCACTCTCCATTACTATACAGCAACCCTTGAACAGCAGTTACAGTTTAAACTGCACGGGTTCAAATTATACATGCGGTCCACTCACACATGCTTTTTTTTAAAGTAAATATTGTAGCACTACACAAGTTTGGTTGAATCTGCAGATGCAAAACCATGGGTGAGAAGGGCTGACTACAGTTATATTCTGATTTCAACGGGGAGGGGGTGGTTGGCACCCCTAATCCCGTGTCGTTCACAGGTTAACTGTAGTTCTGGCTCCCTGAGAACGTCAGGCTATACGTAGCCTTCTGATGATGGCTTCTTTCATGCTACAGAGTGCCTTTGCAATTGTGCAATTAATTATGTGCATCAAAAATATGCTCCTTCATATTACTGAGTAGTATTCCATTACATGGATGCAGCAGTTAAAGCACACTTGGGCTGTTTCTAGTTTGGGGTGATTATGAATACAGCTACTATAAACATTTGTGTAGAGTTTTTGTATGAACACAAATGTTCATTCCTCTTGGGCAAACACCTAGGAGTACACTTGCTGAGTCTTGTAAGTGTGAATCCTTCATAGAAAGCTACCAAGCCATTTTCTAGAGTTGCTAGACAACTCCCCATTTTCATCAACAATGGATTATAGTCCCTATTGTGCTACATTCTCATCAGCATTTGGTACTTTCAATATTTTAATTTTAGCCATTCTGATAGGTGTGCAGTAAGATTATATTACTTAAACTTTTTAAAAGTGGAACAGAATTGAATGGCGTAGGTAAGTATAAAACAGATTATCTCCTAAACTGTTGGTAGGTAGAAACACAAATGAGAACTGTTTGGGGAAATTCCTTTCATGCATTAAATATTTCTTGAGCACCTAACATATATGTCCACTAGGCTCTTCATAACACATGTTTCAAAGGCTTAGGAATTCTCATGTACTTTATTTTGTCATCACTATCTTCTATTTACTTATAATACCCATAGTTTGTGTCACATAACACTAAAATGTAGCTTTTAAAAAAGCAGTAGAGCTCAAAAAAGATAATATATTAAACTAAATTATTGTTTACATTAATAATTTGTAATTTTGGAAGACACTGCACTCTACAGATATACAAAAGGAAGTTCAGCTATAGAATTTTACCTGTTTTTTCCACCCTGAATCTCTTTGTTTTGTCAAAACAAAGGTAGAAGAACTCTTCTACAAAGGTAGAAGAGTTAGTTTATTCCCTACCAAGGCCTTGTGAGTGCTTGACAATAAGAAATTAATTAGAGAAGATACAAGGGCCAATTGATTTTCTGCTTGCCAACTGTGGACACTCTGCAGATTATTTATGGAAGCTAGACAGAAAATAGAATAAAAGGCAAAGATGTGTGCCTGGGTCGGAAAGCAGCAAGGGGCTGCCCAGGAATTCAATTACAGTAATCCCTGCTGGCTCAGGACTTCCTGCAACTTTGCCACATCCTTCCTGCCAAACCTAAGCCACCTTGGCCAAGAGACTCCAAGTGTAATGCATTAGCATCTCAAAGACCTCTTTTCTCCTGGTTTGTATAGACTGTCAACAGCATCTTCAACGGTAGAGAGAGAACAGATGCAAGAAAGTCAGTTTGGAAAATAAAAATTCATTGTTACAAAGAAGCCGAATGACATGGCCCTGGACTGAAGGAAAATCAGGAAAAGAAATTATTCTCAGAAATTACTTTTAGCCAAGGAAAGTATTATATTCAGGGAAAGACTTGCATTTCCCCCCAGGGTAGTCTCATGTTGGTTCCTGACCCCAGCTCTCCCGTGTGTGCTTACTCAGTCAGTCATGTCCGACTCTTTGTGACCCCATGGACTGTAGCCCTCCAGGCTCCTCTGTCCATGGGGATTCTCCAGGCAAGAATACTGGAGAGGGTTGCCATGCCCCCTCCAGGGGATCTCCCCAACTCAAGGATCGAACCCAGGTCTCCCACATTGCGGTCGGGATTCTTTACCATCTGAGTGACCAGGGAAGCCCCAACTTTCCTAAACAAGGTTAAATTTAACTAATTGGCTAGAAATGCTTTTCATAATTCTTTTGCATAGGTCCTAATCACGGAGACCAAGAATTTTAAGTTGGTTGAATATGTGGTTCATATTTTAGTTCAGATTTCACAGATGGGACCCTGAGCCTTGGAGGAGCAAGAGGACAGCAGTGTCAGAGCAGAGCCATGACCAGAAGGAAAGTTTTCAGATAGCGAGTCTAGAACACAGGTTAAACTTACTTTACATAATTGTTCTGCCTCTTCAAGGAGAGCTATTCATATGCATTGCTTTTGGATATTACTATTATTGCCTACCAAAAATGGGGTTCATATAGACATTCCTCGCAGAAATGCCCCTCAAGAAAGGAAAAGGGGAAACAGAGGAGGAAGATCTTCAGAATGCAAGTGAGAAACTATTGCAAAGTAATTGAGAATAACTTTTTCATTAAAGCTGGTTTTAAGCATAAATGGCTCATTCTTAATGAGATTCAGTTGATCCTAAATATTGTACAATTTTACCTCATTGTAATTGTATTCTAGTCTTCCTGTCTTTCAGATCAAGACACATGATACAGCTTCAGATTAAGTTCAATTCCTCAGTTTTTAAGGACTGTGAAATTCAACCACAATACTCCAACTATCACTATCCAAAAACTACTAGTGTGGACTTGGCCTTCAAAGAGAGCAAAAATAAAAGGGACCCAAGAAAATGGATGAGATTTCCAGAAGCAAAGATAAGTAATGGATTTTTCCATTTCCAGGGAGTTCATTTCACAGGTATATAAAAATACATTTAAGTTATGCCTACTCAAAAATCCTATCTAACTTTTATGTTACCCTTATTTAGGGGCTTCCCATGTGGTAAAGAACTTGCCTGCCAATGCAGGAGACGTTAAGAGACTCAATCCCTGGGTTGGGAAGATCCTCTGGAGGAGGAAATGGTAAACCACTCCAGTATTCTTGCCTGGAGAATCCCACGGACAGAGGGGACTGGTGGGCTACAGTCCATCAGGTCACAAAAAGTCAGACGTGACTGAAGCAACTTAGAACAGACAGACCCATATTTAAGGTCTAGAGCACCTAATATATCTGATGGTGTGATCTGTCCTAGCAGAGTGATTGCCAATGCTGGTTAAATCCTCCTGGTTTATCTATCTCTGCTTAAACTACCTGAATGGATACTTTTATTTCAAGACTTTACAAATAATGATTAAGCTCTAACTATGGGGCAGGAGGGGAAGGGGACGACGGAGGACGAGATGGCTGGATGGCATCACCGACTCGATGGGCATGAGTTTGAGTAAACTCTGGGAGTTGGTGATGGACAGGGAGGCCTGGCGTGCTGTGATTCACAGGGTAGCAAAGAATCAGACACGACTGAGCGACTGAACTGAACTGAACTGATGTGTCAGGTGCTCTTTTTAGCAAATAACATGCACTAATTCATTTAAATCTCAAACAAACCTATGAGATGAGCATTACTGTTATCCTCATTTTACAGCTGAAGAAACTGAGGCAATTGAGGCTAAGATACAGGTGATCAAAGTCACATAGTGTATAAAAGCTGGGAAATAAGCCCATGCTTGAAAAGAAGCAAAACCCATTAATGAATAAATTATGTAGTTTGATTATTAATTTAAGTGTATGTGGGAATAGATAAGGATGTATAGTAAATTATTAAGAATTAACATCGAGGACCATGGACCATGGTCTAGGTTTATTGTTAACTCCACCTCGTACATAAGCTATTAGTGACAAGTGATAAGAAGCAGATCTTCATCCTAGACTACACCCATCTCGCCGAGTGTCTCACCAGTTAAATTACCTGATGCTGAGTGTCTCTTCTGTTTCCGGTAGCTCCACATCTCACACTCTTCCATGCTGCCCTTGCTCGGATCACCCAGTGCCTTTTTTCCATAACAAGTAAACATACTGCAAAGACCCGTAACTCCTTTCCTACTATTATACCATTTCATTCCTTAGAGCAGAGAGCTTTCTTGCCTTAACTAAAAATTTCCTGTCTGCAATACAAATGAACATATCTATGAGATAGAAACAGACAGACATAGAGAGGAGGTGGGTGAGGGAGGAGAGGATTGGGAGTTTGGAATTAGCAGATGCAAACTATTATTTAGAGAATGGATCAACAACAGAGTCCTATTGTATAGCACAGGAAATTCTACCCAACCTTCTGGGACAAACAATAATGGAAGATTTTTTTTTTTTTTTAATGGATGTATGTACATGTATAACTGACTCATTTTGCTGTACAGAAAAAGTTAACACATTATCCACTATACTTCAATAAAAATTTTAAAAATAAAAATTTCCTGTGAATGTCTACTGCTCCAGCTATTTGTTGCTGGTGAAGACAGCAACAGCATAATTCCTTCCACTGGCATGCCCTCTTTAAATGCCTTCTTAGAACCTGTTAATATCCCCTGGATTGTATAGGTCTCCCTGACTTTGATAGCACCCAGTTCAAGGACTACCCATAGACTAGAGCTTAAACCCAAATGTTCATATGAATCAGCTGCTGATATTAAAATACAGATTCTGACTCAGTATCTCTGGGGTAAAACCTCAGATGCTGCATTTCTAACAAGCTTCCAGGTGATACTTAAGTTTCAAAGACCACAATACAATCAGCAAGAACCTCACAGACTCATCACCTCTTCCTTGCCAGTTTCTTTTATCCCACCATTCAGTGCAGTTCAGCCACTCAGTCATGTCTGACTCTTTGCAATCCCATGGACTGCAGCATGCCAGGCTTTCCTGTCCTTCACCATCTCCTGGAGTTTGCTCAAACTCATGTCCATTGAGTCAGTGATGCCATCCAACCATCTCATCCTCTGTTGTCCCCTTCTCCTCCTGCCTTCAATCTTTCCCAGCATCAGGGTCTTTTCAAATGAGTCAGCTCTTCGCATCAGGTGGCCAAAATATTGGAGTTTCAGCTTCAACATCAGTCCTTCCAATGAACACTCAGGACTGATTTCCTTTAGGATGGACTGGTTGGATCTCCTTGCAGTCCAAGGGACTCTCAAGAGTCTTCTCCAACACCACAGTTCAAAAGCATCAACTCCTCAGCGCTCAGCTTTCTTTATAGTCCAACTCTCACATCCATACATGACCACTGGAAAAACCACAGCTTTGACTAGATGGACCTTTGCAACTACCTAGTCAAACAGCCTTTGGCATAAGCCCTCTTGGACCATTAACCCCACCATAGAGCCGTCAAGCAGACGACCCACAAACTGCAGAACAATTATACCAAAGAAGTTCTCGCACTGTTAAGAAAATTCTAGGACCCACAACAAATTTCCCAACCTGGGGATCTGGCAAAGGGACTGAGAACTCTCAAGAGAATTTGACTTTGGAGGCCGGTGGGATTTGATTACAGAACTTACACAGGACTGGGGGAACAGTCTCTTGGAGGGCACAAACAAAACCTCGTGTGCACCAGGACCCAGGAGAAAGGAGCAGTGACCCCCACAAGAGACCGGCTCAGACTTGCCCAGGAGTGTCCAGGAGTCTCCGGCAGAGGTGTGGGTCAGCAGTGGCCTATTGCAGGGTCGGGGGCACTGAGTGTAGCAGTGTAGACCTTTTGCAGGAGGTCGCTATTACCTTCATTACCTCCACCATAGTTTGCTCTCAGGTCCAACAACAGGGAGGGAACACAGCCCCGCCCATCAACAGAATCCCACCACTAATACCCCCTATCTTCCTTCCATCTCCCACCTGAGCTGCAACACCTGGGTTACACATAACAAATGCCTGAATTTTTTTCCTCCTGTTTCTATGGTCACTAAACATGTATGTTTCTCAGTTCTACCTAGAATATAACTGACCAAATAATCTAGAGATTTTCTCATTCAGGGCAACTGAAAGAATGAGAAAAACATCACCAGCACTACCCTTAAAATTTTAATTCATAAATAGATAGGCTGCAAAGCTGCCCTCTCCTCAGCTCATATTTATTCTCCTCTAGCAGCTGGAAGTCTAACTTATGAGGAAATGGAAAATAGATGAAAGGAAGGCTTTGCCCAAGAGAGCTTTCATCAGTAAAGTACCAAAGTAATTACTGCACCTGACAAATTCCTACTCCTTGTTTTAGCCCAGTTTTAATAAAAGAAAGATTCAACAATGGTTTATATTACCTGGCATTGCCTTTAATTTCATCAAGCTCCAACATGAAGACTTGCCACATTTACACTAAACTTCCTTTTTCTCCTGAAGTTCATTTGTGAAGGCAGCTGCTGGGGCTTTAATCATCTTTTCTTCAATCTTTCATTTCTAACACACTGTGAGTGATAATGGCTCTCCCAGGCCCCCCTGAAAACTAGGCAAATTCTCCTTCAAGTCACTCCCAGGTAGTCAGTGGTATAGAAAGCATCTACTAATTAAGAACTGAAAGGCCATTTCAAATGCTCTGGCTGTAAAGACTTACCATTTCACATTCACGGTGGGCCCCATGCAAAGGTAAGGTCCTCCGACCTGCTGGACCAGGCAGTATTTCTCCTAACTTAGGAACAGCAGGCAAACTCTTGGCATTTCAGAGGTCCTGCAGAAATCTAGGGTAATGAAATGCCGCTCATGTTTGAGAGCACAACGCCCTTAGAATAACCTTGTCAGTATTAAATAGATCACAGGAGTTCAAATCTCAATCACTGAGGCCCCGATATATCACGGAGCACTTAGAAAAACCTCGACAATGTTTTATGCCTCCAGGATCATTCTTTTCACACTGATGCTACTTAAAAAAGTTTATTTCCTATGATTTTCTCTAAAAACCTGTAGGCTTCAAGCTGTTGCATGATTTGAAGAGTGTTTAAAATTCCGTCCAGAAAAGTTACTATTCAAGATGGCAACACAGGAAGATCCCAAACTGACCTCCTCCCATAGGCATGCTGAGTTTAGAGACACATATGGACAGATTTTTCTCTTAAGAAAACCTAAAGTTAGGCTGAGTAGCAAACAAGAGGAAACCACATGGAAACAGACATACAGTCTCGATATAAACCCCACTCCCCGCACAGCGAGCCACAACCAGGAGAAAACTCAAAACCCAGAATTTCTCCCCAAGAGGAAAAACTTTGAGCCCCACATTGGACACCTTACCTTTCAGTACCTGCACCTGAGAGAGGAGCCCCCAAAAGCTCTAACTTCGAAAGCGAACAGGCTGCCATCCTGAGACCCACGGGACTCCAGCATCCTGAGAGCACGCTTTTAAAGGGCCCACGTGCTCAGCTCTACCCACTCCAGGACCCAGCTTGGAGGCAGCCAATCAAGCCCTGCATTAACTGAAGGAGGCTCACCAGCTGATCAGAGTGTTGTCCTGAGGGGCGGGCATCTAATTAACACCCACCTCTAGGAGCCTGCTGGAACTCTACAGCGAGGGAGGCTGGGGAGGGGGCCATCTTCAAGCTTTCCCTTTGCTCCGAGCACCAGCATCATCCAGAAGGGAGCTTTCACCTGCGTCTGGTGCCCAGATCTCTGTGACTGCCACAAGGGGCGGTGGGTACCTCTCGACTACCTGGCTCTGGAGGCAAACAGAGCTTGCATTCCTGGTCCTGTGGAACTGTAATAATCAGTATTACCCAGAAAAGAGCTCATACCCTAATTTTTGCAGCTGCTGCCAGAGGACACGTCTGTAATACCGGCCTCTGGCAGCCAGTGGGGCTTACACCTGTAGGTCTCACAAGACTGTAACCAAAGGAGAAAGAGTTCTTAAGTAGCTACCACTCCTCAGGGCACAGCAAGAGGTAGCAGACCCAGAAGCCTGTCTCTGGGAAGAAGTGCTTAGTCATTCAGCTGTGTCCGACTCTTTGCAACCCCGGGGACCGTAGCCCTCCAGGCTCCTCTGTCCATAGGGATTCTCCAGGCAAGAATACTGGAGAGAGTTTCCATGCCATCCTCCAGGGGATCTTCCCAACAATGGAACCCAGATCTCCCGCATTGCGGGTGGATTCTTTACCATCTGAGCCACCAAGGAAGCCCAAGAATACTAGGATGGGTAACTTAGCCCTTCTTCAGGGGATTTTCCCGACCCAGGAATCAAACCAGAGTCTCCTGCATTGCAGGTGGATTCTTTACCAGCTGAGCTACCAGGGAAGTCCCCTGGGAAGAAAGCCTATATCATCATGGATGGGCCTGAGGGGCAGGCTTCTAATTAAGCACACATCCAGGGGCTGACTGTAGCCCTTTGCAGAGACCTTGGAGGACAGGCACTGCCTCTAGGCTTTTCTGCTGCTGTGCTCCAGGGAGCCGGTGTCTCCTGGACGGGAGCTCTCCACTTGGCCCCAGCCTTGGCTTTTGCATCCAGTGCCCCAGTTTTGCAGTTGCTGCCCAGGGGATGCCCTTTGACCACCTGGCTCTGGTGGACAGCGGGCAGGGTGCTTGCATTCATGGATCCTACAGGATTGTGACAAATCAAAGAGCCAGTTCTTGGAAAGCAGCCAGCCTGGGGACTGTGCGGACAGTGGACTGATGCCGCCCGACCCCCCATACCCCAGTCTCTCTGTGAAGGAGGTTTCTTGGCTTGTCCTGGAGCTCTGGCCCAAGGGGCAGGTGTGAGGTCCCCCACACAGCTAGCAGACTCTGGAGCGGCTCTCAAGCAATGCGGGCTGTGGGTGCCATCTTGGCAATCTCCTTCTGTCTTGCTCCAACTCCCCAGTATCTCCCAGAGAGAGCTTATACAGTTGTTTGGAGCTCCAATTGTTGTGACTGCCAGATCACCTGGCACTTACGATCCCACAAAATAAATGTATATATTTTCATACTTTAAAAAGCCACTGCCTGAGGGGTCTGGCTTCTAAACAGTCTGAATCTAGATGCTGAGATCCTCCCCCTAGAAACACTGACAGGTCTTGCCACATCCTCTATTACTGAGAGTCACTAAAATTATAACAGGCTGCTTGGAGAAGCACAGAGGTTTGAGAGACAGCAAAGCATCGGGGCAGGGTTGAACAACAAGGTTCATCTCCTACACGAGGCCACTCCTTCAAGGCTGGGAGAAGTGGTTGTATCATCCACTGTATAGAAGCCAGCACGGAGTGTCAAGCAAAATGAAGAAACAAATGAAAGAAAAAGATAAAATCTCAGGGGAAAAAAAAGAACCTTAATAAAATGGAGGTAATAGGAAAAGAGTAACAGGATAAGCATCTCCAAACAAGGGGTGAAGATGACAGGGCCAGCTGACAAGAACCATCTTTCTTGACAATTTCCTCGTCATCCCCATCTGGAATGCGGGTATTCAATATCCTGGGATAGAACAGATCCTGGGACAATGAAAAGCCCTGATCAGACTTCTACTTCTTTGAGATTAGCTTGAGGTATCATCTGGTCTGCTTTCCCGGGAGCTCTCTGGTTTCCACAAAGGAGAGCCAAGTGTATTGCAGAGGGAGTGTAGGGGAACTTTATAACGATAAAAGGGTCAATCCAACAAAAGGACATAACATATGTAAATATATATGCAGCCAACATAGAAGCACTTAAATATATAAAGCAAGCATCAACAGATCTAAAGGGAGAAACAAACAGCAATATAATGGTAGGGTATTTTAAAATCCCACTTACATCAATAGACAGATGATCCACATGGAAAATCAATGAGGAAACATCAGCCTCAAATGACACATTAGCTCAAATGAGATTAACATACAGAACATTCCATCCAAAAGCAACAGAATACACATCCTTCTCAAGTACACATGAAGCATTTTCTAAGATAGGTAATATGTTAGGTCAAAAAATAAGTCTTAATAAATTTAAGAGGGCTAAATTCATATCAAGTATCTTTGCCAGCACAATGGTATGAAACTAGAAATTAATTACATGAAGAAAGCTGGAAAATTAAAAAATATGTGGAGATTAAACAACATAGTACTAAAAAACCAATGGATCAAAGAAGAAATAAAGAGAAAAATTTGAAAATACCTTCAGACAAACAAAAGTGGAAATATACCAAAATTGGGGGGATGTTGCAAATGCAGTTCTAAGAGGGAATTTCATAGCAATAAATATTTACTTCAAAAAACAAGTCTCGAATAAACAACCAAACTTTACACCTCAAGGAAGCAGAAAAAGAAGAACAAATGAAACTCAAAGTTAGTAGAAGGAAGGAAATAACAAATGTTACAGTAGAAATAGAGACCAAAATGACAGTACAGAAATTCAAACTTAGAGCTGGTTCTTTGAAAAGATAAATGAAATTAACAAGTCTTTAGCTAGACTTAACCAAGAAAAAGAGGACTCAAATAATATCAGAAATAAAAATGGAAATATTACAAATGATACAGCATAAATACAAAGGATCATAAGAGGCTGCTACGAAAAATTATACAACAAACTGAACAACCTAGAAGAAATGGATAAATTCACAGAAATATACAACCTATCAAGACAAAATTATGATTAAATGGAAAATGCAAACAGATCAATTACTAGTAAGAAGATTGCATCAGTAATCTAGAAAGATGTCAACATCACTAATCATCAGGGAAATCAAAACTACAACAAGATATCACTGCAAACCTATTAGAATGGCTACTATCAACAAGACAAGAAATAACAAATATTGGTGAAGATATGGAGGAAAGGGAACACTTGTGACTGTTGGTGGGAAAATAAATTGGTGTAGTCACGATGAAAAACAGTTGAGAGGTTCCTCAAAAAACTAAAAATATAACTACCATAATACCTAGTAGTTCCACTTCTGGGTGTTTGTCTAAATAAAACACTAACTCAAAAATATATTTGCACCCCTATATTCATTGCAGCATTATTTAACAATAGCCAAAACATGGAAACAACTGAAGTGTCTATCAGTGGATGAATGAATAAAGAAGTTATTTGGTGTGTACACTTATGCTTGGAATGCAAAACTGTGACAGAAATAACAGAAATACACTCCACGCCTCAACCCCTGCATAAGAGCTATGGAGTCCTTCACCCCAAGTGGCTGAATCCATGGCATATGATTGGAATTCATTTATAATCTATCTAAAACAATCTAGAAGTATTTTTTAAATGTATACAGCAAAGGGTAATGCCTAACTACTTTAATTCTACCACATGAACTTGCAGAGTGGTACAGAAATTTGCTGTATGACTATTTCCACTTTGTGCCAGTATATAAACTCTTCATCTCTCCATTGATAGCTCATCATGAGATTACATGATCACTTAACACATCAGTTCTTCAAAGGGGGCAATTTCAATTACATGGAAGCCTCCCAACATTGTCATTAACCAGGAAACATAGTAGGCGGCAAAATCCCAGGCTAGATGTTCATACGGAAGAACTAATGATTACCTCCAAAGTCCAATTTCCTTAATTATAGCATCACATTCAGTAAAGTTAAAGCTTTGTCAGCCATCTCTGTGTTTATGGGGGAAAGGAATTTGTATCATTCAAAATTGACATGTTGTACAAGGGAAGGTTATCATCAAAGCGGAATGAAATAGATAGCACTGCAGTCTTCCTTTTTAGAACAACACATTCTCCCAAAAGAGAGAAAATAAACAGAAGGGTAAATCATCTCTGTTGTTACATTATTTCTAAATTCTGCACTCTTGTGACACCCAAAAAGGAATGCGCTCCACAGAGTGTATACTCAAACATGAAGCAGCTTGATTGCCAGTCCTGACAACTGCATAAATTAATGACAACTCTCCATCAAGAAAAGATCTAATTTGATGACGCTTCAGAACAATGTCTAAATGTTTTTGCAATACCCAGATAAGATGTAACAAATAATTTCAGCTAGTGCCTCTTAGGCTAGATGTGACCAGCTATGACCTAAATGAAAGAAATACTCTTGTTTTCTGTGATTATTTCTCCTCTGAAGGATAAAATAAATCTAAATCTAGATCTTTTACAAGATACACTATTAAGCGGGACTCAATACTGCCTTATAAAATGGAGAAGGTTGACTCGTGGAGTTGAAAAGTAGTGAAGAGATGCAAGTGCTCAGTCGCTCTGTTGTGGCCGACTCTTTGCGACCCCATAAACTGTAGCCCTCCAGGCTCCTCTATTCATGGAATTTCCCAGGCAAAGAATACTGGAGTGGGTTGCTGTTTCCTTCTCCAGGGAGAAGCGCATGAGAAAGGGAAAGGAAGTACATCCTACTGACAATGATGGGAGAGAAGAAATTACCCAATCTCTCCATGTTAGTACCAGGTGACCCTGTCACTCAGCTGACCTGTATTTCCTTTCCAGGTTTGTGAAGGGAGTGAGGAAGGAGAGAAATATTTGCCAGGGAAAGATTCTAGCTAACATAGTCTTAGATAGTACAGTTCAACAGAAAATGATATCAGCCTGAATCTGAAGAGTCTTGAGTCCTATCTCAGCTTCACTACTGATTTTCTCCGTGGCTTTGGAAATGCCCCATGCCTCCCGTTCTCCATTTTATCATCTGTAAAATGGACCATCTCTAAACTACTCCTCTCCAGAAAATGTACATAGTAGCGCAAATGATTTCTAGAAAAAGCTATGCAAAGAATATTATTCAAGCTAAGTGATGCTCACCAAGAGAAAACTGTGTCCACCTCTCTATTTGCATTTATGATTTGATCATATATTTTTAATAATAAAGTCATAAGCTAAATTGGCCAAGAGGCAAATGAGTCACTCTAAATGTTCCTAAATAAACTTGTATTAGAATCACTTTTTCAGGAGGGAAAAATCAAACAAGTTTTACGATCCATCTCAATTTCTCTTTCTAGAGTCCCACACTTGCCACCATCTTCCTAGTTACAACAAGTCACTGTCACACCTCAAGTGTGAACCAGCCAGTATGGTTCACGCTAGTTTCTCTGCCTTCTCTATAACAGCCCTTGACAAAATATCTTTAGAGGGGAGACCTCATTCCCCACTTCCACATAATCCTAGAATGTGCTTATGTCTGACTTTCCCCTCTCCCCAAATTCTTTCCCAGCTTCTCCTGCAGAATCCTCTTTCAGCCTTCCTCGGGATGTCACCAGCCCTCCCTCAGCACACACCAAACTATCCCCTTTGCTGCTCACCCCCAAAATGACAGAATCCATCCCATGTCCTCCATACAGAACTGTCTCTGGAGTCCACTGGTATTGATGGAGTCTTCTGCAGACATTCCATGGGGTTGCAAAGAATCAGACACAACTGAGCGACTTCACTTTCACTTTTCTGCAGACTTAGTCTCAAAGAAAGAGTGTATTCTTTGTGGGTGGAAGGGTGCGATGAGCTCAGCTCATCTCTCTACGGCAGCGTTGCTGGGTTGAGGGCAGAGAGTACTCTAACTGAAAATACAGCTGTTCTCCATTATAAGTCATCACGTTCTAGAGGTCACCTGGGCCTGTGGATCTGAAGCCTGACCTCTCTACCTACACTCAACCTAGGAAGCAGTTCCTAAGACTGCTTTTACAAGGCCAACTCTAACCCAACGTCCAGAGTCTTCCCCCCGCCACATTATCCTGAAAGCGCTCTTGCTGCTTTCCAGGATCACTTTTCACCTAGACAAACTCGTATTAACTCCTAGAGACAACAGAGGTGTGGACTGTAGACAGTTGACTCCAGCTCTCCTATCACCAAATTTCTGCCTCTGTCGTGGGGAAAGGAGCTTCAGTGCTTCCACCAATGAATCATGTGTGTGTTTCATAAGGAAGCAGATGACTCAAGTTACATGAATATATAAATTAATTCCCCCCAAAGACCTAAAATGGAAAAAAAAAATCTGTGAATTCTCACAAGTGTACCTGGTGAATGGAGAGCCCCAGGGGGTTCAGCAAGGGTGGGAATGGGAATCTTGGGACCCTACGTCCACGGTATCTCATTACGCCCTGCCTGCCTGAGCTCAGAAAAGACTCTCTCTTGCTAATCTTTCATCTTCCCCATCACCAAAATGATGAGTCAGATTCACTGTCCCTAAGTTCCCCGCCAAGACAGACACTCAAGGATTTCTATCATACTCTTTTCTTCCATAAACAGCTAAAGCAACTGCTTCATTTTACCTTACCAGCTCACTTTTTGGTAGTCAGATTTCCAATGGTAGCCCAGAATTTTTTCTATATACACTAAGTTGGGAAGCAACTTTTCCTCATTATTAAAAACTTCCACAATAAAATAATATGGAAATGTAACTTAGAGATAGTAACCCATTATCTTACTTCTCTTGTGAAAATAAGTTAATTACAGCTTCTTTCACAATTTTATACGACAAATGTGTATTAGTTTTACTATTAATATTTTAATAAAAACAGATTTACATTAAATAGACTTATTACAAAATTGTCTTTGTGTTTAGAAATCCTTTCTTGTCAGCAAGTATAAATCTCTCTCTTTCTTTCTTATCAACTGCATTAGATTCCTCTGTGGATCTGTACCATAATATGGGCATCCTTTTAATAAAATTTTTTGTACGATTTCCTAATCACAACTTCCTAAACACACAGTATCTTTATACATGTAAATGACTATTATAGAATAATTAAACCAAGACGGAAGCTTACCAACTTATTTTAGGTTGTGTTTTGGTTTATTCATAAACCAACATGTCAGCATCCATCGTTTAGTCAAATATGGCACAACACACTGTCCTGGAGGGCAAATAAGAGGTACCCGGAATGTAAGTTATTGTATATGATAAAACCTAATTAGCCATTTGCCTCAAAATGATTATATCTCTTTTAAAATGTCTGCCTCCTTTGTTTGCTATAAATATTCATTTAGATACATAAAATATACTAAGCAGCATTTTGTCTGCATCCCATCAAGCAAACTTGCTGAGGCGTGAGGGCTGTATAAGCAGTGGGGCAGAAGACCATGCTATTACATGGATAAATGCTCTCGAGTCACTGAAGCAAGACAAAAACAATCACGGGAACATGGACTTGGAATACGCTGAAGCAACCATGTTTGGGGGGATGGGGGGAAAAAGGAGAGTTGCTCATAAATAAGAAAAATACAGATGTCACAATATGCCATAAAATTTAGTGTGTTTAGTCTGATTCAGACAGATTGTTACTGTTATGCTATCTGCCTATCAGATATTTTAAGTTCATCAAGAAGCCATGGTCAGTTAACAGACCTACATAATGGAATGTTTTATATGATGATTTTCTTTTAATCACCCAGAGGTCTAATAGGGTGGTTGGCCTGCTTCCCTAATAAAATTTAAATAGCTTTGCCTCAGGTCAAAGTGAAGTCGGCCATCCTACAAGGAGTTCATCTGTGACATCCATAATAGCTGCCCGGTCTCAAGGGACCATTTGAGGTTACTGCTTCTGTCGGAAAATAAATAATCACACACTCACACACACACACACACACACACACACACACGCACCACAAGCAGCAGTTTCCTAGCCAAAATGAATTTCAATCCTAGTATATGTCTTTGTATTTAAGGCCTGAGTAAGCAGACTAGCCTCATTCTACATCTTCCTGGCCCAGCACACTGCCTGACTCCCTCCTCGCCTACTGCAGAGTTCAGAGGTTCGCCGTGGACGGTACACAGCCAGAGGCCGGCACTTCGGCACCTCTCTGCAGGCCCCATTCTCATCCCCTGGGCTACAGCCTGACTGTCTAGTGGATCTGCGGCCTCCCTCCCATTTTCTACCCCCTCATTTCATCCATGCCTCTACTGTACTTTCTGCTTGACTTTTACTGGTGTCTTCAGCCTTGGGCCCATTCTCCAATGCTGAGCCCAGATCCCAGGGCGTAAGGCCCTTCAATGGGAGGAGATTGAACCTACACAGTTGATAGGCCTTTAACTGGTAATTACACGTGGCACACACATGCAAGGGCACACACACATACACATGTTAATAAATGTATCTAACCATGTATGGGTAAACCTGCCCAGTTACTTTTACAAGTAAAGCTCAAAAGGCTTCCCAGGACTTGCTTTCTCTCCCTACATATCTTTAGGTCCATTTTCTCTTCGTGGGTAAACTTACTGTACACACAGGTATTCAGGGGAGACGACCATGGCAGCGCTAGTCCTTCAAGATCAAGCCCAGGAAAAAAACATCTCTGCCTCATCCTTGAATTCTCAGGCGTACATTTGATTGTAGTTTACTGGCTTTCAATCTGTCTCGTGACATTCCCTGAACCAAATGTTTTCTGGCCAGAAAATCGTAAATACTGATGCCTTCCAAATGCACCTGAAGCACAGGTTAAGGACTGGAGAGAACCTCCAGAGATTCTGTAGATTTACTGCTGGAAGAAGAGAGAATGAATGTGGGGCGAATGATCAAGTACCCGGACGTTAAGATAACCAAACCAATTGCTTCATATTTTTGCAATTATATAAATTAAGCAGTTCAATCAAGAGTTTCAAACGACTCACAGGCTCAGATACTAGGAAGCCTTAGCAATCATCACGTAGCATCTGGCTATTTAAAATGTGCTTCCTGGACCAGCAACAATAGCATCACCAGGAAACTTTTAGAGTTGCAGCATCTCAGACCCCCTGGCCCTGCTGAATCAGAATCTGCAGTTTAAACAAGCCCTGCAGTATATACAGTAAGGCTGAAAATGAATGATCCAAATTTAACTCTCAGCTTACAGATATGGAACCTGGGATGAGGCAGATGAAGATCCCGGCCCAAAGTCATTCATCCAGTAAGTGGGATATTAGAATCCAGGTCTCTTGTCATATGTGGGAGGCTTTACTCCAAATTGACACTACTTTGTACTGTCAACTTTTCAACCAATCAAAATTATATTTTCAATGATGTATCTGTTATTAAAACATACAAATCAGGAAAGAAGTCAGCATAGCATAATGGTTCAGAAGTACAGCTCTGAAATCAAAGAGGTCTGGATTCATATCTCAGCTCCAGCATTTATTACGTCAGAAATTTGGGGAAGTTATTTGACTGCTGTAAAATGTAGCATCTCAACGACCTACCTTACAAAATTATTGCAGGAATTGATAAAGGCGTATATATAATCATATTTCCCTGCTCAGACAACAGCATTTTTCAGAATTTCTTCTTGAAATCCTCCTAAGGATGCACCCTCTCTCATGGCTAGTGAAACCACCATAGGTCACTGGGGCATAGGACATGTTACAAAACTGTTACAAAACAGTTATGAATTGCCTTAAGCAAAGCAAATCCATCTGTGCATCTTTCCAAGCTACTTCAAAGCCGCCCGACCATCTAAAGTCAAACTTCTCTGGATTAAATAGGCTACAAGGCTGAAGCCCAGCAAGTGTCTCTTTTAACCTCTAGCAGATTTTCACAGCCCAGTGGCAAAGTCCTCCCAAACAACATTTCTGATGGGAGGCTGACAGACTTCTAACTAAAGCAGTTCCAATGTGCCACTATAATAACCTACTTCTTTTGATTGCATTTATTTTTAATGATTATTTTCCCTGCGTGCCAATCCAACCTGTGCTTCCAGCCCAGGAAGAGGGGGGGAGGGGCGGAAGGCAGGACCGAGAGCGATGTCTTGGGCTGCAGTGCCACCTAGAGGTGCCGCGGAGGAACTGACGCACTGCTCCAAAGAGCAGGGGCCGCTGTCGAAATAAACTGCGACCTTTCTCCCTCTGCATAGGGTTGGGTAAAATAACTGAAATGAGCCCCAGGAATAAAATAAAATATAATATAATATATAATAATTATATATAATATAATAAAAATATAATAAAACAATCTTAAAATATATAATAATTTTTCACTGAACACACCCAAGGTGGTCCTATAGAGGGAGAGCCTTTAAGGAATGGTTCTGAGGAGCTCTTAGAAAAGAAAAGTTTTCAGTATTACAACAGTTAGATTTGATTTGCAGCTTGAATTGCATAGACGGAAAAATCATTTGGAAATGGATTGTTACAGAAGTCTGAATAGGTCTATCTGGTCAGAACTACACTTCGATTGCAAAACTGAAATTTATTCAAAAGTTATTCAGGCTCAAATCAGAAGCCAAGGAGTATTGTGGAGATAGAAAAAAGGACAAGACTGATGATGTCTTGATTACTGGAGTTCTGCAAGTGACAGAATTTGACAGGTGCATCCCTAAATGTCATTATTTCAAGGGCAAAGTCAAAAGTTTGTTGTTGACAAGGTCTTTGACTTTCTCCTTAGGCAATGTCAGCTTGTACACAAACACAAGCCGTTTTAAATAAACCTGAAGAACTTGTATTTCAGGAGGACGTTATTTCCAAATGATTAGTACAATGAACACAGAAGTTCAGGGAAAAGATAATTTGGGCAGGCTTTGGGAGAGGTAATGATTTAGTCCACATTACTAATGGCACTTGCAATGAAAGAGGGGCAAAAACCTGAGATGAATCATTCAAGGGCTTGGGGATTTTCAGCTGCAATCTCTCTGTGACATTTTAAGCCAGGAATGATGGGCTGTTCTTTGAATTTAATGAGCACATGTACATTCAGGAACACATCCCAGGACCACAGGCTGTGTGGCTCCCTTCGTTTGCATCACTTCTCTGCGATCAACAAACTTGGGGTTTTGAAGTTGAAAAGACAAGAAAGCAAAGAAACAAAAAAGGGGAGAAAAAAGTTATTTTGCAGTGCAAAAAGCCTATTACCCTTCTAGTACAAAATTCAAAATTAGGCAAATTATCAGTTCCACTCACTGGAAGAGGGCTATTTTGCTAAGGGCAAAACAGCACAGTTAAAATAACTGTTTACATTTTTGAGTACTTACAACGGTCCTGGTGCTATCTGAGGGCTTTACTCATTTAGTCCTCAAACCACCACGCATGGTGGATACTATCACATTTCCATTTTACAAATGAGGACAGTGAAATCCAGAGAGGTAAAATAAAGATTAAAACCCAGTTATTCTGACTCCAGAGTATCTATTCTTAAAAACCATGCTATTAGGCTATCTCATTAAAGAACATTTTCTATAGGACAACACAAGACACTACTGCTTTTTCCTGTGGGATTTTTCAGGACGGTGCCTCTTGATGAGTTGATGAAAGTCACTGCCTTCCTGGACCATTCCCACTGCCTCTCTGTAGGTTTCCTTTCCTGCTCATTGCCCATTCAGGTCAGACCACCTCACTAATAGAAGAGGCCATAACCCTGTTAGTGTTCAGGACCTAGTGGCTTTGCCTCTTGGATCCTTCTCTGGCTGGAGCTGAGCCAGCCCATTCTTCAGTCACCCCATGAGGAATTTCCTTTTCCCACCCAGAGTCCACATGCACCCTCCCCTCCCAGGCCTTGGGTGAAGGTGACTTTTCTGAAGTCAATTTGAGGTAGGTGTTCAATAAACAGTTGAATAGGATTAATGGAGGTATTTCCGAAGCTTAATCAAGCTGGAGGCGTTTTTCAATATTGATGGGGTTCCTGGAAGCTCTTCTAACCTCACCCAAGATCCCTGAAGGCTAAAGATAGAAAGTGGTCGATGGTCTACAGACAATCCCTGCTTTCCCTAAGATGCCCTCTGAAAAAACTGGACCACTGAAAAGCCTCAATAATAAGGATTTTTACTGGTTAAAAAAAAAAAAAAATCAGCCAAGAAAATAAAACTTGCCTGCAAATGTCATTAAACTGAACACTTTGTTATAGATCCTTTCCAGTGAGCGTGAAAGGAAGGTCATTTAATTGTAACCCCGAGAAACTGCCTCTGTTAATGTAACATGTTCAATTGGTTTAATTATTCAGTCTTATGCTATCAGAATATGATAAAACCTAAATTATCGATGCAGTTGGGGAAAAGGATAAGTAGAGGGAAATGAAATTCCCAGGCACATCCCTAATATTAATTCCACTGAACCGTAGCTTGTTCTCAGGTTCAGAAGTATTGAATGAATGAATGAGCGAATGAACCAACAAATCAACCTTTGAAGAAACAAGCGAATGAAGAAACCAAGATGGCCAGGGCCAATCAAAGGTAAAATGTCACCACAGAGAGAACCAGTAATACATCTGCGCAATGGACAACCACGTAGACCACTCCTTCCTTGTGCCTAGGCAGGGTCTGTGGCCAGGAGACGCATGTTGTCTAGTGACCTGGCTGGCCAGGCCAGGAGTCAGCTGGCTCCGGAAGGCTGAGTCCCACAGAGCCAGAGGACATGCATGGCATCATGTCCAAGAGAGAGAGCACCAGAGATGGAAGCCAGAGGAGCCTGTCTGAAATGGGTTTTCAGGACAAAGGAGGCTGGTGGTGGGTGTTGGGAGTCAGGAGAGAGCCAAGGTGAGGATCTAAGAGGCCAGTGAGTCAAAGGAGATTGGTCCAAGCACATTTGACTAGATGAGTGGGATCGCTATTAGTGCCAGCACTGAAACCACAAGAATTTTATTTGTTTGGCCGGCCTTTCTTTTTGCTTTGTGTTTATTTATTCTAAATAGGAAATACATGTACATTAAGCAAATCTCCAAAAAGGTTCCAAAGGGTATACTAAATGATAATCTCATTTTCACCCTTGGCTCCCAGTTCCCCAATTTTCCTCCCTTGAATTTCTTCTGGGTCCTTCCATAAGTAGATTGTACATATATAAGCATAAATGCATTTACATCGTATGTATCACAAATCATATCATATTATGCTTATCACTTCTTTATCTTTCTTTTACATTTACCAGTACATCTTAGAAATGGTTCCATAAGGATATGGTTCATCCTGATGACTGAATAATATTCCTTTGCACAGACCCACCAAAATTAATCCTGTTAAAATGTCTATTTAGCTCCTTTGTAAACTTTGCTATAACAGATAATGCTGCAGTGATGGACATGTTGGGTGCATGTGAATATATCTGTAAAAGCGAAAACAGATAGGTTAATAAAGTTCATTTTAAATTTTGATAGGTATTGCCAAATTATTCTCCAAAGAGGTGATACCAATTAATATTTCAAACCATACTCTGGTATCCAAGACATCTGGGTTTGGAGTCTGATTTTGATGGAGCAGGTTTTGATGGAACACCTACTAACATGCAGACAAACTTGTCCCTCAAAACAAGCAGAAACTTGCTCTTCTACAGTGCTATTATTTATCAAAGAAAAGTTGGTTAAATCGTTTTTCTAAAGGTATATGACAAACCTAGGTATGTCAATCTGCTACTCACAAGCTGTGCGACCTTGGGTAAATGATAACGTACCCAAGAGAGGTCCTCAGGTTTCCCAAAGAATTTGTCAAAAAGTTGGAGTCATTATCTTCTAATCCTTCCAGTCCTCAGTCTGCAGTACCTCATAATATGGTAAAAATTCAGATGTCCCATAGGCAAAAGAAAAGCAAAAGTCCTGGCTCATGAACATGCATTAACATAACTGGCACAAAAACCAGAGTCACTATGGGTCCCCTCCTCTCTTATAACCAGCTCAACTCTTCATATGAAACAAGAGCTAGGGAAATGGTCACAACTTAACTCAAGCCAACCCAGTAGGAATTTACCATGTACAAGAGGAGCTGGGAAGGTGTGACGCTGGAGCCGTGTGTGTCCCCAGGAGCTGGTGACCTCTGCACATTTCCCCCTTGAATCCCAGCTAGAAGTATTTTCAGCCAGAATTTTCTTACCCTCTACTCTCCCATTTCTTCATCTTGGCAAAGAACCTCAAAACAACTCCAAACAACTCTCAATACTACTGTTGTTCTTTCAGTGGTTGAAAATTCTGGCCTCAGTTCTCGTTGAGGCTGATCTCAACGATGGCCTGCTTCCAGAGACTTACTAACATTTCCTCTCCCCACAGTGTTTCCTGCTATCACTTCCTGCGTAGAGAGTGTAACACACAGATGTCACCATGGATGTCACCTGTCCTCAGCTGCTGTTCTGAGAAGTGGATAAACCTGTGAATGGGATGGGGGAATCACTAAGGTTCCTAACAATACTGCTGGACTCTGAGTGCCTGAAAGTAATAAACTCTTCTCTGCACCTCTTTGGTCCTCTCTTCCCCACCATGCATGCTTCTCAAAGCTTCTAGCTCTAGCAGGAATTCTGGAGATGTCTGAGGACTGTGTTTATTTCCAAGGGTAACTGGAACAAATGACCACAAGCTATGTGACTTAAAACAACATATATGTATTCTCTCTCAATTCTGGAGGTCCGAAGTCCAAAATCAAAGGGTTGACAAGTCCAGGCCCTCTATAAAGGCTCTAGGGGTAAATCTGGTCTATGCCTTCCTCTTAGTTTCCGGTGATGCTGGCCATCCTTATGGTCCCTTGACGTCGCAGCTGCATTGCTCTAATCTCAGAGTCCGTCATCACATACTATCCTCCCTGCCTGCCAGTCTGCCTTCTCTTCTGATATGCACGCCAGTCACATGGGACTAGGAGTCACCCTAGTCAGGTATGACCTCATCTTAGTTTGAATATAACTGCAGAGACCTTATTTCCAAGTCACATTCACCAATACTAAAAGTTAGAATTTCCACGTATCTTCTGGAGGGGATACCATTCAACCCACAACTATAATTTAATGGAAAATGCAAGTACATGAGCAAGTTCATACTTCACAGAAAGAAAAAGGAAGGAGGAAGGAAAAGAAGAAAGGAAAAAACTGAGTTTTTCTTAAGATACGCATGATAAGAATGTAACATAACTTATGTATCTAAGTATTACATAAGGAGGAAAAAAGGCCATTTTAACTTGCTTTTCTGAATTTATGTCCTGCAGAGTCATTATGTGATTTGTAGTCCTTTATATAACTGACACACATGAACAGCTCTTTTCCTCTAAAACTGGGAGTTAATTTCTTCTTTTGCTTACTAGCTTGCTTATTTAAAAAAAAAAAGAAAAGAAAAAATTACCTGACAGTGAGTGCTTTGCATTAAATACCGTGAGTATTTTAGGTTAAGGTCTTGTTTTAACGGGGAAGAAATTACTTCTAAGCTTAACAGGGGCTTTCCTGGTAGCTCAGTTGGTAAAGAATCCACCTGTAATGCAGGAGACCCCAGTTCAATTCCTGAGTTCAGGAAGACCCACTGGAAAGGGGATAAGCTTCCCACTCCAGTATTCTTGGGCTTCCCCGGTGGCTCAGCTGGTAAAGAATCCACCTGCAATGCGGGAGACCTAGGTTCGATCCCTGGGTTGGGAAGATCCCCTGAGAAGGGAAAGGCTACCCACTCCAGTGTTCTGGCCTGGAGAACTCCATGGACTGTATAGTCCATGGGGTTACAAAGAGCTGGACATGACTGAGTGACTTTCACACACACACACACACACACACACACACACACGTGCTTAACAGGGGAGTCACTAACAATAGGGCCTCTAGTTGTCCTTCTTTCCTTCTGGACCTGAAACGAAAGCCCCCACATGTCTTGTGCCTTTACCTCCACACTCAAAGAGAAACAGAAGGAAGGAAGGGAGGGAAGGAGGGAAAAGCCAGCCCCCACACTCAGCTCCCAGTCCTGCAAAGGAGGAAGACGTGTGTTGACTTGAAGACAGGAATCCTGGGCTCCCCGTCTGGCTCTGAAACCACACCAGACCATCACAAGCTGTCCAGTTACCTCACGAATTAAATACAAAGTGCTTAGGATAGCTAATCTCTAAAATCCCTCTGAGCAGGGCATTCGTTCTATCCTAGGTATCCACTCACTGGATTAGGTCCATGGAGAGGTGAGTGTTTCTTCTGCTCACCATCCAGTTGAGAAATCATGAACTGGTTTTTAGAAGAACTTGAGAGCTTCTAATACTCAAGAGGGAGGGAGAAAAACCCTATGGAAAGCAGTCATTCTAAAACAAAAACAGCAAGGGACCTGGCCTGCCACAGGGCAAATGCCATTGAGATGACTCTGAATGTGAATCTGAGCAAGGGTCACATTACAGTCTTTTCCCTCCTTCCAAGGAGTCAAAACAACAGAAAGATGTTTCCTATAATTTTTAAGACATATATATATATACACTTAATAATAATTAAGTAGTGAAATATTTTCTTCTCCAAAATCATCTGGACTCAGTAAATCCAGTATTCTTTAGTACATACATTGTCTGAGGCAGGGTGCTATCATGGGAAGACTCAGACCTAGGTTAAATCCTATCACTGCCCTTCAGGCCCTCAGTCAACTGAGCTAAATCACTCACCTTGGTTAAGCATGTTTCCTCTTCTGTTAAAACAGGAGTTCTTGAAAGGATACCGTGAGAAGATTTGTAGAAAGTTTGTGGGACACAGTATTTAGGAATACTCGTTTTTCTGACTAAAATGAGAAACCCATGTCCTCTGCACACCTTGCCCAATCTAAGTGAGCCGCAGTCTGGTTGACGCTCTACAGTACCCTCTGGTATCAGCTCCCGTTACGATAGCGCATCCGCACAAGGTCAGCCGAACGTGCTGTGATGTGTATTTTCAGTTGTTCATCTGTGTACTTGCCCGGTGCTCCCACTGAAATCCATCAAGTCTACAATCTCCAGAGTTATAAACTCTTCAAAGGACCACATCCATCTGAACAGCCTCTAAAGTGATAAGAGGCAGAGGACACACTAACCCGGTGGCTGGTGGAGACGCCCACGGGAGCACACATGCTCAGTCACTACACAGCTGGAACTTATCCATCGCTCCATTTCCTCCAGCGCAGAGGAGATGGCCTCTTCTGTGATCTTGTCAACTAAATGATGTGTTCCTCAGGAACAGGGAGCACACTTTTGTTTTCTTTCTGCCCAGCCTTTCAGAGAGCATCTCCTCTAATCGATGCTATGTGTTTAATTGGCCAACTCTATGCCAGAAAGTGAAAGAGGAGAGTGAAAAAGTTGGCTTAAAGCTCAACATTCAGAAAACTAAGATCATGGCATCCAATCCCATCACTTCATGGCAAATAGATGGGGAAACAGTGGCTGACTTTATCTTTCTGGGTTCCAAAAACACTGTAGATGGTGATTGCCACAATGAAATTAAAAGACGCTTACTCCTTGGAAGGAAAGGTATGACCAAACTAGACAGCATATTAAAAAGCAGAGACATTACTTTGCCAACAAAGGTCCATCTAATCAAGGCTATGGTTTTTCCAGTGGTCATTTATGAATGTGAGAGTTGGACTATAAAGAAAGCTGAGTGCCAAAGAATTGATGCTTTTGAACTGTGGTGTTGGAGAAGACTCTTGAGAGTCCCTTGGACTGCAAGGAGATCCAACCAGTCCATCGTAAAGGAGATCAGTCCTGGGTGTTCATTGGAAGGACTGATGTTGAAGCTGAAGCTCCAATACTTTGGCCACCTGATGCAAAGAGCTGACTCATTTGAAAAGACCCTGATGCTGGGAAAGATTGAGGGCAGAAAAAATAAAAATTAAAAAAAAAAAAAAAGATTGAGGGCAGGAGGAGAAGGGGACGACAGAGGATGAGATGGCTGGATGGCATCATCGACTCGATGGACATGGGTTTGGGTGGACTCCAGGAGTGGGTGATGGACAGGGAGGCCTAGCATGCTGCAGTTCATGGGGTCGCAAAGAGTCAGACACGACTGAGCAACCGAACTGAACTGAACTGAGCTGATGTCAGGTTGTGTTCATTTAGATAAACTTCATGTTTGAAATGATAAATGCTCATTTCCTATTTTCAAAAAGCATCTATGAATGTTTAAAAATCACTTCACATGCAAGTATTAAAATAGGTCTCAAAACGTTTGGTTCTGTGCTTCTATTTAGGTTCTCCAAATTAGAAGATGAAAAGGCAAACTATGGAAGAGTATAAAAGCATTCTTTTTTTTTTTTTTCCCCTGGGATGCTTTTTTAATTTTTTTTTATTTATTTATTTATTTTTTTTTTTCCCAGTGGCTTTTGTCATACATTGATATGAATCAGCCATGGATTTACATGTATTCCCAATCCCGATCCCCCCTCCCACCTCCCTCTCCACCCGATTCCTCTGGGTCTTCCCAGTGCACCAGGCCGGAGCACTTGTCTCATGCATCCCACCTGGGCTGGTGACCTGTTTCACCATAGATAGTATACATGCTGTTCTTTTGAAATATCCCACCCTCACATTCTCCCACAAAGTTCAAAAGTCTGTTCTGTATTTCTCTTTTTCTGTTTTGCATATAGGGTTATTGTTACCATCTTTCTAAATTCCATATATATGTGTTAGTATGCTGTAATGTTCTTTATCTTTCTGGCTTACTTCACTCTGTATAATGGGCTCCAGCTTCATCCATCTCATTAGGACTGGTTCAAATGAATTCTTTTTAACGGCTGAGTAATATTCCATGGTGTATATGTACCACAGCTTCCTTATCCATTCATCTGCTGATGGGCATCTAGGTTGCTTCCATGTCCTGGCTATTATAAACAGTGCTGCGATGAACATTGGGGTGCACGTGTCTCTTTCAGATCTGGTTTCCTCAGTGTGTATGCCCAGAATTCCTTTATAATATTTAAATCACTTAATAACTTACAAAGAAAAAAATAAAGGTACAAAATTATTGTGTTGTGGCAGTAGTGAGACTAATAACCCACCAAAGTACCAATCCACAGAAACTGTAACGTTGTTACTTTATTGGCAAAAGGATCTTTGTGGATGTGACTAATGACCTTGAGATGCAGAGGGCATTCTGGATTATTCAGGTCATCTCAACAAAACCACTAGAGTCCTCAGCAGAGAAGGAGCAAGGGAGGAAAGTCAGAACCAGAAAGAGATATAAGGCAGAAAAGGAAATTGAATGATGTCACTGCTGGAGGGCAGGGGGAGTGATGTCATGCCAGGAGCCTCTAAGGAGCTGGAAGCAATAAGGAACAGATCCTCTCTGCAATCTCCAGAAGAAATTCCATCCTGTCGACATTGTGATTTTAGTCCATGAGACCCACTTTGTACTTGTGGCCTCCGAAACTGTAAGATCACTTTATGCTGTTTTCAGTCATAGGGTTTGTGGCAATTTGTCAGATCAAGAAGAAAAACAAGACAAAATACATATAACATACTAATTATTGGGGGTGGGGGTTTGATACCAAAGTTAAGAGGTGTTACTCGTAAACAAACTAGAAAGATTAATGGATTAATTCTATTTACATTCTTTTTGAGTATTAGCAGAAAATAATCTTATCCATAGGCCTTGGGTAACTCACAGGAACTGAGAAGTCTTAAGAACCAGTGCAGATTACAGGTTACAAGCAGATACCAAGCAAGGGGAGCTCAGTCCTGGGGAGTATAGCCACAGCCATGCCCCAGAGGGTCCAGGGTCCAGCCAACACACTGTAGCATCCCCTCTACCATCACTGTGGGGTGAGTGATTTAATAACTACCTTTAAGTCTGTTTCACTCCTTTAGAGATAGCTACTAAGTCTAGGTTGTACACATAAGCCTGGGTTTTAGGAGATGCAGAGACGAATGTTTGTTCCTTTAAGTTTCTCTTAGGATCTGTGGAGTTCTGCTTCCCACTAACATCCATGGTGTGGGATTTCAGATAAAGAGGAAGGGTACTCAGATGCTGGTAGTATAGAAAGTGACAAATGGCTGTCAGAGAGTCTGATAACCTAAATTATATGGCACAGTATTTAATTAAGAAATTTAAAATTCTATTGTGAAGACCCATTTGTCTGTAGTAAGGAAAAACAGAGGCAGGTGATTAAAAAACTTTTGAATGAAATTCAAGTATCTAAATTAGAGAATATTGGAAAATTGTGTTCCATGTAATACTAATCCACCTCTTCCATCCCTCCCTTCCTCTTTATTTCCTCCCTTTCTTCCTTCCTCCCACCCGCCCTCCTTCCGGACACATCAGTTGAAAGTCCAATGAGCCACTCCCTGGAAATAAGGCTTACTAGAGATGCACAATCTGGGCGGATCTAGTGAGAGTGGGTACAGAATGTCTGTGGCAATATAGGCAGGGAGAGTGCACAGCACTCTCTCTTTCCCTACCTCTCCCCCTCCTTGCTTCCCTTCCTCCCTCTCTCCTTCTCTCTTTTGTTTTATAGTCCACGCAGTCTCCCACCAAGAGGCAGAAACAGAATAATCCTATGAGGCAGAATGAACAGCTAATCTAAACAGCAGGGCATGAAGGGAAGGAAGCAGGGCTCCATCAGCATGTGGAGGCAAGGACAGGGGAGCACAGCTGAGATCGAAACCGGGTCAGGCTCTCCCCATGTCTGTCCTCAGACAAAACGATGGTGTAATGGCACTTGATGATGACAGCTTTCTCTCTTTTTATTTTAAACGGACTTTTGTGGCGGTTCTTCCCCTTCAGTATTACTGAGATGTAGTTGACATGCATTGTTTAGGCTTGCAGTGTACAGCATAATGACTTGACTTACATACATAGTGAAAGTCTCATCACAAATTTAGTGAACATCCATCATTTCATTTAGATAAAAAATTTTAAAAAACAGAAAAAAGTTTTTCTTGTGATGAGAACTCCTACATCTTCTCTCTTAACTTTCATGGATAGCATTCAGCAGAGTTAGCTGTATTTAGATTACAGCTTTCTTAAGTCACATGGCTCCAATTTGGACCAGTATCCTTTTGCACCTGGCAAAGCCTCCCATCCTGGGATCTCCCTTCAGTATCTTTCTCGGAATGTTCCTGTGCTGAATCTCTTACTTCCTGTATTCTGTGTCACTTACTCTTCCTTTGTTGGAACAAGTTCTCCAAGAACTTCTTTTAAAAGCATATATAGTCTATGAAAGAGTTTTCTGAGATTGTGAATGTCTTGAAAATGTCATCATTAGTGACATTTTACTGACAGTTTGGCTAGGTACAGAATTAAAGGTTAGAAATGATTTTCTTTCAGAAATCTGAAAGCATTGCTTCACTGCCTCAGGCTTCTGGTTTCTCCATTGCAACATGCACAGCCATTCTCATTCTTGTTTCCTGATTTTATCTCTTCTTTTCTCTGGAAACTTGCAGAGACCCTAGGCATAGGGTCCTAAGAGACTTGTACTCTATCTTCATTCCTTCTTCTGATTTCTAGATAGGCTGTTTCAATCTAGCAACATGTCTTTTGGTTCTGGAAGTTTGTCTTGAGTATTTACGCCATCCTGATTTCTCTGCTGTTGCCTTCTGGAATAGCTATTTTAGAATGTTGGCCTTCCTTTCTCTCCTGCTTTCTCTTTGTGCTTTTCTTTCTGGAAGACTCCTTGAATCTGTATTCCAAATTCTAGTGTAGATAGTTTACTTTTTTAAACTTTTACTGTCATATTTCTAAGAGCTTATTTTTGCTCTATGAATGTTCTTCATTCATAGTACCTTGTTCTTAATTCATGGCTGCAATAGTCTTGTCTCTCTCTAAATATATTAATGATAGCTTTTTTTCTCTGCATAAGCTCTATCCCCCCCACCCAGGTTGATATTTTTCTGTTTATGTGCCCTCAATTTTACATGTTAGAGCCTTTCCATATAAATCCAGTGACCCTTCAGTTGTTCAGAGGAGCTAAAATCCTGATTGAAAGCTCCGAGTAATGGGAGCAACTTGCCAACTTTGAACTTTACTGTAGGGTGAAGAGGACAGGGCCTATTTCTTAGAAAGGGGTCTTTCCTCTTAGCTGACCAGTATTACAGGGAAAAGTCTTTCAGTCTCCGGAGGATAAAGGCATCAGTGTCCTGAAAGCTAAGTGCATATTATCAGCTTTTAGCACTGAGCACTCAGATAGTTTCACTTAACTCTCCTGCTTTTTGAATAGTACCAACACAGTCAACAGTGCCCAGCATAGACCCTAATCTAGCATCCCTCCCTTTCACTCCAGAAAATACATCTCCAGACTTTGGTCACAGTAGTAGTGGCACAGCATGGGAGAATAATATTTAAGAATAGAACTGCTTCTCAAACTGCTTCCCCCTGCCCACCTTCCCTTTAAACCCCCTGCTTCCACAAGCTCCTGAGCTTTGGGAGAAATCTGCAGTCTAAATCTAGATTGCTCTCAGCATTCCCCTACTACTGGCTTCAGATTCCATTTTCTTAGGCTGTTAGCTCATTTCCAAACTTTCTATCTGCTCTCCAGTTTCATAACTTTGTTGCTATTGTCTTCTGTCTTTGTGGGTTTGTACCTTTAAAAGAAATATCCATTTGACTCTAGTTTCAATGGAGTTTTAGAGAGAAGAAAAATGATATACCATCTCACCCCAGAAAACATTCAATATTTCTGATTCTTAACCCAGTAATCTTCAATCTTTAAACCTTCCTTCCTTCCTCAGGCCATGTTCGTGGCTGTTAGAGGGATGATTAAATCAGGTTAGTTTCAGAGCTGCAGTTTTAAGGCAAGAGTAGACTATACAACACATTCCTGCAAGGGCCAACACATTTTATCCTTAAACTTCATCACACTGATGGTCAAGAACTACTGGCCACATGCATCTTTTTCTTCTGTGAAATCTAGCTTGCTAACATATCAAACAGCATATATGGTGTGAGCACCAGACTCCCCTCGCTTGGAGCCTCAAGGGGTATGTATATATTAGCAGTAAGCAGTGGGTCAGAGGTGCAGGACAGAGTGGGGAACCAAGCCCTCCTTCCCACAGCAGGATTACAGGCGGAAGCAGCCCTGAGTGAGAGCTTATAAAAGACTAACATCTCTAAATCAAGTTTGGAGCTTTGATTGCTACATGGGAATTCTCATCTGAATGAACTACGTTTGCAGCTTCTCACTCAGAGTAGGGGTTCTTCCAAAACTTGGGGTCATGGACTCATTGGGTCTATGGATAAAAATCCTTATTTCTATCTCAGATGGGAAAAAAAATTACATGTTTTCGGTCAATGCCCACCAGAATGTAATCTGCTTGAGAATCTGTCTTACCCACTCCACTTCCCCAGTGTCTAGAATCACATCCAGGACATGGTCAAGCTCAAGAAACACAAGTGAATTAGTGAGGGAACAGTTAGGAGGGAGATCACCAAGGGCCTGAGAGATCATGCTAAAAAGTTTTGGGATTTTATCTGAGACAAAATATCTATTTCTGGAATAACCAATCAAGAAGAGATGATATTTGTGGGAAATTAAAGAACATTAATTTTACTCCTAAAACCACACTGGAACTACTCGTAAGACTCCCCGTGAAGAGATCTTTATCCAGCTCCTGAGTTGTATCCTGCTGCATAGCAATGGGAAGATGTGCCAGAAAACTGGGGTTGAAAAGTCTTTAGAAAGCCAAAATCCTAAGAACAGTGTGGGAGTCTACGAAAATATATTTCAAATGCCATGGAACATGGTTTATGCACTGCCACCCTGCAAGGTCAAAAGTTAAAGGATCTTACAACTAAATTTCCACTCTCTGAAATTATTTAAGAAATATAAATTCACAAATAAACCTGACACACAGATGCAAAAAAGAAATTTTTAATGGGTAATTATTCCTAGAATTTTGCACATGAAAATTTATCTTGCCCTGCAATTTCGAGTTGAAGCATTTGTACATACCTATTTTCCATTTTCAGCTATGAAGACATATCTTAACATCTAGATCCAGATAGAAGAGATATTATTTTTACTTTAAGGCTTGCAAAACAATATGCTTTGCTAGGGATGTATTCTCATTTTGTGGTGTTTTGGGTATATCCACTGGAGATCCCTGTTGACAGACTACATCCTAGTATTAACATAAAGGTTAGTTTCCATGTAGTTAGAAATCACCACCACCACATTTACTGTCATTTAGATTCAAAATCTTGGTCAGAAGTCTTTATATCATTAATCCCTTCAACTATTTCATCTAATCAGCCCTTAATGAATGGAAATCCTATACTTATAAGTACTCCACCCACAACTTTACATTTTAACTCCATGGGCCTCATTTTTCTTTGTGATTTCCTTCTCTTTTAATCCACTCTACACACTATCCTGGGAGGGATTGGGGGCAGGAGGAGAAGGGGACTACAGGGGATGGGTTGGCTGGATGGCATCACTGACTCGATGGACATGAGTTTGAGTAAACTCCGGGAGTTGGTAATGGACAGGGAGGCCTGGCGTGCTGCGATTCATAGGGTCGCAAAGAGTCGGACATGACTGAGCGACTGAACTGAACTGAACACACTATCTTATCCTATATGATAGCCCAACTTTGTGTCCATCGAAACACCAAGAATATATGTGAGAGGTTAATGAACTTCTGTCAAAATGAATCCTCTACAATGCCCCCATCCCCCAAGTCACATGGTAAATTTCAGGAGTTGTCATGTACTTATGGTAGTACCCAGGGTCCTGAACAAGACAAATGCAATCAATGGTGCTTCAAATTTTTCTTTCTTAATTGACTGGTCAAAGTGCCAGGTACTGTTCCAAACCCTTTTCATACATTAACTCATTTAGTCTTCATAACAACTCAATGAGAAAGCTACTGTCATCACCCCTATTTTACCAATGAAGAAGCTGGGATACACAGGGGTTATGCCCCTTGCTCATTGTTACCTGCTAGTAAGTACATGGGGCCAGGTTCAAACCAGGCAGGCTGGCTGCAGAGTTCATACCCATGGCCACTAAATATGCTGTCTCCTATTTATACTGTCCTTGTCCACTGTGTATGCATGTCTCCATGTATGTGCGCCTGCAAAAACTCTGCAAATCCTGCCTTAAACAGTTAATTTTTGAAGGTCTGTGTAAAGCAGAGGGGAAGCAGCAGCAAGCAGGGATAAAGCTCAGGGCATATGTCTAGCCGAACAAATATAAGAATAGTAAGGATGCTGACCAGTTGGAAAGGATGCTACACAAAAGATAGCAGGCGACATCATCCTGGTTTGGGGTCAAGAGGGTAAACTTCCTGAAGGAAGTGATGTTTACGCTAAAGCAAAAGGGGACTTCCCTAGTGTTCCAGTGGCTAAGAATCTGTGCTCCCAATGCTGAGGGCTCAGGTTCGATCCCTGGTCAGGGAACTAGATCTCACATGCTGCAACTAAGAGCTCACGGGCTGCAACTAAGACCTGGCTCAGCCAAATAAAAAAATAAATATTAAAAAAAAATACTAAAACAAAAGGATGAACAAAAGTTAGCTATCTGGGGGGCAGGGGGCAGGCAGTTGGGTGGGGGGGGTGGCAGGTCAGAGAAAGGAACTAACCCCTGAGATCATGAGGATGGCCAGAGCACATCCTGAAAATTTCCTACGACAGCCTCACTGTTCCTAACCATCACACTCCAAGCTGGTCAACTGGCTGAGATGAGAAGGCTATGCCACAGCACTGCAGACCACATGTTCATCCTCTTCTCACCCCGGCCAGAAAATAACAGTGTCTTAAGGCACGGTTTCCTGAAGGCACATCCTAGAACTAAAACTGCTTCAGAGATGCCTGCAGCCATGTTGAAAGGGAACACCCAGAAGGCCCAAGTAAGCATGCTGTACTGAATTTATAATGCAGAAAACATTTGTAGTTCCTTGGACATTTGCATTGCTATAAAAATTATACTTTATGGGATAATTATTAATGGTTTGAAGAGACATAAACAGCACAAACGAAATATAGCTGATACTATGAAAATGTAAACCATGTAAATCAAAACCATAAAACAATTACTCAATACTCAGAGGCCTACTTAATATATACATATGAAATTTCTTACACACATATGCAATAAAAGCCCACAAAAACCATCACTCTAAAGTCATTCACTGTACAAATATGAAAATAAATCTTTATCTTTAACCTCAGTTTTATCTTTAGCAAGAGGGTTGTGCGGTTTGGCTTTATGCAAATCACATTTAGTATTAAATAATCAAATGTCACATATGTCATATAAAGCAGCAAGTGGAAAAAAATAAATTATGAAAATGTATGAGGCTAAAAGTTAACAGTGAAAAATGTCTCCATATTCAATGTTCTTTTCCATGATGAAACTAAAATATTATCCAATGTATCAGGATACGATAAAAGAGTGTAGCATAATTGTGATTTTTAAAAGCTCTCAAAGGAAAAATTGAGCCAAGATGAGTTACTTGCACAGAACTATGCAAATGTATCGAATTAAGTCTAAGTTAAAAACATTAGATACTTTTGTTCTTACCAAAAATATTATTTAAACTTGTGAACACCTTCATGAAATCAAATTTTGGTAATAATCTTGATTTCCATTGCAAGGCAACAGAAAGAGCTTTTGTTTAAACAAGATTGCTAAGTGGAACTTTAAGTCTCTAATTTGGATTTTGTTGCAAAAAATATTTATCCAGGTTCAAATAGCTAAAGATGATGGCTTTGTCTATCAGAGGTACCATTGTAATCTAATCAGTTTGGGTAAGCTGGTGGTAAAACCCAGAAGCAAAGAACAAGATGATACTTCTATATCAAAGGTACATTCTTATATATAAAATCTAAGACAAATATTGACACTGTTATTACATGGAACTGTTTTAATTCAACAAAAAGGGATGTTCTTAGATTACTTAGTACAATAAGTAAGAACTATTCTTTCTGTTTTTCTCAGCAAGCTACTTGGCCTGGCCCTATGAACCAAGGTAAATTCAAGTCTCTGTCTGAGAATAACTTGATTGGTTCAGGTCACTGAAAACCAAAACCTGAATACCAGGCCTCAATGAGCCAGCCTGGGGTCAGGTGTTGACTCCTTCAGCTCCTGAAGACATTTTGGTGGGGAAGTCTGTGAGGCAACATAGCTTCCAGCAAGCAGGACCCACCAGGCTGTGTGCAAGAGTAAGTCATCAGTCACCTCAGACAAAAGACTCCGACTTACCTGTCCCTTAACCACAATACCCTTTCAAAAGAGATGACTTTCCAAAATGATTCAGAACATTCTATTCACTATTCATTATTTAAGCATGTGAATGCAGGGAGAGTTAGGAAATTTGCACTATATTGGAGATGATGCTTCTAAACCATGGAGAGATTCAGGCATGCACACTTTCACTTGGCAAGATGTTAAATCGTTCTAAGTACGAGTGTATTTTTTTTCAGTAAGTTCAGTTCAGTCGCTCAGTCATGTCCGACTCTTTGAGACCCCATGAACTGCAGCACACCAGGCCTCCCTGTCCATCACCAACTCCCAGAGTTTACTCAAACTCATGTCCATTGAGTCAGTGATGCTATCCAACCATCTCATCCTCTCTCGTCCCCTTCTCCTCCCGCCTTCTATCTTTCCCAGCATCAGGGTCTTTTCCAATGAGTCAGCTCTTCGCATCAAGTGGCCAAAGTATTGGAGTTTCAGCCTCATCATCAGTCCTTCCAATGAATAGTCAGGACCAATTTCCTTTAGGATGGACTGGTTGGATCTCCTTGCAGTCCAAGGGACTCTCAAGAGTCTTCTCCAACACCACAGTTCAAAAGCATCAATTCTTCGGCGCTCAGCTTTCTTTATAGTCCAACTCTCATATCCATACATGACTATTGGAAAAACCATAGCCTTGATTAGATGGACCTTTGTTGGCAAAGTAATGTCTCTGCTTTTTAATATGCTGTCTAGTTTGGTCGTAACTTTCCTTCCAAGGAGTAAGCATCTTTTCATTTCATGGCTGCAATCACCATCTGCAGTGATTTTGGAGATCAAAACAATAAAGTCTGCCACTTTTTCCACTGTTTCTCCATCTATTTGCCATGAAGTTGATGGGACCAGATGCCATGATCTTCGTTTTCTGAATGTTGAGCTTTAAACCAACTTTTTCACTCTCCTCTTTCACTTTCATCAAGAGGTTCTTTAGTTCTTCTTCACTTTCTGCCATAAGGGTGGTGTCATCTGCATATCTGAGGTTATTGATATTTCTCCCAGCAATCTTGATTCCAGCTTGTGCCTCTTCCAGCCCAGCGTTTCTCATGATGTACTCTGCACATAAGTTAAATAAGCAGGGTGACAATATACAGCCTTGACGTACTCCTTTCCCAATTTGAAACCAGTCTGTTATTCCATGTCCAGTTCTAACCATTGCTTCCTGACCTGCATACAGGTTTCTCAGGAGGCAGGTCAGGTAGTCTGGTATTCCCATGTCTTTCAGAATTTTCCACAGTTTATTGTGATCTATGCAGTCAAAGGCTTTGGCATTAATGAGATATAATTCACATACCATAATATTCACCATTTCAATATACAATTTAGTGGGCTTTAGTATATTCACAAAGTTGCACAACATTACCACAATACAATTCCATAACATTTTCATCATCCCCCAAAGAAACTATACCCATTAGTAGCCACTCTGTTTCTCCTTCACCAGCCCCGGGCAGTCACTTGCTGGTGTGTGATTTTTAAGTGAAACGTGACAACTTCCCTGCACATTATGTTTTCAGTAGTGTGTTGCTTTATATGTTCTCATCAGAACTTTTAACACAGAATTCAAACCATGAACTTTATAAGTATTCTGAGATTTAAAAATACCCTCTTCTATATATAAACTTTTTCTTTTGCAAAAATATTTTCATTCTTTATACATAAAAAATAGATTTTTCTGTCTTCACTGGAGTTTAAAACATTACTATTTTCCCCCTCAATTAAATTCCGTTCTTATATAAAAAGTGAGAAGAATCAATGCTCCAATATTTAAAAAGCATGAAAGACAAGAGTCTTTATTAACTGTGGCCATCATGCTCTCCTTCCCACTGCTATGAGCTGAGAGGGTCCAGGTCTGAAAGGCCATGCTGCCTGCCTACAGAGGAGGAAAACAGATCTATGTGGGCTGGTGACCACAAGACTAGTTAACAGTGTAGCTAGGATGGTAGCCCCCATTTCCTGGTTTTCCAGTATTGAATGTTGGAAGTAAATGTTATAGGCTGTCTACAAAGTCAGCCATCTTCTATAGCTTTGATCTGAGCATGTGATTTTTTTTAACCACTTTAAAAACATTTACATGCCATCTGCTAAGATTTTGTAATGACAAGACAGGTATATTTAACCAGAGGGCCCAAATCATTCATTGAAACACAGCAAAAAAAAAAAAAAGCCAAGGTTCTGGAGGGACTCCAGAGCACTGCTCAGATTCCACACACGGTAACTCTCCACACAAAGTGTCCACAGGATTCTCCACTCTACTTAAGAAGCAAACAAGCCCCATACACTCAGTTCTCTGAGAATGAAGGCTTCATGGGCCAAGGATCTTTGGGATTTAACCACTGCAACAATTCTTATCTGGGTCTTATCTGGGCTGACTTTGTGGAACTGGTCCCACTCAGATTGGTAATTGTCATCCTTATTTTCATCTTTTTTTTTTTTTTTTTTACTTTCCTGAAGAGAGAAAAAGACAGAGAGAGAAAGGAGATTACTGAGGTATAAAACTGAACCATAAACAGAGAAATAAAATAGCACTGCTGAGCACTTCCTATGCGCTACCCAGACAGCATTCTAAATCCTTTGTAGGTCCTGACCTATTCCTTGTAACAACTATGCAATTTTGTTGTGACCCACATTATATGTGAGTCAATGAAAGAAAAAAAAGTGAAGAGATTTCCCTTGGGTCACAAAGCTGGAGAACTGGCAGGGCTGGGATTCCACCCATGCAGGTGGGCTCCAGCGCCTGCATCCTGAGCACCAGACCACACACTCATGCATGCACACACATCCCCAAATGCCTACATACATGTGTACACATTCACAAGCACACACAGGCTACTCCTGCCGTCTCTTGTGGTTTCACATGATTTATAGTCTGCCACACACAGCTCACTCCTTAGGACTCTGGAACATGGCTCCCATTCCCCGCTAATGCTTATGATGAAAGTCATTGCTTTATTACCATTTATGATCATGGAGATAACAGATGGTTAAAATCCAGGGGTGAAAATTTCTTGCAGAATTAACTTCTAGAGGCAATATTGGACCAAAGATCTCCACAATCTTAAGAAAAAGAAGTCTCCTACCCCTGGGGATGCGTGGGAAATACACCCTCAGACAAGCTGAAAACCGCAGTCTCTGGGTGAGAAGAATGTGACAGCTCGTCCCCAAGAGTTCCACCTCCCTGCAGGGTCTGGCCCTTCCCATGAAGCGGTGAAGCTTGTGCTGCTCCCCCATGGCTGACACCTACCTGCTCGGTGACTGCTCAGACCAGTAGGAAAGCGGGGACAGGGGGTGCTGACACTTTCAAGCCAGGCGTTAGTAAGTCTAGAGACCTCCCTGGTGACCCAGTGGCCAAGACACTGAGCTCCCAGTGCAGGGGGCCCAGGTTTGATCCCTGGTCAGGGAACTAGATCCTGCATACCACAACTAAGACCTGGCGTGGCCAAATAAATAAATAAATGTTTTTTAAAAAGAGGTCTGGCCACTCTGAGCTGCGATAAAAGCAGCCCAGGGATCCTCACTGGAGAGAAGCCAGCAGAGAGGTCCCGAGGGCTGAGATGCAGGGGGAGGAGCATCCTGGTGGCACACAGGCAGACTGCATCTAAGTGCCCGTCCATCTGACGACAAACGCATGAGGGAGAGGAACTGTGGACACTCCAGGGAGACCCAGTCAATGCCAGCAATTGTAAAAACTAAAAAGTGGTGTTCTAGGCAACTACAGTTGGGGCGGTTTGTTACAGAGCAGTAGGTGCCAATTCCCAGGACAGTGACGCTGTTCAAGAGGAACAGACTGTAATCCACAAATGTCATTTAAAACATTTCAGCAGCCACATCCAAAATGTAAAGAGAAATAGGTGAGATTAATTTTATCAATATATTTTAACTCAGTATTGCAAAGATATTATCACTTCAGCATGTTACCAATAAAAATATCAATGAGGTATTTTACAATGTTTATACCATCTTCAAAAGCCAGTATTTATTTAATACATTCAGCACATCTCAACTTGGATCAGCCACACTTCAGGCAGCCAATGGCTACTAAACTGGTCAGCACAGCCCAAGAAGGAGCTGATACGCGCTAATCTTTGAAAACCACTGCCCTATGAGTAGGGGAAAACGAAAAACTAGTTCTTGCTCTTTAGAGTTCATAAACACTATACTACACGTTTTCACATATTCCTTATTTAATACACGCAACTCACACCCACAAAATCCTGATGGATAACAGGTGAGAATCAGTCTACTTACTTCACAGATAAGGAAACAAAGACTCAGGAAAAGAAGGGAGTTGAACCTTCTTCACAGTTCAACCCATAAACCCTACCAGACTCAGTTCAGACTTTTAACCTCCAGAACTGTATGATAACACATTTTTATTGCTTAAACCCCTAGGCCAATGGGGATTTGTTACAGTGACAACAGAAAATTCACCCAACTTTCAAATGCAAAACAGCAACCATTTGGTCATTCAACAAATTATGCCAAGCTCTGGGACCCTCAACCAGTGAGCTTTGAGAGAGAGAGAGAAACAGATGTCTTCTGAATAAATCATTAGCAGGTGCCTGAAAGAAAGCTGCTAACACACAAGCACAGCATTTTCAGGAACACAGAGGGTGCACCACAGCCATGCTGGGGTGAGGGGAAGGCAGGCTTTGTGGAGATGGAGTTTCATGGAGACTTTGACGGTGGAGCAACCTCTTGATGGGATAGGAATTCACCTCCATTTAATGAGGGACATCCTAGGTGTAGGAAACAGCATGCAGGAGGCAAAGAGGCATAAAAGAACATGGCCATGACAGGAAGCAAAGTTTGCAGTGTCTGCAGATTATCAGTCATTTGGGAAGCAAGATAAGAGATGCAAACAAAGGTAGGTGAGGCTGAGCTCTGAGGGACTATTTGCCACTTGCGAGGGAACTTGCACTCTCTGCTACAGGTAGAACACCAATGTGGGGGTGTGAGAAAGAAAGTATGAACTGGATTTTCAATTATAAAGATTACTCTGATTACAGGTTTAAGAATGAACTGATGTTGGAGAAACTCTGAGGCAGAAACTTTCAGTTCAGTTCAGTTCAGTCGCTCAGTTGTGTCCAACTCTTTGTGACCCCATGAATTGCAGCACGCCAGGCCTCCATGTCCATCACCAACTCCTGGAACTTACTCAAATTCATGTCCATAGAGTCAGTGATGCCATCCAGCCATCTCATCCTCTGTCATCCCCTTCTCCTCCTGCCCCCAATCCCTTCCAGCATCCATCCCATCCCATCCAGGGTCTTTTCCAATGAGTCAACTCTTCGCATGAGGTGGCCAAAGTATTGGAGTTTCAGTGTCAGCATCAGTCCTTCCAATGAACACCCAGGACTGATCTCCTTTAGGATGGACTGGTTGGATCGCCTTACAGTCCAAGGGACTCTCAAGAGTCTTTTCCAACACCACAGTTCAAAAGCATCAATTTTTCAGTGCTCAACTTTCTTCACAGTTCAACTCTCATCCATACATGACCACTGGAAAAACCATAGCCTTGACTACACGGACATTTGTTGGCAAAGTAATGTCTCTGCTTTTTAATATGCTATCTAGGTTGGTCATAACTTTCCTTCCATGGAGTAAGCGTCTTTTAATTTCATGGCTGCAATCACCATTTGCAGTGATTTTGGAGCCCAAAAAAATAAAGTCTACCACTCTTTCCACTGTTTCCCCATTTATTTCTCATGAAGTGATGGGACCAGATGCCATGATCTTAGTTTTCTGAATGTTGAGCTTTAAGCCAACCTTTTCAGTCTCCTCTTTCACTTTCATCAAGAGGCTCTTTAGTTCCTCTTCACTTTCTGCCATAAGGGTAACTAGGTGCCTCCTGAACTAGCTGGGGTAGGAAATTCTCAGCACTAAAGAACAGAGAGAGAGAAAAAACATGGACAGATTCAACAAAGATTACAGACAGGTCATTAAGTCAATAGGGACCCAGAACCCACTAAAGGTAGGTGATGAAGAAAGCCAGGAAGGAGTCAAGACTGATTCTGGGTGACTATTTTTTAGTGATAATGTTGGTAGTTCCTGAGAAAGGGAATGTAGAATGAGGAATAATTTTAGAGAAAATTAACACATTAAATTTTAGATATGTTGGGGGCAGTCATGCCTATGGAATTTCCATCTGTTGGTTGGTGGGAATGTGATCATGGAATTTTTTTTTTTAAAGATGGAGATTAAAATATAGAAAAATACAGAAATTGGAAGTCATCAGCTAGACAAAGTTCTAGAAACCATGAGGGTAGAAAACAGTCAGAGAGAGAGAGAGAGAGAGTAAAGAGGAAGAGAGAACAGAATCTTCAGATTACCAACATTAAAGACAAGCCAGAGGTTCAGGGTAGCAAAAAGTCCTAATTTTGCCACTTAGCATTAGGTTGGTGCAAAAGTAATTGTGGTTTTTCATTGTTGGACTTTGCTATTTTGATATTGGAATACATTCTTAAATAAATGCAGCTCTGTTATACATCATTTTAATGTGCATTTCTCACTTTATTTCTCACTTTATGTTTTTTACTAATGACTTATTACTCGCTGTTTATATTATATTTATTTTAGACTATAGGAATTACGTTAGACAAAAAGCAAATTCGAGTGCTTTTCTTATTCGAGTTAAAAATGTGTCATAAAGCAGTGGAGACAACTTGCAACATTAACAATGCATTTTCCAGGAACTGCTAACTAACGTACAGTGCAGTGGTGGTTCAAGAAGTTTTGCAAAGAAGCAGAGAGCCTTGAAGATGAGGAGCCCAGTGGCTGGCCATCGGAAGCTGACAACAAATTGAGAAGATCATCTGAGCTGATCCTCTTACAATTGCACAAGAAGTTGCCAAGAACTCAATGTCAACCATTCTACAGTTGTCTGGCACCTGAAGCAAATTGAAAAGGTGAAAAAGCTTGATAATTGGGTGCCTCATGAGCTGACCAAAAATCAAAAAAACCGTTTTGAAGTGTCATCTTCTCTTATTCTATGCAACAACAACAAAAACATTTCTCAATCAGATTGTGACAGACAACAAAAAGTGGATTTTATAATGACAACTGGTGACAACCAGCTCAGTGGTTGGACCAAGAAGAAACTCCAAAGCACTTCCCAAAGCCAAATTTGCACCCAAAAAAGGTCAAGGTCACTGTTTGGTACTCTGCTGCCTGTCTGATCGACAACAGCTTTCTGAATCCTGGCAAAACCACTACATCTGAGAAATATGCTCAGTAAATTGATGCAATGCACTGAAAACTGCAATGCCTGCACCCAACATTGGTCAACAGAATGGGCCCAATTCTTCCCATGACGACGTTCAACCGCATGTCACACAACCAACGCTTCAAAAAATTGAACGAATTGGGCTACGAAGTTTTACCTCATTCACCATATTCACCTGACCTCTCACTAACCAACCACCACTTCTTCAAGCATCTCAACAACTTTTTGCAGGAAAAACACTTCCACAACCCGCAGGAAGCAGAAAATGCCTTCCAAGAGTTCAGTGAATCCTAAAGCAGGGATTTTTACACTACAGGAATGCATGTGTGTTCGGTCACTCCATTGTGTCTGTTTCTTAGCAACCCCATGGACTGTAGCCCACCAGACTTCTCTGTCCATGGGGTTCTCCAGGCAGGAATACTGGAGTAGGTTGCCACTGCCTCCTCCAGGGGATCTTCCCCACCCAGGGATTGAAACTGCATCTCTTACACCCCTTCCTGGTCAGGTGGATTCTTTATCATTGCACCACCTGGGAAACCCAAAGAACAGGAATAAACATTTCTAAACATTTCTCGATGGCAAAAAATGTGTTGATTGCTATGGTTCCTATTTTGATTAATAAAGATGTGTTTGAACCTACTTATAATGATTTAAAATTCACAGTCCAAACGTAACCACAGTTACTTTTGTACAAACCTAACAGCCGTGTCAGTTTGAGCAAACTGATTAAGCAGTCTAATTTCCCATTTTCTGATGTACAATGTATGATAATCACAGCATCCTCACAAGACAACTCACATCTCTCCCTTAGGCCTCTATCAGCTACATGTCGTATGACTGCCTCATCATATAGTTTCTTTTTTCTCTAATGTTAAATTACATGGCCTGTCTTACATACCCTGATGTACAGGGCTTTCATGCCACATACTCATAATAATGTAGACATTACTGAACGTGAGTTCAAATATTAAGAGAGAAAAGAACCCATATTATTCACCTGGCCTTCAGTTTCTTTAATCCACCAAAAATGCGAGCACATTCCACTTTAAGGAAATCAGGAAGACACAATTCTAAACATCTAAAGCAGGTTTAAGGCTGGGAAAATTAAATTACCTCACCAAAAAATACCATATGCTTAACAACTGCATTTTAAAAGACTCACTCTTACGGACAGATTTACACCCAGTGGGGTCAATAATGGAGCTCCACTGATACCTCAGCCAGAATTTTTTCTTTTTCTCAAATTTGAGGTCATTGATCAATTTAATGCCTGATGAACTTGAATTTACTGCGAAATGTTGAAAGCTTGTGGCTCCAGTGACAGCAAATGTACTTGCAGTGGTTAGGATGAATGTCCTATTAGCCATATAGGAAACTGCATTTCAAGGAGAAACTTTTCCTGGGATTGAGAGGTTTTCCAGGAAAAAGCAGTGTTCCGGTTGTTAAGCAAACATGTATGGCTTTCCTTCAAAAATGAATTCTGTTTCAGACAGTGTATATCTTCAACTCTTTTAGTTCAAGTTTTTTATGACCTGACATGGTAGGAAGTATCTTATGAGATATCATGAGATCTAAATTAAGAATTTAACACAATTTCCATTATACATAAAGTTCTAAAGGCTGTAAAACTTTTAAATGGTAAAGTTACCTATGGAAACTATACTGTTTTCATTTAAAATTTGGGTACTTTGCAAGTAAATCTGATGGCACAATAATAAAGCAAATTAAAGTCTTTACATGACTATTTATTTTTAATTTTAAAATGTAACACATTGTTCACATAACTTGGAGGCCTTAAGTCAGTCCATAATACCATAACAACAATTTTTAAAACTCCTTGATAAATGGTTCACAGGAAGTGCTTATGTTACCAAAACACCTCCACATAAGGTGTTTTAGGTAAAGAAATGTAAGCCTGGGTGGAAGCTACACTATAAACAGCATGGCTGCCGAACTAACCCAATTCACCCACAGGAGCAGGTGAGGGAAGGGCATGGACAGCCTCCAGCTCTCCTGTCTTTATGGTATAATAAAGAGGGTAGATCCTGCACTCTGGGTATGACCATGGCAATCTAGAGTTATTTAATTATAATATGATTGCACAAGACAACTCAGTGTTAAATAGTGATTATGTTATTCAGTGGAATCCAGGCTGTTAGTCATGCAGAAGCATACACCGTCAGAACTAGAAAGGGCCTTAGGCACCACCTTCTTCAGCCCCTTCCCTCACTATACAGATTACAGACACCTCAAAAAGACTAAGAGACTTAGTCAAAATTGCACAGGTGATCAGGGTAGACTTAAGACTGGACTTTGAACCTCCTGATGCCACACCCCTCCAACGTGCTGGGCAGAAGCCAAGAGCCACGCAGAGGGCCTGACCTGCCGCATCCGTTCCTACTCAGTCGGGGCAGCAATTCAGCAACCCCAGCTTGAGACCAAGGTAGCACTGAGCCCTTTATTCTACTAAAGTTAAGATTCTTATGAAACCAGAATCCCAGAAATAATCAGGAGAAGAACTACATGTCTAAAGTTACATTTTTGCTTTGTCAGCAACTAAAGATTATTCTGTATGGATGTGAGAGTTGGACCATAAATAAGGCTGAGTGACAAAGAATCAATGCTTTCAAATTGTAGTGCTGGATAAGACTCTTGAGAGTCCCTTGGACTGCAAGGAGATCAAACCAGTCAATACTAAAGGAAATCAACCCTGAATATTTGATGGAAGGACTGATTCTCAAGTTCCAATACTTTGGCCACCTGATAGGAAGAGCTGACTCATTGGAAAAGACCCTGATGCTGGGAAAGATTGAAGGCGGGAGGAGACAGGGCTGGAAGAGGGTGAGATGGTTAGATAGTTAGATAGTACCACTGACTCAATGGACATGAATTTGAGCAAACTCTGGGAGATAGTGAAGGACAGAGGAGCCTGGTGCACTGCAGTCCATGAGGTCACAAAGAGTCGGACACAACTTAGCAACTGAACAAAAACAAAAAATATCATTAGCCTAGATTTTGTTAATGCACATTTTTTTATATTTAATTCTTTTAGACCAGCAAAGAATCATCTTTTCATTTGTGACAGAAAACTGTACAGAAGAAATAAATCTAACATAAAACAGTTATTTCTTAAGAACACTGCAAGGATTAAAGTACAGTTAAATCCAAATTCCTCAATGATGCAATTTTCATTCTAATCCACATCCCAAAATGTTATTTATTATTAACATCATTGCCTTAGCTTAATAATTACCTGAGTAATAATTTAAACAAAGTGCTTCCAACTGGCATGATATACAATTTGCTTTATTCAGTTTTTTCGCCCCTTTACCTTGGAAAATGTCATAATAGACAGTTGTATTCATAATAGTCTCTGGTGTTTAAAATCTAGTTCCTGGAATTAATTCATACACGTCAACTATTAGCTTTGTGATGACATTTGCAGAAATGTCAACGGCGTCTCAGATGCACCTGCTTTGTTTGGCAGCAAAGGTATTATATTTTGCCAGAGTTCACAGTGAACAGGCAGCACTACCAGTTTTTATAAAAACTGCATTTAACTGTTTCTCTAACTACTACTGAAAGACAAGAAAGTGTTTTCTGATGCAGACTCATGTTATGGTCAAGAAACTTGGCACATGCAACAGCTAAGTGAAAATTCTATCTTGCATCCAGTTTTCCAAATATAAGGCAAAACTTTACCAAACTTCCACTATATCCAAACCATCTTTTAGGCTGTTTTACAAAATAATGCCCCACAGATCTATAAATACATACACACACACACATACACGCACACACACCATTAAATGAAGGCTTTGATTAGGTTTCCTGGAATGTTAGCTTTTAAAACTAATAAAAGAAAATAAAAATATTCCCCTGTTGAGTTTGGTAAAACAAATAGTTAAGAAATTCGATTCAATTTTTTACTTAAAAAAAAAAAAAAGGTTTGAGCCTAGTTATTCCAGGAACAACTCCTAACTAGATTTTTATTTGTATCCAAAAAAAAAAACAAACCCTACAGTACAAAATTTCATGATTTAAGCTTCTTATTTCCAAAAGTCACCCAGGCTACCAACTGTTCTGTACCAATAATTTGAGAGAGAGAAAAGTGATAGCTTAAGGTAAGCACTCAGGAATTAAATGTCCTTCAAAATTATGTCTTCTCTTGTCCAGAAGCTAACACACTTCCCCCTTCACCCTATCAGCCCTATCATCATTTCCTATCAAGATTCAGCAGCCCATGTCGCTGCTGTCTGGTCCATCATATTTCAATCACCCCCAGGGGTTATGCACATGATCATCCATCATACTACTCTCCTGCTTCAAACCCTTTAATGCTTCCCCCATCCCTCTCAAGTAATGTTGAAATGCTTACCCAGATGATAAGGCCTCACTTGTATGTCGCACAGCCAACCTTCCAGTTTTACCTGCCACCTTTCCCCCTCACTCACAAGGCTCAAGTTACCCTGGCTGTCCCCCTATCTTCCCAATGCTCCAAATTCCCTGCCACCTCAGGACCTTTGTACCTGCTGTCCCCACTATCCAGGTTATTCCCTGCCTCCATCAACCCCCTTTACCAGGCTTTTACCTACCTTCTAGGTTTTTAGGTAATCCTCTCTTGAAGTTCAGTGTTTTCTAGCTCTGAAAAGTTGATAGTAGGTTTTCCTGTTATAAAACCTCTTGACTGATGTATTTTCCCAGCACAACTGTAACTGACAAAGTTATTTATGTGTGTTTTTGTTGAATAAGCTGGAGACCATTTCCCTTAGGAAAGGAGAACTGTGTGTGCTCTGGGGCCGGGTGTGGCTACACAGTCCAGTGTGGGAGACGGGGAGGATGTGGTAGGTGCTCTGGAAGGGAAAGAGGGAAGAACCAGGTAACAGGGAGAGACTACTGTGAAACCTCTACCCATGAGCCCCCAAATCCACAGAGAACCTTAAAAAACCTAAACGAATGTATTTCTAGTAGAAACGGGTAGTGCTGCTGCTAGCTTTCATAATCAATATGTTATGGGGTAAAATAGAGACTCCCTTTGAAGATGCAAGAGGGTGGAGGTCAAGAGATGCATAATAAATAACCAAATCTGAAAAACTGTGGTTAGGGAATAAAACTGGCATGTAGCCAGGAATTACAAGATCTCTAGGGGACATATGCATTATATGAGTTTAATATCTGTCTGTCCCTGACAGCAAACCATGTGAGGGCAAGGACAGTCTGCTTTTTTCTTTACCCTCTGCTCAGCTCACACTGAAGCACTTTTCATGTGGTGGAGACAATTAAATCTGTGCTGAATGAAGCTGTTCTGTATTTCATTGCCTAGTTTTTGATTTTTATTATATCAGGTTCACAGTTCTAAAGCTTAAAACAAGGAATAATTCCAACTTAAAATAGTGAATTCAGAACTTCCTTTTAAAGCTCATGAGTATATACTACAAAGCAGTCTTTTCATGGTGGCGAGGACAGACACAACGATCACATCAGGTCAGACTACTCTATTGTGAACTTCTTATTTGACCCATCTGGCTCCTTATTCAGGTTGTTGTTCAGTTGCTCAGTTGTGTCCAACTCTTTGTGACCCCATGGACTGCAGCACACCAGGCTTCCCTGTCCTTCACCATCTCCCAGAGTTTGCTCAAACTCATGTCCATTGAGTCGGCAATGCCATCCAACCATCTCATCCTCTGTTGTCCCCTTCTCCTCCTGCCTTCAATCTTTCCCAGCATCAGGGTCCTTTCCAATGAATCAGCTCTTCACATCAGGTGGCCAAAGTATTGGAGCTTCAGCTTCAGCATCAGTCTTTCCAATCAATATTCAGGGTTGATTTCCTTTAGGATTGACTGGTTTGATCTCCTTGCAGTCCAAGGGACTCTCAAGAGTCTTCTCCAGCACCATCATTTGAAAGCCTCAATTCTTCGGCACTCAGTCTTCTTTATGGTCCAGCTCTCACATCTGTACGTGACTGCTACGGTTTGTAGCTTTGACTATATGGACCTTGTTCAGGTAGGACAAGTCATAAGAGACCCACGTAGCATTCTGACACAGTGATATAATAATAAGAGAATAAACACTGTCCACGGTAATAATGGGGACAGAAATGGTATTCAACTTCAATACAAACACACAACCAAAAATAATTGTATACTATTCCAATTGAGTATGAATCCTGGAGAAAAGAACAAGTTTTCCAACTCTCTTCACCTCTTCACCAAGGTGACACACCACACCATCTACCGCCCCCTGGCACAGAGATCTTCCAGAACAAAACCCATATTTTCCAAATAGGATACCCATTATTTTTCCTTTACCTGGATTCCAGGACAAGAAAAGAATTTCAGAAACGGAAAGAGCGAGGAGGAAGATGGGATAATTTTGCCTCCTCTTTGTCATTGATACTCAGCAGGGGGAAGAGATCATGTGATGGTTTTATCTCTACAAGGGATTTAATTCTCGGTGCAATTACTTACCTCCATGGGGCAGAAGGGGGCCACTGGGAGTACTGCCTGTATAAGGACAAAAGGCCCAAAGAACAGAGTGGAGGTTTGTCAAACAACCTCTTCAGCAAAGTGAGACAACAGTGAAAGACCCCTTCCAGTTTAGACCCTCTCTCTCTCTTATCACAGCTCGTTTTTCTCCAAGGTGCCCTGGGACACATTTTTGTCCCTCTGCTTCAGCAGCATCATGAAGATCAGCCTTGTTTCATGCCGACACAGAGGAATGCTCTCATGGGCTGCATCTTACCTCAAAGAGAAGAAAAAAATTGTGCACATGTCGAACATTTAATAAGTTACCAGGATGATGATGACAATAGCTACTATTTCCAAAAGCCCCTTATGTGCCACATGATTTACAGACAATATCTTCAAACCTCAAACTATCTATAAAAGGAGCCAAACTTTTTCACACTGCCAGGTAAGGGGTTAAATAAGACCTTGTAAGGCCAGGACCAGGGTCTAAACTGACCCTATCACCCTTGCCACTGCACAGACAATACAAACTCAAGAGGCATGGCCACAAAATTTTATTTGGCTCCGGCACCCACATAATTTTGAACAATTTTCACTCTGAACAGAGGTAATTATGAGTCAACTTCATTATTCCAGATACAAAACACACAAGAATTCCCTTAGCTATGATGGGGCAAAATTGGAGTTTGAAAGTTCCACACTTGGCTGTTATCTGGTTTGTAACAAAAGCAAAATGCAAAGGCCCTAAAGGTCAACTTTCTCCTTGTGAGGAGTCAATGAGCAATCATTCAAAGCTACAGATTCTCAGGATAATGCTCCCAAATCAGCACAGCACTCGGTCCCTCAGCCCTGGCATGCACCGAGGAGCTGGCAGCACAGTGGAAGATGCGAGAGGCAGAGTTAAGCCGGAGACCCCGCCCCTGCCACCACCTCGCCGCTCACTGGCCGTGTGAAACCAGGCAGGTGTCTTCCTGTTTCTGCCTCCATTTCCCTATGTGTAAAACTGAGGAGTCAGTAAGGGCACACTCCCCCCTCAGCAAGCGGGATGAGAACAGAGGATAACCTGGCTAGAAAAATAGGTTTCTGGTTCCTGAACAAGAGAGGCCGCAGCCCTGACTGAGATGTGGGGAATGACTCTTTGTGGTGCCGAAAGGCATCCACGTGCTCATCTACTCTGGCGCCACACCTGAGACAGCATCAAAAAATAAGCCTCAGAAGCGATGAAACTATATTCGACTTCCTTTCTCTTCAGACCATTTTCCTCCAACAGAAGGCACCAGAGTGAAGTAAAAGCAAAGGGGAGAAGGAAATGAATGTCCTTCCCCAAAACTAGACCCCCTACCCATTAATGTTTTAAGTAATTGCATTTGGTGGGGAACCACTCAGGATCCAAGGGGGCATCACATGGAAGCCACGAGTCGAACATTTACTTGAGTGAGCCAGGAGTCTGAGCGTCTGAATGACTTCCCACAGGCATGCAGGTAAGATAAATACTGGCACCGTCTCCAAGTCCTGACTCAAACATCACCTTCTGGTGCAGCTCCTCTGAACACACTATCTGTAGCCCACTGCCTCACTGTGAGGCCTATCTCCTTTCCCTCTCTTTGTTTTTATAACATTTATCACTTTCTATCATTCTGTTTATTTTACTTATGTTGGCCCTGTGTTACGTCTCCCACACTGGAGCATAAGCTCCATGAGGGTAGGGCTCCTTGCTCTGTTAATGGATATACTACAAGCACCAGCCCAGCACAGGCACAAAGCAGGTATTCCAAAAATATTTTTGAAGGTGTAAAAGTCAGAAAGCTATCTCACATGAATATTCAAACAATAAATTATTCATGACAGGTAAGTAAATGGCCTTAATTTTATTGTGAGATTTTATAACTTGGTGGTTTTCGATCAAAGTGTATTAATTATTAATTCAGAGGGTCCATTCACCACGAACATTCAACAGCTTCTCAATCCTCTGGCCTATCCCAACAAACTCACCGTGAGTTTCTACCCACTTATAGTGACCATATAAATCACCCCAGTACAACTGCCTCAAATCAGAAGATTTAAGCCATGGCAAAGTTTCACTGTCATTAGTGAAAGTCAAATGCCAAGTGACATCTAATTTTTTCTCCGTAACAAATTCAAGAATTCATTTTGAATACAGTTTTCTTCCTTTTCAGACCATATGAAAGGTAATACAAATAACTAAAAAGGTCACTTATCACTTGTAGATGCTTATTTAGCAAATTATGGCAGTGGGGCCCCTGGCACAGGCCATGACAGCTGGTCACTGGGCTATCTCAACCCAGGGGCTGACCGCATCTTCTGTGCCTCCTTTCCTTGAATATAATCTAAAGTCTTAAAATGAAGAGCAAATCCAACAGTTTCAACAATTAAAGGTTTTCCTATAAAGCTTCTATATCTGTGGGTATGAGTGAGCAAGTGTTATCCATTCTCACTGGGTTCTCTGAACTCACTGGTCTATCTCGGGAAGGTCTTCTGTTCCCTTGGGCAGATCCCTCTCAGCTACACACTAACTACCTTGGAGATCCTTTCTTGATAGCAAAATTTGTTTTTTTTCTTAATCTTCTGCATACTCGCGTTTAATCAAAGGAGCAACCCGTATTGAATTAGGAGGTCAAATTCCCCCTTCCACCCCTAACCTCTTAATAACCAAACACAAGTGTCATACACTTTCTATGCCTCAGGTTTCTCCTAAAAAGTGAGAATAGCATTATATTTCTTTCTTTCTTTCTCATACAGGCTACAGAGATGAACACAACATGTGGAAAATTTTGTGAAATAAAATGCAATATAAATGTCAACACACTTTCATTGTGTTTACAATCATTTTAAGTCATATTTCAGTTGAGCAACATGCATTATAACTGCCTGAATCTTATCATTAATTTCAACCAGTCTTTGCTTTCCTTTTTTTTTTTTTCCCCCTATTGGCCATATCTCAGCATGTGGGATCTTAGTTCCCTGACCAGGGATTGAACCAGTGCCCCCTTCAGTGGGAGCACAGAGTCTTAACCATTGGACTGCCAGGTAAGTCCCTGGACCAATCATTTCTTACTTCTTTAGTTAAAAAGAATACTCATTCTAGTGTTTCACAGGGTATGAAACAGGACCAACCGAAGAATCTAGAGGCTAACCTGAGATCAGATAGCAATCAGTTCTCCGTTCAGCCACCTCTGCACTTAATGCCTGTGAAAAAAATTACAGACAATAGACTTACTTGAAAAATTGTATTAGCCATGGGTTTTAGCTTTTTCCCCAAGAGAGTGTGATGACCCATGGCTTGAACTGTAGTTTTATAGTCATTAATGACTGTTGGTAGCACCCTAACTACTGTGGTCAAAATCATTTCCTACTTTAAGAAAGTATTTACCATGAAACCAAAGGATATGAAAGCCTCTCAGATGAAAGACCCCATCTTACTAGAGCAAAAGAAAGCACAGATAGCTACCCACATAAGCTTAAAATGCCAAAGGTATTTCAGTGGTACCTTGGGATGTGTAAATCAGCCAAATCACTACCAGAAAGAATAAGGTTGAAAACATGGCTGTTACGGAATCTGGACCCGGCACAAGCTCACACCCAGGCGGTGTTTCATCTGTGCTTCCAGCACATGTGGAAGCCCCTGTTACACCTCCAACCACACTCCACGCTCAGCCCCACCGCCCCCTTGTTTGTGAGAGCTGCTGCTCCTTCTTGGGCTGCCTGAACTTTTGCTCACTGCCAATGGGATTCTGATTTTATCTATAAGAAAATGCAGAAGTTATTTTTTTTTCCCCAGAAGCTCACTTGAGTGGTGTCCTTGGCTCTGTGGGAACTTGCCCAGCTACTAAGGCAGAGATCAATATGGCCAGATCCCACTGGGAACCCCACTGCTCACACCCAGTTCTTTCTGATAGCCTGGATCAGTGGCTTGTAATCGAGTTCATTTCAACAAAGGAAAAAAAATAGCATTTCTCCAGAACAGCCTGTAACTCTCCAGTGTAACTTTTTTGCTTCTCTGTTTTGATTTCTCACCTCAATCATATCTACCCATTCTTGCACATTAAGAGAGATTTTCTCACATATAACATCATACAGCAGCAAAACACCATCTGTACTTCTGAAGTAAGACTTGGCAATGCTTATGAATCTGGAAAACAGAAAAGCTCATTATGTAACAGTTCTAATCAATCAGTTTGGTGCTGCCTCATTCCTCATCTCTTTTATGCTCACTTTTTTCTCATCTTCTAAAATAAGCCCTGATTGAGAAGAATCTAATGGCAGCCTATTACTGTGAAACAGCCATCCCCAAGGCCTAGAGTGACCTGGTGAAAGGGAACAGGATAAGAATCTGGGATACTGGTTTAGAAGAGCCATCATTCTCTCCACCAAATAATTCCAAGAATATCTAAAAACCCCAAAGCATAACTAGAACAAGGCTGAAAGGCACAATTTTTTTTAAAGTTTCAGCCTCAGCAACAAGCGACCAGATCCCATATGTGGGACACAGAGAAAGATGGGATGAGATGCACATCAGACACAAATTATTTAGGGGGTGGTGGGTAAGGAGTATTGTGGGTGGGTGGGAGAACTAACCACGTGGAAAATCACAGGGCACATGCACAGAGTACGGGCGGGGGGCCTCACCAGAGGAGGGGCATACCTCCGCCCACATTTCCTCACCCTAAACCCGGCGCAGTGCTTCACCAGGGCCATGTCAACCACATGTATCTCTTTTTTAATTGGAGGATAATTGCTTTACAATGTTCTGTTGGTTTCTGCCATACAACAACGTGAACCAGCCACAAGTGTGTGTGTGTGTGAGCGTGTGTGTGTATGTGTGTACATATGTCCCCCTCTTTTGAACCTCCCTTCCACCCCACCATCCCACCCCTCTAGGTTGTCACAGAGCATGACATTAACCTCCCTGCATCATATAGCAAATTTCCACTGGCTATCGGTTTTACATACGGTAATGTTTATGTTTCAATGCTATTTTCTCGATTTGTCCTACCCTCTCCTTCCCCCACTGTGTCCACGAGTCTGCTCTCTCTGTCTGCATCTCTATTACTGCCCTGCAAATTGATTCATCAGTGCCAATTTTCTAGATCCCATTATATATGTGTTAATACACAATATTTGTTTTTCTCTGACTTACTTTACTCTGCATAACAGGCACTAGGTTCATCCACCTCACTAAAACTGACTCCAATTCGTTCCTTTCTATGGCTGAGTAATAGTCTATTGTGTATACATGTACCATGATTTATTTATCCATTCATCTGTTGATGAACATCTAGGTGGCTTCCATGTCCTAGCTATTACAAATAGTGCTACAATGAACATTGGGGTACCTGTATCTTTTAGGATTGAGGTTTTCTCAGGGTATATGCCCAGTAGTGGGACTGCTGGGTCACATGGTGGTTTTATTCCTAGCATTTTTTAAGGAATCTCCATATTGTTCTCCATCATGGCTGCATCAATTACCTATGCCCACCAATAGTACAAGAGGTCCTTTTTTTCCACACCCTCTCCAGCATCCACTCCAGCATTTATTGTTTGTAGATTTTTTGATGATATCCATTCTGACCAGTGGTGAGGTGATACCTCAAAACAATTCTGATTTGCATTTCTCTAATAATGAGCAATGTTGAGCATCTTTTCATGTGTTTATTGGCCATCTGTATTTTTTCTTTAAAGAATTGTCTGTTTAGGTCTTCTGCCCATTTTTTAATTGGGTTGTTAGTTTTTCTGATATTGAGCTGCATGAACTGCTTGGATATTTTGGAGATTAATCCTTTATTATTTGCTTCATTTGCAATTCTTTTCTTCCATTCTGAGAGTTCTTTTTTATCTTGTTTAGTTTCCTTTGCTGTGCAAAAGTGTTTAAGTTTAATTAGGTCCCATTTCTTTATTTTTATTTTCATTATTCTAGGAGGTAGGTCAAAAAGGATCTTGCTGAAATTCATGTCAGAGAGTGTTCTGCCTATGCTTTCCTCTAAGAGTTTTATAGTTTCTGGCCTTACATTGGGTCTTTAATCCATTTTGAGTTTTTTGTGTGTATGGTGTTGGGAAGTGTCCTAATTTCAGTCTTTTATACACAGCTGTCCAGTTTTCCCAGCACCACTTATTGAAGAGACTGTTTTTTCTCCCTTGTATATTCTTGCCTCCCTTGTCAGAGATAAGGTGGCCATAGGCTCATGGTCAACCACATACGTTTTTTAAATGGTTTGTCTGTCTCAACAGAACTCAAAGTATCTTGCCTCTCCTGCCCAGTGGTATCCCAGCATAGCAATACGGTTCACTCTTCCTCTATAATGAGAATTTTCATTTGAAAATCAGTTTCTAAAAAAATACTCCATTGGTTTTTACTTTCAAGCTCTCTTTGGATGAGACAAGGGCCAACAAGTTAAAGTTCAGCGAAGTAGAGAGGAATGGACCTGGCTTTCAAGAAGAGTGACCTTCACAAACTATATGTCAAATCACACAGGTGCACACAGACACACACCTGCAGGCTGGCTGACTCAGGGAAGGAGTTAATCTACAGATACAAGGAAAATCCATGTTCTATTTGTCCATGGAATTAAATGGACTCGGTTGTATCTGTGTGTGTACATGCACACAAACATGTCTATGTGTACACATATCAATGTATATATGCAAGAATATTCTATGTATATATGTACATGTATATGATACATATGTATGCCATGCTCTCTAGCAACCCAACCAATATCTTTTCATGAATTAAATTGAAATGAACTTTCAACTTTGGTATCTTGAAGGATATAACAGGGAACCACAAATTTACAAAAATACCCATGGTGAAGAGGGTAACCTCTTCACTGTTCTAACATTTCTGGTTATCAAAATAAGAACTCTTTAGATGAGAAAAAATAAATGATAATTTGCATATTTTCAACTCCTTTTTCAGGTTATGCAAATTTGGCAAGTCAGGACAGGAATTTTTCCTTGTTCTAAGAGGTATTACTCATATATCCCGTTGTGAAGAAGGGGAAGGAACATACATGCAGCTACAGTTTTGACCATAATGGCAAACTAGGCATCAGTAAGATCACGTTACCAACAAACATTGACACCTGATCACAAAGTTTTTCCTTAGGCACCCTGTGTAAAACTATACTTCTCCCAAACTTAATTTTTTTAATTTTTTAAATTTTTTAAATTTGCTTTTCATCCAATTCCCTCCTTTGGGATGTAAGTTCCTCTCAGACTAGGATTTAGTCAGCTGTGTTTATTGCGCACCCACAGTCCTACAACAGCACATGACTCGCAGGAAGACTCGGGAAGTGCTGCTGCGTAAATGATCTGTCGTCTCTGGCTCTACGTTTGGTTTGGTTGATCTCACTGGGTAAATATATATCTAAGTTCTTTGTCAGTCTTCCTTTCCCAAACTTAGGCCTTAGCCAGAACAGATGAGGACCATTCTATACACAAGGACACACACGCCCCTACATATATACACATGTATCATACAAAGGGAGAAGGCAATGGCACCCCACTCCAGTACCCTTGCCTGGAAAATCCCACGGACGGAGAAGCCTGGTGGGCTGCAGTCCATGGGGTCGCTAAGAGTCGGACACGACTGAGCGACTTCACTTTCACTTTTCACTTTTCACTTTCATGCATTGGAGAAGGAAATGGCAACCCACTCCAGTGTTCTTGCCTGGAGAATCCCAGGGACGGGGGAGCCTGGTGGGCTGCTGTCTATGGGGTCGCACAGAGTCGGACACAACTGAAGTGACTTAGCAGCAGCAGCAAAGAAAAAGCGAGACCTGTGTATGGCCCCAAAAGGAAACTTGTGAGTTTTCCCTAACTTGGTAGAGAAAAACACTCTCCTGTGCTTCATATGCATAACCTTTAAAACAATGGCCATGACAGATAAAGGTCAAACAGGATGATACATGTTTTTCTACTGAAGATGGAACCCAGGTGAGCAGTGATTTAAGGACTTATGTCTGTGTATGAAAATCACCTTCAAAACTCTCCTGCAAACCCTGTGATCTCTGGAATCCCCTCTGGTGCTGGTACCCCACCTCTGAGTCTTACTCACTGTAGTCTCTCAGGGTAGACAGGCCGCTGTCAAAGCAGTTTTTGGGCAGGGTGTCAACATCACAATTCATCCTCTGCATGGGATCCCAAAGGGCCAGAGAGGCACAATCCTCACCCATGCAGGGAGACAGGATGACCTGGTGACAAAGGAGAGGACCGCAGTACCTGAAGGCTGGCCATGTTCAAGACAACACAGCAGTGAAATCAGACAGCAAGGGAATCAAGAAGACTGACATTCTCATTCTTGCCAAGAGCCACAACGTATTCCATGATTAAGCATCAGGGGAAATAAAATGCTCAGAGCAAAATCAGTTCATTCTATGCAAAAATCAATTAAGATAAAGACATTTAAGTCAAACAATTAATAAATGAATCTATTTTTTTAATTACCTTCTTTATTTCCTGATACAAAAAAAATTAGAATGCCCAGGACATAAATGCAATCTCAAATTGTGTTAAGAAAAAGGCACACAGAACATATGAACCTTTCTACTCTAATGTGATCAGACCATATTCTGAACAGCTATCCATTTCTGGATATTATTTCTACCAAAAAAGGATGCTGAGAACCTGGATAAGAAACTCAACTGATGACATGACACTTAAAACCCTCAAGTCAGTGCACTGAGTTTAAATTGTAACGGTTTCTCTCGCCAAATACCTGAAGAGCTGACACAGAAAGAATGTACTGCCTCAGGTTGCACAAGACAAAATAAGGGTCAACTGAACTTTTCTGGGAGTCACATCTCTAATCAACATGGTAAGACTAGCAGGCAATTAGAAATGTGGCTCTGGAATGGTTTGACATCTGAGATAGTTTTCTGCCATTGAGTGGTGATGTGTGTGGAAGACTCCCAAGGGAGAGACTTAACAGGGAGGTGCCTCACACAAAGGCTGAACTCCTAACTTCTAGAGTTGGGAAATTCCAACATTTTATAAGTGAGAGAGAAATTAACATCAAACAGGAGAAAAAAAGGATCAAAGAAACTGCATCTTTTTTTATTTACTTTTGCTTTTCTATTTGATTCCCCATAATTAAGTTTATATTGAAATAAAAACAATGCCTACAACATAGTTAGCCCCCACCATACGCTGGGCACCATCCTAATCACCTGTCATACATGACGTCATTGAGGCAGGGTACACAGGTCTCCAGATACAATAGTAAGACATGGGTGTTCTCAGAAAAGAGAGGGTAAATTAGTTCGTTGGTAATCCACACATATAAGCGGTATCAAATGATATTTGTCTTTCTCTGTGTGACTTCCTTCACTTGACACGACTATCTCCAGACTCATTGACTTAGGGAATGAATTCATGGTTACCAGGGAGGGGTAAGGATGGAGCGGAGAGATAGACTGGGAGTTTTGGGTTGACATGTACATCCTGCTGCATTTAAAACAGATATACAAAAAGGACCGACTGTACAGCACAGAGAACTCTGCTTAATATTCTGTAACAACCTAAGCGGGAGAAGAATTTGAAAAAGAACAGATACACATAGATGTATAACCGAATCACTTTGCTGTACACCTAAAACTAACACAACATTGTCAATCAACTGTACTCCAACATAAAATAATTTTTTTTACAAAATAATAAAGTAAAAAAAAGCCAAAAAATAAAAGACAGTAATCTTAAATATAAGCCATATAAATCTAAGTCAAAAGTATTTTGGTGCCATTAGCTAATGTTTAAAATTAACTAAAAGGGTAATTTAATCACCAAACTCTCTCTAAATACACTGCTCAATTTTAAAGTCTTCACCCTGGAACAGGAATTTCATATCATATCTCAATCTACCTAGCTAGCTCCGTGTGTGTAAGTTTCTGTACATTTTTTCTGTTAGTCTCATCATTTATGAAACTCTCCTTCTGAAAGTGATTTTAGATCCATCTGTAGGAAACCTAAGGAAGCCATTCTACTACAACATAGTACAAATTCAGCTCCATGTCACTATTAGTCAGAATTTTATCTTATTTTTTAATTTATTCATATTTTTGATAGGGAATGAAGGAGAAAAAATCCCGAATTGAAAAATCAACTCTATTAATATACAGAGTCTAAATTAACAATATAGCTGTAGATCAGATTTTCTCAAATTCAAATTATATAAATACCCTTTTAAAAGTAAACTATTCCTATCTGACCAAAGAGTACTTTCATTACAATTAAATACATAAAAACATAAAATAAGTTATATTTTTGTTAGTGTTCTTAGAAAAAACACAAAACTAAAACAAACATACAAGTTAAAACCCAGTAAGTCCACAAAAGAAATAAAATTAAATTTACAAGATGCTTTTAAGTTGTTTAAAAATTTATTGAAGTATAGCTGATATATATATTATATAAATGACAGGTATACAATATAATGACTCACAACTTTTAAAGGTTATACTTCATTTATAGTGGCTTCCTTCATAGCTCAGTTGGTAAAGAATCTGCCTGCAATGCAGGAAACCCCGGTTCAATTCCTGGGTCTGGAAGATCCACTGGAGAAGGGACAGGCTACCCACTCCAGTATTCTTGGACTTCCCCTGTGGCTCAGCTGGTGAAGAATCCGCCTGCAATGCAGGAGACTTGGGTTCAATCCCTCAGTTGGGAAGATCCCCTGGAGAAGGGAAAGGCTACCCACTCCAGTATTCTGGCCTGGAGAATTCCATGGACTATATAGCTGCAAAGAGTTGGATATGACGGAGTGACTTTCACTTTCACTTTCCATTTACAGTTATTGTAAATGTTGGCCATGTGCTCCATGTTGTACAATATATCCTTGTAGCTTATTTTGTATCCGCAGTTTGCACCTTTTAATCCTGCCCCTAGATTGCCCCTCCTCCCTCCCCTCTCCCCACTAGTTTGTTCTCTATGTCAGTTAGTCTGCTGCTTTTTTGTTACATCCACTAGTTTGTTGTATTTTTTGGATTTCACATATAAGTGATATCATATAGCATTTGTCTTTCTCTGTCTGACTTATTTCACTTAGCATAATGTCCTCCAAGTCCATCCATGTTACAGCAAATGGCAAAATTTCATTCTTTTTATGGCTGAGTAATTTTCCATTCTATATATATTTACATTCCCACCAACAGTATACCAGGGTTCCCTTTTCTCTAGATCCTAACACTTGCTATTTGTGGTATTTTGATGACAGCCATTCTGACAGGTGTGAGGAGACATCTCATTGTGGTTTTGACTTGCATTTCCCTAATGATTAGTAATGCTGAGTATCTTTTCATGTGCCTAATGGCCATCTACATTTCCTCTTTGTAAAAATGTCTATTCAGTTCTTTACCCATTTTTTACCAGGTTGTTTGTTTTTTTGATGTTGAGTTAAATGAGCTGTTTATATACATTGAATATCAACCTCTTACTCATGCTAAGTCACTCCAGTGGTGCCTAACTCTCTGCGACCCTGTGGACTGTAGCCCGCCAGGCTCCTCTGTCCATGGGATTCTCCAGGCAAGAATACTGGAGTGGGTTGCCATGCCCTTCTCCAGGGAATCTTTTCAACCCAGGGACTGAACTCACCTCTCCTACATCTCCTGAATTGGCAGGTGGGTTCTTTACCACTAGAGCCACCCCTTATATGTTATACCATTTCCAAATACTTTCTCTCATTCAGTAGGTCGTCTTCCTGTTTTGCTTGTGGTTTCCTTTGCTATTCAAAAGCTTTTACGTTTGTTTCTTTAAAAAAGAAGAAGAAATCACTGGAGGCTTCCAGTTCAGTGTGGTGGATAAAGCACATGAATTTGTCTTCTTTCCCTTTTGAGATCATTAATATGGAATTCCAAAGGAAATAAACCAACAAAAGTTAAAAGAATGGGAGAGGAGTCCATCAGAGGAGTCCATCAGTTAAGTCAAGTGACTTAAACACATTGCTAGAAAAAGGAAACTGGATGGCAATGTGCTAACAAAGGGAGGAGGGCTGGGGGAAAGGAGACCCAGAAGATGTGTGCGGAAGGTTCTGCTGTAGAGCGAAGAAGGACAAATGGTCGTGTAGAACCCGAGAAAGTGAGAAGGAGGGTCGAAAATAGAGACTCAAACTGTACAGTAAGGCACCCTGCCTCTCTAGCCCGTACCTGCTCTTACTCTATAGAAGAGCAGACAAGCCAGAGCTGATTCCAAAAGAATTGATGCTTTTAAAATGTGGTGTTGGGAGAAGATTCTTGAGACCCCCTTGAACTGCAAGGAAATCAAGCCAGTCAATCCTAAAGGAAATCAGTCCTGAATATTCATTGGAAGGACTGAAGCTGAAGCTCCAATACTTTGGCCACCTGATGTGGAGAACTGACTCATTGGAAAAGACCCAGATGCTGGTAAAGATTGAAGGCAAGAGGAGAAGGGGACGACAGAGGATGAGATGGTTGGATGGCATCACTGACTCAATGGACATGAGTTTGAGCAAGCACTGGGGGTTGGTGATGGACAGGGAAGCCTGGAGTGCTGCAGTCCGTGAGGTCACAAAGAGTCGGACATGACTGAGCGACCGAACTGACTGATTTCAAAAGCAGCAAAACATTGTCTGTTTTTTTAAAAAAATAACTGAATGATTCCCCAAAGGAAAGCTAAGGCTTCTCTTTGAACATCTATGCCCCATGCACCTAGTAATCAAGGTCACAGCTTCATGCACAGAGCTCTGAGGAAGACGATCTTTCAAGGAGGCGCCTTGAGCTAAACAGATCTATTTGCCTAGTTATGCAAGAATCTGTATAGCACTTTACAGACAATAAGAGGCTCTCACATAAAACATCTCTGACTCTCGCGCAACCTATCAGGCAGGCAGGAAGTCTGGAATAAGCAAGAAATCACTAATTGTGTAAAGAGAAAGACAACCCGTTGCTTATTAGCTGAGGGACTTTGAACAAGTTATTAAACCTGTAACTCAGTGTCCTCAGCTATAAAAGTGGAAAATTTGTACCTTCCTCAGGAAAAGTTTGATAATTTGATTTTTTTTAACTATGAAAAACAGCATAATTAACTACAGTCAATAAAATGTCAATTATGGTAAGATAGGACAGTTTTTTATTAATCCCTTTTTACAGATGAGACATTAACAAACAGAAAGATGAAACCAACTGTCTCACATGTTACAGGCAAAAATTAGCATAGTCTTAATACGGACTCTGGTCTTATCACCCCTGACTCTTACTGTTCAGTGCCTATATGGTCTTCATCATATGCTGTAACAAGGCAAGAAATTCTGTGTTCTCTTGCAAATATTCACTTAGTCTAAAGATTTGGGATGATGTGGAAATAAGTAAAAACAGTATCTAGGAGCATCAGTAACTTTCAGTTCAGTTCAGTTCAGTCGCTCAGTCATGTCCGACTCTTTGCGACCCCATGAATCGCAGCATGCCAGGCCTCCCTGTCCATCACCAACTCCTGGAGTTTACCCAAACTCATGTCCATTGAGTCGGTGATGCCATCCAACCATCTCATCCTCTGTCGTCCCCTTCTCCTCCTGCCCCCAATCCCTCCCAGCATCAGGGTCTTTTCCAATGAGTCATCTCTTCACATGAGGTGGCCAAAGTATTGGAGTTTCAGCTTCAGCGTCAGTCCTTCCAATGAACACCCAGGACTGATCTCCTTCAGGATGGACTGGTTGGATCTCCTTGCAGTCCAAGGGACTCTCAAGAGTCTTCTCCAACACAACAGTTCAAAAGCATCAATTTTTCGGTGCTCAGCTTTCTTCACAGTCCAACTCTCACATCCACACATGACCACTGGAAAAACCATAGCTTTGACTAGATGGACATTTGTTGGCAAAGTAATGTCTCTGCTTTTTAATATGCTATCTAGGTTGGTCATAACTTTCCTTCCAAGGAGTAAGCATCTTTTAATTTCATGGCTGCAATCACCATCTGCAGTGATTTTGGAGCCCCAAAAAATAAAGTCTGACACTGTTTCCCCATCTATTTCCCATGAAGTGATGGGAATAGATGCCATGATCTTGGTTAAGAATTGGTTCAAATTCTGTAATAAAAGCATAGTATGTATAGTCTAACGACCTCTGGAAATCAGATATAAGGTTGACATTGATAATTTTCCAAGGAGGATACTGGGGAGAATTCTTAAAAATTTCAGAGGTTTAAATGGCAATAGCCCACAAAATGTACTTAATTGTCAAAACTCACTCAGTATGAGCACTGGAAAGAGCACTAAAGATTATCTTATAAACAACTGGAAAAGCAAAGTGAGGTACCCAAATTTTACAATGCCACTTTCAGGGATGATTATTTTTTAAGCACCCATTTTCATTTTAGCTGAGATATTTCCATTAGTTATAGAGAAAATCCACATGCAGGAAGTGAATCCAGTTCTGTGCCAGAGCCAATGTGCACCAGCAAGTGACAGCCTATTTATTTTAAGCATCTCTTCCCCAACTCTGCATTCAGTGATGTCAACTTGGTAGCTTGAAATCAGAAATGGTGGAGTAATCATTCCACGGAAATTGTCAAACACTACAAATTCCTCCTTCCCTTCTCCCTCTCTCCAGAGTCTGTTGTTAAACATCTACCAGCACAGCAGAGCGAAACCGACCTACTCATCAGAAACCAAACAGAGCAAAGGCCAAAACCAATCACACTTCTGCTTTCACTTCAACAAGTTCTCTCCCGCTTCTTGCTGATCAGGGATCCTCCAGATCTGGAACTCTCACAGGAAAAGAAATATTCTTTTCATTTAATAAATATTCACTGAATACATGTACCTCGCAGTAAGCTGGGTGTAGGGCTACATGACTAGGAAAAACCGTGTCCCTGAGGTCTGATGGACAACTGTTCAAGGGGTCAGAAATATCTATTACACCTATGCAAAAGGTGGGCTGGTACCCCAGTGTTCATTGCAGCAGTATTTACAATAGCTAGGACAAGGAAGCAACCTAGACGTCCATCGACAGATGCATATATAAGCCATGGCATATGTGTGTGTGTGTTTGTGTGTGTGTGTGAATATATGTATATATATAATGGATTATTACTCAGCCATAAAAAGGAATGCATTTGAGTCAGTGCTAATGAGGTGGATGAATTTAGAACCTATTATACAGAGTGTAGTAAGTCAGAAAGTGAAAAACACAAATATTGTATATTAACACATATTCATGAAATCTAGAAAGATGATACCAGTGATCCTATTTGCAGGGCGGCAGTAGAGATGCAGACACAGAGAACAGACTTGTGGACAAGGTGCAGAAGGAGAGGCTGGGACAAGTGGAAGTATCATGGAAATATTTAATTACCATATATAAAACACATAGCCATTGGGAACTTGCTCTATGAGTCGGGGAACTCAAACTGGGGCTCTGTGACAACCTAGAAGGGTGGGATAGGGTGGGTGGTGGGAGGGAGGTTCAAGAGGGAGGGGACATATGTTTACCTATGGCTGATTCATGCTGATGTATGACAGAAACCAACACAATATTTTAAAGCAATCATCCTCCAATTAAAAATAAACAATTTTTTAAAACGGTAGGCTTCCCTTAGAAACAGAAAAAGAAATTAGAGGCCTTTAAAATTTTTTTCTTGCCAGGGAGTCCAATTTGATTCTGAATTCTGATCCATCCACTGCTTCAATATGATTACATATGTTTTAGGCTGCTAATAATTCATACACACTGAAATATCCTCAGAGTCCAGCTGCCCTATACCTACCTTTTTTAGTTTCTTTATCATCACTGTAGATCTGTCAATTCTGTTTTATACAGGTCACTGAGGGCTTCCTCAGCTTTGCATTTTTACTGAAAGAAAAAGAAGATTTTTTTGATTTAAATAAATTCTTCAAAACCATGTAGGTGAGAAACATATTGTGTCAAACTAAGGCTGATGCCAAGTCTCCTACAGAGATGGTTTTCCAGTCTTTCTGTTTAATGCAAAGAGAAACCAAAAAAATATCAAACTAAAATTTAAAAAAAAGAAATTTTCTTACAAATTTTCTTGAACACATTTCCCCTTTAAAACAAAATGCTGTTGATATTTTCAATTTTGACATTTCAATGGTTAAAACCCTTCAAGAGTGTCTTGGTCTCATTCAGTGATGCCTGGGGTGTATTAATATTTCCCACAAGGTAGAAGTTTCCTGAGTTACACTTCACTGCTCATCAACTTTGCACTTCACTGCTTCCCCAGAAACCTGCAGGAAAGTTTAATTACTTTTTCATTTGATTTTCTGAAGAACCGAAGGGTGATTTTCTGAAATGTTATTTTAAAAAGAAGGTAGCCAAAAATCCTATTAAGACCTGACTTTTTCACATTATACCAGGATCAGTTGCCCTGAAAATGAGTCCACTTTTAAGCTCCCAGAGCTACAGCTCACTAAAAGAGCATACAATCTTCAGATTTGCAAACACTATGTCCTGAAGTAATCTGACCTCAAACCTCAGGAAAGCTAGGAAAAGAAAAGTCAGTCTTGGGCTTCCCAGGTGGCTCAGTGGTAAAAAGAAAAATCCGCCTGCCAATGCAGGAGACATTGGTTTGATGGCTGGTCCAGGAAGATCCCACATGCTGCAGAGCAACAAAGGCCGTGCACCGCAACTATGGAGATTGTGCTCTAAAGCCTGGGAGCCACAACCACCGAACCCACACACCACACGCTAGAGCCCGAGCTCCTCAACAGAAGAAGTCACCACAATGAGAAGCCTGTGCGTTGCAACAAAGAGTAGCCCCCACTCTCCGCAACTAGAGAAGAGCCTGCACAGCAGTGAAGACCCAGCTATTGATTAATTAAATTATTTTTTTAAAAGTCAGTCTTAATTGATTCATCACTTAACTCACTGGTTCATCAGATAAGGAAAAGGCAATTTCAATCAACTGTGTATTTACATTTATCTCAGTTTACATTTTTCATCCCAATCCTTTATTCTTCCATGGTTTCCAGTTCTGGTCCCTGAGGTATGAGTTGCCCTCTTTCACCTGTGTGGATAACATCCTTCTGGGGCAGTACAACTGGCTTAAAAGCTACTAATCAAAACAGAAATAAATGCAGAATGGTTTCTTTAAAAGCAAGTGGTGCTGAAGAAGGAGCTGTAATAAAGTTATCACGGTAATCTCCTTGAATGGACAAGGAGAACCAACAAAGTGGAAGTATCTGTCTCCCTCCATGTATGGTTTCTGTAGCACTTTCCGAAAACTCAGGAAAAAAAAAAAAGCATTAAAAATAATTTCAGTGACCAACCATTGTGCTGAGGGCCCAAGACACAGATGCAAGCCCGTATCTTGCCAGACTCTTGTGGCTTCATATCAGCATAATACTATGCCCACTCTTGGCCAGACAGCTACTTCTCACATGTATTAGTGACACTATAAATCCATGTTTCATGTTGACCTTTTGAAATGGCATGATTTCTATAAAGGCAATTTAGAACTACAGTGTCTACTTTGGCAAACTTTCAAAATGAACAAAAGAGGGAAAGGAGTTAAAACACACATCAAAATGGAAAAGGAATAAAATGGTTGAAAATAATAATAATGATTTCAAAATGACGGCAGCACTCCAGTCATCTGAAATTCACGTATTTGGTACCATGAAGAATCCAAAAGCAGACTGAAAATCAAGAAAGAATGAACAGCAGCCTGTGAGATATCCCTCCTTAGCACAGGAATAAACTGTGTTCAAACGGGGGGTTAAAATAAAATTCTAGTATATCTGACCATTTTGCTTTCTGAGTTTTCAGGTGCCCAGGAAGAAGGAAGCATTGGCCATCATAAACTGTAACACAGTAGCCTGACAGCAAGAACAGGAAATGCACACAAAAACTCAAAAAGCCACGCTGAACTACCATCCCCACAGATCCTGGGGATCTCACTACACCGCAGCCCAGGACGAAACTCAGCTTCACAGTGATGACCCTGAGTTAACAAGGAAAGCTGAAGTTATTTTAACAGTTGTTAAAAGCAAGGCATCGAGTGACTCCATGTGTTTACCAAAAGATGTATGATGGACTGCCCATGGCAGCACTATATGCCACAACCACAAAGTATCAAGTACCCAAATGGCCATGAACAGGAAACTGGATAAATGAATTGTGGTATCTTCACCCAATGAATACTCTGTAGCAATGGAAATGAAAGATCTACAAAAGCTCACAAGCAACAGTGTTGATTGCTAGAAGCCAAACCTATGTAGTAAGAGAAAGAACAGGCAAGAGCTTGTGCGCGGGGACGGAGAAGGGCTGTAGTGATGGGAAGGGAGCATGGGGGCTTCTAGTAACATGCTGTTTCCTGATCTGGGCGCTGAGTATGCAAACCAAGTATGCAAATCTTTCCATCTGGAAAGATTCGGCAAGCTGTACACCAACTCTGTGTCCTTTTCTCTATGTGCATTTGTCTCTGAAGAACACATTCACAAAATATTACACAATATACTTGGAAATATAAATTTCTTATCTTCATGGTAAATCCAATCATGAATACTTCATAATTCAGATTTCGAGTAACCAGAGGCAACCCTCTGCAAAATCTGAAGCACATGATTTATCTTTCCTACCTCAGTTCCACATTCTCTTTCTAGGGCTTTTCTTCCTTTTGAAAAGCAACTCCCAACCAAGTGTGGTCACACACCACATCCTCATTTCTCATTTCCTCAGGAGTTTAACACACAAATCTCCCAAGATGCTTCAGTAGGTCTGTGGCAGGACCTAAAGCCTGCATGCCTAGAAAAGCTCCCTGCTGCTGCTGCTGCTGAGTCGCTTCAGTCGTGTCCGACTCTGTGCGACCCCACAGACGGCAGTCCACCAGGCTTCCCTATCCCTGGGATTCTCCAGGCAAGAACACTGGAGTGGGTTGCCATTTCCTTCTCCAATGCATGAAAGTGAAAAGTGAAAGCGAAGTTGCTCAGTAGTGTCTGACTCTTAGCAACCCCATGGACTGCAGCCTACCAGGCTTCTCCATCCATGCGATTTTCCAGGCAAGAGTACTGGAGTGGGTTGCCATTGCCTTCTCCCAGAAAAGCTCCCAGGGGTGGCTAATACTACTGGTCTGCAGAGACCGACAAAAGATGCAACTTAAAACCAGTGTCTGCCAAGCTCCTGGGACCTGAGGAATGCCCCATCCCAGGCGTCTGAGTATAGACATTTTAGGACTCATATCTGTTACAATATTCTGGGCTTCCCTATGCCTCTATAACTGCATCCCTGTTCAGTCAGTTCAGTTCAGCCACTCAGTCGTATCCAACTCTTTGCAACCCCATGGACTGCAGCACACCAGGCTTCCCTGTCCTTCAACCATCTCCTGGAGCCAGCTCAAACTCAGTCAATCGAGTCATCACCCACTCAATCGAGTGGGTGATGCCACCCAACCATCTCATCTTCTGTCATCCCCTACTCCTGCTTTCAATCCCTCCCAGCATCAGAGTCTTTTCCAATGAGTCACATCAGATGGCCAAAGTATTGGATGTTTCTTCACATCAGATGGCCAAAGTATTGGAGTTTCAGCTTTAACATCAGTCCTTCCAATGAATATTCAGGACTGATTTCCTTTAGGATGGACTGCTTTGATCTCCTTGCTATCCAAGGGACTCTCAAGAATCTTCTGCAACACCACAGTTCAAAAGCATCAATTCTTCAGCACTCAGCTTTCTTTATAGTACAACTCTCACATCCATACATGACTGCTGGAAAAACCACAGCTTTGACTAGAACCTTTGTTGACAAAGTAATGTCTCTGCTTTTTAATATGCTGTCTAGGTTGTTCATAGCTTTTCTTCCAAGGAGCAAGCATCTTTTAATTCCATGGCTGCAGTCACCATCTGCAATGATTTTGGAGATCAAGAAAATAAAGCCTCTCATTGTTTCCACTGTTTCCCCATCTATTTGCCATGAAGTAATGGGACCAGCTGCCATGATCTTCGTTTTCTGAATGTTGATTTTAAGCCAGCTTTTTCACTCTCCTCTTTCACTTTCATAAGAGACTCTTTAGTTCCTTTTCGCTTTCTGCCATAAGGGTGGTGTTATCTGCATATCTGAGGTTATTAATATTTCTCCCAGTAATCTGAATCCCAGCTTGTGCTTCATCTAGCCTGCCATTTCACATGATGTACTCTGCATATAAGTTAAATAATCAGGGTGACAATATACAGCTTTGTCATACTCCTTTCCCAATTTGGAACCAGTCCATTTTTCCATGTCTGGTTCTAACTGTTGCTTCTTGACCCCTGCATCCCTGTTAGCATCCACCAACTCAAGGAAAAAAACTAGCAGTTGGGGACAGTAAAGTAAGAACCAGTTCCTTCTGGAGGGAGTTTTGTACTATTTCTCATTAAAACTTCACCTTTGGACTTGTTAGATAGTGTCTTTTCCACAGCATTTGCAGAGGGAAGGAGGGAAAGGAAATGAGCAAGCAAGCAGTTAGTCTGCCTGGGAAAGTGCAGCAAAGAAAAGTGCCGGCATGACTTGCCAGATGGCTGAGGCTTCTTAAATCCAAGATGTCTCTCCTCAGTTTGAAGTTAAGGATTTTGTGATAAGTGAGGTTGTAGAGGGAGAATGGAGGGGGAGACACCATGATGAGTATGCCCTGTTTTCCCAGGGCGGCATCTCAAAGTCATGAACACAGGTAGGCCAAGACTTTTCTTGGCAGATAGAAAAATATTAATAACTTTACAGCCACCCCAGAAACGTGGTATGTGGTTCTTAAGTGTTTAGGCATTTGGAAGGGGTGCCAGGGGAATATAACATATGTACAGGGATTTTTCCCAGATTCAAATAAATATTTGAAAATTTTCTGGTGCATGTTTTATCAGATGGAAGCAATTTTTTTAAAAATGCTCTCTGATCTCTCTAAAACTGATTCCTATAACATAGGAAATCTCAAAAACAGAGTATCTGAAAAACATTTTTTTAGCAGCTGCAAAGGTTAATTTTATGTGTCACTTTAGCTAGGCTGCAAGGCTAAAAATATTTGGTCATACATGTCTGGATGGTGCATGAGACTAATAGATTGTACATGAAATTTATAGATTTTGAGTAAAGTAGATTACCCTCCATAATGTGGGTAGGCCTCTTCCAACGAGTGGAAGACCTTTAAATGAAGACTGACCACCCACAACAACAGGAATTCTCCCAGTCCACTGCCTTTGGACTCAAACTGCTATTATCAACTCTTCCCTGGGCCTCCAGTCTGCCGAGCCAACCTGAAGATTTCAAACTTTCCAGCTTCCACAATCATGTGAATCAATTTCTTAAAATAAATCCAGCCCCCGCCTCTATATACTCACACACACACATCTTGTTAGTTGTTTCTCTGGATAACCCTAACTAATATAATGAGTTATATATCATTGTACTTTCACTGGAGTTAATCACATAAACAAATGTACCAGCTTCACAGTGAATATATGTTAGCACTGCTTAAAAGAGTTGAGTAAGATTATTACTTACAGTTGAATAAGTTGAATTCAATAAGAACTGAATTCTTATTTGGCTGCTGAATGAGAATTTTAATTTTTTTTTTTTTCCAGTGGGTTTTGTCATACATTGATATGAATCAGCCATGGATTTACATGTATTCCCAATCCCGATCCCCCCTCCCACCTCCCTCTCCACCCGATTCCTCTGGGTCTTCCCAGTGCACCAGGCCGGAGCACTTGTCTCGTGCATCCTACCTGGGCTGGTGATCTGTATCACCATAGATAGCATACATGCTGTTCTTTTGAAATATCCCACCCTCACATTCTCCCACAAAGTTCAAAAGTCTGTTCTGTATTTCTGTGTCTCTTTTTCTGTTCTGCATATAGGGTTATCGTTATCACCTTTCTAAATTCCATATACATGTGTCAGTATGCTGTAATGTTCTTTATCTTTCTGGCTTACTTCACTCTGTATAATGGGCTCCAGCTTCATCCATCTCATTAGGACTGGTTCAAATGAATTCTTTTTAATGGCTGAGTAATATTCCATGGTGTATATGTACCACAGCTTCCTTATCCATTCATCTGCTGATGGGCATCTAGGTTGCTTCCATGTCCTGGCTATTATAAACAGTGCTGCGATGAACATTGGGGTGCACGTGTCTCTTTCAGATCTGGTTTCCTCAGTGTGTATGCCCAGAAGTGGGGTTGCTGGGTCATATGGCAGTTCTATTTCCAGTTTTTTAAGAAATCTCCACACTGTTTTCCATAGCGGCTGTACTAGTTTGCATTCCCACCAACAGTGTAAGAGGGTTCCCTTTTCTCCACACCCTCTCCAGCATTTATTGCTTGTAGACTTTTGGATAGCAGCCATCCTGACTGGCGTGTAATGGTACCTCATTGTGGTTTTGATTTGCATTTCTCTAATAATGAGTGATGTTGAGCATCTTTTCATGTGTTTGTTAGCCATCTGTATGTCTTCTTTGGAGAAATGTCTGTTTAGTTCTTTGGCCCATTTTTTGATTGGGTCATTTATTTTTCTGGAATTGAGCTGCAGGAGTTGCTTGTATATTTTTGAGATTAATCCTTTGTCTGTTTCTTCATTTGCTATTATTTTCTCCCAATCTGAGGGCTGTCTTTTCACCTTACTTATAGTTTCCTTTGTAGTGCAAAAGCTTTTAAGTTTCATTAGGTCCCATTTGTTTAGTTTTGCTTTTATTTCCAATATTCTGGGAGGTGGGTCATAGAGGATCTTGCTTTGATTTATGTCGGAGAGTGTTTTGCCTATGTTCTCCTCTAGGAGTTTTATAGTTTCTGGTCTTACATTTAGATCTTTAATCCATTTTGAGTTTATTTTGGTGTATGGTGTTAGAAAGTGTTCTAGTTTCATTCTTTTACAAGTGGTTGACCAGTTTTCCCAGCACCACTTGTTAAAGAGGTTGTCTTTTTTCCATTGTATATCTTTGCCTCCTTTGTCAAAGATAAGGTGTCCATAGGTTCGTGGATTTATCTCTGGGCTTTCTATTCTGTTCCATTGATCTATATTTCTGTCTTTGTGCCAGTACCATACTGTCTTGATGACTGTGGCTTTGTAGTAGAGTCTGAAGTCAGGCAGGTTGATTCCTCCAGCTCCATTCTTCTTTCTCAAGATTACTTTGGCTATTCGAGGTTTTTTGTATTTCCATACAAATTGTGAAATTCTTTGGTCTAGTTCTGTGAAAAATACCGTTGGTAGCTTGATAGGGATTGCATTGAATCTATAGACTGCTTTGGGTAGAATAGCCATTTTGACAATATTGATTCTTCCAATCCATGAACACGGTATGTTTCTCCATCTGTTTGTGTCCTCTTTGATTTCTTTCATCAGTGTTTTATAGTTTTCTATGTATAGGTCCTTTGTTTCTTTAGGTAGATATACTCCTAAGTATTTTATTCTTTTTGTTGCAATGGTGAATGGTATTGTTTCCTTAATTTCTCTGTCTGTTTTTTCATTGTTAGTATATAGGAATGCAAGGGATTTCTGTGTGTTAATTTTATATCCTGCAACTTTACTATATTCATTGATTAGCTCTAGTAATTTTCTGGTAGAGTCTTTACGGTTTTCTATGTAGAGGATCATGTCATCTGCAAACAGTGAGAGTTTTACTTCTTCTCTTCCTATCTGGATTCCTTTTACTTCTTTTTCTGCTCTGATTGCTGTGGCCAGAACTTCCAACACTATGTTGAATAGTAGTGGTGAGCATGGGCACCCTTGTCTTGTTCCTGATTTCAGGGGAAATGCCTTCAATTTTTCACCATTGAGGGTGATGCTTGCTGTGGGTTTGTCATATATAGCTTTTATTATGTTGAGGTATGTTCCTTCTATTCCTGCTTTTTGGAGAGTTTTAATCATAAATGAGTGTTGAATTTTGTCAAAGGCTTTCTCTGCATCTATTGAGATAATCATATGGTTTTTATCTTTCAATTTGTTAATGTGGTGTATTACATTGATTGATTTGCGGATATTAAAGAATCCTTGCATTCCTGGGATAAAGCCCACTTGGTCATGGTGTATGATTTTTTTAATATGTTGTTGGATTCTGTTTGCTAGAATTTTGTTAAGGATTTTTGCATCTATGTTCATCAGTGATATTGGCCTGTAGTTTTCTTTTTTTGTGGCATCTTTGTCTGGTTTTGGAATTAGGGTGATGGTGGCCTCATAGAATGAGTTTGGAAGCTTACCTTCTTCTGCAATTTTCTGGAAGAGTTTGAGTAAGATAGGTGTTAGCTCTTCTCTAAATTTTTGGTAGAATTCAGCTGTGAAGCCATCTGGTCCTGGGCTTTTGTTTGCTGGAAGATTTTTGATGACAGTTTCGATTTCCTTGCTTGTGATGGGTCTGTTAAGATCTTCTATTTCTTCCTGGTTCAGTTTTGGAAAGTTATACTTTTCTAAGAATTTGTCCATTTCATCCAAGTTGTCCATTTTATTGGCATAGAGCTGCTGGTAGTAGTCTCTTATGATCTTTTGTATTTCAGTGTTGTCTGTTGTGGTCTCTCCATTTTCATTTCTAATTTTGTTAATTTGGTTTTTCTCTCTTTGTTTCTTAATGAGTCTTGCTAATGGTTTGTCAATTTTGTTTATTTTTTCAAAAAACCAGCTTTTAGCTTTGTTGATTTTTGCTATGGTCTCTTTAGTTTCTTTTGCATTTATTTCTGCCCTGATTTTTAAGATTTCTTTCCTTCTGCTAACTCTGGGGTTCTTCATTTCTTCCTTCTCTAATTGCTTTAGGTGTAGAGTTAGGTTATTTAATTGGTTTTTTTCCTGTTTCTTGATGTAAGCCTGTAATGCTATGAACCTTCCCCTTAGCACTGCTTTTACAGTGTCCCATAGGTTTTGGGTTGTTGTGTTTTCATTTTCATTCATTTCTATACATATTTTGATTTCTTTTTTGATTTCTTCTATGATTTGTTGGTTATTCAGAAGCGTGTTATTTAGCCTCCATATGTTTGAAGTTTTAACAATTTTTTCCCTGTAATTGAGATCTAATCTTACTGCACTGTGGTCAGAAAAGATGACTGGAATGATTTCAATTTTTTTGAATTTTCCAAGACCAGATTTATGGCCCAGGATGTGATCTATTCTGGAGAATGTTCCGTGTGCACTTGAGAAAAAGGTGAAGTTGATTGTTTTGGGGTGAAATGTCCTATAGATATCAATTAGGTCTAGCTGGTCCATTGTGTCATTTAAGGTTTGTGTTTCCTTGTTAATTTTCTGTTTAGTTGATCTATCCATAGTTGTGAGTGGGGTATTAAAGTCTCCCACTATTATTGTGTTACTATTAATTTCCTCTTTCATACTCGCTAGCGTTTGCCGTACATATTGCGGTGCTCCTATGTTGGGTGCATATATATTTATAATTGTTATATCTTCTTTTTTGATTGATCCTTTGATCATTATGTAGTGTCCTTCTTTGTCTCTTTTCACTTCCTTTATTTGAAAGTCTATTTTATCTGATATGAGTATTGCGACTCCTGCTTTCTTTTGGTCTCCGTTTGCATGAAATATTTTTTTCCAGCCCTTCACTTTTAGTCTGTATGTGTCTCTTGTTTTGAGGTGGGTCTCTTGTAGACAGCATATATAGGGGTCTTGTTTTTGTATCCATTCAGCCAATCTTTGTCTTTTGGTTGGGGCATTCAACCCATTTACATTTAGGGTAATTATTGATAGGTGTGGTCCCATTGCCATTTACTTTGTTGTTTTGGGTTCACGTTTATACAACCTTTCTGCATTTCCTGTCTAGAGAAGATCCTTTAGCATTTGTTGAAGAGCTGGTTTGGTGGTGCTGAATTCTCTCAGCTTTTGCTTATCTGTAAAGCTTTTGAATTCTCCTTCATATCTGAATGAGATCCTTGCTGGATACAGTAATCTAGGTTGTAGGTTATTCTCTTTCATTACTTTCAGTACGTCCTGCCATTCCCTTCTGGCCTGGAGGGTTTCTATTGATAGATCAGCTGTTATCCTTATGGGAATCCCTTTGTGTGTTATTTGTTGTTTTTCCCTTGCTGCTTTTAATATTTGTTCTTTGTGTTTGATCTTTGTTAATTTGACTAATGTGTGTCTTGGGGTGTTTTGCCTTGGGTTTATCCTGTTTGGGACTCTCTGGGTTTCTTGGATTTGGGTGGCTATTTCCTTCCCCATTTTAGGGAAGTTTTCAGCTATTATCTCCTCGAGTATTTTCTCATGGCCTTTCTTTTTGTCTTCTTCTTCTGGAACTCCTATGATTCGAATGTTGGGGCGTTTCACAGTGTCCCAGAGGTCCCTGAGGTTGTCCTCATTTCTTTTGATCCTTTTTTCTTTTTCCTCTCTGCTTCATTTATTTCCACCATTTTATCTTCTACCTCACTTATCCTATCTTCTGCCTCCGTTATTCTACTCTTGGTTCCCTCCAAAGTGTTTTTGATCTCATTCATTGCATTATTCATTTGTAATTGACTCTTTTTTATTTCTTCTAGGTCTTTATTAAACAGTTCTTGAATCTTTTCAATCTTTGTTTCCAGGCTATTTATCTGTAACTCCATTTTGTTTTCAAGATTTTGGATCATTTTTATTATCATTATTCTAAATTCTTTTTCAGGTAGATTCCCTATCTCCTCCTCTTTTGTTTGACTTGGTGGGCATTTTTCATGTTCCTTTACCTGTTGGGTATTTCTTTGCCTTTTCATCTTGTTTAGATTGCTGTATCTGGAGTGGGCTTTCTGTATTCTGGAGGTCTGTGGTTCGTTTTTGTTGTGGAGGATTAACCCAGTGGGTGGGGTTAGACGATTGGCTTGTCGAGATTTCCTGGTTAGGGAAGCTTGCGTCAGTGTTCTGGTGCGTGGAACTTGATTTCTTCTCTTTGGAGAGCAATGGAGTGCCCAGTAATGAGTTTTGAGATGGGTCTATGTGTTAGGTGTGACCTTGGGCAGCCTGTATGTTGATGTTCAGGGCTATGTTCCTGCATTGCTGGAGAATTTGCGTGGTATGTCTTGCTCTAAAACTTATTGGCTCTTGTGTGGTGGTTGGTTTCAGTGTAGGTATGGAGGCTTTTGGACAGTCACTTATTACTTAAAGTTCCTTGTAGTCAGGAGTTTTCTGGTGTTCTCAGGTTTTGGGCTTAAGTCTCCTGCCTCTGGATTTCAGTTTTATTCTTCCTGTAGTCTCAGGACTTCTCCAACTATACAGCCCTGATAAGAAAACTTCTAGGTTAATGGCTAAAAGATTCTCCCCCGTTAGGGACACCCAGAGAGGTTCACAGAGTCACATGAAGAAGAGGAGAGGGAGGAGGGAGATAGAGATGAACAGGAGGAGAAAAAGGGGGACTCAAGAGGAGAGAGACAGATCTACACAGCTGTCTGTTCCCAGAATGTTCTCCGTAGCCCAGTCACCTACAAAGATTCACAGAATTGGATTGGGAAGAGAAGGGGAAAGGAGGAAATAGAGGTGTTCTGAGGTAGAAAACAGAGAGTCAAGATTGGGAGAGAATAATCTTCGGTTTAAAAATAGGGCTTCTCTTCTTTTTTTTTTTTTTGTAAGGTTATAGTGTATTGAAAATGAAAATTAAGGAGTAGTAGAGGAGTACTAGAGGACTTTAAAAGAAATAAGAGAAAAAGAAAAATAGAAAATAGAAGAGAAAAAGGAAAGAAAAGAAAAAGAAAGAAAAAGGAAAAAAAGAGAAAAAAAAAAAAAAAAGAAAGAAAGAAAAAGAAAAAAAAAAATTTTTTTTTCCCCCTAATTAAAAAATCCTAAAAGTCTATGGAAATGAAAGTTAAGGAGTAATGGGGGAGTAATAGGGGATTTTAAAGGAAAATAAAAGAGAAAAAATAAAAAAGAAAAAAAGAGAAAAAAGTAAAATTATATCTAGGAGTTTCTCTGGAGCTGTTGCGGTCAGTGTGGGTTCGGCTCAGTTTCAGATAGCTCCTCGTTCCAGCTTACGCTTCTCGATATCTACAGGCTCCTCCGGTGTAGTCAATGTTTCCTAGAGGGATTTTAATCTGTTGCACCAGTCCCTTCTGAAGCGGTTCCCTTTGTTTATTTGGCTTCTGTTTGCCGGTCTCTTCAGAGCCTCATTTCCGCCCTGACACAGGCGGGCGGAGGTGGACTCTTATTCAGGTAGCTAGTTCCGTCGCTCCGCGGGGAGGGGCTTGCGCCGCGGGGATGGGCTGGCGCTGCCGGGAGGGGCCGACGCTGCCCTCTCCGTCTGCGCCGCTCAGGCTCCCGGCTGTTCTATATGGAGCGCGCCCCGCGCTGCGCGAGGTTCCAGCCCTCGGGTGTTCCACAAAAGCGCGGAAGGAAAAGCTGCGCCTGCTCTCTGTGCCTTCCCCGTCAGAGCGGTCCAGGCAGCCAGGGGCTTGGTGGGCGCACTCTCCCCAGGTGTGGCGCACCCCCTCCCCTCTGCGGACCCAGTCTCAGTTTCCGCTGGCGCCAGTCGGGTGCGCGCGCCTTCTGCCCTCCGCGTCCCCAGCCCCAGTCCCCGCCCGCGCCGGTTGGGTGCCTGCGCCCTGTGTCTCGCCGCGACCTTCCCCTCCCCCATGCCTCCTGCCTCCGGCGGGGCTGGGCCGGTCCGCAGCCTGCGAGCTCCTCTCTGGACCCTCTCGGTCTCTTTGTTCTGCGAACGGCCGGCAGTGTGTTCGGGCCGGTTAATTTACTCTCTCTCTCTTTTGGTCTCCCACAGTTCATGTTGGCAACTCACAGAAGCTCCCTCCGATTGTCCTCAGGGCACTCAGGCCCGGACCCTACCCCAAGCAATGCCGCCTATGAGCTCCCGGGACGGATCTCCGTCCTTAGCTCTTTTGTCTCACTTTTTATCTTTTATATTTTGTCCTACCTCCTTTTGAAGACAATGGGCTGCTTTTCTGGGCGCCTGATGACCTCAGCTAGCAATCAGAAGTTGTTTTGCGAAGTTTGCTCTGCGTTCAGTTATTCTTTTGATGAATTTGTAGGAGAGAAAGTGGTCTCCCCGTCCTACTCCTCCGCCATCTTGGCTCCTCCCCCGAAAATTCTTAACAAAAAAAAAAAAAAAAATCGAGAATTTTAATTTTAAATATCATTCAACAGAATAGGTCACTTTTTAAGGGCCCAAATGCTCACCTATAACATAACATTTTAATTCTGGCCAGGGTTCATTAGGATTGTAACAGCCTGTCTAATAGCTATAAAGACTTTTGTGGACAGGTTTTATTAGCCGGAAGACAGCTTATTCTCTCTAATCTTTTAGGAGAGAGGCAATGCATTATCTGTTCAGACCAAGATAAAACCTCCGATCTGTACACACACAATCAATCTAACTCTCATTTCTGGCATGGTGCCATGCTTTAGCCTCCCATGAATTTGGACTGAAGACGAGGACTGCTCCGACACACTGCATGTTCCTACAGCATCAATTAGCTTGTCCCCTAGGTCAACAAGTGAATAATGCAGGAGTGGAAGTTGCATTTCCCAGCATGTCAATGCTCTGGGCCCAAGTAACAGCCACCCAATGCAAGCCCATTACTACAGATGAATGCAATCAGCTGCAAGTGAATACACAGTGCTGGGCACAACGCCCACTCCCTGGGCACCTCCTCCTGGCACAGACTGTCCACATGCTTTGTCTTTGTGCATGCTGTCCTTTTCCCAATGACTCAGTGGTCACAGTCTATATACCTCCATCCATCAAGTTATCTTCACTTTAAAAAAGAACCCACAAAATCCTGTATTTTCAATGTTTAAAACATCAACAGTTGAGGCTCAAACAAGATGGCAGAGGAGTAGGTAGACGAGTACATCTCTCTCCACGGATACATCAGGAATACACCTTCAGATATAGAAATGCATACAGAAAACCAGCTGAGAGCAGACAGGAGTACCTGACCAGTGGAAAAGAATATACAGAACCACACAAAACTCTGTAGGACAAAGGAACTAGGGAGAAGAACAGGAGTGTTAGTAGGACTGAACCTGCCCTGGGAGCGTGGGGGAAACTGAAGCAGGGGTCTGATCCCCACACTGGGGCAATTTTCTGAGTCAGAGGAGAAACACTGAAGGCTGAGAGTGAAACAGCTGATCTGTGGAAGCCTAAATGGAATGAGAATCAGACAGTCCTTGCCGCAGCCACACATTTGTTGGACAGGAGCGCTAGTCTCCCGGAAGGTGCAACAGCTGGGAGCCGGAGTTTAGGGATTGTGGAGCAATTCCAGGGCAAACGCTGCTGTTGACTGCGGAGAGACAGATTGAGGGGATGTGAGGGAGGAGAGCCTGGTGGGAAATGCCAGTGGAGGAAATCAGGCAGCCATGGAAGCAAGGCAACACTGCTGAGTCATGCATAAGGGATACAGCCACCACCATAGCCTCTCCCCACACACGCCAGCATCAGCAGCTGAACAATAGAGAGGCTGGCCCGTCAAACACCTGATGCACTGAACTACAGAGTAGGACCCCACCCAGGGTGCTCCTTTAAGAGACTGATGCGCCATTCTACAGAGTACGATCCCAGCCCAGGGCCCCCATCTATGTACCTGATGTGCCAAACAGCAGAAGGACCCCAAGCAAGGGAGCCCTCTAAATGCCTGAATGGGCGGAGCAACAGAAAAAGACTGGCCAAAGAGGCCTTCTGATAGCCAGCTACGAGAGGCTTGAAGAAAGACTCTGATGCGGCCATAACTCTTGCAGTGGCAGTCTGTGTCCCTGCACAATTGGCGCTGCCAGAGTCCCCGCAAACCAAGTAGATGCCCACCTTCACTCTCAACTCTCACTGGGGCAGAGCTGCACAGGCCACAGAAAGGTCTTGCATCTATGCACACAGGGCTGCTTTGGTCGTCTCCAACTCTTTGCAACCCAGATTTCTCTGTCAGGGATGGGGGCTCTCCAGGCAAGAACACTGGAGCATATTGGCCAATACTGGTTGCCATTCCCTCCTAGAGCACTGTATTTCCTGCTGCCCTAGCCACCAGCTCCCCTGAGTACCTGGTGCTGCCAGAACCCCTGCGACCCAAGCAGCTGCACCACCTCCACCCCTGGCCCTCACAGGGGCAAACCCAAGTCCTGCAGGGCAGCCTCAGGAGCAAACCCCAGTGGCCGACCCACAGGCAGAGGTGGGAATAAAACCACAACTGAAACCCAGGGACAGTGTGGCGAAGGAAGAAGACCCCAAACCTTCCCACCAGCTGTACAAGCTGCAGATTAAATCCACACGATCAACTAGGCAGACTGTGCGTCTATGGAATATACAGAAGGTCACTGAGACCTCCCACAAAAGAAAACACACTAGTTCACAAAGCTGTGGACATTGGAGGCAAGAACACACAGGAGTAGGGCCAGATTAGAATCCGAGCTGCCCCCACAGCAGGTCCAGAGATCAGCGCAGTGTTGGAGGGCTCCTAGCGAGGTGAGGTGGACTGTGACTCCCAATGAGGAAAAGGACTCTGACAGCAGTGACTCAAGAAAAACATTTATTACTCTGATTTTTTGACCGTTCTATAGATTCTTCTGGATTTCCCTTTTTTCCCCACTCTGTTGTCATTCTCCATTTTATAGGCACTATGAAATCCAATTAAGCTTTTGAAATTTTTTTTTTCCACACTCACATTTCTTTATTGTTATAAACCTCTGCCCCTTTGCTGGGCTTTTGCAGTTCTGTGGAGTTTTCCTTTTTTATTTTCTTTTCCTTATTTTTAATTTTAATTTTTAATTTTTTTGACCTATTATTGTTTTATCGACATTTATTCCTTTGTTTAGTTTTCCTACTGTTCTTATCCCCTTGCAATTAATCTTTAACATATATATATCTTCTTTATCTACCTCTACCTAACTTTGCATATCTATTCTTTCTTCTCTTTCTCTCCTTCCTCTCAAAATATTTGTTAGTTTTATTTTCATTGCTTTATTCCCCAATTGGCACCTTGCTTTAGTTTTGTTTTCCTGCTTCTGCTTTAATTAGTTTTGCTCTGGTAGATATAATTTTTGGTTTCCTTTGTTCGCCAGGTCAATCTATTGTACTTTATTTTTGTTGCACTATTTTGATTTTGATTATTGGAGTATATGTATATGTGTATATTCAGTCACACTTTTTATTGTTTTTATAAACCTCTGTCTCTAAGTTGGGCTATTGCAATTCTGTGGAGTTTTCCTTTTCTTTTCCCTTTTTCTTTCTTATTCTGTTTTTTTTTTTTTTCTTTCTCTTTTTTATAATTTTAACTTTTAATTTTTTTAAACCTATTATATTTTTTCTACATTTATTCCTTTGTTTGCCTTTCCTACTGTTCTTTTCCCCTTGCAGTTAATCTTTGATGTATATAAATCTTTTCATCTACCTTTATCTAACTTTGCATATCTATTCTTTCTTTTCTTTCTTTCCTTTCCTCTCAACATATTTGTTAGTTTTTACTTCATTTCTTTATTCCCCACTTGGGACCTTGCTTTAGTTTGGTTTTCCAGTTTATGCTTAAGTTAGTTTTGTTTTTAACTCTTAAATATAATTTTTTATTTCATTTGTTTGCTGGGTCAATCTGCCATACTTTATTTTTGATGGACTATTTTGACCTTGCTCATGGATGTGTAGTATAAGTGTATATTCCATTATTTTAATAATTATTTGTCTGATATTATAATTTCCATTTGTTTTGGGTTCATCTTTGGTATCTTGATTTTGGATATTTGTTTTAATCTCACTTAATGCCATAACAAACCACTTGTGGAATCTTCATTCCTGACCAGAGATCAAACCCTGAGCCTTTGGAGTAGGAGCACTGACTCCAAGATCCTAGACTACTGGAGAACTAACCCTAAGGAGTATCAAATAGTGAGAACTCACATAAAAGAAACCACTGGGGTATAAGACCCGGCATCACCCAACCACCAGCAGCACCCTGTGCAGGACGCCTCATCTAAACAACAAACAAGACAAAAATACAAACCCAGTCATCAACAGACAGGATTATCACCTCACTCAGGCTTGCCCATCAGAGGAAAAACAAACAAACAAACAAAAACCTATATGAAGCTCACACAAACCACTGTACCAAACTTAGGAGGGCAAAAACCAAAAGGAAGAAAGAATTCAACCTTCTTTAAGGAAAGAATTCACCTTTCCCTGAAGCCTGGGAAAAGGAGACCTCAAACAAAATAACTTTTTTTAAAAAAATAAGGGAAAGGCAGAGAAATATTACATAAATGAAGGAACAAACTAGAAACACAGAAGTCCAAATAAATAAAGAGGAAATAGGCAAAGTCCCTGAAAAAGAATTAAGAATAATGATAGAAAAGATGATCAAAAACCTTGAAAACAAATTGGAGAAAATGCCAGAATCAGTTAACAAGGACCTAGAAGGATTAAAGAATAAACATACAGAGACAAACAACACAATTACTGAAATTAAAAAATGCTCTAGAAGGAATCAATAGCAGAATATCTGAAACAGAAGAACAAATTAGTGAGCTAGAAGATAAAATGGTGGAAATAACTTCTGCAGAGCAGAATAAAGTAAGAAGGATGAAAAGAACTGAGGATAGTCTCAGAGACCTCTGGCACAATATCAAATGCACCAACATTCAAACTATAGGGGTCCCAGAAGAAGAGAAAAAGAAAGGATATGAGAAAATTTTTGAAGAGATTAGAGTTGAAAATTTCCCCAACATGGAAAAGGAAATAGTCAGTCAAGTCCAAGAGGCACAAGAGTCTCATACAGGATACACCCAAGGAGAAACATGCCAAGACACACACTAATCAAACTAACAAAGACTAAACACAAAGAAAGAATATTAAAAGCAGCAAGGGAGAAGCAACAAGTAACATACAAGGGAAACCCCATATGCTTAACAGCTGATCTTTCAGCAGAAACTCTGCAGGCCAGAAGGGAATGGCAGGATATATTTAAAGTACTGAAGGGGAAAAATCTACAACCAAGATTACTGTACCCGGCAAGGATCTCATTCAAAATTGATGGAAGAATGAAAAGCTTTTCAAACAAGCAAAACTCAAGAGAATTCAGTACCACCAAACCAGCTTTACAACAAATGTTACAGGGACTCATAGAGTCAAGAAATAAAATAGAAGAAAAAAGCTCTACAAAATCAACCCCAAACAATTAAGAAAATGGCAATAGGAAAAAATATATATCAATAATTACTTTAAATGTAAATGTATTAAATGCTCCAACCAAAAGACACAGACTGGCTGAATGGATACAAAAACAAGACCCATATATATGCTGTCTACAAGAAACCCACTTCAGACCTAAAAACACATATAGACTGAAAGTGAGAGGATGGAAAAACATATTCCATGCAAATAGGAAGGAACAAAAAGCTGGAGTAGCAAACCTCATTTCAGACAAAATAGACTTTAAAATAAAGATTACAAGAGATAAGGAAGGACACTACATAATGATCAAGGGATCAATCCAAGAGGAAGACACAATTGTAAATATCTATGCCCCCAACACAGGAGCACCTCAATACATAACACAAACACTAATAGACTAAAAGGAGAAATTGACAGTAACGCAATAATAGTAGGAGACTTGAACACCCCACTCACATCAATGGACAGATCATCAAGACAGAAAATTAATTAGGAAACACAAGTGATAAATGATACATTAGATGAGATGGATCTCATTGATATCTTCGGGACATTCCATCCAAATGCAGAAGAATACACCTTCTCATGTGCACATGGAACATTCTCCAGGATAGACCACATCTTGGGTCACAAATCAAACCTCAGTAAATTTAAGAAAACTGAAACCATATCAAGCATCTTCTCTGACCACAATGCAATAAGACTAGATATCAGTCACAAGAAAAAAAAAACTGTAAGAAACAAAAACACATGGAGACTAAACAACCCATTTCTAAATAACCAACAGGTTACTGAAGAAATCAGAAGGGAAATCAAAAAATTTCTAGAAACAAATGACAATGTAAACATGACAACTCAAAACCTATGGGATGCAGCAAAAGCAGTTCTAAGAGGGAAGTTTATAGCAATACAATCCTACCTCAAGAAATAAGAAAAACATCGAAAAGACAACCTAACTTTACACCTAAAACAACTGGAAAAAGAACAACAAAAAACCAAAATTAATAGAAGGAAAAAAAATCATAAAGATCCAGCAGAAATAAATGAAAAAGAAATGAAAGAAACAATAGTAAACATTCATAAAACTAAAAGGTGGTTCTTTGAGAAGACAAACAAAATTGACAAAACTTTATTAAACTCATCAAGAAAACAAGAGAGAAGAATCAAATCAACAAAATTAGAAATGAAAAAGGAGAGGTTACAACAGACAATGCAGAAATACAAAGGATTGTAAGAGACTATTATGAACAACTATATGGCAACAAAATAGATAACCTGGAAGAAATGGACAGATTCTTAGAAAAGTTCAATCTTCCAAGACTGAACCAGAAAGAAACAGAAATTAGGAACAACCCAATTACAAGCACTGAAATTGAAGCTGTGCTCAAAAATCTCCCAAAAAACAAAAGCCCAGGACCAGATGGCTTCACAGGAGAATTCTATCAAACATTTACTAGAGGTCTTGCTCAGTCATGCCCGACTCTTTGCGACCTCGTGGAAGGTAGCCTACCAGGCTCCACCATCCATGGGATTTTCCAGGCAAGAATACTGGAGTGGGCTGCCATTTCCTTCTCCAGGGGATCTTCCCAACCCAGGGATCGAACCCAGGTCTCCTGCATTGCAGACAGATGCTTTACCATCTGAGCCACCAGGGAAGCCCTCTATCAAACATTTAGAGATCTAATGCCTATCCTTCTAAAACTCTTTCAAAAAATTGCAGAGGAAGGAACACTTCCAAACTCATTCTACGAGGTCACCATTACCCTGATTCCAAAACCAGACAAAGGCAACACACAAAAAGAAAACTATATGCCAATATCACTGATGAACACAGATGTAAAAATCCTCAACAAAATTTTAGCTAACAGAATTCAGCAACACATCAAAAAGTTCACACACCATGATCAAGTTGGATTTATTACAGGGTTGCAAAGATTCTTCAGTATACACAAGTCAATCAATGTGATACACCATATTAACAAATTGAAAGATAAAAACCATATGATAATCTCAATCGATGCAGAAAAAGCCTTTGACAAAACTCAGCACCCATTTATGGTTAAAACTCTACAAACATCTTAAAACATGGATTTTCTAAGCAAATGTCAGTTGACTCCTCACAAATTCTTATACCTCAGCCAGAGTAGACTGTAACTCTGTTTTACAGGAACGAGAATTATGAGGTGACTGTGTCATCTGAAGGGATGAACTGTATAGCCGCCACACCTAAGGGACTGGCAACAAGCCAGCCCATGTTGCCACAACCTCTCTGACCCTCCACCTGGGGACCAAGGAGCCATAGGCAGCTCCTGGCAGGGGAGACTTCTACCACTGCATTCAGGTTTCAGAATGAATAACTCACTTGCACTTTTTTGTTTTCTAGCCAGACATAATACTCTAGGTCAGAGATACCATTATGACAAAAAGGCCACTTAGGTAGGCTCCATAACTGTGTAGTTGTAAATGATCACAAGCAGGTATCATGGCTCATATGTATGTATGTGCTAAGCCACTCAGTCATGTCCAACTCTTTGCAGCCCCATGGACTGTAGGCCACCAGGCTCCTCTGCCCACGAAATTTTCCAGGCAAGAATACTGAGTGGAGTGCCATCTCCTTCTCCAGGTGACGTCCCCAACCCACAGATCAAACCTGTGTCTCTTGCATCTCCTGCCTTGGCATGTAGATTCTTTACCACTGCACCACCTGGGATACCCCCTCATCAAAGGAAAAAAAAAAAAAAAAAAAGCAGGTGTGAGTACCTTTGAAGGGCAACCCTTGGGACTTCCCTGGTGGTTCAGTAGTTAAGACTGTGCTTTCCATCCGTGGGGCCCAGGTTCAATCCCTGGTCAGGGAACTAAGATCCCACACGCTACACAGTGAAACCAAAGAAAACAAAGGGGCAACCCTTGGTGGAGCCTGTATTTGGTACTGACCCAAAAAGATACAGGACACAGATCTTTTGTGGCTATCCAAATTTCTTATCTCTATAGAAAATAAATTTCATATTTCCATAATGTTTGCTTTTCTTGTGTTTAAGAAATACATAATGTGATACCTACCTTCTTAAAAAACTCACAAGTATACAGAAACATATTATGTGATACCTACCTTCTTAACAAACTTGCAAGCATACAGTATTGTCAGATGCACCGTATCACATGGCAAACTTCTAGATCTTGTTCATGTTAAACAACCGAACAGCAATTCTTCATTTCCCAATCCCCTAGCCTCTGGCAACCATCATTATACTTTCTAAGAGCTGGCTACTTTAGACACCTCATATAAGTAGAATTACATATGATTGGTCCTTCTGTGACTGGTTTATTTCGCTTAGTATAATGTCCTCATGGTGCACCCACGTTGTCACATACTGAGTGATATTCCATTGTCTGTGTACATCCCATTTTCTTTCTTCATTCGTCTGCCAATGAACACTTGAAATGTTTCCACCTCTTGGCTACTGTGACTAGTGCTGCAAACACCATGGGGGTACAGAGGTCTCCTCAAGATGCTGATCTCAATCCTTTAGCCCTATGCATGCAGAAGTGGGATTGCTGAATCATATGGTAGTTCTATTTCTAATTTTTCTGAGGAATCTCCATACTGTTTTCCATAGTGGTCACCCTTTTCATCCCCAGCAACAGTATACAAAGGTCCCAATTTCTCGACATTCTCACTAGCACTTACTACTTTCTGTGTTTTGGTAACAGCCATCATAGCAGGTATGAGATTATATTTCACTGCAATTTTGATCTGTACTTCTCTGATGACTAGTGATGTTGAGCATCTTTTTATCCCCTAAAAGTTTTGTTGTTTTGTTTTGTTTTTTTTTTTTTACTTGAAGGACAAAATATCCCAACAATTAAAGGAAATACCACTGTGGTTCCAGAAAACATAACTCTCGTCACTAAATTTCCTTATTTTTAATCAGAAATAATGCCATTCCAATTGATTTTTTAACATGTTTAAAAATGTGACAGATAAGTACTTTTAGCTTTAAATGAAGATAAGGAAAGACAGTGAGGTAAAAGGTGTTCTGGTCATCTCAAAGCTTTCAGAGCTCAGCCTTCCTCCCCCAAGAACACACCTAATAGAGTAGCATAATCTGGAGGCAGAAAATACTGTACAGAAACATCTGTTGAGCCTGAACAAGGTAAATCTAAAAAGTACAAGAACATCCAAGAGTGAAAAAGAGAGTAAAGAAAGACTACCTTTGGGTCAAAATACTATCCCACAAACTTGGCAGGGGAACAAGTAACATGAATAAAGTTCTACGTTAGGGCACCATTGAACCACAGGTCTTCAAAGCAAGTTCAAACCACCAAGTCTTCAAAGCAAGTTCACAACTGACACTTGAATTTACCAGGGGATGTTCACATGTAGGAAACAGGGACTTCAAACTGTAAACAGTATCTTTTCCACCTCACAGAATATGCAAAATTGGAAATTGATACAGAAAATTTGGATGTTTCACCATGCTTCATAAATTGGCATTGCTGGCAACACGGGGCATACATCCTGAATGGCAGCCTCTGTCCCTCCCCCCAGCAGATAAAGCAGAGACTGGTACTGTATCCCAACTCCACTCTAAGAAGTCAGTGTTTCCCGCATGACCCAGAGGTTTTGAGTCCCCCACTTCATGACATCACACAACCCACGAGATGGTAAAGATGGGGTGGGGGGTGGGGGGCGGACCAGGAGATAATCCGACCAGGGGCTAGAGTCTCTCTTGCTAAACTGTAACACCACCATACAAGACAAATGAAGATAATTTCCCTACTGAAGAGAGGAAGAAACCCCCTGAATTTAGTTGGTCTGCTTGATTTCTGACCTCCAGTGAGAGCTCAACCCAGACTATCTACCTTATGATTCCCATTCATTACACTCAGTGGTGCCATCACCTCTAGAAAGAGAGTAACTGACCAAGAAACTTTGATTTTTGACTGGATACGACTTAAAGCACACAATTCCTAGTGCAGCCCTAGGTACAAGTAGATTTAAAAAAAACAAAAATGTTTTTTAAATGAATGACAGAGGGAAAAGGCAAGAGGAGTTTCTTCTGTGGGCAAAAGCCAAAGATGATCCTTAAGACTGGGACCAATTTAAGATGAAGATATTCTTTAACAATATCATGCCCTCAGTTTAAATGACAGACAAGATCAATGAGCAAGAAAAACAGAGAAAATAATGTTTTCAACCTTTTACAGTTCTTGAGGAGTTCAAGTTCCTTTAGAACAGTATTTTTCACACTAGAGTAACATGCAGACCTTATTAAAGAAAATATTTCCCAAGAACCCTAGAAATGATGTAAACATTGTTTGTATCATGCTACTTAATTATGAACAAATATAAACCAGATGTAAGGTCCTTATGGGCTTCCCTTGTGGCTCAGCGGGTAAAGAATCCGCCTGCAATGCAGGAGACCTGGGTTCGATCCCTGATTTGGGAAGATCCCCTGGAGCAGGGAAAGGCTACCCCACTCCAGTATTCTGGCCTGGAGAATTCCATGGACTGTATAGTTACATATGTATATAATATGTAATAGTTTTTTTTTTTTTTTAAGGGCTTCCCTGGTGGCTCAGCAGGTAAAGAATCTGCTACTTATACTGATAATGCCAAAACATTTACGTGCCCAACACACATTTGCAAAACCAATGGCTTGATAATTAGCAACATTCATTTAATCCGATAAGGGATGCACCTCTGCTGAAACTACACCCTGACAGCTAATGTCAGCAAGTACTGGCAGCTTGAGAGCTGTGCTTTTGAGCCACATTTACAGGACTGAAACCCGTTCCCCCATCACTTTTCTATTGGGAACACAGACAACCCAACCCGCTGTGTTGTCAGTCACTTTCAATTTACATGGACACATCATTTACACTAAGCCCATTGGTGTGCCTTCCTCATCAGCCACGACAAAGAATGTAGTGCTGTCAATCTGAAAAACAGAGGCAGGTTTTGAAATGGTGTAGTCAAGTCTTTCATGCAAGAGTCATTTGGATGATTGCAAATGTTCTCAGATTAATTTATTTTATCATATAATGATAACATAAAATTAAAACAAAAATATTTAGTCTTCTAAGACTCCCATGCATACAAATAAAGACCCAAAGGACCCCTGACTTGAGAAGCATTGCTGACATAGTCCGAGGATGTGCCCAGAGGTATTTTTCCATTTATTATATAGCATCCTAGGTCCTTCAAGTGTCAGAAACTCCTAGGTATTTAAAAAGGTGAGACAATAAGTTTCTGGAAGGTCAGCGTCATTCTAGTGCCTGGGACACTGGCAGGCACGTGAATACTGAGGGAGTTAGAGGAAGAATTATAGAAATATGCTTGAGCTACTGCATCTATACATCTTTATATTAAGGAATACAGACTAAGGTCTTAAGGTTTAAAATTCACTTTTCTCTTTTTGTAATTACTCTGACAAAAGAAATTACAAATTTGGAAGACCCCAAATATTCACCAGCTAAAGCAAAGAAACTGTCCTTTTGAGGAATTGATTTCAAAGAAATCATATGTGTTATTCCACCATTACAACTTTCCTCAGTTGAAACAGTGCTTACTTCCCATTTCACAACGTGGCATTAGACTAAGACAGCCAGGTGGAAGCAGCCTGAATCCCATGATAAATAATCTCTTCCCATTTCTTCCTTCCAATGACATACCACAGTCAGATGTTACCTAAGCTTTAACAAGCTACACATGAAGCAAGAAAGTATATTGTATATACTCTCTCAGGAGGAAAAAGTAGACATTTGAGTCATTACAGCAACCTAACCTCTCCTATCATCTAAGAGGTCTCTCCACCGTCAGCCACCATGCTTCCATTCAAAGCAGATTAGCCTGATTTAGCTACTTCCATTCTACAAATGAAATAAGATCATGTAACCTGGGAAGAAACGGAGAAACAGGAAAAGATGTTTACATGCTCAAAGTGACAGGAGAAGTATGACTATAAATTTGAACAGTGATTCAAGACAGGAGTAAATGAAAAGTTCAGGCTAAAAAACAAGTCAGAAAAGAGTCTGTGGTTCTTGGGACACAGTCTTCCAGTGACACCCCCATTTTAAGCGTTTCTCTTTTTGTCCACACTGTAAGGCAGAGTAAACAATCTCTCATCAAAACCTGACAGCAAAGCTCACAAAAATCAGTGAGGTCTGAGCATCAGAGCCAGCCGTTGTCCCAACGACCAGCACTGGCAGTCCTCCAAGGATGGGAAAGCCAGAATACCTTTCTGGGGCCAGGAGGCCAAAAAGAAATTACTATCTTGAGATGTAACTCAAATATTAGAACCAGAAAAGGTCACCATCAGCAAGCAGAGCTCATAAAAACTAAGCCACACACATACTCCTGCAGGGTCCAGGAGCAAGGTTTGAAAGCTTCAAGATAAAGCTGTTGTCTTAACAGACAGGTTTCTCCCACTCAGCAGTAGGGTAATATAGTAATTGTGATAGAGGATATGCTGAAGAGAGAAAACAAAAGGCAACATACCAGCAACAGTTAGAAAATAAAGATACATAGAGAGATATACAGTTAAAGATACATAAAGATATTCATTTATCTATATATCTATCTCTATGTATCTCCAGTTCTGAATGCATAAAAGGCAGAGAATAACTGGAAAACTCATGGCTAGAACACTGATGGGGTCCAAAGCCAGTACCAAAGGAAAGCATCGCACACAGCCAAAAACACCCCTGAACTTCTTCCAGTACTGAGGGTCAACCCACCATTATGTCTCAAGGCCGGAACAAATCTTCTATCTCCTTAGATGAGCATCAGACACTACTGGCCATATGAGTGAAAGAAATGGATTTATCTTCAAACACTATAAAAACACTCCAAAGCACTCAAATGCTCACATTTGGAAGATCCTCAAGAGCTGAGATCAACCAAAGAAGAGCCAATTTAACTCTCACATCAAAAGCTGCCTCAGGGCCATAACCTCATTGAGTGGGAAAAGAGGGAAAACTGAGGCCTCACTCCATGTCTCCAACCCTCTCCCTGTGTTTATTTCTCTTGGCATCCACCTCTCTTCTCTCCCTTTCCCATCTTGCAAAGTACTATATCATGTAGGCGAAGTGGGAAAAGCCCTAAAGTAGAACCCAAGAAAAGGAAATGTAGAGGAAGCCCTGACCAGTGCTGAAACTATGCCTCTGCCCACTCGTAGCTGTGAGTGTTTTTAAAATCGCCTAGTGAAGTGGGTCTGGCCCTGTGGAACCTGTTGCTCTTTTCCTCTCTATTTTAGTCATCATCTTTATAGTTATTCGTCAGGCTGAAATAAACCATTTGACAACCCACATCCAGGTCACACATGGGTAGTTTCGGTTCTTCCCAACTAAATTTCTTGATTCTAAATTATTCAGCAGAAGACTCTTCAACACTGAACATACAGAAAGGATACCAATCATGTGAAACAGCTGACCACACAGGTTCAGTTTTAGTGCCTGAACAAATCCACCCCAGCCCTGTCTGACAGGTCACCAAATCACATAAACTGCTATTACACTGGAAGCACCCACTCTGAGTGTGGTCTGGTTATGGGAGGGAAGTCAGTGCCCATTCACAAATGCGCCGTGGTTCCGGCGCTGCTGGAACGCTGTGTCTCTGCTTCTGAGGACGTGGGGCTCTAACTTCACTTATTGATGTGAATCAGTCCACAAATGACATTATCACTACAAATGGAAATGAGAAAAGCCTGAAAAGTTTTGGCTCTGACTCTGAGAGATGAATTCCTGCCATGCACCTGCCTCAGTCAAATGATCAATATGCACGTGTGTGTGTGTGTAAGTGCACACATATGCACCCATATGCACACATGCACACCCTATAGCCTTCTCTTCTTGCCAGTCTCGGAACATACCAGCTCTCACTAGGAACTGGGAAGTACAGGGATGCGTGCTTAGTCGCTCAGTTGTGTCTGACTCTTTGCAATCCTCTGGACTGTAGCCCGCCAGGCTCCTCTGACCATGGGATTTCCCAGGCAAGAATGCCGGAGTGGGTTGTCATTTCCTTTCCCCAAAGTATACAGAGGGAACCAACAAAAGAAATGAAGAGAAAGCAGGCAGCATGAGCTGCATTCTCGGTATATGAAGCAAGGAATCAAAGAACACAGGTTTATTTGATTCATTCAGCAAATACTGAGTACATTTACTAAGTACCTACTAAGTACAAACCCCACTTTCACCAAGATAATGCCCCTGGCACCCGAAATTGGCTAGGCTAGGTTATTACAGGTCTGCTCTCTGTTTCTCCCCAGACATTCTCCAACCACTTCATACACTTTTTTGGCAATCCTCCTTCCAGAGTTCTCTTACATAACTACATTGCCTTGCCCATTCTGGTTTCACCTGTCGGTTCACCTTGTTCCAGCTTATTAAAAAGTGGTGACAGCCCAGCCTGACCCTCTTAACCATTTACACCAGTCCAGCTCAGGTCAACAGATTACACGGCTGCTCAAGACACTCCCCTCCTTGGCCTTTAAGAAAAAGAGTCCCTCGGTTTTCTAAGAGGAAATGAACTTAAGAATGTGTTAACAACACCCCAGAGACCATTTTTATTCTTTCCCAATGCAATATTATTTTGTAATTGTCACCATTATTGATGACTGAGGAATTTAACCCACATTTGCTTAATATTTTGATCTAAGAGCTTGAATTTATCTTTGAAATGGAAATCACCACTATGTTTTGCCTCTACAGGAACCAAATATTCTCATATTCTCCTCAAACTGTACATGAACACCTCCTGGGATAGGCAAATGGGACAGAGTGACCTGGGGGGAGATGGAATGCCAGGTGGGCAAATAAGAGACCAGATGAAGTGGCACACCTTTCCAGAGAGACAATTTTCCCCTTGGAAGAAAATATAACAATTTAAGTTAAAACAAGCCCCAGTATAGAGTAAAATGAACAAATACAGTACATGATTTTTTAAGATAAGAACTCAAGAAGACTTCAAAGAAAGTTCCTGTTCGCACTCTGTCGGTCAGGCTATGCCCACAGTATATGGAGCTTCCTGCAAATAACTCTCCTGCATTTACAAACTCTTCAAGGAAATTTGTGAGAAATGTTTCACTCACACTATGAAATTCTTGAGAGCACAGATCAAAATGGAGCAGGACACTATGGTCCTTGCCCCTGAATGCCTCTTTTATCTTTGGAAAAGCTTTAGTCAAGGAATAAGTTTAATCAGAGAAATGAGAACTTGCAGAAATTAAAACAGTCAAAGGAGACCAAATAATAATGTACTCATTTAAGCAAAGTCAAGGGTCTTTAGTTCCTTCTCAAGGACTATAGATAATATTCTGAGCCATATCCTGTGAGCTGTCTTGTAGAGACCAAAACCCCCAGCAGGTGGAAGAAATTAACTACATGATAACCAGACTGTAGTCATGAAATAAGCTGCCACAATTCTGAGATTTGCCCTCAAAGAAATGGAAAGAAATTGGCCCTGGTATTGAAGATTAACTGTACCTAAAACAACCAAGACGGCACTGGTCAGACCACTGGTGATCAGTTTGAAGACAACTGTGAGCGATGACTTTTTTGCATGGTGTCCCTCCCTCTGTCTATAAAAGCTCTTACCCCTGCTTCTGGGGGCGGCGGGGTGCAGGACTCGGCCTCTGGACAGATGTCCAACCCCCCACACCCTTTGTCAGCATCTGAAATAAAGCAAATTTTCCACCAACCTGGCGTCTTTATTGGCTTTTAAATGGCAAACAGCCAGACCCCTTTTTTGGTAACAAAACTACATATCCTCTGTCTCTCTGTCTCACAGGGACCTAGGACAGTGTGTAAGACAGTGCCTGGCATAAAACAGGCGCTCTAATGTGAGAAGAATAATTTGGCTGAAATAATGGCAATAGCAGTATCAATGATAAAAGTTTTTCTTTTTTTTAATCACATTTGAACGGGAGGAAGGGAAGGTGAACAGCCGTATGAGAACATGGAATAGAAGCAACCCAATTTACCCAAACAGCTAATGGCTGCCAGGTAAACAATCAGATGAAGACACTCAGTTCAGTTCTTCTCTGCTTGAACAAGTACAGTAAGGCAAATATTGTACTTGTTAATCTCACAGAAAACAGTGGTAGGGCTTAGGACACAAGTCTACCAAACAACACTGGTGACATTAAATTTAATAACTTATGCAGAGTTGGAAGAGCATCGTGATAATAATAATGTCACCAATGATATTAAGTCCTGGTTTAACAATGACCTTAAGAAGGTTATTTTGATCATTTGAGAGTTGTGTCAAATATTTCCTACTGAGACTTCACAGCTCTGAAAAGTAGTTCAGTGTATGTGCGTATAAAATATGGTGTGGGCTCCCCTCTACTTATTCCAAATATCGTCACCTTTTTCAACCAGCTGGACCCAAACCAAGTCACAGATGAAAGATGATTCAAAGTATACGGCTTATAGCAAAGTTTACATGTTTCTACTTCCCTGGTGGAAGCACTGCATTTTTACTCATTTGTAAATAATGGAAAAGATGGGTATCTCACACACACACATTCTCTCCACAAGCCATCTTATACTGCAGCGAGTCACCTTGCATGCCCAGTATACTCCAACCTGCCCAACTGGAGGGAGAAGCTGGGCAGAGGAGGAACTGAGGACCCCCAGCCCTCAGGTCTAAGCTGCGAATGGTGAGCCAGGCCCCTGCTGCCTTCTGCAGCTATTTTCTTGGCTAAGTCTTATGCCTCAAATATAGGAGCTGTCAACCAAAATCATTTCAGATCTTCCTAACAATGGCAGCCAGAGATCCATAAAATATCAACAGAAATCCAGAGAGCAGAAAAACATTTTCTAGTATTAACATGCTTGTAGCTCCTGAGGAAGAAGTGAAAATAGCTCAAGACCTACCATGACTCCAGGCAGAGACAGACACAAATTAATCTCAATAAAACCTGACTTTCCTTCAAGTAACTTGATGTTATGTTATTTCTGTAGGAGACATAGGAGCAGAGAGTCTATTTTTCACGATTTTATCACTTCATTCTTGGTTTAAAAGTGAGAGCTTTTTGGTTTACATCTGGGAATCAAATGCTCTTTTATTAACTGGACAAGTCCCTTAACATTTTTAGGTCTAAAATTCTTCATCAATCAGAAATTTTAAAAAGTGTATGACCCCATCTAATTCTGAAAATTAAATGAATGAACTTGTAAAATAGGTATCCATGAATATCTGTGTCTAGCAATATAAATGCACAATAATGTCTTGTTTTCTACACAGCAGCAGAAAAACAACAAATACAAAAACTACTATAGGATGCCAAACTGGCTAGCAGCCGGGCCACAGGGCTGACGCTCAGGTGCAGCCTAGAGGCCCGGAGAAGAAGGTGACATAACCAAGTCGCTGAGAAGCCGGGTCTCCTAAAGCAAGTTGGGGAAGAATCTCCAATCGCTGTGTAACTACACTCTAACTACAAAGTGCCCTTTTCAGGGCCCAGATACAAGCAAGTAAAACTTTCTCCCCAAACTCGGACTCTGAACTTGGCCTCGCCCCCAAGGCGTGCCTGGAAGTCCTGTCAAGCCCAGCCGGGGCTCGCCAGGTCCCAAGGGCAGCCAGAGCCGCGGCCTCATCCTCGTCGCCTTCGTCCTCCTTGCTTTCCCAGGGGTCAGACCCGCCTGGTTCTTGGCAGAGAGCAATATTTAAACAAGGACCAAGGTAGCTTTTATTTTTCCTTTTAATAAACCTTACGGGGATTATATATGCAGATGCGTGTTACCTTTTGATCTTAAACCCTTATTTCAACAGTGTTAATGTCTCTTTAATACTGGCTACCTAATTGGGTACAAGATCTTCAAAAGTGAAAGAGGAGAGTGAAAAAGTTGGCTTAAAGCTCAACATTCAGAAAACAAAGATCATGGCATCTGGTCCCATCACTTCATGGCAGATAGACGGGGAAACAGTGGAAACAGTGGCTGACTTTATTTTGGGGGGTTCCAAAATCATTGCAGATGATGACTGCAGCCATGAAATTAAAAGACGCTTACTCCTTGGAAGAAAAGTTATGACCAAACCAGACAGCATATTAAAAAGCAGAGACATTACTTTGCCAACAAAGATCTGTCTAGTCAAAGCTATGGTTTCTCCAGTAGTCATTTATGGATGTGAGAGTTGGACTATAAAGAAAGCCGAGCGCCGAAGAATTGATACCTTTGAACTGTGGTGTTGGAGAAGACTCTTGAGAGTCCCTTGGACTGCAAGGAGATCCAACCAGTCCATCCTAAAGGAGATCAGTCCTGGGTGGACTGATGCTGAAGCTGAAACTCCAATACTTTGGCCGCCTGATGCAAAGAGCTGACTCATTTGAAAAGACTGATGCTGAAGCTGAAACTCCAATACTTTGGCCGCCTGATGCAAAGAGCTGACTCATTTGAAAAGACCCTGATGCTGGGAAAGATTGAGGGCAGGAGGAGAAGGGGATGAGAGAGGATGAGATGGTTGGATGGCATCATTGACTCAATGGACATGAGTTTGGGTGGACTCCAGGAGTTGGTGATGAGAGGAAGGCCTGGCATGCTGCAGTCCATGCGGTTGCAAAGAGTTGGACACAACTGAGCAACTGAACTGAATTGAACTGATCCTTTTTAAAAAAAATTTTGTCTTATTTTCAAGAGACCATCACTCTGTCATATGGCTTATGTAATGTTCCTTTGGTGATTCTCATACCTCGTGAATGTGAATTTGGGTTGTTTTACTTTATTCACATCAATTCCCTCCATTTTTTAAACTTTTTATTTACATTTCTTTTATTACTGTATTACATTTATTCTCATTCTGGATTCTCTTTATTGCTTATTACTTTGCTTTTAATATAATAAAAATAGATGATTTGATTGACACATTTCTTCAAGTTGGTGTTCTTAAACAGAAAGCTAAATACTAAACATCTGAAGAACTGTTTCTTCTTGCACAGTACAAATAAGGTCAACACTCACAGCATCTGTCAAGCTGTAAATGCCACTGATACTTGTCATCTGTAAATTTAAATGGTAAATTATGAGAGGTGTTCTATTAAGAAGCTCTGGTCTTAGCAATTAGATTGCTAAGATAATATAATTCAGTACAAGTAGAGAGCTAATACAATGAAATGAATTTTATTATTAGTGCAATATAAATTGTTATTGATTTTGAGTTTATGTGCTTTCTTGTTTATTCTAAAGATTGATTTTTTGACATAAAGTAAAAAGTAGCTACCTCAGTAATGCCTTTAAAGCTTTACAAACATACTTATTAAATTGAATCTTTGAAACATTATCATTACTCTGTTAGCAACTAATAAGTATCTGTATTTTTCAAAATAGATGAGTTAATATTTTTAACTGTTTAGGCAGAAATGGTTTTTTTCTTTTTTTTCAGAAATGTTTTCTTGAATACTGCTTATGCAATTTCCTTCCTTAACACACACTGACCTTTATGCTCAGTTTTAAATTCTTATATTCTTTTGACCTTCTTTGTCCTTTCAATAAGCCCCTTCACTGAAGAGTCATCAATAAACACAGATTATTCCAAACTTCTTATGTACACCCCTTCTCATTTCCACTGATTTTAATCTATTTCAGACGTGTTACAACAGTAATCTATCACTTCATAACAACACAACAAAGTGATTTAAAACAGCAACCATTTTATTTACATGATTTCACTGCCATCAACTTGGGTAGGGCTCAGGCAGGTGGTTTTTCTGCTGGCTTGCCTGGGATCATGTAGTCACGGTAGCTTTATTGTGGCTTCATGGTCTTAAAGGGCCTCACTCATACGTTTGGAAGCTGGTGCTGGCTGTTAGCTGGACCTGTGTCTTCAGGAGGCTCACACTGACTTTGTCACATAGTGGCAATGTTTCAAGAGGTTTAGTAGTAGTGCACAAATGCTTTTCAAGCCTCAGCATCTATCATATTTGTTAATATTCCATTGATCAAAGCAAGTCACATGGCCAAGCCCTAAGTCAATGGGGGAGGGGATTATACAAGGTCATGAACACAGGGAGATGTACTTTATTGGAGGCCCTTACTATAACAATATACTATGGTTGTTATTTAGTCACTAAGTTGTGTCCGACTCTTTATGACCCCATGGACTGTAGCCCACCAGGATCCTCTGTCCATGGGATTACCCAGGCAAAAATACTGGAGTGGGTTGCCATTTCCTTCTCCTGGGGATTGAACCCACATCTCCTGCATTGGCAGGCAGATTCTTTACCACTGAACCACCTAGGAAGCCCAATAATATACCATACCTAGCCTGTGAATACATTCTCTCAGGCTCCTGTCCTAAGAAACTCCAGTTTATTCTATATAACCACAGCTGGACAGTCCTTCTTAAACGCTAATTGTTCTATCATTTTGGAGCTTAGTGTTTCTCAACCAGTGGTAATTTTGTTCCCTAGAAGACATTTGGCAATAACAATTTTTAGTTTCACAATTTGAAAAGTGGGAGATGCCACTACCATCCATTAGAGGCCAGTGATGCTGCTAAACATCCTATGATACACAGGCCCAGCCACACATAACGAAACAAATTATCTGGTCAAAAATGTCAGTCCTAAGGTTGACAAAAGCACCCTAGCTTATCAACCCCTAGAGATGCCCCAATAAAAAAGAGAATGAAAGGTAAACTCTGTTCGGACGTCCAAAATCTACAATCTGATCTCACCTTATATATACAAACATTTCTCCCTTTAGTCTCAATCAGGGTTCCTACTGTTCTCCAGATATGCCACACTTGATTGCATGACTAACTTGATAGCTCATCATTGTGACAAAATGTAAATATCAAACATCCTTTAGCTTTTTTCCCTTCTGCCTAACCAAATAATTTCTCAGCCTCAGGGGAAGAGTTGGATCCTGCTTTTCCTACCAAAGTTTCCACAATTTCACTGTGACCTTACAAGGACATTGTGTAGCATGTACTATGTCAGCTCAGGCCACAGAATGCTTTTTTATTTCTAGTCTTTTTCACAGTTTTATTTGTCATTTTAAAGTTCTGATTCATCTGGAATTTATTTTGGGTCAGGTGTGAGCTGACAGATTCAGCTTTATTTTGTCCTGAATTTCTACTTAGTTATCTCAACACTATTTATGTAACAACGTCTTCCCCTCGGATTTAGATACCACCTTTACCATGTACTAAATTCTCGTATATATTTCAGTTTATTTCTGGACTTTCTAGTCTGTTCTATTGAGGAATAGAGGAGTTTTGAATAAAAAAGATTCCTAAAGGAATCCTATTGGATTGTTTTTTTGTATTTTTAACTGTTTAAAATACTTCACAAGGTCCTAAGGAATGCTTTTGAATATTCCCAGCAATATCCTCAGGGGAAGGCCAAGCTTACATAATCTGTCTCTTATATTTTGAAGAATTAGAGAAAAGAGAGGAGGAAAAAAGAAACAAGAGGCACTTCTTTTCTATTTTAGCATCCAGAAACAGCTAAAAGCAGCACACAACCATCTCCTTGGCATGAAATATACTCTACAGTGACGTAAGTCTAAGGCTGTAGCATTGTCTGCAATTTGTGAAAAGACCCTATGGAATACATGGGCTACCCAGAAGCCACTGCAATGCCCTGACACAGGTCCTGCTGAAATCAAAACATCTGACATTGTTGTAGCACACAGAAACCCAGAGTGGATACAATTAAATATCTGAATTAAAAGAGAGAAAATATTCCTTCCAGATTTATCCAACTTACTCTTCTCTCATAATAAGTGACTGAAGAAAAGTAGATTGCAATGTACCATAATAATGTCAAGTAAAAATTTAAATGCATTACAAACAAATGATAAAAACAAGAAAATATAAATACTTAAAACATACTTTTTTACTTTATCATTATTTAGAGGGGTAGATGGGGCAGAGATGGAATGCAAAATGCATTGTTTTGGTATGAGATGCCAAAATTTCATATGCAATTACCCCTTGATTATCTCCATCTAAATTTGAAAAGAATTTATGTCTTACTTTAATTGGGAAATTTTTAAATAGGCTTATTTAAGTATATTTTCAAAGTCTTTGTTGCTAGAAATTCTATTTTCCTGAAAACATGAGCAGATAGGGCAGACATGTGAAATACTATGACTCTTTTGTAAGCTTTTATTTTGCACAGGTCAGAAGTGATAGTACAGCCACAAAAATGGACTATCTTCAATATAAAAAAGGAAAGACAAGGCCATAGATTTGTGGCAGAGATACAGTTGAACCTGGATTCTAAGCATGATAAATGCATGAAAAGTCTTTAAGGTAACTTTGACTTGTACTTTAGGTTTTTCAAAGGAGAGAGATGCCATCAAACTTGAGAATAACAGATATATTTTTAAAACCTGTCACATAAGTGAAGGAATAGTGAGAATGTCTGAAGTTAAAGACCAGCTATGTTCCAAAGGAAAGGGTATTAGGCCCTGCTGTGTGAGAGAATCACTGTCCATAAAGTTTTTTTGGAACACAGTCACACCCATTCACTTTCACGCTATAGAAACACAATTGAGTAGCTGCAACAGACACGTATGACCTGCATAGCCTAAAATATTTATTCTCTGTCCCTTTACAGAGAAAGTTTGCTAACACTGTTATATATGAAGAAATGCAGTGGCAAAGAACTTTCTTAATTTCAAACCATTCTACCCTGAAGGTAGTATCAGTGCTTCTAAAAATTCTTCAAACCCAATAAAAACAGAATAATTCAACTTACAGGAGAATTAAAGTCATCACAAGGGAATGGTAATAGGATAAAAGCAGAATGCAGAAATTCTATTAATGATATTTTACTTAACATTTTTTAAAATAAGAAAATACCAACTAATCAGAATCTTGTGCAATTTTGTCTGGTTGGTAAGTTTTTCTGTTCCTCAGCAATACAGAAGAATGATAAATTGTGCTTAGAATGTATTAATTTTCCCTTTAATGAAGAATTGCCAAGCCTCCTATTAGAAGGCAAAAAGGACCATGGTTTCATGGTATAATATTTTCCATCTTGTTTCCCTGCCAGTGGTTTCAATTTACATTTAGAGCTAAAATGCAGGACTTAAAGAGTTTGACCTCAATTCCATTGCTGCTCTTTCTCTAGCTGGTTTCTGATCAAAAACATTCTTAGTTTAATTTTGAATTGTTCAGCTGTATATACATGTGTGTGTGTATGTGTGTGTGTGTGTATGTGTGTAACTATAAAACATCTCAAAGCCTTTTTGAAAGCAGGCAGTATTTATAAATTATAAATAATTGTAAACAACTATTAGGTGGTTGTGTTCATTTTAATATTGGTAAATTTGGAATGATAATTATATCAATATTTCCTTGTTAGCAACTCCTATTTATTTTAGAACTGCTCAGGACACACACAACTTTTCCCCAAACTTGTATTCTAATAATAGGCAGATTATGTTCTAAGACCACAATGAATTTTTTCCTAGGGAAGCCTATATTTTATTTCAAAACTCAAAAATGACTTTTAGCTCTAGAGAATGCAATGTGTACATTGTTAGATCAGAGATACATTTATATTCACCCAAAATAATGGAGAAATGTACATTTCTGTGTTACATGAAAGTTGTTCCCAATTCTATAACATGAAAAGATGTTAAAATATTAATCCCATATTTTAGACCAGAAAAGATTAAAGCTCCTATTCCCGGAAGTACAAAATAAGACAAACTATATCAGTCAGAAAGAGATCTATAAAATTCTAAAATCATCCCTATTCCTTTGGAAAGGATTATATAATTCAGAATACAAAGGCTGAGGTATTCAAATAAGGTTCTTTTCACCAAAATCCAAGAGCCTCAGCTTAGCAATGAACTAAGACACTCATTTTTTTTTAAACTAATATAGTAACTGGATATACAGAATCAGGATTTCTATGTTGTTCTATGTATTCCCTAATTTGCAACTCATTAATGTTAAAGAAGATGAGAAAATAATATGAAAGTTAGTTTTAAAAAGAAAGTAACTGGTCACATTTGCACCATACAATAAGATAGAATTCTTGTCCACCAATGCATTTGTTGAGAATGCAATACCTTTGAAGATGATTTTTTAAAACAATGTAGATTTCATTATGTCTTTTATGCTCCCAATTCATGTCTCCCAGTAATAAACAAATTATTAATCTTTATATTTACAATTGGCAAAAGGAATTTCCTCAAACTATTTCAAATTTTGTTTTGAAACCTAAACATTTCCAGGGCCCCATATACAAACATTTGTTCTGTGTGTGCCGCAGTTTTTCTATGGATCCCCCCATTTCATGAAAGATTACTATAAAAACCTTAGATTTCATTCAAAGAACTCAGATTTCACAAAGTGCACTAGACCTAATAAAATAATTTTTGAAATACAGAGACTCTTGAAATGGGTAACTTCATCTCTGGTAACTCCTAAATGTTTCTCTTTCCTTAGCTTGTATAATTCTAGTAAATGGTGTTCTAAGGACAGAGGCCAAAACAACTGAAAGGCATTTCATTCAAGTTTTCCAAATTTTTTTTTCTGAACTTTTTAATGAATTCCTAAGTACATTTGAGATGTCATGAAGACTTCCTTTAGTCTTTTTTCTCTCTCTCTCTCTTTTCCCTTTTTGCCCCTTTTTTTTTTTTCAGGGTTTACATACGTTTATTTGTTGACAAAATTTACTGACCCCCCAACCCCATCCCAGCACTGGGTTTCTCCTAAGCAGCTGTGGGCCTTGTGCGTATGACATGAGGAGCCCAGGAAGGAAGCCAACAGGAGCTGGGACCAAGGGAGGGGAGGCCATAGCAGTCTGCTGCAAGTCACCTTGGTTTAGCCTTAGATGAAGTTACCAGAAGCTATTTTCTGGGAAATATTTAATGATTGCCAGAACTCCCTGAATAAAATGGAAATGATGGCAAGGATTTACAAGGAGGCACAAATCAATGTGCATCTAATAGCAAGCTTCCTCTTCAGTTCATGATGGCATTTAGGGCTGAAAGAGATACGGGTGGACAACATCAACATTCTCTTACGGTCTACAATTTTTCCAAAGTTATTTTAACCACATCCAAGGTGACCACATTCTTGCAGGAACTGAGTTTTACACATTCCAAACTAATATGACAATAATTATTCAAAGACCAAACCCTGGAAAAGAGAAAGAGGACGAAAGAGGACTATCTAATAATAGTTTATTAGAGTAGATTGTGAAATGTACGTTTTATGAAGTTTACAAAAAATCTACCCTCAAATTTACCTTACCCCTGAAAGTCAAAGTCACTTAGTTGTGTCCAACTCTTCATAACCCCCTGCACTATACAGTTCATGGAATTCTCCAGGCCAGAATACTAGAGTGGGTAGCCTTTCTCTTCTCCAGGGGATCTTCCCAACACAGGCATCGAACCCAGGTGTCCCACATTGTAGGAGGATTCTTTCCCAGCTGAGCCACAAAGAAAGTCCAAGAATACTAGAGTGGGTAGCCTATCCCTTCTCCGGGGGATCTTTCCGACGAAGGAATTGAATCAGGGTCTCCTGCATTGCAGGCAGATTCTTCACCAATTGAGCTATGAGGGAAGCCCCTACATATCCACCAACCCCACCACCCCATCCTTCTTCACCTTCTGATCCTGCCCTTCCAACCAGACAGAGGCTACAAATGGAACACTCAGAAACACACACAATGACCACACCTAATACAATTTCTAGACCATAAAAATCAAGTAAAAAAGTAAAAATTACAGGGGCAAAGATCTAAAGATGTCAAAGTTTCATTTTAAGATGCTTAGAAAATCAGTAATAGTAGATAAATCAAGATAATTGTTAGTGTTTTCATTTTCATGTGTGTTTAATAATAATGAGGTTTTTACTGAGTGTTTTCATGAGCACACGAATGGTGTCTCATATTTTAATGAAAACAAATTCACTTATGTGAGAAATGCAATGTAAGGACAGGTTTTATATTTCTCTAACATGTTTTTCTCAAATCATTCAACCACCATCGGAAGTTCCCATCATTATAACTTTGAGAATAGAACTTTTTTTTTCTTCTCATAATTGAGTAAATCCTGCTAAAATTAGCCAGGCTCTCCTCAAGAGATACCATTGTTCAAAGACTTGTAGTAGGAGAAGAGGATGGCAGAGGACTAGGTGGACGGGGAGTACATCTCTCTCCACGGATACATCAGGAATACGTCACTTCAGACACAGAAACGCACACGGAACACCAGCTGAGAGCGGACAGAAGGACCTGACCAGTAGAAAAGAACATAAAGAACCATGCAAAACTCAGTAGGATGAAGGAACTAGGGGGGGAAACAGGAGTGTTAGCAGGACTGGACCTGCCCTCAGCAGTGGGGGAACTGAAGCAGGGGTCCGATCCCCACAGTGGGGCAACTGTCTGATTCAGAGGAGAAACATTGAAGGCTGAGAGTGAAACAGCTGATCTGTGGCAGCCTAAAATGAATGGGAATCAGACAGTCCTTGCCGCAGCCACACATACCCTGGACAGGAATGCCGGTCTCCTGGAAGGCGCAGCTGCTGGGAGCTGGAGTTTCGGAATTGTGGAGCAATCCCAGAGCAAGAGCTGCTGTTGACTGTGGAGAGAGGGATTGAGGGGATGTGAGGGAGGAGGTCCTGGTGGGAAATGCTGGTGGAGGAAAGCCAGGCAGCCATGGAAACAAGGAGATACTGCTGAGTCATGCATAGGGGATGGAGCCATGACCATAGCCTCTCGCTCCCCACACACACCACCATCCAGAGCTGAACAATAGAGAGGCTGGCCCATCAAACGTCGGATGCACTGAACTACAGAGTAGGACCACACCCAGGGTGCTCCTTTAAGAGACTGATGCGCCAAACAACAAAGAAGGACTCCAGGCAAGGGAGCCCTCTAAATGCCTGAACGGGCGGAGCTACGGAGAGAGAAAGACTGGCCAAAGGGGCCTTCTGATCACCAGCTACAAGAAACTCAAAAAAAGACTCTGATAGGGCCATAACTCTTGTGCAAAGGCAGTCCATGTCCCTGCACACTTGGTGCCACCAGGGTCCCCACAAGCCAAGCAGATGCACCACCTTCATGTTCAACTCACACTGGAACAGAGCTGCCACAGGCAAAAAGTCTTGCATCTATGCACTCAGGGTCACTTTGGTCGTGTCTGACTCTTTGCGACCCTGTGTCGCAAAGACTGTGTGACTTGCCAGGCTTCTCTGCAAGAGAGGGGGTTCTCCAGGCAAGAATACTGGAGTGTATTGGCCAATACAGGTTGCCATTCCCTTCAAGAGCACTATATTTCCTGCTGCCCTAGCCACCAAACCCCCTGAGTACCTTTGCTGCCAGAACCCCTGCGACCCAAGCAGCTGCACCACCTCCACCCCTGGCCCTCACGGGGCAAACCCAGGTCCTGCAGGGCAGCCTCAGGAGCAAACCCCAGTGGACGACCCACATGTAGAGGTGGGAATAAAACCACAACTGAAACCCAGGGGCAGTGTGGCGAAGGAAGAAGACCCCAAACCTTCCCACCAGCTGTACAAGCTGCAGATTAAATCCACACGATCAACTGGGCAGATTCCGTGTCTATGGAATATACAAAAGGCTACTGAGAGCTCCCACAAGAGGAAACGCACTAGCTCTGATAGCTGTGGACATTGGAGGCAAGAACACACAGGAGCAGGACCAGACTAGAGTCTGAGCTGCCCCCACAGCAGGTCCAGAGACCAGCACAGTGTTGGAGGGCATCCTAGGGAGATGAGGTAGACTGTGACTACCAGGGAGGGAAAGGACTCTGACAGCAGTGACTCAAGAAAAACATTTATTATTATTTTTTTACTTATTCTGTAGATTCTTTTCGATTTTGTTTTCCTTTTCACCCCTCTCTGTTGTAGTTGTCCTCCAGTACTCTTGCCTGGAAAATCCCATGGACGGAGGAGCCTGGTGGGCTGCAGTCCATGGGGTCGCTAAGAGTTGGACATGACTGAGCGACTTCACTTTCAATTTTCACTTTCATGCAGTGGAGAAGGAAATGGCAACCCACTCCAATGTTCTTGCCTGGAGAATCCCAGGGATGGAGGAGCCTGGTGGGCTGCCGTCTATGGGATCGCACAGAGTCGGACACGACTGAAATGACTTAGCAGCAGCAGTAGTAGTTGTCAATTTTATTGGCACTAAGAAATCCAACAAACTTTTGAGTTCTGTTTTTTCCTTCCTCAGTCACATTTTTAATTGTCATAAACCTCTGCCTGTATATTGGGCTTTTGCAATTCTGTGGAGTTTTCCTCTTTTTTTTTCTCTTTTTTTAAATTTAATTTTTTAAACCTATTGTTATTTTTTCTACATTTATTCCTTTGTTTGCTTTTCCTACTGTTCTTTTCCCCTTGCAGTTAATCTTTAACATATGTAAATCTTCATTATCTACCTCTATTTAACTTTACATATCTATTCTTTCTCTCCTTCCTCTCAACATATTTGTTAGTTTTATTTTCATTGCTTTATTCCCCAATTGGCATCTTGCTTTAGTTTTGTTTTCCAGTTTGTGCTTTAATTAGCTTTGTTCTGGTAGATATAATTTTTGGTTTCCTTTGTTTGCCAGTCAATCTAGTGTACTTTATTTTTGTTGGACTGTTTTGATTTTGATTATGGGTGTAAATGTATATGTGTATATTCAGTTACACTTTTTATTGTTTTTATAAACCTTTTCCTCTACGTTGTCCTTTTGCAGTTCTGTGGAGTTTTTCTTTTCTTTTCCTTTTTCCTTCTTCCGTTTTTTTTTTTTTTTTTTTTTTTTTTTCTCTTTTTTTAATTTTAATTTTTTAAACCTATTATATTTTTTCTACATTTATTCCTTTGTTTGCCTTTCCTACTATTCTTTCCCCCTTGCAGTTACTCTTTAATGTATATAAATCTTCTTCATCTACCTTTATTTAACTTTGCATATCTATTCTTTCTTTCTTTTCCTTCTTTCCTTTCCTCTCAACATATTTGTAGTTTTGATTTCATTGCTTTAGTCCCCATGTGGCACCTTGCTTTAGTTTGGTTTTCTAGTTTGTGCTTAAGTTAGTTTTGTTCTTAACTGGTAAATATAATTTTTTATTTCCTTTGTTCACCAGGTCAATCTACTATACTTTACTTTTGTTGGACTGTTTTACTTTTCTCACGGGTGTATATGTATATGTGTATATTCCATTATTTTAATTACTATTTGCCTGATTTTGTAAGTGCCATTTCTGTAGGGTTCATCTTTGGTTTCTCATTTTTGGAAATTTATTTTAATCTCACTTAATAGCACAAAAAACCACTTGTGGAATCTTTGTTCCTGGCCAGAGATCAAGCTCTGAGCCTTTGGAGTGTGAGCACTGATTCCAGAGAACTAACCCTAGTGAGTATCAAATAGTGAGAACTCACACAAAGGAGACCATTTGAATACAAGACCCTGCATCACCCAACCACCAGTAGCTCTCTGTGCAGGACGCCTCATCTAAACAACAAACAAAACAAAAATACAAACCCAATCAGCAGCAGACAGGGGTAGCACCTCACTCAGGCTTGCCCACCAGAGGAAAAAAACAAACAAAAACTCAGCACAAATCTCACCCTATATGAAGCTCACAGAAACCACTGAACAAATCATAGGAGGGCAGAAACCAAAAGGAAGAAAGAATTCAACCTTCTTTAAGGAAATAATTCACCTTTCCCTGAAGCCTGGGAAAAGGAGACCTCAAACAAAATAACTTTTTAAAAAATAATGAAAGGGAGAGAAATACTACACAAATGAAGGAACAAACTAGAAACACAGAAGCCCAAAGAAATGAAGAGGAGATAGGCAAAGTCCCTGAAAAAGAATTAAGAATAATGATAGAAAAGATGATCAAAAACCTTGAAAACAAATTGGAGAAAATGCCAGAATCAGTTAACAAGGACCTAGAAGGATTAAAGAATAAACATACAGAGACAAACAACACAATTACTGAAATTAAAAATGCTCTAGAAGGAATCAATAGCAGAATATCTGAAACAGAAGAACAAATCAGTGAGTCGGAAGATAAAATGGTGGAAATAACTTCTGCAGAGCAGAATAAAGTAAAAAGAATGAAAAGAACTGAGAATAGTCTCAGAGATCTCTGGCACAATATCAAATGCACCAACATTTGAATTATAGGGGTCCCAGAAGAAGAAGAGAAAAAGAAAGGATATGAGAAAATTCTTGAAGAGATTAGAGTTGAAAATTTCCCCAACATGGAAAAGGAAATAGTCAGTCAAGTCCAAGAGGCACAAGAGTCTCATACAGGATACACCCAAGGAGAAACATGCCAAGACACACACTAATCAAACTAACAAAGACTAAACACAAAGAAAGAATATTAAAAGCAGCAAGGGAGAAGCAACAAGTAACATACAAGGGAACCCCATATGCTTAATAGCTGATCTTTCAACAGAAACTCTGCAGGCCAGAAGGGAATGGCAGAATATATTTAAAGTACTGAAGGGGAAAAATCTACAACCAAGATTACTGTACCTGGCAAGGATCTCATTCAAAATTGGTGGAGAAATAAAAAGTTTTTCAGACAAGCAAAACTCAAGAGAATTCAGTACCACCAAACCAGCTTTACAACAAATGTTACAGGGACTCATAGAGTCAAGAAATAAAACAGAAGAAAAAAGCTCTACAAAATCAACCCCAAACAATTAAGAAAATGGCAATAGGAAAAAATATATATCAATAATTACTTTAAATGTAAATGTATTAAATGCTCCAACCAAAAGACACAGACTGACTGAATGGATACAAAGCAAGACCCATACATATGCTATATACAAGAAACCCACTTCAGACCTAAAGACACATATAGACCAAAAGTGAGTGGACAGAAAAATATATTCCATGCAAATGGAAAGCAAAAGAAAGCTGGAGCAGCAATCCTCATATCAGACAAAATAGACATTAAAATAAAGAAGAATCCAAGAGATAAGGAAGGATGCTACATAATTATCAGGGGATCAATCCAAGAGGAAGACATAACAATTGTAAATATCTATGCACCCAACATAGAGCACCTCAATACATAAAACTGATGCTGAAGCTGAAACTCCAATACTTCGGCCACCTCATGCCAAGAGTTGACTCATTGGAAAAGACCCTGATGCTGGGAGGGATTGGGGGCAGGAGGAGAAGGGGACGACAGAGGATGAGATGGCTGGATGGCATCACTGACTCGATGGACTTGAGTCTGAGTAAATTCCAGGAGCTGGTGATGGACAGGGAGGCCTGGTGTGCTGAGATTCATGGGGTCGCAAAGAGTCAGACACGACTGAGCGACTGAACTAACTAACTAACTATGCACCCAACATAGGAGCACCTCAATACATAACACAAACACTAATAGACTAAAAGGAGAAATTGACAGTAACGCAATAATAGTAGGAGACTTGAACACCCCACTCACATCAATGGACAGATCATCAAGACAGAACATTAATAAGGAAACACAAGTCTTAAATGATACATTAGATGAGATGGATCTCATTTATATCTACAAGACATTCCATCCAAATGCAGAATACACCTTCACCTCAGGTGCACACGGAATATTCTCCAAGATAGACCACATCTTGGGTCACAAATCAAACCTCAGTAAATTTAAGAAAACTGAAATCATATCAAGCATCTTCTCTGACCACAATGCGATAAGACTAGATATCAGTTACAAGGAAAAAACTGTAAGAAACAAAAACACATGGAGACTAAAGAGCCCATTTCTAAATAACCAACAGGTTACTGAAGAAATCAGAAGGGAAATCAAAAAATTTCTAGAAATAAATGACAATGAAACCATGACAACTCAAAACCTATGGGATGCAGTAAAAGCAGTTCTAAGAGGGAAGTTTATAGCAATACAATCCTACCTCAAGAAATAAGAAAAACATCGAAAAGACAACCTAACTTTACATCTAAAACAACTGGAAAAAGAATAACAAAAAAACCAAAATTAATAGAAGGAAAAAAATCTTAAAGATCCAAGCAGAAATAAATGAAAAAGAAAGAAACAACAGTAAACATTAATAAAAATAAAAGCTGGTTCTTTGAGAAGATAGACAAAATTGACAAAACTTTACTAAACTCATCAAGAAAGAAGGAGGAAAAATCAAATCAACAAAATTAGAAATGAAAAAAGAGAGGTTAAAACAGACAATGCAGAAATACAAAGGATTATAAGAGGCTATTATGAACAACTATATGGCAATAAAATAGATAACCTGGAAGTAATGGACAGACTGTTAGAAAAGTTCAATCTTCCAGACTGAACCAGAAAAAAATAGAAATTAGGAACAACCCAATTACAAGCACTGAAATTGAAGCTGTGCTCAAAAATCTCCCCCAAAAAAACACAAAAGCCCAGGGCCAGATGGCTTTACAGGAGAATTCTAGCAAACATTTAGAGAAGAGCTAATGCCTATCCTTCTAAAACTCTTTCAAAAATTGCAAAGGAACGCTTCCAAATTCATTCTACAAAGCCACCATCACCCTGATACCAAAACCAGACAAAGGCAACACACAAAAAAAGAAAACTACATGCCAATATCACTGATGAACATAGATGCAAAAATCCTCAACAAAATTTTAGCTAACAGAATTCAGCAACACATCAAAAAGCTCATACACCATGATCAAGTTGGGTTTATTCCAGGGATGCAAGGATTCTTCAATATACACAAATAAATCAATGTGATATACCATATTAACATTGAAAGATAAAAACCATATGATAATTTCAATAGATGCAGAAAAAGCCTTTGACAAAATTCAGCACCCATTTATGGTTAAAACTCTTCAAAAAATGAGCATAGAAAAAACCTACCTCAACATTCTAAAGGCCATATATGATAAGCCTACAGCAAACATTATTCTCAATGGTGAAAAACTGCAAGCATTCCCCCTAAGAAAATTATAGGACACTAATGAAAGAAATCAAAGATGACATAAACAGATGGAGAGATACTCCATGTTCCTGGGTAGGAAGAATCAACACTGTGAAAATGACATACCCATAGGTGCATGGGTTTATTTCTGGGCTTTCTATCTTGTTCCATTGGTCTATATTTCTGTTTTTGTGTCAGTACCATACTGTCTTGATGACTGTAACTTTGTAGTATAATCTGAAGTCAGGAAGGTTAATTCCTCCAGCTCCATTCTTCTTTCTCAAGACTGCTTTGGCTATTCGGGGTCTTCTGTGTTTCCATATGAAATGTGAAATTTTTTGTTCTAGTTTTGTGAAAAAATGCCATTGGTAATTTGATAGGGATCACATTGAATCTGTAGATTGTGTTTGGTAGTATAGTCATTTTCACAGTATTGATTCTTCCTACCCAGGAACATGGAATATCTCTCCATCTCTTTGTCATCTTTGATTTCTTTCATTAGTGTCTTATAATTTTCTGTGTACAGTTCTTTTGCCTCCTTAGGTAAGTTTATTCCTAGATATTTAATTCTTTTTGTTGCAGTGGTGAATGGATTGCTTCCTTAATTTCTCTTTCTGATTTTTCATTGTTAGTATATAGAAATGCAATTGATTTCTGTGTATTGATTTTGTGTCCTGCAACTTTGCTAAATTTACTGATTAGCTCTAGTAATTTTCTGATATCATCTTGAGGGTTTTCTATGTACAGTATCATGTCATCTGCAAACAGTGAGAGCTTTACTCCCTCTTTTCCGATCATTTTATTTCATTTTCTTCTCTGATTGCTGTAGCTAGAACTTCCAGAACTATGTTGAATAATAGTGGTGAAAGTGGACCCCCTTGTCTTGTTCCTGATCTTAGGAGAAATATTACTCGGTCACAAAAAGGGACACGTTTGAGTCAGTTCTCATGAGGTGGATGAACCTAGAACCTATTATACAGAGTGAAGTGCGTCAGAAACAGAAAGATAAATACCATATTCTAATGCATTGAACTGTGGTGTTGGAGAAGACTCTTGAGAGTCTCTTGGACTGCAAGGAGATCCAACCAGTCCATCCTAAAGCAGATCAGTCTTGGGTGTTTATTGGAAAGACTTATGTTGAAATTGAAACTCCAATACTTTGGCCACCTGATGTGAAGAGTTGACTCATTTGAAAAGACCCTGATGCTGGGAAAGATTGAGGGCAGGAGGAGAAGGGGATGACAGAGGACGAGATGGTTGGATGGCATCACTGACTCAATGGATATGGGTTTGGGTAGACTCCGGCAGTCGGTGATGGACAGGGAGGCCTGGCATGCTGCGGTTCATGGGGTCACAAAGAGTCGGACACGACTGAGCAACTGAACTGAACTGAATGCACATATATGGAATCTAGAAAAATGGTACTGAAGAATTTATTTACAGGGCAACAATGAAGAAATATACATAGAAAATAGACATATGGACATGGGGAGAGGGGAGGAGAGGGTGAGATGTATGGAAAGAGTAACATAGAAACATACATCACCATATGTAAAATAGACAGCCAATGGGAATTTGCTGTGTGGCTCAGGAAACTCAAACAGGGGCTCTGTATCAACCCAGAGGGGTGGGGTGGGGAGGGAGATGGGAGGGCGGTTCAAAAAGGAGGAGACATATGTATACCTATGGCTGATTCATGTTGAAGTTTGACCGAAAACACCAAAATTCTTAAAGCAATTATCCTTCAATAAAAATAAATTAATTTGAAAAATAAGAATTGTAGCAAAACAGTGACACACCGGAGTGTCTACATGCCTGTCAGATATTTACCTGTTTGATCACCTCTCTATATATTAAACTACTGAAGTACTGACTAGGGTACAATAAACAATGCAATGTAACTGGTTTTGAATTCACGTTTGAATTGATTGAATAGTTTATTTAAGACATGGAAGTAAAATATAAATGGAAGATATCAAGAAGGACAGAAGCAGATAATCCTCTAAGAGAGTGCCAGGAGAGCCAAGGAAAATGGAGATGTTGCCATAGTTACCAGGAAACACAGTACTAGAACCTCAGTGTCAGGAAGAAATTGAAAATGCAGCAAAATAAGCTCAATTCAATGATCATTTTTGCCTCTGTACTTTAACGTGATATTGGCCTTTGGAATCAACCCAGAATGTGGGGGGGGGGGGGGGGGGGGGTGGCGGGGGGCAGGGGTAAAGTGGGGAGTGTCTTAAATTCTTCCTATTGGCAACAATCTATTCTTATGAAGCTCTCTCTCTGGAGCCTCTATTACAAATCAGTGTAATCAGAAACACAGCCTCCTTCTAAAATGATCTCCTGATTAAGGAATTGATCTGACCTGTCTATCATTCATGGAAACCCACCACCATCAGTAACCTAGGAAAACTGTGGTTCTAGTAGAATCACCCTTCTGTCAGTCCTATATCACCCATGGGAGTTATTTTTGTATCATTGACAAAGTCGGTAGTAACAATCTAATAGTTGCTTATCATTAGCCCCAGCATACCCTACATTCACTTTTTTCTTCACTTTATTTTAGTAACACTTATAAATGAAATTCAAATATTTATAGCAAGCTGATCAAAGGGACCATAATCACAATATTCACAGATGAAAGACACAAAGAAAGGCAGAGAGAGGGAAAGAATTTCTATCTGTAACAGGGCTTACACATAGTAATAAACTAGGCCTAAAGTAAAATTGGGCTAGGGACTTTCCTGGCGGTCCAGTGATTAAGAATCCACCTTCCAATGCAGGGGTCATAGGTTTGATCCCTGGTGTGGGAAGTAAGATCCCACATCCTAAGCCCACACGGTGCTCCCACTGAGTCTGCACTCTGCAAGAGCAGAAGCCCACAAGGGAAGTCCATGCCCCACAATGAAGAGCCTATGCACCTCAACAAAGACCCAGGAGAGCTAAATCAAAAAAAAAAAAAAAAAAAGTTGGGTATTATGAAGTAAATTTATTATGTCTTCCTATTAACTTATTTTTCTCATATAAAAGTTTGTAGGACTCTGAGAAGTCTACCCGGTCTACCAACTACTACATAAATGATGGAGATTATAGATAGAAGTATAATTAGAAAGAGGGACATCTGTGAAGTAACAAACAGGAAGGGAAGCATGCTAATGTTGGAAATCTAACAGAAGTCGGTGAGCCCAGTTATCTGGAAGTGTAGCACTGTGTATCTGTGGTAAATGAGTGAAAAATACTTGAGTAGCTTGAATTTATGTCTATTCGATATGACCTGACTTTTTTCCTTTCAGATCCATTTCTGGACCTTGTATCTCATATACACAAAGTTCCACAGGAAGAAATTGAGTACAATCACTTTCTTCTCAAACATCAACAGGTCATGACTTAAATGCCACCTGAGAGCAGATGAGTTCCAAAATGAGCTTTCTGTGTGACTCTCCAGAATTGGTAAATGATTGTCTCACATGTTATCTTTAATCAGAGATTTTCAAGTTTAAGAACTTTGTATGCTTATCATTTTAAGTCATGTATATTTTTACATAATATGTACTCAGTATATCAAGAAAACTCAAGAGATTTAACTGAAAAACTTCATAAAATTGTATACTTGGATTAATTTGTACAAAATATTTTAAAGACTAAGCATTAGTATTATAATATCTCTAAAGAATATGTACAAATCTATGAAATAAGATGTATGTATAAATAGTAAAAGGAGGGAAAAAATCCACACATAAACACACACACACACACACACACACACACACATAATAAACCAAAAAATGCAAAATGCCATTAAGAATATTTTTAAAAATCAATGTCAAAAATCATCAAAGGACTTCCCTGTTCACCCAATGAATGGGAATCTGCCTTGCAATGCCAGAGACACAGGCTCAGGTCCGTGGAGGATGCCTCCAGGTCCAGGAGGATGCCACATGCACAGAGAAGCTAAGCCCAGGTACCACAACTACTGAGCCTGACTGAAAGCCCGCCAGCCCTAGAGCCCACACGCTGCAACTACTGAGCCCGCGTGCCTAAGAGCACGTGCTCCCCAACAAAAGAAGCCACTGCAGTGAGAAGCCTGTGTATCGCAACAAAGAGCAGCCCCCACTCTCCACAACTGGAGAGAGCCCACATAAAGCAAAGAAGAACCAGTGCAGCCAAAAAAAACAAACAAATATAAGTAATCATCAGGAAACAAAATAAGATACCCTCTATATAATATTGGCTATATGGTTAACAGAGCACTGAAGTTTCCAATGGTGTGGCAAAATAGGCATTTCCGTACATCACTATCAGAAGAATAAATTATACAGTCTTCTTGAGGACAGTTTAGCAATTGTTATTTGAAATCTTTAAAAATGTTCATTTTGTAACTTTTGAGCCAGTGATTCCATTTCTATGGCTTCATTCCAATTAAACAATAAAAAATGTAAACATTTGAGTGCCAGAACATTTTTTACTGTCATATTTCTCATGAGTGAAATTAGAAGCAATCTGTGTGTTCTGTAGGTTCAATATAGGGTGATATTTAAATAATTATATAAAATTTCTATAATGGAATAACAAGCAAACATCTAAACAATGTTTTTTTAAAAAATGTATAAGAAGAACATAGTACAAATTTAGATGGAAAAAAGACAGATACAAAACTATATTTACAGAATGATCCATACTGAAGTATGTTATAATAATGCCACATCTTAATTTCATTTTAATAAACTAAAAATATTTCATTTGATCATAAAGATCTTAAATCAGTGATCAACACACTTTTTCTTAAAGGTAAGATCACAAATACTGATAGTTTAGGCATTGCAGGATTTAATTTGTATTTTATTTTGTATCTGATCACAGGCTAAGAGGCAAAATCAAAGATATAATACAGGTTATCATATAACCATTTAAAATACAACAAATTAAAGTTGTAAAATCATTTTCAGGTTGTAGGCATTTAAAAAAAAAAGGCAGCTGACTGCAATTTTCCAACCCCCATCCTATGTTGACAAACTTAGTACGTTTTTGTTATTTTCTGGTTTAAAATGTCCTATTCAACAGGTGTGAATATTAATACCTGCCCTGGGCACCTCACAGATTGTAGTAAGAAGCTGACATGTAAGGAAGCTTTTGGCAAATATAAATTTTTAAAAAAAATCACAATATGGAAGAATTTGCTCTCACCTGGAGTTCCTTTTTCTTTTTTCTACCCACCTAAATCCTACCAGTCCTTCAAGGACTATCTGAGATTAAAACCTTTTCCAAGAGGCCACTCCCACTCCTAAAGCTCCAGCAATCTCTTTCTTCTTCAAAGGATGAGAATACCATTTAGATTTCTGCATGTGGTGGCACTAGTGGTGAAGAACCTGCCTGCCAATGCAGGAGACGAGAGATGTAGGTACGATCCCTGGGTCGGGAAGATCCCCTGGAGGAGGGCACAGCAACCCACTTCAGTACTCTTGCCTGGAGAATCCCACGGTTAGAGGAGCCTGGCAGGCTACAGCCCATGGGGTCACAAAGAGACGGAAATGACTGAGGGACTAACACTTGCACTTTCATGTGTACGTGATATTATTTTTTTCTCAAATTAGATCATATGTATCTTGAGGAAAAATTTGTCTTGGACATTATTTTCTATCTCTCACTACAAATAGCTAACCATAGTCATTTTAATTTATTATACATTTAAAATGGGCTTCCCTAATGCCTCATCAGGTTAAAAAATATCAGGAATATCCAGGGTCAGGAATATCCCCTGGAGGAGGAAATGATAACTCGCTCTAGTATTCTTGCCTAAAAAATCCCATGGACAGAGCCTGGTGGGCTACAATCCAAAGGGTCACAAAGAGTCGGACACGACTGAGCAACAGAACACACACACATGTACATTTAAAATATACCAATTAAATTAAATGACAGGAATTGTACTATTGCATCTATTCCAGAAATACTCAACTTTGCGATCCCAGGGAATAAAGACTTAACTACAAAGCAGTCTTTTATTTTAAATTTTTTAAAGACATGTACCAATAAAAACAAACAGGTACAAAAACATCATTTAACTTTCCAGGGGGGCAAAACTGCTTCCAGCAAACCACAGCTACCACCATGACCTCCCACTTCACTGCAAACTGAAAACAGTAATAGTTCATGATCAAATACCTAGGACTGGGGAGGCCGTTTACTACCAATAATCATAGGGAACTGATTGTCTATATATTCAGTTATTCTAAGCTATTCTCATCTACAAATATAAAATCTCAATTTTTATGACATGAAATCATTATGTATCATTAAAAAGCTGCAAAACTTCAAATAGTGATTAATAATATACATGTGGTGACCCTTCACACTGCACATATTCCAAACTAATATCCCCTCTATGTTTCTTATTTCATTACTTTTATCTTAAAAAAATTTTTTTCATGTATCTTTGGCAAGCTATGACAAACCTAGACAGCATATTAAAAAGCAAAGACATCACTTTGCCGACAAAGGTTCATATAGTCAAAGCTATGATTTTTCCAGTAATCATGTACAGATGTGAGAATTGGACCATAAAAAAGACTGAGCACTGACAAATTGATGCTTTCAAATTGTGGTGCTGGCGAAGACTCTTGAAGGTCCCTTGGACTGCAAGGAGATTAAACAAGTCCTAAGGAAATTAACCTTGAATATTCATTAGAAGGACTGATACTAAAGCTGAAACTACAATACTTTGGCCACCTGATGTGAAGAGCTGATTCATTGGGAAAGACCCTGATGCTGGGAAAGACTGAAGGCAAAAGGAGAGGGGGGCAGCAGAGGAAATGGTTAGATAGCATCACCGACTCAGTGGACATGAATGTGAGCAAACTCTGGGAGATAGTAGAGGACAGGGAAGCCTGATGTGTTGCAATCCATTGGGTTGCAAAGGGATGGACACGACTTAGCAACTGAACAACAAATCTTCGGCAAAGATACTTTAAGCAATCAAGTACAATTTGGAGCTTATCCCTGAATGACCTAATTGTATACTAAATGTGCTAGGTGTTATGAAGAATGTGAAGAAGTGGAATTAACCTCACAAAATCACAGTAGACTATGCTGTAAGGCCAGGGAACAGTCACTCTGGGTATACCATTTCTCAGCTTTCTGGAAGTGAGATAGACTTGAAACAAAACAAAAGAAACTCCAGGAGATAGAAAAATCAAAAGAGATGCCCTCAAGGCAATCATTAAAAGGTCTACAAATAAAGAATGCTGGAAAGGGTATGGAGAAAAAGGAACCCTCCTACATACTGCTGGTAGTAATGTAAACTGGCATAGCCACTGTGGAGAACAGTTTGGAGGTTCCCTAAAAAACTAAAATCAGAACTACCATATGACCCTGCAATCCCACTTTTGGGCATATACCCGGAGAAAACTATACTTCAAAAAGATACATGTACTCCAGTGTTCATAAGAGCACTATTTACAATAGCCAAGACAGAGAAGCAACCTAAAATTCCATCGACAGAGGAATGGATAAAGACATGGTGTGTGTGTGTGTGTGTGTGTGTGTGTGTGGATGGGGGGGGGGGAGGGTCAGCGAAGCCCCAGATGTCAAAATATCTGAATAAAAAGACATGTGTAATACACATCCCCAAAGGCCACTCTCCTCTGGCTATGCTCACACTCCTCAGTGGGTCCACCCACAGGTGCCACAAGACCAAAAGAAAGGAACTTCTGCCCAGAGCAGTTGAAGTCAAATACCCAAGGAATAGCTTTTTACATGGTATAGTCACATCTACTACAAAGTGTAAAATGACTTAAATATTTATGAGACCCAGGTTTGAAACCCACTGCCCCTGAGGATGTCATTTAACCACTCAAAACCTCTGTTTAAAAAAAAAAAAATCTGGTCAATACTGGTGATAATATATATCAAATTTTTGTGATAATCTAATGAATGCAGCCTAGAACTATAAAGCACTATGTAAGTTTTAGCATTTGTAGTTACTTTAACAGCATAAAAATAGATTGACAGGAGTGAATACTAAAGTGTTTATGGTTGAAATAATATATGCAGAATTTTCTTTAAGTGATCCCAGAAAACAAACAAAAAAGTGGAGAAGATTGATGACAGAAGATTGAAAAAAATAGTAATTATTGAAGCTGATGAGTGATGTACATGGGAATTCATTACACAGTTCTTCTTTTGTGTATTCATGAATATTTTCATAGTAAAAAAAATTTAAAGTAACTTGAGAGAGAGAGAAAAGAAGCATTAGCAATCATTGGAGTACTGCTATTTTATTCAAACCCAGACTCTACTATACAATATTTATTTTTGCTATCATGAATCAAAAGCCAATCCTCTTTCTATAGACCCCTGGATTACTAAGATTACTTGATCTTTTTTCAGTGGTTCCAAATATCTCCAGGCTAAAATTGACTTAGGTTAATCAAATTCTTATTATAATCCAGTTGTGCTGAGCAATGGAATTCCTAATGGTAAAACTATAATCAACATGTTATGACTGTTTCATGATGAAAGGTCCTATCCAATTAGGGAATTTCCCTAATCAAAGGCCCTTCACCCTCAAGAGAGCTTCGCTGAATAGCAATGGAGGTTGCTTAATTAGTGAGGTTAAAACATCCTTCAGAAACAAGGTCAAGATGACATTTCTATCTGTGCCAAGCAGATGAAAGAATCCTCCAAATACAGCACTCATAAACCTTGGTGTGAAAATTTCTTTAAGACTTAACCAACAAAAGGAAAAGGAAAATACATCAATCTTAATGGTATCAATAAATTTTTCTAGCACATTCTAGGTATTAGAATTACATAAGTGTTTCCATAAAGTGACCAACTTTTGCTTAAGAAAACTTTTCCCCAAATTCATTGTTTTGTTTTAAGAAATAAGAATCTTTTAAAAACAAACAACCATGAAACATAATTCCGTAACTATAAAACAATCAACAGAGGAAATTTAAAAAGAAGCAATTCTCTGAGAATCTTCTTTTCATGATATCTATAAGGCCTCTTAAAGAGACTGCAGGAAATATTGAGTTAGTCTGTGATTATCTCTCAGGAGATGAACAATATAAAAGACCCTTTAATCAAAACACTGTATTCAACAATACAGCACTTGATAATCAGTGTCTGTTAAAGGAAAAGAGAGAGGATGCATCTACACAAATATACTTGGTGGTGTCAGATCATTCAAACTGCAAAGAATCATTAACCCCCTTCAATGTGTTTTTCTGTTTCTACTTGACAAACCAATTAATCTAATAGAAATTATTAACCCAAAATAAAATTCTCTTTTCTCAGCCTTAATTGTGAAAGAGCCATAAAGAAAAGTTTGTTTTTATGAAGACAAAGTAAAATGCATAGTATTCTATGGGTTCATGTGTTTGACTGAAAGTACCTTGAAAATTGTTCTAAAAGCTGCTAACACTATGGAAGTGTATGACTGCATTACTATAGATGCCAGCCAAATTATGACAAGCAACTATGATAGTAGGATACAAAAGCTGTCCCGAATCATAGCCAGGAATTTGGGTTATAAAGTTGAGTGCCCCAGCTGCAGGATTGCAGTGTAGAACAGCACCAAAGGCCAAGTGACTGCAGAAATTGAAGCTGCTCAGACCAACATCTTTTAAGAGAAGTCTTAGAAGTCCATTACCCATTGCTCCCTCTTTTAAAAGAGATTAACTGAAAGCCTATTTTGCATTTTCTCCAGGAATACCCAAAGAATGCATCTCAGGCCATCCATTCTCTCCTCCACTCTCATCCCTTCTGCTTGGGACTTTCGGATCCTTGACCCTTCCCATCTATGTCCTACGCATTCTAAACACTGAACTGAGTGCTGCTCATAGAAGCATTATTTGCAATATGCCAAAATTGGACAGTCTCAATGTCCAAAAGTAATAGACCTGATAAATACAAAAAGTGCGATGTATCAATGATATGGGATACTATACATGAATTAAATTAATGCACCATAACCATATGCCTTAACACCAGTGTAATATTAAACAAAAGAAGCAAATCACAAAGTAAGGTAAACAGAATGATTCCAGTCATAAAGATTTTTTAAAGAGGCAAAATTAAGCAATTTTTTAGGATGCATACATATGTGGTAAAACTATAAATAAAAACAGAATGATGGTTATCACAAGGGTCAGGCCATTTATGGTCTCTATTTTACAAACAGGGTAATGTACTGAAGGGATTTTTATGCATTGGATAATATTTTATTTCTTAAGATAATTGATAGCAATACGAGTGATTTCCAGTTAGTCTCTATACTTTCCAATTATCTTTCCAGTTATCTTTCCAATTGTCTATATGCTAGAAATATCATTTACATATAAGAAATTTTTAAAATACACACAATTTTTTAAAATATAAAACTAAAAAAGACTTTTGTACTGGAAATGTTATTTGTGAAACATCTGAAAACAGGGCTTTGGAATTATAGAGAAGGGTAGGAAGGCTATAATGGGCAAAAGTGCTGTATAAACTGTTACTACTAATTTAGGCTATGCTTGTTATAAAATATGGGATGAGTCATTGCAATCATTGTTTAAATGAAGTCCCCAAATAAGTAGTATGTGGGTGTGAGTTGGGGCTCAACAAAGAAGTAACACACGCATGAACATGAATTTATGAACAACAGTTCCTAAAGAGATGGTGGGCAAGCTGAAGCAAGAGATGAATATCAACAAAATCAGATGTTTTCATAAAAACATCTGTCTGTTGGAGGAAGGTCAAGTTGCCATGAAGTAATAACCTGCTTAACAAAACAGCACTGGAAGATGCGATGGACCTAAGTCCACGTCAAGATCATAGGCCCTAAAATGTGTTAACAGTCTAAGAGCAAATGTTATGCCAACATTTACTGCATAAAAGTAGAGGTGGTTAGGTAGAATCATGAGAATTGAGCAGGTAACTATTATGACACAGAGAGTGCAGGCCTTTCTTAAGAAAAATCTACTGTAAACCTAACAGAGGAAAACCTTGACAGTCTAGACATAGGCATGGTGGAAAATAAATGTTGCTCCAGCAGGAACCCACATTCTTAAGTTCCCATGGCTACAAAAATTTCAGGGGCAGAAGCAATCCAGAGCTGGATAATAATCTGGATAAGTATCCAGAGCTACCATCATTCATCTAATTTCATAAGGAGAACTCCTAGGAATCATCCTTGGTATCTTCTGTTCTTCATGTACTATTCCAGTTTCTCAGGAACTTCTAATCCATTTTAACTCACCAATATCTTATTTCTGAGTCTGTACTATCAGCGCCCTCGGATACCATCATCTCTGGTCTAAACCATATCAATACTGATTACTAGATGAGATTCCTGCGACTCAAAGCTTGTTTCACATGCAAGCAGCATCAGTGCTCTGTAGGGACCGGCCAGACAGACAGATTCTCAGGCTACACCAAGACCAACTGACTCATAATCTGCATTTTAACAAAAGCCCCAGGCGTGCACATTAAAATCTGAGAAGCACCGGATTAAAGGGCATTAGACACTTCCTTAGGATTCTATGGACAAATGGTAGTATTAAACCAAATTAGTTACCACCAGTATGAGGGTAAAGAGAAACAAGAACCTTCATTCGTTAATGATATGTCTAGACCCTTACTCTCTCCAATGACAAAGAATACTCAGAGTGCATGCTTCAATGTGTTGATGTAATCTGTTATTCGTAGCAGCTCTTGAATTGCAATTTCTGTTTTTGCGGTTTAACTCCAAGTGGTAGGAGGGTGGAGATAGGAATTCTCCTGCATCTTCTTGTGGGCCTTAGTCCAGTGACACAAACACCAAAAGGACCAAGAAAATCTTGCTATTTAAGCCAGAAGGGTCTTTAGGAATGCACATATTGTAAATTAACCAGATATCTAAAAGTTTGTGTGTTCAAAAACACAGATGAATCTCAAAACGTTATGTTGAGTAAAAGCCGCCAAACACACATACACAAATACACATTGCTCTACAATCTCATGTAAATGAAGCTCAAGGAGAGATAAAACTGGGGACTTCGCTGGTGTCTAGTGGTTAAGACTCCACACATCCACTGTAGGGGGCACAGATTTGATCCTTGCTCAGGGAATTAATAATCCCACATGCAAGCAGCGCAGTCAAAATTTTTTTAAAAAGGTAAAACTAAGTGATGATGATAGAAGAAAGAAGAATGGTTATTTCTGGGGGAGGGAGAAGATTATGGCTAAAGAGTAATATAAGAGACATTTCTGAAGGGATGGAAATATTCTATATCTTGATGTGGGTGGTGGATACATGGATATTTACATATGCAAAAATGCACTAGCTGTACTTTTTAGAATGGTTCATTTTATTGCAAGTAAATTATACTTCAATAAGAAAAAAACAAAGTAAATAAAATTCATATGTTAAATATGATTTTTTAAAACAATTGTAGTTAATTCACAATGCTGTGTTGTTGGTTTCATGTGTGCAACAAAGTAAATATAATTTATATAAAAGGGAAAACTTGAATGTACTTCGGCACAGTATTTTGAAAGTTCCATCTTACCAAATCATAGCCTAACTCAGAAGTGGGAAACCTAAGGCCCCTGGGCCACAGCCACACCCATCTGTTTACAGAGACTGAATGCTATTCAAAGCCTAAAATGTTTACTAGCTTGCGCTTTTCAGAAAAAATTCACCAACCCCTGCCTTAGGCCAATAGTCCACAACTTTTTTAGGAATTCATGACTATCTTAGAATCCAGTGAAAGCTATAGATTATCTACTCAGGAAAACACACAGCTTCTTAAATATAAAATGTTATTCATAATTTCAGGAAATTCACAGATCCTCTGAAGCAGTCATCAACCCCAACTTAAGACTTCTTGTTTGAGGTTTTCATCACACATTACTAAACCACTCTACTGAGAACAGTCCACAGATTGGCTGTCTTTTCTTTGAACCACCGATGACTGAACTCCCATTTCACATTCTTTTTTGCTCCATGGAACTACTCACAGTTATAGGCAATAACCAAGTTGCCCAGGTCACAACATCCAGTCCTGTGTCAATCAAATTTTTTCTCCCTCTAGGTGACAGTCTATATAGTACTTAGCCGTAAGAAGTCTTTCTGAAAATGTAATATAGTTTGGTGCCGGGGGAGACCAAAAATATCAGAAGTGAGGAACAAGCAGTCCCAAGCCTTTGTTTGAGAAGAAAAAGCACAAAACAATAGTTTACAGACAGAGAAGTGAGCAGTGTCGCATTCACGTGTGAATAACATTGCATGTTTCCACTCCTGGGCATATATCCAGAGAAAACTGTAATTCAAAAAGACACTTACCTGCCAATGTTCACTATAGCACTGTTTACAATAGCCAGGACATGGAAATGACCTAAATGTCCATTAACAGAGGAATGGATAAATAAGATGTAGTACATATATACAATGAATTATTACTCAGTCATAAAAAGGAACAAAATTGGGTCATTTGTAGAAATTGTCATATAGAGTGAAGTAAGAAGGAGAAAAATAAATGTATATTAATCTATGTATTTGGAATCTGAAAAAATTGTTATAGACTATCTTATTTACAAAGCAGAAATAGACACGCAGACGTTGAGAACAAAAGTATGGATACCAAGGGGAGAAGGTGGGGAAGGGTATGGGGAAAGAATTGGGAAATTGGGATTGACATACATAAACTATTGATACTATGTATAAAACAGATAACTAATGAGAACATACTATATAGCACAGGAAACTCTACTCAGTGCTCTGTGATGACCTATGTGGGAAGGAAATCTGAGAAAAGGGGATATGTGTATACATACAGCTGATTCATTTTGCTGTGTACTAGAAACTATCACAACATTGTAAGGCAACCATATTCCAATAAAAAGTTTTCTTTAATATTGGCAAATTTATTCAATAGATCAAAAATGTGGAGGAAGAATATATGGGGATTCCTTGGTAGCTCAGAGATAAAAGAATCCGCTGCCAATGCAGGAAACATGGGTTTGATCCCTGATCCAGGAAGATCCCACATGCCTTGGAGCAACCAAGCCTGTGTGCCACAACTGCTGAGCCCGTGCTCCGGAGCCCAGGAGCCTCGGCTACTGAGCCCGGCTGCAGCAACTTCCGAAGCCCGCACACCCTAGAGCCCAGGCACCAAAGCTTTAGAGGCACCTCCCCTTGCCACAACGAGAGGAAAAGCCCTCGCAGCAACAAAGACTAAATAAATAAAATTTTTAAAAAAAGATTGTAGACAAAGTGAAAAATTGTGGACCAAACAATGGAACATATATGGATACTATAAACTCTTTTATAGCAGGGCCATTTTTGTGCATCCACTTAGTCCCTGCAGTGCCTTACACATCATAGGACACTAATAAGCAATAAAAAAAAATAAAAGCATGGATTAAATTAAAGCAATTTATAAAAACAAAGTCATTACTTTATAAATAGGTTTAAGCTTCCTGGGAGCACTATGATAGTTTGATTTATTTTGAATTCCAGAAAAAGACAACCACGAGTGGGGGAACACTCCCTATGTTTCTGTAATTCTGAATTCTTATTCATGTGCTCATACAACATATATTAAATGTCTAGTTGGTGGGAGGCTGGCCAACTTATTAGCACCATTTATTGTTCTAAAAGAAGCACTCACAGAAGTCATTTGAGGAGGACAATGCATGTTTTGACCAATTTCAGAGTAATAAAAAAGTCTTCACACAAAAACAAAGACACTGTAGCCAGCATGATCTCTGATCTAATGCTGGTTCTTTAATTTTTCATTACTGCCTTCCTCACTGCTGTATGAACAGTGGGTGGCATTCAGCGAAAGCTGATTAATGCTGGGATTTCAAATTGCTGAAAACTGCAGGAATGTGCCCCAATGCTGACAATTTATTAATCAAAAATTGTCATTTCTACCACCATGAAAGCTCTAACTCATCTAATTTTCTTCCCAAATGCAGTCTTATATATTCTCCTTTCAATGAGATTGAATGCTCTTTTTTCCTAACAGTAAAAAGATAATATGGGTTCATCAAGAGGCTAAATCTCTCCAAAGAATCAATTTCCAAAGTGGAAGGAACATATTTTGTTCATATTTGCTACTTCTTGTATCAAGTTGATTAAGAATCCATAGATTTGTGTGGACTCTGAACTCTTACAAGTTTATCAAAAAAGCATTTTCTTGATTACCAATTATATTTTTAAAGAAAAGTAGATGTGTGTATTCATTTTTAGTAGTTGGCAACCCACTCCAGTGTTCTTGCCTGGAGAATCCCAGGGACAGAGGAGCCTGGTGGGCTGCCGTCTATGGGGTCGCACAGAGTCGGACACGACTGGAGTGACTTGGCAGCAGTTGTTAGCATTATCAAGGCTTCCGAGCAATTGGCACACATCAGCCTATACACGATGGCCATCGTAACATGGACACATGACAACTATCAGAACCACCATATTTAGGAGGCAGAACGGACTCAAAGAGGGCTTCCCAGGTGGCACAAGTGGTAAAGAACCCACCTGCCAGTGCAGGGAGACGTGAGAGATGCAGGTTCGATCCCTGGTTCCGGAAGACCTCCTGGAGGAGGGCATGACAACAGATTCCAGTATTCTGCCTGGAGAATCCCTTGGACAGAGGGTCTGGCAGGTTGCAGTCCATAGTGTTGCACAGAGTTTGACACAACTGAAGCAACTTAGAACACACACACACACACGGGCTCAAAGAACAAAAAAAGGACTTGAGGTCCTGTGGCTCCTAAACCACAGGGGACATGGGCCAAAACTCTCCTAGTGGTTCTCATCACCCTTTCCTCTTGACTTGAGGTCAAGGACACTTCCCTTCCCCATAAGGGTATACCAATGACTCATTTCAAAATAGTCCCTCCCCCCAACTCTTGAACTTCCACTTCTCATACAAGCTGAGGGTAGGTGTTTGCCATCCTGCAAAACTAATATCACACTCCCTTAATATGCCCTATGTGGGTGGCCTAGTATCTTTTTATATACAAATTAACTTTATTTCTTTGTATCAGCGATAAAAGATTAGAAAAAATTTTTAAATGGAAAGGTATACTTCATTTATGAATTGGAAACATGGCAAAGTGAAAGTGAAGTCGCTCACTCATGACCGACTCTTTGTGACCCCATGGACTGTAGCCCACCAGGCTCCTCCATCCGTGGGATTCTCCAGGCAAGAATACTGGAGTGGGTTGTCATGCCCTCCTCCAGGAGATCTTCCAGGGGATCTTCCCAACCCAGGAATCGAACCCAGGTCTCCAGCATTGCAGGCAGACGCTTTAACCTCTGAGCCACCAGGGAAGCCTGGAAAGGTGGCAACTTTCTTCAGACTCATCTAAGTAATTCCAATAAAATCCAAGTAGGTATTTTGTTGTTGTCTTTGCTGTTCAGTCACTAAGTCATGTCTGACTCTCTGTGACCCTGTGAACTGCAGCGCGCCAGGCTTCCCCGTCCTTCACTATCTCCCAGAGCTTGCTCAAACTCATGTCCATTGAGTCAGTGATGCCATCCAACCATCCCATCCTCTCTCGTCCCCTTCTCCTCCTGCCCTCCATCTCTCCCAGCATCACGGTCTTTTTCAGCGAGTCAGCTCTTCGCATCAGGTGGCCAAAGTATTGAAGCTTCAGCTTAAACATCAGTCCTTCCAATGAATATTCAGGACTGATTTCCTTTAGGATTGACGGCTTTGATCTCCCTTTGATAAGGGACTCTCAAGAGTTTTCTATCAATTCTTTGGCACTCAGCCTTAATGGTCCAACTCTCACATCTATACATGGCTACTGAAAAAACCATAGCTTTGACTATACGGACCTTTGTCAGCAAAGTGTTTATAAATGCTGATAATACTTCCAAAATAACTTAAAGTTCTGCAAAGAATTTGATAAGAAAATTCTAGAGAATTTTTGATGAGAAAATGATTCTAAATATTGTCCTATCAGGGAAGGATGGAGAATAAAAAGTTTACAAATTAAATATATGAAAGGAATTCTTTCACAAATTAGAATATTTAATAAAAATATATAGAAAAATAAGATATTAGCACAGCAATTGACAAATTAATGCAATAGAGTGGATAGTCATTAAAATGTGACCAGTTTACAGGTGATCCTGTATCTGCAAGCAGCCCTGAAACAGGATACTAACAGCAAAGATGTGGGAGACTTGGCATGTCTACCAAAATGTATACCCCAAGGCTGCAGGAGCCACTGACTAATAAAAATAATTCAGAGATGATTTCTCTAATTTTTCATGCATTTCAGCCAAAACCAAACCTTCCTGTGGTTTTCCCACATTTCTTAGATGAGTTGTTATTTGCTTCTATTCATTGATCTGAAACTCAAAGAACAAGGCCAAGGAAAAGAGTGCCTACCACTACAAAGGGATTTTTTGAAAAATCTAATGGAATTATATCCAATTATATCTGTAATTTATGTAAAGACAAAATATTTTCATTATGAAATATTTAGTCATTCTAAACTCTTTAATAATGATGATGATGACAGCTTCAATATAATGATTTTTATTCCACATTATTTTATTCTTTTAAATTCATACTCTAATACTTTGTTAACCACAATTTCAGCAAAATCAAGGAGTTCTACCCCTATATTCATCAGTTACCTTTAAATAAAAATGAAGAGAAAAATCAAGTTATTATCTATATCATAAACTATATACTCTTAATTCTTGTCAAATGATTTACAAATAGTGCCTTCAGGGACAAGATGGTTCTGGGTAAAATCAATTCCTAGATATACAGCCAGGAGGATTGAAAACAAATATATATTCACACAAACACTCGTCCACACAAACACTCATAAGCAAATGCTCATAGCAATAGAAGATAAAAAGTTGGAACAATCCAAATGTCCATCTATTGACAAATGGATAAACAAAATGTGGTAATATCAACCAACAAAGGAATTATTCATCCATAAAAAATGAAACACTGATCCATGCTACAACATTAAAACCTTAAAAACATTATGCTAACTGAAAGAAGACAAACACAGGGACTTTCCTGGTGGTCCAGTAGTTCAGACTCCAAAGCTTCCAATGCAGGGAGCATGTGTTCCCATCCCTGGTTGGGGAACTAAGATCCCACGTGATGTTCAGTGTGGCCAAAAAAAAAAAAAAAAAGCCAGACACAAAAGACCACTTAAATCATATGATTCCATTTATATGCAATGTCCTAAAGAGGGAAATTTATAGAGAAAGTACAGCAGAGGATGAGATGGTTGGATGGCATCACCGACTCAATGGACATGAGTTTGGATAGACTCTGGGAGTTGGTGATGGACAGGGAGGCCTGGCATGCTGCAGTTCATGGGGTCACCAAGAGTCAGACACTTTTTGAGTCACACTCAAAGACTGAGTGACTGAACTGAGCTGAACTGAACTGATAGAGAAAGTAGATTAGTGGTTACTGCAGGCTGCAGGGAGGAGAAATAGGGAGTGACTGCTAATGGGTACAGCGTTTCTTCAGCAGTAGACAGTTCAATAGAGGGCTTCCCTGCTGGCTCAGTGGTAAAGAATCTGCCTCCCAGTGCAGGAGACATGAGTTTGATCCGTGGTCCAGGAGGATCCAGCTTGTTATGGAGCAACTAAGCCCGTGTACCACAACTACTGAGCCTGTGCTCTAGAGCCCAAGAGCTGCAACGGCTGAGCCCTCACTCCTAGAGCCCGTGCTCGGCAACAAGAGAACCCGCCCCAGTGAGAAGCCCACACGCCACAACCAGGGAGCAGCCTACGCTCTCTGCAACTAGAGAAAAGCTCCTGCAACAACGAAGACCCAGCACGGCCAAAAATAAATAAATAAGTTATAAAAAAGACTTAAAACTTGATAGTAGTGATAACTGTACAATTCAGTAAATATACTAAAAACCACTGCATTATACACTTCAAAGGGGTGCTGTGGTTTGTAAATTATATCTCAATAAACCAGTTATTTCTTTAACACATGTAAATCCAAGACATAAAAATAAATACAGTTAATATTTTCAGTGTTGCAAATTATCTCCTAGTGGGTATCCACCAGTCAACCCATTCAAAAATGGTCCCGTCAGTTGTGGCAACTACAGCTTGGGATGCCTCTAAGCCTTGTTCTCTCTATGCAGGAAACATGACATCCTTTGTGCTTCATAGGTCTGTCAAGGTAGACAACGCCTCGAGAACTTCTCTTCCAAGTTTCCCCTCAATCTTTAGTTGACATCACGCTTCCTGCTCTCTTGTAAATATTCATTAATGAGTATATCAGACTTCCCTGGTGGCTCAGTGGTTAAAGAATCCTCCTGCAATGCAGGAGACTTAGGAGATGCAGGTTCAATCCCTGGGTTGGGGAGATCCCCTGGAGGAGAGAGCATGGAAACCCACTCCAGTATTCTTGCTTAGGAAATCCTATGGACAGAGGAGCCTGGTGGGCTACAGTCGATGGGGTCGCAAAAGAGTCTGACACAACTTAGTGACTAAACCACGACCACAGTGAATTTATCAGTATTAGTGGAGAGCCTGTCGGTCAGTAAGTAACAACTGCAATTTCCCTAGGAGACCAACAGCTTTACTCACTTCAGTTGCTCAGTCATGTCCGACTCTTTGTAACCCCATGGACTGCAGCACACCAGGCTTCCCTGCCCATCACCAACTCCCGGAGCTTACACAAACGCATGTCCATCGAGTTGGTGATGCCATCCAACAGCTTTACTAGGCTCATAAGAATATAAATTAAATATGCATAAATTTACAGAAATATATGGATAAATATTATATAGAGAAACCACTTTATATTTCTTAATTAAAACTGATATTAAAAATAAACATAACAATAATAGTAAGACAAGTCCACAACCCACATAAAACTGATTTTATTTATGCATGCATGCATATGTCTTTTATGTGCTAATAGAATTTTTACAGTTGCAATCAGAACATAATAATATGCATTCTGTTTAATAATATTTGCATGATTTCATAACAAACCCTTTGTGCAAAGTGAAAATGCAAGCAACCATTCTCCTAATATTAAATATTATAAAGTTAGATTGAATATCTTTAGCATATAAATATCTACAAGATATAGAAATATTCACTATTTATATCTATTTAATCTGTAGATATGAAATATTAATACTTAACCTTGGCTACTTCATTAGGATAAATTTATGCATGAGGTATGATATGCCCTTATTACAAATTAACATGTTACCTCCAAAAGGTTACCAATTTAAAGAGCCACTACAAGGAATATGTACCCGTTCTACTATAACACTGCTGATATTGTATGCTTTTTTTAACTATTTTAGTTGGCACGTTTTAGCTGCCCAGAGTTATTTATTTCACTTATTTATCCATAGAGTAATAAGACTTTAAGATCTCGCAGTAATAAGATTTTACTTTTTATCTGTGGCCCCCTAATCATTTATTTACTCAATACTGATTATATACCTATACCTGTTATACCTATATAATATATACTCAATACTGATTATATACCTATACCTGTTATACCTGTATAATATATACTCAATACTAATTATTTACCTATACCTGTTATATACCTATATAATATATACTCAATACTGATTATATACCTATTATCTGTGCGTGCCGTGTGCTCAGTCATGTCCAACTCTTTGCTACACCACGGATTGTAGCCCTCCAGGCTCCTCTGTCTATGAGATTCTCCAAGCAAGAATACTGGAATGGGTTGCATTTCCTTCTCTAGGGGATTTTCCTGACCCAGGGATCGAACCCACATCTCCTATGTCTCCTGCATTGCAGGTGGATTCTTTACCTGCTGAGCCATCAGGCATTTTCTGTGAAGTACCAGGAAATGTCCCTGTCCTCTCAGAGCTTACAGTCTAGTGAAATGCATTGATACCCTCTTTTTTGTTTATCCTTCCAAGTTTGAATGTCTTCTTTATAAATGTGAATTTTTAAAAATATTGTATATATTAGCCCTTTTGGGTTTTTTTAGTGGTATAGAAATCTCAAATACATATATTCTTGAAGTTATCAATCATCCATTTACAACTTTTTAAATTTCTTCCAAAAGGAATAAGTTATCCTCCTAGATATTTCATAAATGATTTAATCTTTGTCAATTTCTATTATAATTTGGTTCAATGTTTACATTTTTATTCCATATGGATTGACTTTGAAACACAATAAAGGAGGGATTCACCTTAAACTACTGAAATGTTACCCTGTTTCTATAATACCCTATCTTAAACAACCCTTCCTGAACCTCTTTAAACATACAGAGTTTTATATACATATAATTGTCTATGTTGGTACTCTCTAGTCTATTGTATTAATTGACATTCCTATTATTATTGCAGTAAATACTATTTGGGGAATTGCAGTTTTATCGACTAACCTTGATAGTACACATAAAAAAAGAACATAAGTTAGTATGTAATAAAAAATAATACACATAAAAACTGAGTAAGTCGAAGTAGGTAGATAAGGGCTGTGAAATATTTGTATTAAAAAAATCTTGATAAATGTATTGCTAGGTCTCTCTTCAAGTGAGATTTCCTATAATAGTGAAACATAATTTAGTAGACAGAAAAAAGGACAATTATGAATGTTCAGAAAGACTAGAGACAGCAAAATAATAACAGATGAGTTCATGCTGGTAATAATAAAAACAGAGCTATACCAGTAAATATTAAAAAAACTTGCTCCCTGAAGTCAGAAGCTGGATCTGCAGGGACAGGGTCTACTGGACAATGCTTTATCAGAATGATATGCAAATTCATGAAAAGCTTAATTAGGCACAGTTTGGGACCCAGAAGAGTTAGGAGGCTGGAAATTCAGTAGGGAGTGTTGAAGCTGCCATAAGGGATTTTTTTTATATGACGGGACTGAACAGGAGAGCATTAAATACTAAGAAGCCGGGAGGGAAGAAGGCGGGAAGGAAAGGAGAGATGGCTATAGGCTAAGGCAGCAACAAAATGCTTCTTAAAAAGTAAGATGAAAGATACTTAACAGACTAGTTTTTGATAGAGAATATTGAACGGAGCTGACATATTTTAAGACATAAATGAAATTTAATTTTCAGTTATTTTATGAAAATTAAATTATTAAAAACAACTATAATGAATTGCCCAAGGCTACAGAACTAGTGTCAATGCTACTTGCATTAATTTGCTTTTTCCAAACATTTAAGGCATTCAAAGCTTCCTGGGCACAGTTGCTTTCCTGCCTGTATCCACTGACCAAACCACCCCAACAAGCTATTTTCAGGTGGTGCTATCACTGAAAACAGCACCATTACCTTTCTTCTACATGGGAGCTCAAGTTTACTCTTTGGGCATTTCTAGCTAAATGCCTTGTAATCCTGAGCTGCAACATAACTTATAAACTGAAACTGCCAATCATGAAGAAGATTCTCTAAAGAAAATATTAGAATAAGAAAGTAATTACGTTGGCGGAGAGGTCTAGAAAGCAGGCAGAGGGATAAAAACAGTCTTATCCTGAAAATTAACTCTATTTAAGTTTGACACCATGAAAATGCCCAAGTTGGCAAACAAAAGACCACACACTACGAGTGATTTGGGCCCCAAATCACAGACAGAGCATGCCAACTCTTCTAGCACTGTACTGCTCTTAACATCAGTGTCCCCATCACCAGGGATCTTGTGAGAACCGCAGAATCTGCATTTTAGCAGCATCCCCAGGGGATCCATATGCACATGAAATTTTTAGAAGCACTGTATATTAAAATTCGATGTTTGCTGCTCTAGTACACACTCCTCCAAATATTTCTGTGCAGAGAAACTTTAGCAGAAAATGTATTTTTCAGGGATATAAGCTAAAAAGCTTAGTACATGCATGCTCAGTTATGCCCAACTCTGCAACCCCATGGACTGTAGCCTGCCAGGCTCCTCTGTCCATGGCATTTTCCAAGCAAGAATACTGGAGTGGGTCTCCATGCTTTCCTCCAGGGGATCTTCCCAACCCAGGGATCGAACCTGTGTCTCTTTCATCTCCTGCATAAGCAGATTTTTTACCCTTAAGGGTTCTATTAGTTAGCCAGCATTTGGATGCAGGTTGTTAATTTCCCCCTCAAACATAATACCAATGTGGTAGGAAAATACAATAGCAGAGGAAACTAAAGATATAAATCAATGATATCAATAATGTTTTTTAATCACTGAAAGGAATTAGTTCTGTTATGTAGATGGGTCATACTGAGAAATGACGGCCAGTGAGCTCATATAAGTGTCTCTGAAAAACAGCACACAGCCATAAACATTAACCATCATATTAGAGACCTAGTTCCTGAGGGGAATCTTCCTCTCTAAGAGAATTCTTCCCGAGGATTCTTCAGTGCTTCATTCCTAGATTCATTTTGGAGTCTTATAACATCCAGCAATTGAACTTGGCCCATCAGTATTATACCCTGTGGTGTCAAGGCATGAGTTGGGGGCCAGGGTACAGAAAGAGAAAGAAATCCACACTGGAGACTGGATTACCCATGCTACTTCCAACAAAGCAAGAGTTACCATGCTGACTCAGCGTGTTCAGTAGTAAATACACTAGCTCAGAGTTAGAAAACCAGGTAATGGGGACAAAATCATGACTCAATAAAGTAATGCTGAACTGGATAAATGTCTTCTAGACATTAAAAACTTAAATGCTGGGATGCGTGCATCTGCTTGGCCTTTAGCTTCTTTCTTGAAAGAGATTTGGAACAGTACATTGGTGGATGGTGAAAGAATCCAAATAGAATATGAGATATAGGAGCTGGCAAATATCAGACTAGATCTAACCTCTTTGTTCAAAGTTGAGTAAATTAGGAAAATTATATAAAACGCAGCATTTGAAAATCAAAGAATACCACCTTGCTCCAAAAATAGAGAACATTTTTTCTTACTAATACTATGAAATCAAATGAAAAACATGAAAGAAACTTTATAAAATTAAGAAAAAAAATGACAAAAATAAACTGAGAGGCCAGACTGATATAAAGAGGTAGACAGCAAGGACACAATACAAACTTAAACCTAATATTGCAATAGCTAACTAAAGCCCATCTTAAAGACACTGCAGAGCAGAAGAAACAGAGATGATGATGATAAGATAAAGAGAGACAGCAACTGATTACAAAGTTCCACCCAGCTGGTCACTGATATCATTGAGGAAAAAAAAAAATAATCAAAGTGAGCCTTCTATCTAATGGCTGACTTAGGAGGTCAGCAGAGCATTTTTCTCAAAACAACTGCAAACAATAATCTGTGAAATATTTGTGCTTAAAAAAACAGCTGAACTTTAAGAAGGAACAGTGAGAGTCTGCAGCATTCTTGTCTGAAGCAGCTCCAATCACTCCCCAGCTCAGTAAGGTTCTGCCAGGGCAGGGGACAGGTTGTGCTACGGTGGAAGGAAGTTCACTCCATGTGGAGTGATGGCAACACCCATGTCCAGTGGCATTGTTGGGAAGTGATGACCTCAGTGATGAGTGAACAAGGAGGGCCAATAACTGCCCAAGGTTGAGGTCTTGACTGGGGCGAGTATATTTCTGGCTCAAGTTTGGCTAGAGCTGGGGCAGGGGGTTGGGGGCGGGCAAGGAGTGGTGCGGCTGGGAGCAGGGATCAACTTCAAATAAGGACAAAGAGACTTTGGGGGATGATGAAAATGTTCTGAAATCAAAAATCATTGAACAGTTTACCACTTAGCATGTGTAAATTTTATATGAAATTTTAAATGTAAAACTATATACCCAAAGGAAAACTTCCTAGGGTGAAAAAAAAAAGTCTAAATCTACAGCTCTAATGAGCTCACCAAGCCCCTGGCAAAAATTAATTTAATGTTGCTCAGTTTTTAATTTGTCTTGACAACAGTTTCATTTTTGTGATTAAAAGCTATATAAAAAGAATGATCTTATCTATGCAGGAAAAGAAAGCTAAACAAAAAGATGACTTGCAAAGGAAGAACATTTACACTGAACTTGAGCTTCTGTGCAAAAGTAAATGTCATAATAACAAAAGAAATTTTTACATAATTTTAATAGGACAAATTGAGCTCTTGGAATTATATGCCAGGCTAAGATGTAGCTCTTGTCTAGGAAATAGAAATATAATCAAGTGTGCTCATTTGATGTACAAAAGAGTTAAGTGTATAGTTACAGTTGATTCCTCTGAATAGGAATGGAATTTAATTTGTCAAAAATATTTTTCCACAATATTTCTTAGAAACACATCTGCTGCAAATCTGAGGACTCAAGTTCAATTGTCTTCAGTGACAGGCAAGTAACACAAATACAGGACAAAGGCCAGGTGTATTTCCATGGAATGCCAGAGTCACTATTCTGGGGGTTTAGTGCTGCTCTTAATACATAGTTTCTGCATCAGGGAAACTTTAGGGAGTAATGAGGACTGTAGTAAACTGGAGAAGGTTCCAGAAGATTGACAGTTTTCAAGAATGAGAAACCAAAACCTTATTGCTGGGTCTTTAAATTTTTCAAAATAAATCAAATTACCTAGATTTTATATTAAAAAATCTTCAATTCACTCATCTGAAAATAGTTTGTCCAGAATCAGCGGCTTTCATGCTGTTTTATGCCATAGAAGCCTTCCTTCAAATTAAATTCTTCATAAAACACAAAATATATGAGCCAAAACTAGATTATCTTTCAGATACCTGTGATTCTATGGAATCCTAAATAAGGGTTGGCTGAATAATGAATCGTCTATTATCTAGCTAGTCAGCATATTTACCTTATGCCAGTTTAATTCATTAGGTTAGCTCAATTTAACACATATTAAGTGATTATTATGGACCAGACACTGTGCTTTTATGGATGCATGATCCCACCACTGACAGTCATACATACCTATTTCAGGGCAGGGAAAGTAGAATAACACAGAGGTTGTAGAAAACTCTGCTTCTAGAGGAAGAGGAGGAAGACGTCAGCCAAGGGCACATTTCCACCTTGCCTTAAAGGATTGGTTAAGTTTTTCCAAGTTAAAGTAGGACAGTGGATGTCTGGAAAAGCCTGAAGAAACACACAGAGGTGTTAAAGTACATAGTACCTCCAGGGAAAACGAGACAGCTCGTACACAAAAGGAAACAGCACCCAGAAATTAAGCATTAACCTGTTTACTGGTGAGTAATCGAGTTACAGTAAGCAGTCATCTTCTTACCGGATTTGCATGGAGGAGGAAAAAAAACAGGCCACAGAGTGGTGAGGATGTAAACCCTAACTTACATGAATAAAACAATTTATATAATTATATACTTTAACATAAAATCATAAGGATAATTTTATTTTTAATTGTTTTCTTTTTGTGTTAACAGGTTTTAATCTTAGAAATTAAGACTAGAAATGTTGATGAGAATCAAGAACATGAGAGGCTGTGTTAAAATCTATACATGTACAAAAATGAAGAGGCCATGCTCCCTATTTGCTAGGACTTGGTGTTTAACAGGAAAAGGGATTTTGTGGAGAAGCCATTCTTCTTCAGTGCAGGAGAGGTCAGATGCCTTAAATTCTCTCTCCAGAATTCTGAGAACAAGAGAAGGACTCCAAAAGATTAGAGCCTTTTGCCATGACAACATGGTGTCTCAGAGGGCAGAGGCAAACTCCAAGTTTCCCAAGCAAACGATATATTCCTAGCATCTACCACCAATTCTGGAATAGGGAATACTTGAGGTATACCCTGCCATGAGAGTTTCCATTCTCATTTTACCTCTTGAGCTGAGGGGGAGCTGGAAGGTGGGGCCTGTGCTAGGGTTATAGGATGAGATGAGCAAGGCTTCATCTCCTTGCAACATCCTGCATGAATCATAGGCTCTGACACTTCTCTCAGCTCTTGACTCTGCTGAGACTTAAGAATCCTGAAGGTCTTTGTTTCAGATCAACTCTCTGCCCCTGGCTCTTTGTTGCAAAACTTGGTCAGCCCTGTGAATTCATGGTTTTCTAGGGCAGGCAGCTTGTGGGGGACCAAGGAAAGGACCTGCTCCACACCTCAGCCAGAATGTGTGCACATTAACCTCAGCTTCCCACCTGTCACTGCTGTGACCCTTCTGAGTCACATTCCTTCTCCTGGGCATCCTCCTACGTAGCTCTCAGCCCAACTCCCACCAGGAAGGGCAGATCTGCCTGTCACAAGACCTCTTATGACCTTTGAGGATGCTTAAGGAAAACTCTGGAAGATGTGGTTCGGCCAGCCTGGGCCTTTGCCTCCTCGCCCTGGGGGCCACAGCAAGGGCTGAGCTGCTACCCTTAGGCACAGAGTCACCATTCAGAGGAGGGACACATTCACGCTTCTCCCCATCCTGCCTCTTCTGCATCCAGCTGACAGTGGACACACCGTGCTAAGTAATGGGTCCTGTCAGAGGAGGAGCCTCCCATCCCCACTGCTGGTGATGGCACGTGCAGCCATCCTGGATCTCCTTCAGAATCAGTGAGGCAGGGCATCCCACAGCCCTGTACCACTGAAGGAAGCCACAGCCCTTTCTGCCCTTACTCTCCCCTCTGGTAGGGCAGGTGGGAATGCAGAGGTACCACCTTCTAGGAGAGATGAAGTGTCCAGAACAGAGTCCCCTCCCATCCGCTCAGGGCAGCCTTTATCTTTCTGCTTCCTACTTCTCTCCTCCAGCCCCCAAAACTCCCTGGTCGCTGGCTGAAAATGAGGATGCCACACCTGCTACCACATGATCACTAACCTCAACTGTTTTTTTCTGCTCACCAGGAATTCACCAATTTCTTAGGCCCTAACAACAACAACAACAACAAAAAAAAAAACCCTGCAATGGTAACTTCCAGAATTCCTCTTCATCTCTGGCTTTGGCTCTGGGTATCAACCCCTTCCCCAGTCATGATCTTTCCCAGTTCCTCATTCACCCCTTTAGGTAAGTGCCTTGCTCCCTTAATTGTAGAGAAACCATTCTTTGCATGAGACACAGAGTCCCTCCTCACTACTGCTACCTTCTCTCTACTTAGCATCAGTGAAGCATGTGCTTTTAGCCAAGGCCAACCCCTCCACCGGGGACTTACTCCTATTATGTTACACTTCTGCACCATGACATTGCCGCTCTTGCAGTTCTCCCTTTCTCTCCTGCATCATGGTTTCCCTCCCACCTCACTGACTACTTCTCAGTCTCTGCTTATTGGTTCCTACTTTTTCCTCCAAATTCTTAACATTGGGGTGTACCAGAGCCTGGTCCTTAGATCTTTCCTTCATTAACAATCATTGCCTGGATGATCTTATCCAGTCTCATGGTTTTACACACCTTTCTTTCTCCTCCCCTCCTCCCTCTCCCCCTCCTCCTTCATCTTCTTCATCATCATCATCATCATCTAACCTTAATCTATCTTTCTATCCAGTCATCTATAGTCAGGACCTTTCCTGAGGAGTATTCAGCTTCTGTGTTGAGAACAGACTGTTAGAAGTATGGTCTCAAGCAGAAGTTGGGGTGAGTTATGAAACTACTGCAGTAATCATAGCAGCAGAGTGAGTGAGAAGTGGTCGTGTTATGAATTCATCTCAGAAGGTAGAGACAACATAGTGGACTGGATATGGACAGTTAGGGGAAAATGTCAAGGAAGACATCAATGTTTTTGTCCTGAACAACTGCAAAGATGCTGTTGCCATCAACTGATGTTATGAATACGGTGATTGGAGCATGTTTCATATGTGTAATGAGATAATGGATGGGCACAGGAAATCAAGAATTTACTGTTCTATAGTTTTGAGATGAATCTTGGACATTCAAGTATATGTGTTGATTAGACAATCTGGGCATGTAGACTGTCTATCCCATGAAATCACGAGTTCCACTGTATAAATTCTATGTCTTTGCCATGTTAGATATAGCTATTTGCATGTGGTAAATAAACATTTTAATTGAATGTAAAATAGTTCTCAAAGTTATTTTTTAAGCTTATTTTATCTTCCTTCCATTTTTGAGATATAACTGACATACAGCACTGCGTGAGTTTAAGGTGTACAGCATAATCAAGGTAATTTTATTGTGACCCTTCTTGGGTCCTTCTGAGCTGAGTACCCCAGTAATCCCATGGCAGGACTCCCTATTCCACAGCACTCAACATACTAATGTAATGATTTGTCTGCCTTCACAGCCCAGACTTTGTATTCAAGTACCATTAAGGTATTATTATGCCAGCCACTATCCTAGGCCCTGGGCATATGAGACACTATTATATTATTTAGGCAAGAATGAGTGACTAATTTAACAGAGACAGTAAACACAGAAAAAAAGGGGGCAAAGTTGAGATATATCAAGATTAGAAAACAGTCACTGACTTCATGTTTGAGCTGAGCAAAAACACAGGTTTATAGTTATACCAATCCCTAACACTGGACAACAATTTTGTAGGGTGGAAGGTGAGGGTTCAGAAATTTTAATTTGCATTGCCTTTGGACAACAAGGTCCAACTCACTGCTCTTCATCACACTATAAACAACTAAACCTCAGTTTATTCACCCCCATCCCCTAAAAGCATGTGGGCACTGGGTTGGCTTCCTGGTTCAAGCAAACCAGTCTTTTCTCTTACTATGCCCTCTTCAGGACCATGTCAGCTTCTATCCCAAGTACTCAGACCTCCATCTACATGTTCTCCCTTCCTGCTTCTCTCCTGCCTACCCTTGGGAGTTTCCATGTCCTACTGTGATCTTCATTCCCCGTGCCACTTATTCCATGCAGCTGATAGAGGAGGTGGGATACAAGAGAACTACAGCCGCCTCCCAGGTGAGCTCTCCAGAAAGATCTAACATAATCAACAGGAGCAGAAAGGGAGAGTCTATCATTTGTTTTTGGTATTTGTCATATTATCTATATGCTATTGATAATACAAAGCACCTCCTCAAGATCGGAACACTGGCACTCTCCTAAATATCTCCCCTCCAGATTGTGAGCATATACATAGAAGTCATCAGTGAATTTTGCCTGGGGCAAAAAATTCCTGGCCACTGGTTCTTGACAATACTACCCTCACATCCACATTGCTTCTCTGGGCCCAAGGACACCATGATATTAATCAAATTCAAGTCTGACCTTTAACTTCAATGTACCTTAGACAAGGGCCTTCCTTCTCTGCTCAAGTCCCTTTCATCCACAGTCCAGGGGGTGTAGGGGGGCGGGGAGTGTGGAATGCTGACCCAGCTTAAGAGTGGGTTAAAGCTTCTTCCCTAGATAGGAAGGACATTTACCTCCATCATGCCTTCCCTGAGCACACCAGGGTGGAGAAAAGCAGCAGACACACAACTCTCTGCTTAGAGATATATAGAGTGTATTTGGGTGGTACTCTGCCCACCTGCACATTAATAAAAATGACAGGAGCATTCCTCCTCAAGGGACGCAGACACTGGGGAGACTACAAAGTCTTCTGACTGTGTTGGGTCTTCCTGCTCGGAGTTTCCTTCCGAGGTGAGAGCTGAGACTTAGGGTGGGTTCTTCGGTGGGGTGGCACAAGCCACTCGAGGACAGTGCCGAGGGCAGTGGCGGGGGGCACCCAGGACTGAGGCCAAATGGAGTTGATGGGGACGGGAGTGGTGCCGGAGCTTACTGTCTGGGGAGTGGGCAACATCCATGCAAGCCAGGCCCAACTGCTTCTCAGGGGGTGGAAACTGGGCCTTGGGGTCCCCTCTTGAATTCTCTGTCTTAGTTTGCCCCTTGGGACTTTTGGCTGGAGCTGAGATTTTTTCCACATTTTCTCTTCTGGGGCTGGCCACTTTCTCAGAGGTAGAGGACATGGATGCCTCATGCCCTTTGCCTTTTGCCTTGGGTGTAATACAATGCAGAAGAGATTTTATCTTATTTCTCAGGCCAGATTCTGGAAGGCTGGGCCTCTTGTGAGGATGACCTTGCACCACCTGCCTCTGAAAGACCTGACCTTGTAAAGATCGGCCCTGCAATGGCTTACCCACCGTGAGCTGGCCCAGGAAAGGCTGGCCCCGTGATGCTTGGGGCACCACAGGCTGGGCATTCTTGGGAACCCTTGCTGGTCTGAGGGTGACACTGAGCTTGGCTTGACTGTCCTGCAGGTCCTTCTTCTCAGAATCCTTCCCCCCAGGGACTCCAGGAGGGAGCTCTGGGAGTTTAGGCGGAGGGCAATGCTGAGGACTGTGTTGACAGGAAGCATCAAGGTGAAAGCGACGTCTCCGTTGCCAGGGGCTGCAGGGTGTCCTGTTCAGAGGTATCCCTTCTGGCCTCTGGCCTTCAACAGAGTAGCTTTTTTCTCTCGTGGAGGAGAGTGTGAACCCAGCATCCCCTTCTCCATGGCCCCCAGCCAGTCTGGGTTTGCCTGGCTCCTCTCTCTTTTCTGCCAGTGTGGAGACTTGGGCTGAGTCCTTGCTCTTGCCAGGGCTATGGGGCTCAGGGCTCCAAGGCTCCTCCAGACTGGGGTTGTTCACACTGGCCTCCAGCTGAACACAAAGCACCTGGGCCTCCGTCATGTCCCCACTGAGGAAGGTGCTGGAAGCCCAGGGGCCAGAACCATGGGGTACTACGCTGGGACTGGGCTGCTTCTGCTTCTGGCGCACCGCCTTCAACTCAGTGGCCAGCTGTTCTTTGAGGTGGAGCCACTCTGGGTCTGGGGCACACGGCACATCTGGTGGGATGGGGAGATCCTGGAGCAGTGGCTGTCCTTGGTTGTTTAAACTCTCAAGAGACTCCTGTGCACATACATCCTCTGACGTTCCTACACTTTGTTCCCTGGACTCTCTCGCCTTTATGGGAATTCCAATTTGTGCCTCTAGGATCTTCTTTCTCAGATGGAAATTCATTTTGGCCAAGATGTGTTCCCCGAGTGAAGAGGGCCTCTCAGGCTCTGTCTGGCTTTCTATAGGCAGCATCTCAATTACTCCTTCCACCTGCTCATCAACCTGGAATTCTTCTGCAGTGTTTGAAAGAGTCTCCTTGGCCTCTTGAAGGCCTGGCCCAGGACTTGGACCCTGCTCTTCAGGTGAGGTCACTTGAGTCAGAGGTTCTGTTGAGCATTCAGCAGGCTGAGGCACCATCTCTGTGATCACAGCTGGGGATGTGACTGACGTGGTTGCTGGGGCCATGGCCCTGGAGAGAGCCACACAATAAAGAGCCGGCAGCCCTGACAAGAAGGCCAGATACTTGTGCCGTAAAGCTGTCTCCAGTTTCTCAATGGCTGCCTCTGACAGGACTCCGGGCAGCTTAGGATGTTCAAAGACAGCTTTTGGTGAGACCTGTTGCTGCTCATCAAGGGCCACTGGCATCCCGGGTGTCACTTCCTGTTGAGGGTCCTGGTCAGCTGCTGCCTGGAGTTCCAGGGGCGTGCTTTCCAGGATGCAGTGGAAGGGAGTCACTTCCAGGACCCCAGGAATTATGCACTCCCAAGAACTATACACACAGGCAGGGATGTTGCCCTGGTGAATCTGCCCACATTTGGAATTGATATGGCCCTGCAATATTGCCTTGGCCTGGTCAAACAAGTGTGGCATGGGGACAGACAATGGGTCCACAATAGGTGAGAATGGGTCATCAGCTCCAGTGGCCTCCAGACATGTAGGCTGGGGGCCGTTCACACCGTCCAGGGCTGTGCTGCTCCAGGACACAGTCTGCTGGTTAGTGGGGGACAGCAGCATCTGGATGGACTGCTGGATCTTCTGGGGCAGGCCCCAGCGGTGGTGAATCAGCTGTCTCTGGAGGTGGTATTCCAGTAGCCGCCTGGTGTGCTGCGGGAAGAGTAGTTCCCTTGTGAGGACCGGGACAGGCTGCCCCGGACAGGTAGTTTTCAGAGTCTCAGAAGACTGGGCTTTGTCACCGGGCTGACACTGCCCAGGGCTCTGGACATGTCGATCTCTCTGGAAAACATCTGGCAAGTCCCACTGAAGCTGGAGCTGCCTCTGCAGCAGGTGCCACTCCAGGGCTTCACACTCGTCCAGAGTCAGAAATGGGACATTGATGTGAGCTTGTTGGTGATCAGATGGAGCAACACAATTTTGAGAAGACAGAGAAGAGAGTGGAGTTGACTGGGTTGGAGTTTTAGGCAGCAAAGGGAGGAAGGGGAGTTCCTTGAAGAGAAAGGGATCCTTCAAGTGGGGCTTGGACATGCTCTCATCCTTGGAGAGGCCTTGAGAAGCCAAGAAGGTGTCAACCAGCGACTCACTGTGCAGAGAAGGCAGGCCACAGAATAGCTGGCTGTATTTTGGCTGCACAGGGCCCACGGCGTCACTAGCCTGTTGCTCAGACATTAGATAGAGGCCACTTAATTCTTTAAGGGCTGAAGAGGGCCAGGCTAAAGCCTTATGGTTGGGGATTTGCTGGTAGAGGTGTCTTTGTTCTGGATCCGTAATGCACCATTCAGAAACCCAGAAGGCCTGGGTAGGCTGGCCGGCCATACCTGAACCCCAGTTCTGGTATGAAATGGTCCCAAGTTTCTCAACAGAGAAATGTGAAGTATTATTGTGGATGAAAGAAACTGGTTGGTTATACACAGTTTGGTAAAACAGTGGCGGGTTTGGCATCAGCTGCCTCAGGGACTCTTCTACACGCCTGGGGAGCCCCCACCTCTGGAAATGCATCCATTTTTTCACATGGACCTCAAGAAGTCTCAGGACTTCAGGACTCAGGAACGGCAGGTGGGCAGGGAGGACAGTGACCATCGGCAAGGCCACTGGATGCGTCAGGGTAGTAATTTCTTGTTTCAGGGTCAGCAGAGAGACCTGGGGATTTAAGGGCTGCTGGACTTGGTTCCCACAGATGAGGCTGAGGTTGCTCTGCATCATCTCCTGCAGATTCACTGAAATTCTAGGCTCCTCAGTCCCTGAGGGAACCTCTAGCACTTGGAATCCCTGCCTTAGCTTGAGATGTTCAGCCCAGTAATCATGGATGCCGACTGCACTAGGTGACTGGGCCGCTGACTGGGCTAAGGATTTCTGTGACACTGTGAGGGTTGCAGATGGAAGTGAAAGGTCTTTGGAGTGTGGGGAACGATGCTCCAGACTCTGCTCAAAAGACACATTAGACATGGACAAAACCTCTAGGCAAGAGGAGCCCTGAGAGGTATCCCCTGAAGTGGGGGAGATTAGGGTGTTCTCACCCAACAACTGCTGAATCTTCAGAGCCATGGTGTTGCAGGTTTGGCAGCAGGGATCTGCACAAAGGATCTGCCGCACACTCCCCTCTTGAGGGAGCCAGCCCTGGCTGGGAAGGGAAACAGCAAAATGTTTGTTACTGATGGACAGTTTGTTACTGTTTGTTACTCTTGGCCAGTGTGTGGCCTGGAGATTGGGCCTGCCTTCCTCTAGTCCCGGTAAACTCTGAGGCCTGCAACCACTGGGTGTTTAAGTGTCTACTTTTCTTCCTAGGGAAATGCCATTTGGCAAGCTGTAGTGGGTTGGGCTGAGAGCCTGAAGCTTGTTGGGCAAGGTCTCAGGTAACTGGTGGGAACACAGGGCCTTGAGACACTGGGAGGTGGGTGAGCTCTCTGCTGACCTGTGCTGAGAAGCTGAACTAGGAGAAGGGAACCAGGCAGGTGGGAGAGCCAATGGTTAGCTGATGGGGCAGCACCAGCAACATCACGAGGTAGAACCTGGAGTCAGCCTCGCTTGGAGCCACAGAAGTCCTTCTGGGAACTCTGCATTCTGGGGATTAGGAGATGTAAACAACATCTCTCGGGAGCCAATTCCTCATTCTGCAGAGCTCTTAAGAAGGGGATAATATGACAAGCTCCTGCCTGAGGGTTGTCCCAGGAACTGGCCTCCCTGAAGACAGAACCAGAGGAGGTAATGTCAGCAGGGTCCAGGGGTCTGCCCTTGAAAGGGTGTGGCTGTAAAGAGAATATGAAAATGATGACTCATTTATGCACTTAACTCTCCATTCTCCTGACTGGGTAACTTGTCTCGTGGTTGGGAGAAAACCCACACAGTTAAATCCTGACTTCCAGCACCTTTGTGAGCCTCGCCTTGAGCACAGCTGAAGACCCCTCTCCACTGAGACATCCGACCCCACCTTCTCCTCCTGCAACCCTGCCTCACTCAGGGCTCCAGGCTCCATGCATCTGGCTCCCTCTCGGCCACTCCCCTTCTCCCAGCCCTGCCCCAGGCCAAACACAGAAATCACTACAGGCCACGCTGGGAGATGGGAGACTGCAAAGAGCAAGAGATCACCTTCTCATGACTGAGAGCAGCTCCCACAGCTTGTCAGCTTCTTTCTGGGAATATCTCCTAGCTGAGAAACCAGGAGACAGTGTTACACAGAACAGGAGGGGATTCAGGGACATCCTACAGGAATCTAAAGGCCTTGAATGACAGGAGACTGCAGACCCCCCACCCCCCACCCCCCATAAAAGTCTTCTGGGAGAATCTGTCTATTTGGGGACTGGAGCCTTCAGCAGTTAGAGCACCTGGTGCCTGGCACCAAGGGTCACTGGGGGACAGGGTCCATGGGAGCCTCACCCCCAGGGGAGGGAAGTCAGAGCAGAGACTGGGACTTTACCTCTTGATGCTGCATCTCTAGCCCTTTGTCTGACTTTTCGGTGACGCTTAAAAGACAAAAGAGTTGGAGTATGAAGTTGAGACACCATTTTCTTTTTCACGTGCAAACCAAGACAAAGCTAATATAGATCACCTAATCCTTTTTAATTTACCTATATCTTATTTACTTTCCTAACTTTCCATACTCCTATTGTTTTTCATCTCAATATTTGCCTTCTCTTATTTCCGATTCATTTTGAGGCTCTTCCGTCCTCCATGCCTCCCATTTATTTCCTAAGAGAAGTTCTGTATCAAGCTTATAATGGAACAAGAGAAATGGTGGAACAGAATAAAGTTGTGTAGATCTAATAACAAAAGGACTTCAATTTACAAATGCCTTAATGGACCATAAACCAGAAAAATCTTCCATAAAGGGAAGTCTTCAAAGATCCAGTGAGGCACAATCCATTTCATCTAAGTCTCAACCCAAGCCAGATAGAGATGTTCTTGATTTTTCAACTAGAATACTCTGCAGGGATGGTCTGGTAAGAAATTATTTCTAGGCGCTGAGAAGAGAAATACCATATAAGAGTAACTAATGGATGGTAAAATAAAACAAAACAAAAAACATATGGGTGGGGAGGTAGACAGGTGGAGAGGAAGGATAAAAGGAGAGATACTGGGAGCTTAAAAACATCTTATCTAAGGCTTAATTAATTCAGTCCTGGTCATAGAATTTCCCTACCCGGCAGCAGCTCCTTTTATGTTCCGTTAATCCATGGTAACTCTTTTTCACTTGCCAGATGATTAGAATAATAATGAAGATGGAGCCATAGGTATATAAGGGATACCCCAAATCCCACAGAACAAAAGTCTGGCTCAGCATGGTCTAAACCTCATAATCACGAGGAGACCAACCATCCCTATGAATGTAGGCATTCAGAGTCCTGGCACCTACTGACTTCCAAGGCTACACATGGTCATCTCCGCCTCACAGACAATGGAACCAAGCCACCAGACTGCATCACAAAGCCCTTCTGCTTCACAGGGTAGGTATGGCGTCAAAGAGCTTCACCTGTCTAGGAAGCCCATGTGGTAATTCCGTCTGCAGATGAGGCGGTCTGGTTGTAAGGAATGAAGGTGCCACGCACGGGCAGTGTCTGTGCTCCCACTCTGTCTTCACTCTCCATACCCTCCGCCAGCCTGATGGCCAGTCTGGTTATGGCTTGGAAATGGGGAGCTTTGACGTTACAGGCAGTGGGTGATGGGAAATCAGAGGTGCCTGAAGGGACCATGGCTGAAGTGGCAGGGACAGGTCATAGTCCATGGGGTCTCAAAGAGTCAGCACAACTGAGCGACTTTCACACTTCACATATACATGGTACAAAATTCAATAGGCAGAATAAGATATGTAGAAAATATGTTTTCTTCTCAACCTCTTATCTCTCATTTTTCTTCCCTTGAGACAGTCATTTCTATCAGATTCCTGTGTTTCTTTCTTAGTCTAATATAGCCCAAACCAAATGGATTTGTATTTCTCCAAAAACAGTAGTATACACAGTTTTCTCTCTTATTTAATTTGATAATTAAATATATCTTGTGCATGTCACTTTTTAAAATGGCTGTCATGTCTTCCTTGATATGACTACAACACAACTCACCTTCAGTTCTCTATTCATGGATATTTACTTATGTACAGTCTTCTGCACTGAATAAAAATCTCGTATATATAAATCCTTATATACACATATGGGTATATATGTAAGAAAAATTCCTACAAGTGAACTGATATCTTAACAATATTGTCTTTCAATTCATAGATATGGTAAATCTCTCCATTTTTTTAGGGTATTTTTATTTTCTCCTAGAAATTTTTTATAGTTTCTTACAAGTCTTGTACGTATTTTGTGAATTTATCCCTATGTCAAATCTATGATGTTATTAAAAGTGATATTGTTTTTTATTTCAATTTCTAATGTTTGTTGCTTGTATATAGAAATAGAAATTGAATACTTATCTTCTATGTTGCAATCTTGCTAAATTCACTTATTACTTGTAGCAGCTATGTTTTGTAAATTCTTTAGTATTTTCCAAATTGATAATAATATCTGACAATTCCACATCTTTTCCAACCTGAATGCCTTTTATTTCTCCATTACTGCACTGACTAGAACATTCAGTATAACGCTGACAAGAAGTGCTGAGAGCAGACATATTTGCCTTGTTACCAATCTTAGAGGGAAAACATTCTCTTTTTTTGCTCCTTAAACTTGATAATTTCAAATCTCCTATCTTTAAGTCTGCTGTTCCTTTCTTCTGCCTGCATAAATCTGCTGTTAAATCCCTCTAGGGAATCTTTCCATCCACTTACTGTATTTTTTAACTCTAGAATTTCTAGTTTCTTTTTACTTCTCTTTGTTGATATCCTCATTTTGTTCCTATATTTATTATTTCCTTTAGTTCTTTACCTGTGTTTTCATTTAGTTTCCTTCAGCATATTTCAGAGAGCTGTTTTAATGTCTTTATTTAGTAAATCTAATTAATGCCTGTGCTTCTTCAGGGATAGTTTGTGACAGTTTATTTTCTTCCTTTAAATAGGCCATGATCTCCTGTTTATCGGTATCCCTTGTGACTTCTTTGTTGAAGGTTGGGCATCTGTAAAAATAGTTACCTCTCTCAGACATCACAGACTGGCTCTATGCTGGGGTAGTCCTCTAATTAGCTGGGCATGCTGTTAGCCTAGCAATCAGCTCAACAGAAAAGTTTAAGGTCTTCTCAGGTCTCTTCTAAACAGGTGTCTTGGCTGGACCTGTTTATGGCTTTTTCAATTCCCTCATACACATGGCTACTTTTGAGTGACTCAGTCTTCGAAAGAATCTCACTTTAGCTTCTTCTTTGGGCCTTCAATGGTCTACTTTATGTCTCCATCCACAATCTCTTACCCGGGGGGTCTGTAGTCCCCTTATAGCTTTCATGAGCAGTATCCACCATTTCTGTCTAAGATCTGAATTAGGGGATATAAAGCTCAGTCCTTAGGCAGCCCTAAGATGGTCAGAACATTCAAATAAGGACTGCTCGGCTCAAGTCAGACATGACTTAGTGAATGAACAACTGCTCCCTTTGTTTCAAGGGAGGGAACTGTGTATCGGGCTGTCACCTCCTCTACACCAAAACTACACTACACTGAGAAGGGGAGCAGGGCAGAAAGTACAAACGTCATGAAATATTTTACTGTTTTGAATGTGACTTTTCTTGACTGAGTATTTGCTTGGTTGTTATAGCCTTTTGACAATTTTCCATAGTTTTCATAAGGCTTTTATACTAGTTTCCGGTAGTTTCTTGGTGTTCCCATGGGAGAACAAGGGCTTAGAGATTTCCAGTCCACCACTTTTCTCTATAAATATTCTTGAGCTTCGTTTTGAAATTCAGTTAAGTTACTTGGAAACAGTTTCATTCTTTCAGGTATTCCTCACAAGCCTCATTAGTCATCAACATTTAGTCCAGGATTTTTACTTACTACTGAGGTAAGGCCTTTCTTGGTACTCTACCCAGTGCCCTAGTTATTACAAAGTTCTCTATTTTAACTGTTGGGATAGGCTCTCTATCTGCCTCTGCATGTGACCTCTGAGTACCATGCCCTTATATTTTATCAGGTGTCTTTTTTAACCCTTCCTCTGGTACTTTTCTCAGATGCATATTCTGACCAATCCTCGGCTGCACATTTGAGGTGGAGCTTCTTCATATCCCAGGAGTTCTCTCTATATTTAGCCCTCTCTTCTCAGATAATATGCGCTGTGAATTCTAGCTGCTTTGGCTTCCTTTGACTCCTAGTCCACCCTCTCAACTCACAGGCTGAAGTATGGATAACTATTTCTGAGCCATTCTGCAGCTGTACAGAAAAGCAGCATTGGAAACATATATCAGTTCACTTCAGTTCAGTTGCTCAGTCGTGTCCAACTCTGCAACCCATGGATTGCAGCACGTCACGCAGCCCTGTCCATCACCAACTCCTGGAGCTTGCTCAAACTCACTGAGTCGGTGATGCCATACAACCATCTCATCCTCTGTCATCCCCTTCTCCTCCTGCCTTCAACATTTCACAACATCAGGGTCTTTTCCAGTGAGTTAGCTCTTCACATCAGATGGCCAAAGTATTGGAGTTTCAGCTTCAGCATCAGTCCTTCCAATGAACATTCAGGACTGATCTCCTTTAGGATGGACTGGTTGGATCTCCTTGCAGTCCAACAAACTCTCAAGAGTCTTCTCCAACACCACAGTTCAAAAGCATCAATTCTTAAGTGCTCAGCTTTCTTTATAGTTCAATTCTCATATCCATACATGACTACTGGAAAAACCATAATTTTGACTATATGGACCTTTGTCAGCAAAATAATCTCTCTGCTTTTTAATATGCTATCTGGGTTAGTCATAGCCTTTCTTCCAAGGAGCAAGAGTCTTTTAATTTTATGGCCACAGTCACCATCTGCAGTGATTTTGGAGCCCAGAAAAATAAAGTTTCTCACTGTTTCCATTGTTGCCCCATCAAGCCAACTTTTGACTCTCCTCTTTCACTTTCATCAAGAGGTTCTTTAGTTCTTCACTTTCTGCAATAAGGGTGGTGTCATCTGCATATCTGAGGTTATTGATATTTCTCCCAGCAAATTTGATTCCCACTTGTGCTTCATCCAGCCCAGCATTTCACATGATGTACTCTGCATATAAGTTAAATAAGCAGGGTGACAATATACAGCCTTGATGTACTCCTTTTCCTATTTGGAACCAGTCTGTTGTTCCATGTCCAGTTCTAACTTTTCAGGAGGCAGGTCAGGTGGTCTGGTAGTCCCATCTCTTTCAGAATTTTCCACAGTTTATTGTGATCCACACAGTCAAAGACTTTGGCGTAATAAAGCAGAAGTAGATGTTTTTCTGGAACTCTCTTGCGTTTTTGATGATCCAGCAGATGTTGGCAATTTGATCTCTGCTTCCACTGCCTTTTCTAAATCTGGCTTGACATCTGGAGGTTCTCATTTCATGTACTGTTCTCATTTCATGGCTTGAAGAATTTTGAGCATTACTTAGCATGTGAGATGAGTGCAATTGTGCGGTAGTTTGAGCATTCTTTGGCATTGCCTTTCTTTGGGATTGGAATGAAAACTGACCTTTTCCAGTCCTGTGGCCACTGCTGAGATTTCCGAATTTACTGGCATGTTGAGTGGGCACTTTCACAGCATCATCTTTTAGAATTTGAAACAGTTCAACTGGAAAGCCATCACCTCCACTAGCTTTGTTTGTAGTGAAGTTTTTTGTTTGTTTGTTTGTTTGAAGTTTGGGCTTCCTAAGGCCCACCTGACTTCTCATTCCAGGATGTCTGGCTCTAGGTGAGTGATCAGACCACTGTGGTTATCTAGGTCATGAAGATCTTTTTGTATAGTTCTTCTGTGTATTCTTACCACCTCTTCTTAATATCTTCTGCTTCTATTAAGTCTATACCATTTCTGTCCTTTATTGTGCCCATCTTTGCATGAAATGTTGCTTTGGTATCTCTAATTTTCTTGAAGAGATCTCTAGTCTTTCCCATTCTATTGTTTTCCTCTATTTCTTTGCACTGATCACTGAGGAAGGCTTTCTTATCTCTCCTTGCTATTCTTTGGAACTCTTCATTCCCTTTCTCCTTTGCCTTTAGCTTCTCTTCTTTTCTCAGCTATTTGTAAGGCCTCCTCAGACAACCATTTTGCCTTTTTGCATTTCTTTTTCTTAGGGATGGTCTTGATCACTGCCTCTTATACAATGTCACAAACCTCCATCCATAGTTCATCAGGCACTCTGTCTATCAGATCTAATCCCTGGAATTAACTTGTCACTTCCACTGTATAATCATAAGGAATTTGATTTAGATCATACCTGAATGGTCTAGTGGTTTCCCCTACTTTCTTCAATTTAAATCTGAATTTGGCAATAAGGAGTTCATGATCTGTGCTACAGTCGGCTCCCGGTCTTGTTTTTGCTGACTGTATAGAGCTTCTCCATCTTTGGCTGCAAAGAATATAACGAAACTGATTTTAGTATTGACCATCTGGTGATGTCCATGTGTAGAGTCGTTTCTTGTGTTGCTAGAAGAGGGTGTTTGTTGACTATGAGGGCTACTCCATTTCTTCTAAGGGATTCTTGCCCACAGTAATAGATAGAATGTTCATCTGAGTTAAATTCGCCCATTCTAGTCCATTTTAGTTCACTGATTCCTAAAATGTTCATGTTCACTCTTGCCATCTCCTGTTTGACCACTTCAAATTTACCTTGATTCATGGACCTAACATTCCAGGTTTCTATGCAGTATTGTTCTTTACAACATCAGACTTTACTTCCATCACCAGTCACATTCACAATTGGGTGTTGTTTTTGCTTTGGCTCTGTCTCTTCATTCTTTCTAGAGTTATTTCTCCACTCTTCTCCAGTAGCATACTGGGCACCTAACAACCTAGGGGGTTCATTTTTCAGTGTCATATCTTTTTGCTTTTTTCATACTGTTCATGGGGTTCTCAAAGCAAGAATACTGAAGTGGTTTTCCAAGTGAAATATATATAGTGTGTCCATTAAGTCTCTGGTCAAAATGATAATGTGCACATATACAGGATGAGACTCTGTGAAATCTACCTTAGGACAGCTGCTGGAGCTGTGAACTGAATGGAATTTCAGGAGGTTTCATGGCACTGTTAGATATAGGAACCCAATGGGTCAAAATGGAGGGAACTTACTGAAACATTGAGGACACTCAAAAGGCCTTCCAAAAAGTTCACAATGTAGGATAAAACACTCTAGACCTTGATAATGTCACTCTAATCCCACCCCAACAAAGGTTAGAAAAACCCTTGAAAAAAGATCTGCCAGCAAGTTAACTATTTCAGGATAAATATCAATATTTCTCTAAATGTCAGACTGAGACAAAAGAAGTATAAGATTAACCTAGAACATCTTGTGCCAAAAAGTATGTTAAGTCCTCAAAAATTCATGAAGACATAAAAAGAACACAAGAGACAACTTAAAGGAGCTACCTCTGGCCAAGTAAAGGACAAGTTGAGCATCAAAATAGTGATAATAATGGATAACATAAGGTTCAGTTCAGTTCAGTTCAGTCGTTCAGTCATGTCTGACTCTTTGCAACCCCATGAATCACAGAACGCCAGGCCTCCCTGTCCGTACCAACTCCCGGAGTTTACTCAAACTCATGTCCATTGAGTCAGTAATGCCATCCAGCCATCTCATCCTCTGTTGTCCCCTTCTCCTCCTGCCCCCAATCCCTTCTAGCATCAGGGTCTTTTCCAATGAGTCAACTCTTCTCATGAGGTGGCCAAAGTATTGGAGTTTCAGCTTCAGCATCAGTCCTTCCAATAAACATTCAGGACTGATCTCCTTTAGGATGGACTGGTTGGGTCTCCTTGTAGTCCAAGGGACTCTCAAGAGTCTTCTCCAACACCACAGTTCAAAAGCATCAATTTTTCGGCACTCAGCTTTCTTTACAGTCCAACTCTCACATCCATACATGACCACTGGAAAAACCATAGCCTTGACTAGATGGACCTTTGTTGGCAAAGTAATGTCTCTGCTTTTTAATATGCTATCTAGGTTGGTCATAACTTTCCTTCCAAGGAGTAAGCGTCTTTCAATTTCATGGCTGCAATCACCATCTGCAGTGATTTTGGAGCCCAAAAAAATATAAAGTCTGACACTGCTTCCACTGTTTCCCCACCTATTTCCCATGAAGTGATGGGACTGGATGCCATGATCTTAGTTTTCTGAATGTTGAGCTTTAAGACAACTTTTTCACTCTTCTCTTTCACTTTCATTAAGAGGCTTTTTAGTTCTTCTTCACTTTCTGCCATAAGGGTGGTGTCATCTGCATATCTGAGGTTATTGATATTTCTCCCAGCAATCTTGATTCCAGCTTGTGCCTCTTCCAGCCCAGCGTTTCTCATGATGTACTCTGCATATAAGTTAAATAAGCAGGGTGACAATATACAGCCTTGACGTACTCCTTTAAGAATCAATTAATCCATACTGATATAAATAATATGAAAAGAGGGAAGTTATTCCTTCCAGAAGAATGCCAACTTATAAATATAGAAGAAATGATAGAAAGTCTATAATGATTGCTACAAATAGTGACTGAAAGTTTGATGAGGAATAGAATATTTTCAGACTCAGAGTATCTTGCCATAAATTAAGACACCATCTTAATTAAATTTAACATCATTAATATTGGGACAAATCAAATCATTTGCTTCTGGATACAATGCACTGAAAAGAACACTATCACTTTGGTTGCATAACTGTCAAAATTGCATAACTTAAATCTAATCATGAGGAAACACTGAACAAATAGATGGGACAATCTATAAAATAACTGGTCTGTATCCCCCCAACAAGAAGAGACAAGACAACTAAATGCAATGTCTGAGAGAATATTAGCTATAAAGGATATTATAAGAACAATATTGTCAGTTTTTACTCTTCAGAAAGATTGCTTTATAGGGGACAGACTTTAGGGGAACAAGAATAAAAAAATTACCATTAGGATCACATTGCCTAGCTCAAGAGTATTGGGATGCTATATCTAGCCCATACTAGACATAGTTGGGGCTTAGACTGGGTTTTTAACAGTAGATGTGTTAAGAATCTGTGCAATTTAGAACATATTTGGAAACACATCTACTGGTAAATTGAATGTTAGGTGTGAAGGTAAAATAAATAATTAAAATTCTTAGTTTATTATTGGCCTGAGGAATTGCATGGATGGTACTGTGAATGATAAGGTGAAAACTTATGGAATATGGATTCTGGGAGCTCAGGAATGAATACTACTTATTTGACTATATTACGTCTGATGTACCTATTATATTTTCAAGCAAAAATATATAAGGAATTGGATGTACAGGTCTGGAAGTCAGGGTATAGATCTCAGCGAGAACTATAAACTTCAGAGTCATTTTATTGTTGGTGCTGTTTAGTCTCTAAGTTATTTCTGACTCTTTGTGACCCCATGAACTGCAGCACAACAGGCTCCTCTGTCCTCCACTATTCCCCAGAGTTTGTTTAAGTTCATGCCCACTGAGTATGTGATGCTATCTAACCATCTCGTCCTCTGAGGATGAGAGTCATTAGCTAGACATAATTGAGATATGTGGCCAGATAAAAAATAAAATCAGAGAAGAAAAGAAAATTAGGCAGTAATTGAAGTGTTGAAGTAATCTAGGGTTACTTCGACACTTAGGGTCTGGTAGAGGAAGAAGAGACAGCAAAGGAAATCAGTAAGGATGGATGGTGAGTTTAAAGAAAAGGAAGAGTGTGGTGTTCTTCTAGAAGTATTTCAAGAAAAAGGAAATGGTCAACTGTGTCAAATGCTAACAGAAGGTCTACTAAAGTGAAGATAGAAAATGACCATTGACTTTAGTGAGATATGAGTCATTGTGATGCTGACAAAGGTCCATTTCAACGGAGCTGTGAGTAAAAAACCTGGTTAGAGGAGGTTCATCAAACAATGGAAAGTGAAAAAATAGAGCAAATGAGTATAAATATACAACAGTTTCTAGAAATTTTACTGTGAAGGAGAAAAAAAGACTTGTGTGGTAAACAGAAATAATACAAGATCAAGGTTGTGTGTATGTTAAATTTGGTAGTCTAGCATATGTTTTTGTGTTGGTAAGAGTGATCTAGGTGTGAAGAAAATGATGGAAGGAGGGAAGGAATACTTAATGGTAGTTTAGTTCAGAGAAAAAAATACAGAAGGAGAAATACTGGCAGAATTTTATGAGAAAATGTTGTTGTTTAGTCACTCAGCTGTGTCCGACTCTTTGTGACCCCATGGACTGCAGCACGCCAGGCTTCCCTGTCCTTTACCATCTCCCAGTGTTTGCTCAAACTCATGACCATTGAGTCAGTGGGAAAATGAGAACATTTCTTTTCCAACTGTACTTATTTTCTATACAAAATTGTAGTTATTCCTCATCTGAGTGTTAAGGGGGAGGCTGGCACAACTATTTAAAATAATGGTGTGAAATGGCTGGCTTAGGAGTGAAAAAAACGTTAGTACAAGTGACCATCTGAGAATATAGTTAATAAGTGCAATGAATCCAGTCAGCACTGTTGAATGATTTCTCCGGTAAGGTTCAGTAGCTGTGTGAACTAAACAGATAATTTAGGTTATCCAAGGTGTGAGTTTCACTAAGCAAGGATTATGGACAAAAAAGAGGAGCAATATGGTAGATAGGGAAACAATGGAAACAGTGAGAGACTTCATTTTTGGAGCTCCAAAATCACTGCAGATAATGACTACAGCCAAAAAATTTTAAAAATGCTTGCCCCTTGGAAGAAAAGCTATGACCAACCTAGACAGCATATTAAAAAGCAAAGATATTACTTTGCCAACAAAGGTCCATCTAGTCAAAGCTTTGGTTTTTCCAGTAATCATGTATGGATATGAGAGTTGGACCATAAAGAAAGCTGAGCACCAAAGAATGGATGCTTTTGAACTGGAGTGTTGGAGAAAACTCTTGAGAGTCCCTTGAACAGCAAGGAGATCTAACCAGTCCATCCAAGAGGAAATCAGTCCTGAATATTCATTGGAAGGACTGATGCTGTAGCTGAAACTCCAATATTTTGGCCACCTGATGTGTAGAACTGACTCATTGGAAAAGACCCTCATGCTGGGAATGATTGAAGGTGGGAGGAGAAGGGGACAACAGAGGATGAGGTGGTTGGATGGCATCACCAACTCAATGGACATGAGTTTGAATAAGCTCTGGGAGTTGGGATGGACAGGGAAGCCTGGTGTATTGCAGTCCATGGGGTCGCAAAGAATAAGACACAACTGAGCAACTGAACTGAACTGAACTGAACTGAACTGAAAAAGGCCATTTTTAGTACTAGTCCATGGACTCCAGTCTAGCTAGGAAGAGAAGTGAGCATATGATAAAGGTGTAGGATAATGAAAGAGTTTAAGTCATTGAATTGAAAGTCATAATAGGCAAAACTGGAAACAATCCAACGGTTTATCAGTTGATGAACAGATTAATAAAATGTCATATGCATAAAATGGAATATTATTTGGGAATTAAAAGAAATAAAGTACTGATATATGGTACAATATGGATAAACCACAAAAACATTATGCTAAGTGAAAGAAACCAGTCACAAAATATCCCATATTGTATTATTCTATTTACATATCATTAAAATGTCCAGAAAGGCAAATATACCTAAATAGTGTACTAGTTTCCTAAGCTTAGCAGCAGTGAGGGAAAGCAGATATAGGGTTTCTTACTGGAGTAAAAAAAATTCTGAAACTGATATGGTGATGTTACACAACTCTGAATACACTAGAAAGCATTTAATTATAAACTTGGAATGGGTGAATTAATGTAGCATATGAACTATAGCTCAATAAAGTCATTTTCTTAATAACTTTAAGACTTTAGACATACAAAAATTGAAAGAATCTGTCAGCAGGAATCCACAAAGAATTTTAAAGGAAGTCATTTAGAAAGAAGGAAAATTATACCAATTGGAAATAAAATCACAGAAAGGAATGAACTATAAATGGTAAGAACATGGGTGAACACATATTTTTCCTATTCTTTATATCTCTAAAAATAATTGACTGCTTGAACAGAAATAACAACAACATATTATGTGTTCTGAAATATATGTATAAGCAAAATGTATGACAATACCATAAAGGCAGAGAGTGGAGAAACTGAAGTATACAACTGTTAATGTCTCCTGCTACATATGCAGTGTTATAGCATCACTTGAAGAGTTAAACAGCAAACCCTAACACAACTATACAAAATATGTCCTCTGACCACAATGGACTTAAATTAGAAATCAATTACAGAAATGTATCTGGAAATCATCAAATATTTGGAACCAAATCAGTTCAGTTCAGTTCAGTTCATTTCAGTTGCCCAGTCGTGTCTGACTCTTTGCAACCCCATGGACTGCAGCACGCCAGGCCCCCCTCTCCATCACCAACTCCTGAAGTTTACTCAAACTCATGTCCATTGAGTCAGTGATGCCATCCAACCATCTCATCCTCTGTTGTCCCCTTCTCCTCCTGCCTTCAATCTTTCCCAACATCATGGTCTTTTCCAATGAGTCAGTTCTTTGCATCAGGTAGCCAAATAACACACTCTTAAATAAATCAGTAAAAGGAAAAAATCAAAAAAGGAAACTAAAAGTATTTCAAACTTTTATTCTGAATGAAATTAGAATAAAATTTGTGGGACACAGGGTGAGAGAAATATGTAATACTAATCAGGTATATTTAAAAGAAGAAAACACTCAAATCAACAATTTCAGCTTTCATCTTAAGAAACAAAAAAGCAAATAAAATTCAAAGTAAGGAGAAAGAAGGAAATAATAAATATGAGAAGGGAAATCTGTAAAATGGAAAACAGAAAAACAATAGAGAAAATTGAGAATTTCAAAGGCTGTTTCTTTGAGATTATCAATAAAATTGATAAATTCTAGCCAGACTGATCAGGAAAAGTGAAGTGAAAGTTGCTCAGTTGTGTCCAACTCTTTTCTACCAGTCCATGGAATTCTCTAGGCAAGAATACTAGAATGGGTAGTCTTTCCCTTCTCCAAGGAATCTTCCCAAGCCAGGGATTGAACCCAGGTCTCCTGCATTGCAGGCAGATTCTTTGCCAGCTGAGCCACAAGGGAAGCCCAAGAATACCGGAGTGGGTAGCCTATCCCTTCTCCAGGGGATCTTCCCAATCCAGGAATTGAACCAGGGTCTCCTGCATTGCAGGGATTCTTTACCTACTGAGCTATCAGGGAAGTGATCAGGAAAAAGAGAGGATCAAAATTACCAAAACAGGGAATGAGACAGATGACATCACCAGCAACTCTAGAGGTAATAAAGAATAAGAGACTAGGATGAGCAACTTTATGCCAATAAATCAACAACTTAGATGACAATGACAAATTCCTTGCAAAACACAAACCACCAAGGCTCACACAAAAAGAAACAGACAACCTCAGTAGCCTTATATCTATAAAAGAAATTGAATTTTTAGTCAAAGACCTTCCCACAAAGAAAAATCCAGGGTCAAGTGTCTCTACTGGTTATTTCTACCAAACATTTAAGGAAGAAACAGTAACAATTCTCTACAAACTCTTTTGTAAAATTGAAAAGGAGGGACTATTTCCCAATTTGTCCCATAAGGCCAGCAGTACCTTGATGCCAAAACCAGAAAAAGATATTATTTTTTAAAAAAAAGTACAATTAAGTATCACTCATGCACATAGATGCAAAACTTTTAAGAAAAGGTTTAGCAAATTGAAACAAAAAATTTATGAAAAGGATAATACATCATGACCAAGTGAGGTTATCACAGAACTACAAGGTTACACATACACATACACACTGGGCATACACACTGAGGAAACCAGATCTGAAAGAGACACATGCACCCCAATGTTCATTGCAGCACTGTTTATAATAGCCAGGACATGGAAGCAACCTAGATGCCCATCAGCAGACGAATGGATAAGGAAGCTGTGGTACATATACACCGTGGAATATTACTCAGCCATTAAAAAGAATTCATTTGAATCAGTTCTAATGAGATGGATGAAACTGGAGCCCATTATACAGAGTGAAGTAAGCCAGAAAGATAAAGAACATTACAGCATACTAACACATATATATGGAATTTAGAAAGATGGTAACGATAACCCTATATGCAAAACAGAAAAAGAGACACAGAAGTACAGAACAGACTTTTGAACTCTGTGGGAGAAGGTGAGGGTGGGATGTTTCGAAAGAACAGCATGTATATTATCTATGGTGAAACAGATCACCAGCCCAGGTGGGATGCATGAGACAAGTGCTCGGGCCTGGTGCACTGGGAAGACCCAGAGGAATCGGGTGGAGAGGGAGGTGGGAGGGGGGATCGGGATGGGGAATACGTGTAACTCTATGGCTGATTCATATCAATGTATGACAAAACCCACTGAAATGTTGTGAAGTAATTAGCCTCCAACTAATAAAAAAAAAAAAGAACTACAAGGTTGATTTAACATTTGAAAAGCATCATATTGATGCAATTTACAACATTAACAAACTAAAAAAGAAAAATATCATTTCAACAGTGTAGAAAAAAACATTTGACAAAATCCAACATTCATTCCTAATTTTTTTAAATCTCAGCAAACTAGGAAAGGAATTCCTTCACCTGATAAAAGACATCTATTAAAACCCCATTGCTAAGGTAATACTTAATGGTGAGAGACTAGATGCCTCTCCTTTAAGATTCGTAACAATTCAAGGATATCTGCTTTTGCAACTTCTATTAAACATTGTACTGAAGGTGCTAGCAAATGCCATGACACTAGAGGAAGAAATGAAAAGCAACCAGACTGGAAAGGAAAAGTGACTTTATTCACAAATCATATGATTGTCTATGCAGAAAATCCTGTGGAATTTGAAAAAAAAAAAAGTGCTATTAGAGCTATAAGTGAATTTAGCAAGGTTGTAAGATATAAAGCAGATATACAGATTCAGCTGTATTTTGGTATACTGGTAATGAACAAATGGAAATTTAAATTTGAAAAAATCTATACCATTGAAAACCATATAAAAACATGAAACAGTTAGGGATAAACTTAGCAAAAATGTAAGAATAATAATAATACACTGCATCTTTAAAACACTCCTAAGATAAATTTTTAAATTACTCAAAAAATAGAAATACTTTGTCCATGGATCAGAAGATTCAATATATCAACAAATGGTGCTGGAATAACTGGTTATCAGATACCCAAGAAAATGAATTTCAATCCCTACTTCATAGTATATACAAAAAAAGTATTAAAAATGGATCACAGGTTGAATGCAAAGCCTAAATGTTAAAATTTATAGAAAATCCATAAACATGAGTAAGGCAAAAATTTCTTAGCTATAACTCCAGAAGTATGATCTATACAAGGCAAAACAAGTAAGCTGTACTTCATCAAACATTTAAGATATCTTACCTCTGAAAGACACTGTTAAGAAAATGAGAATGTAAGTCACACAGTGGGTGAAAATATTTGCATATCATACATCTCAGAAAGGATTCATACCCAGAATATATAAAGAACTCTCAAGACTCAATAATAAGAAAGCAAACAGTGCAATTTTAAAAAGAGGAAAGAATTTGAACACACACTTTACCACAAAACTGGTGAAGCACAAGAATGCTGTGCCCAAAGCCACTATCATATCTCAGTGAAGACACTGAGCGCCCTGGAATTTTCAGAGCTTCCCCACTTCCTGTCTCTATTAATATTGCTTAATAATAACTTACAATACTTAGCCAGCTACAATAGCACATATTTGTTGTCTCATGGTATCTGTGGGTCAAGAATCCAGACATAGCTTACCTGGATCGTCTGCCTCACGGCCAAAATCAAGGCGTCAGCCCACCTTGATTTGGATACGGTCTCATCCAAAGTTTCAGCTGGAGATCTGCTTCCAAGTTCATTCAGAAGCTGCGGCATAATTCAGTTCCTCGGGCTCTTCTGGAATGAGAGCTTCTTCTCCTCCTTGCTTCTGTGTCACGGGCCACCTTCACTGCCTTGCCAGCTGGGCCTCTCCTACATGGCAGCTTACTTCAAAAAAGTATCCACACACCAAGAAGGCAATCAAGAGTTGGCTAACAACACAGCAGTAACTGAACCATGGAAGGTGATACCCCTCGATGTTGCCATGATGTATTATCAAAAGCAAGGCAGTGGTCATACGGTGCTATGAGTATCAGGAGGCGGGGCTCAATGGGAGTCCTCTCAGAGGCTGCCTATCACACTGGCCTCAGAAAATGCAATTCTCTGGGTCAACTTATTTCTAATGCCTGAAATCCAAAGACATTTCCTTCTAATCACTTTAAGCATACTATTTTCAGTCAATTCTTTGAGCTGATAATTCTATGTGAAACTAGATTTCCTTGCTTATTTCTACAGCACCCAGTCTGGTTTCATTCTGAGTCACAGTAGGGTCCCTGTTGACCTATGTGCCTGCTTTTGTGTGTGCTTCAACCTACTTCTGGAATAACTCTTCCTTTATCCATTGTAGAAACTCTTGTCTTTTAAGATTTAGCCTATGCAAAAATACCTTTAAAAAATTATCTAAAGAAGTTGTGGTACATATACACAATGGAATATTACTCAGCCATAAAAAGGAATGCGTTTGAGTCAGTTCTGATGAGGTGGATGAACCTAGAACCTATTATACGGAGTGAAGTAAGTCAGAAAGAGAAAGATAAATATCATATTCTAACGCATATATACGGAACCTAGAAAAATGGTACTGAAGAATTTACAGGACAGCAATGGAGAAACAGACATATAGAACAGGCTTATGGACATGGGGAGAGGGGAAGAGAGGGTGAGATGTATGGAAAAAGTAACATGGCAACTCACATCACCATATGTAAAACAGACAGCCAACGGGAATTTGCTGTCTGGCTCAGGAAACTCAAACAGGGGCTCTGTATCAACCTAGAGGGTGGGATGGGGAGGGAGATGGGAGGGAGGTTCAAAAGGCAGGGGATATATATGTATACCAATGGCTGATTCATGTTGAGGTTTGACAGAAAAGAACAAAATTCTGTAAAGCAATTAACCTTCAATAAAAAAATTAAAAAAAAATCTCCACTAAAGCTCCCTACATACACATATTCACACTGCATTCTACAGGCTGGGTGAGGTTCCATTTACTCATTTAACCAACATTTATTGAGAGGCTAATCTGTGCCTGTCACATACTAGGCTGGACTCAACGATATTTGTAGAGCCAGCAAACTAATGAATGGTGATGAAGACAAATGGAGTGCAGAGTGCATTAAATAGGGCTGAATCTGTGCTTCAGGGGACCAAATCAGAGATCAAGGAGTGTCTCTCCATCTTGCTGAAAAGTTCTATTTCCTAAGTACAATCATAGCAGTCAGTCACTGATGGTGCGACGTTCCTTAACTGCTGCTCTGCTTCTGTGGGAAGTCAGCGCTCTTGCTTCTCATGAAGACTCCTTCCAGGCCTCTAGGGGCTGAAATTCATGCCATAATCTTGTCCTCATGTTTATTAGTGCTTTGGGAAATTTCAGTTAGTACTAAACAACATCAGCTCCTCCCTTGTACCTCATTCTCTTGAGCTGAGTCCAGGAAGGCTCAGCTTCAATCCTTGGAAACCCCAAATAATTCAGTTAATTTAGGATGGCCATGTTTTCCTGGGCTGGCTGAAGCCAGTTCACTGTACTATATAAACAGGAGTGAACAGAGAGACACTATCGACAGAAGAGGAAACTAAAAGGCTCATGCTAGATGACTCTGGCCAGGAATAGGCTCCAAAAGCACTGCTGTGAGGGATTTGATTCCTAAAGCAACAGTCACTAGAGAAAAGGCAGATCACTTAGGGCTTCAGTTCAGTTCAGTCGTTCAGTCGTGTCTGACTCTTTGTGATCCCCATGAACCGCAGCACGCCAGGCTTCCCTGTCCATATCAACTGCCAGAGTCCACCCAAACCCATGTCCATTGACTCGGTGATGCCATCCCACCATCTCATCCTCTGTTGTCACCTTCTCCTCCTGCCCTCAATCTTTCACAGCATCAGGGTCTTTTCAAATGAGTCATCTCTTCACATCAGGTGGCCAAAGTATTGGAGTTTCAGGTTCAGCATCAGTCTTTTTAATGAACACCCAGGATTGATCTCCTTTAGGATGGACTGCTTGGATCTCCTTGCAGTCCAAGGGACTCTCAAGAGTCTTCTCCAACATCACAGTCCAAAAGCATCAATTCTTCGGCACTCAGTTTTCTTTATAGTCCAATTCTCGCATGCATACATGACCACTGGAAAAACCATAGCCTTGACTAGACAGATGTTTCTTGGCAAAGTAACGTCTCTGCTTTTTAATATGCTATCTAGGTTGGTCATAACTTTCCTTCCAAGGAGTAAGCGTCTTTTAATATCATTCCTGCAATCACCACCTGCAGTGATTTTGGAGCCCCCAAAACTAAAGTCAGCCACTGTTTCCACTGTTTCCCCATCTATTTCCCATGAAGTGATGGGACTGGATGCCATGATCTTAGTTTTCTGAATGTTGAGCTTTAAGACAACTATTTCACTCTCCTCTTTCACTTTCATCAAGAGGCTCTTTAGTTCTTCTTCACTTTCTGCCATAAGGGTGGTGTCATCTGCATATCTGAGGTTATTGATATTTCTCCCAGCAATCTTGATTCTAGCTTGTGCTTCCTCCAGCCCAGCATTTCTCATGATGTACTCTGCATATAAGTTAAATAACCAGGGTGACAATATACAGCTTTGACATACTCCTTTTCTGATTTGGAACCAGTCTGTTGTTCCATGTCCAGTTCTAACTGTTGCTTCCTGGCCTGCATACAGGTTTCTTAGGAGGCATGTCAGATGGTCTGGTATTCCCATCTCTTTCAGAATTTTCCACAGTTTATTATGATCCACACAGTCAAAGGTTTTGGCATAGTCAATAAAGCAGAAATAGATGTTTTCTGGAACTCTTTTGCTTTTTCAATGATCTGCGGATGTTGTTAATTTGGTCTCTGGTTCCTCTGCCTCTTCTAAAACCAGCTTGAACATCTGAAGTTCGCCGTTCATGTATTGCTGAAGCCTGGCTTGGAGAATTTTGAGCATTACTTTATTAGCGTGTGAGAAAAGGGCAATTGTGCGGTAGTTTGAGCAATTCTTTGGCATTGCCTTTCTTTGGGATTGGAATGAAAACTGAGGTTTTCCAGTCCTGTGGCCACTGCTGAGTTTTCCAAATTTGCTGGCATATTGAGTGCAGCACTTTCACAGCATCATCTTTCAGGATTTGAAACAGCTTAATTGGAATTCCATCACCTCCACTAGCTTTGTAGTGATGCTTCCTAAGGCCCACTTGACTTCACATTCCACGATGTCTGGCTCTCACACCATCATGATTATCTGGGTTGTGAATATCTTTTTTGTATAGTTCTTCTGTGTTCTTGCCGCCTCTTCCTACTCTCTTCTCCTTCTGTTAGGTCCCTGTCATTTCTGTCCTTTATTGAGCCCATCTTTGCATGAAATGTTCCCTTGGTATCTCTAATTTTCTTGAAGAGCCCTCTAGTCTTCCCATTCTACTGTTTTCCTCTATTTCTTTGCATTGATCGCTGAGGAAGGCTTTCTTATCTTTCCTTGCTATTCTTTTGAACTCTGCATTCAAATGGGTATATATTTCCTTTTCTCCTTTGCTTTTAGCTTCCTGTCTTTTCACAGCTATTTGTAAGGCCTCCTCAGACAACCATTTTGCTTTTTTGCATCTCTTTTTCTTGGGGATGGTCTTGATTCCTGTCTCCTGTACAAAGGCACGAACCTCCATCCACAGTTCATCAGGCACTCTGTCTGTCAGATCTAGTCCCCTAAATCTATTTCTCACATCCACTGTATAATCATAAGGGATTTGATTTAGGTCATACCTGAATGGTCTAGTGGTTTTCTCCACTTTCTTCAATTTCAGTCTGAATTTGGCAATAAGGAGTTCATGATCTGAGCCACAGTCAGCTCCTGGTCTTGTTTTTGCTGACTGTATAGAGCTTCTCCATCTTTGGCTGCAAAGAATACAATCAGTCTGATTTTGGTGTTGACCATCTGGTGATGTCCATGTGTAGAATCTCTTCTTGTGCTGTTGGCAGAGGGTGTTTGCTATGACCAGTGCGTTCTCGTGGCAGAACTCTATTTACTTTTGCTTTGTTTTTGCCTAAGAAGTCTCCTCATCTTCATGAGATCAATGAGATCACAGTTCCTTAGCTTTGAGTCATCTCCCCAACAGCTGTCATTCTCCTGTCAAGAATCAAATGAAAGCAAAGGCTCGTCTTCCACATTTGCCTTTAACATAACATCCGGTTGCTGCTCATTAGGAGGCTCCTCCTCAGACTTTCTTAGTAATTTTTCTTTACGGAGAGGTGTTCCTAAACTACATTCTGATTCTCTCTTTCCCTTCTCTTGCGGCAGAGCAATACCCATCCCCCAAACTTTGCCATTATAAATAAGCAAGTTCTCTGCAGAGAATATACATGTTTTTTCTAATATACACTGCCATACAACCCAAGTTGCCATGTATATTTTACTACCTTACAAACACAACTTAGGCAGTTTTCTGGCTGAAACATTACCAAGGGATGATTCATGTTGTCATCTTATTTCCTCTAGCTCATAACAGCCAGATAAGATGGCCCTGTTATACCTTTTGTCCCACTTTTCACCTCCCTGGCTTTGTTCTTCTTCAAAATTGAGCTAGCTATTCTGGGTCTTCTGTTTCTCCATTTAAGCTTTAGAATCAGTTTGTTGATATTCACAAAACAACTTGCTGGGATTTTGATTGGGATTATATTGACTCTATAGAACAACTGGCAAGAACTGACATCTTGATTACATTGAGTCTTCCTTTCCTTGAATATGGAATGTTTCTATATATTTGGCTTTTCTTTGGTATTGTTCATCAGTTTTTTATCATTTTCCTCATATATATCTTATATGTATTCTGTTAGATTTATATCTAAGTAATTTTTGGAAGTGCTAATGGAATGAGTTTTTAATTTCAAATTCCACCTGTTCATTACTGGTATACAGGAAAGCAATGAACTTTTTATATTAACCTTATATCCTACAACCTTGCAATAATCACTTATTGGTTCCAGTTTGTCAGTTCTTTAGATTTTCTACATAGACAACCATGTCACCTGTTGTTCCCTCACAATTTACTCTCAAAGTCTAAGCCATATCAATTTAAAATGACTTGAGATTATTTGGATTTGGATGTATTTGTTTTAAAGTTCTATTTTACATTTTCTGCCTTTAGAGGGAAAAAAAATTGGCCAAGAAAATGGAGCCATCTCAGGTAAAAGGAACAGAAAGGTTCTTAGAGCCTGTGATCAGGGCTGGGAAGTGTTGCGGGGTGTTTGTGTGTTGGTGTGTGTATGTGTGCATATGAGGACAGTTTGCTTTATTGGTGGATGGTGGCTCTAGTTCACCAAAATTCCTCTAAAAACAGATTTCCAAAGCCACTGATTAACAACTGAGTATAGCTAAATAGTGATTCTTGTTATCCTTAGAGAATAATTGTTGCAGCAAGACTACAATGTATTAGGAAGTACCTGTGGTTAGTTTGCTGATACACTATTAATGAGTCAGTTCACTTACAGAATAACCCTCCTAATTGGCTGGCTGTTGTTCAGTAACTCTTACTGTGCTGTATGAAAAAGTCAATAAGAATCAAATGCATATTTTATTGATTTTCTTCTAAGGAATCATTCTTAAAATTTTTTTCAAGTATGTTTTCCCAGGTCTTTGAACAGTGTTTCTCAATTTTTTAACATAAGAATCTTACTGTCTGTTTCCTGAAACTTTTGCTATAACTCCGGGAAGGGGCTTTCCAGAAACTATTTAGAAAGCTAGTAACTTCTATGTATCCCCCTCAAACCAAGAAGATACTATAAACCTTTGCTGTTTTGTAGTCTGTTACCAAAAAGGGGTGGGGAGGTAATGGCTTTTTAATATTTGTTTTCTAAACATAAACACACATAATATAATGGATATGCTTTTTCAATCCATTCATTTCTCCCTCTCTTCCTGAAGTTTCTTACGTACACTTCCCACCTGCCTAGGATCCAGCCAGTTCACCATTTAATAATCATTGCTCTACACTTCCTATTACTATTGAGGGTGTTTCTTCCTTTAAATCACTAAAAACAATGCTCCAATAAATATGCTTTTACATATGTCCACAAGTGAGAGGATCAGCCTCTTATACAAAGCAGGGTTTTCTTCAGCCAAAGGTATATCAGTATCAGAACAGGTCTGCTAGAACTTCCAACCACACAGACTCTAAAAACAAGCTTGAGAATTCTGTGCTCACATCACTCCAGTCGAAGGGAAAGCATACCTTAGCCTACAATGTTGCCCTTGTCTTTTAGAGGAAGCTGAAACTCCAATACTTTGGCCACCTCATGCGAAGAATTGACTCATTGGAAAAGACCCTGATGCTGGGAAAGATTAAAGGCAGGAGGAGAAGGGGATGACAGAGGATGAGATGGCTGGATGGCATCACCAACTCGATGGACATGAGTTTGAGTATACTCCGGGAGTTGGTGATGGACAGGGAGACCTGGCGTGCTGCGATTCATGGGGTCGCAAAGAGTCAGACACGACTGAGCGACTGAACTGAACTGAACTGATGTTTAAATCAGAAGACAAAAGTATAGTTCACTAATCAAAAATATATAATGATCCTAAGGCTATGTTTTTCAAATTACACGTCCAGACCCATTAGGAAGTCATGGAATCCATTTTAGAGGGTCACAATCAGGATTGTTTTAATGAACTAGGATAGAGAGGTTAGAAAATATCAGGGAAAATAACATGTAGTAAAATTAGTATTGCTCCATAAAAAGTTGACTTCAGTTATAGATCTCTGAACACATGTTTATAACTGTGTGTAGAGGACCACATCATAAACTATATTTCTTACTGTGGGTCACAATCAAAAAAATGTGAAAAACATATCATGGAAGGTTTCTGAGGAAAACACGGTGGCCTTGGAAATAGTAATTGATCATGAGAAAGGCCCACAGTGAAGGGCTGGGTTTTGCACTCTCTCTCTTGGGTGTAGAGTGCCGGTTCCTCTTGCTGTAAGCTGGGGGCTTCCACAGCCCGTGTGCATGAAGCCTGTGGGCAGTGTCTGTGGACTACAGCTCCAGCCTTTCACTTCAAGAAATTCCTACGTGAAGTCTATAAAACATTTACACATATACCCATACTCCTCCACTGCCTCATGGCTAAATGCCCTATGGATGGATGCTGCAATCAGGTCCATGGACTTTTAAATGAATTTTAAAACAAGCATGATCATCCTAGATGTTTATGACAGACAGGGAACTTGGTAACTCTCTGTTCCAATGTTCATTTATAGGCATGAAAACTGAACCCAAGGCAAAAAAGCAATGTCTTCTGAGTCACAGAATGTTATATGTAAAACTAAAAGAAGCCATCATGTTGCCAACCCTGAGATTTTAAAAAATTATATAATGAAGAATATAATTAATTTGTGATGTAGGAAAATTAGAAAGTACAGATTACTGAAAAGATGAAAAACATAAATATATATAGCCAATATATTCTCCAATAGCTGAGTGAATAATCAAACTGTAGTAAATCTATACAATGGAATATTACTCAGCATTAAAAAAGAAATGAGCTATCAAGCCATTTAAGACATGGAGGAAATATATATTGCTAAGTGAAAAAAGCAAATCTGAAAAGTCTACATTCTATATTATTCCAACTATACAATGCTTGAGCAAAGGCAAAACTATGGAGACAATAAAATTACTAGTGGTTAACCAACAACAAACAAAAAACCCAATTCAAAAATGGGCAATGGACTTGAACAGACAATTCTCCAAAGAAGATATGTAAATAGATATTAAGCTGTTCAACATCATTAGTCACTAGAGTAATGCAAATCAAAGTCACAATGAGATACCATTCCAAACCCACGAGAATGACGATTATTTAAAAAAAAAAAAAAGGAAACACATGTTGGTGAGGATGTGGAAAAACCAGAACCCTTGTACATTGCTGGTGGGAATGCAAAATGGTGCATTTTCTGTGGAAAACAATTTGGTGGTAGTTTCTCTGAAAGTTAAATATAGAATTACTATATGATCCAGCAATTCCATGCCTAGGTATATATACCCAAAGGATCGAAAACAGGGGCTCAAACAGATACCTGCTCATCGACATTCAATCGCAACAATTTTGCAGTAACAAAAAGGTGGAACCAACCCAAACATCCATCAATGTATAAACAGATAAACAAAATGCAATATATACATAAATGGACTATTATTTAACCATAAAAAGTAACTGAATTCTAATACTTGCTACAACATGGATGAACTTTGAATGCACTAAGCTAAGCAAAAAAGTCAGACACAAAAAATATTAACAAATAGAACTTAAACTCAAAAGTATTTGCACAGCAAAGGAAACCATAAGCAAATGAAAGATCACCCACAGAATGGCAGAAAGTATTTACGATGCAACCGACAAGGAATTAATCTCCAAAATTTACAAACAGCTCATGCAACTCTGTATCAACAAAATAACTCAATCAAAAGATGGGCAGAAGACCTCAACAGACATTTTTCCAAAGAAGACAAAAAGGTACTCAACATCACTAATTATTAGAGAAATACAAATCAAAACTACAATGAAATATCACCTCATACCAGTCAGAATGGGCATCATCAAAAAGTCTACAAACAATAAATGCTGGAGAGGGTGTGGAGCAAAGGGTACCCTCCTACACTCTGGGCAGGAATGTAAACTGGTATAGCCACTATGGAGAACAGTATTGATGTCTCTTAAGAGACTAAAATTAGAGCTACCATATGATCTAGCAATCCCACTCTTGAACATATATCCAGAGAAAAACAGAATTTGAAGGAATACATGCACCCCAAGGTTCACTGCATTGCTGTTTAATATAGCCAATACAATAGCCAATACATCCACTGACAGATGAATGGATAAAGATGTGCTACATACATACAAGGACATCACTAGATGATCAACACTGAAATCAGATTGATTTTTTGCAGCCAAAAATGGAGAAGCTCTATACAGTCAGCAAAAACAAGACCAGGAGCTGACTGTGGCTCAGGTCACGAACTCCTTATTGCCAAATTCAGAATGAAATTGAAGAAAGTGGGGAAAACCACTAGACCATTCAGGTATGACCTAAATCAAATCCCTTATGATTATACAGTGGATGTGAGAAACAAATTTAAGGGACTAGATCTGATAGACAGAGTGCCTGATGAACTATGGATGTAGGTTCGTGACATTGTACAGAGACAGGGATCAAGACCATCCCCAAGAAAAAGAAATACAAAAAAGCAAAATGGTTGTCTGAGGGGTCCTTACAAATAGCTGTGAAAAGAAGAGAAGCAAAAAGCAAAGGACAAAAGGAAAGATATACCCATTTGAATGCAGAGTTTGAAAGAATAGCAAGAGACATAAGAAAGCCTTCCTCAGCAATCAATGCAAAGAAATAGGGGAAAACAATAGAATAGGAAGACTAGAGGGCTCTTCAAGAAAATTAGAGATACCAAGGGAACATTTCATGCAAAGATGGGCTCAATAAAGGACAGAAATGACAGGGACCTAACAGAAGGAGAAGAGAGTAGGAAGAGGCGGCAAGAACACAGAAGAACTATACAAAAAAGATATTCACAACCCAGATAATCATGATGGTGTGAGAGCCAGACATCGTGGAATGTGAAGTCAAGTGGGCCTTAGGAAGCATCACTACAAAGCTAGTGGAGGTGATGGAATTCCAATTAAGCTGTTTCAAATCCTGAAAGATGATGCTGTGAAAGTGCTGCACTCAATATGCCAGCAAATTTGGAAAACTCAGCAGTGGCCACAGGACTGGAAAACCTCAGTTTTCATTCCAACCTCAAAGAAAGGCAATGCCAAAGAATTGCTCAACCTACCACACAATGGCACTCATCTCACACGCTGATAAAGTAATGCTTAAAATTCTCCAAGCCAGGCTTCAGCAATACATGAACTGCGAACTTCCAGATGTTCAAGCTGGTTTTAGAAAAGGCAGAGGAACCAGAGACCAAATTAACAACATCCGCAGATCATTGAAAAAGCAAAAGAGTTCCAGAAAACATCTATTTCTGCTTTATTGACTATGCCAAAGCCTTTGACTGTATGGATCATAATAAACTGTGGAAAATTCTGAAAGAGATGGGAATACCAGACCACCTGACCTACGTCTTGAGAAAACTGTATGCAGGTCAGGAAGCAACAGTTAGAACTGGACATGGAACAACAGACTGGTTCCAAATCAGAAAAGGAGTACATCAAGGCTGTATATTGTCACCCTGCTTATTTAACTTATATGCAGAGTACATCATGAGAAACGCCGGGCTGGAGGAAGCACAAGCTAGAATCAAGATTGCTGGGAGAAATATCAATAACCTCAGATAGGCAGATGACACCACCCTTATGGCAGAAAGTGAAGAAGAACTAAAGAGCCTCTTGATGAAAGTGAAAGAGGAGAATGAAACAGTTGGCTTAAAGCTCAACATTCAGAAAACTAAGATCATGACATCTGGTCCCATCACTTCATGGGAAATAGATGGGGAAACAGTGGCTGACTTTATTTTGGGGGGCTCCAAAATCACTGCAGATGGTGATTGCAGCCATGAAATTAAAAGACGCTTACTCCTTGGAAGGCAAGTTATGACCAACCTAGACAGCATATTAAAAAGCAGAGACATTACTTTGCCAACAAACGTCCATCTAGTCAATGCTGTGGTTTTTCCAATGGTCATGTATGGATGTGAGAGCTGGACTGTGAAGAAAGCTGAGGGCCGATGAATTGATGCTTTTGAACTGTGGTGTTGGAGAAGACTCTTGAGAGTTCCTTGGACTGCAAGGAGATCTAACCAGTCCATCCTCAAGATCAGTCCTGGGTGTTCATTGGAAAGACTGATGTTGAAGCTGAAACTCCAATACTTTGGCCACCTGATGTGAAGAGCTGACTCACTGGAAAAGACCCTGATGCTGGGAGGGATTGGGGGCAGGAGGAGAAGGTGACAGCAGAGGATGAGATGGCTGGATCTCGTCACCGACTCGATGGACATGAGTTTGGGTAAACTCCAGGAGTTTGTGATGGACAGGGAGGCCTGGCATGCTGCAATTCATGGGGTCACAAAGAGTCGGACATGACTGAGCGACTGAACTGAACTGATACACAGAATCAAAATCTATCTATCTATCTATCTATATATACACTCACAAATGAGCTTATCCACAAAACAGAAACACACTCATAGACTTACAGAACAAACTCATGGTCCCTGGGGTGAAAGGAGGCGAGGGATGAATTGGGAGTTGGGGTTGACATGCTATATTTAAAACAAGTAACCAACAAGGACCTACTGCATAGCACAGGGAAGTCAGCTCAACAGTCTGTAATAATCTAAATGGGAAAAGAATTTGACAAAGAATAGACACATGTATAACTGAATCACTTTGCTGTATACCTGAAACTAACATAATATTGTTAATCAACTATACTCCAATATAAAATTTAAAAATTTTTAACGGGACCTCCCTGGTAATCCAGTGGTTGAGAGCTCACTTTGCAATGCGAGGGACACAGGCTCCATCTCTGGTCGGGGGACTAAGATCCCACAAGCCACAGGGCAACGAGGCCTGTGCGCTCCAACTGCTGAGCCTGGGCGCCACGAGAGAGCCCGCATGCCAACTAAACAAGAGATCCTGCAGGTTGCAATGAAGATCTTGCACACAGCAACTAAAAACCAACACAGTGAAACAAATAAAAAAATTTTTTTTTTAATTTTAAAAAGAGATCAATGGTTGCCAGGGTTTTGGGGGAAGGGAGAAAGGAATGAATAGGTGGAACTAATGGAATTTTTAGGGCAATGAAACTCTTCTGATACTGTAATGGTGAATATACGTCATTATACGTTAGTCAAAACCCACATCAGGTATAACACAAAGAGTGAACCCTAACATAAACTATGAATGTTAGTTAATAATAAAATTTATCAGCATTGTCTTATCAATTTTAACAAATGTACACCGCTAAATGCAAGATGTTAGCAATAGGGGAAACTGTGTATGTGACCAAGGATGAGGAGGTATAATATATGAGTACTCTCTACATACTGCTTAATATCCTGCAAACCTAAAACTGCTCTTTAAGTCTATTCATATTTTTATATGAGACTATAGCATGGATTATTTCTGTAACATGCTTTTTTCCACTACCATGTCCATACATTATTAATTATCTTTGCAGGGATTGAGCCTGGACACAGTGGCGATGGGAAAGTTAGTCAAGGATAGCGATGAGGCCATGGAAGGATGATTCAGAGGATGTAGGAATTTAGGGGCAGGGGATATTTACTCAAAGACTCACACAGTAGAGGGACTAGAAACTGCGTGGATGAACAGACATAACTAAGCCCTTGAGTTTGAGCATCTCCAATAGGCTGGGAATTTGAGCAGGGCAGGGAGTTTCAGCTCCTGTTCCAGGAGTCCTGGTCCCCTGCTGACAAGAGGCTGGGATGACAGGATTGAGCAAGAACAAGATGAAGCCTCAAACATTCAGTCTGGAGCTCAGCAATAACCTTCCTCCTAGGGTGAAGCGAGCAGGTACAAGAGACACTCAGTCACGATGGTCAGTTGTCTGAAATACCCATAACAGGAATCTGCTGAGGCACTTGGAAGCCTGCAGGGCACCAAGGGAAGGACCTGCTCCACCTCAGCCAGAATATGTGCACATTAACCTCAGCTTCCCACCTGTCACTGCTGTGACCCTTCTGAGTCACATTCCTTCTCCTGGGCATCCTCCTACATGGCTCTCAGCCCAACTCCCACCAGGAAGGGCGGATCTGCCTGTCACAAGACCTATGACCTTTGGGGATGCTTTAGGAAAACTCTGCCTCCTCGCCCTGGGGGCCACAGCAAGGGCTGGGCTGCTACCCTTAGGCATAGAGTCACTATTCAGAGCAGGGACACATTCACTCTTCTCCCCATCCCGCCTCTTCTGCATCCAGCTGGCAGTGGACACACTGCACTAAGTACTGGGTCCTATCAGAGGAGGAGCCTCCCGCCCCTACTGCTGGTTGATGGTACGTGCAGCCATCCTGGATTTCCTTCAGAATCAGTGAGGCAGGGCATCCCACCGCCCCGTACCACTGAAGGAGGCCACAGCCCTTTCTGCCTTTACTCTCCCCTCTGGTAGGGCAGAAGGTGGGAATGCAGAGGTGCCACCTTCTAGGAGAAATGAAGTTTCCAGAACAGAGTCCCCTCCCATCCGCTCAGGGCAGCCTTTGTCTTTGCGCTTCCTACTTCTCTCCTCCAGCCCCCAAAACTCCCTGGTCTCTGAACACTAGGATGCCACACCTGCCCGCTTCCTGTGTCCCTCGGCCCATCCTTTTCCTCATGTTCTGGGCATCTAGAGTTTCTCTGTGATCTTTTCTTAGTGCTCATGTTCCAAGAACATGTTCAACCATAACCACCTTTTCATACCCACCTGGCCCTCAGCTGACCCCCACATCCTTAGGCCCTAACAGAAACAGAAACTCCCCGTGGTAACTTCCAGAATCTGTCTCTACTCCACCTTCAGCTTTGGCTCTCCATACCACTCCTTCCACCCCCAGCCATGGTACCTTCCCAGCTCCTCACTTAGCCTTTTGAGTCACTGCCCAAACTCCATTACATGTGACAGCAACCTTTCTTCTCTTAGTACACAAAGTCTCACCCCCATGCTTCCTTCTCTCTACTAACCACCAGCAAAGTGTCTGTTTTCTCCAAGCTCATCTCCTGGACTTGGACATTCGCTGCCATCTCTTCACTTCTACACCACCACATGGCCCCAGCAGTTCTCCCTGCATCATCAGTTTCTCTCTCCTTGATTTCATCCTTTCTCTCAACATCCAACATGTTATGTCTCTCATTTTTAAAAAACAAACACACTCTCTGGGGTTTATCTACAGCTTTCTCCCCATTTGTCTGCACCTCCATGGAACAAACCTCTTTGAAGGAACTGATTACACTTGCTATCACCAATTCCTCTCCTTTCATTCGCTCTTGAATCCACTCCAATCATGTCTTCACCTCCATCACAGGTGAGTATGTTTTCCTCAAGGCCATTAGTGTTGCTAAATCTAATGGGAACTCTGCATCCTCATCTTACTTGACCATTTCACAACTTTTATTGCAGTTGATCACTCTCTCCTTGTGACACGCCAGGATGCCACACTCTTCCAGATTTCCTCCTTCCTCCCTGGCTTCTGCTTTTCAATTTCCTCTGCTTACTTGTTTCTCTTTTTCTTCCCAATTTCCTAACACTGGAATATCCCAGAGCCCAGTCTTTAGACCTCTCCTTCCTGTATACTCATTCCTTTGGGGACCTCATCTGGTCCCATCATTATACATCTCTCTCCATTTCTCTCTCTTTCTCCAGCCAGGGCCCTCCATGTGCACTCTGTGCAGAACAGACTGTTGGAGGTATGGTTTCAGGAAGAAGCAGACGATTATGAAACCACTGTAGTACTGGGAGCAGCAGAGGAGACAAGAAGGAATTGTTTTTTGAATTTTGAAGGTAGAAAGAACAGGATTTATTGATAGGTCCAAAGCAGACTTTTTAGAAGCAAAAGTCAAGGATGACACCAATATTTTGGCCTGAACAACTGGCAAGAGAAAGGTGCCGTTAACTGATGTGGGAGCAGGTCTGGTATGTGTGATTGGGTGGTGGGGGTGGTATGAGGAATCAGTTCATTTCTGAAATAAATACTGGATATCCAAGGATATACAGTTCTGATTAGACAATTTGGGCATGTGAGACTGTCTACCACATAAGATAATGATCTCCATGGAGGCGAGGCCTATGTTTTAGGTGACTGCTGTGTCTGACATAGTTTCTGGCACGCAGTAAGTACTCAAATATTTTAATTGTTGAATGCAAGATGATTCTCAAAGTCATTTTTATTGTGACTCTTTGGCAACATTATCATCAACTTATTTTCATTCTAGGAGGCATTTATTCCATGCAACTGAAAGGCAGTGAGGGTCAAAGAGGCAACAGAGCTACAGCAAGCTCCCAGACAGGTCACCTCATAAAATCCAATCAATAACAACAAGGTACAGGGAGGGGAGATTCTATCATTTGCTTCTGACATCTTAGCTTCTGACATATTAGCTATACGCTTTTGATAAACACAAAGCACCTCCTCAAAGAAGAAGCACTGTAACACTCCTCTAAAAGTCTTCCCTCCAGATTGTGGGAATATATAGTAGTTATCGATGAACTGTGCCAAAAATGCACTGGATTCCTAGCTATCACTTTCTTGTACTATCATGCACAATTTGCTCCTCTGGGGCCCAAAGACAGCAGGGAAGCCAGGACAGAAGTCAAGCATGATCTTTACCTTCAGCGTACCTTAGATAAGGGTCTTCTTTCTGTGCTCAGGTCCCTCTATCCACAGTCCAAGGTGGAGATGAAAGAGTCAGGTGGAATGCTTACCTACCTGTGAAATGGGTTTAAGCTCCTATACCATATGGGGTGTACAATCTAATGCCTCTACTCTTTCCATCACATACCACACTGAAAACAAGGAGGCGCAAACAGGTGGTTCTTTGCTTAGAGGTATAGAGTTTATTTGGAGAGGGTCCTGCCTCACCAGAACATTAATGGAAATGATGATGACAGCCTTTTCAGGAGGATGCAGAAGTCTGGGAACCTCTGAGCTCCTTCTTCCTGGACTGGGTACTCTCCTGGGGTAGACGAGTGCCTTCTGCTGAGGTGCACACTGAGACTTGGGATGGATTTTCTGGCTGAGTGGCACGAGTCAGCAGAGGACTGCGCTTGGAGCTGCCACTGGAGAGGGGCAGGAAACAGGACTGGCCAGACTGCACGGACTGCACAGACTGTCGCTGGAACTCACTGTCCAGGCACTGGAGCGCGTCAAAGAAGCCCTCCTCCTTCTCCAACTTAGCTCCCTTCATGGGGCGTTTGGTGGGAGGTGGACTCTTCTCAGCCTTTTTTGTCTTGGTTTTGGCCACTTTCTCATTCTTACAGCGGAGAATGCATTCCTTATGCCCTTGATCTTTTGTGTTAGGGTTAATCCAGTCTGTAAAATGCTTCAGCTTATTTCTCAGGTCAGCTTCTACAGCTTCTGGAAGGATAGGGCTCTTGTGAGTATCACACTCACAAGTATGTAAAGACAGACCCTGCAGCTCTTGAGCCTAGAAAGGGTGGCCCTGTAAATTTTGGCCCTGCAAATTTTGGATCTGAAAAATATGTGGGTCCTTTAAATGCAAACTGTGGAACAGCAAAGTTGGTACTGTAAGGTCTGGCCCTTTAAGACCTGAACACTTCCAGACACGGCATTCGCAGGAGTCCATGTTTGGGTGAGGTCATTCACCTTGCTCTAACAGCCTTACAGACCATTCTCATCTAGTCCTTTGGTCCCAAGGAATCTTGGAGGATGCTCTAGGAACTCAAGGTAAGGGAGATGCTGGTGAAGGTACGGACAGGGAGCACTAAGCTGAGAGTTTGGAGATGGTGGCTCTACAGATCCAGACAGAACCTTGCTAGTCCCTACTCACTCAAGGCAACCATCCTGGCCAAACTACAATTTTACCTGAGAAAGATCCTGGAGATACATTTGAGAAGTCAGGGGCTTTTGGGGGTTCAACTTAAAAGTGTCCCTGCTAGAACCCTGGCAGAGCAAATGCTCTCTCTGGATGGAGAGAGATTGGGACTGCACGCCTTCTCTGTGGTTCTCTGAAGCGTTGAGTTTCCCTGTGTCCCCATTCTCCCTGCTGGTGCAGGGAGTTATCTCAACAAGGTGACTGGTAACAGCCTCTGGTGAGGCTTACTGCTGCTGGTTCAGGCCTGACAGCGTTCAGGGGATCACTTCCTGATCCGTGTAGGGACGGACCACTGCCTCTGGGTCTAGAGGCTTCTTTTCTGGGGTGCAGGGAACTGAGCTGCTTCCAGGGCCCCTGGAATTCTGTGGACCCAGTGATTTAAATTCCAACCGCTGCAGATGTTCCAGCAGATGTGGGTAGCGACAATCCCCTAGCAGATTTTCTCACATCTTTAGTCAAGGTGGTTCTGCAACATCACCGTGGCCTGGATAAGCAACTATGGGCTGGCCCTGCTGGCCACGACAGATCAGAAGAGGTCACTGTCCCCTCAGGTCTCCAGGTCTGAGGGCTAGGGGACACTCATACTGGTCAGTGTGCTGCCCTGGGACAGAGGCTGCTGGTCATCAGGGGAGAGTAGCAACTGGAGGGACTGCTGGATCTTCTGGGGCAGACCCCAGCAATGGTAAATTAAATTGCCAAATAAACCACTTCTAAAGGTGGACCTCCAGCAGCTCGGGGCATGCTCCATAAAAATACTACCTTGCCTCCTGAGGATTTTTAAATGGACTTCTCCAAACAGGTAGGCCCCTGGGTCTCAGGAGACAGGCTTCAACACATCTCAGGACTTAGGCTGCAGGGTCTGCTACATCTACAGAGATCTCCGGGCAACAGCTAGCAAGCCCCGTGGAAGCTGGAGCTGCCACTGAAGTGGAGGTGCCAATGAAAGGCTTCACACTTGACCAGAGTCAAAAATGGGATATTGATAGAGGCTTGCTGATAGAAAATGAAGAAGCCCAAATTCAGGAGAGTGGGAAGAATGTGGGTAGAGGAAATTTTAGACAGTCTGGAGATTAATAAATCATTGGGGGGAAAAAAAGAGATCGGGATCGCCTTTGGGGGCAAGACGTTTAGGAGTAGACCAGGGACTCAATGTACAGAAAAGAGGAACCATGGAAAGACAGCTGTGTTCTGCTGCAGCCAGCACACTGAGGCCTCAGTGCATCCCCCAAGCAGTGGACAGAGACGACTTACAAACTGAAATGTGGAAGAGGGTAGAGCCAGGATCATAGGGTTCGGGATTTGTTTGCCGTGATATTTGCACAGGGTCCACAGTGGATTCTTCAAAACAGAAAGTTTGGGTAGAACCTCAGGTTCTCATGAACCTCAGGTCAGGGGAGATAAAAACCCATCTTTTCAACAGAGGCCTTAGAGGTAGCATTCATGATGAAAGAAATGGTAGTGTTTCCACCCAGGTTTGGAAAATTTGGGGGCGGTATGACATAAGCTGCCACAGGAATCTTCCAAAATCTTGGGAACCCTCAGGTATAGATAGAAATGCATGCATTTATATACAAATACTTAAAGATATATCAGCAACTGGGGGAGACGGGAACATTAGACAAAGGGAATCAAGGTAATAGGGTATTTTAGGTTTGTGAGCCTGGTGTTCAGGGAAAGAAAGGGAATCAGATTTTCAAGGGCTACTGACCTTGTTTCTTCAGAATACCTTCAGAGTTGCTCTTCTTCTTGACATGCTGGTTCACAGGAATCCTAGGCTCCTCAAGGCTCGAAGAAGACAGAGCTCCTGCATCCAAGGGCAACTCTGGCCCTCGACACTCCTGCCTCAGCTGCTGGTGACCAGCCCAGTATTGGCGGATGCTGATTGCGCTGGCAGACTTGGCGGCTGGCTTGGCGGCTGACTTGGCAGCTGACTGGGTTACGGATTTCTGAGTTGTTAGTCGTGACACTGTGCGGGTTGCTGATGGAAGTGAAAGCTGTTTGAAGAGCAGGGAATCCTGACTCTGATCAACAGAGAGACTGGACATGGACAAAACCTCTAGGCATGAGGAGCCCTGCGATGGCCCCGATGAAGTCGGGGTGGTCAGAGTCATCTCACCCGATATCAGCTGCTGAATCTCCAGAGCCACAGAGTTGCAGGTTTGGCAGCAAGGGTCTGCACAGAGGAGCCTCCGCACACTCCCCTCCTGAGGGAGCCAGCCCCGGCTGGGGAGGGAAGCGCGGCAGCGCTTGTTACTGACGGAGCAACGCCTGCCTCTTCGCCAGCGTGTGGCCTGAGACAGACCTGCGAGCTCCTGCTTTCTAACCCAAGGCTGTTATTACCATTGCTTTTCATTCAGCAGGTTAGGGCTAGCTAAACTGGGCAAGGTCTCAGGCAACTGGTGGGAACACAGGGCCTTGAGAAACTGGGAGGTGGGTGAGCTCTCTGCTGACCTGTGCTGAGAAGCTGAACTAGGAGAAAGGAACCAGGCAGGCGGGAGAGCCAATGGTTAGCTGATGGGGCAGCACCAGCAACATCACGAGGTAGAACCTGGAGTCAGCCTCGCTTGGAGCCACAGAAGTCCTTCTGGGAACTGCATTCTAGGGATTAGGAGATGTAGGGAGCCAATTCCTCATTCTGCAGAGCTCTTAAGAAGGGGATAATATGACAAGCTCCTGCCTGAGGGTTGTCCCAGGAACTGGCCTCCCTGAAGACAGAACCAGAGGAGGTAATGTCAGCAGGGTCCAGGGGTCTGCCCTTGAAAGGGTGTGGCTGTAAAGAGAATATGAAAATGATGACTCATTTATGCACTTAACTCTCCATTCTCCTGACTGGGTAACTTGTCTCGTGGTTGGGAGAAAACCCACACAGTTAAATCCTGACTTCCAGCACGTTTGTGAGCCTAGCCCGGAGCACAGCTGAAGACCCCTCTCCACTGAGACATCCGACCCCACCCTTTTCCTCCCGCAACCCTCACCCAGGGCTCCAGGCTCCATGCATCTGGCTCCCTCTCGGCCATTCCCCTTCTCCCAGCCCTGCCCCAGGCCAAACACAGAAATCACTACAGGCCACGCTGGGAGGTGGGAGACTGCAAAGAGCTAGAGATTACCTTCGCATGATCGAAAGCAGCTCCCACGGCTTGTCAGCTTCTTTCCGGGAATGTCTCCTAGCTGAGAAACCAGGAGACAGTGTTACACAGAACAGGAGGGGATTCAGGGACATCCTACAGGAAGCTGAAGGCGTTGAATGACAGGAGACTGCAGACAAGCCCCCTCCCCAGTCAGCACTCTGAGGGCACATCTGGGTACAGCTTAAACCAGGAATGATGTGCTCTCCTAGACCTACTCTCATTTATGTTCACAACCACACTATGAGTGAGACCCCATCATCAGATGCCCATTTTATGGATAACAAGACTGAGAGATGAAATGACCTCTACTGGGTCATAAAACTGGTAAACAACACAGTAGAGGACGTCTCCCCTACTTCCTCTTCACTCCCAGGGGTCAGGTGGAGAATTTTGGAACATTCCCAGGTTCTCATTTCCCACCCAAAGAGTCTTCTGGGAGGATCTGTCAACTTGAGGAACTGGAGCAATGGTTAGAGCACCCAGCGCCTGGCACCAGGGGTCACTGAGGGCCAGGGTCCATGGAAGTCTCACCCCCAGGGGAGAGAAGTCAGAGCAGAGACTGGGACTTTACCTCTTGGTGCTTTCTCTTTAGTCCTTTGTTTGACTTTCTGGTGACGCTTAAAGACAAAAGAGAGTGTGAAGCGGGGGCACCCTCTTCTTTTCATGGCTAAACTGAGACAAAACCTGCAAATGTTTCCCAGACTTCTTCTGCTACAATTCTATACCTTTTCCCTGCTCTACCTTTTTCACCCATCATTTCCTTTCTCTTCTTATTTCTGATTCATTTCAAAGCTCTTCACACGCCATACCTCCACCCCCATTCCCTGAACAAGTTCTGTGGGAAATCAGAATAAGATAAGAGAAAGGGGGAAATGGAATAAAGGACGGGTGGTCTAGTAGACAAAGGACTTTGGCCATCCAAGGCCCTAAAAGTCCACCAGCCAAAAGGATCACCCAAATCTGAAGGTGTACTGGGATCCAGTCAGGAAACTTCCTCCATTTAAAAAAAAAAAGCAGGGATAAGGGTAATGAGAGACAGTGAAGGGATAAAACCTTGTCTGAGGCGTAATTGGTTCAGTCATGGTCAAAGTGTTTCCCTACCCGGCAGCAGTTCCTGTTAGGTTGCAACTTTAAATCTTGGTGTTTCTTTTTCACTTGCCAAATAATTAATGCAATAATAATGATGGAGCCATAAGTGTAAAAGGGATATCCAACATCCCACAAAATAAAAGTAGGGCTCAACATCATCTAAACCTTACTAGCCATCCCTCTTCCTAGGCTTCTTAGGCTTTATGGGTCTTAGAACCTAATGCCTCCAAATTCTAGACCTATCGTCCAAGCCTCACAGAGCATAGAACCAAACCAGCAGACTGCATCACAAAGCCCTCCTGTTTCTTAAGCCATGCATGGCATCACAGACCTTTATTTGTCTAGGAGAAACTCATGTTACACAGTGTTAAGGTGAGGGTGTCTGGTTGACAACATGAGTTGCAGAGCCTGAGCCTAAAGATGCCAAGTCACAGGAAATAAATACTCCTTCATGCCCTCTCTATTCTCTCTATCCTGATGGCTCAGCCTTCAGCTCTCAGATAACAGTCTGGCATCTATCCCCAGATAACTAAGTCTTTATGTACACTGCATGCCCTAAAAGAGAGACAGTAGATTGGTCAGACAGACTCCATGAACTATATATATCACTGTTCTGAGAAGATAACTAGGAAACACACAAGAGGACAGTGTATACATTATCCTGTTAAGTCTTGGACAGTGAAGTTTGATGTCACAGGCAATAGGTGGGCAGTCATGAAAAGGACTGTGATTATTGTGGCAAAAAAAGGACATAGTTTCTGTTCTTTTAAATAACTTTCTGAGAGTTAAAGGAGTCCTCCCAGTCTATGTGATCAAGCTTTTGACAGACGAGAAGAAACTGTAAACAGTGCCTTCCAAGGAGGAACATGAAAGAGGCTCACTTCTGGAGCTTGGTTTTCCAGAATGGCCTTTACAGATCTCAGTGGTATCCTGTGGAGTATCCACTCATGGAGGTGGGTTACTGGCAAGACTAAGGACTACAAACTTGGGCTCTTGGGATGAATCCACCATGGCTGAAGTGGTTGGCTGAAATGTTTATGAAAATCTGAATCTGAACACGTTCAGGCAGGTCAAGCTTTTCTCTGTTCAATCTTAGTACCCCCTATCCCCATGTCCACTGATTTGCATATTAATATTAACTTCATGATCCCTGTCAACATTGTGATATGCCTCCAAGACTCCAGGATTTCTGACTTTCCTAAGAAGTTCTTGCCCTGATGAGAATGGTCCCATAGCACCCAAATTCTCAGGCTCAAAATCTCTGAGGAGGCTATTTGGTCCTTCCTCCAGCATTCAATCTACCACTGAACGGTGTGGTGAGCCAACAATCTGTGTTCATCCCTAAGCTGCCCAGTCTCAAAGGTACAAAGACATTTGAGTTATATTACCTGCCTGCTCTCAAGTCACTTAAAAATCTAGTTTCAAAGACAAAACTAATTCACAATCAAAAATCCACCTTATTAAGAGTTGAATCAGGACTTTTCTGGTGGTCCAGTGGTTGAGAATTTGCCTGCCAATGCAGGGACAGGAGTTCAATCCCTGGTCCAGGAAAAGTCCATATGTCAGGAGGCAACTAAGCCCATGGACCACAGCTACTGAGCCCATGCCCTAGAGCCCAAGAGCTGCAACTACCGAGTGCTCTAGAGCCCATGCTCCGCAGCAAGAGAAGCCAGCACAGTGAGAAGCCCGCACGCCACAACCAGAGAGTCGCCGCTGCTCGCCACAACTAGACAAAGACTGTGCACAGCAACGAAGGCCCAGCATAGCCAAAAATTTTTATAAAGGGTTGAATCAAGAACCAGCATTACTAGGAGCTGGGAAAGAAGGGTGTAAGGCGTTATTTAATGGGTACAAAATTTCTGTATGAGATGATGAAAAGGTTCTGAGAATGGATAGTAGTGATGGCGGCACAGTACTGTGAATGTACTTAATGTCACTGATGTACACTTAAAAGTGGTTAAAAGAGTCAAGTTCATGTTGTGTATATTTTACCACAATTTAAAAAACAAAAGGCTAAAAAAAAAAACCAATCATTAGCATGAGGAATCTTTTTTTTTTTTTTTTTTTGCTATCTATAAGGAAGAATATTCTGAAAATAATTTGGCAAAGAAACAGATTACTGAATATTTTTCTTCAATGTCCTTTTTCATATAACAAAATAAAAACAAAAATAGATCCTTAAATTTAAGATAATTTAAGAAGAGTCTCACCCTGAAAATGGAATGAATTTAAGCCATTTCAACATTTTTCCTAAACTTGTAAATTCCATAATACAGGAATGAGAAGACATTTCCAATTAAAGAGAACTGAATGACAGGTTGTGTATATGTGTTAGTCGCTCAGTCATGTCCGACTCTTTGTGACCCCAGGGACTGTAGCCTGCCAGGCTCCTCTGTCCGTAGAATTCTCCAGGCAAGAATACTGGAGTGGGTTGCCATTCCCTCCTCCAGGGGATCTTCCTCCCAGGGATCGAATGCAGGTCTCCTGCATTGCAGCTGGATTCTTTACCATCTGAGCCACCCAGGAAGCCCAAATGACAGGTTATTAATAATTAGTTAAAAAGCAGCTTGCATTGGCTTTTTAGAAGCAAGTCAAGATACCTAAAAAGTGACTGGAATTTTTACAATTGTCATTATTCCTCCCCAACCGAGCTCCTGCTTCCTGCTCTGTGCCGCTGCAAGCGCCGGCAGTCTCCCGTTGACCTGACCCGGGGTGGCACTGTGTGGTGCTCAGGGTCCTCCCCCACCCCAGTCTTATGGTCCAGTGTCAGGTGTCATACTTTCAGACATCCCCAGGACCCCGGGGTTACCAATAAGACAAAGAGGAGGTGCCCACAACACTCCATCTCCTACCCAACCCACTCCTGCTTCAGGCAGCAGCTACTGCAATGCTGCTCAGTCTCCCAGTAGCCTCTTTGCCCCAGACAAAATCATCAAATTTGGCAAACTTGGTACCAGCTCCAACCTGTATACTATTTCCCTTAGTGATAATCCACGGCCACCGTCACCCCACTAGGCCATTTAACCCATCTGCTTCAGACTCCTCTGCTGCAACTTACCCAGGCCTTGCCCTTCCATCTCAGAGCTGAGGAGGTAGAGCCGAAGACCACCTGATACCTTTCTGCAGCCCAGGCCTTTAGTACAGGCTTATTTATTGATCTGGAACCTACCAACAGAGGGTGCTTGTGTGGATGGGACAGAGGAACCAGCGTCTTCCTAAACAAGGGCACATTTGCGTAATGAACACACTGTCACTTTCGATGATGTGGACATGGATCGTCACACGGTTTACCGTGAATGGCAAACAACGGAGATGAAGTACATCAAAGGCCTCTGTGGACTCTACACAGAGTCCTGTGTGGAGGGCTGCACAACTGCAAAGGATTCAGACTTGTCTGTGTCGAGAAAACTTGCTAAGGCTGGCCCCTGCTCTCATAATAACGCTACAGTGCCACAATGATAACAGTAGAATTTCTTCAGGAAACTGTTCGGGATTGCTGGTTCACATGCAACATGGGTCATATCATAGCCCAATAAAGAAAACTCCTCACAGGACACTAGTGTGATTTTGCCCCCCACACAAGCCTTATGAAGGAGCTGTGCTGCGGCTCATTCTCAGCAAACACTAGTGAACATCTTTAGATGTCTAAGGTGATGGGGACAGAGAGGCACAGTTGCTGCCATGCAGAAGCAACATTTTGACACTAGCATTTTTATTAATGCCCAAGTGTTGGACAGGGAGTCAGACAGGAAGCCTCAGAGAAGAATCAGCAAGACCAGCAGCGCTCCGCAGCAGTCACTTCGCTAGGCAGAAGTGTAGTAAGCAGACAGAGGCACCAGAGGGCAGCACGTGCCTACCCAACGTGCCCCAAGGATCCTGTGACAGAAACTTTAAATGGCCATCTGTTCCACTGCCTCCCAATTCTGGCCTTACATCAGAAATACTGGGAGGCTTGGCAAAATATAGATTTCCTGGCCTCACCCCAGACTTAATGAATCAGAATCTCTACGAGCAGGGTCTTGAAACCTATGTATTCAATAAGTGTCAAAAATAATTCTCAAGCAACAGAACACCAGGCTTTGGGTGTGTATTTGGGAGCAATTAGACTCCAGAGAGCAACAGTTCTTCCTCCAGCCCCAGTTTTATTGATATACAACTGACACATAACATTGTATTAGTTTAAGGTGAGGTAAACCATATAATAATTTGTTATATGCAGGCATTGTGAAATGGTTACCACAATAAGTTTAGTTAAGTTCATCACCTCACTTAGATATTTTTTCCCTGTAATAAGAACTTTTAAGATCTACTCTTTTGGCAACTTTCAAATACATAATATCGTTAACTACAGTCACCACACTATACATACATCAGAACTTATTCTATACTTATCACTTACTCTATACTTATCACTATACATACTCCAGAACTTATTAATCTTGTAACGAATTCTGTACCTCTTGATTGTCTTCATCCATTTCCCCCACTCCCTCTCCCTGACCACCAATCTATTCTCTGAACGAGTTTGGTCATTTATTTTTAGATTCCACACATAAGTAGGATCATATAGTATTTGTCATTCTCTGTCTTGACATATAGTTCACTTAGCATAATGCTGCAAAGGGCCATCCATATTGTTGCAAATGGCAGGGTTTCCTTTTTATGGCTCAGAAATATTCCATGATATCATATTCTATATCCATTCATCTGCCAACAGATGCTTAGATTGTTCCAAGTCTTGGTTATTAAAAATAATACTGCAATGGGCATGGGTGTTCAGATATCTCTGAGAGAGAGTGATTTTGTTTCTTTCAGATATATAACCAAAAGTGGGATTGCTGGATCAAATTTAAAGCAACTCTTATTTAAAAATTCCTCCTATAATAGGTGAGTTTGACCATCTCTGGCCATGACCTAACTTAGACAGTGGTCTATAAACAGAAGTTAAGAATTCAGGAACACAAGGAAGAAAGGAGAATCGATTCTGACGAGAAAAATTACTATGTGCCAGGCCCTTTACACATCACCTCATTCAGTCCTTATCATCAACCCAGACCCAGGTATTACTATTCCAAGTTATATATGAGGAAACTGAATCACCTGTAAGTAAAGTAAAGTTACTGCAGATGGTGACTGCAGCCATGAAATTAAAAGACACTTGCTCCTTGGAAGAAAAGCTATGACCAACATAGATAGCATAATAAAAAGCAGAAACATTACTTTGCCAACAAAGGTCCATCTAGTCAAGGCTATGGTTTTTCCAGTAGTCATGTATGGATGTGAGAATTGGACTATAAAGAAAGCTGAGCACTGAAGAATTGATGCTTTTGAACTGTGGTGTTGGAGAAGACTCTTGAGAGTCCCTTGGACTGCAAGAATATCAAACCAGTCCATCCTAAAGGAAATCAGTCCTGAATATTCATTGGAAGGACTGATGCTGAAGCTGAAGCTCCAATACTTTGGCCACCTGATGCAAAGAACTGACTCATTTGAAAAGACCCCAATGCTGTGAAAGACTGAAGGCAGGAGGAGAAGGGGACGACAGAGGATGAGATGGCTGGATGGCATCACCAACTCAATGGACATGAGTTGGAGTAAACTCCAGGAGTTGGCGATGGACAGGAAGGCCTGGTGTGCTGCAGTCCATGGGGTCACAAAGAGACGGACAGGATTAAGTACCGTTTGTCTGAAGTCATATAGCAACTTAGTGATGGATAGTTAGTTTCTAAACTCCACTAAGCCTTGCAACCTTCAATCAAACTGAGAGAATACAGACACACCATATGATTATGATGTTTGAAACTGCAGTCTACTCACATGTCCAGTCATTTTTGAAAAGAAGGGCCACCATAAATAAAAGGAACCTAAAACAAGAGCCTAAGAGCAAGTCTGGGTCCAAAGGTGTCCAGTGTCATCCAGATCATACCTACTCCTCATCGGTTATGCCCCTGAGGCATCGGGCTGTCACAGCCCAGTGACATTAGCATCTGAGTGCCCCATTCACACTCCAGGTTTGATTACAGCCTCATCAAGTACCTCCTGACTAGAATGTGACTTTCAAAGTAAACAACCCTATACAAAGAGAATGACCTGACCAGCAGGTAGGAGTATGGCAGGTCCTTTGCGATTATATTTTCCAGTGAAAACTAGCACATTAGCATGATGATTTATGCCTTAGACTCTTTTCAATTTATTATAGTTGATAATTCAGTTTACATACAGTGGGTTTCCTGAAGAGACCAATTGGCTCAGAGAACCTTGTTAAGATGTAGTCTTTCTACTTTACAGCTGAGGAACACTTGGCTCCTAGTTCTCCCTCCTTTCCAGTTCTCTTGGTTACTCTCCACCCTGCTGACCAACTGCAGAGGTAGGGAGGGCTGTTCTAAACATCAGGTTCCTGCAATGACCACAATCCCCAGCCTTCTCACAGGGGAGAGCAGCACCACTGCTTCTCAGCCTAAGCTGCCTTCCTCTTGTGTTTCTCCCACTAGTACAGTCAGTTCACTCAGTTCAGTCGCTCAGTCATGTCCGACTCTTTGCTACCCCGTGACTGCAGCACACCAGGCCTCCCTGTCCATCACCAACTCCTGGAGTTTACTCAAACTCCCATCCATTGAGTCGGTGATGCCATCCAACCATCTCATCCTCTGTCGTCCCCTTTTCCGCCTGCCTTCAATCTTTCCCAGCATCAGGGTCTTTTGAAATGAGTCGTTCTTCGCATCAGGTGGCCAAAGTATTGGAGTTTCAGAGTAGTATCTATTGCAGACTGTTTACAGAATAAAGCATTGGGTGGGGGCAAAAAAGTTTATCCAGAAGTGAATCCCGATAACTTTAAAGTAGGAAATAACAGAGAAGAAAATGGCAACCCACTTCAGTATTCTTGCCTGGAAAATTCCATGAACAGAGGAGCCTGGTGGGCTCCAGTCCATGGGGTCGCAAAGAGTTGGACATGACTGAGCATGCATGCACACACAAAAATACTCAAAACATCTCAGAATGTGTCTGATATAGATAAACTGCTAGATGAGTCTCCTTCAAAGAGGAGAGGGATTATTTTTGGCTGAAGTGATCTGGGAAAGCTTCATGATGTACAAAACAGCATTTAACTTGCTGCTTGAAGCAGAGAGAGGATTTTAATTCGTGAAACTGGAAAGAGAGAGTGATCCACATGCAGGAGTTAGCATGCATAAAACTGCTGGAACCTTTGTTAACGGTATGTGGAAATAGCAGAGGGATTTCTGAAATATTTATTTTACTCTGGGTACATTTTATTCCGTATATATTCGATCTTAATGAAGTGAGGTTTAGATTTCATGTTGTCTTTGTGTGGAAACTAAGGTTGTGGATATTTCTTTGTGGGTGTATTTTTCTGCATCACGTGTGCATGAACTGTGGAGATGGGTCTCCTAAATCAGACCATATATATCTCTAGGTATAAATGTCTGCGTGGGTGCATTTCTCTACAGATTTTCTGATCTTTGTGGGTGTGTGCACATGCAGTCCTGAGGGGATGGGAAGGAAGGAGCAGAGGTGAGGAGGAGAAGGAAGAGGGGAAAGAGAATGAGAAGCTCTTGAGGTGAATCTGTGTCTGAAGCCCAAATGTGAATCCTACCCATCATTAGTATTTTAAATGGTTGATAACTGATGGTCCCATCATCCTTGGAAGTTCTTTTTCTAATAATAAAACATTTATTGGTAAAGGATAGCATCTCAAAATGCTATCTTTTATTCATCACATTCAGTGTCTTTTCAAATGTCTTTTCATTTGTCCTTCCTTTTATCCATTTTAATCCTCTTCTTGGATTTTTTTTTTTCTTTCAGTGTCTTCTTTCCTTATGCTCCCGGTCCTAGCAATTTCTTTATTGGAATTTTGTCTTTCTGTAAGCTTCCCCCCTCCCCTCTAACTTAGAAAGGTAATACCATACCCTGGCTCAGAGGTTAAAGCGTCTGCCTGCAATGCAGGAGACCCAGGGAGACCCGACCTGAGTCAGGAAGATCCCCTGGAGAAGGAAATGGCAACCCACTCCAGTATTTTTGCCTGGAGATTCTCATGGACAGAGGAGACTGGTAGGCTACAGTCCACGGGGTCACAAAGAGTCAGATACAACTGAGCAGACTTCACTTTCACTTCACTTTCACCCACACCCCAGAAAACAAATGTTTTTAATTTGGGAAAGGGGTACTTTGTGTTGTACCCCTAAAATATCTTTAAAGATATATTTAAAGATATTTTAGATTTGATCTTAGGTTTTTATCTTCACTGTCAATTCAACAAATTTTAACTGTGCGCTTTGGTGTATGTCGACAGCACTGTTATAGCTACTGAAGAAACAGGGAAAAAATGCCTAGAATAGTCAACCAATTATATTAATGATCATCTTTAAGTATCCAACTTTTCCTTTCTCCAGACATAGGGAGAAAACTAGAAGACAGAAAAGCAAGAATGATTTAGCTAGCTTTTCCAAGGGCATCTACTACCTATCATCTTAAGAAAACTAAAGTAGCAAGTAATCATCCAGTGAATTTGCATATTTTTTCATATTTGTTAATATATTGCCATTCCAAGAAATGAGGGTAAATCGAAATTATGTTTAGTGAGTAGTATTTTTGCATCTGTTTCTTAGATATAATTCTGGTATCCAAAGACAGTTTATTAATTAACTTAGTCATTTGCTTAATTATTAGGCTTCTAAGGTTAGTCAAGGATATGGAAATATAATTTTAGCTAATATATCCTTATGAGTTCTAGAATTCTAAGGACTTCATAATAATTTCATAAACAATGGCTTGAAAATCACCCAAATTTAACAAGTCATAAATTTACAAATTGAAAGCATTCAATGAGCCCTAAATAGGACAAATTAAAAGAAAATAATGTCCAGACACATCATAATCAAGCTTCTTAAAACCAAAGATAAAGAAATCTTGAAAACAATGAAAGAAAAATACTGTTACAGTTCGAATGACTGAATTTCTCATCAAAAACCAAACAGGCCAGAAGACAGTGTAACAACATCTTTAAAGTGTTAAAAATCCACAATGCTATAGCCAATTAAAATGTCCTTCAAAAATGAAGATGAACTAATATGCACCCTAATGTTCATAGCAGCATTATTTGCAATTGCCAAGATACAGAAGCAACCTAAATGCCCATCGACAGATGAATGCATAAAGAAGATGTGGTATATATATACAATGGAATACTAGTCAGCCATAAAAGAGAATGACATTTTGCCATTTACAACAACTAACCTTAAGATGACTAACTTGACTAACCTTAAGATGGATTTAAAGGGAATTTATGCTAAGTGAAATAAGACAGAGAAAGGTAAATACTGTGTGGATCTAAAAAAAAAAAAAACAAACTAGTAAATTAAACAAAAGGGAAACAGACTCACATATAGAGAACAAACCAGTGACTGCCAGTCAGGAGAGGGAAGAGGGAAGGGGCAATATGGGAACAGAGGATTAAGAGGTGTAAACTATTATGTACAAAATAAAGCTACAGAATATATTATATAACACAGGGAATATAGCCAATATTTTACAGTAACTATAAATGGAGACTTACAACATAAATCACTGTTGTACACTTATAATTTACTACATTGTACATCAACTATATCTTAATTTTAAAAGTATTAAAAAATGAATATGAACTAGAAACATTCTCATAAGAAAGAAAACTAAGATAATTTTAGTATTTCTTTCAGCTCTGAAAGAAATGCTAAAGGAAGCTCTTTTGGCTGAAGAGACATGATCCCAGAAAGAAATGTGGAACTTAAAAAACTAAGGAAGAACAACAGAAAGGGTAAATGTCAGGATAAACAGACTATTTTTCTACTCTTAAGTACTTTAAAACACCTATGAATGTTGAAAGTAACAATTACAATACTGTATTTGTAGATGTAATACATAAGATACTGATAAAGGGACATGATAAAGGAAAATTTGTGGTTGTAAGGCTCCTGTGTTTTACTTTAAGTGATAAAATATTAAATCTAAATAGACTAAAAGCTAAGTGTGTAAATTATAATCAATGGGGCAACCACTAAAAAATGAAGCAAAGCTACATGGTCAAAAGCCAATAAATAAGTTAAAATAAAACATTAGTATGCAAAAATTCCAATCACTGCAGATGGTGATTGCAGCCATGAAATTAAAAGACGCTTACTCTTTGGAAGGAAAGTTATGACCAACCTAGACAGCATATTAAAAAGCAGAGACATTACTTTGCCAACACAGGTCCATCTAGTCAAGGCTACGGTATTTCCAGTGGTCACGTATGGATGTGAGAGTTGGACTGTGAAGAAAGCTGAGCGCTGAAGAATTGATGCTTTTGAACTGTGGTGTTGGAGAAGACTCTTAAGAGTCCCTTGGACTGCAAGGAGATCCAACCAGTCCATCCTAAAGGAGATCAGTCCTGGGTGTTCATTGGAAGGACTGATGCTGAAGCTGAAACTCCAGTACTTTGGCCACCTCATTCGAAGAGCTGACTCACTGGAAAAGACCCTGATGCTGGGAGGGATTGGGGGCAGGAGGAGAAGGTGACGACAGAGGATGAGATGGCTGGATGGCATCACCGACTCAACAGACATGAGTTTGAGTAAACTCCGGGAGTTGGTGATGGACAGGGAGGCCTGGCGTGCTGCGATTCATGGGGTCGCAAAGAGTCGGACACGACTGAGCGACTGAACTGAACGGAACTGAAGAGGAAAAGAGGGACAACAGAGAAAACAGGAAAATGATATAATGCACAACTAAGTCCAACCATTTTAATTATCATGGTAAATATCAATGGTCTATACATACCAATTAAAACATAGAAATTCTCACATTTAATTTTTAAAAGACCAAACTATATACAACATGATAGTTTCAAGAAATCTACTTGATAGATAGTACAAACTCTAATCAGAAAAAAAAAAAAAAACTAGATTGGCTTTTACAGTGTCAGAATAAGCAGACTTCAGAATAAGGAAAATTACCAGCAGTAAAGAGGAAAATTATATAGTGAAGATTGGGGCAAATACCCAAGAAGACAACAATTTAAAATGCATATGCTCCTAAGAACCCAGAGCTCCAGAGTATATGAAGCAAAAGCTGACAGAAAAGAAGCAGAGACAAATCCACAAATATACTTGGACATTTAAACACTCCTCTCTCTATAACAGGTAGATAGAAAATTAGCAAAGATAGAGAAGACCTGAACAATACTATCAACCAACTTGACCAGATGACATTTATAAAGCACACACACCATTCTGTGGAGCAGAATACACATTCAAGTGCGCATGGAATATTCATCAAGATAGGCCATACTCTGGGCCATAAAAAAAAACATTAGCAACTTTTTAAAAAACTGAAGCTGTGTACTTCTCTGGTGGCTCAGCAGTGAAGGATTCTCTGGCCAACACAGGAGACACGGGCTTGACCCCCAGTCCAGGGGGTCCCAGGGGCTTCCCTGGTAGCTCAGACAGTAAAGAATCTGCCTGCAATGCAGGAGACCCGGGTTCAATCCCCGAGTCAGGAAGATCCCCTGGAGAAAGAAATGGCAACCCACTCCAGTATTCTTGCCTGGAAAATTCCATGGACAGAGGAACCTGGCAGGCTACAGTCCATGGGGTCGCAAAGAGTGACTGAGCGACTAACACCAGGGGATCCCACATGCTGTGGGGAAACTAAGCCCATGCACCAAAACTACCGAGTCTGTGCTCTAGAGCCGGGGAGCCACAACTACGGCAGCCTGCGCGCCCTAGACCTCAGGCTCTGAGACAGGAGAAGGCACCGCAGTGAGAAGCCCACGCACCTCACCTAGAAAGTGCCCCCCACGCCACTCTCTGCAACCAAAGAAAAGCCCATGCCGCAATGAAGACTCAGCACAGCAAAAAAAGTAATAACAATTTTTAAAAAACAAATTACACAGAGTATATAGTCTGATCATAAAAGCCTTAAACTGCAAGTCATTATTTAATGACTAGAAAGATTTCTGGAAAATCCCCAAATATTTGGAAATTACAAAATGCTGACGGAAAAAGTTGCTGATGAAAGAAATCAGGGAAGACCCAAATAAAGAAAAGATTCATATTAAGTTCAAATATGGGAAAAATTAATTTAATGAATGTCTCAATTTTCTCCCAAATTGATATGTATATTCCCAGAAGGATTTCTTACAGATCCATATGGAAAGGCAAAGTAGAATACCCCAAACAATCAAAGAAAAGAAGAGCAAAGGGAGGACTCATGTTACGTGATTTAAAGACTTACTACAGTAACCAACAGCGTGGTCCTGGAGAAGAGAGAGACACAAAAGTCAACGGAACAGAAGAGGGCAGGGACTGGCAAACAGCGGCCTGTGGGCCAAATCTGACTGATTGTCTGTTTTTGTAAATTACGTTTTATGGAATATAGTCATGTTCACAGTCATAGTCATTTGTTTACATATCGTCTATAGTTGCTTTCATGCTGCCATAACTGAGCTGAGTGCTGCAACAGAAACCATTTGACCTGCAAAGCCTAAACGATTTAACATTTGGCCCTTCCAGGAAAAAATAATCAACAATTCCTAAAACAGACAGTCTAGAAATAAACCCAAAACATATATAGCCAAATGATTTTTGATCAAAGTGAAAAGCCAACTCAATGGAGAAATGACAGTCTTTTCAACAAATGGTGCCAGGATAATTGGACATCCATTTGCACACACCCCCAGTAAAGACCAACTGAATCTTGACTATACCTCACACTTCAAATTAACTCAAGATTGATCACAGACCCAAAGGTAAAGCAAAATAGCAAAACTCTTAGGAGAAAACACAAGAGACTTTGAGTGAGGAATAGAGTCTTAAAACATACTATCCAAGCAAAATTCATAGAAGAACACATTGATAAATTGTACTTCATCAAAATTCTAAACTTCTGCTCTTTTAAAGATATTGTTAAGAGAATGAAAAGACAAGCCACAAATTGGAAGAAAATATTTGCAAATCAGATATTTGACAAAGGACTTTATCCAAAATATATGAAGAACTCTCAAAATTCCACAGTAACAAAACAGACAACCCAACTTTAAAATGGGCAAAAGAAGATATACAGATGGCAAATAAGCATATGAAAAGATGCCCCACATCATATGTCATCAGGGAAATACAAATTAAACCAATGAGATACCACTACATACCAATTAAAATGGCCAAAATCCAGAACACTGACAACACAAAATGCTGGTAGGGTTACAGGGGAGCAGGAAATAATCTGTAATTTTTGTAACGGACAGAAGCCTCGGGCAGCTAATCAAAGAGATACACAGCTGACAAACCAGCACGTAAAAAGATGCTTAATGTTATTAGTCATGAGGAAAATGCAAATTAGAACCACAACGAGATACTAACATAAACCTAATAGAATGCCTAAAAACGAAAGCAAAATGACAAAAGACTGATGCGATCAAGTGCCAATCAGGATGCAGAACAAGTGCTCTTTCTCACACACTGCTGTTGGAAATGCAAAATGCTACAGTCACTTTGGAAAACATGTTAGTGATTTCTTATAAATTTAACAAACTTGCCATACAGCCCAGTTCCCAGTCCCAGGTATTTACTTAAGTGAAATGAAAGCCTCTATTCACACAAAAACCTGTATCTGCTTTTTCTCTTGTTTCTCTCTTGTTTTCTGCCTTGATCCTGCCACCAGGTGTATCTCAACTGCTTCTGGCTTCTCAGCTTCACCCTCTGCTTTTCTTTCTTTATGATTTTTCTCTCTAGTCATCCTCTTCCTTGCTGCCTCACTAAGTTACACGTCTTAGCAGCCCTTGGAGCCTAACCCCTAGCACTGGCAAATGCTCCACCCAGGACTATCACTTTCAGTTATTAGCATGATGTCATGCAAGCCCATTGCTCTGCTTTATCCATAAGCATTTTAGAAAGTATAATCATTTACTGAACTCTAGCTTTCCTCATCTATATCATTTTCTGAGCTCTTAATATTTATCATATCCCTAATGTTATCTAAGGTTCCAGAAAATGGAGTCCTGCATGTGATTTAATGACCAACTAGAGTCTCTTATTTAAAAAAAGCAAAGTCCCTTATCAAATAAAGCAAACAACAAAGTCTGAAATAAAATCTGAACTCCAGTTTAGCTTCTTAATTGTATATTATTGCTTTTCTTATTCTAAATATTTGATGTCCTCAGGCACCATTTAAACTTTTCTGTGAGGTTGGTCAAACCACCCACTCTCTGAATATTTTAGTCTCTACTTTGAGTACACCATCATTTGAGAGAGCTTTTGAACATTGTCTCCAAGAAGCCAGCAATTAGTAGATTTGACAACTGTTTATTCTGCAATTAAGACAGCACCAGAAAAAAAGTCTCTATGGGTGACCTCCCTGCATGGGTGACATAAACCTCTTACCCCAAAATATTCCCTAAGAAAGAGTATTTACAGATAGACTTGGTTTTGCAGTCAGTAGGGATGTCTTGCCTTGTGATAAGATTTTCTTGGCTAGTTGTATGATTTTGTATGTGCATGAATGAAAGCATTTATAACATGGGTGAGTGGGTGTGGGTCCAACCTGTCAATGACAACCTCAGCTAAGGGTTCCTGCTTCAGGGAGAAGGAAATGGTCACTTAATCTACCAACATGGAACTCATAGAGTTTTCTGGGGAAAAAAATTTTTTAAAGACACTACACCTACATGCTGAAATAATAGATCTTTTTTTTCCCCTAGTTTTTCCCTAGCTAAGATTATAGGGATTCTCTCAAATTGTAAAAGGTTACTTAGCCCAAGCCCCTCTTTTGAACATGGTCCAGCCTCTATGACAACCAGGGGTGGTATGGTAGGCGCAGGGAGATATCTCAGATCATACACAATTTAAGCTCTTATGATCTGAAGGCTTCCTTTTTCTGACATTTCATCTTCTTTGTCCACCAGAGTGTCATGGAGTGCTAGCTCTTAAAATAAATGTGTCTGATGATGACTTTCACTGTCCTACAGGACTCTGCTCTGAACTCTTAAGTGTGAAAAATGAATGTAGGTATTGAGACCAAATGAACCCTCTCATTTTTCAATTTGCCCTTAAAATGAGTATGTATCTTCTTAGTAAGTCATAGTATTTTATAATAGCTAATCAAATTATCTTTGACTGTGTGGATCACAACAAACTGAGGAAAATTCTTCAAGAAATGGGAATACCAGACCACCTTACTTGCCTCCTGAGAAATCTGCATGCAGGTCAAGAAGCAGTATTCAGAACCGGACATGAAACAACAATTTTTCCAAATTGGGAAAGGCTGTATATTGTAACCCTGCTTATTATTTAACTTCTATGCAGAGTACATCCTGCGAAATGCCAGGTTGGATGAAGCACAAGCTGAAATCAAGATTGCCAGGAGAAATATCAATAACCTCAGATATGCAGATAACACCACCCTTACGGCAGAAAGTGAAGAAGAACTAAAGAGCCTCCTGATGAAAGTGAAAGAGGAGAGTGAAAAATTTGGCTTAAAATTCAACATTCAGAAAACTAAGATCGTGGCATCTGGCCCCATCACTTCATGGCAAATAGATGGGGAAACAATGGAAACAGTGACAGAATTTATTTGGGGGGCTCCAAAATCACTGCAGATGGTGATTTCATGGTTGCAGCCATGAAATTAAAGACGCTTGCTCCTTGGAAGAAAAGCTATGACCAACCTAGACAGCATATTAAAAATCAGAGACATTACTTTGCCAACAAAGGTCCATATAGTCAAAGCTATAGTTTTTACAGTAGTTATGTATAGATGTATAGATGTGACAGTTGGACCATAAAGAGAGCTGAGCACTGAAGAATTAATGCTTTTGAACTGTAGTGTTGGAGAAGACTCTTGAGAATCCCTTGAACTGCAAGATCAAACCAGTCAATCCTAAAGGAGATCAGTCCTGGGTGTTCATTGGAAGGACTGATGTTAAAGCTGAAACTCCAATACTTTGGCCACTTGATGCGAAGAACTGACTCATTGGAAAATACCCTGATGCTGGGAAAGATTGAAGGCAGGAGGAGAAGGGAACGACAGAGGAGGAGATGTTTGGATGGCATTACCAACTCAATGAACATGAGTTTGAGCAAGCTCTGGGAGTTGGTGATGGACAGGGAAGCCTGGCGTGCTGCAGTCCATGGGGTTGCAAAGAGTCAGACATGACTGAGCGACTGAACTAAACTGAATCAAATTATAAGACAGTAAAAGGATTAGGACTAATCCTTTAGACATACAGTTATAGAGACAGTCCTCACTTGGCACAATGTCAATATACACAAATTTCAGTTATCACAGTTTAGTTAAATAATACCAATATGCACACAAATTTCAATTACCCATAGTATATTCACTGTGAGTAACTGCATGGAACACAAACCTCACTTCTTTTAGTCCACAAATCACTACATAAATAACAAATGAGCACCATAGTGAGTGGCAAATGCATCACTTCTTTCAAACTACGTCAGTGACTGATCTCAGCGCATGGGTTATTTAGTTCACACACAGACAACAAAGAATATTGCTTTATTGTCTCCATATCTCTGGATATGTAGCACTTTACCAAAGAAGATACTCAAAAGAAGGAATTAGCCAACAAAGGTTGAGGTACAGTAAAGGATCAAACAGTGATAATGCTGAAGATGAAAACTGAATCAAACATAAACAAAGCTATGGAAGAGATAACTGACCATGGATGACACTGCCACCATTCGAGAGACCCTAGAAATGCAGCGAGAGGAATGAGCAAAGCATAAAAGAGGAAAGGATGATCATGTCCCAGAGCAAGTGATGCTGAAAAATAGTTCACATTAAAGTAATCCTCAGAGATATTTTATAACATTGAAAAAAAAAAAAGGATAAAATGTTGGAACCTGATCTGGACTTGGAAAGGAATATGAGAATTTAGAAAGGCATAGAAAAGGTGCTCACTCCATACCCTAAGTTACATTATAAGAAGGCAAGCACTATTCAAACCATTCTTGATGAATTTTTTTTCTTTTGGTAGAAACTGTTCTAATGAATCTTAGCAAAACAATTCAGATGGTGTGTGAGAGCATTATTTCAACTGCTACAATATGCAACCTTCTTTAAAAAATAGTGTTTCAAAGAAGAACACAAACTTTCCATGTATATGGACTATAATATTGCAAAATGAAACCTTTTTTTTCTTATACAAATTACTCCATAATTTTGAAACTTGAAAGCATCAGTGAGTAGTTTGATTTTAATACTCAGAAGCTTTTGAATAGTAGTGAACAAAAATCATGGGGGATTTTTCATTTAATGAAATCAATGAAGTATTCACACCTACATAACTCTTCAGTGTTGAAAGACTTATTGAAAAAGATATAAAACACACCCTCCAAAATATCTCATAAGTAGGAAAGACCACACTGTATGCCTTAAGACATTAGTTAAGAATTTAGAGACAAAGGAAGGGAGAATTCTTAGCAGTAGTATCTTGATAAGCTTTCTTTACAAAAAAAAACACAAAACTTTACATCTCAGTATTTCTAATTAGAGTGTACTAAATATTAGCTTTACTGCTTTTTTCATTTCCCTATTCATTACCATTGACCACAATGGACTTTTTAATGTTTTGACAAAAAAAAATTTTAAAGTCACTGAACAATTGTAATTTTTCCCATTGATTTTTTTTTTTTTTTTTTTTTTTTTTTTTCCCATTGATTTTTAAGATCACAATTTCAGCCTGTATAGTTCTTTTTATGATCCCAGACAACCATGCAAAGAACTGCCTGTGCTAGAAAATGAATTATATTAAGAATCATTTTATATTGATTAGACCATGAGTTTTCACACTGTGCTCAGCAAAATCCTGGGTTTCACTAAAGTGTTTAGGGCTTCCAAACATTTCAAAAGTGTTTGACTTTAATTTCATTTTTTAAATGTAGTTTATTTTTTAATTAATATACTATTTTCTAGAAGCTTTAGATTTATTGGAAAATGGAGACAGTGCTGAAAGTTCCCATTTACTTCCCTTTCCTCTCTCCCCTCAGTTTTCTTTATTATTATTATTATATCAGTATGGCACATTTGTTATCATTAATGAACTTATATTAATACATTATTACTATTAAAGTCCACATTGTATTCAGATTTCCATTGTTCTTAATCTAAAGTTCCTTTTCTTTTTCTGGATCCCACCCAGGACACCACAGTACATTTAGTTGTCATGCATGTCTGCTGAGGCTCCTCTCAGCTGTGACAGGACTTCCCTTGTTTTTGAGGCTGAGGACAACCGGTCAGGTATACTGTAAGATGCCCCTCTATTGGAATTTGTCTATTGTTTTTTACATTAGACTGAGATTATAAGGCTTGGGGAGGAAGATTACACAGATAAAGTGCCATTTTCATCTTACAGTAACTATTTTTTTAAAAATAAATACACAATATCATGCACTCTCTAATGGGCCCTCTACAAAATTTTTTATATACTGGAAGCTACCAAACTATGAACTCTCACAAAAATTACTGTAAAATGTCTCCTCTAATGGCTCTGTTTGGGCTTCCCAGGTGGCTCAGATGGTAAAGTGTCTGCCTGCAATGCAGGAGACATGGGTTTGATCCCCGGGTCGGGAAGATTCCCCTGGAGAAGGAAATGGCAACCCACTCCTGCACTCTTGCCCGGAAAATTCCATGGACGGAAGAAAATCCTGAGACTGCAAGATGGTACATAAAAATAAACTGTCATATTTTACAACCACTCATCTATATGTATGGGCTTCCCTGGTGGCTCAGTGATAAAGAATCCATCTGCCAATGTAGGAGCTGCAGGTTCAGTCCCTGGGTCAGGAAGATACCCTGGAGAAGGAAATGGCAACTCCAGTGTTCTTACCTGGGAAATCCCATCAACAGAAGGAGCCTGGCCGGCTACTGTCCATGGGATCACAAAAGAGCAGGATACAACTCAGTGACTAAACAACAAATATATATGTATAAAGACTTTTCTAATGCTGTTCAAAACAAGTCAGAGATTCAAACAAAGGCCATTTCCTTCTCCATGGAATCTTCCCAACCTAGGGATCGAACCTGCATCTTTTAAGTCTCCTGCACTGGCAAGCAGACTCTTTACCACTAATGCCCTCTGGGATGCCTGGCAAACAAAAGGGCAGGGCTCAAAGGTAAGATTAGATCAGCTACTCAATAAATATTTGTAGAAAGAATGAAAAAAATATGAGCCAACCAATAAACAATGAGTGACTTGTGTTACAAGTCCATTCGAGGACACTGAACAGAGGATTGAAGCAGTCAGAATTGCAGGTTATCAAATGTCTTTGTATGGACTAAATGTTTATGTCCTCCTACAAATTCACATACTGAAACCCTAACCTCAAAGTGATGGTATTCAGAAGTGGGGCCTTTGAGAGGTAATTTAGATTAGATGAGGTCATGAGGGTGGAACCCTCATGAACGGGATTACTCCATAAATACCCTTAAAAGGGTGATAGAGCTCACTTCCCCTCTGTTTTCCACCATCTCAGATTACAACAAAAAGATGGCCATCTATGAACCAGGAAGCAGGTCCTCACTGGACACTGAAGCTACTGACTGGCACCTTGATCTTGGACTTCAGTTTCTAGGACCATAAGAAATAAATTCTGTTATTTAAAAGCCACCCAGTCTACAGTATTGTTACAGAAGCCCAAACGTACCAAGACAGTCTTCAAGTTGTCACATAATCATAAGCAGCAGTCTGTATTATTCTCCCAAGTAACCGTTATTAACTCTCAAATATATATATATATATATATATATATACATATTTCAGCATATTCATTCCTGTAAATATTCAAATCTATGAACAACCTCCCCAGATGAGCTGAGGAGACGTCACAAACCTAAGACTGCCTCCTTCCTTCTCTACATCCTCTATTTTTACCTTCTCCAATCGCCTCACACGGTAGCCCTTGTAGTCAGATGCACTAATTAACCACTGTAACCCTTTCAGAGAATGTCAGCTGAGATCTGGATATCCAGCACACTCTGATGTGGTATTTGCATTTCATGCTTAATTTGTCTATAACATTACAAATTCCACACTCCTACAGTTCACTGTTAAAATCATAATACTATTTTGGTACTTCTCTTTTGCAATGAAATTAGCATTTCCATGTAAAGTAGAAAAACTGTTGGTCGTCTCCCTAACGTGCCTAGGGGCATCATCCAAGCCTGAAGTTTAAGTTCTCAGCACCTGGGATGAGCCATACACGTGTACAGGCTTCTCAGCGCACGGAAGCTCTGCCGTGGACTCCTGCCTAGGTCTCTTCACGGCAGAGGACGACCTGGCTGACTTCTCCTTTGGTAAAACTGAAGGAACCTGAGATCAGAGACACTATATGGGAGTTTTCTACTGAAATGAATTTTCTCCTTACCCTTGTAGGATTTTCTGCCAGAATGACAGAGCATGTAGGCTGCACTGTTAAAGGAGGTACCAGGAATCCAGTGAGCCTAGGGTCCAGAATAAGGAAGCTTAAGGGTTTTCCAACTAGTGCTCACACCACAGCCTGCACACAGACACTCAAGGGAGTGTCTCAGAAAGGGGCCTAGAAGACGGCAGAGGAGCCTCCAAAGCATTTCCATCAAGTTCGGGGACATTTACTCCTCATATTCATGAAGATTTCCAGGAGCTATGTGACTATGGGTCTTAGTTTATGGAATCTTGCCATCAGAGAACTGACAGTTTAAGCAGAAGAAACAAACTTTTCAGACAGGGTCAGGGACATGGAGAGAAACTTACCAGATGATCTTTTTGACATATTTTTCAATTTCATAACTCTAATTCTAACCTTAAAAATCTACAAATTGTTCATACACTCATTTCAGTGTATGAAGAGTGAAGAATAAATTGGGAAACTGCATCCCAATTTAGATGCATCCAGGCAGAACCCAGACTGAGAAGACGTCGGTGGCAGCTGGAAAAGAGGGCAAGGGGCCAAACTCACAGCCTGTAGAACCCAAAATTAACTTGTTTCCGGTTATCTTGGCAAGACTCTGGCTTGCATTTCAATCCATTGCCCTAAAACCCTAACAGAAAGAAAAATGTTAAGTCTGTATGTTGTGGGGGTAGAGGCAGCCATTTGCCCAGAAATCACCTGAGGTTGAGAAGACAAGTGAGAACCTGGGGCTCTTCTCTACCTCCAGAACCTTCTCTCCGGTCTTCTGGCACCTGTCATGTCCCAGGGATTTAATCCTGACTCAGTCTGCTCACCTTCACCTGTTCTTTTTCAGCATGGCCAATATTCCTCTCCCTTTCCTCCATCCCATCAAAGCAGGCCCTAAGGGAGTCACGTGCCATTATGTAATCTTCTTCCCTACTACTACCATCCCTCTGAACCGTCTGCAGCTCCAAGCCATGCCCAAATGTCAGGAAACTGAGTCTATTTTTCCTATGTTGAAGCAGGCAATTTAGAAGGAATAATATTGTAATGAAATTATGGATACTTTTTCTATCCTTAAAAATTTCAGTATGGTGGCATTAGCATTTATAATAAATGAAATAGTGTTTTCTTTAAATATTTTATAAAATCATAAGCATATTTGTCTTAAAATAAAACATATGAGTGTGTGTGTATTAGGCACTCAGTCATGACCAACTCTCTGTGACCCCATGGACTGTAGCCCACCAGGCTCCTCTGTCCATAGGATTTTCCAGGCAAGAATACCGGAGTCGGTTGCCATTTCCTCTCCAGAGGATCTTCCTGGTTCAAACCTGGGTCTCCCACATTGCAGACAGATTCTTTACTTTCTGAGCCACCAGGAAATTTAAATACTTCTATAAAAATGAATAGCTTATAAATAAATACTTAACCTACTGCTATAACAAAATACTATTTTTATGTAAAAATTCAGGAATGTTTTCCATACATATCCCAAGTACACCCTAATCATGCTTCTGTCCTCCCCATGTCAGCCTTACTCCTATTAGAGCATTTTCTAGTAGAAGTTAGATAATGTGAGTCCTTCCCCTCCTGCCAGAACATAAGCTTAATGCAAGCGGGTACTCCTTTTTCGTTCACCACTGTAGCCCGTGCTCTAAGAACAATGTCTGATAAACAGTAGTCACTCAATGAATATTGCTGAATAAGTGAATGTACACCTGCATGCATTTTTATACAAAGACACGAACACTAAAGCAATCAAGTAGAAGCAATAAGAAGGTATGTGTGGACTTCTCGGGTGGTCCAGTGGTTAAGAATCCTCCTGCCAATGCAGGGGACGTGGGTTCAGTCCCTGGTCCAGGAAGACCCCACATGCTTCGGGTCAACTGCGAGCCACAACTACTAAGCCTGAGAGCCCTAGGACCCGTGCCCTGCAACAAAAAAAGCCACCTCACTGAGAAGCCCTCACACCACAACCAGAGAAGCTACAGCTAGAGAAAAGCCCACATGCGGCAACAAGGATCCAGTGCAGCCAAAAAATAAATTTAAAAAAAATTTTAAAGAATGCATATGTTACATGGGTCTTGTTGCAGTATTAACAATGGATAACACTTATTAAGTACTTATTAGGTACATATGTTAGGCACTATGCTAAGTACTTGATACGTAAAAATGTGATATAGACACTATTACTAATTTTAATTTTTAAAAACCTGGAGGAAGCCATTTTTGAGAAGTTAGTATTGTTATTATATACCTACATATAATATCTTCTTTTAATTTAGCAAAGTACTAAGCAACCTTCACGAGTTATTCTTCATAATAAGATTACAGAATAATTTTAACAGTGTTCACATTTGCACTCTCAAAGTCACACGGGAAGTTAAAAGAGCTGCAATAAGGATTGTGATTCCTTAATTCTAGTATGTGGCCAAAGCAGCTCAAATTTCTTCCCAGAAAACAAATACAAACATCTGTGGTACTCTTGCCCCTGTCACAAGGTTCTGGTGTGGGAAAGTTAATCAGCAATTACAAAATTCTTTGTAAATACAAAGTGCCATAGAAATGCAAAACATCTACAACAACAGTAATTAGTTCTAATCATCATCTCTTCTCTGCATGCAGCTGTCTCTCAAAATTCACTTTGGGAGTTTAATCACCCCATCTCAACAAATAAAGTAACCGCCCTTTTTCTCAGACCCTAATAAGAAGCTGTCCCTCATTCCTCCCCCCAGCCACACCCAAGCCAACCTCCATTCCCTACAGACGTCCTTCTCCCACATGAGAAAACACTGAATGCTGACATTAATAAGAACAAGTTCAAATTAAGCCTTGAGCCTTTTTCAGTTCAGTTTAGTTGCTCAGTCGTATCTGACTCTTTGCAACCCCATGGACTGCAGCACGCCAGGCTTCCCTGTCCTTCACCAACTCCCAGAGCTTGCTCAAACTCATGTCCATCGAGTTGGTAAAGTCATCCAACCATCTCATCCTCTGTCATCCCCTTCTCCTCCTCCCTTCAATCTTTCCCAGCATCAAGGTCTTTTCTAATGAGTAGACTCTTCGCATCAAGCGGCCAAAGTATTGGAGTTTCAGCTTCAACATCAGTCCTTTCAATGAATGTTCAGAAATGATTTCCTTTAGGATTGACTGGTTTGATCTTCTTGCAGTCCAAGGGACTCTCGAGAGTCTTCTCCAACACCACAGTTCAAAAGCATCAATTCATCAGTGCTCAGCTTTCTTTATGGTCCAACTCTCACATCCATACATGACTACTGGAAAAACCATAGCTTTGACTAGACAGACCCTTATCGGCAGAGTCTTTTAAAACCCTTGAATTTTAAACAAAATTGGGCAGAAGATCCTGGAGAAATATACACATTTCAAAATGTAACTCCTCCTCTCCCCTACACAGGTAGGTACCTTTCCCTCCATCTAAGCTCCAGTAATGCTCAGGTAACTATGCTAAAAACAAAAATCATGGCATCCGTTCTATTACTTCAAGGCAAATAGATGGGGAAACAATGGAAACAGTAAAGACTTTAACAGACTTGGGCTCTAAAATCACTGCAGAGGGTGACTGAAGCCATGCTTGCTCCTTGGAAAAAAAGCTATGACCAACCTAGACAGCATATTAAAAAGCAGAGACATTACTTTGCCAACAAAGGTCCATATAGTCAAAACTATGGTTTCTCCAGTGGTCATGTATGGATGTGAGAGTTGCATCATAAAGAAGGCTGAACACCAAAGAATTGATGCTTTTGAGCTGTAGTGTTCGAGAAGACTCTTGAGAGTCCCTTGGACTACAAGGGGATCCAACCAGTCAATCCTAAATGAAATCAATCCTGAATATTCTTTAGAAGGACTGATGCTGAAGCTGCAACTCCAATACTTTGGCCACCTAATTAGAAGAGTCTACTCATTAGAAAAGACCTTGATGCTGGGAAAGACAGAAGGCAGGAGGAGAAGGGGATGACAGAGGACAAGACGGTTGGATGGTATCACTAATTCAACGGACATGGGTGTGAGCAAGCTCTGGACAGTGAAGGACAGAGAAGCCTAGTGTGCTGCAGTCCATGGGGTTGTAAACAATCGGACATGACTGAGTGACTGAACAACTATGCTAAAATACCAGGTTGACAAATATTGTTTATTTCGCACTGTAAGGCTCATAATATGCACTGAATACATATAACAATCATGACAATCATCAATTCAACATTCTTGTTTGTACTGTCTATGGCTTCTTGAATAGTGGCAAGAGATCATATGGCCCACAAAACCAAAAATATTTACTATCTGGTCCTTTATAGAAGGAGTTTGCCAACCCTTAATAGGGTATGAATATAGGAAGAGAAAAGGGACTTCCCTGATGGCTCAGACAGTAAAGCATCTGCCTGCAATGTAGGAAGACCCGGGTTTGTTCCCTGGGTCGGGAAGATCCCCTGGAGAAGGAAATGGCAACCCACTCCAGTACTCTTGCCTGGAAAATCCCATGGACAGAGGAGCCTGGTAGACTACAATCCATGGGACTGCAAAGAGTCGGACGTGACTGATCGACTTTACTTTCACTTTCATAGGTAGATAAAAGGTCTGAGGCGAGAATCCTAGGGCACTCCAATATGATCAGGAATATGAGAAGGAAAGCTTCATGAATAGAGGCAGGAAACCAAGGGAGTGTGGTATCTCCAAAGTCAAGTGAACATCCATTTGAAGGTCCAAGGAAGTAATCGACTATGTTAATATTGCCTAGTGGACAAACAAGATGGGGACTGAGAATTAAATGCTGGATTTCATAACCTGGAGGCCACTGAGGACCACAAGAGCATTCTCAGTGGAATGGTAGGGATGAAGGTCTAACTGATGTGTGGATGCAGTAAAACATGGAGAAAGAAGCCATGGAGACAGATAATAGTTATGCTTGAAAGGAGAACAGAGAAAAGAGTCATAAACTGAAAGTGGTCATAGAACAGAGTACATTTGTTCTGTGGTTTGTTTTTTGTTAAGATGGTATTAATATATCACAGCATGCTTGTGTGCAGATGAGAATATGGGAATGATCCATTAGAGATGAAAATGATGATGAAGATGAAGATGGGTGAGGAGAAGGGGTTGTATTATGATATGCTGTGGAAACTTCATCCCTACTGGAAAAAGACAAAGTCTCAGAAGTCAGATGAAATGATTCCCTGTGTTAAACATCTAGGGTGGGCGTGTGTGCGTGCGTGCTAAGTTGCTTCAGTCATGTTTGACTCTGCAACCCTATGGACTGTAGCCTGCCCAGCTTTCCTGTTCATGGGATTCTCCAGGCAAAAATATTGGAGTGAGTTGACAAGCTCTCGTCCAGAGGATCTTCCTGACCCAGGGATCGAACACACGTCTCTTATATCTCCTGCATTGGCAGGCAGATTCTTTTACCACTAGCACCAGCTGGGAAGCCCCTAGGACAAGCTCAGGTCCTCGACAAAGAAAGGGAACAATTTATCTGAAACAGAACAATTAAAGTGGGCCCCAGGGCAGACAGCTATCTGGTCTCACTCCTGTAAAAAGCAGCGGTTTGGGAGGCCCGTAAAGGCCAGGAAAGGAAGGTCTTGGGTGACCTGTCAATAGATGGAAGGCATCCTGCAGGCTCTGAAAACAAAGCTGACTTGCAAGCCATATCGCCTGCTACTGCCAGACGGCACTCCCTAGGCTGGTTTTCCTTTTATTATCCTTTACTAATGTCTCATTCAGATACTTCAGCTTTCAACAGGGATTCTCCATACAGCTGTAAGCGCATGTGAGAATCAGCGTGGTAAAAGAGCATGGTCTCCTTGAAGCCAGGGCAGTGAGGGAAACTGTGACCAGGAATGGGTGAATGAATTCCACAGGTGGTGCCCGACCACAAAGTCCACACACCCTTGATTTTCATTCCTTAAAAATTCTGTCGTATTTAATTAAGAAGAGGAAACCCTGGACTTCCCTGGTGGTCCAATGGTTAAGAATCCCCCTTTCAGGGAAGCAGATCTGGGTTAGATCCCTGGTCACAAAACTAAGATCTCACACGCCTTGGGGCAACTAAGCCCAGACATAACAACTACAAAGTTCACGGTATGCAACTAAATATCCTGCATGCTGCAACTAAAGCCCCACAGAGCCAAAAATAAATTAATTAATTTTTTTAAAAAGAGAAGAGGAAACCTTAAAAATTCATAGATTTTGGGTAAAAAGGAGGACAGGTACTAGTAAGATCACGGTTTAAAGTCATACGGCTTTTCTTATAAAATAAAACTCTGAACTTCCAGTTTCACACTCCAGAAAGACTCTCCAGGAGAGGAGGGGAAGTTCACCAACACTGTCCCCTGAGTTTCTCCTTTGCAGGGGGGCTCCTTAACCTCAAGAACTATAGCTGATCACAAGCGTACAATGTTCTTTCACATTCTGTTACAAGTGTACCCAAAAGTCCTCCTGCCTTTGCAGGGTAGGGACAGACTAGAATATTCAAAAGCCTTTCCAGGAGGCTGGGAAAGAATGAAGGCAACAGAAACTGCAGAAGCAGGAAAAAAGGAAATACGAAATCCAGGCACATGGGCTATGAAGCCAGATGATCTTGGATTTAAATTATGGCTCTTATTGACAGTATAACCTTGAGTAAGTCACTCAACCTCACTGAAGCACAATTTCTTCATCTATAAAGTCAGTAAATTTCTACCTACCTGTGTTAGTTCAGAAGCAAGAAGCAGACACCAAGATCAGACTAGACTTGCAAGTAACTGGAGGAAGTGCCTGAGGAAGAAAGCTGGAGAAGGCTGAGATGTGCCAGATAGTGACACACATCTGACCCAAAAGAAGGAGCGAGGGAAGAAGGAAAACAGTACTGGAGGGGCCTCAGAATGCCACACTTTCTGAGAGTTTCTGCAAAGCTCATGTAGGATTCTCAGGCCAAAATCTTCTGTCAGAGGTGCCCTCTGCCTCACAGGAACGGGCCTGCTGCGCACCACCACTGGCTAGAAACAGCCCACAGGAAACGGGGCCTTGGCGCAAACTGTGGTGCTGTTGTAGAACACAGCGGCTGAGGACGTGGACTATGCTGCCCACAGTCTGAGACACGTCCCTATGGTCACGCACATCTCCCTCTCCACAAGGGCCTGGGGAGCAGCCCCTCCACGGTTCCATGGGAGGAAGGGCCTGCTGAGTGAAACAGACTGTACTCATCACCACCACTGATCTCAGGCCTGCAACTGGTACTCACACCCTGCCTCCTCCTTTCTAAATTCCCCTCACTGTCATCTGTCACCTTGGCTGGTATTGGGGACTCACCTGGTAGGGTGACCTTGAGACAGGCTGGGACCTGGCACCCTTAGCTGCAGTGCCAACAGTGCTTGTAACTGGACACACGTCTCCTCCAGCAACAAAATACAAAGAAACTATATGCGACTAAAAATAACTGCATGCATGCCACAGTTAGGGCAAATTTTGGACAAAGGATACAAAGAAACCAAAAACCCCACCTGCCACTTTTGAAGAGCCTGGAGCAAAAGGAGGAGGGTCAGGAGCAAAACCAGGGTACTGTGCATGCTCCCTACACACAACATCACCTAGAGGGTGGGCAAACCACCTAAGCCACTCCTGGCGGGACCCGTGGACACACCCCTACCCTTACCCCATAGCACCTAGTAAAGCCTAAGGTCTAAGTTTCTTGTCTGGCCTGTGGTCCATTTCTGTTGATTAAGGAGGCCGAGAACCTGATTGGTAACATATTCGTCAACCTGAGTCTTCATTCCTGAAGGGCCTGGTCATCATGCTGTGAGTAACCACACCCTTCTCAGACTAGATCTGCTGCATGTGTCCAATCAAAAGGGCAAGGAAATGCCCCACTGTATCACAGAAATCCCACACGTATTCCCTCCCTGTGACATTGAGTAAAAACTGCCTTACCATCTCCTGCTGATCAGAGTCAATTCCTTCTGCCAATACGGTAGCTCTTCTCTCAGGCTGCTCCCTGGACACAGAAGTCCAAAATACGCTGGTAGCAGCCAGTGCTTACAGCTCAGTAGGATCCCTGTTGTGTCCCCTGGCAAGATTACACCTTCTTTAGATATCAGAACCTCCAACTCTACAAAGCTCAGAGGTGCAGAGGCAGGAAGTACAAAACCCCTCTCTGGGTCCTTGGGAGCAATGGTAAGTGGGGTTACTTCTGCTTGCACCCCTTGCTTCCCAGGCCCATGTATTCTTCCCACTGGGGACCTAGCACACATAATGTTCTCTCCACATATAATACATGCTGAAGGATGGTGCCCCATCCTTTCAAAGTGTTGCCACCACCCTGGCACTTTAGCTGCGCCTTTAAAAGGCTGTTCAACGTTTTCTGAGGCCAGCTGCCCCCAGATGGTACAGTATGTGATATGACCAGTGGACCTACGCTCATGGGCTCACTCCACACATCCTTCACTCTGAGGTTCCCATGTTGGGATGCTAAGTTGTGTGAGAATCCCTGCCTGAAGATCAGGCATTTCCTAAGTGATGCTGACTGAGGCACCACAGGTAGTGCCCCCAAAAAAGTCATATATCCCTGTGAGGATGAACCATTGGTCCCACCATTGTGGGAGAGACCCAAAACAGCTGACTTGCCACCAAGTAGGTGGTTGGTCTGCTCAAGGAAAAGTGCCCTATCAAGGGCTCAGCATTGGTCTCTATTGCTGACAGGTTGGATATTCAGAGGCAACAGAAGCCAGAATTCCAAGAGCTTACAGTGTGATTGTCCCACTGGAACTTAACATATGCTCCAAACTGCATCATTTCCTACCACTGACACTTCCAACAACTTAGGATTCTCTAGGTCCTATTGGCAGAGACTTTTCTTTTCTAGGTCTCACTCAAAGCTAGCAGCCCTTCTGTCACTCTATGTGAGTCACAACAATGAACCTATCTGTAGAAAATATTGCTTCCCGAACCCAAGGAGGGTGCTGTGCTTCCATCTTTGTGGTAGGGGATACAAGAGGCAGCAATTTGTTTTATATTTTGGAGAGCTATCCCAATATACTCCAGATCACTGGACTTCTAAAAACGTCACTGAAATGGCAGGTTCCTGAATCCCAGTAGGGTTTTACTCCCACCATCTAGAGCACACCAGTATGTCATCAATAAAATGGATTAGTGTGATGATTTGTGGAATGCCCAGTCACTCTAGATCTCAGCTATATTATGACTGGACAGGAAAGCTGACATAGCCCTGAGATCAAAATGTAAATGAGTATTGTTGGCCATCCCTTCTTTTCTGATTTGAAGTGAAAAGAATGTTTTTGTCAGATTAATGGCCATATACCATATACTTGAAGCCTTATTGATCTGCTCTAGCAATTAGGCCATATCTGGCACAGTAACTGTGATGAAGGCTACTGCTTGTTTAAGCCAGAAATGGTCTTCAGTCATTCTCCAGGGATGTGGTATTGTTTCCAATTTACTATCTTGGCTCAGAGAGAAAGGAAGGTGAAAGAACAATTTCAAAGGTTTCTACTTGACCATCTTTACTATATCTTTAACCCAATGTGAGGGTTACTCTAACCTGTCTCTTGAGAAACCTATGTATGCAGGTCAGGAAGCAACAGTTACAAATGGACATAGAACAACAGACTGGTTCCAAATCAGAAAAGGAGTATGTCAAGGCTGTATACTGTCACTGTGCTTACTTAACTCATATGCAGAGTACATCATGAGAAACACTGGGCTGGAAGAAGCACAAGCTGGAGTCAAGATTGCCAGGAGAAATATCAATAACTTCAGATATGGAGATGACACCACCATTATGGAAGAAAGTGAAGAAGAACTAAAGAGCCTCTTGATGAAAGTGAAAGACGAGAGTGAAAAAGTTGTCTCAAAGCTCAACACTCAGAAAACTAAGATCATGACATCTGGTCCCATCACTTCATGGCAAATAGATGGGGAAACAGTGGAAACAGTGGCTGACTTTATTTTGGGGGGCTCTACAATCACTGCAGATGGTGATTGCAGCCATGAAATGAAAAGATGCTTACTCCTTGGAAGGAAAGTTATGACAAATCTAGACATCATATTAAAAAGCAGAGACATTACTTTTTCCACAAAGGTCCATCTAGTCAAATCTATGGCTTTTCCAGTAGTCATGTATGGATGTGAGAGCTGGACTATAAAGAAAGCTGAGGGCCAAATAATTGATGGTTTTGAACTGTGGTGTTGGAGAAGACTCTTGAAAGTCCCTTGGACTGCAAGGAGATCCAACCAGTCCATCCTAACGGAGATCAGTCCTGGGTGTTCATTGGAAGGACTGATGTTGAAGCTGAAACTCTAATACTTTGACCACCTGAAGCAAAGAGCTGACTCATCTGAAAAGACCCTGATGCTGGGAAAGACTGAGGGCAGGAGAAGGGGACAACAGAGGATGAGATGGTTGGATGGCATCACCGACTCAATGGACGTGGGTTTGGGTAAACTCCAGGAGTTGGTGATGGACAGGGAGGCCTGGCGTCCTGCGGTTCATGGGGTCACAAAGAGTCGGACACAACTGAGCGACTGAACTGAACTGAACTATTAGAACTATGCTCATGCTTTGGGTCTCCAGGTATCAAAGTCAACTCAGACTGTGGGCCTAAAAATGTTTGATTATTTTCCCCTTCCCAATATACAATCACCCAAGTAAGCTTCCATGGGTGCCTTTGGGAAAAGAACTAGGGGAATCGTCATAGGATATACTTGCCATGCTGTGCTGCCTGTTTTTCTCCTAGAAACACCATGCTCTACTGCTACTGCCACAACTCCATGCAGCTCCAGTCCCTTGCCTGTTCCCTTAGACCTTGAAGGTCATTACAGTTATTGTGGCCTCTATTACCTTAAACAAGCTTCCCAGGTGGCACTAGTGGTACAGAACCTTCCTGCCAATGCAGGAGATGCAGGAGATGCTGATTCCATCCCTGAGTCAGGAAGATCCCCTAGAGAAGGGCATGGCAACCCACTCCAGTATTCTTGCCTGGAGAATTCCATGGTCAGAGGAGCCTGGTGAACTACAGTCCCATAGGGCCACACAGTTGGACATGATTTAGCACACACATACTATTACCTTAAAGCTCCTCATCCCCATGGATATTTATGAGCTCAGCTCTGTGACCACCTCTCCTACAACTAGCCCTGATCTGTAGAGAAGAGTGACCACTATGATTCTGGTGTTACTCCCACCGGTGCTTTCCTGATGGTCTTCGTGAATGGGTTGTCTCCTGAACTCTCTCATGGAATATAATCAGTGGGTATGTTTGGTGGCCTCACATAATACAGCCATTACTGCTTGGCCACTTTCCTTAGCCTTCCACTATCTGCCAAGAGGGCTCAAGCGTTTCTACTTTACTCAACATCTCTATCACTTTGTTAAAGACTCTAAGAACTACCCCAGGCCCTTAATGTTCTTGCCAAGGTGTTAAATCCTATTATCCCAAAACTGTCCAGAAGTCTATAAATTCTCACTTACCTAGTCTTATATTCCAGGTCCCCTGACAAAGCACCATCAAAATACAATCCCATGTATATCACCTTGCTTCTGCCAGTACACGCTAGCTAATTCTTGCAATTCCTCCTCTTTTCTCCCTTATCAGCGAGTTGGGCTGATATTTGACTCTTAAGTTACTGGCCTGGCAGCCTGGAGAGAAGGTGGGGATTCATATGGGTGTACTTTCTGCCTTATGGGAGGAGGTATTCTACAACTTATAATGTCTGTCAATGCAGAAGTGCTAGTGCTAGCTCTGGTACAGAGCAGTTCACTTCTGCAGATTCTTATGGTTGAGAGGGGTCTTCAGAGCCATATCCTTGGAAGCATCCATCCAGATGGCCCTACCTCACAAGTCAGAGTCCCAGGTTTTCTCAGCCAGGATCCTGAACTTAGCATAACAGACCTGCCTTTACTGTTTTTAAATGTCTCTGGAGCTCTGCCATCCTAATCAGATTATCTGTTTCATATTCAGTTACATCCTCTCTTCCACTGCAATAATAAGGGTTCTCATACTTAGACTTTATTTGTTAATAGCCTTCTGATTCTCATTATCTCTCTGCCAAGTGAGCATCAGTTGAATTTAGCAGTAGCCAGTCAATTCCACTGTCTTCATATACATTGTCCCCCTCATAACTTCTGCAGTTGGATCATCACATGAGCAAAGTCAATCCCCTCAATAAGGAATATTTCCCAAGCCACCTCCAGTGAACTCTTTAGCTACTGGAAAATCACTGTGTGCTAGGGACTATTCATGCTTCACAAACCACCCAGAAGGGAATAATCTTTGCCCACTGGGAAATGGGTGAACCATGCCCAGAACCCCACCTTACCACCTGTTTTCTTGGACCATGTGTACTGGTTGAATTATCTAAGAAGCAAATATCAAGATGAAAACAAATATACAAGAAATTTATGGTGGGGGCAGGGTGAGCTCCTGAGAAAGAAAATGGGAGAGCTATCAGAACATGATGCAGGTCTGACCCTTGTGTAGGAAAGAGGGAAAGAAGGAAAGTTAGGCAGGAAGAGTCTTAGACTGTGATGCCATTCAAAGAAAATTTTGGCAAGGCCAGTGGGAAATCCTCAAGCCAATGCAGCCTGTCAAAGGAGTCCTAACCTCCCAGGAATGGTCTGCCTTTGCAGCCCTGCTGTGCTCAGTTATAGGCTGAGAACAGTCCATGGGAAGTGTGGCTTTTGTGCAAATACAGTGGTGGGTTCAGAGTGGAGCAGCTAGGGCTGCCAGTTAATTAAAGTCTGCAGTCGGAAATATGAGAGGCACAATCTCATGGCCACCACAACACTTTATAGGATTATTTTGAGAACAAAATAAAATATATAAAGGCCTATTAATATAGCTAGTGTATAACAAATGCTTAACACGTGCATTTTGTTAGTTCTTGTTATAATCATTATTAGTGGTAGCTGGTTCTTGGCCTATATCATTAAGAGGTTTAAGAAGTTGCATTTAGCTACAGAATTAGGGGGACCCTTTTACAGAAAGAGGGCAGGGAAGTCAACTTGGAATTCATTAACACAAGCAGGTGTGAAGTCACAAAAATCTGAGCTAGGGAGATGGCATTTGTAATGGATAGGAAGAGAAACATGAGAAATATTTAGAAGGACAAATCATCAGAAATTAGTAATTAATTTGCTCTAATGAATGAGAGGGAAATTAAAAAAAGAGAAATCAACAGCTCCAGGGTCCTAAGGAAAGAGATGGTTCAGTTGACAGGGTGGAGTGGACATTTGTTTTTGTTTTTGATCTGCCTGACATTCCTTTCCCCCCCTTCTCCAGAGAACTTCCCTTCCTCCACTCCATGAGTTCTCAAGGAACTGCCAGTTATAGTATTCTACTTCCTGGCCATAGGGTAGGCATGAGACCCAGACCTAGCCAATTGTAGAGTTTTATACTTCTGGCCACAGTGGTTGTCACAGGATACATACATATGACACAGGCATTTCAATCAGTTAACTCTGAAGCAGGGCAAAGGCTAACAGAATTTTGCCAAGAGAACTCACTGGTCATAACAAACACCCTCTTCCAATAACACAAGAAACAACTCTACACATGGAATCACCAGACGGTCAATACCAAAATCAGATCGATTATATTCGTTGTAGCCAAAGATGGAGAAGCTCTATACAGTCAGCAAAAACAAGACTGGGAGCTGACTGTGGCTCAGATCATGAACTCCTTATTGCAAAATTCAGACTTAAACTGAAGAAAGTAGGGAAAACCACTAGACATTCAGGTATGACCTATATCAAACCCCTTAAGACAGCAATGGTCTTCAGTTATTCTCCAGGAATGTGATATTATTTCTAATTTACCATCTTGGCTCAGAGAGGAAGGAAGATGAAACAACAATTTCAAAGGTTTCTACTTGACCATCTTTACTTTATCTTTAATATAGTAATATACTTCCACTTTATAAAGTTGAAGTAACGAATAGATTCGAGGGATTAGATCTGATAGATAGAGTTCCTAAAGAACTATGGACAGAGTTCATAACAGTCATAACATTGTACAGGAGGCGATAATCAAAACCATCTCAAAGAAGAAGAAATGCAAAAAGGCTAAATGGTTGACTGAGGAGGCCTTACAAATAGCTGAGAAACGGAGAGAAGTGAACAGCAAACGAGAAAATGAAAGATATATCCATCTGAATGTTGAGTTCCAAAGAATAGCAGAGAGAGATAAGAAAGCCTTCCTAAGTGATCAATGCAAAGAGACAGAGGAAAACAATAGAATGGGAAGGATCAGAGATCTCTTCAAGAAAATCAGAGATACCAAGGGAACATTTCATGCAAAGATGGGCACAATAAAGGACAGAAACAGTAGGGACCTAACAGAAGCAAAAGATATTAAGAAGAGATGGCAAGAATACACAGAAGAACTATACAAAAAAGATCTTCATGACCCAGATAACCACGACAGGGTGATCACTCACCTAGAGCCAGACATCCTGGAGTTCAAGTTAAGTGGGCCTTAGGAAGCATCACTAAGAACAAAGATAGTAGAGGTGATGGAATTCCAGCTAAACTATTACAAATCCTAAAAGATGATGCTGTGAAAGTGCTTCACTCAATATGCCAGCAAATTTGGAAAACTCAACAATGGCCACAGGACCGGAAAAGCTGTTTTCATTTAATCCCAAAGAAGGGCAATGCCAAAGAATGCTCAGACTACCATACAATTGCACTCACCTCACACGCTAGCAAAGTAATGTTCAAAATTCCCCAAACTAGGCTTCAACAGTACATGAACCAAGAACTTCTAGATGTTCAAGTTGGATTTAGAAAAGCCAGAGGAACCAGAGACCAAATTGCCAACATCTGTTGGATCGTAGAAAAAGCAAGAGAGTTTCAGAAAAAAATCTACTTCTGCTTCATTGACTATGCTAAAGCCTTTGACTATGTGGATCAAACTGAGGAAAATTCTCCAAGAGATGGGAAGGTGGTCTCCAAGACCACCTGACCTGCCTCCTGAGAAAACTGTACGCAGGTCAAGAAGCAACAGTCCAGACATGGAACAGACATGGAACAACGAACTGGTTCCAAATCAGGAAAGAAGTATGTCAAGGCTGTGTATTTTCACCTTACTTATTTAACTTATATACAGAGTACATCATGCAAAATGCCAGGCTGGAATCAAGATTGCTGGGAGAAATATCAATAACCTTAGATATGCAGATGACACCACCCTTATGACAGAAAGCAAAGAGGAACTAAAGAGCCTCTTGATGAAGGTGAAAGAGGACAGTGAAAAAGCTGGCTTGAAACTCAACATTCAAAAAACTAAGATCATGGCATCTGGTCCCATCACTTCATGGCAAATAGATGGGGAAACAATGAAAACAGTGAGAGACTTTATTTTCTTGGGTTCAAAAATCACTGCAGATGGTGACCGCAGCCATGAAATTAAAAGACGCTTGTTCCTTGGAAGAAAAGCTATAACCAACCTAGACAGCATATTAAAAAGCAGAGACATTACTTCGCCAACAAATGTCGATCTAGTCAAAGCTGTGGTTTTCCCAGTAGTCATGTATGGATGTGAGAGTTGGACTATAAAGAAAGCTGAGCGCCAAATAATTGGTGCTTTTGAACTGTGGTGTTAGAGAAGACTCTTGAGAGTCCCTTGGACTGCAAGGAGATCAAACCTGTCAATCCTAAAGGAAATCAGTCCTGAATATTCACTGGAAGGACTGATGCTGAAGTTGAAGCTCCAATACTTTGGCCACCTAATGCAAAGAACTGACTCTTTCTTTAGAAAAGACCCTGATGCTGGGAAAGATTGAAGGCAGGAGGAGAAGGGAGCAACAGAGGATGAGTTGGCTGAATGCCATTACCAACTCGATGGACATGAGTTTGAGCAAGCTCTGGAGTTGGTGATGGACAAGGAAGCCTGGTCTGCTGCAGTCCATAGGGTCAACAAAGAATTGGACACAACTGAGCAACTGATCTGATCTGAACTTACTCTAAATTTTATATACAGATGCTGGGAAAGAGATGTTTTCTTTCTTCTTTCCTCTCAGGGTGCTAAACTGGGATGACATAATCCCCAAAACATAATCCTGAAACCCTTCCCCAAGTTCCCACCATCTTCTTACTGTATTCAGGAAGCCAAGCTACAGCAGGATTGAAAGTAGGAGTGAAATGGGCCACACAGAGAGAAAAAACAGATCTAAGAGATGACATTTTTACAAACCTATACTCAGCTCCACTTCTGACATCCCAATTACATAAACCTTGTTTTCCTTTGCTCAGATTTGTTAGAATTAGATTCCTGTCATTTGTGAGAGTTTAGGTGTATGAGGAGAGAACTCATTTGACAGATTTGAGGTAATGGGAGGAAGATTAAAGGAGTGAGTACAGACTTAGAGAACGAACTTATGTCTGATGGGGGAAAGGATGAGGGGAAGGGATAGTTAGGTAGCTTGGGATGGACATGTACATACTGCTATATTTGAAGTGGATAACCAACAAGGACTTACTGTATTGCACATGGAACTCTGTTCAATGTTATGTGGCAGCCTGGATAGGAGGGGAGTTTGAGGAAGAATGGATACATGTATATGTACGGCTAAGTCCCTTCACTGTTCACCTATAACTATCACAACACTGTTCATTGGCTAAACCCCAATACAAAAAAAAAAAAAAGTATTAAAAAAAATACTAAAATAAAAGGAATGAGTCAATGGCAGAACAAAAAAAGACTATTTCCAAGGAATTCCCTTGGGGTCTAGTGGTTAGGATTCTGTTTCCATTGCAAGGATCACAAGTTCGATCCCTGATCACAGGATTAAGATCCTGTAAGCTGTGTGAGGCAGCAAAAAATAAATAAATAAATAGACTATATTCCAAATTAAAGATAACCACATATAGTGCATAAAAGTATATGCCATCTCTACTATGACCATGTGGTTATAGGTTTAAGATAATATTTTATAAAGGGTAAAGCAATATTTGTAAAATTTGAATTACAGAACCAAACAATTTTACAATCTTGGGCAATATAATAACTGACATTTATTAAGTCCATACTTTATGCCAAGACCTTTATATGCATTATTTTATTTAACTATCATTTCACATGTGAGAAGAAGACTAAGACTCAGAGATGTTAAAAGACCACCCCAAAGGCATAATCTACCAAATGCAGGTTTGGGATCCAAGTACAGATCTCTCTGACTCCAGAACACATGCTCTTTTCCAACATAATATATGGCCTCTCTGGTGATCAGTGTGTGTCTACTACATGAGGCTAAAATGCTTTAAAATTCACAAATATCATTTTACTAACATTCATAATTTCTCTACTCACTGGAATTCTTAAAAACTGATAAATAAATATGAATGACTGTTTTTTCAGCTAATAAAATTTATGACTATATTTAGTACCTTTGAGGACTAGAATATGGAGCTTCCACTCCTGCTTAAGTCTAACATTGACTTTACACAGGCAGTGCAAACCATTTTGATATAAATGGTAAATCTTACGGAGAGACACCAGGAACACAAAAGTCTGTAGTTATCTTCTGGAGAATTTATCCCCTGTTTTTCACCAGAATTTCCACCCATAAGCCTAGAAAATAGATAGTCCCTCTTTCTCTGCCCTTTCCAATCATTTCGTCCAAGGTATCTAAAGGAAATTTATGTAAAACAAATGAAGGTACTCAATAGGTAAAGTATGATAAATAAAAGGTTCTTCATTTTCTTCTGTCTTCAAGACACTTAGTATAAATCTTCATTGTCATTTATAGTCTCAACAAGAGACATTTTCCATATGAGAATTCACTGGGCATATGGAAAACCTTGGCTGAGCATGATATGCTCACCAATTTCCTCTAATGTGGATATTTATCATGCTTCTAGGTATTGGCAGTAAACAGCTCAGAATTCCCCATTACCTCCTAGAACCAGTCCAGTCTGGTTCCTTCCACCAATGTCTCCACTGAAACCAGTCTTGCTAAAACCCCAGCAACTCCCACGTTGCCTAATCCAATGAGTACTTTTTAGTGATTATCACTCTGGAACTCAGCAACAATTCCTGAGTTGGTCACAGCTTGCTCTCTTCTCCTGCCTTCCTCTGTCTTTTTCTGGTTTCATTCTCTGCCAATTCTTTCTTCTGTCTAGTCACTCCTTCAGCCTCTTTCTAAGACTTTCTTCTTTTTCTTAATTTGTCCCTGTTCTCCTTCTGTGTTCTCTCTATTCACTCTCCCTGGATGGTCTCAACTATAGTCATGGCTTCAGCAACTACCCCGATGACTCCCAAATCTACATCTCCAGTCCTTGCCTCTCTTGTGAACTCCCAACCCATATATCTTTCATCTCTCTCTGGATGTCTCACAAGTATCTCAAACCTAACAAAGCATAACTGAACTCCTCTTCTCAGTAGAACCTGGACCTTCACCTTCTGTCTCTATCCCCGTCAGTGTCTCCATGGTCCACAGTCGGCTCACCCTGGCCTGAAGAGCCATTCCAGAGTCTTTCCTCTCCTTCTGCCATCTCACCCATATTCCTTCACTTGTCTAGCTTCTACTCATTCTTCTTGTTTCAGCTTAGACATCAATTCTATCAGGAACCTTTCACCAACCCCACAAGTTTGTGTAAGATATTCCTTCTATGTGCTCCTATAATACCTTAACTTCCTCTTATAACAGTTAATACAGGTTTGTAACTGCCAGGTTACTTGTCTGTGTCTTTCAGACTTTAAGCAGGAAACATATGTAAACAGCTCACTGTTATTTAATATGTCCTCAGTGTCTAACACAATCCCTGGCACATAGTAGGTGTTCATGATATATTTGTCAAACGAGTGAACATATGAATCACTGAATCTTAAGCTGGATCCAAGAGTTCAAGAATGTTCACAGTTCAATATGTACTGTGCTTATCATGTGCCATTTTATTTCCTAAATTATATATTGAATATGTTCCCTTAAATTACTTATAATCCCATTGTCTTGGCTCAGATTCCAATCATTTCTTGGCTGGGCTACTGCAGCAGTTTCCTAACTCAAACCTCAGCCTCCTCTGCTACATTCTCCACACAGCTTCCAGAATGATGTTTCTAAAATCAAATTAGATGATAATACTTTCAAGCTTAAGGACTTCAGTGGGTTCACTGTAGCCTGCAGGACAGTCCCAATATTAGGCACAATATAACAGAAGCCTCAAGCTTTGGCTCGTGCCTACCTATTCTCCAGCCACATCACTCACCACTCCCCAATCGGCACCTACACCTCACACCCACTATCCCCAACTGTCTACCCCAACTCACTCTTAGTCTTTCAACAAAATGTCTACGGACCACTTAATATGTGCCAAGCAATGATCCAGGTAGTAGAGATTATGTGACAGATAAAAAGACAAAAATCCCTGGTCTCCTGGTACACAAATTCTCTTTCTACTCAAATGCCACCTTAAGCGAGATGCCTTTCTTTAGTGCTTCCACAGAACTATATCAATATCCTTATGGTGCTGGAGAAGACTCTTGACAGTCCCTTGGACTTCAAGGAGATCAAACCAATCAATCCTAAAGAAAATCAATCCTGAATATTAATTCAGGAAGGACTGTTACTGAAGCTGAAGCTCCAATACTTTGGCCATCTGATGTGAAGATCTGACTCATTGGAAAAGACCCTGATGCTGGGTAAGACTGAAGGCAGCAGGAGAAGGGGGCAGCAGAAGATAAGATGGTGAGATAACATCACCAACTCAATGGATGTAAATTTGAGCAAACGCTGAGAGATAGTGGAGGACAGAGGAGCCTGGGGTGCTATAGTCCATGGGGTCACAAAGAGTCAGACACAACTTAGCAACTGAAAAACAACAACAAATGATACATTAGCACAACATGCTGTAATTATTGATGCACCTGAATGCACAGGTAGATTAAGATTTTATGAGCCCTGAAGCTTATGCAATTTGGTTCTGTGTGTGAGAGCGCATCTTTAGGGAAAACAATTACTAATCTAATATTGCTGTATCCTTTCCAGGGCCTTTCATTTCTATACCTCCCACTCTATAGTCACACTCCATGCCAGCTCAGAGAGTCCTTTCTCCCAAGTCTATTATCTTTGTTTACTGCTTGCTCATGAAGGCCAGTACAGAACAAGAATCTTGCCTAGGAGCTCTATCTACCTGTCTTCTCTTAGGAATGACAATGCCCAGGAGCTTGCTCTTGAGCTAGTGGATCACTAATTATAACACTTCATTCCAATTCTTACATGCTTTACGGGAAATAGGAATCATCTCCAAGCACCACTCACTGGCTCTCCAGAGGCTTCCAGACACTTCAATTAGTTTTCAGTCTATTCCCATCAGGCACAGGACCTCTTAAAGCAGATTAAGAACCTGTACAAGAGTGTTCCCAACAATCACCAAAGAACTTCAAAACTGTTTACAATAGGGGCTGTCACATGTACAAGGAGCAGACTCAGAGTCCAGACTTAGAAAATTCTTTCTGGCTTCCTCACTCAGTTTATGTAAGACTTCAAGTCTACCTAAATCTGCAAGCTTCTTGGTCAAAAATCATTTTGTCTGCTTCCTCTGGAAGTATATATATATTTATATTTATATTTATTTCCTGAGCTGCCCCAAATCAGAGAATCAAAAGCCTTTAGAGTAATAAGGGACTCAGAGTAAAATATATATATATTAATGCTTACTTATTTTTGGTTGTGCTGGGTCTGCCTTGCTCTGTGCAGACTTTCTCCAGTTGGGGTGAACAGGGGCTGGTCTCTAGTTGCAGCGCAGGGGCGTCTCATTCTGGTGGCATCGCTTGTTGAGGAACATGGGCTCTATAGCACTGGCTCAGTAGTTGTGGCACACAGACTTAGTTACTCCGTGGCGCGTGGAAACTTTCCAGACCAGGGATCGAATCTGTGTGCCCTGAATTGGCGGGCAGATTCTCAACCACTGCACCACCAGGGAAGCCCTCAAAATATGTATTTTAGTATATATATATTATGTGCAAGCTCTTGTGAGGAATACAAAGAATAACATATGATACCAGTTCTCAAAGAACATATAAAAAAGTATTTCCGTGGCCAGATTTTTCTTATGTGTATTGTTATTTTTTTTCTCTCCTTTCTCCAGCTCTGAACTGGATTTTAAACCAGTTCCACTAATAAGTTACATGCTTCTGGCACAAACTAGAAGTAAATGCAGGAAAAAAAAAAAAAAAAAAAGCATACTTATCAACTAATCTCCTAAATATTCAGACATACTCAAAGAGAGAAAACTGCCTTTTTAATATCTTAGAAACAGGCCACTTATCCTAGAAATTAGCTAAATTTCATTTGCTGGAAACTAAGCAACTGAGCTCTAAGGAATGACCAAGGGTTTCTGTGGGCTTCCATGCCCTTAGCAGATCTGCACGACTGATGAGTCCAACACTGCAAATAATTCAGTTTTGAGGCAAATAAAGAATTTCAGGGCATAAAAAATATCTACCAAATATTTATGTTTGTGCCTTTGAGTACCCAATTATTTCAAACATTGAGAATAAAACATGGTCTGTGTCCTTAAGAAACTCATGGTCTAGTAAGAGAGGCAGAAATCCAGCAAACAATGAGATTACAAAATAGCAGAAATGATGATAGGAATAAGCACAGGGTACATACTGATGTGAAGGAAATAATATCTGGCCTAACTTTTAAAAGAAGGTTAAGTTTTAGACAGCAAACTGTGAGACAAGACAGGGCAGCATGTATACAGCAGTCAGGCCAACAATCAATCAACAGAAAATAACTTTGGCTGATTTAATTAGAAGAGGAGCCTGTTGAAAAAATACTGTGTAGTTCAGTAAATCTCTGGAAAGACTGATGATCCTAGATTTAAAAACAGATAGAGGTGGAGAAGGAAATGGCAGCCCACTCTAGTATTCTTGCTGGGAAATCCCATGGAGAGAGGAGCCTGGCAGGGGGGTACGTAAAAGAGTCACACATGACTTAGTGATTAAACAACAACAAAAACAATAGGGTTTAGCAGAATAAAGCTTTAATAACAACAACAAAAAGAGGGCTTCCCTGGTGACTCAGTGGTGACGAACCCACCTGCCAAATGCAGGAGACACAGGTTCCCTGCCTGATCCAGGAAGATCCCACATGCCATGGAGCAACTAAGCCCGTATGCCACAACTTCTGAGCCTGTGCTCTAGAGCCCAGGATCCACAACTACCAAGCCCATGTGCTGCAACTACTGAAACCTGCAAGACCTAGAGTCTGTGCTCCGCGATAAGAGAAGCCTGTGCACTGCAACTGGAGAGTAGCCCCCGCTCGCCACAACTAGAGAAAAGCGTGAGCAGCAAGGAAGAACCAGCACAGCCAAAAATAAATAATTTTTTTTTATTAAAAAAAAATTCCAGCATTAACCCATTAAATAAGAAAACAGATGAAAACAAAAGGATACTTCACAGAGTAAACACAGCCAAAATCACACCATAACGAGTCCAATGGAGAGGCTGGTGCTGCTGTCATTGAACCCTGGATGCTTCAGCTAAAATTGCCAGTGCTGCTGTACTGAACACTATACACTGGAAATGGACAGTGGAGGCTAGTACTTCATACTGGATGTCCAGCTAAGCATTGGGTGCCCTATTGGCAAAGTTCAAGACTCATAAAACTAGTGATTCCTAAACCATAGGAAGGAGGTTTCAATGCTGATTATTAAAAAAGAGTCACTATAGGACTTCCCTATAGTGGATAAGAATCCTACTGTCAATGAAGGGGACATGGGTTTGACCTCTGGTCCAGGAAGATTCCACGGGCCTTGGAGCAACTAAACCCCTGCACCACAACTACTGATCCCTTGCTCTAGTGCCTGTGCTCCACAACAAGCGAAGCCACCAAAATGAGAAGCCCATTCACTGCAACCAAGAATTGCCCCAGCTCATCACAATTCGAGAAAGCCCATGCAAAGCAACACAGACCCAGTGCAGTCAAAAATAAAATAAATAAATAAATAAATAAAAATTTTTAAAAAGAGTCACTACAGCAGCATTCTTGGAGATGAGAAGGCAAGAGAAAATGCACAGGTAAATGCTTGTACTGGAAAAGAATGATCCTAAATCAAAACCCTAAGTTTTAAACTCAAGAAAACAGGAAACAATGAGCAAACTGAATCCAAGGCTAGCACAAGAAAGGAAACAAGGAACATAATAGAAATCAATAAAATAGAAAACAATGAAGCAAATCAATAAAATCAAAAGAACAAAACTGACAAACTGTCAACTAGACTCACCAAAAAGAGATAAGAACAAACTTCTAAACTAGAAATAAAAGAGACATCACCAGCAACCTTAGAGAAATTAAAAGAATTATAAAGGAATGTTATAAACAACTTTATGACAATAACTTGGACAATTTATACAAAACAGACAAATTTCTAGTAAGAAACGTATTGTAAAAAATAACTCAAGAAGAAATGGAAACTCCAAATAGATCCATAACAAGTAAAGATATTGAATAAATAATTTAAAATCTCTCAATAAATAAAAGCCAAGGCCGAGATAAACTTTCAAATGTGAATTCTATCAAAATTTAAAGAATAAATAATATCAATCTTTCCCAAACTCTTCAGAAAATAGGGGATCACATCCCAACTCATTCTGTTAACTCAGCATTACCATGACAGAAATATTGGACAAAGACATCAAAAGAAAAACAAATCATAAGCCAACTTTCCTCATGAATATAAATATAAAAATTCTCAACAAAATAACAGGCAACTGAATTCACAAAATATAAAAAGGATTAAAAAACATGATCAAGTGGGACTTATCTCAGAAATATGAGATTTATTTAATACATAAAGTTAATTAATGTAATACCCATCATTGGGGCTTCCCTGCCAGCTCATATGGTAAAGAATTTGCCTGCAATGCAGAAGACCTGGATTTGATCCCTGAGACTAGAAGAACCCCTGGAGAAGGGAATAACTACCCACTCCAGGGTTCTTGCCTGGAAAATTCCATGGACAGGTAGGCTACAGTCCATGGGATCACAAAGAGTTGAAGAGTTGGACACGACTGAGTGGCTAACACACACACACACACACACACACACACACATCATTAATTGAATAAAGGACAAAAAACTACATGATCTCCTTAACAGACATAGAAAGAACATTTAACAAACTTCAACCCCAACTCATGAAAAAAAATTTCAACAAACTAGGAAGAAATGAGAATTTCCAGCCATGAAATTAAAAGATGCTTGCTCCTTGGAAGAGAAGGCAATGGCAACCCACTCCAGTACTCTTGCTTGGGAAATCCCATGGACGGAGGAGCCTAGTAGGCTGCAGCCCTTGGGGTCGCTAAGAGTCGGACACAACTGAGCGACTTCACTTTCACTTTTCACTTTCATGCACTGGAGAAGGAAATGGCAACCCACTCCAGTGTTCTTGCCTGGAGAATCCCAAGGACGGGAGCCCAGTGGGCTGCCGCTACAGGGTCGCACAGAGTCGGACACGACTGACGTGACTTAGCAGCAGCAGCAGCTCCTTGGAAGGAATGCTATGACAAACCTAGACAGTGTATTAAAAAGCAGAGACATCACTTTGCCAACAAAGGTCCATACAGTCAAAGCTATGGTTTTTTCAGCAGCCATGTACAGATGTGAGAGTTGGACCATAAATAAGGTTGAGCACTGAAGAACTGATGCTTTCGAATTATGGTGTTGGAGAAGACTCTTCAGAGTCCCTTGGACTTCAAGATCAAACCAGTCAATTCTAAAGGAAATCAATCCTGAATATTCATTGGAATGACTGAGGCTGAAGCTAAAGCTCCAATGTTTTGGCCACCTGATGCAAAAATCTGACTTACTGAAAAAGATCCTGATGCTGGGAAAGATTGAAGGCAGGAGGAGAAGGAGGCAATAGAGGATGAGATGGTTGGACAGCAACATCAACTCAATGGACATGAGTTTGAGCAAAATCAGGGGACAGTGAGGGACAGGGAAGCCTGGCACGCTGCAGCCCATGGGGTCACAAAGAGTCAGACACTACTTAACAACTAAACACCAAGAATAAATGGCAGTTTTCCCAAGTGGCGAAGTGGTAAAGAATCTGCCTGCCAATGCAGGAGATACAAGAGACACAGATTCAATCCCTGGGTCTGGAAATGGCAACCCACTCTAGTATTCTTGCTGGAAAACTCCATGGACAGAGAACTGACAGAAGAACCTGGAGGGTCTACAGTCCATGGGGTTGCAAAGAGTCAGACACGAATGAACACACACAGCATACAGGATAAATGACATCTATGAAAAACCCATGGATAATATCATCTTTATGGAGACTATGAAATACTGAATAATTTTCTCTTAAATCAAGAGCAAGGCAATGTCTGCTCCCACCACTTCTGTTCAACATTGCACTGATGATTCTAGCCACTGCAACGAGGAACAAAAAGAAATAAAAAGCATCTGTATCAGGAAGGAAGATGTAAAACTGTCTTCATTCCCTAATAACATGATGTTGTATGTTAGAAAACCATGGAATAACACACACACACACACACACACACACACACAAACTCATAGAACTAATCAGTTCAGAAGGTCACCAGGTTCAAGATTATATAAAAATCAATTGTGTTTTTAAATACCAGCAATGAGTAATCCAAAAATTAAATTAAAAACACAATTCTTAGGATTAAACAAAATAAATACAAGAGCTATACACAGGAAACTACAAAATACCTCTGAGATAAAAATCTAAATAAATGGAGAGACATTTAATATTCACAGATTAGAAGACTAAATATTATTATATATCAATTCTCTCTAAATATACGGATTCAATGCAATTCCTATTAAAATACAAGCTGTCTTATTTCAGAAACTGACAAATTGATACTAAATGTTATATGGAAATTCAAAGGACAGAATAAACAAAACATGTTGAAAAAGAACAAACTTACATTTTCTAATTTTAAAACTTAACATAAAGCAACAGTAATTGAGATAGCATGATACTGGCATGACAGTGACATAGATCAACAAAACAGAACTGAGAGTCTAGAAATATATCCTTACACATATAGCCAACTTATTTTTGACAAAGGTACCAAAGCAATGTAATGAAGAATAAACTGTCTTTTCAACAAATGGTGCTGGGACAATCGGATAGCTGGAAAATTAGAAAAGATGAATTAATATCCTTGCCTCACATAATACACAAAAATTCAACATGGACAACAGACCTAAATGCACAAGGTAAAGCCATAAAATTTATAGAAGAAAACCTTCATAACCATGGGTCAGGTAAAAAGTGTCTGAAACATAAGCATACCATAACAACACCAAAAATATAATTCAGAAGAGAAAATATTGCTAAGGTGGACTTAATTAAAATTTAAAAGTTATACAGTAAAAGTTAAGCAATAAAGCAAGGAAGAGACAAGCCACAGTCTGACAGAAAATATCGGTAAATTAGATGCCTGATAAGGACTTGTATCCAGAATACATAAAGAACTCAATAAGAAGACAACACAATTTTTAAATGGGCAAAAATTTTGTTTTACATTTTAGAAGACGTATACATATGGCCAATAACTACATGAAAGAATTCTCAACGTCTTTAGTAATTAGGAAAATTAAAGTTAAAACCACAATGAGACACCACTTATCATCTATTAAAATGTCTATAGTCAAAAAGACAACAAAAAGTGTTGGAGAATATGCGGAGAAACTGGAATCCTTCTGAACCTTCTGAACTGATTAGTTCTATGAGTTTGTGTGTGTGTGTTATTCCATGGTTTTCTAACATACAACATTGCTGGGGAGAATGGTATAGCGACCTAAGCAAAGAGGCTGCAGTTTCTTTAAAACTTAAATGTAAATGTATCTTATGTCCCAGTAATTCCACTCCTAGGTATCTATCTAGGAGAAATGAAAATATATGTCCACACAAAGACTGTATGTAAATGTTCACAGCAGCATTTTATTCATAACAGCCAAAAACCTGAAATAAACCAACTTCCATTTGCTGCTGAATAGTTAAACAAAAAACAGGGTATATGCAATTAATTACTAGGAAATAAAAAGGAAAGAAGTGATATGTTACAACATGCATGAACCTCAAAAACATGCTAAATTTAAAAAGCCAAGTATAAAGCATCATATATTATATAATTACATTACATCAATTCCATTATATCAAATGTTCAGAAAAGGTAAACAGACAGAAGGCAGATTTGTAGTTGACTGGGGGTAATAAATCAGATTGACTATATTCTTTGCAGCCAAAGATGGAGAAGCTCTACACAGTCAGCAAAAACAAGACTGGGAGCTGACTGTGGCTCAGATCATGAACTCCTTATTGCCAAATTCAGACGTAAATTGAAGAAAGTAGGGAAAACCACTAGACCATTCAGGTATGACCTAAATCAAATCCCTTATGATTATACAGTGGAAGTGAGAAATAGACTTAAGGGACTAGATCTGATAGACAGAGTGTCTGATGAACTATGGACAGAGGTTCGTGACATTGTAGAGGAGAAGGCATCAACACCATCCCTATGAAAAAGAAAACAAAAAACAGAAAAATGGCTGTCTGAGGAGGACTTACAAATAGCTGTGAAAAGAAGGGAAGCTAAAAGCAAAGGAGAAAAGGAAAGATAAACCCATTTGAATGCAGAGTTCGAAAGAATAGCAAGGAGAGATAAGAAAGCCTACCTCCGTGATCAATGCAAACAAATACAGGAAAACAATAGAATGGGAAAGACTAGAGATCTCCTCAAGAAAATTAGAGATAGCAAGGGCACATTTCATACAAAGATAGGCTCAATAAAAAACAAAAATGGTATGGACCTAACAGAAGCAGAAGATATTAAGAAGAGGTGGCAAGAATACACAGAAGAACTATACAAAAAAGAGCCTCACGACCCAGATAATCAAGAAGGTGTGATCACTCACCAAGAGCCAGACATCCTGGAATGTGAAGTCACAGGTTTTAGGAAGCATCACTATGAACAAAGCTAGTGGAGGTGATGGAATTCCAGTTGAGCTATTTCAAATCCTGAAAGATGATGCTGTCAAAGTGCTGCACTCAATATGTCAGCAAAGTTGGAAAACTCAGCAGTGGCCACAGGACTGGAAAAGGTCGGTTTTCATTGCAATCCCAAAGAAAGGCAATGCCAAAGAATGCTCAAACTACCGCACAACTGCACTCATCTCACACACTAGTAAAATAATGCTCAAATTTCTCCAAGCCAGGCTTCAGCAATATGTAAACCGTGAACTTCCAGATGTTCAAGCTGGTTTTAGAAAAGGCAGAGGAACCAGAGATCAAATTGCCAACATCTGCTGGATCATTGAAAGCAAGAGAGTTCCAGAAAAACATATATTTCTGCTTTATTGACTATGCCAAAGCCTTTGACTGTGTGGACCACAATAAACCGTGGAAAATTCTTCAAGAGATGGGAATACAAGACCACCTGACCTGCCTCTTGAGAAACCTGTATGCAGGTCAAGAAGCAACAGTTAGAACTGGACATGGAACAACAGACTGGTTCCAAATAGGAAAAGGAGTACGTCAAGGCTATATATTGTCACCCTGCTTATTTAACTTATATGCAGAGTACATCATGAGAAACGCTGGGCTGGAAGAAGCACAAGCTGGAATCAAGATAGTAGGGAGAAATATCAATAACCTCAGATATGCAGATGACACCACCCTTATGGCAGAAAGTGAAGAACTAAAGAGCCTCTTGATGAAAGTGAAATAGGCAAATGAAAAGTTGGCTTAAAGCTCAACATTCAGAAAACTAAGATCACGGCATCCGGTCCCATCACTTCACGGCAAATAGATGAGGAAACAGCGGCTGACTTTATTTTGGGGCTCCAAAATCACTGCAGATGGTGACAGAAGTCATGAAATTAAAAGACGCTTACTCCATTGGAAGGAAAGTTACGACCAACCTGGATAGCACATTAAAAAGCAGAGACATTACTTTGTCCACAAAGATCCATCTAGTCAAGGCTATGGTTTTTCCAGTAGTCACGTGTGGATGTGAGAGCTGGACTATAAAGAAATCTGAGCACCAAAGAATTGATGCTTTTGAACTGTGGTGCTGGAGAAGACTCTTGAGAGTCCCTTGGACTGCAAGGAGATCCAACCAGTCCATTCTAAAGGAGGTCAGTCCTGGGTGTTCATTGGAAGGACTGATGTTGAAGCTGAAACTCCAGTACTCTGGCTACGTGATGTGAAGAGCTGACTCATTGGAAAAGACCCTGATGCTGCGAAAGATTGAGGGCAGGAGGAGAAGAGGACGACAGAGGATGAGATGGCTGGATGGCATCACCAACTCAATGGACATGAGTTTGGGTAAACTCTGGGAGTTGGTGTTAGACAGGGAGGCCTGGCGTGCTGCGGTTCATGGGGTTGCAAAGAGTCAGACACGACTGAACAACTGAACTGAACTGGGGGTAGTAACTTCAAATTGGTAGGAGGGATCTTTCTGTGGTGGTAAAACTATTCTAAAATTGAACTGTAGTGGTGGTTATACAAAACTACAATTCAAAATCATTGAATTGTACACTTAAGTAAATTCTATGGTATGCAAGTTCTCAATAAAGATTTTAAAAACAATTGCAGAATGATTGAATATGGAACAAAAGAAAAGGAAGAGACCTAAATCCACATATCAACAATTATGTTCAATATAAGTGGTATAAACACATCAACTGAACAAAAGACATTGTCAGATTGGATAAAAATAATAACCAACTTCCCTGGTGGCTCAGACAGTAAAGAATCTGCCTGCAATGCAGGAGATCTGGGTTCAATCCCTGGGTTGGGAAGATCCCCTGGAGACAGAAACAGCAACCCACTCCAGTATTCTTGCCTGGAGAATCCCCACGTTCAGAGGAACCTGGCAGGGCTGCAGTACATGGGGTCCCAAAGAGTCAGACACAGATTGAGCAACTAAGCTCGCACATATGCTATCTATAAGAAATCCACTTTAAATAATAAGATATACATAAATAAAAAGTTAAAAGATGAAAATATAAATACCATGGAAATGCTAATCAAAACAAAACCAAAGGAGTGACTTCCCTGGTGGTCCAGTGGTTAAGCACCAATGCAGGGAACACAAGTTCTACAGGGTCACTCGTTTGATTCCTGATCTAGGAACCAAGATCCCACATGCCATAGGGCAGCTAAGCCTGTGCACCACAACTACTGAGTCCATATTCCACAACTACTTAAGTCCATACAACCCAGAGCCTGTGCTTCACACACAGAAGAAGACCCTGCAGTAAGAAGCCCACACACTCCAACTAGAGAGTAGCCCCCACTTGCCACAACTAAAGAAAGCCCATGAACAGCAACGAAGACCCAGAGCAACCAAAAATAAATAAGTAAATAAAATTTTTAAATTAAAAAAAATTTACCTATAAAAAGAAAACTAAAGTGGCTATACTAATGTCACATAAAGCAAACTTCAGAACAAGGACCACTACCAGGAATGAAGAGCTACATTTTGTAATGATAAAAGTTAATCCACAAAGGCAGCATCACAATGCTAAATATATATGCACCTAACAACAGGCACTCAAAACACACAAAGCAAAAACTAGTATTACTAAAAGTCAAATTCGCCAAGTAAACACTACTCTCTCAGTAATCAAGAGAACAAGCAAATAGAAAATCACAGAGCTATAAAAGACCTGAACAATACTGTCAACCAATTTGACCTAACTGACATTCATAGAGTACTTCAGCTAACAAAATTCTTTTAAAGTATGCATATAAAGTATGAATCTTTATTCACCACAGTAGACCATATTTCTAGGCCATAAAATAAAAGTTAATGAATTTAAAAGCTATGAAGTCCCACAGAATATATTCTTGGACCATAATGAAATAAAATAGAAATCAATGACAGAAAGACACATGGGGAAATCCTAAGATAACTGGAAACTAAAGATACTACAAATAACCCATGTACCACAGCCTAAGTCTTAAGGGAAATGACAAAATATTTTTTAATTGAATGAAAATGAAAATATGACATATTAAAGTTTGGGGAGATTCATATTAGTAAGAAAGAATGTTCTGAAATTAGATATTGGTAAGCATTGTACGACACTGTGAATATACTGAAAACCACTGAATTATATAAAGAGGTTGAATTTCATGGTATGTGACTTATATCTCAAGTTAAAAACATTGAAGAGAGAAGAAAGATCTCAGACTAGACTTTTAAGATTCCACCTTAAACTAAAAAAAAGAAAAACAAACCAAATCCAAAGAAAACAAAAGGAAGAAAATAGTAAAAATAAGATCCAAGTTTGATAAAATTACAAATAGAAAAACAACAGAGAAAATCAATGAAAACAAAAGTTGATTTTTTGAAATGATTAATAAAATTGACAAATCTCTAGACAAACTGACCAAAGGGATTAAAGAAAACAACAAAACAAACTCCCATTATCTGGAATAAAATAAGGGACAGCACTACAGGAACTACAGATGTTAAAAAGGATAAGGAAATATTATGAACAATCTGCCATTGTATTAGGTTTCTATGTTCTTTAACAAATTACCATAAGCATAGTGGTTTAAAACAACACATTTATTATCTCACATTTTTAAGAGTTCCCACATGGTTTAGCAACATGCTACATTTCGGGTCTCAAAAGGCTGCAAACAAGGTGTTGGTTGCGCTGTGTTTTCAGATGGAGGTTTGACTGGTTAACAGACAGAATAATGATCTCTGAAATACACCAACCTAATTCCGGGATCCTAATCCCTAGAATCTGTAAATATGTTGTGTTATATGCAAAGCTTAAGCTTCTTATCCTTATTCGTCAGAGGCCCAACAGAATGAAAACCACAATCACAGAAAACTAATCAAATTGATCACATGGACCACAGCCTTGTCTAACTCAATGCAACAATGAGCTATGCCATGTAGGGCCACCCAAGACAGACAAGTCATGGTGAAGAGTTCTGACAAAATGTGGTCCACTGGAGAAGGGAATGGCAAACCACTTCAGTAGGCCTTGAGAACCCGATGAACAGTATGAAAAGGCAAAAAGATAGGGCACTGAAAGATGAACTCCCCAGGTTGGTAGGTGCCCAATATGTTACTGGAGATCAGTGGAGAAATAACTCCAGAAAGAATGAAGAGATGGAGCCAAAGCAAAAACACCACCCAGTTGTGAATGTGACTGGTGATGGAAGTAAAGTCCAATGCTGTAAAGAGCAATATTGCATAGGAACCTGGAATGTTAGGTCCATGAGTCAAGGTAAATTCAAAGTGGTCAAACAGGAGATGCTAAGAATGAACATCGACATTTTAGGAATCAGTGAATTAAAATGGACTGGAATGGGCAAATTTAACTCAGATGACCATTATATCTACTACTGTGGGCAAGAATCCCTTAGAAGAAATGAGGTAGCCACCATAGTCAACAAAAGAGTCTGAAATGCAGTACTTGGATGCCATCTCAAAAACGACAGAATAATCTCTGGTCATTTTCAAGGCTAACCATTAAATATTGCAGTAATCCAAGTCTCTGCCCTGACCAGTAATGCTGAAGAGCTGAAGTTGAACGGTTCTTTGAAGACCTACAAGACCTTCTAAAACTAACACCCAAAAAAGATATCCTTTTCATTATAGCGGACTGGAATGCAAAAGTAGGAACTCAAGAGATACCTGGAGTAACAGGCAAATTTGGCCTTGGAGTACACAACGAAGCAGGTCAAAGGCTAACAGAGTGTTGCCAAGAGAACCGACTGGTCATAGCAAACACCCTTTTCCAACAACATAAGAGAAGACTTTACACATGGACATGACCATATGGTCAATATTGAAATTAGACTGATTACATTCTTTGCAGCCAAAGATGGAGAAGCTCTACACAGTCAGCAAAAACAAGACCGGGAGCTGACTGTGGCTCAGATCATGAACTCCTTATTGCCAAATCCAGTCTTAAATTGAAGAAAGTAGGGAAAACCACTAGACCATTCAGGTATGACCTAAATCAAATCCCTTGTGATTATACAGTGGAAGTGACAAATACATTCAAGATATTAGATCTGATAGAATCCCTGAAGAACTATGGATGGAGGTTAGTGGCATTGTACAGAAGGCAGTGATCAAGACCATCCCCAAGAAAAAGAAATGCAAAAAAGCGAAATGGTTGTCTGAGGAGGCCTTACAAATAGCTGAGAAAAGCAGAGATGCTAAAGGCAAAGGAGAAAAGGAAAGAAATACCCATTTGAATGCAGAGTTCCAGAGACTAGCAAGGAGACATAAGAAAGCCTCCCTCAGTGATCAATGCAAAGAAATAGAGGAAAACAATACAATGGGAAAGACTAGAGATCTCTTCAAGAATATTAGAGACACCAAGGAACATTTCATGCAAGTTCAGTTGAGTTGCTCAGTCGTGTCTGACTCTTTGCAACCCCATGAACCACAGCACGCCAGGCCTCCCTGTCCATCACCAACTCCCAGAGTTTACCCAAACTCATGTCCATTGAGTCAGTGAGTCCATCAAACCATCTCATCCTCTGTCGTCCCCTTCTCCTCCTGCTCTCAATCTCTCCCAGCATCAGGGTCTTTTCAAATGAGTCAGCTCTTCACATCAGGTGGCCAAAGTATTAAAGTTCCAGCTTCAACATCAGTCCTTTCAATGAACACCCAGGACCGATCTCCTTTAGGATGGACTGGTTGAATCTCCTTGCAGTCCAAGGGACTCTCAAGAGTCTTCTCCAGCACCACAGTTCAAAAGCATCAATTCTTCTGTGCTCAGCTTTCTATACAGTCCAACTCTCACATCCATACATGACTACTGGAAAACCATAGCCTCAACTAGACAGACCTTTGTTGACAAAGTAAGGTCTCTGCTTTTTAATATGCTGTCTGCTGCTGCTGCTGCTAAGTCACTTCAGTCGTGTCCGACTCTGTGCGACCCCACAGACAGCAGCCCACCAGGCTCCCCTGTCCCTGGGATTCTCCAGGCAAGAACACTGGAGTGGGTTGCCATTTCCTTCTCCAATGCAGGAAAATGAAAAGTGAAAGTGAAGTCGCTCAGTCGTGTCTGACTCTTAGGGACCCCTTGGACTGCAACCTACCAGCCTCCTCCATCCATGGGATTTTCCAGGCAAGAGTACTAGAGTGGGGTGCCATTTCCTTCTCCGAATATGCTGTCTAGGTTGGTCATAACTTTCCTTCCAAGGAGCAAGCATTTTTTCATTTCATGGCTGCAATCACCATCTGCAGTGATTTTGGAGCCCAAAAAGATAAAGTCAGCCACTGTTTCCATTGTTTCCCCATCTATTTGCCATGAAGTGATGGGACCGGATGCCGTGATCTTAGTTTTCTGAATGTTGAGCTTTAAGACAACTTTTCATTTGCCTATTTCACTTTCATCAAGAGGCTCTTTAGTTCTTCTTCACTTTCTGCCATAAGGGTGGTGTCATCTGCATATCTGAGGTTATCGATATTTCTCCCAGCAATCTTGATTCCAGCTTTTGCTTCATCCAGCCCAGCATTTCTCATGATGTCCTTTGCATATAAGTTAAATAAATAAGGTGACAATATACAGCCTTGACATACTCCTTTTCCTATTTGGAACCAGTCTGCTATTCCATGTCCAGGTCTAACTGTTGCTTCCTGACCTGCATAGTTAAGAACAGATACGGTATGGCCCTAACAGAAGCAGAAGATATTAAGAAGAGGTGGTAAGAATATACACAAGAACTATACAAAAAGATCTTCATGACCCAGATAACCATGATGGTGTGATCACTCACCTAGAGCCAGACATCCTGGATTGCAAAGTCAAGTGGGCCTTAGAAAGCATCACTGCAAACAAAGCTAGTGGAAGAGATGGAATTCTAGTTGAGCAATTACAAATCCTAAAAGATGATGCTGTGAAAGTGCTTCACTCAATATGCCAGCAAATTTGGAAAACTCAGCAGTGGCCACAGGACTGGAAAAGGTCAGTTTTCACTTCAATCCCAAAGAAAGGCAATGCCAAAGAATGTTCAAACTACTGCCTAATTGCACTCATCTCATACACTAGCAAAGTAATGCTCAAAATTCTCCAAGCCAGACTTCAACAGTACATGAACCGAGAATTTCCAGATGTTCAAACTGGATTTAGAAAAGGCAGAGGAACCTGAGATCAAATTCCCAACATTCATTGAATCACTGAAAAAGCATGAGAGTTCCAGAAAAACATCTACTTCTGTTTTATTGATCACACCAAAGCCTTTGACTGTGTGGATCACAACAGCTATGGAAAATTATTAAAGAGATGGGAATACCAGACCACCTGACCTGCCTCCTGAGAAATCTGTATGCAGGTCAAGAAGCAACAGTTAGAACTGGACATCGAACAACAGACTGGTTCCAAATCAGGAATGGAGTATGTCAAGGCTGTATGTTGTCACCTTACTTATTTAACTTATATGCAAAGGACATCATGAGAAATGCTGGGCTGGATGAAGCAAAAGCTGGAATCAAGATTGCTGGGAGAAATATCAATAACCTCAGATATGTAGATGACACCACCCTTATGGCAGAAAGTGAAGAACTAAAGAGCCCCTTGATGACAGTGAAAGAGAAGAGTGAAAAAGTTGGTTTAAAACTCAACATTTAGAAAACTAAGATCATGGCATCTGGTCCCATCACTTCATGGCAAGTAATGGAAACAGTGAGGGACTTTATTTTCTTGGGCTCCAAAATCACTGCAGATGATGACTGCAGCCATGAATTAAAAGATGCTTGCTCCTTGGAAGAAAAGCTATGACCAACCTAGACAGCATATTAAAAAGCAGAGACATTACTTTGCCAACAAAGGTCCTTCTAGTCAAACATATGGTTTTTCCAGCAGTCATGTATGGATTTGAGAGTTGGATTATAAAGAAAGCTGAGCTGAAGAATTGATGCTTTTGAACTGTGGTGTTGGAGAAGACTCTTGAGAATCCCTTGGACTGCAAGGAAATCCAACCAGTCCATCCTAAAGGAAATCAGTCCTGAATATTCATTGGAAGGACTGATGCTAAAGCTGAAACTCCCAATACTTTGGCCACCTGATGTGAAGAACTGACTCATTGGAAAAGACCCTGATGCTGGGAAAGATTGAAGGTGGGAGGAGAAGGGGACAACAGAGGATGAGATGGTTGGATGGCATCACTGACTCGATGGACATGAGTTTGAGTAAGCTCCAGGAGTTGGTGATGGACAGGGAAGCCTGGCGTGCTGCAGTCCACAGGGTCGCAAAGAGTTGGACATGACTGAGTGACTGAACTGAAATGAACGTGCAAAGCAGCTTTGCAGGTGTGATTAAATTAAGGGTCTTACACTGGAGATTATATTGAATTATCTGGGTTGGCCCAATGTAATCACAAAGGTCTATATAAGAGAAACAGGCAGGCAGGTGACATGCCTGTCACCTGAGAAGGAGCTGTGACAATGAAATAAGAAGTCAGAATAATGCAGTATGAGAAAGAATTGTGAATCCATTGCTGGTTTTGAAGACAAAGGAAGAAGCCAGAAGCCAAAGGATATACACAGCCTCCAGAAGCTGGAAAAGGCAAGGAATGGATTCTTTCTTCAGAAGGAATATAGCCCTGCTGACCTCGATGTTTAGCCCCATAAGATTCATTTTGGATTCATCCTCAGAATTATGAGATAATAAATTTGTATTGTTTCAAGCCACTAAGTTTGTAAAAATCTGATACAGCCATAGAATACTAATACCATCGAGGAAAAGCATACTTCCTAAGTCAGACAAAGATAGATATCATATGATATTGCTTTTATGTAGAATCTGAAAAAAAATGGCATAAATTTACAAAACAGAAATATAGTCACAGATGTAGAAAACAAACTTATGGTTACCAAGACGGAAATGAGGGGAGGATAAAATGAGAGACTGGGATTGACACATACATACTTCTATACATAAAATAGATAACTAACAAGAACCAACCTTATAGCACAGGGAACTCTACTCAACACTCTGTAGTGACCTATATGGGAGCAGAATCTAAAAAAGAGTGGATATATGTATACCTGTAACTGATTCTCTCTGCAGTACAGCAGAAACTAACACGATATTGTAAATCAACTATATTCCAATAAAAATTAGTTAAAAAAAAAAAAAAGAATACACTTCCAAGCTCACTCAGACTATTGGCAAAATTTATTTCCTGTGGGTATAAGGCTGAAGGCCCTGAATTCTTGCTGGCTATTGGCTGGAGGCTATCCTCAGCTCCTACAGGCTTCCTTAAAATGATAAAGAACTTCTACACAAAACCTACAATTAACATACTTAATGTTGAATAACAAATCACTGCAGATGGTGACTGCAGCCATGAATTAAAAGACGCTTGCTCCTTGGAAGAAAAGCTATGACAAAACTAGACAGCATAATAAAAAACAGAGACATTACTTTGCCAACAAAGGTCCATCTAGTCAAGGCTATGGTTTTTCCAGTGGTCATGTATGGATGTGAGAGTTGGACCATGAAGAAGGCTGAACGCCAAAGAATTGATGCTTTTGAACTGTGGTGTTGGAGGAGATTCTTGAAGAGATCTTGGAGGAGATTCTTGCAGTCCCCTTGGACTGCAAGGAGATCAAACCAATCAATCCCAAAGGAAATCAACCTTGAATATTCACTGGAAGGACTGATGCTGAAACTGAAGCTCCAATACTTTGGCCACCTGATGCAAAGAGCCGACTCACTGGAAAAGACCCTGATACCGAGAGAGACAGAAGGCAGGAGGAAAAGGGGGCGACAGAGGATGAGATGGTTGGATGGCATCACCAAGTCGATAATATGAGTTTGAGCAAGCTCCAGGAGATGGTGAAGGACCAGGAAACCTGGCGTGCTGCAGTCCGTGGGCTGCAAAGAGTCAGACACTACTAGCAACTGAACAACAACCCTCTTCCACCGGAAGTCACCAACAGGACATAGAAAGGACAAACATTGTTCAGTGGCATTCTCATCACTTCCTCCTCCCCCACCAGTCTCTTTAATATTCCAACAGGTTTTTAACTACAGCTAAGGAGAAATTACCCTTATTCTCATGTTTATATTTCAATATGTCATTTAAACTAGTGACAAAGATCATATGCACTCTCACTCATTCCTTTATCTAAAAGACAATACCTCTAAATGCTTGGGGTGGTCTTTAACATGCTACTTCCTGCTCAAAAACTTGTAGGTGTTTCCTATTACCTAACACATTAAAGCATCTGAGTATTTTGAGTTCCTCCCTTATCAAATAGCCCCTTTCTGACTTTTGCAACTCCTTATTTTTTAAACATCTGCTGAACATACAATGATCTCTACTTTCTAGATAATAATGTGAATATGATGACCGTATTTGTCAAGCTCATTGACAAGAACTTGTGGCCATAATGAAATCAAATATTTGAACTCATATCATCCCAGAATACTTGTGGCATATGTTTGCCATAATTAAAGGATATCTCAAATATACACACACAAAGTTAAAACACCATCTCTATCTTGCAAGAGTAGGTCTGTGTGGTACAGGCTACTCCACAGCAACCTCTGACCCTGTTCAGAGTCCTGGCTGCCTCTAGACCTACCTTGTTCAATCCCACCTTGCTTTCCTTTCGCTATTCCTTTGACCTTGAAAATCTTACCTTGTGCGTCATCATTCTATTCAGTGCCCCCCACTTCGGAGATAAGGTAAACATCTTCAAAATGTTTGTGCTCACCAATGTACTCTCCACTCTCTAAACAACTCTTGCAACATAACAAAAATTTGTCTCTTCAGTGTATGAGAACTTTGCATGTAATTGTTCTCCTTTTTTTTTTCTTTCTACATGTAATTTTCATTTAAAAATAAAGGAATTCTATAAACTTTTATACTGTCTCTAATACTTTAATACCAACAGTAAGTTAAATGAAAATTATGAGTTTTCCAGGGTGTACTAGTGGTAAAGAACCCACCTGCCAATGCAGGAGATATAAGAAATGCGGGCTCCATCCCAGGGTTGGGAAGATCCCCTGGAGAAGGAAATGGCAACCCACTTCAGTATTCTTGCCTAGAGAATCCCATGGACAGAGGAGCCTGGCAGGCTACAATCCATAAGATCACAAAGAGTCGGACAGAACTGAAGCAACTGAAGGAAATACTCATGTGTTTTCCTTAACCCAAGCACCTCCATTCACAAAGTAATCTGTCCCTCTAATCCTTGGAACTTTCACTGCATTTCATTCCTCTACTGAGCACATTTCATTTTTTGTTTTGCATTATGGTTCTCTGTCAATTATGTTTCCTCTCTGCGATCACATCTCCTTGAAAGAAACAACTGTGTCTTACTCTAATTTGCACCCCTTCTAGTTCTCAGCAAGAGACACTTTTTTCCTTAAATAAAGGAAGGAATTAACCAACAAAGATTTATATAGTGATACTATTACAGCCTCATCTTCCATTTAAGCCTGTCGAACTGTCTAGAAATAAAACACTTACTGAAAACTGTTCAGAGAACCCTATCTGTGAAATCACTATTACAATGTAATTATAAAGAAGGTTTGGGATCCCCAGACTATTATGTAAAGCTCTGTTCTCTTTCATGTTACCAAGCCAAAAAAAAAAAAAAAAGAACAGTGGCTCTTGAGAAACAAGTAGTAATTTTAGAATGCTGTACATTAATGATTAGCAGCCAGTTCTTTCTTAGTGGCAGTACAGGTAAATGGTTAGGAATTTGGGGTCTGATGTCAGAAAACCTGGATTTCAATCTCTCCTCTACCACATATTAGCTACAGGACCTTAAGAAAGTTGCTTACCATCTTTGTGCCTCATTTTCATCACCAGCAAAAGGTAGGAACAAACAATACAGAATCTCAAAAGGATGGTGTAAAAATTAATGATTTAATATATTTAAAGAGTTTAGAATAGTATCTGGCACTTTGCTGAAAAGTCATAGCAATATGTAGTACTTTTTTCTTTTTTTAACTTTTTATTTTATACTGGAGTGTGATTGATTAACAATGATGTGTTAAGTTTCAGGTACTGCGAATTGATCCATTTATACATATACATGTATCCTTTTTCAAGTTCTTTTCGCATTTAGGTTGTTACATAATATTAAGCAGAGTTGCCCGTGCTCTAAGGTCCTTGTTGGTTACCCACTTTAAATATTTATCTTATATTCCCTATTGGTAAGTTTCATGACATTAAGAACAAACTGAATTCTTTTTTGGAGGGTCTCCTACAGTACATAACAGAACGAAACAAACACTAGATGTTCAAAAAATATGAATTGTATTTGAGATGTAGGGAGTGAATGCACAAGAAAATGAACGTAGGTAAAATTGTAAACACAATTTAAATAAAAAGTTTTGGCGTTTCATTGGCATATTTTCGGTTATTTCTTTACCATTAGTGCTGGGGGCTTTATGACTCGGTCTTTGCCTTGCTCTCTTCGGAGCGTGGTGTTTGGTGAAGTACATGTCAGAACTGCTGGCCTCCTGACAAGCTGGCTATTCAAACAGTCTGAGGTATGAGGTTGCTGCAGCAAAAACTGGGCTGCATTAAACTACGTTACTTTGCTGCTGGAGATGAAAGGCCAATAATCTCAGGAAAGAGCTCACAGACAGTGAGCACTTTGTGAAGGCTCACTTGGACCCTTCGCCGTAGGGTACTGCGAAGGTGAGTGCCCTGATGCCAGGGGCCGTGGGCTCGGAGACCTGAATGGGCAGCTGGCCTCGGCAGGAAAGACAGCCCCGCGAGGCCGCTGTTTGAGTCATCCTCACCTCCCCAGGCAGGTGCGAGCGGCAGGACGCTTCGGCTTAGCCACTGCGCGGGCGGGACTGGGAGCGGCCGCATTCCCCGCGGAGCCCACTCCCGGGCCGCCTTCTCCGACGGGCACTGACCTTGCCGCGGGCGTCCGGGCTGCCGCAGTCCGGGCGCCGCAGAGCCTGGCGCTGGTGGAGGGCGACCACTGGCACCCGGACCTACGGCTCGTCGGGTCGGGCTGCGGAGCCCAGGTGGAGCCGCGGCCCTCCCGCCACCCCTCGGCGCCTCGTTCCCGCGCGCGGTCGCCGGCTGAGGCGCGAAGGCCGCGCGTCTCAGCGCCGGAGGGCGGGGCGGCGCGCGCCCCTCAGCCCGCGGAGGTCGTCTCGCGCGGGCGCACGCGCCGCAGCCGCGCGAGGAGGGGAGGGTGGGTGTGCTCGGGGCGCGCGCGCCGCCGCCTCAGCCTGCTGCTCCGCCCGCGCCGCCTGCTCCCGGCGCTCGGTCCCTGCACGCCGGCTTCCGAGCGGCCATGGGCGACGCGGGGTCCGCGGTGTAGAGTCCGCCAGCCCCGGACCCGTGTCCCGCACCCAGAAGGTCTCGGTAAGCGGGGGCGGGGGCGGCGGGGACCCGGCAGGCACCGTGAGGGGCGGGTCTGCGGGCAGCGAGCAACCCTCCGCGGACTCAGAGGTGTTGTGTGGGAGCCGTCCCCGAGGGGTCCCTGTGTAAGAGGATGAACCCCGAGTGTTCCTGCCTCTACCCTTTGGGCGAGCCCCGGAGGCGGTGTGCGGAACCGCCCCCATGGAAGACCCCTGCGCTAGTGGAGGCTCCCAGGGCTCTCTCTGCGGCTTGCTACACCGGGAGGCCCAATGTGGAGGACACCATCCCCAGAGAGACCGTGCTCTGAGTACCTACGGGAGGGCAAAGGTGGTCTCTAGTATTGTCTCGGTGGAAGACCATTTGGGAACGTAGGGGAGCCTTAGGAGCCTGCACCTGGCACGGACCCCACAGAGGAGCCCAGTATACAAGAGGAGCTGAGACGGTGCCCTAGAACTGCCTGGAAGGAGCCTCTGATTGGGAGGAGAGGATCCTGCCGTGGAATCCAGGCCAGGAGTAACTTCCCATATGCCCAGAGGTCTTTGGCCTTGACCTCCGTCAGGGCTCAAAGTGCCCTGACTTTTGTCCCTCCCTCATGGTCGAGAGTCAGGGGTCCTGTAGGGCTGCGCCCCCCACCCCATTAGAATTCGTGTTCTCTGTGGTAGTCCAGTTGGCTCCAAGTTGGAGGCAAGAACTTCTATAAAAGCACAGGATGAAAGAGAGGGGAGAGGACCAATGATGCCTCTGAAGCAGAGAAAGGAGATTTGAGGCCCTGGGCTTGACCCTCAAGATTAAAAAGCAGTAAAATCAGGTAGAACAACTGACTCAGCCAGGTCCTGTAAAGAAGATCCTTTGACAGAAGGAAAAAAGGATATGTAAGATTATTGAGCACCCATGTGCCAAGTACTATACCAGGGAAGTTTAACATCTCATGTAATTCTTACAACAGCATTATGAAATTATCCCCTTTTAAACATTTGGCACTTTAGACTCAAAAGAGGTTTAGCAGTTTGCCCAAGGTCACAAAGCATGGGATCTTGAAATGTTTTTTCTAAGTTTATTTGGGAAAAAGTATCAAGGAGAGGCAAAAGCAAGAATATTTATTTGTTAAGTTGCATTAAGATACCAAGCATAGGGCTTTGCAGTGGTATACACACTCAGTAAATGTGATGATTAAGTGGATGAAGACAGTTTAATTGGGGATGAGCCTACTGCAGGAATTGATTTCCACTGAATCCCCAGATTTCAGGGTGTGGCTCCTTCACTGGCAGCCCCACTGTAATGATGCCTCTGGGTGGCTCTGTACTTAATTGGGTCTGGGAGAAGCCTCTGGGTGTGGTCTTTGATGGGATTTGCTCAGGGGGACTAGTGGAACCTTTCAGAGGATGGAGTATTCTGAGACTACCCTCACAGCTTGCAAAATCCTTGAGGGAAAGGACAGAGAGAGTGATCACTGTTAGGAAGCATGACCCACAGTGTCTCTGTGGCCATCTGACTACATGCACTAGCAGACATTGGTCCACAGATACCACTCAGGACACCTGACCAACAGTGCCTCTCTGTGATGAGGGAGAGGCAGGAAAGGATCAAAGCCAAGGAAGGCATACTGGGAGTCCATCATCTGAGGAATGCAAAGGGTCTGTGCCAGACATAGTCATGCACCCTTATCTCACCGCCTGGGCTGTGGTAGCTTTCATGCCACCTGAATCCCAAGGGTGTGAATTTGAGACCAAGGATAGACTCTGGTTTCTTGTCCAAAAATGGAGTGGTGAGGGCGCTAAGCAATAGAATTCACCACAGAGCCATTCTGGAAGAGTTTTCCTATCCCCCTCCTTTCTACTTCCACATAGCCAAACCTAGTGACATTCTCCTTTAATAGAAGAGAGTGCCTGGGCTCCTGGGGTTACATAGAAGAGAGATCAGGCTTGTGAGAAAACAGAACAACCTGGGTGTGGCATCTCATACACTGCTCAGTGAAGTAAACTGACAAAGGCTGATATTGGTTAAGCACCTCCCCATAAGAGAGTTGTTTATAATCCCCTTTCAGTTCAAACCCCTCTCATCAGTTTAACACACCAAAATAAACAGTGATATATTTTTTTAAAGAAAATCAGAACAAGCCTGCAAATATGATCTTTGCTCTGATTCAGAGATTTGTCACTGGAGTTTTATTCCTAAACCCACTCATGACCCTGGAAAAATTGTTAGATGGCTCCAGGTGCTAGATATCACTTCTTTAATGTCCAGCAATGGGTAAACATTAAGATTATAAAATTCTAAGAATATCTCTTCTGTAATTGCAGTGTGAGTCTGCAAATCAAATCATTCCACAATGGGTATGAAGGATGTCACCAGGTGGCCTTAATCTTTTTTTAAAAAAAAAGCTCTCTAAAGAGAAATAAAAGGGGATAACATGGCTCACACAATTTCACTTAAGTGCACACAAATGAGTCTGGATTTTTCAGTCTTTAATCTTCCTCATCTTCTCTGACCACATTCCTATGGTTTTCTTCCTCTACATTTGCCATCTCAAGACAATGCTTCCTTTTTCTCAAACATCTGAATAGTAGGGCCTTCCCCAGCCCATTTCTCATACTCCTTGTATTTTTTCCAGTACACCTCTTCTGAAGTGGATCATATTTATGCAAATATTTCTTTTTAACTACAGAATCTATTATCTTCTAGTCCTACATGCTTTTTCCAGCAGTGCTCTTGGTTTCTGCTGTCTTCATTTCCCAAATTGCTTTATTCATTTCTAATGGGAATATCATTATCCACTCCAGCCCCTCAATCTTAATGACCACATTCTGACAGAAATGCTTACCAGCTTTGGACCAAGAAACCAAGACCATCAGTGTCCAGCTGGAGACATGATTATTTTTTCCATTATAACATCTCCTTTCATTCTTCCTCCCCTTCCAGCAATCCCCTCAGAGACCCATATACATTTACTAAGTGCTACCAACTGCCAGGCACTATGCTAGATAAATATGAGAGTTTCTAGCCCTTGTGGAGTTCAAATAGGATCAGTCTGCATTTCTCTAGTCATTTAATATAACAAGAAAAAAGAGAGAGAAGTACAGCTTTACAGAGTATCTATAGGAATCATCATACAGTATGTCTTTTCCCAGGCATCACTGAAATGCAACTGCTGTTCTGTGCCTCCTCTGGCAACCACATTCTCAGCCCCCGAGGCATTGCCCTGCCAGAATGTTTTTTTGCCCATATGCTTTGAGTGAACTGGCCACGCTCTTGGCTTTCTCTATGATAATGATGACAGTACCTTAGAGTTGGATAACTTACAAAGCCCTGTTATATACATGATCTCTATTCGGTTTTGAGAAATATTTCGTCTTACTGGGGTCTTCTTACTAAAACAACAGTGTGGTGGCTAGCTGGCTGGCTTTCTCTCCATTTTTTTGTTTTGTTTCATTTCGTTTTGTTTTTTGAGCCTCCTAGTCAGACTTACAGGCCTCCCAGAGGGAAAGCCCCAAAGATTCACTACAGTCACTACGTATCAGCTCTTAGGCCATGAAGAGGAGTTTCCTGTTGGGCCAAAGGCCAAGCAGGGTACTTACTGGTCAACCCTGGGACTTACCAGGGCTGTCCTACTACCTGGCCTCAGAGGACCCAATTCTCTGATTTGGGTTTCCCTGAAATCCAAACACATATTCCCTTCAAACAGTTTCAGCATACTACCTCAAACCAGTTCTTTGGGCTAATTCTTATGTGAAGGCAGGTTTCTTTGCCTGTTTCCCTCCAGCACCTGGCTGGCTTCATACCATCTAACCCATGATGGAGTCCCCATATAGCTCCATGCCTTGGCGTATGCTTTTTTTTGTTTTGTTTTGTTTTTTGATTTGTCTTTTTGGCATGTGCTTTTATCTCTTCCTGGAATGCCGTTTTTTTTTTTCTTTTCCACTGGGGTAACTCCCACTCATATTTCAAAATTTAGCTCAAGCAACACTTTTTTTTTTTTAAATCCTAAACTTATGCCCCCTACATGCACACATACTCACACTGCTTTCTCACAGGCTGAGTAAGGTTCCATTTATTCATTTTTACCAACAGTTACTAAGTGCCTAATTTCTTCCTGACACATAGTAGGCTGCACTCAGCAAATATATGTAGAATCAACAAATAAGTAAGTCATGATAATTAAGGTGTAATGAGTGCTTTAAATGGGGCTGAATCTGTGCTTCAGGGCTCTAGAGCAGAGAACAGGGAGTGTCTCCATCTTGCTGAAAAGTTCTGCTTGCTAAATGCAATCACACCAGCTAATCACTGATGGTGTGCTATTCCTTAACTGTAGCTCTGCTTCTGTGGGAAGCCAGCACTGTGGTTTTCATGAAGACTCATCCCAGGCTCCCAGAGGCTAGAGAGCCTGCCATAATTTTGTCCTCATGTGTATTAAAGCTTTTGGACCTTCAGAAAATATTAAACAACAGCACCTCCCTCATGTCTCATTCTCTTGAGCTGAAGCCTAGAAGACATTTTTACTCAGTCTTCAGCCCTTCTGCTCCTTGGAAACCCCAGAAGAGCCCTGTGCAGTTGCGGGTGACTGTATCTTCCTGGGCTGACAGAAGCCAGCTGCTGCACTGGATAAACATTTAGAAAAAGAGAAGGGAAAAAGGGAGATACCAGTTAGACCTCTTCAGGATCTGTAGACATGAAAACTAAAAGTAGTCTGTAGACTGCTACTGCCCCGCAACAGAATGGCCGACTAGAAATAGACTCCATGAGCACTGTGGTGAAGTGCTGCATTCCTAAAGCAGCACCCAGCCACTGGAGATCATCCAGGCTATTTCAGGCTTGAATTTCCTCAAAGACCTGCAGAGGGTTAGGGGACTCTTTGATTGCTTGTGTTTAAAGTCTCAAGGTTGATGATGTGCACGGTGAACTTAAAGAGACTATGCTGTGCATCTGCATTTTGGAGACCCTGGTTCTACTGGTTTTCCATATCCTTATGGCTGGTCACCTTCTATATTAGGTATGTGGCTTTCCCTGAGGCTCTCAGACAACTTTTTAGGCATACGCTACCTGGAGCCAATTGTCAACAACCTTGAAAATTTTCACCCTTATTTGCAGATGCTATTCATGCTAAATTTCTCCATCCCAAACCGAGGAGGGAGGAGATATGTTATTAAGTTTACTGAACGTGCTCTCAGAGCAACTGCCATCCTCTGGGCTGGTCACAGTGCCCGGGGATATAGCATAAATGCAGGGGACTGTTGACTTTGGTAATCTTAGTCTCTCTCTCTCTTTTTTTTAAATCACTGTGGTTATGGAAACTGGCCAAATTCTAAAATTCTGTAGCTCTCTCCTGTGGTCAGAGAAATCACCCACAACTACTGTATGATCACCTGTTCTCACCCTGGCTAGCCCTGAGTCAGCAGTCAAGGTCCCCTCTGGGAGAGAAGAGTAGATGTGATGAGATGAGCAGGTGATCGTATAGCTTCTAGAACCGAACTTTGAAGATTTGGCCTGATCAGTCTCTGTGGCCAACATTGAGGATGTGAAAGGGTAGTGACACTATGTTCTCAAATAAGACACCATGTTCTTCTGTTGCCTAGTTAACATGCTCTGTGGAAGGCAGTGAGAACCACTTAGATTTTTCTCCCTCTCAATCTCAGTGAAAAACTGGGATTCCTTTTAATATCTGCTGAAGCCATTCTGGTTGTTTTCCCTTGTCCCCTGACTTAGAGGGGAATTTACCTTGTTCCTGCCTAGGGAAGTCCTCATAACCTCCAAACAATCACTTTTAGTTAGTTTTGAGCCTTTTTCAAATAGCTGCCATTCCCATACAAGAACCATATGAAGTCAAGTAAATGTACTTGACATTTAGCATGCCTAGCGAAGAGACTCCTACCTATGGAGAGCGCTGCTTCCCAGGCTCCTCAGAGCTACAAATCTTTATAGAGAACTTTGGGAGAGTTTCACTCACTGTCTTCCCTTTTCTTATTTCTCCACCAGCTCCTGCTATGGAGCAACCCCTCCTCCTTTTACTCCCACCACTTTGCCCTTATAAATAACCCCACTGTGTTGTAAGCATGTGCTCTGCAGAGAATGGGTGTGCCTTGCACGCACACATTTAAGGCTGCCCACGTATGTATTACTGCCTGACAAATGCATCTAAAGACTTTTCTTCCCTGAAGAAAGGTTCTGGTTGTCATCTGTTTTAGTCTTCTCCAGATCATAGACTCAGACAGCCCTGTTCTACCTTCTTGTCCCTCTTACTCACCACCACCTGCTCCTGCGTCCACGAGGTTTTTTCCCAAGCCTTCTCTAAGTGCACATCCTCTGACAGTCACATCATTCTTGGGACAATGTCTTTTTATCCCTCCTTCATCCTTGTTAAGAGGCAGAAATCCCCAGTTCCACCCATCAGCAAAAGGAGTAATCATTAGATATAATTTATGGCATCTTTGCAACTTGATTTCCTTTTAACTCTTCTTCCTAGGACTCCTTCCAGCACAGGAGAGGCCAGGTTTTTCTCACCAGGCATTTGTTTTTACCCATCACTAATCACTGCCACTTGTTTCTCCAGAAATTAGGACTGATTTTGTTAATTTCTCAAACACCCCAGGTGCACATCATGGGTATTTCAGAATACTTGCTTTTAATCAAGATGTCTTTTGTATATAGTTTCAGCCCTTCTCCATTAAGCATTAAGGGTTTCAGCCTCACTCTTGAAGTCTAATCCTGTTGCATCCTCACAATTGACTCTCAAAATTAAAGCCATATCAAGGCAAAATGACTTGGGCTCTTGTTTGGATTTTTGATGCTTCTTTTTAATGCCTCTGCTCTACATTTTCTGCCCTTGTGGGCATAAGGTGACCTAGAAAACTGAAAGGAATAGCAGTCCTTGAAGATCCTATGGTCAGGACTAGAAAGTGTTTTTTTATTTTTATGTCTGTCTGTCTGTTTTGATGGTGGATCTTCAGTCTCCATTGAAATTCCTTTAAGGACAGACTTAAAAATCCACTGCAGTGACATCACTAACAGTTGAGTAGCTTAATAGTGATTCTTAGCATCCTTACAGAGAATAAGGGTTGCGCAGGACTGACATGTGTTGGGATATGCTTATGATTAGTTTGCCAATACACTATTAATGAGTTGGGTCACTTACAGACTATAACCCTCCTAATTGACTGGACTTTGTTCAGAGTTCTTATTATCTAAAAAAGCCACTAAGAATCAAATGCACACCATTGATTTTTCCTCCAATAAATCATTCTTGAAAAAATGAATTTGGTATGGCTATTCCAGGTCTCCAAATACGTTTTTATCAACCTTTTTTTTAACTTGTGCCTTCTTGCTGATAAGCACTAATGTCTTATGACTGCTTACTGAATCTTCCACTACAACTTCTGGGAGGGGTTTGCCCCCAACTGTTTAGAGAGATAGCACCTTCTATATCTCCCCAGGAACCAGGAGAATACTGTCAAGCTCTGCTGTTTTGTAGTCTGTGTTACATACCCCCCCCCAAAAAAAGGCGATGGCTTTTAATATTTGTTTTCTAAATATAAATATATTACAATTGATATGCTTTTTCAATCCACTATTTCTTCCCTTTCCTAGAGTTCTGATATATATATACCTCTATATGCCCAGCCAGTGAGAGTCATTGCTCTGAAACTAGTGTTTATATTGGATTAAACCAGTTTTTTTCCCCTTTATTTCTATAGCATGAATATATCACAGGTTCTCTAATAATTCTCCCACTAAGGTAATTTTCACCTTTTTATAGCTGTAAAAATAAATGCTCTGATAAATATTCTTTTACATATGCCCACAGGTGAGAGGATCAAACTCTTGTTATACAGTATGGTTTTCTTCAGTCAAAAGTATATTAGTATCTGGAGAAGGAAATGGCAACCCACTCCAGTATTCTTGCCTGAAAAGTCCCATGAACAGAGGAGCCTGGCAGGCTACAGTCCATGGGATGGCAAAGAGACACAACAGCACACATGCATGAATCCAGAATTATTTCAAATTAAAGGTTTTTTTTTTAAAAAAAAATATGATAGTACCGTCCAGATTTTCTAGACCTTCCAACCACACAGACTCTTAAGACAGGCTTGAGAATTCAATTCTTACATCATTCCAGTCAAGGGAAAAGCATACCTTATACCCCACAATGTTGTCCTTGTCTTTCAGAGGTGAAAAGTGCAAGTCGCTCAGTCATGTCAGACCCTTTGCAACTCCATGGACTATACAGTCCATGGAATTCTCCAGGCCAGAATACTGGAGTGGAGCCTTTCCTTTCTCCAGGGGAATACTGGGTAGCCTTTCCTTTCTCCAGGGGATCTTCCCAACCCAGGTAACCATCTTTAAATCAAAAAACAAAAGCATAGTTCTCTAATTAAAAATGTATAATTATTCTATGGCTGTTTTTCAAATTGCAGGTCCAGACCCGTTATGAAATTATCAAATCATTTTAAAGAGTCACTATTAAGATTGCCCTTTGAACTAGAATAGAGAGGACAGAAAATACCTGGGAGCTTGACATGTAGTAAAATTAGGATTCTTTCACAAAACTTGGGGTTCAGTTATAGGTCTATGAACATGTGTTTATAACTGTGTGTGTACAGGGTTACATCATAAACTATATATCTTACTGTGGGCCACAGTCAAAAAATGTGAAAAGCATGCCATGGAGGTTTCTGAGGAAAACACTGTGGCCTTGGAAATAGTAATTGATGATGAGGAAGGTTCTCAGTGAAGGGCTCGGCGCTAGTTTTGCATTCTCCTCGCCTGTTCCTCTCACTCTAAGTTGGGGACCTGCTTTTCCACCTAACTGTAGAGCACAGTAGTGTGCATAAGGCACGTGAGCAGTGTCTTCAGACTACAGACCCAGCCCCTCAGGAACCCCCTGGGGGCTTCCCTGGTGGTCCAGTGGTTAAGACTCCTCACTTCCAATGCAGGGGGCATGGGTTCCATCCCTGGTTGGGGAACTAAGATCCCATATGCCATGCTACACAGCCAAAAAAAAAAAAAAAGACGAATTCCCTGGGCCCACAGCCTCAGGAAAGCTCTAACATACACACTCTCTCCTCTATCCATAGCCCCACCCAGGGGCTATGTGCACCCTCATATGCTCATGAGCTCACATGGACTTTTAAAAGAATGTAGAAAAGAACATGAGCATTCTAAATGCTTAAGACTGCATATTCCGAACATACACATTAACAGATAAAGAGCTGAAGCCCGTAGCGGTAGAATAACATGTCGTAGGTCACAGCAGGTTCAGAGCTAAAACAAGGCACCAAGTTTCCTCTGTGACTTTTTAAATTATATAATTAATGTACAAGGTAGGAAAATTAGAAAAAACAGATTAACAAAAATGTGAAAAACATATGCATCCTTCCTTAACAAAGATTAGATAACATGAGCATTTTTGTAACTTGCATTTTTCATTAATGTTCATATATTTTAACATCTTTCCACATTAATAAATTTACTTTTGCCTCAATGATTTTCATACTGTTCAGTCTTCCATTGTACCATAATTTAACCATTCTTCTGTGATCTAATATTTGTTTGCAACTGAGGGAAAAAATGAGTTTTTAATCACCTTAAACAGTTTCCTGAATTTGATCAATAAATCTTGCCTCTATAAATCTCTGTTGCTACTATCCTGTAAGTGACACTTATTCACAGCAAATATTCTTTAATCATATTTTAATTTTAAAAACAAATTTTACAAAAGGGGAATGGAATCTTTCCTTTCTTATCAGTAAACTTATAAGTTTTAAAAAATGAGCTGGGTTACTTTAATAACAAGTGATAGCAGGGCAAGCAGCTAGGCAGAGTAGGAATTTGCACCATTGTGGCACATAAAATAGTTGTTTCTAGAAAGAAGATGTCGCTGTCATCAGATTTTATGTGTATTAAGACGTCTCTGAAAAATAAAAATAAAAAGACTTATCCACAATTAATTAACTGGGAAATGTTATTAAATGCCTTTTCTCTTTCAGACACTTTGCTAGTCAGTAGAGGTAGATACTACACAGGGTAAAAACAATCTAATAGAGGAAACTGACATTGATTAAATAATCATCCTATTGAATATGTAATGACAAAGATAAGTGTTCTCAAGCAGAAGAGCACAGTGCTGTCAGCACTTCTATGTGGATTGGGGAGTCGACAGTGACTTCCATTAGGAAACAGTAGTTGAACTGAGCTCTAATAGATGAAGATGCACTAGCCAGGAGGAAGGAATCTTCAAAGGTCCAAAATGGAGACAGCATGGCAAAAAAAGACTAAAAGAAGACCAGTGTGGTTAGAATGGAATAAAAAAGGAAAACCAGACCGAGGAGGGCCTTACAGGCCATGGTAAAGAAACTGATTTTGGGGTCTTTTGTGATGGTCCAGTGGCTAAGACTCCAGTTCAGTCCCCGGTCAAGGAACTAGATCTCACATGCCACAACTAAGAGTTTGCATGCCGCAACTAAAGATCCCATGTGCTGCAACTAAAGATAGAAGACCCTGAGGGCTATAACGAAGACCTGGTGCCGCCAAATAAATATTTTGGAAAAGAAAGAAACCGATTTGGGGCACTTTATCCTGAAAGCTTTGGAAGGCCATTGAAGTTTTAAACTGCGGATAGCGTAACACCTGAATATCCCAGAGATATTTTTAATTCCGCATGTATAAAATCCAACTTCATCATCCCTCTCTCTTATTTCCCAATTTCCATAAATGGCACTACCCTTCTTCTTAGTTTTAAACTTAAATTTAAAACTGCCATCTGAATAAGTCAGGTGGGGAAATCCTGAATAAAATACTGTATGACTTCACTTGTGTGTGGAATTTAAAAACACTGAACTCGTAGAAACAGAGAGAAGAATGATGGTTTCCAGAGGCTGAGGGGTGAGGGAAATGGGGGATATTGGTCAAAGGGTACAACATTCACTTATAAGATGAAAAGATCTGGGAATCTAAGGTACAGTATGTGACCATAGTTAACAGTTCTATATTGTGGACTTGAAAGATGCTGAGTATAGAATTTAACATTCTCATCATAAGAACAACAAAATGGTAATTGTGTGAGAAAGGAATGTGCTAACCGTATTGTGGTACACACTTCACAATATGATGATCAGGCCATCACATTGTACAGTTTAAACTTAAGCAGCGTTATATGTCAATAGCATCTCAATAAAGCTGGGAAATAAATATAACTTGCCCTCTCACCCTTTCCCTCGATCCAATCAAGTTATCAATTATTCCTAAATTTCTCTGTTTCCATAGTATCAAATCAACTCAGTGTCATTCCTGCTGCTACCATTTCAGTTTAAACTCTCTGCCTCTTGCCTAGACTATTATAGTAGCCTTCTAATCAGCCTGAATCTCTCCTCCTCCCCTCTGTCACCTTTTTCCCCAAACTGAGGATAACTTCCTACCCATCTTTCAAGGTCCACTCTGACTCCCAGTTTTATGGTCTCACCTTCCTTTAGGCATTTCCAGCACACTCTTATTTTTCTTTGAGTTCTGGTGTTAAGTAGCATGAGTGGTAAGACTCTGTTCTCCCGCCTTCTATTTCCAATGATAAGCTGTCAGTGTCTTGCACAAATTACTGTTCAATAGGCCTTGATTATGATGAATTGAGAGCAAGTGGACTCTGTTCCACTTAGAACAGATGTTCCCCAACTGCATTCCGCTAAGACCCTTCAGGCTAGGAAATAGCAGACCAACTCTGCTCTGTGCCATGTTGTGCCTTCACTTTCCAATGCCCGGTACTCCAGAGGAAGAGCAAGAATAATGTACCTTTTTAACCTGTAAAGAATATAGACCTTTGTTCAACAGTTCAGAGAATCAAAGCAGAAAAGGTGGCCATGACATTAGTGAAGGCTTACAAGTGTGAGAAGCACTGTAAAGCTTGTAATGGGCAGGTTGTCTGTGATCGACAAACAGACTCATAAACAGGCATAGCTACTAATTAGAGAGGGCAAAGGAAGTGTTTGAGACCTTGACCACATGTATGAGGTGGGAGAGTTTCCTGAATGAGGCATTCAGCCCTCCAAAAATAGGAGTTCATGTATTCTGACTCAAAAAGTAGGCATTTGATATGGACTCTTGTGTATAGCCCTTGTCAGAGGAGCATTCCTTCAGTCCCAAGTCTGAAAGGCATAGCTGCAGTCTTGCTTTCAGCCTTAGATCATCTCTGGCAGACTTGGGTTCTTTGGTCTCCCAACTATCTCAAAGTAGCAGAGGCCTGGGGCCCCTAGACCTAATTGGCTTCGGGACAGGAAGGGAGACAGAGATACCATCTCACATTTGTAGAGTGCTTTCTAGTCTACACAAGCCCCTTTTCTAGTGTTAATTCTCATAATATCTCTGTGACGTGTGCTGAGTAGATCACCCTCATTTTACCAACAGGAAAACCAAAGTCACAGGGCCAGTCAGAAATAGAACCAAGGTCTTCTGACTCCTTAACAAGTGCTCTGTCCACCCCACCAAAGGAGAAGCTGTTTAATAGCATTTGCCACTGAGATGAATGGTTGAAACGCATTGGCCTAACATGACAAGCCATTGGCTGAGTCTGGGCCCCTCTGCTTTCTGTCCACAGAGCCATGGGGGTGCTGATGTCCAAGCGGCAGACAGTGGAACAGGTGCAGAAGGTGAGCCTGGCTGTGTCTGCCTTCAAGGATGGGCTGCGGGACAGGCCTTCGGTCCGACGCACAGGTGAGCTTCCAGGGTCTCGCCGTGGCACAGTAGAGGGCTCTGTCCAGGAGGTGCAGGAAGAGAAAGAAGCAGAGGCAAGTGCCCCAGCGCTCCAAGAAGAGAGCAGTGCCAGCCGTGCCTCCTGGGAGAGGCTCCGGGATGGGCGCGGAGTGGAGCCTGAGGAGTTTGACAGGACCAGTCGTTTTACACCCCCTGCCTTCATCCGCCCCACCCGAAAGCTGGATGACGACAAGCCTCCAGATATCCGCTTGGAGCCCAGAGAGCCTGTGAGTGTCCACAAAGGGCAGAATCCTCCAGTTTTAGACCTTCTGAGGATCAGGGAGCAGGACAGGGAGGCCTGGGTGTGGTTAAAGTAAGACTCAAAACCAGAAAGATGGAGCTGAGTCAAAGTAATCTTTGAATTTCTTCCCCAAGAATAAAAATATTATATCCTGGATAGACTTAGTGATAAAACTTGAGGAAATAGGTGATAAGGAATGATACCATGGGGGGAGGTGGTCTTGTGCCAGCCCTCGCACCTAAGAGATAATATTGCTTTCTGTAGGAGACATTTTGAAATTTGGGTGAGGTAGGGAGAGGGTCACAAAACTAGAAATTGCTCTTGTATTTGGTGCCAAGAAACACAGGGATGCTGAGGGTCCTGCAATGCCTGGGACAGTCTTTCACAAGAGATTATTCTTTCCAAAAATGCTGATCACATCCCTGCTCAGAAACATGGTCACAGAGGCCTGAGCAGCTGGAAAAACCTGCTGGCTCTTACCATCCAGGGAGAACACTCTATTGCCTTAACCGTGGCTTCAGTTGGAGTTGCTCCTCTAGGCTACTCCAGGGACACTCAGCCCCATTCAGGTAGCACTGCTTGGTGGCCTAGGATCCTGCTGCTGTTCACTGCTGCCATCTTTCCCCAGGTCGTTAATGATGAGATGTGTGATGTCTGTGAAGTCTGGACGGCCGAGAGTCTCTTCCCGTGCAGGGTCTGCACCAGGGTTTTCCATGATGGCTGCCTACGCCGCATGGGCTACATCCAGGGAGACAGTGCCGCAGAGGTGACCGAAACGGCCCACACGGAAACAGGCTGGAGCTGCCACTACTGTGTGAGCCTTGGCTGCGGGGACGCTGGGCTCCTGCGCCGCTGACTGGGCACTTTCCCTGGAGGAGAGTGTTCCAACAGTACACACAAGGGCTAGGACAGGCTTTCCCTAGCTCAGTACTGTTGACACTTGAGGCACAATAATTCTTTGTTCTGGGGGCTGTGTGCATTGTAGGATGTTTAGCAGCATCCCTAGCCACCACCCACTAGATACCCGTAACACCCACCCACAGTGGCAACAACCAAAAGTGTCTCCAGATATTACCGAATGTGTCCTGTGGGAACACGACATCCCAGTTCAGAGCCACTGAGCTGGAGGACAGAATGGATAGGATGAGACCCAGTTATTCAAAACTGATTCTGCTTGGAGCAGTGGTGGTTTAGTTGCTAAGTCGTGTCCAACTTTTCCGGACACATAGACTGTAGCCTGCTAGGCTCCTTTGTCCATGGGATTCTCCAGGCAAGCATACTGGAGTAGATTGCCATTTCCTTCTCCAGGAGATCTTCCCGACCCAGGAATCAAACCCCCAGGTCTCCTGCATTGCAGGCAGATTCTTTACTGACCAAGCTATAAGGGAAGTCTTGCTTGGAACAGCACTTAGTCTAATAGTTGATAGTTGTCATTCGTTGTATTCATCTGGAAAACCAACCTGAAATCCTAACTGGCTTGCTTCCCATAAGGATAGATTCTATCTCAGGAAAAGTTCTTAGTCCTGAGATTGCCATTTGGCTTTCTACATAACTCTTTGGAGCCTTTTTCTTCATCTCTGAAGTAATCATTTTGTGAATTAAGTGACAAAGACCTGTTGATTCAGAACTTTGCAAATTATACATGAATGTCCTCTAACTTTTGAGAAGATAAAAAAGACAGATTCATGTCTGTTTCTCAGTAAACCTGAGTAGAGTTCAAGTCTTGCTTTATTGATCTGTTGCCCTGCAGATCTTCATTATTCACTGATTTCAGAGTAATGATTATAAGCTGATCCCCTCTTCTTGCTACCACCGAGGATAAAGTAAAGATGTTCTGCTTCCTAACAAATAATACATTCTGCACGGCTTGTCCAAGTCCATAAAGTGAAGTATAGAACAGTTACTTCTAGTCACGTAAATAGCTTCTCCCCAGCTGGAATATGACACAGCAGAGCCTCCTCTACAGGCAATCTCTTCTAGTCACCACTCCTCCAAATGCTAACTTGTTCACTCACAGCAACTCTGTTTGGCAGTGTATCTCCTGTGATTCCCCAGCCACCTGTAATTTGGCTTGTGTATCCATCATTCTGCTGAACTGGCTCTTCTAAGATCACCAGTGACCTAACTGTCAAGTTCAGTGACCTTTTCTCAGGAATCTTTTACTTGACCTCTCTGATGTATTTAGCACTTCTTATCGCTCCATCTTTTTCTAGGGTATGAATATTTTTGTGAGAGTCTTTACACAAAATGTGGAAATCAGAGAAAAGAGAAAATCAGTAAAATGCCATCTGACTTGTATAACCTCTGTTAACATTACCTCTGCATTGTACAACTCTCTTTTCTTGGCTTCCAGTACCCTCTACTGATTCTCTTCCTAACTTCCTTCTCTGACCATTCTTCCTAATAAGTGCCCTTAGTTTCTTGTCCCAGACCTAAACGCTGGTGTCTCTCAGGGTTCTTTTCCCACTATATTCTCTCTCTCTGGATCTTCATCTACTTCAGTGGCTACTCCACCACCTAAATATTAATAATTCCCAAATCTGTGGGTCCAGACCTAAATTTCCTGTCTCTTAGACTTATATCCATCTTAATGTCTCACAAGTACTTCACACTCAACATGCCCCAAAATGAATTCATCTTTTTCCCCACACCCATTATTCCTTCCATTCCTTGCCTCTGTAAATGGTAACACCACCATCACCCCCTAATTACCAGCCCCTACTCATTTCTCTCCCTCACCCCTCACATCCAGGGAGTCAGCAAGTCCTATGAACTCTACCTCCCAATCTCTCTCAGAGCTTTCCCCTTCTCTTCATTCTCAGGTCTTAGTTTAGCCACTCATCTTTTCTTTATTGCATCAACCACCTAACTGCCCCCCATGCCACCAGCCTTTGCCCATGTAACCCATTCTCTACACAGCAAAGAACTGACCATAGCACTCCACACTTAAAAACCTTTCTGTGACTCCCCTTTGCTCTCAGGAAAAAAGGCCCAGTTTGAAGGACTCAATAAAAGGTATTTCAGGCACGTCACAATCAGGCTTCTGCTGACCTCACCTCCCTTATCATTTATCATTCCTCCCTACCCTCTCCCAAGACACACACACACAGTCACACTCTCTATACTCCGGCTGTACTGAACATCTCACAATGTTATACACCATTGTGCCAAGTATATACTAGGTGCTCAAAAAGTATTTACTGAAAGAATGGTTTGGGTTTTTCATGAAATCCACAAATGAATATTCATGAAATGTCTGCTCCTATTCTTTATTGGTATTTTAGAGAGGAAATGATCTACTGTAAAGAATCTTTGGTAGTTTAAAGACTGTAAGACTATAAATTAATGCTAACAAAATAACATATCAGTGCTCTTTTGAAATTAAAACTTCCATGGCACCACTAAAAAGAAAAAATCATTTGGTTTTAGGAAATTTTTAATGATGGCATCTCTTTCAAAATCATTCTGGAGTGAAAGTGATACAACTTTAGGATTAAACAGTTTTACCAAATATGGAAACTGGAGTTAGAATTAAACTTTTTAAACTAAAATACTCTTTGAACACAGTCTAACACAGAGGCCAGATACGTAAAATAGATAAAGATGGAGCTACTCTGGTAGATGGAGCTGAGGATTCACAACTCCACCCACTTTCCCCCTTTTCACTTGCAGCAGCTTCCTAAGGCACCACCAAGGAGCCCCTAAGCTATCTCAGAGAATAATCCAAAAGCCACTACTTTAGTAAAAGGGACTTCAGGGTGGAGCCAGGATAACTGGATTCTGGGGATGATCCCGGCCAGAGCTGGACAGCTCTGAGCAAGTCCTTTCCCCTTTCTGGGGCCTGAGTCTCCTTGACTGTGAATGAGATGCTGGGATCAAATGATCCCATAATTGCCGTCCATCTGAAATACTGTTTCACCCTTCTTGATCCTTGGCCTTTCTTTCTGGTCTATATGGCCATTGATTTAGCTCTTCTTCTTTTTCAGGACAATCTCAACTTGCTGCTAACTGAGGAGGAAATGTACAGCCTCACAGAGACCTTTCAGCAGTGTAAAGTTATCCCTGGTAAGGCTGGGTGGTACTGCCAATGGAGAGGGCCAGGCAGGCTTCTCCTTCATACTTTCTAGGATGAACCATGAAAGGAGTAATCTGGAATTTGGAGGGCAAGGGTGTAAATGGAACCCTGTTTGCAAGCTGTTGGCCTGCCCCTGGTCACAGCCTGTGTTATCCTGGCTATGGAGACAGACTGGACAAAAGCTGTGGGTGTGGGGGCTCTGGAGGGCACACTCGAGGTGAGTGGAGGTACTCCAGATGCTGAGAGAAGGGTGGGCATGCCTAGCACGTGGTGCCTCCCCACAGACTGCTCCCTGACGCTGGAGGACTTCCTACGCTACCGCCACCAGACAGCAAAGAGAGGGAGCAGTGGCAGGGCTCTAAGTGAGGAGCAAGAGGAGCAGGCAGCCCGCCAGTTTGCAGCCCTGGACCCTGAACGCCGAGGACACGTTGAGTGGCCTGACTTTTTGTCCCACGAGTCCCTCCTGCTTCTACAGCAGTTGCGTCCCCAGGTAAGGGCCAGCTGGGGTGAATGTCTGTGGGATATTGGGTGACAGAGCCCTGGGAAGCATGCCAGGCAGGTTGGGGGAACACTGGGTACTCTCTGAGCAGGAACCAGTACCAGGAAAGGGCTCAGGTTCCAGCCAGTGACAGGTGATCCAGTGCCTGGGCTGGGGAAACTGCCCAAGGAAGACTGATTTGCGCTGGACCTCACTGCAAATGTTGGTGCTACCAGAAAGGCTCCAGGCAGCTTCAAAGGGAGGTTGCAGAGATAATAATAGAGGTAGGATTCTCTATGGCTTGACAGTTTACAAAATATCTTCATCTCCAAGGTCTTAATTTCTCTCTTCTTTCACAGAACTCTCTGTTAAGGCTTCTAACGGTCAAGGAGCGGGAGCGAGCCCGAGCCGCCTTCCTGGCCCGGGGCAGCGGGAGCACTGTCAGCGAGGCCGAGTGCCGCCGTGCCCAGCACTCTTGGTTCTGCAAACGCCCCACCGAGGCTCCCTCCTGCAGTGTCAGGTCCACTCCCTACCAGTCCCTGCCCCCACTCACCTACCCTCCTCCTTTGTCCTTTGGTGTGAAAGGTACCTGCCTCCCTGTTTCTTCAGCCCTTTCGTCCAGTAGCCAGGAGAGGATCCTTCTGTGAATTAGATAGTGGCCAGTGACTCCTACTGGCCAAGGCATAGATCAGCCTTGACTCCAAACCCTCTCACCCATGTCAGAAAAGTCTGGACGTGCATATCCAGGGGTTCACCAGAGCTTTGGATTCACCAGAATGTGGGAGGGGCAGACCTTTCACGGTCCCACTTCTAACCACATGTCTTTGTACCCAACAGTGTCAGCCATGTGGGTCCCATAGCAGACAGCAGCCCAGCCAGCAGCAGCAGCAAGAGTCAGGACAAGGCCCCACTGCCCACAGAGCCTGAGTCCAGGTGAGTGACACCTCCTTACCTGGCTGTCTACACCCCGATCCCCCCACACACAAGTAAGATTGGGCATTACCCACCATCACCCCAAAACAGCAAATGCCCACCCCAGAAACCAGATTTGACCCCAGATCCACAGGGCTGGATCAAATCTAGCTGTCAGCCTGGAGGCACAGTCTGCCAGCACCACTTCAGGCACAAGCCAGGACTTCCCTGACTTTTGCCTGGCTCAAGCCATGCTGCTGGGACCAGTCTTCTGAGCCTCCAGACTCAGCAACCAGCCTCACAAATCTGTTCTTTGCTTCCACTCCAGATTTGTGGATTGGCCTACCTTCCTGCAGGAGAGTGTCATCTACATCTTGGCTGCTCGCCCCAACAGTTCGGCCATTCACCTGAAACCCCCAGGATAGCATGGAGCAGAAAAGCTCAGTTTGGGGACAGTGGCATTCTCTCCCTCCTTCATTTCTCCCTTTCCCCACTAACCTCTGGTCCTGATACTTCTGGGGATGGAGCACTGTCCACATCTCAGTTTATCACTAAGCTTGGCGGCACTGAAGTCGCCATTCCCCTCACAACAGAGGTGGTAAATGCATTGCCACGTGGAGAAGCCCTGGGAGCTGTGGCAGCATCTGCTCCAGGACCACCCCCTGCCCTCACACTGCAGACTGGGCCTGCCACTGCACACGTATATGTGTGCACACACATGCACACACAAACACACACGCCTAGCTGTCCATGCCGTCAGAGACCTGATACTTCTTTTTTGTTGAAGAAAGACCAAAGTTCTTTTGTGAAGCCCCTGGTATAGATGGGGGGGGGGGGGGGTCTCTATTGGCCAGTTTTCATTTACAGTAGGTCAGTCTCTGGCCAAGTGAGTCTTAACAAGGGGGCACATCAGACTCACATACTCTGCTAGAGATGCTGCCAGACGCCCTCTTCCCACACTGAAAACCCCTTCTGTGCTGAACATCTCTTCTACTAGGTGTGTGCTGTGTCCCTTAGGTGTGTTGGGGTGGGGGAAATGGTCAAAGACCACCACTGCACTTATTATTTATTTATTGTTTATTTAAACCCCAATTCCTGGTGACAGAGAAGGAGCTAGTCTGTGGAGTGCCAATTAGAAAAGGGGGAGGCAGCCCCTCCCAGGGACCCAGAAATCTAGGAACCTCTCATCCAGGTCATTTAAGTCCAAAAGTCTTTATTTAGCAGACCAGTCCAAACCCAAGGTGAGCCATCCTGACCCCTGTTTTTTAGGTGGGTGCTCATGGCCCAGAGCCCAAGGGCCAAATGGAACAGGTATGATGGCAGTAGTCACAGCCTTCTGGGTTAGGTGCTTCACCCAACTCAGCTACCACAGAGACCCAAAGCCTGAGCTCCAGGGAGGGCAGGCCTGAATGAAAGAGGAGAGGAGGCTCATTTTTTTCCATTCTTTAGCATAACTGCAGACATAGAAAAGTATGCCATGGTATGGCGTACAGAGCCCTAAACAAGGGGACTGCTTTCAAACCACATGACAATGAGGATAAGAGGCTGGAGCTAAGAAGACGATTTGCATCTCAGCTGTCTTGAACAGAGAAAGTCTCAGCAAAGCCTCACAGAAGGAGGAGGTGTTCCCTTCTCCCTGTTACTAAGATATGGCCTGAGTTGCTGTTTTTCCCCGTTGCTCACCACATGTTCTTCCCCACAAGCTTAGGGCCTGGACCTGGCAAGGGAGAACTTCAGGGGCAAAGAGATGCTGCCACAAGGCCACCAGACTGGCCTCTCAGCCCCGGCTGTTCTTCCTAAGTTCTCACCAAGTTCTCCAGTCAGCATATGCTATGGGTAAGCATAGGCCCTAAAGTTCAAGCTTCTGTTTCCAACCTCATGACTTAGGTTTAGCAAGGTCTGACTTGGTACCAGGAGTTATTTGAGAGGGGCTGGGCTCAGTCACAAAGGAACTAACACATCCACATTCCTTTAGGCACTTCTACAGAAGACAACATACAACTCAGGGTTGCTCAGAGGATGGGGGGAGCTGTAACTTGGGGCATGGCAAGAGCACTGTATGGTCTCCTCCTGTAGAGACAGCATGACCTGAAAGTCAAATAAGAAGCTTCTGGGGTTGGATTATTTAGGACTGAAAAGAAGCAGACAGACAATGAACTGGGTTCATGTGTATGGCTCCGAACATTTCAAAATCCTCAGTTCTTTGTAAATACTCCATAGCCACACTCCCAAGACTAATCAGTAGGAGGGGCCATTATTCAGTCCAGCCAAAAAAGGAGAAAGCACGAGACTCTTGGGCCCAACGACTGTGTCTGAAGCAGCCCGGCCTGGGGTTCTGCACTCAGAAGATTAAACCACATTAAGCACAAGGGCTCTTGCTTACTCTCCTAGCAAATCACCTTTTATGTCAATGGCCTTGGGCTGCTTGATCTCAGGACAAGGCATTTTGAGTAAAAGCAAGCTCTACGCTTTGAGAGCTGAACAGCTTTTTTCTCCTGCCTTATCAGTCACAAGGATTGGAAGTCCATCTTCTTGTTCCCTGATCCTTCACAGACCAAGGTGATGCCTACCTTTCTGGAGCAGCAGCTTCTAGCTTTCTGTGGGTGAGTGGTAACGACTGGAGGCCACTAGAGCAGCCCAACTGTATCTCAGGGCCTGGCAAAACAGGCCCCAGGGTTCTTCCACAGTAGGATCTGACCCACTTGAGACCACCCTTCCCTATTTTGGGACAGCAAGCTTCCTTGGTGGGGACATGCTTCAAAGGGCCCAGAGGAGACAATGCCCTCATCAAAAGATGGGGTGCCATGTCACAGGAGTCCTAGGAAGCAGAAAAGGACAGAAAAGCAAGCAGTCTCTTCTCCACAGGCATCTAACTTCTTACCAAAGGGGAGAGGAGAGGTTCCATTGCTCCCTCAGTTAAGAGTTGTAGAAGCTCTGTCCCAACCCGCCTTTCTGAGGTCTCCCCTTGCAGTGTCCTAATCCACAGAGCCTCTCTCCAGGATTTATGGAGACATTCAAACTTTTATAAACCTCAGTTCAGTTCAGTTCAGTCGCTCATTCGTGTCTGACTCTTTGCAACCCCATGAACCACAGCACACCAGGCCTCCCTGTCCATCACCGACTCCTGGAGTTCCACCCAAACCCAAACCTAGTGAAGCTCATTTCCTTTCCTTTTCAAGCCCTTTCATCATTGTGACTGTCTGAAATTCTGCCAAGTACAGAAATTAGTGTGTGACTGTAATAGGAGTACAAGAAAATGTTTCAATCTTAGCTACCCAAAATTGCAGAGATCAGTTCTTTTCCCAGTCACCCCCAACTGCACCACCACCCCCAAGTCAAGGGAGGCTGAGGTTACACAGATGCTCCTCTGAAGACTACTTGCCCTCAGTCTGTTTTTAACCCACAGTCCTCTTCTCCATGCTCAGGTATAAAGGCAGGGACGTCTGGATGATACAGTGGAGCTTTGGGACTGAGAGTCAGCTGAGGCAATAGCTGTGGCCACATAGCCTCCTCAGATTTGTTCCATGGCTTCCTCTCATGAGATCAGCCTTTCCTAGCAGATGGAGGCTCTATGCTTTTGCGCAACAGGCCCCTTTGATCCTAGGGATGGAGCAGTTTCCTCACTCATGGATACTGATCTGTTTCAAGAGCTCTTCCTTAGAGGATAGCCATGGCTGAAGCCATGAGCACATTGCCTCTTTTTGTCCTCAGCCTAAGTAACTGTGACTGCAGGCCAGACACTGGCCTTTCTGGCCCTGGTGCTCCCTGTGGGATGTCGCCCTGGCCTTGTTAGAGTGACCAAATATGGGGGTCCCCCACTCCTATCAACAATATGGGAAGCACAGAATCAAACCACCTGGGAAGAGAGCACCTCCCTGGATGCTGGGTTCAGGATGGTGCCTAGGCTGCTGAGCCTCAAACCTCAACCATTGCAGGTCTCATGGCTTCAGTAGAAGTGGTGCCAAGAAGCCTAAAGGCAAGAGAGAAGCTCAAAAGAAGCTCTCTGGCAGGGCCCCAGGCCAGCCGTGAATACCACAAAGCCAAGAGGAACCCCAAGGCAGGACTGGTAGCAGCTCTGGTGATCCTGCAGGTCCCATCAAACCAACAGAGTAAAGACAGATACATACTTGTCATTTAAAAGGCAAAGCACTACTGATGCCAGAATTTTAGGACATCCTGGCAGCACCTGTAACCAGACCCCTTTTTACTCCTCTGTTTACAATGAAATAAAATAGTTGCTTTCTCCACAGCACCGGGTTTCAACTTTCCCAGAATCTTTCTCTGGGCCCTTAGCTTACAGCCCAGACAACAGAGGCCTCCTTGAGTGGGGGGTATTAATGCATCATGCCTATTCTCGATGGTTCACCCTGGAGTGGGGTAGGACTAGGCATTTTCCCTGCTGTTGCTTTCTTGCTGCCACTGCTTTAAGCAACCTTGAAAGGAAAGAAAATGAACAGATTACAGAATCTCCAATAGACCCCACTAGCACTAAGGAAATTTTCTTCCCTCTGGGCCACACGACCCAATGACTCAGATCAGAGAGGATGTCAGATCTGCTCAGGCCAGTGACTAAGAAGCCCAGTAACATTCTAGTTTGTGTAGCATGGGTTGGGATGACCATGGATAAGAACATCAAGGTATAAGTAGCAAGGCCTTTCCATATCCATGGTGAAACAAAGGCCATCAAGCGTAGCCTCCTGTGAGAGATGGTCTCTGATTTGTCTTCTGGCCGAACACAAACTTGTGAGAATGGCTCTGAGAGCACTCAAGTAATAATGGAGGATCCAATGCTGCTCTTCAGAAGGTAACTTGACAGTAAGCTGAGGGGAACATCCCCAAGCCCTGTCTTCCCATCACTATAACTGCATGCTCCTCCGCATGGCTCAGCCTTCACTCCAGAAGGAGCTAATGTTCCCAGAAGCTGGGCACAATGGAAATCCTAATAAAAAGATAGTGATGTTATTTTGGCTTCTGTTTTCTGTTGTTCAGGGCACCTGCCGAGTTTCGGTTTGGTTTCCTATCATTGGCCAATTCCTGAATCTAAAATAGGAGCAGCTGTAGCCTCCAGGAAGCCCACAGCTAGGTTGCCAGGTGCAGGGGCGCGTGGGGAGGAGACAAGGGCTCCACCATGGACACAGAGGAGATGGGGGCACAGAAGAGAAAAGTCAAAGTTTTTGAAGAAATTGAGGAAGAAGTAAGCCCTCTGAGCCTCCCTGCTGTGTGTTGCCCCAAACACACACCACGGGCCAGTATTAGACATTCCCTTCCCAGTTTCTGCTGAACTACAAAGTGGGGACTACTAGTTGGCTGTTTTCTCCTGGTCTGGGCTCTCCTTGGTCTGGAGTTTCCTCACCATCTCTGCTAATTGTTTTAATGTGATATGATAGGTTGGATAAACTAAGATCTGGAAAAGCTTTCAAAAGACTATGAAATCTTCAATTCATCCCTTTTGCCTGGTAAGAACAGAGTCAGTACCTGTAGATGTGAAAGCATCTCTAGACTTTGGATCAGAGGCAGATATTCTACTCTGAAACCATAGGAGCCCCAAACACAAATACAGCTAACCCTCAAGGGACCAGAGGCCATTAAGTTGCATGGTCCAACTATATGCAGATTTTTTTTCAATAAATAGGTACAACAGTACCCCACAGTCCTCAGTTGAATCTGCAGATGTGGAACCAGGGATATGGAGGCCCAATTATTAAGTTACAAGAGGATTTTTGTGGCAGGGGCATCAGCTCCCCTAATTCCCACATTGTTCAAGAATCAACTGTAAATGCTAACATTTTAGCACTTCCTATGCACTGGGCAGTTCTAAGTGCTTTGCATAAAGCTAATCTTCAAAACAACCCTATGTGATTTGTATTACAGATGAGAAAGTGAAAGTGAGGTTCCACAGTCACAAAGTTAGGAAGTAGGGGAGTCAGGCAGTCTGATTTCAGTGCCCATGCTCTTAATTTATTGTGCTGCCTGTCAAAGTACACCTCAAAGAAAGTTGTTTTATGGTCCAGCACCTCCTGTTTCCATCCCCAGGGAACAGGCATACATAGGTACAGGCGTGTAGCCCACATCAGAGGATTTCCTACCACCTGCACAACTCACCCCCTTCACTCACAGACTCCCACACCACTCCATCCTGGAATTTTCCCACAGAAGTCCATCAGGCTCAGACACAATAACAACCTACACACACCCTTTCTCGTTTCCAGGCTCGGTGAAGCCAAGCATTGGGACAGAGAAAAAAGGCATGAAAGCTGGGCCTCTATGAGCCCTCATGACAAGAAAGGTTTCCCCACTCTCATTCAGACAGTCTTGACTGGAACTTCGGACCCTCCCAGCTCTGTTCCTCATACCAACCGGCACTTGTTCCCAGGGTTGGCTGGAGCTTCAGTTCCACAAAAACTTCCACCCACTCTGACTTTCCCTAGAGATAAAGAGGAGTGCACTTGAGCCAGAGTAGAGCAGTGATCACTAAATTTGCTAAATATGGAGTAATTAGTGTTCTCTCTCCCACCCCACTCATAGGGTTGTTTAGAGTTGGCCTTTCTAAACTTCAGTTTCCTCATCTGTAAAAATCTGGAAAACAGTTCATTTTGTCTGCCTCCTAGGCTGATAGTTGAGTGAAGACAGGATAAAATTGGTAATTGAACAGAGCTTGGTACACTGTAAGGCACTGAGTGAACAGAAAGAATTTCTGGCCCCTGAAGGCTGTGTGTGTATCAGTCCATACACCACCCCCCTCCCCCGCATAGCTGGGGATACGTCCATTGGCCTCTGTCCACAGTGCTGAAGTCACAGCCAAGCCCGTTAGGAATTTTCAGTCCGTTTTTTCTTTTTTTAATATACTCATTTATTCATATACACACTCACTTTACATTATTACATTTTAATACTCATAGAAAACAAAAATATAGAATGCTCCATGAATTTGCATGTCATCCTTGTGCAGAAGCCATGCTAATCACCTCTGTAATGTTCCAATTTTAGCATATGTGCTGCTAAAGTGAGCACTTAAGTCCCTCCTTGTCCCATCTAAGGAAGCATCAAAGACAGAGAATACCAAGCCCAAGGATTGCCCTAAAACTCAGAAGGTATTGCCAAAATGTTTTTTTATTTCATTACTTTCAAGTATCTTTTTTTTCAATAAACAATAACATTCCTTTAAATTTATAATAGGTACAAAACAGGCAGGATGTGATTTAGCAGGTCAGGGAGAGCAGAGGATGCAGTCTTCACTTGGTGAAGATGTAACCTGAGGCTACATGGAAAGAAAGGGTCAGAGGAGGGATGTGGGCTGGCTAGTATGCTGACTGGCACCCCTGGAAAAAGTTAATCAGAGCCAGGCATCATGAACTGAACCACAGCCAGGGGAACATGGTCTTAGTAGCTGGAACTGAACAAGGCAGAGGAGGAACCCATGAAGGCCTGAGAGGTGTTCACCCTATCAAGGAGCAGATTTGAGGGATGCAGATGGCTGATGTCTGGTAGATAGGACCAGTGAGGTTGATGTGACCTCAAGAACAGAGCTAAGATCAAAGGTGGAGGAGGGGCAGATTTCTGCTCAATAGGACCAAAAGACAACTGAATACCTGGGAAGGTAGTGAAGCTGTACATGCATATGACAGAAATATGATGTTGAGGGTGAAATGCCTTCCCAGGTCTCCAGTTCTCTTGAGGCCTGCGATGCCAGTAAGTGGTTAGGCACCTTCTACTGTAACCCCAGCCCTGAAGCCTGCTGAACTACAGGGAGATCCATGCTTGTACAGACCCATACAAACCCAAAGCATCAGCACTGCTGAGCCGGAAGCCTTAATTTCTTTAGTTCAACCTCTTAGACCAACTGCTGTGCCTCCAGCTCTGAGCCCTGACCTGAGAGAAGAGATCCAATATCACAATTCGCCTATTATCCCCTTTCCAGGTGGGCTCTGAGAAGCATGCCTTCAGAAGCTGATGTTGCATGCCCTCTGATGGTCATTCCCAGTACTGTTCTCTCACCCCAAAGCAAAAAAAAAAAAAAAAAACTCTGAACTTTTATGGTACTAGTCATTGCAGGGCTTCCCAGGTGGCTCAGTGGTAAAGAATTCACCTGCTAAGCAGGAGATGTGGGTTTAATCCTGGGTCGGGAAGATCCCCTTGAGAAGGAAATAGCAACCTAGTCCCGTATTCTTGCTGGAGAACCCCAGGGACAGCAGAGCCCGGCAGGCTACACTCCATGGGGTCACAAAGAGCCGGACACAACTTGGCGACTAAGAAAAGATAACAACAACTAGTCAGTGTAGGTTCGGAACAGGCAGGGAGACACTAGACAGGTACCTGGGAGTCAGATGACCGGTCAGTGTGCAAGTATCAGTGTCAAGATTAGGGCTCATCTGAAAAGATCTAGGAGGAGGCTTAGACTGAGGCTGGATGGGGGAGCTACCTGACCCAAGACTAAGACCAACATCAGTGTCTCAGGCTGAGGCCAAAGTTGGGGCTCATTGTGGGACTGAATTCTGGGCTAATGTGTCAGCATGAAGTGTGTATCCAGGTGATATGCAAAGAGTCTGACTACAGGAAGGAGTCAGTGGATAATGGGCTCAACATGGTATTCCTATACAAGGTGAAACATCAGATAAGTACCAGCCATTGGAGAACTTAAAAAGAGATATTGCCAGGGGAGAAGTACAAGCGATGGTAGATAGAATAAGGAAGTCACTAATTTCTAAGAGCCTCCCAACCTTAAAGATGGGAATAGCCAGGCTAGAAGAGCCCCTTTTCTCCTCAGAATGAATTTCAGTATTCTAGTTCCAGCTTCCTGTTGAAGCCCCCCACCAACCCTAGTGCTGCCACATACAAACGATAGGAACAATTTTGGGACACAGGAGAGGTCCAAGAAACAGTCCTGTCACTGCATAAAGCCGGCAGCGTGGGGGTAGTCTTCCTTTCCCCCAGGATTCTCTGTTTCTACTGGCAACAGTGCTGGCAGCCTCCCACACCCAGATCTTAGCAACCCTGGGAGCCCCTGGCAACTGCTGCCATGGTGACAAGACAGGGAACTGAGAGCAGGCTGGGGGGAGCACTTCCTCTGGAGCCTTCGGGACATACGTGAGAGAGGTCTCCCGCTCCCATGCACAGTCTGGGAGGGAACATGTGCTCCGGTCTAAACACCTCCTCACTGGCACCCACCCCCGCCCCTGCCCCGGGTTCCGGTTCCCTCAGGGTGAGGAAATGAGGGACATCTACGGTTGTGACGTCTCCAGAGGGAGAGAGGGTGAGAGGGGGTGTTTGGAACTGACGAGATCACAGATGCATGCATACAAAGGCAGACAGTGTCAGCATATCAATAGCCATGAAGCCTTACTTCATCTACTTTTTGTCATGTAGACAGACACAGGCCTACACTTAATCACATATGTACAGTAACACAAAATCACATACCTACAATAAATAACACAGAATCAAGCACACGCAAAAATAATTAAACAGATACACTTTCACTCACAAATCGCATGATAAACACAACACTACAAATAATTTCCAGACTCCGACGTTTATAGATGCACTCACATATCCAGGTATCTGTGAACATATAGAATAAGTTAACTTTCTTGACCATTAGCTGCAGGCCAAGCTGTCAGCACTACATGTGTCACCTTAATTAACCCTCACAACAATCCGATGTACGGCTGTTTTCTATCTCCATTTTACAAAAGAGGAAATTAGGCACTGATACGGTAAGCAACCTCACAAGGTCAACAGTCTGCCTTCAGAGCCTACTTCCTCACACCCTTTGCCACACCCTGAGGCACCCCTGGTTCCTCTCACACACACCTGATACCCAGGACAATGGGACACAGGACAGCAACTGCAAACTCAGCAAACAACAGAATCTGTGCCACCGATACCTGAAGGCACAGCTCTGCCCCCTTGAAGGTCTAAGCCTACACTTTAGCATTAGCTGGGACCAGGTAAAGGCCGGTGACTAAACTCTGCCTCCGTGTTGGCACAGGCAAGGCTGGGGGAGGCAAAATAGACAGAACTGGAATAGGAAGAATCAGAGCCTCCCACAGTCCAGGCCCCCATGAATCTGGAGGTAGAAGATTGAGAGCCCTTGGATACAAGGAGCCAGTACCAGTCCTGAGCCCCCTCACCCTCCCTTTCCCACCTCCATGTCACACTATTTCGTTCCCTCACCACCCAACCTCCCCTCCCTTTCTCATGCCTTCTCACCTCATCTCTCTATCCCATCCCTTTGCTACTCAACTCATCTCCCCTCCCTCCTATCCCCTCCCTCACCCATCTCCCCTCCCTCCCTCCCCTCCCTCCCCCATCTCCCCTCCCTCCCCCATCTCCCCTCCCTCCCCTCCCTCCCCCATCTCCCCTCCCTCCCCCATCTCCCTTCCCTCCTATCCCCTCCCTCACCCATCTCCCCTCCCTCCCCCATCCCCCCTCCCTCCCCTCCCTCACCCATCTCCCCTCCCTCCTATCCCCTTTCCCTCATCCATCTCCCCTCCCTCCCCTCCCTCACCCATCTCCCCTCCCTCCTATCCCCTCCCTCACCCATCTCCCCTCCCTCCCCTCCCTCACCCATCTTCCCCCTCCCCTCCCTCACCCACCTCCCCTCCCTCCTATCCCCTCCCTCACCCATCTCCCCATCTTCCCCCTCCCCCCTCCCCCATCCCTGCTCTCTCCTGCCTCTACTCTACTCCCTCACCCATCTTCCCTCCTTCCTCTCCTTATCCCCCCTCACCCTGCCTCCTCTTACCACACTTCCTTTCCTTCCTTCACACCCCTTTATTCCTGGAATCCCCATCTTGATAACCAGAAAGCCAGATAGTAGAAAATAGGCAGACCTGACCCTAGGACCCCTAGACTGCCCTCCTGTTCTATTCTGTGTCCTAGATATTGATGCTCTCCAAGCTTCAGTTTCAAGCTCCATCTAGTTTGCATGACTTCATGGGTGTCCATACTCTGCCTCTGGGAATCCACAAGGAAAGAGAGGTGACAGCTTCTGCTCTGGTCCTTCCTTTGTCCTCAAAGCCCCCAAGAACTCCTTCCCCCTCTTCACCCCTGGATTACCCCCTCTCCACCCCCGCTCCCTCTAGCACAGATGGGCCTGGGAGACAGTGACGTGGGCGCCAGGCACCGTGTCTGCTCAAGCGTCGGCTTCCGCTGGCAACCGCCTCCGCAGCCCTGCCTGCTCTGAACATCGGGGACACTGGGGCTGAGAATTAATGGGGGTGGGGGTACTGAAATGGGAGATTATGAGGGTGTTAAGAAAGAAGATCATGTGGAGCTGAGATGAAGGATTAAAAGGGGGACCAGGATAGGGGAGCTCGTGGGAATAAGGAATAAGAATAGAGTAAGGCAAAAGATCATGGGCGAAAGACAGGAGATCCTATGGGGTCAAGAAGGGAGGAAAGTAAAACGGGTCTAAAACATGTGTTACCTTAATGGGAACTCAAAGGGGAAGTAAGATGAAAGATTATAGGAAGAACTTTAATGGGTATCATGGGGGTTGCTGAGAAGGGGCTGCTCATGAGGGAATGCGAATGAGGGAAACATACAGAGGATAAAAAGGGGACTCAGAAACGGAATTATGGAGGTGCTAAAATTGTGGAGAACTACCAGGTTACAAAGGAAAGAGAAGAGTACTATGCACATCTACCGGGGCCTATTTTGAGATTCAGTTAGGTCACATCAGGTCAACTGCGGGTCACGGTAAGGTAAAGCTAAATCAGGTCAGGGCTATGTAAGTTCACGGTTCAATGGAAGACAGGTAAGAAGGAATGACCTTTTGACCCTGGTCCAAGGACTACACCTCCCAGGGTGCACTATTCTCTCCCCTACTCTCCTAAATGAAGAAAGGAAAGAATGCTCAGAGTCACCGCCAACTGGTGGGCGCAGTTTTCCTTTAAGGCTGCCTTTGACGTTGCAGGGGTTCCAGAAGGTTCTCCCGAGATTCGAGCAGCGGCCAGTACGTCCCACCTTCTCAAACCGGAGATTGGACTAAAATAGCTGTCCCCCGACTCGGGTCTAAGCCCCACAGACCAACCAATGAAATCAAAGGGCGCGAAGAGTTGCCGCCCTCTGTCCCTTTCACCAATGACATGACCAGATGGCGAAGAGGTGTGGTTGATTGATTTCAGAGTGCACCAATCAGACTCATACCAATCACTGCCCGGAATGTGTGCGCGTGTGGCCGGGTGACAGGGGCGGAGGAAGGGACGGCTACCACAGAGCGACTCGTTGAAATCTGTCCAATTACAACAGAGGCTGAGCTGAGTGACGGGCAGACGGCGCAATGGGCAGTACGGAGGCGGAGCTGTGGGGGCGGGTTCCCGGGCCGGCTGTCTGCCGCCGGCGGGCGGGCGACTCCTGTCCCTAGTGGAGGCGGCGGAGCCAGAGCCGGGGGAGGGGGCAGCGGCTGTCTGACGGACCGCGGCGGCGCCCGCAGCTCCTCACCGGTGAGGGCGCCGAGCCAGGACTCGAGGGTCCCGGGGGTGGGGATGGGGGCGTCGCGAAGCCAGGGGTCCTAATGGGGGGAGCGGGGATCGGGACACTGAGGGCCCATCGACTCTTCCGCCGCGGGGGTGTGGGGACTCGGAGTCTACAAGGTGCTCGATGTCCGCGACCCTCCTAAGAGGGGGCAGCCAGCTTCTGAGCCAGGGGAGGGTCGGGCCGGGTCGCACCGGGTTCTGCGGAGGCGTTTCTGAGCCAGCCCAGTCAGCCAGCGCCGGTGACATCACCGACCACCCTCCTCCGCCGGAGCCCCCTCCCCTCTCCTCCCCTCCTCGCCTCGCCGCGCCTTTTGTCCCAGCCGAGCTCTGTCCCGCCCCACCCCGCCCATCTGCGAGGGAGGAGACTCCCCGTCAGTGACTTCATTGAGTAGATTCTTGGGGATCGGGGTCTGCTCCTCCCCAGGAGAGACGAGAAGAATACACTGCCTCTAAGGCCCTCACAGACAGGCACACCTGTCGCAGGTACACACGCTGCCACTCACAAGCACACGCTCTTCGCACTGCCAGCCTTTCTGTCACACTGCCATACAGCCATTCCCAATCAGCCAGACCTCGCTGCACCTGAGAGCAGGTGATCGCTGGACCCTACCCCTTCACTCTGCACACCTGGGGATCAGGTCCAGCTCCCGCTGCACCGGACAAGGCTTGCTGGGCAAGTGCCCGAGACCCTGAGGAGGTGGCTTCCAGAGCTTCAGCTTTCCAAGCGGGCTCCGGTGGAGCGATCTGAGGTGAGGGGCTGGGCTGGGCATGTTTAAGCGCACAGTGCTCTCCTGCCCATCCCCAGCAGCACCCCCACTACAGGCCCGAGGAGCTTTCCGGAGCTTCCCACACTTCTGGGGAGAAGACTTCTTAGCCAGCTTGATGTTTAAAATTCAGCTGGAGCCCTTAAAACTTCGAGCGTGGACGCTGAATGGGTTTGTAAAGTTTCGGTAAGTCCCTCTGGAGAAGGGCACTCATACCCATACCAAGTCAAATTCTTCATGTCATATCCCCCCTCCATTGCCTATCTGCTTCCTCCATCTCATCTCATCCCCAATTACATATAAGAATCCCCCTCTGTCCCACCCTTACATTTGAATGAACTGCACCCCTTATCATTCATCTCCTATACCAAACCATTCAGGCATCCATCTTCCACAAATACCTCCTCTAGTATTTCAACTCTTTACATCCCATTGGCAACACATTTGCCACCTAAGACATTTCCACTTGTCATCCTTCATCGCCCTCCCTCAGTACTTCATTTCTGTATCAACCATTCCCCTTTCCTGGACCAGTCCCCCTTGCTATTTCTCATTTTTCATTCCTGCCTCTACAGTAACATCCTCCTCATTCTCTCCATCCAAGGCAGTGCCACGCCATGGGGTTCCTTTGTCATTCCAACATGTGGCTCATGGGTATGGAAGGGAGGGGAGGAGGGAGGAAAGAAAAAAGGCAGTTCCTGAAAGAGCTTGCCCTATGTCTGTGGAGGCAAGAGAATTATAGGTCTAGAACAGCAAGCAGGTGGTTGCCGGGGAGGAAACTGGCCGTATGAAGAGGTAATGCAGGGACAGCGAGGGGAGGGTGAGAGCAGCGCCAAGCCGTTCCACTCACCCTCAGCCTCAAACCTGCTATAGTTCTCTGGGGGCATGCTCTTGGTGTGATAGGGTTCCTTCCCAGTTTCAGGGGAAAGAAAGTTTGGGCTGAGGCAGAGATGGTGGCAGACCACCCCCAGCTCCCTCTCAGACGGCTTTTACTGCTGCTTCCGAAAATGGCTGCCCTCCCCCAGATGCTCTTTCTTCTCTGCCTCCCCCAGCTGCAGCCTCCCCCCACCAGGCATGACATGCTGGTAGGGAGAAGGGGGAGTACCTGCCTTAATGGAGCCTTCTCTTCATCAGAGTGAGATGACTCCCAGAACCATGAGTCAACCCAGCCACCTGTAAGAGGCCCTGTGGGGGCAGGAGTTAGGGCTGTTGTCCTTGTCTACCTGAGGCCTTGAGGCCTCCCCTTACCCATTATAACCCTTACTCCTGCCAGGAAACCTTGTATACCTCTCTGAAGCAGTCAGAGACAGAAAAGCAGGCCTCAGCTGTGGCTGCCAGCCCAGGACATTGCTAGAAAGACTCTGGGCTTTGGCAGGGGTTGGCCAAGACTTGGGTTGGAGAATGGCTTCTGGCCATTCCCCCAAATAGCTCTAGCTACAGGAAAATGCCCTTCCTTCATATCCACCACAGAGACATTGATAGAGGGAGATTAGAGTGAAAGAATTAGAGTCCTGTGTTTCTCCCTCATTTAAATAACAAATGCCCTTGCACTCAGCCTGCAAGGGACTATCAAAGGAGTGTGGACCTGGCACTGGGCCAGATCCTAAACCAGGGGGCAGGTGAGAGAGAAGAACTGGTAGAAAAGGTATTGAGGAAATGTTGGTTAGTGCCTAACTGTCTCCTAAAAACTAAGGTTAAAAAGACCCTACCCTAGGATGCTTTTGTTCACTAACACTGATGCTTAGGTGGCACAGACATGTCTTCAAACAGTTTTGTGTGTAGACACTGGGAAATGAGTAAAGCAAACTGTTGCCCTGGTTAGGAGAAGGGCAGTGTCACCCCCCTGCTAATGAGGGAGTTAGAAACAGCAGTTTCCAAGGCTGTTAGTCATCCTCTGATCTGAATCACACGTGAGGCTTAGCATAGTTTGGGGAATGGGCGTAGGAAGACCTGGGGTCTCCAATGGCAGAGAGGAATTCAGGCACCCACACCTGACTCAGCCTGGCTGGCCAAGGCATCTGGCTGAAGACCCAGGCCCATCCCCAGTCCTGGGCCACTGCCCCAGCTGCCCTTAGCCTGGGCACCATGCCTGAGGCATGGCGTAGGAGACCATGATGCTCAGGTGACCTCACCCAGTACACTGATCTTGGCCAGCTCCTGCGCATGGGTCTGTCAGTCCATGGTACCACCTCACTCACCTGGGCTTGTGGGGGTCCTCAGTCTGTTCCAAGGACCTAGGCCTTAGAATAGCCCCAAGACTTGGGCCACAGCCCCCAGCTTCCTGTTGGGAAAACCCAGGAGCTAAGGAAAGAATCACAGAATCCTAGAATGTCAGAGCTGGAAGAGATCTTCTAGTCCAAACCTTTCATCGTACTGATGGAGAGACAGAGGCCCACAGAACAGGCATGACCTGCTGAAAGTTACACAGTGAGTCATTTAGGAACTTCAAGATCATCAGGAATAGGACCGGGGTAGAAGGAAACAGTCGCATCAAGGATCAGCCCTGGTTTCTTTCAGAAACAAGGAGACCAGTGCCGGTCCAGTGGCTGTGATGGGAAAGGATTACTACAAGATTCTTGGGATCCCGTCTGGAGCCAACGAGGATGAGATCAAGAAAGCCTATCGGAAGATGGCCTTGAAGTACCATCCAGATAAGAACAAAGAACCCAATGCTGAGGAGAAGTTTAAGGAGATTGCAGAGGCCTATGATGTGCTGAGTGACCCTAAGAAACGGGGCCTGTATGACCAGTATGGGGAGGAAGGTAAGAGGGCAGTGCCCCAGCCGATACTGGATGTCTGTCCTTGTTGGGGGTCCTGGGTGACCTAGTTCTCAAAGCAGGGAACTGGAGACTGATAAGAGGGTGAGAGGCACAAGTGTTCCCAGCACTGACATCCAGAGGGAAGAGGAGACCACCCACGCCCCTGTCCCAGCTCCCCGTCCACTCCCTGCCTTTCTCTGCCCCTCTCCCTCCTCAAGTTCAGGCCTTAGAGAAGCTACAGCCAGAGCCCTTCCCCGCCCTTCTTTCCCTCCCAGCCTTATTAGTCCTGCCTGAAGTCCCTGCTGCTTCATTGGCTAATGGAGAAGGTTAGGAAAGGGAGTGTGTGGCTCTCTGAGGACAGAGCATTTACAATCATCAGCATAAAAGTTTGGCCCTTAAGTAGCCGGGAAATTAACCACTGGAGCTCTGAGCTAGAGATGGTTGTCCCCTTCCCTGCCCCATTCCGGCCCACTTCAGGCCAGCAGAACAGAGTTAGAGTTTCGACTCTCTGAGGAAGTGGCAGGGATCCAAGAGTGGAACGGGAACTGCTGCTGGCAACTTGCCCCCTCCCTGGGGTAGCTGGTGGCCACGCACAGGGTGGCAGGAAAGGTCCAAATAAAGCCTCTGAGAGGGCGGCTCCTCCCAGCACATCCCACGGGCATGATGTAGCTGCTAATTCTGGGCCTGCCCCTCAGGGCCGCCTGCCACCCGCCAGCCACAAGCACCTGTCAGGCTATATTAAGAGACATTGTCACAGCTGAGGACTCTCCTTTCCGGGAGGAACTGCCCTTCCTCCCCAGCGGGATCCACCTTTCTTCCACTTTCTCCTCCTCAGTCTCCCCGTTCTAGTCTCCAAATGGGCTAATGATATGCACTGTACCTGACACAGAGTAGGTACTCAAAAGAATGTTCTTTCCCTCTCCCCAGCCCTTGCTTTGTGTTGCATGACCCAATCCTCTGTACACCCTAGTCCTCCCAACCCTCTTTTCTTATTCTCCATGCCAAAGTTCCTTTGATTATTCCCTCCTCACCTATTAGACTTGCCAATTCCCAGATTCACCAGGCAGTTGCTGGAATCCTCAGTATTCTTTCAGCTAAGAAATGTTTCTCTCTGGGGTAGGGAGATAGGAGGGGTAGTGGTGGGGAAGAAGAAAGCAGTGCAGACACCATGCCACCATGTGACCTGTCTAGGAATTGCATTCATTCCTCTGCTTGGCCTTATCATGATTAGGAAAAAGGTAGGAGCTGGGTTATTTAGTCGCCAAATCATGTCCAAGTTTTTTGTGACCCCATGGATTATAGCCAGCCAGGCTCCTCTGTCCACTGGACTCGGCAGGCAAGAATACTGGAGTGGGTTGCCATTTCCTTCTCCAGGGCATCTTCCCAACCCAGGGATTGAACTCCTGCATTGCAGGCAGATTCTTTACCATTGAATCACCAGAGAAGCTAATAGACTTCTTTCTGCAAGAACAAACCTAAGCGAAGGGCAAAGCTTGGGCCCTAGGTCCAGACACTGGTTCTAACACAAATCTACACCCCAGGAGGGTTCCTGGGGATACAGAACAACCTTAAGGAGACATCCAGGGCCTGGGAAGAGAGAAGCAGCCTTGGAAATGCAGATTATATTTCTGTTTGCCCTGCCCCCTCCCCGGTAGCCAGCCAGAACAGTTGTGAATATAGACTCTGTGTGCACCCTGGCTGGGGACAAGTTGTTCCCAGCTTGAAAGGGAGGTAGTAATGGTACAGCAGGAATCCTTGCAGAGAAATTACCCCCTCCTGTCATCATCAGACCAATTTCTCTCACTGAGCTCTGCCAAGCCTCTTGAGTTCACCTGACAATCAGACCCCCAGTAGAAGGAAAGAACAGACTTTGAGTCTTAGGAAGGATGAAGAGGCAGCTATTACAAGTCACTGAATTGCTTGCCTCTTGGCCTCTTCAATGAAACCCAAATCTCCTCTTGTGGACGCAGGAAATAAGAGGCTAATTCAGGCTCAGGCTTCCACAGCCAATAAATATCTAGATAAAGGCCCCCAAAGAGAAGAGTCCCTTCTCTTAGCCTGGGCCCCAGCCCCGAGTCTATCTATATACCCTAGATCATTTCTCAGTGTTAACCTCCTTCTTCACTCCTCCCCACACATGCCCCTCCCCCCACTACTCCCATCACCATCACTACCATGCCCCATGAAGACTGCCTCCAGGAATCTGAGCCCCTGAGATAGAACCTGCCTCCAGAGAGAGTCACTGGGGTCGCCACTGCAATGTTCCAGCTCATTCATGCATTTTGGTTGCTCTGACATAAGGTGTGGGGAGGAAGCTTGGTGTTGTGCACTCCAGGGTGTTGCACAGTCTACACTTGTCCCTTGTGTGAATGGTACCCCTTGGAGCTGTACAACACTATGAGCCCTGAGTGTGGGAACGAAGCATTTTAAAACTTTTTGTAGAGAAATAAGTCTTCTCCAGGCTAATGATCTTTCCTACTTTTGAGGGCCCTCCTGATTTCCCATTTGGGTGGGAGTCAGAGAAAGAGGAAACTGTGCTTGAAGTAGGTTGAGAGGGGACTTCCTCCTTGATGATACCCCTACCTTATTTGGGACAAGTCACTTACTAGCCCCCTGGATGGTCAAATTCTTTGTGACTGCCTCTTGCCCTATCTTTGGAGATAAGTAAATCTGGGAGCCAGGTATGACTTGTAATATGACCTCAGGCCAGCCATTCAAGGCTTAGTGAGACATCTTTGGGTCACAGGTAGATGGAAGAGATTACAGCGCTGGAGGCTGCATCCTACAAGTCCTCTAGTCTTAGCTTTTCAGCCTCTTTGATCCTCAAGATGTGCCTTATTATTATTAAGCATATAAAAAAGTAGAAATTAATCTTGCCAGAGATTTTTCTTACTCTATTAGGCCAGCCCTCTCTGTGGGAGTTAAAGATTGCTTCTTTCTCTAGGCTGATGAACTGGGAGCTAGAGAGCAAGGGGAGGACACTGGGGTGGGGCGGAGACCAGCCTCACTGCCCCTAACTTCTTCTCCCTCTAGGCCTGAAGACTGGCGGCGGTTCCTCAGGTGGCTCCAGCGGCTCCTTTCACTACACCTTCCATGGAGACCCCCACGCCACCTTTGCCTCCTTCTTTGGAGGCTCCAACCCCTTCGATATCTTCTTTGCCAGCAGTCGCTCAGCTCGCCCCTTCAGTGGCTTTGACCCAGACGACATGGATGTGGATGAAGATGATGACCCGTTTGGCGCCTTTGGTCGCTTTGGCTTCAATGGGCTGAGCAGGGGTCCAAGGCGAGCCCCAGAACCACTATACCCTCGGCGCAAGGTTCAGGACCCACCTGTGGTGCATGAGTTGAGGGTGTCCCTGGAGGAAATCTACCATGGCTCCACCAAACGCATGAAGATCACAAGGCGGCGCCTTAACCCTGATGGGCGAACTGTGCGCACCGAGGACAAGATCCTGCATATTGTCATCAAACGTGGTTGGAAGGAAGGCACCAAGATCACCTTCCCCAAAGAGGGTGATGCCACACCTGACAACATCCCTGCCGACATCGTCTTTGTGCTCAAAGACAAGCCCCATGCACACTTCCGCCGAGATGGTACCAACGTGCTCTACAGTGCCCTGATCAGCCTCAAGGAGGTGGGGCCTGGATCAGATCATGTTTTTACTGGGCAGGGGGTGGGAGTGATGGAGATTTTTTTCTTCCCCACTTTTACTTTTCTTCCTTTCCAATCACTCTACCCTACATTTTCCTCATTCTCTGTCTAATTTTCCCTAGGCGCTGTGTGGCTGCACCGTGAACATTCCCACCATTGATGGCCGAGTGATCCCTTTGCCCTGCAATGATGTCATCAAGCCAGGCACCGTGAAGAGACTCCGTGGGGAGGGCCTTCCCTTCCCCAAGGTGCCCACCCAGCGGGGAGATCTCATTGTCGAGTTCAAAGTTCGGTTCCCAGATAGATTAACACCACAGACACGGCAGATCCTTAAGCAACACCTACCTTGTTCCTAGGCTCTGCCCTAGTCAACCCAGAGTCTACCACAGCAATACCCCCCACACTCACCCCATCCATTGTGCACCCAGCTTGATGTCCACTGGACACTGGCAACATTTTCTAAAGTGCAAAAAAAGAAAAAGAAAAAAAAAAAAAAAGCCACTGGTTTTCAGGGGAAATGTTCCTATCCCTGACCCCTTTCAAAGCTGGGCTGCCCTGGGGGAGTGGGAGGGAGGTGGGGAGAGCTAGCCCAGGCCAGGGGTCAATTTTCATGTCACAACCTTTGAATCCAGTTCCCACTCCAGTGGCTGAAGAATGACCTGAGTGCTACTTGAAGATACAGAGATTCCTTGTCCACGCCTGTAAATAGCATGTCCTCCTTCCCCTCTCAGCTTTGCTAATACCTCTCCTTTCCCTTCCCTTCAGCTTCCTCCTATTGAGGGAGGAAGAGGATAAAATGGACACGCTTTCCCACCCCAGTCCCACCCTCAAGTCCACAGTGTCCAAGGTTATCACACACATATTCATGCACACAAAACACATACCTAGAGCTGTGTGTGCCTCTCCAGGGTTGAGATAGGAAGGGAAGGTCCGTAACCCATGAACCGGGCCATTGAGCACGAGACACTTTTCATTTGGGGCAGGGAAGTGAATGGGACCCTCAGCAGCCTTCTTGACAGCTACCCTGCCCAGACCCTGCAGAGCTGGAAGTTCTGTCCTCCCTGCCGCTCCCAGGAATGTGCAAGGTAGAGGAAGGGGAGGGGGCCTGCTGTATTAAGGCTAAGAGGTGGAGGGCACAGTCTGTCTTCCAACCTTCATCAGGAAGCAAAAGGGCTTTGGGGTCAGGTGGCAGCTATTCCCCACCAAGAGATTCAGGGTCACAGGTTTCTCCCCACACCTCTGAACTCAGGGCCTAGCCACCCCTAAACTTCCAAATCCCATTTTTGTGATATATGAAGCTACTTATTTCTTACCCTTCATGGAGGCTGCGTGGGGAATTTCTAGCCCTTTGATGCCTGTGTGACCCCACCCCACTCCCACAATTGTATAAAGGTCAAATAGTGAAGGAGCTAGGGTAAGACTGCTTCAGCCAGGTTCTGGGATGGGGTTTTTAGGTTTTCTCACTTTGACAAGCCCTTGAATGTTTTTATAGTAGTTTTTTTGTATTTTTTTGTAATGACAGTATTATGAAAAAAATAAAGTATTTTAAAAATATGGCATCTGAGCAAGAACAATAAAGCTCTGATGGGGGTGGATGTTCACTGTCAGCCTCCCTCCTGAGCCTTGCTCACCTCTGTGAAGCCCAAGTAGGCCCTCAATATAAGGTAAAGCTGACTCCTTCCTTCCTTCCTCTAAGCCCAGATTTCCCAAATTTCCAAAACGTGGACCCAAAATTCAGCAAAGACAGAAGATATCACTCAGCTATGAGAAGAAACAAAGATTTGAAAAGAATAAATATCCTGCATTATAAGAAATAGAGACTATCCTCCACAAAGGATTATGCTAGCCAGAGAACAAGGATCAGGCCTACAATGACCATGCCCTCCTGAACATCAGTATCCCAATGCCATGAAGACAACTCTGTCTTCACCTGAGCCTGGGCTCCATACAGAGGCTGACAAAGTGTAGGCTTTTAATAGGGACCTTCCTGCCCTTGCTTTTTATCCTGGGACAACACCTATGAGAAAACTTCATTCTTTTATTCAAGGTACTTTTGGTGACGACTATTCCTTCCAGTGCAGAAACTGAGGGACTTCTGTTTACAAAATGTCTGCTAATATCCCATCCTGGGCAGGAGATCCTTAATCCTGCATCCCCTACGCAGTGCTTTCCTATTCAGGTCTCCTAGGGTTGTCCCTGTCTTCACCCAGGGCTAAATTCTTATTCTAGCTCTTTCCTGAGGCCTGAAGCATTGGGATCTAGGTCTCCTGAGACAGATTGCTCTCTCCCACCTCCCTGTGGACATGGAGGATCTGGGAGCTCAGAAACTATCATGTCCCCACTGAGTACACTCTGGGGATAGACTATGACACCTTAGAGGCCGGGCTATCTGAGGTCAGGGGCACTTAAATGAGAAAGCCCTGAAGCTGGCCTTGCAGCTCTGCCTACACCCTGAGCTTTGCCATTCTTGGAAGTTACATGAGGGATTTGTGGTCATTCTTAGATCATCACTATTTTGACCTATAAACACTGAGGACTGTGAAAGCCTATGATCATTCCTTCTGAGATTTGTCTGTTAGTTGCCCTGAGGCCACATCAGTGCCAGAGACTCAGATCCTACAGGTGGACCCACTAGTGTTAAACATGGAACTCTTTCAAAGGTGGGTGTTTTAGTTAGTTCCAAATATTATTTATAGGAAATTCTCTAAGAAAAATAGAAACTGAAATGTAAGGCTGGGTATCCAGGCCATACTGAAAAAAGTTAAATCCTACAAATTTTCAATCTGCTTCTGTAGCAGGTATTATTTCAGTTGGAGTGAGAGACTGTGTCTTATACTGGGTCAGAAAGGTTACTCCAAAGGCCCTAGTCTGGGGTAGAGAAGAAGGTTGTAAGAATGGGAGCAAGGATTGAAGGCGGGCCTTACATAGGGGGCTGGAAATAAAACAGGGTTCAGGACTGGGGAACCAGTGGGGAATATTTAGCCTGCATTTAAACTAGAGGGGGATAGAGGAGTGGGCACTAGAAATTTCATTGAATAAAAAAGGGGACCCCAAGGGGGAGCAACCACCAGAAACCAGGACAGCAGCTACAAGGGATTCACTGTGCAGAGAGGGGAAACCCTAGAAAAGCTGGCTCCATTTATGCTGCAAAAGGTCCCCCAAGTTTGAGGATGTAAAGGAGCCGCTAAAGACTGCACAGTTGATTAGGTTTGTCATCAGTGTTCCATAGGGGTTGGGAGTGGGTGTCCTGTGTCTCAGCAGGTGACTCTAAAGTAGTCCCAGAAGGGGACTTCTCTGGTGGTACAGTGGATAGGAACCTGTCTGCCAATGCCAGGGACATGGGTTTGATCCATGGTCCAGGAAGATTCCACATGCCACAGAGCAACTAACCCTGTGTGCCACAATTATTGAGCCTGTGCGCTGGGGCCCAGGAGCCGCAGTTACTGAGACCACGTGCCACAACTACTGAAGACCCCATTCTGCAATTACTGAAGCTGACACACCCTAGAGCCCTCATGCCACAACTACTGAGCCAGCATGCTGCAATCACTGAAGCCCATGTGCCTAGAGCCTGTGACCCACAACAAGAGACATCACTGCAGTGAGAAGCCCATGTGCTGCAACCAAGAGTAGCCCCAGCTCGTTGCAAATAGAGAAAACCCATAAGCAGCAACATAGACCCAATGCAACAAAAATAAATAAATAAAAATAGTCCCAAAAGGATAAGCAAAGACTGGGAGATCTGAATTGGTGAAAGAAAAATCAGCAATTCTGAAGATAAGCCAATTGAGATTATCCAATGTGAGGAACAGAAAGAAAAAGAAGAAAAATCAACGGAGCCTAGAAGACCTGTGGGAGAACATCAACTATACAACATACAAAGAGTGGAAGTTCCAGAAAGAGAGGAGAGAGAGAAAGGGGGAGAAAAAACATCCAAAAAAACAATGGCCCAAACTTTCCAAGTTAAATGAAATACTCGTCTACACATCCAAGAAGCTTAACAAGTTCTAGGTATGATAAACACAAAGAGGTCCACATTTAGACACACTAAACTGTCAGAATATATGACAGACAATCTTGAAAGAGGCAGGAGAAAAGTGACTCATCATGTATAAGGGGTAAGATTAACAGCTGATTTCTCATCAGAGCTGTGAAGGCCAGAAGGCATTGGATGACATACTCAAAGTTCTGAAAGAAAAATTCTGTAATCAAATTACCAAAAATACCCACAAAAATGGGAGAAAAATTAAGACCAGATAAACAAAACCCAAAAATCCATTGCTAGCAAATCTGCTCTACAACAAATACTAGTGGAGTCTTTTAGGGTATATATATATATCTTTTAGGGTATATATATATATATCCTGTTATTAGGAGATCCTAAACTCCTATTAATATGATCCTGATCCTAGATTTTATATATATAAATATGATGTGTATATATATATATATATATATATATATATATATATGATGCATGCAAGCATGCTAAGTCACTTCAGTCATGTCCAACTCTTTGTGATGCTATGGAGTGGAGCCTACCAGGCTCCTCCATTCATGGGATTCTCCAGGCAAGAGTACTGGAGTGGGTTGCCATGCCTTCCTCTAAGGGATCTTCCCAACCCAAAGAATGAACCCACGTCCCTTATGTCTCCCACATTGGCAGGCAGGTTCTTTACCACTAGGACTATCTGGGAAGCCCAAAGGAATGAAAGGTTGTTGCTGAACAATAAGACGCGGGATTCTTGGCCTCCGGAGGAGACGAATTCAATCCGGGGCCAGAGACGAGGCTGGATCGCTCAGAGCTTTTGTGTAATAAAGTTTTATTAAAGTATAAAGGAGATAGAGAAAGCTTCTGACATAGGCATCAGAAGGGAGCAAAAGAGTACCCCTTTGCTAGTGTTAGCAATGGAGTTATATACTCTTCAATGAATCCAAAGACTGACTGGAGGTTGTAAAGACCTCACCAGACCTACTCCCATAATTTACATTTTAAGATAACAGAGTTGGCCAGAAGGTTTAATCCAAAGATTGTCCTCAGGCAGGATACATCCTTGTAAAGACTAGACCTACTCCCATAATTTATGTTTTAAGATAACAGAATTAGCCAGAGGGTTTAATCCAAAGACTGTCCTCAGGCAGGATACATTATTGTTATATAGTCACTCACAATCTGAGTAAGTAGGTTGGGCCATTTGGCGAACCAACTTGAAGATAGTCATAGCTTAAGACAACATTTCCATAAGAAAAAGAAATGTATTGGTTAACTCAAGGTTTTGTTTTGTGTGTGTGTGTGTGTGTGTGTGTGTGTGTGTAATAAAGTTTTATTAAAGTATAAAGGAGATAGAGAAAGCTTCTGACATAGGCATCAGAAGGGGGCAAAAGAGTACCCCCTTTGCTAGGGTTAGCAATGGAGTTATATACTCTCCAATGAATCCAAAGAATGTCTGGAGGTTGTAAAGACCTCACCAGACCCACTCCCATAATTTACATTTTAAGATAACAGAGTTGGCCAGAAGGTTTAATCCAAAGATTGTCCTCAGGCAGGATACATCCTTGTAAAGACCAGACCTACTCCCATAATTTATGTTTTAAGATAACAGAATTAGCCAGAGGGTTTAGACTGTCCTCAGGCAGGATACATTATTGTTGTATAATCCTAAGGAATGTAGAGGAAAAAAAGTAAAAAAGTTTGTCCTTTTTTCCTCCTTGAATATCCCAGACCTCTCTCTCCTTGGGGATCCCTAGACTTCTTATCAACTTGCCTAGGAAATGACTCTCATTCCCCCCTTTTCTTTTAGGAGAATTATGTTGCCTAGGGAAAAGGGGTGTCGTTCTCATTCCATAACTGCTTCCAAGCTGACAAGGGGCGTTGTCCCTAAATTGGTGAGGCAACATATTCTCCTAATCCTCATAGTGAGGATGTCTGATCCAGGGGCTCCAAGTAATAGTTGGAGGAGGCTGTGGCACTCGGACAACTATTTGTAAATTAAAAGCTTTTAGATGGTTAGAAAACCCCATTATATAGTTACAGATGTAAGGCAAAATAGTCATTAAAACCAAGTTAAAATCAAAATGAAAAGTCACATAGTTACTTCAGTCCATCTTAAGGTTGTTACATAGTTACATCAGTCCATCTTAAGGTTGTTAGATGTCATCAGTTTAAGGAGAGGCATCACATGTGATTGTTGTTGAAGGTATTCGCAGACTTGGAGAAAGTCTTTTCCTTCAAGTGGAGATGTCCACCACGGGAAGCCTTCCACCGATGAAGTGGGGAGTGCTCCGCAGACCCAGCAGTTAGACCGATTGTGGAATGCAGCATAGGAGTGAGCCCAGGACAGGAAGGCATTGTCCCGAGGATCAAACGGCAGACTCAGGATTTTTGGAGTCAGCAGAAGTAGGCTCACATAGATTATCAGGCCCATCTGGTAAGGGCCTTCCCAGAGGGGCTCAAGGGATGGGCCCCCAGATCCCAATGTTTTTATGAGGACCTCGGTTCCTGGCTCAAATAGAGGCTTGCTGGATTCAGAGGCTGGGTCAGGAGTCGTCTCCCGGAGTTCTGTTAATGCTTAAGAGACCTTCCAACTGGCCACCGTTCGCCGTCCTCCAGTGGGTACCGCGGCCATGCAGTATCACATAGGAAGACCAGGTGTGTCTTCTTTAAGCCCTGGGAATCAACTCTATCCCAGTTTTTCAGGATACAGTTCAAAGGAGTGAGGCTGGAATTGTTAGCTCCCATCTTGTCCTGGAGGATCCCGGACGAGCCCCCAAGATGAAAGGTTGTTGCTGAACGATAAGATAAGACGCGGGATTCTTACGTGTAAATCTATGGCTGATTCATATCAATGTATGACAAAACCCACTGGAAAAAAAATAAATAAATAAAGGAGAAATAGAAAAATAAATAAAAGGCACAAAGATCAAGCAAAAAAAAAAAAAAAACGCGGGATTCTTGGCCTCCGGAGGAGACGAATTCAATCTGGGGCCAGAGACGAGGCTGGATCGCTCAGAGCTTTTGTGTAATAAAGTTTTATTAAAGTATAAAGGAGATAGAGAAAGCTTCTGACATAGGCATCAGAAGGGGGCAAAAGAGTACCCCCTAACTCAAGGTTTGAGAGTAGTTAGCTTCAGGTGAAACCAAGTGTCATGGCAACACAGCATTTTAAGAGAAACCTCCTTTTAAATTTGTATAGAGAAGGAAAAATATCGCTGGTTTGTTTCCTCCTGCCACTTAAGAGAGATAAAAATGTCTGGCACTTGCAGCCTCTTTCCTCCGTTTGGAGACCCCTGGCCTTCCTGCCTGTTATCCTCTCAGGAAGATCCCCTAGAGGAGGGCATGGCAACTTACTCCATTTATTCAACAACTCATTCTTGCCTAGAGAATCCCATGGCCAGAGGAGCTTGGCAGGCTCCTATCCATGGGGTCACAAAAAGTCAGACATGACTGAAGTGACTTAGCACACACATATATGTAATATATACATATATACATATATATGTATATATATAGAGAGAGAGACAGACAGAGAGACAGAGACAGAGAGTCAACATAAGAAAATCAATCAATGTAAAACATCATATTGATAAAACAAACAGAAAAAAAAAAAAAAACACATGATCATCTCAGAAGAATTTTTATGCAAGAAACTCAGAAATAAGGAATAGCAGGAAAATTCCTCAACATGACAATGAATAGTTATGTTTTAAAAAACCCACAGCTAGGGACTTCCCTGATGATCCAGTGGTAAGAACTCCACATTTCCAATGAAGCAGGTGCAAATTTGATCCTTGGTCAGGGAACTAAGATCCCACATGTTGCACAGTACTGCAAAAATAATAAATGAATATAAAATAATATTTTAAAACCCACAGCTAGAATCATACTCCGTGGTGAAAGACTGAAAGCATTTCCCTTATGATCAGGAACAAAACAAAGATGTTCACTTTCACAACTGTCATTCAACATTATACTGGAAGTACTCCCTGATAAGAAAAAGAAATAGAAGTCATTCAAATTGAAAAGGAAAAGTGAAACTATTTTCCCTTCACAGATGACATGATCTTATGTATAGAAGATCACAAGGAATCCACAAGAAAGCTGGTAGAGCTGTAAATGAATTCAACAAAGTTGTAGGGTACAAGATTAACACCAAAAAATCAATTGTGTTTCTCTATACACCACAAATAAACATTTTTTCCAAAAAGGAAATTAGCAAGCAATTCCATTTTTAATAGCATATACAGTATCAAATACTTAAGAATAAATCTAACCAAGGGCAGAGCTGCGTTCCAGCCCCCTTTACCCACCATGGTTTCTCTCCGCTCCCGCGAGTAACTTGGTGTAACTTGGCTCCAAGGGCTCCGCTCGCCTGCCCGCATGCCGCCCACCACCCAGGACCACGCCGTCCTCTGCCTCTGCCTCGAGCAGACCCCTTCCCGACGGCCCTCGCTGCGCAGGCTGGGACGCCTCTCCGCCCTCCACCCCCACCGCGGAAAGTTAAGTTTGAAGAGGGGGGAAGAGAGAGAAACATGGACATGAAGAGGAGGACCCACCTGGAGCTGAGGAACCGAACCCCGGCAGCTGTTCGAGAACTTGTCCTGGACAATTGCAAATCAAATGATGGGAAAACTGAGGGCTTAACAGCTGAATTTGTGAACTTAGAGTTCCTCGGTTTAATAAATGTAGGCTTGATTTCAGTTTCAAATCTTCCCGAACTACCTAAATTGAAAAAGCTTGAGCTCAGTGACAATGGAATCTGTGGAGGTCTGGATGTGTTAGCAGAAAAACTTACAAATCTTACACATCTAAACTTAAGTGGAAGTAAACTGAAAGATATCAGCACCCTGGAACCTTTGAAAAAGTTGGAATGTCTGAAGAGCCTGGATCTGTTTAACTGTGAGGTTACTAACCTGAATGACTACCGAGAGAGTGTCTTCAAGCTCCTGCCCTAGCTGACCTATCTGGATGGATATGACTGAGAGGATCGTGAAGCCACAGATTCAGATGCCGAGGTGGATGGTGTGGATGAAGAAGAGGATGATGAGGAAGGAGAAGATGAGGATAAGGAGGAGGATGAAGACGGCGAGGAAGAAGAGTTTGATGATGAGAAGGATGACAATGAAGACGAAGATGTAGAAGGGGAGGAGGATGAAGATGAAGTCAGTGGGCAGGAAGAAGAATTTGGACGTGATGGAGAAGTTGATGAAGATGATGAGGATGAGGATGAAGATGAAGAAGAGGAAGAAAGTGGGAAAGGTGAAAAGAGGAAGAGAGAAACAGATGATGAAGGAGAAGATGATTAATAAGACCCCAATAACCTGCAAAAAAAAAGAGCTGTTCAGTATTGGTTGGATTGCTGACATGGATTTGGTAGCTGGTTTTTTTTTTTAAAGAAAAAAAAAGGTAGCTGTGATACAAACCCCAGGACACCCACCCACCCAAAGAGCCAAAGAATAGTTCCTGTGACATTCCACCTTCCTCCATTTAGTCCCTCTTGGAAATCCACCACCAAGCTTGGGGACTTCACCCCAACAAAATTATAAGCATTGTTAGGTTTTTGTGTAAGACTTGCTGTAGCGTGGATAGCTGTGATTGGTGAGTCAACTGTCCGTGGCTACCAGTTACACCAAGATTGTAACAGCATTTTTACTTTCTGTACAACAAAGAAGCTTTGTAAATAAAATCTTAACATTTAAAAAAAAATAAAAAATAAATCTAACCAAGGAGGTTAATATTGTATATGCTGAAAACTACAAAACATGGCTGAAAGAACTTAAAGAACTATATAAACAGAATCCTGTGTCCATGGATCAGAAGACTTAACATTGTTAAGATGTCAGTATTGCCCAAAGTGATCTACAGATTCAGCATAATCTCTATTAAAATTCCAACTACCTTTCTCATAGAAATGTAAAGACCATCCTTAAAATCATATGGATTTTTGAAGAGTCTAAAATAGCCAAAACAGTCTTGAAAAAGAAGAATGAAGTTGGAGGACTCACACTTCTTGATTTCAAAACTTATCACAAAACTATTGCAATTAAAAGAGTATAGGGCTTCTCTGGTGAAAAAGCGAAAGTGTTAGTTGCTCAGTCATGACCAACTCTTTGCATTCCTATTGACTATAGCCTGCCAGGCTCCTCTGTTCATGGAATTCTCCAGGCAAGAATACTGGGATGGGTAGCTATTCCCTTCTCCCAGGGGATCTTCTTGATCCAGGGATCAAACTCAGGTCTCCTGCATTGCAGGCATATTCTTCACCATCTGAGCCTCAAATAACCAAAACAATCTTGAAAAAGAAGAATAAAGTTGGAGGACTCACACTTTCTGACTTCAAGACTTACCACAAAACTACATTAATTAAAATAGTATAGGGGTTCCCTGATGGCTCAGTGGTAAAGAATTTCCCTGCCAATGCAGGAGACGCAGATTTGATACCTGATCTGGGAATATCCCACATGTTGCAACTAAGCCCAAGTGCCATGACTATTGAGTTTGTGCTCCAGAGCTCAGGATCTGCAACTACTGACCCACAAGCTGCAACAACAGAAGTCACCACAATGAGAAGCCTGTGCACTGCAATTAGAGAGTAGCCCTTGCTCTCTGCAACTACAGAAAGCCTAAGCAGCCAAAAATAAATAGTAAAATAAATTTTAAAATAAATAAATAAAATTTTAAAACCACAATGAGATACCACTTCTACTAAATAGGATGACTATAATAAAACTTAAAAAAAGAAAAACAAAGAAAATAAGAAATGTTTACAAGGATATGGAAAAGTTGGAACCCTTGTGCATTACTGATGGGAATGTAATAGTGCAGCCACTGAGGAAAACAGTTCGGTGGTTTCTTAAAAAGTTCACTTTTTAAACTTTTTAACTTTAACTTTAAAAAGTTAAAGATGGTTCAGTGGCTAAGATTCCATGCTCCCTGAGCAGGGGTCTGGGTTCGATCCCTGGTCAGGGAACTAGATCCCACATGCTGCAACTAAGACTCAGTGCAGTCAAATAAATAAATAAAAATAAATATTAAAACAAAAAGTTAAAGTTGGAACTACCATATGACATAGCAATTTTATTCCTAGGTATATGTCCAAAAGAATTACAAGCAGGAACTTGAACATATATTTGTACTCCAAAGTTCATAGCAGCATTATTCACAATAGCCAAAAGTTGCAAACAACCCAAGTGTTCACCAACAGATGAATGAATAAACAAAATATAGTATATATACACACACAGTGGAATATAAGTCAACCAAAAGAGAAATGAAAATTTTTATATATTCTACAACATGGGTGAATCCTTAAAACATGTGAAATTAACTAGACACAGAAGGGCAAATATTATATGAATCTACTTATAAGAGGTACCTAAAGTAGGCAAATTCACAGGGATAGAAAGTAGAATAAAGGATACAAGAAGCTAGGGATCTGAGAGGGGGAAGAAGAGAGAGTTGTTATTTAATGAGTACATAGTTTATGTTGAGGAAGATGAAAAAGTTTCAGGAGTAGATGGTAGTGATCACCGTACAGCACTGTGAGCGTATCTAACTCCTGAATCTGAATTGTACACTTACAAATGGTTAAAACGAGAAATACCATGCTATGTGTATTTTATTATAATAAAAACAATGAAGTCTACATCTAAAACTAATACAATTTTGGACTCCCCTGGTGGTCCAATGCTTAAGACTCCACACTCCCAATGTAGCAGGCACAGGTTTGGTCCCTGGTTGGTGAACACTACACAGTACAGCAAAATATATAAACTAGTACAATATTACATATCAATTGTATCTCAATAAAAATTAACTAATTGACTTAAAAGAAACAACAACATCAAACAACAATGGATCAAAGACGTAAATGTAAGAATTAAAACCAGTCCATCCTAAAGGAGATCAGTCCTGGGTGTTCATTGGAAGGACTGATGCTGAAGCTGAAACTCCAATACTTTGGCCACCTCATGCGAAGAGTTGACTCAGAAAAGACCCTGATGCTGGGAGGGATTGGGGGCAGGAGGAGGAGACAACAGAGGATGAGATGGGCTGGATGGCATCACCGACTTGATGGACATGGGTGTGGGTAGACTCCAGGAGTTGGTGACGGACAGAGAGGCCTGGCGTGCTGCGATTCATGGGGTCGCAAAGAGTCGGACACGACTGAGTGACTGAACTGAACTGAAGTGAACTGAACTGAACTGAACTGAAAACCATAAAACTCTTAGAAAAACTCACAGGAGTAAATCTTCATAATTTTGGATTTGGCAATGGATTCTTAGATATGACACCAAATTTTTGAGCAACCAAAGGAAAAACAGAAAAATCAGACTTCAACAAAATTAAAAACTTTTGTATTTCCAAGGACACTATCAAGAGAGTGAACAGATAACTCATAGAATGGGATAAAGTATTTGCAAATCATATATTTATAAGGGTTTAGTATCCAGAATACATAACATACTCTTAAATTCAACAACAAAAAGACAATCTACCCGATTTTAAAATAGGCAAAAGAATAGAAGTTTTCCCAAACTATAAGATATTTATGTAGCCAACAAACACATGAGAAGTGTCAACATCACTGGTCAAGAGGAAACTCTTGTACGTTGCTGGGAAATGCAAATGGTTTGGTGGAATATTATTCAGCCATAAAAAAGAAATGAAACAGTAGTACATGTTACAACAAGGATAAACTTTCAAAATCTTATGTTATGTGAAAGAAGCTAGACACAAAATTTCAGTTATATATTCCACTTACATGAAATATGTAGAACAGGCACATCCAGAGAGACTGAAAGTATATTAGTGATTGCCAGGGGCTGGGAAAAGGGAGGAATGAGCAGTATGTCAATGGTATAACTCTTGTTGAAATGAAGAATTTGTTTTGGAATTAGTGGTGGTGATTGCCTAACCTCGAGAAAATAAAAAAAACTACAAATTGTACACTTCTTAGGGTGAATTCTGTGTTATGGGAACTATATCTCAATTTTTAGAAGTAATATTTTAAAAAATGAATAAGAGAGATTTCCTATGTAAGAGGTTGACATCCTGAGTCAGGAGTCAGGTGAGGTAAAATAGTCCAGACACAAAGTCTAGCTAGAGAATAGGACCTGAGTGTCCTCTGAAGGAAGAGGGGAAAAGGCAAATGTTAGAGGTGGAAGATAATCCAGTAAGAAAGTAGGAATCAGTGGCAAAAAGGTCTGGTGGCCAAAAGGTGGTGAGAGTAATGAAAAGACTGGTTATAAAGAGAGTCTCAGTCTTGAGAGTTTGAGGGGCAATAGGGTCTAGTAGTAGAGATCCTGGAACAAAGATAAAAGTTGGGGGTGGAGTGAAAGAACATTAAGTGAATAAAAAGACAAGGAGGGTACCCAGTGGCCTGGAAAGCTCCACAGGAGGAAGAAATAAAGTTTCAGAGGATGAGAAAATAGATCGGCAAAAATATGGGGGCAAATGTCAGAGTGACCTCTAATGACAGAAAGAAGGCCACTGATGTGAATTATAAGGCTGATGTAGGCCTGAGGTGATGTAGCCCAACATCGCATCTGTAGCCCAACTGCAATGTTGGGCTACAATTAAAGGAAGGGAGACAATGAACTAAGATGGGTACAGTGTGGGAAGATGGGTTTCTGTAGGTCCTCAGGCTGACACAGGGATATATAAGACAGTGTGAGAGGGCTCAATCAGAGGGGCTCTTAATTGGTTTCAAAAGGGTCTGGTGACAGGTTGGATGCATGAGACAAGTGCTCGGGGCTGGTGCACTGGGAAGACCCAGGGGGATGGGATTGGGAGGGAGGCGGGAGGGGGGATCGGGATGGGGAACACATGTAAATCCATGGCTGATTCATGTCAATGTATGGCAAAAACCACTACAATATTGTAAAGTAATTAGCCTCCAACTAATAAAAATAAATGGAAAAAAAAGAAAAAGTGCAGATAAGATGGTAGACTTATGCATGTACATTGTAATGACATTAAATATAAATGAGCAAAATTGTCCAATTAAAACTCTAGCCTTATTGGGTTAGATTTTACAACAAATCTCCTATAAGTTTCTTATAAAAAAAAAAAAAAGGTCTGGTGAGAGTGGGGATGCCAGAGAAGGGGAGAGAAGTTGGCTCAGGCAGAGAACCAGGGGACATAGCCAAAGGGACACAGAAGACACAGCAGCTTCCCAACCTACTTAAGCATCAGAAGATCAGCTTCCACAGTCACCCTATCATGATCCTCTCAGCAGGGATCTTGCTACAAACTGCCCTCATCAAGAAGTTTTCCCAGATGGCTGCAGAAGACAGGATGCACAAACTGAATGGGGATAGAAGGACACAGCAAGCCTGGCAGGAGTCACATTCCCCATGTCACTGACTTCAAGATGCTTCTTTTATTCTTCAAGGAGGGGTTTCTCTCACATTCCCTTCCCTATAGTATTACCTTCTCATATCAACCTCAGCTGCGTGGGGGCCAGGCAACCACAAGAGGCCATGCTAGGAAGAGGGGAACAGAAGAGATTCATCAATACCCGCTTTCCCAAAGAGCAAGCGGGTCTCATGTCACATGCACTCTTTCTGGCAAATTCTCCTAGGTAACTGGGACACTTGGTCAAATGTAGAAGCAAAGGATCTTACAGGAGGCTCAACAAAACTGTTCTCTGGCGGGGGAGGCTCTTGGGAGACTAGACTCCAAGAGCCCCAAGCATTAGTACACAAGGTCAAAGAGTAACAACAGTAGACAGGCTCAGGTATGGAATAGTATTTTGTACTGTATCCCATCTGATCCTCATAACCACACTGTGAGGAATGAAGATCAAGTGTAATTCAAGGAGGAATCTGAGCCTTAGGAAAGTTAAAACAATCTGTCCCAAATCGGGACCCAAAAGGACTGCCTATAGATATCCATTCCACTGTGTCTCACACTGCCACCTGGTGGGCAAGACCCACTGGCCGACTCCACCATTCCGCCACTCCCAGGACGGACCTCGCAGGGACCCGACCAAGCGTGCTTGTTTCTAACTCCTTCCCATGACTCTCCCTGAGGAGAGCTTTGTTTTTTTCTAAGAGGGCTGAGCTCTGGCAGCTGACATCCCTAGAGACTGTGGATGTGGACCTGGGTCATGAAAAGGAGAGATTAAGGTTAACCCTTTAGTGCTATGGACTGAGCAGTCAGAACCTTACCTACCAAAGGCTCCCTCTTGGCTCCTCTTCCTTCTGCACTGATGCTAAAAAACAAAAAGGCATAAGGGGCTTGAACTCAATTCTTATTCTCCTCTCTCTAGGCAAGTTGCAGACATTTATTATATATGAACAATATGATTTTCTACATTGAATTAATGAAATTCTGAGTTCTTATCCAGAAATCATTTTTTAAATGATTAAAGTATTTTCTATGTTTTTTCCTTTTAAAATCTCAAACAAATGTTTTTTGTATGTGATCCTCAGTTGATTTTTTAGTTAGTAGTCCTTAATGATAGAGAAGGAAATGACAACTCACTCCAGTATTCTTCCCTGGAAAATTCCATGGACAGAGCAGCCTGATGGGCTACAGTCCATGGGGTCACAAAGACTTGGCCATGACTGAACACATCACTACAATCCTTAATGAAAAGGGTAAATAATATCAGATCAACAAGGGCATGAATTTTCAATTTGATAGGATTTTACCCCCTGATAGAGCTTAATTCAGTCGCTCAGTCGTGTCCGACTCTTTGCGACCCCATGAATCGCAGCATGCCAGGCCTCCCTGTCCATCACAAACTCCCGGAGTTCACTCAAACTCATGCCCATCGAGTCAGTGATGCCATCCAACCATCTCATCCTCTGTCGTCCCCTTCTCCTCCTGCCCTCAATCCCTCCCAGCATCAGGGTCTTTTCCAATGAGTCAACTCTTCGCATGAGGTGGCCAAAGTATTGGAGTTTCAGCTTCAGCATCAGTCCCTCCAATGAACACCCAGGACCGATCTCCTTCAGGATGGACTAGTTGGATCTCCCTGCAGTCCAACGGACTCTCAAGAGTCTTCTCCAACACCACAGTTCAAAAGCATCAATTTTTCGGCGCTCGGCTTTCTTCACAGTCCAACTCTCACATCCATACATGACCACTGGAAAAACCATAGCCTTGACCAGACGGACCTTTGTTGGCAAACTAATGTCTCTGCTTTTTAATATGCTATCTAGGTTGGTCATAACTTGCCTTCCAAGGAGTAAGCGTCTTTCCATTTCATGGCTGTAGTCACCATCTGCAGTGATTTTGGAGCCCAAAAAAATAAAGTCTGACACTGTTTCCACTGTCTCCCCATCTATTTCCCATGAGGTGATGGGACCAGATGCCATGATCTTAGTTTTCTGAATGTTAAGCTTTAAGCCAACCTTTTCACTCTCCTCTTTCACTTTCATCAAGAGGCTTTTTAGTTCCTCTTCAATTTCTGCCATAAGGGTGGTGTCATCTGCATATCTGAGGTTACTGATATTTCTCCCGGCAATCTTGATTCCAGCTTATGCTTCTTCCAGACCAGCGTTTCTCAAGATGTACTCTGCATATAAGTTAAATAAGCAGGGTGACAATATACAGCCTTGATGTACTCCTTTTCCTATTTGGAACCAATCTGTTGTCCCACATCCAGTTCTAACTGTTGCTTCCTGACCTGCATACAGGTTTCTCAAGAGGCAGGTCAGGTGGTCTGGTATTCCCATCTCCTTCAGAATTTTCCACCGTTTATTGTGATCCACACAGTCGAAGGCTTTGGCATAGTCAATAAAGCAGAAATAGATGTTTTTCTGGAACTCTCTTGCTTTTTCGATGATCCAGTGGATATTGGCAATTTGATCTCTGGTTCCTCTGCCTTTTCTAAACCCAGCTTGAACATCTGGAAGTTCTCAGTTCACATATTGCTGAAGCCTGACTGGGAGAATTTTGAGCATTACTTTACTAGCGTGTGAGATGAGTGCAATTGTGCAGTAGTTTGAGCATTCTTTGGGGTTGCCTTTCTTAGGGATTGGAATGAAAACGGACCTTGTCCAGTCCTGTGGCCACTGCTGAGTTTTCCAAATTTGCTGGCATATTGACTGCAGCACTTTCATAGCATCATCTTTCAGGATTTGAAATAGCTCAACTGGAATTCCATCACATCCACTAGCTTTGTTCGTAGTGATGCTTTCTAAAGCCCGCTTGACTTCACACTCCAGGATGTCTGGCTCTAGGTGAGTGATCACACCACTGTGATTATCTGGGTCGTGAAGATCTTTTTTGTACAGTTCTTCTGTGTATTCTTGCCACGTCTTCTTAATATCTTCTGCTTCTGTTAGGTCCATACCCTTTCTGTCCTTTATTGTCCTTTCATATTGCTTTCATATTGCTTACACGTTGAAATGACTGTTGAAAAGAAATTTCTGATTAAATTTGCTCTTTTTTTTGAAGATTTTTTGATGTGGACCATTTTTTAAAGTCTGTTGAATTTGTTACAATATTGCTTCTGTTTTATGTTTTGTTTTTTTGGCCCTGAGGCCCCAGGTGGGATCTTAGATCTCCTACCAGGGATTGAACTTGTACCCCTTGCATTGGAAGGTAAAGTCTTAACCACTGGAACACCTGGGAAGTCCCTCAAATTTGCTCTTAATGCCTCTTAATATTTGCTCAAATGTCTCTTAATATTGTCAATTGAACATTTTGTATATGACCACCAGCTTTTTCATTTCTCTCTGCTGTACAGCATTCTTTTAGTGCTTATCACTCAGAAACACTCTTTCACAACAGACCTTTGCAGCACTGGTGATGACCCTCATTGAATCTTGGGTCTCACTCTGTAGTCAACTGTGAGGATTCATTTAAAAGTGAATTTCCTCTACACAATATAAAGGAAATCATTTATCAAAGGCAATTTCAGTGCACATTATTACACACAATATTATGGGGACAACAATGGCATAATAACTATTAACATGCCAAAGAATACACAAACAATTGTGTTTATTGTTAAAAACTTGAGATTTCTATATAAATACTTTAAAATATTTATGAGAAAATGGATCATGTCCTGTAAGAAAGAAAAAAAGATGTGAACAATGGAAAAAATAGCCAAAAGAACATATAGTTGTTACCTCTGATAAGCAAAGTTTGCAGGAGAAGAAGGTGGGGAAAAAAAAGAATCTGTCTTTTCCCCCCTCCTTGGCCACTCTGCTTGGCTTGTGGGATTTTAGATACCCAACCAGGGACTGAACCCAGGGCCCAGTAGTGAAAGCATCAAGTCATAATCACTGGACCACCAGGGAATTCCCAAGCCTGCTTTTTGTTAAAAGAAATAGTACTATCTGACTTTTAAAACAATATGCATACATTACTTTGAAAAAAAAAAGAAAACTAATTTTAAATCCAGGAATCGAACTCAGGTCTCCTGCATTGCAGGCAGATTCTTCACCATCTGAGCCACCAGAACACAGATACTAAGGTTGCCCTAAAAATATGCCCAACCCAGAAATCTAAAGCTTTGTTGGTTATCAGCCCCAATGAGGAATAGTGTTTAGAACTGACAAAGTATGGGGAGCTGAATCTGAAAACTGCACATAAAACCAGGCAATCAAAAGGGCTATATATTGAACATGTGAACAAATCTGCATGCTGGAAACCAGAGCCAATGAAAAAAACCAATCTGTCTCTGGTGACACTAAGAATGTGAAACCAAGCAGGACCCTATGTGGATCCTGGGCAAGGAAGTTTTTCTGTGTCTCCCATTTCCTGTTTGTAGGAAATAGGCTTCAGCCTCCATGACCTCTCCTGAGTTCCAAAAGGCAGGTTCAAACAGTTGCTAGTCAGGGAAGGGAAGGGATGCAGAGACCAGACAGGAGCAGTGAAGAAACAATAGTGCAGCCTTGGGACAGGATCCAGGCTTTGCCTCAAGGGATACCCATATAACTGTTTTTGAGCTCTTCTGCAAACCTAATGACATATGTGTTTGCTCAGTTGTGTCCAACTCTTTTCGACCCCATGGTCTGTAGCCTGTGAGGCTCCTCTGTCCATGGGATGTTCCAGGCAAGAATACTGGAGTGGGTTGCCATTTCCTACTCCAGGGGATCTTCCCGATCCAGGGATCGAACCTGCATTTCCTGTGTCTCTTGCATTGGCAGGCGGATTCTTTACCACTGCTCCATCTGTGGAAGATGATAACTACTAGATGAAGCATTTTCATTCCAGAGATGTCAGTTTGATAACCTCCAAAATCACGGAAGCTCATCAGGAGAATACCTAAAGCCAGATTAGAGGAATGCAGGTCCTGCACACACCCTGACCCTTTTCAACAACCCACCCTTGAACCACTGCATGAAGTTCAGTTTAGTTCAGTCCCTCAGTGCTGTCTGACTCTTTGTGACCCTGTGGACTGCAGCACACCAGGCTTCCCTGTCCATCACCAACTGCAGAAGCTTGCTCAAACTCATATCCATGGACTCAGTGAAGACATCCAACCATCTCAACCTTTGTCGTCCCCTTCTCCTCCTGCCTTCAATCTTGCCCAGCATCAGGGTCTTTTCCAACGAGTCAGTTCTTTGCATCAGGTGGCCAAAGTACTGCAGTTTCAGCTTTAGCATCAGTCCTTCCAATGAATATTCAGGATTGATTTCCTTTAGGATGGACTGGTTTGATGCAGTCAAGGGACTCTTAAGAGTCTTCTCCAACACCACAGTGCATCAATTCTTCAGCACTCAGCTTTCATTATGGTCCAACTCTCACATCCATACATGACTACTGAAAAAACCATAGCTTTGACTAGATGGACCTTTGTTGGCACAGTAATGTCTCTGCTTTTTAATATGCTGTCTAGGTTGGTCATAGCTTTTCTTCCAAGGAGCATCTTTTAATTTCATGGCTGCAGTCACCATCTGCAGTGATTTTGGAGCCCAAGAAAATAAAGTCTCTCACTGTTTCCATTGTTTCCCCATCTATTTGCCATGATCTAAGTTTTTTGAATGTTGAGTTTCAAGCCAGCTTTTTCACTCTTCTCTTTCACTTTCATCAAGAGGCTCGCAGTTCCTCTTTGTGTACTGTCATAAGGGTAGTGTCATCTGCATATCTGAGGCTATTGATATTTCTCCTGGCAATCTTGATTCCAGCTTGTGCTTCATCCAGCCCAGCATTTCGCATGATATAGTCTGCATATAAGTTAAATAAACAGAGTGACAATATACAGCCTTGACGTCCTCCTATCCCAATTTGGAACTAGTCTGTTGTTCCATGTCTGGTTCTAACTGTTGCTTCTTGACCTGCATACAGATTTCTCAGGAGGCAGGTCAGATGGCCTTGTATTCCCATGTCTTTAAGAATTTTCCATAGTTTGTTGTAATCCACACAAAAGACTTTGGCGTAGTCAATAAAGCAGAAGTAGATGTTTTTCTGGAACTCTCTTGCTTTTTTGACGATCCAATGGATGTTGGCAATTTGATCTCTGGTTCCTCTGCCTTTTCTAAATCCAGCTTGAATGTCTGGAAGTTCTTGGTTCACGTACTGTTGAAGCCTCACTTGGAGAATTTTGAGTATTACTTTGCTAGTGTGTGAGATGAGTGCCATTGTGCAGTAGTTTGAACATTCTTTGGCACTGCCTTTCTTTGGGATTGAAATGAAAACTGATCTTTTCCAGTCCTGTGGCCACTGCTGAGCACACGGCACTCAAATTTACTGGCATACTGAGTGCAGCACTTTCACAGCATCACCTTTTAGGATTTGAAATAGCTCCACTGGAATGCCATCACCTCCACTAGCTTTGTTTGTATTGATGCTTCCGAGGGCCACTGGACTTCACACTCCAGGATGTCTGGCTCTAGGTGAGTGATCACACCATTGTGGTTATCAGGGTCATTAAGATCTTTTTTGTATAGTTCTTCTGTGTCTTGCCACCTCTTCTTAATATCTTCTGCTTCTGTTAGATTCATACTGCTTCTGTACTTTATTGTGTCCATCTTTGCATGAAATGTTCCCTTATCTCTAATTTTCTTGAAGAGATCTCTAGTCTCTCCCATTCTATTGTTTTTCTCTATTTCTTTGCATTGATCACTAAGGAAGGCTTTCTAATGTCTCCTTGTTATTCTTTGGAACTCTGCATCCAAATGGGTATATCTTTCCTTATTCTCCTTTGCCTTTAGCTTCTTTCTTTTCTCAACTATTTGTAAGGCCTCCTCAGACAATCATTTTGCCTTTTTGCATTTCTTTTTCTTGGAGTGGTCTTGATCATTACCTCCTGCACAATGTTACGAATATCCATACATAGTTCTCCAGGCACTGTGTCTATTAGATCTAATCCCCTGAATCTATTTGTCATTTCCACTGTGTAATCATAAGGGATTTGATTTAGGTCATACCTGAATGGTCTAGTGGTTTTCCCTACTTTCTTCAATTTCACTCTGAATTTGGCAATAAGGAGTTCAAGATCTGAGCCACTGTCAGCTCCTGGTCTTGTTTTTGTTGACTGTATAGAGTTTCTCCATCTTCAGCTGCAAAGAATATAATCAATCTTATTTTGGTACTGACCATCTGGTGATGTCTATGTGTAGAGTCGTCTCCTGTGTTGTTGGAAGAGGGTGTTTGCTATGACCAGTGCATTCTCTTAGCAAACTCAGTTAGCTTTTGCCCTGCTTCATTTTGTACCATTGCATAAAACTCCTCACCATTTCCCCCTGTGTTGGGACACACAGGTTTTGTTTTTGCCATGTAAATATATGTATTCCAAAAATAAATAAAATTCACATTTTAAAGACTTAGTCCTAACATCAACTCTTTATCATGTCAACATTAGCTGAATCAAACACCACAAAATAAACACCAAAGTTTTCTCCAAAAAATCACATTTACCCAATGTTTTACAATATATGGAAATACTTATTCTACAGTAAGTTTTCAAACACAAAATTTGACCTGATATTGTATGTAAGAAACATGCAGGACTTCCCTCATGGTGCAGTGGATAAGATCCACCTGCCAATGCAGGGGACATGGGTTCAAACCCTGCTTGGGGAAGATACCACATTCCTCGGAGCCCACAGGTGGTAACTACTAGAGCCCATGGTGTGCAACAAGAGAAGCCACCACAATGAGAAACTCACGAACCTCAACTAGACAGTGGACCCTACTATTGCAACTAGAGAAAGCCTATGTATCACGAAGACCCAACACAACCAAAAATAAGTGTCAACTACAAATTGGCTGATCTTCCCTGTAGCACAGATGGTAAAGAATCTGCCTGCAATGCAGGAGACCCAGGTTTGATCCCTGGGTCAGAAAGATCCTCTGGACAAGGGAATGGCAATCCACTCCAGTATTCCTGCCTGGAGAATCCCATGGACAGAGGAGCCTGGCGGGCCACAGTCCATGGGGTCGCAAAGGGTCAGACACAACTGAGTGACTAACAGTACTACTACTACAAATTGTCATTTGCCAAGAGCATTTGCTAGTGACTAAACAACAACAAGGGCATTTGCCATCTACCTGTGCTGCTGCAGCTGCCAACCTTCAATACCCCCTAAAGGGAATTCAGGGTGGAAAGTGAGGCACTCTGTGCTCCAGGGAAACTAATGGAACAGGTCTTCAGATAGTTAGGAACTTATTTCATGATCCCAATTCTTACAGCTCTTCATATGTAGAAAAGTACTAAATCCCTTCACAGTGACTAGCAGAAAACCTTTTGTAAAATAAGGACTTGATTACGTTAACTTTCCCTTCACCAAAATTTTACACACTGACCTTCCCCTACTGCCTCTTTGAATCAGTCTCTCAGAGATATCTGAGGTGCTGTATGCTACACTGCAGTCCTCATTTTAGCCCCAAATAATACTTAATGCACAGCTCTCACATTGTGCGTCTTTTTAGTGGACATAAGCAAATAAATTCCTTTTTTTTTTTTTTTCCCAGTAACATTCCTGGGGACTTCCCTGGTGGTCCAGTGGTTGAGAGTTTGCCTTGCAGTGCAGGGGATGTGGGTTTGGGCCCTGGTCAGTGAACTAAGATTCCACAAGACTGGGAGCAACTAAGCCCTGCACTCTGGAGCCACTCGGTGCCACAACTAAGACCTCAGATAGCCAAAATTTAAAAAGTAACATCTCCTCCTCTCTCTAGGAGGACAGAGCTAGAGTGCCTATCAAATACAGGACCTGACACACAGAAGACTCCCCCCCCCCCCCCCCAAAAAATGCAGCAAGAGATTTGAAGGCAGTTGCTTCAGACTCCCCTCTAGAAGCCTGCCCGGCCAGCCCCTCGGGATGGGCCCTCACCTCTGCGCGCCCACACCTGTGTTAACGGCTGGGGCCCGCCCCGCGCCCTGCTCCCACTGCCCGCCGCCCCCGGGGCCTCCCCACTTCCTCCTCCCACCTGAAACAATCCTCCTGGACAGGAGCTTCACCCTCCCGAGGACGCCAATCCCTCCCGGAGGGGCGGTTCCTTCAGGTTTCACAGTTCAGACCAGTCCTGACATTTTTGGAACACTGGGCCCCTCAGGTGCAGGGGAATAGAGCGTGTCGATCCCGCGGTGCTGCAACTGGAGCTGGGTTGCTGGCCCTTCACTCGACGCATCATTCTGGAGGAGGTGGGAAGGGGAAAAGGGAGGAGGAAGAGGAAAGAGGGGTCGGGGGAAGGGAGAGGGAAGGCGGAGGAAAAGGGAGGAAAACGAGTTGAGCAGTTTTAAGGATCCAAGCTACGGCCGAATGTCGAAGTTGGCTCCCTCCGCGGCGGGACCTGCGCGCAGCCGCCGCACCCAGAGGCCTCTAGGAAAAAGGAGTCCTGCACCGGAATGGGCCCTGAGGCGTCCAAAAAGCCTTTCCCGAGTCTTAGCTATGCGCTCTGATCTCGAGTATGCTTACTTCAGCGTCCTGAGCTGTTGTCTGCTGGTGGCCTCCAAGAAGCCTGAGGAGACAGTCCTGAGGCTCGGCCTCGCCTCGAGCGGGCCCCGCCCCGTTTCGAGCAGGCCCCGCCCATGAGCACGCCCTCTCCGGAAATCTCGCCCTTTCATTCATTCACTCTTAGAGTACTGAGCTTCAACTATGTACTAAGCGCCTGAAGGTGAAAGTCGTTCAGTCGTGTCCGACTCTTTGCGACCCTATGGACTGTAGTCCATGGAATTCTCCAGGCCAGAATACTGGAGTGGGTAGCCTTTCCCTTCTCCAGGGGATCTTCCAAACCCAGGGATCGAACCCAGGTCTCCCGCATTGCGGGCAGATTTTTTACCAGCTGAGCCACAAGGGAAGCCCAAGCTAAGCGCCTGATGCTGAGGTTAAAACAGTGAACTGGGTAGACAAGGTCCCTGCCCTCAGATAATTAAGACGCAAGTTACAGTCTAGTGTGGAAAGTGCCTGTGGAGGAGGAGAGGATGAGGGCACCCGTCCTAGCTTGGGGGCGTCAAGGAAGGTGTCCCAGAGGAACACCTTTCACTACAGCAGGAAGAAAGGAGATTGGAGGCAAACTTTGGGATGATGCAAAGTTCTCATAGGATAGCTCCTGGTTTCTCTGAAAAGTGGAGCTCTGCCATATATATTAGGGGCCGGGAGAGAAAGAAGTGGAGAAAAGTAAAGAAAGTTTGAACTGATTTTGAATAGAGTGGGAGAATTTACTAAGAAATAAATTACATAAGCACCATGGTCAAGAAGCTCTGCTTCCTGTTGTCTGTGTGTGCCGCATGATGGGAATTTGTGGGGATTTAGTTCCCTAGTCAGGGATCAAACCCCCTCGGAGTCCTAATCACTGGACTGCCAGGGAAGCTTTGCCTGTTTTGATCACCCATGTATCCCAAATACTTAGAATAGTGCCTAGCACATAGCAGGCCCTTAATAAATGGAATGCATGAATAAATGCATTTCAAGTAATGATGGATTTGACCATTAGTCATAGACCATGAATTTATGGTGGCACCAACTTACCTATATGTGTGATTCTATCCAATAATGCTGAGCTCTGCCTTCCTAGAGAGCAGCTCTGGCATTGAGTTGGGATTTTCCCAGATTGAATTGATGAATGTTGATTAGGTAATGAACCATGAAGTCTGTCCTGGAGAGGGAAGAAATAAAGGCAAGAGGTTGTTTATGGACGGGGAGAAAGTGGAAAGATCAATGGACTAGATATCCTGAGAAGACTGAAGAGTTGGTATTCTAGGATAAATCTGGAGGTTGAAGTTAGAGAGTGATGTAAGACTATATTATTTCAGAAAGTAGAGTGTTTCCTGGTGATGATGCTTCAGATATGGCCATAGTTGGATAGGAGCACAGGTAAAGGATTCTGAGATGAAAATGTCTAGGAACTGAGTCTAGGTCATTGAATAGGGCTATCCACACTGATGTTTGGGTCTCCCATAGATTTCCCTCCTTCAAGATCTCTGCTCAAAAAAAAAAAAAAAAGAAAGATCTCTGCTCTATGCCCCATCCAACCCTTTCCCCAACCTCAGAGGATCTGCATTGCATTCATGTTTCAATTTAAGCCTCAGATCTCAAAAGATCTGGCATGGCTCTGGGCCAGAAAACAGAATGGGGTAGTTAGAGAGAGCTGTAGTGGACATCTCTCTTATGCCATCTTGTTTTGGTGCCAGCAGGCATGCACCTTTCCAAAAACAGTATGTCTGTGTCTCCTGGAGGAGTGACTATACCCCTGCTTCTTTGGTCTCAGTCCACGTGCAGGTGGAGTGTTCCTCCCTCCACACCCTTACTCCAGGAGTGAGTGATTCAGACCTGTCAGCTGAAGCATTGTTTCCCTATGTGCAGTTCAGTGAGTAGTTCAATGATGGTTACATGACCAATTGGAATCCGTAAGCACAATATTGTCACAGCAACACCACATTTTCAGCTTCACTTGAACTTGCTGCCGCACAACACCTGAAAATAGTCAGCACATAAGACAGAGAGTCAAGAAATGGAAACGGGGGAATTCTCTGGTGGTCCAGTGGTTAGGACTCCGAGCTTCTACTACAGGGGGCATGGGTTCGATCCCTAATCAGGGAACTAAGATCTTGCAAGCCATGCAATGCAGCCAAAAAAAGAAAAAGAGAGGAAAGAAATGAAAATTGAATCCTGATGACATCAAATTGAATCCCTGCATCAATCCTATTACCTGAAGCCACCCCTAACCCTGGATTGTTCAGATATGAATCATACATTCCCATTTATTTACACTGGTTGGATTTTAATTTCTGTCACATATACCCAAATGATTCCTCACAATACAAGGGGATTCTCAATCTCTAACTCTGCCTTCTGGAATATCTGTATACTATGGGGACACAGAAATATAGATATAATAATAATATATAAATATTAACTTCTTTGTATCACAGATTCTCCTATGTTGAAAGAATATAACAATGCCTACTTTAAAGGGTTGTAAAGATTAAATGAGATAGTTATGTTAGGGTATAAATTTATCCCACAACCGAGGCACAAGAAACATTACATTTACTTAATTTTTCTAAATTAAACTAAATCTGGCTCGAAACTCTTATTTATCAGGGTTGTAAGATATCTAATATTAATCATGATTGGTGTGGGAGCGGGGTTTTTCCCCTCTTTAGTGTGGTATATACATTGACCAAACAAAACAAAAAACATTTAGGAAAGAACCTGGGGTCTTGAGTCTGTCGTGGTTGCCACTGGGATGTGCGTTGTCTAAACTCATATGGTCCACACAAAGGCAAGTGACTCCACGGCATCTCTGCCAAGTGTGCACATCATCATCTTTTGCTACAGCTCCCCGGGCTATGTACTAGATATTTAGTGCCCTACCAGTTAAATCAGTGCTCCCTATGAGAAGTCCTGCCACCTCTTAACTGACTTTTTAAATATTTTATTTATTTATAGTTGGTTGTGCTGGGTCTTCCTTGCTATCCTCGGGCTTTTTCTAGTTGCAGAGAGCGGAAGCTACTCTCTAGCTTTGGTGCACAGGCGTCTCATTGTGGCAGCTCCTCCTGTTGCAGGGCACAGGCTCTAGGCACAGGGGCTTCAGCAGTTAGAGCACTGAGACTTCAGTAGTTGCAGCTGTCTGGCTCTAAAGTGCAGGCTCAGTAATTGTGGCACATGGGCTTAGTCATTCCACAGCATGTGGAATCTTCCTGGCATGCCTGCTCAGTCACTCAGTCAGGTCCAATTGTTTGTGACACCATGGACTATGCCCGTGAAGCTTCTCTGTCCATCGGATTCTGTAGGCAAGAGTGCTGGAGTGGGTTGCCATTTGCTTTTCCAAGGGATCTTCCTGACCCAGGGATCAAACTCGAGTCTCCTGCATTTGGCAGGTGGATTCTTTACCACTCTACCACCAGGGAAATCCAACCTCCTAATGGACTTCTGTCACTCAAGGAGCCTATTGCAACATCTCTTTTCTCTAGTCCCTGAACACATGGCTATCCTTCGGCAACTCCTCTTCTTTCAACCCAGCACTTCCTCCATCTTCTTCTTAAGAGCACCTTAAATTTTCATCCCACACAAGAGCCTGGATAAGGTTGTAGAACATGTGTATTGCAGTTTGGGACTAGAAAATTCAAAACCCATTAACTATTCATAAGATAAGAAACCTATAATTCTTAGAATAGAGGAGAGCAAAGTTACCTTTTCTTCCTACTGAGTATCTCTTTTGACAATGAGTAGTCAGACTTTATTTTTTGGGGCTCCAAAATCACTGCAGGTGGTGATTGCAGCCATGAAATTAAAAGATGCTTACTCCTTGGAAGGAAAGTATGACCAACCTAGACAGCATATTAAAAAGCAGAGACATTACTTTGCCAACAAAGGTCCATCTAGTCAAGGCTGTGGTTTTTCCAGTGGTCAAGTATGGACGTGAGAGTTGGTCTGTGAAGAAAGCTGAGGGCCGAAAAATTGATGCTTTTGAACTGTGGTGTTGGAGAAGACCCTTGAGAGTCCCTTTGACTGCAAGGAGATCCAACCAGTCCATCCTAAAGGAGATCGGTCCTGATCTCCTTGGAGATGGAGAAGGAAGGATTCATTGGAAGGATTGATGCTGAAGCTGAAATTCCAATACTTTGGCCACCTCATGTGAAGACTTGACTCATTGGAAAAGACCCTGATGCTGGGAGGGATTGGGGGCAGGAGGAGAAGGGGACGACAGAGGATGAGATGGCTGGATGGCATCACCAACTCGATGGACATGAGTTTGAGTAAACTGCGGGAGTTGGTGATGGACAGGGAGGCCTGGCGTGCTGCGATTCATGGGGTCACAAAGAGTCAGACACGAATGAGTGACTGAACTGAACTGAACTGAACTGAGCACACAGCCTTTGGGAAATTATTCTGCCGTAAATGTGAATAAGCTGGCACAGAATAAGTATTCAGTATTGTCTTCTCTATTTCCTATCAGAATTCAACTTACTTTATTCATCCAGAGATAGCAAACTCAAATACCAGGCAGATAATACAAATGACTAAAAATAGACAAGTGTAAGAAAACAGAATCATAGCACAACATAAACAGAAACTAGTCCTTAGCCTTGGCTCTAACGAGGAGAACATGGTGAACCAGAAAGCACAGGGACACTAAAGGACCTTCTCCTTAGCTTTAGATGGTCTTAACTTGTGGGAATGAGAGGCCTATGTTGCTAGATTTTAGCCAGAAGTATTATTGTGTACAATCTACTAATCTTGCAATGTTGGCTACTCATTCAAGTTGGCTTCCCAGATGGCATAGTGGTAAAAAAATCTGCCTGCCAATGCAGGAGTTGCAAGAGATGCGGGTTTGTCTCAAAGTGGGCAGGGGGCAGGTAACATGTATACCTATGGTTGATTCATGTTGAGGTTTGACAGAAAACAGCGAAATTCTGTAAAGCAAATATCCTTCAATAAAAAATAGATAAATTTAAAAAAGAGAGATGTGGGTTTGGTCTCTGGGTTGGGAAGATCCCTGGAGAAGGGAATGGCTACCCACTCCAGTATTCTTGTCTGGAGAATTCCATGGACAGAGAAACTTGGCAGCCTACAGTTCACTGCAGATGGTGACTGCAGCTATGAAATTAAAAGACGCTTACTCCTTGGAAGGAAACCTAGGAGCATATTAGATATGCATATTAGATATGACCAACCTAGATAGCATATTAAAAAGCAGAGACATTACTTTGCCAACAAAGGTCCGTCAGGTCAAGGCTATGGTTTTTCCAGTGGTCATGTATGTATATGAAAGTTGGACTGTGAAGAAAGCTGAGCACCGAACAATTGATGCTTTTGAACTGTGGTGTTGGAGAAGACTCTTGAGAGTCCCTTGGACTGCAAGGAGATCCAACCAGTCCATCCTAAAGGAGAGCAGTCCTGGGTGTTCATTGGAAGGACTGATGCTGAAGCTGAAACTCCAGTACTTTGGCCACCTGATGCGAAGAGCTGACTCATTGGAAAAGACGCTGATGCTGGGAGGGATTGGGGGCAGGAGGAGAAGGGGTCGACAGAGGATGAGATGGTTGGATGGCATCACCAACTCGATGGGCATGAGTTTGAGTAAACTCCGGGAGTTGGTGATGGACAGGGAGGCCTGGCATGCTGCACTCCACGGGATCACAAAGAGCTGGACACAACTGAGCAACTGAACTGGAATTGAATAGAGTGCTTTCCCAAGCTTCATTGCATGTATCTCACTGCCTCCTGCCTAACAAACATATCCTTGTCACAAGAATCTCAAATGCAAACGTCTAAAATGGAACACATTGCCCTGTCATCCTAAATTGGTCTCCAGGTTTGTGTTACTTATCTCAGTAAAATGGCCCAAACATATACACCCAGTCCCCCCAAGTCAGAAACTCTGGAGTCATTCTCAACTCCTGTCAGGGAAATTAAATGAATAGTCTTGTTTAGGCTTCAGAGAAAAAGCAGAGCAAGCCTCTGACCTTGCTTCTAACCTGCCTGGACCCTGCCCTGACTGTGAGTGACTGTGAGTGAGTACCTGCTGTGAGTGCAAGCCTTGTAGCACCATAGATAAGATGAGGGAGGCATCTTGAGATTGATGAGACCCTGGAGAGGGCCTGGCCAACCAAGCCCCAGGCTCAACTACATTCCAAGTTTTACACAACAAAACAAACAGCATTAATATGAAACCAGAACTGCAATTTGGTCACAGATTGTCCTGGGATTATAAGCGGGAATTGCAATCTTTGAAGTCTCACCCACTCAGTGGAAGTGCTGCCTGGGACACTTTCCCAACTGGGACTCCAGATGTACTGTGACATGGGCGTTCCCAATGCTGATTAAGTCTGGATGATGGTCAAAACCCAATTTGGTGATGTATTCTCTGCTCTAAATAATTTCTCTTTCCTTTTAACGTTAGTATGTTGAAAGTAAGCTAGATAATTCCCTAATAAATATCTGTATTATTTATTTGTATATAACAAGTGATTTATTTTGTTAACAAATCCTTTGAACCTGAGATGAAAGTAAAAACTTTCAGCAAAACAACTCCTCACTCCATTCCATCCCACTGGTAACCAAGTCTAATCAGTTATAACTTTGGAATTCTACTTGACTATTATTCTCCACTCCCACCATCACTGCCTTGGTTCAAGCCTCATGTTTTGCCCAAACTAAAGCAAAGTTTCCCTAGCCAATCTCTTGCTCTCAATCTCTGCCCTCACTATAGCCAGAATATTCTTTCCATGACACAAACTTGATCCTGCCTCTTCCCTGCTCAAAACTTCTCAGTTATTTCCCATCACCTTCAGGATAAAGTTCCAACTTCTTAGTCTGGTATTCAGGGCCCTTTGTGATCTCGTCTATCCTACTGCCTCCCTTAAGTTGCTCAGTCATGTCCGACTCTTTGTGACTCCATGGACTACAGCCTACCAGGCTCTTCCATCCATGGGATTTTCCAGGCAAGAGTACTGGAGAGGGTTGCCATTGCCTTCTCCGATGCGTTCTCAGCCCCACCACTTTTACACAGGCTATTCCCACTGCTTGGATTGTCCTCTTGCTTCCTACCGTCTCATTTTCTTGACTCTTCAAGCACTGATCTCTTCTGGGAGGCACCCTCTGATAAGCCATCCCCTTCCCCAAGCTGGTTAGATGTCCTCCACCCCCTTAGTACCCTGTGCATATCTCTATTTAACTTCTACTATTTGACTATTTCCCTCACTGAAATGGGAACTACTTTAGCACAGAGACCCTATCATTTGCCTCCTCAAGACTGAGCATAATACCTGATCCACAGGAAGCACTTAATAAATATATGTGGATTGAGTGAATGTAGGCCAAATCATGGTACCAGTGGAGAGCGCTTTCTTGCCCAAGATCACACAGACAAACAGTGATAGAGCTAGAAAATCCGTCTCCTAAACTTCAACTCACCGTCTTTCTACCAGACTAAGCTGGCAGCTGATGGGATAGGGTGAGAAGAGAGGCTCTGAATTGTATTGCAAAGGCAGATATTGAAGTTTGATCCAAAAAAGAGGAGTTGAAATGGGACAGAGTGGTGGTTTTAGGAGAAAGAGGAACAACAAAAAAAAAAAGATCAAGCACATTTGATTTACTGTCATCCTTAACATGAATGCTTGCAAAAAAGATCTCAGGCAACCTAAAGACATGAGATATAAAAGAGGAAACAGACTCCACCTATTAAAGATGGGATGAGGCTTATATTAATAATTAGTAACTTTAAAAGTGACGAAAAGGACTTCTCTGGTTGTCCAGTAGTTAAGAATCTACTTGCCAATGTAGGGGACACAGCTTTGATCCCTGGTCTGGGAAAATTCCACATGCTGCAGGGCAACTAAGCCCGTGTGCCACAGCTACTGATGCCCGTGCACCCTAAAGCCTGTGCTCCACAACAAGAAAAGCCACGGCAATGAGAAGCCCACTCACCGCACTAGAGAAGGCCTGCGCACAGCCAAAAATAAATAAATAAAATTTTTTAAAAATAAAAGTGAAGGAAGAAATTTTCACATATTGAGGTATGGGGAAGTCATTCTGGCTTATAAATGATTTGACTTGAACTTTATACTAGCTACAAGCCTGTCTTGTAGTCTATCAAACACACATTGTACATCTGATTTAACCATTGAAGAAAAGGGTGCATTGTCCAGAAGTAAAGAATATCTGTTTTGAAGTTAGAGATAAATGCCTTCCTTCGTGGGAGGCCAATGGCCAGTACTTCTTTGACGATAAGGCTCCCTTCCCAGGTACCAAGGCCATACTGACTTGCTGTGTACCAGCTAATCTTTTTTGAAACATGGAAGAAATGTACCCCTGTTATGTTTGATGTCCTTTATTCTGAAAAAATGTAAAGCTGTGCTGGAAACCAGGTTTCTTGAGAGTAGTTCCTCAGAGCTATGAGAGGCTGTCTCCTGGGTTACAGTCTTCAGCTTGACTCAAATTCTCTATTCTAATCTTACTTTAGGTTGGTTATTGATCATTTATGGCAACAAAAGAAAATTTTAACACAGCATATACTGTGTACTACTCTAAGCATATAGATGTTTTCATTTAACCTTCAAAACAACTCTATGTGCTAAGTAATAATATTATCCCCATTTTACAGGTCAGAGAATTGAGGCACTGAAAGAGTGAGTCTTTTGAGACTTCACAGGCAAGAAGCGGCAGAGCTAGGATTTGAATAAGGCAGCTTGATGCTAGAATCCATGTCCTCAACCTCAATGCCTGAAGGTAATTCTCATCTTAGGAATCAAGACAAAAGGGGACCACTCAGGTTTCACTGAATGAAGTATGAGTTGTCTGGTAGGGGCAATTTTTTGGCCCTAAATTCAGACAGACTGCTGTTAGGTATGTGGGGGGATGGGAGTTCTTTGTTCTGTGATGCAGTGATGACCTCAGGGTAAACTGCCACTAGGCTGAGGAAAATGGAATGGCTGCCAGAGGACCTGCGTGGCTCTGAGGGGGTCGTGGGGCTTCTCTGGAACCAGCTGACCTATGCCCTAGCCTGCCGACACTGTGGCAGCAGCTGCCTCCAGAGTCCAGGAAACCTGCTAACACTGTTTTTGTTCATGGTTTGGCAGATCCAGAGGTGGTGGCAGCTTGGGAGATGGCGGCAGCTTCAGCCCTGGTACGCTGGGGACAAGATGAAAGTCAAGGTGAGTGGCCCAGCAGTGCAGCCGGGTTCAACGATTCACCACATGTGAGTTCAGGGGAGGAGTCATTGACATCAGTGTGGGCCCAAAGAGGTGACCACATAAGCCTTAAGGCTGAGGTCGGGTGAGTTTTACCATTAACACGACATTTGAAGCCGGGTAAATGCGCACTGACCCTAGATGTTGAGTTATGTAAGGGAATGCTGGTCTCCAAATGTGGCTGGGTAATGGCCATTAACACCAGATGGGTAAGGGACTTTTGTCCCCAGACGAGGGCCCCAGTGAGTGACTGTCCACTCTGGGTGCAGACCAGAGACTGAGGGCTTCGTGATACTCTCTGTGTCTCCGGAAAGGGTTCACGCCTGACTGTATCTTCCTCCCCTCCCCAGGGCCTACCACTTCTGTACCGTGTGGCTTTCCTTGATCGCCTGTGGAAGCAGAAGTCAGAGGAGGAAGAGGAGGCATTTCTGGATCCACTGAAGACATGTTCTCTTCCTAAAGGAGCTCCTATTGGAGAGCAAGTCACTACAGCCCCATCCCAGCCATCCTGTAATTCTGAAGGCCTCCACAAGGCCACAGGTACACTAGAGCAAGGACTCACACAGACCCCAAACCCTCCCAGATCCTTCCCCACCTTTCAGATCTTGACCAACCTGCCTGTGAGGCACACGACAGCATCAGGGAGCCGCCCACAGGAGAGAAAAAGCCAGTTCTTCTGGGGTCTGCCCTCTCTGCACAGTGAGTCCTTGGAGGCCATCTTCCTGAGCACAGGTGGCCTCTCTCCCTTGAAGCTATCTGTTAGTCCCTCTGTCGTCTTTAACAAGCTTGCCTTCCTGCCTAGATCCCCAGTATTGCTGCTTCCCCAGTATTGCTTCCCAACCCCGCTTACCACCCAGGAAGCCCATACTACAGAGGATCTGGAAAGGATGGCCTCTGATCCTGAGCAACTTCCCTCTCCATCTTCCCCTCCTGTCCCATCACTTCCCCTTCATCTTAACCCCTTTCCCATGGACCATACAAGAGTCCTATCTGGCACTGAGGCAAATACACAGTGGCTTACACGGCAGAGGGAGATCCCTTGGGTCTCTGGGGATCAAGTTCTGCATCAACAGTCTAACTTTCAAAGAACCAGACCCTCCAAGCTCTTCTATTCATCTGAGGTCTGGTGGAAGGTACCACGGAATCCTAGCCTCCAACACTTTCCAGACTCACTCTCTGCCTCCCTAGCAGAGAATCCCTCTAGTCTTCTGGGAGCCCTAACTAGGTCTGAGGCCCCATGGCAGACCACGGGGCAAAAGGAGGACCCCAAAATCCCTGAGCCAGCAATGCCAGCTACCAGCCTAACCCAAGGTTTTCTGCCAGAATGCCAGGGAGTCAGCCCTCTTGGAGGCCCTTCTGGATCTGAGGCCCTCTGGGAAACCATGAGGCAAAGAGAGAAGCCTCAGATCCCTGAGCCTGCAATCTTGGTCCCTTGCCAATATGTAGTCCCCTTGATAGAGCCTCAAGGAACTAGCATCCTGGGAGTTCCACCTGCAGATGAGACTCAATGGGGAACCACAGGACCTAAAGAGAGTGCTCAAGCCTTTCAGCCTCCAATGCCAGGCCCCTGCCAGCCCCCAGACTCGCTGTCAGAAGCCCAGGAAGTCAGTCCTGAAGGAGGACCTTCTGCAACCAAGGATTTCTGGGGATCCTCAGGACACAGAGCGAGCCCTATGGCCTCTGGGTCTCCAATGTCAGCCCTCTGCCCTCCCCCACACCCCCTGCCAGAACTCCTGGGAGGCAGACTCCTGGGAGAGTCATCTGGATATGAGCCCCAGTGGAGATACAAAGAAAATTCAACAAAACCTCGGGCCTCTGAGCCTCCAGCCTTTGACCTCGACCCAGGACTCCATGGAACAAGATCTGCTTGTGTTCCATCAGAATCTGAGACTCCGAGGAAGGGCATGGAGAGTAAAGAAAATCTTTGGGTCTCCACAGAACCAGTTTCACCTCCCAGCTTCCCCTCAGCTTCTCTGGAGTCCGTAGGCACAGGTGTGCAGGCAGTCTTGTCTGACTCCAATGCCTTGAGGGGGGCCATGAGGCAGAGAGACAACCTCTGGACTTCAGAGTCCCCAGCCCCTGGCCACAGCCTATCTGTAGCTCCTGTTCTAGAACACCACAGAATCAGTCCTATGGGAGGCCTCGCTGGGTCAGAAACTGCATGGAAGGACACCAATCACTCCAGGAATTCCTGGGCTTCTGAATCCCCATCTCTGGCCTTCAGCACACCCCCAGTTCTTGTACTGGATTCCCTCAGAGCTAGCCCTATGGGGGTCCTGTTTGAATCTGAAGCTAGATGTGGGGATCTTGGAGGGAGAAAGGACTCCCGGATCTCGGAGCTCCCAGGCAGCAGCTTACCCCAAGACCCACATGGAACCAACTCCCTGGGAATCCAGCCTGACTCTGAGCCTATTCACAGGGACGTGGAGCAGAAAGAAATCTGCTGGGTTCCTGCGTCCCCAGTGTGGGGCCCCAGCCCACTCCCAAACTCTCACACGAGTGAGCCTATTGGAGACAAACGTGACGATAAGCCTGGGGGGGAAACAGTGAAACATACAGAGAACTGCAGGACCACTGAACTCCCAGCCTTAACTCCCAGGTTCTCTGCTCTTCTACCAGATCCACACATTGACCTTGAGTTTGTGAGGAGGAATATGCAACACCTCAGAGGGAACCCCCGGGACCCCAATCCTCCAGCAGTGGATCCCCTACAGCCAATACCCTGGCCTCCCGCCCAAGCTCAAGCTCTGAAGATTGAGTCCAACCAACCTGGCCTACCCAAGGGAGGGCTGTTAACAGGGGCTAACGCAGAGACTCCATCTTCCCAGGGTGAGGCTATCCCAAAGGTGCCCACCTACCCCGGGATCCAGGCCTGGCGCTGGAGTAAGGAGTTGGAACTCAGGCTGGACAAACTACAGCAGATCCCTGCTTCCAGATCTGCAAGTCAGCCATTCAGCAGATCCTTTACCCTGAGCTCCGCAACTCAAGCCACCCGGAAACTCTCTTCTTGCCCACCACAGCAGACTCATCCCCCAAGTCCTTGGCCCCACTCTTCAAGCTGTCATACCCCCAAAGCTCAGAGCACAGTAACTCAGCCTGTCCAGGTCCCCTACTGTTATCACCCCCCCTTCTCTTTCCAACCTCAGATACAAAAGTCTGGCAGGCCAGAACAAGGGCCTCAGAAAGAGCAAAGAAAGCAAGCAAAGACGGTGTACCAGATCTCACCCCAAGAGTCATGTGTTCACGTGGAGTCTGGTGAGAACTGCCGGGGCCAGGAAGAGCCCGCGAACCCTGCGGCTGCAGCCTCAGGCAAGAGACAAGACCAAGCTTCAGCTCTGTCTTCAGCCAAAAAGCGAGCCAGCCCCAGGAACCCCCAAGAGGGAGACCATGGAGAAGCAGATGCAAGCTTGGGGTCATCCACAGTTACAGGGGAAAGCCACCCAGCTCAGGCCAGATTAGCAGAGAACCCTGTCAGCAGACGTTCACGAAGATCTCAGCACAGCGACCAGTGCTCTCCACGCACTGCTTCCTCCCCCCAGCCTCACTCCAAGTATGTAAGTTCCCAAGGTCAGAGAGGGGCAAGGCTGGGAACTCCTGACATTCTGGCCCCTAGGCACTGTAAGCCCTGCCCTTGGGCACGGAAGCATCTTTCCTCCTCACCCCCCGCTCCCCTTACCAGCAGTCTTCAATGGATATTAGCCAAGTTTCTGGGTACCCATGAACCCATGCCCACCAAATCCATCAGGAGAGGAAAGCCTGGTAGCACTGGCATCCAATACAAGTATCCCAAGAAATGAAGTCAAACCAGTTGGGGGGTGGGGAGACAAAGGAAATCCTAATAAACTAGCTGAACTAGAAAAATCCCACTCAGGTCTTTTTTTGGTCTGGGGTACTGGGAATGTCAATTCCCTATGCTGCTGCAGCTGTTACATCCCCAGGATCAGGGTCCCACAAGCTTGGGATTCTATGGGTTTAACTTTCTTTTCTAGCTATTCACATGATCAACCTGGAGTCCTCTACAGGGTGAGGTTGTTAGGGCCAGGAAAGCACAGACCAGTGCTGCCCCTAAGAAAACCTCTGCAGGAAGTCAATAGAAGGAAAATACACCCCTTCACAGGAGCACAACTGATCTGAGGATAGATAGCTGTTACTGGTCCTGGGCATGATCTCCTTCTTTACTTGATCCACAAATCTATCTAGCCAGTTCCTGTCAGCCCTCTGCTCTTTTTCTCAGGTTTAGCTCATGCATCCCAAGGTCACAAAAGTTTAGTCCCTTTTCCTATGTTAAGTGGTCATCTGGATTTCTATCATATCGTATACTTGTTTTTTTATTGCAGTTTATAATAGTTATTACTTTTCTACTGCTGCCATAACAAATTACCACAAAACAACACAAAGTTTGTTAAGTCTGACATATGTCTCACAGGGCTAAAATCAAGAGGTTGGTGGGGCCATATTTCTTTCTGTGGGCACTGGGCAGGGTTCATTCCTTGTCTTTCCAGCTTCTAGAGGCTCCGTCATTCCTCAGCTATTGGCCTTCTCCTCCATCTTCAAAACTAGCAAAAGAAAGTTAACTTCTCATGTCACTTTTTCTTCCCTGTAACACTTTTAAGGGTACTTTTAATTAAATTGGGCCCATCTTGATAATCCAAGATACTCTTCCTATCTTAGAGTCAGTTGCTTAGCAACCTTAATTTCATCTGCAACTTTCTCTTTGGCCATATAGCATAACATGCATAGGTGCCAAGGATTAGGATGCGGACATTGGGGGGTGGGGAGCAGGCAGGGTCCGGAATGGCATTATCCTGCCTATCACAGATATTAATTCAACCTGTTACATTTGCTGCAAACATTTTCTCCCAATTTATGTAGTTTATTTTCTAATTTTAAGGTGATTTTTACCATGCCAGAGTTTAAATCTATCAACATTTTTCTTTACGGCTTCTAAAACACTTTATTCTAGCACTTTCATGGACGTATACTTGTTTACTTATTTACTTATGACTGTGCCTCGCAGCTTGTGTAATTTAGTTCCCCAACCAGAGATCAAACCTGTGCCCTCCTCAGGGAAAGGGTGCAGTCCTAACTACTGAACCACCAAGGAATTCCCACAGATGTACATTTAGACTATTAATCTAACTTTTGATTAGGGTATCTGATTCCCCCATCCCTGCAAAAAGATGTCTAATTTTATCAACGGCATTAAAAAAACATCTTCAACCCATTCCCTTAGGTGCTATACTTCAAAACATGGGTCATTTATAAACCATCTCTAGGCTTCAGATCTGCATATCTAACCACATATTCAACTTGTCCAAAACCTCTTTTTCCCTTTAATCTTTTCTTTCAATGTGTGTATTCCTATTGAAGGGGTGTACCACGTCTACCCCAATACAAAGCCAGACACCTGCCATCCTTGATTCCTCCTTTACCCTCAAAAAAAAAAAAAAAAGATGACTATCTCACAATTTTTTTGGGGGGGCGGGGCAGGGGTCATGTTGCAGATCTTAGTTCCTCAATCAGGGATCAAACCCAGGCCCACAGCAGTAAACACACCAAGTCCTAACCACTGGGCAACCAGGAAATTCCCCAAGTTTTTTTTTTTTTTTTTTTAAGTGATTTATCAGGAAATCCCTGGTGCTCCAGTGGACAGGCCTCAGTGCTTTCACTGTGGAAGCCCAGGTTTGATTCCTGGTCAAGAAACGGAGATCCCACAAGCCACACCAGGCAGAGGCAGAAGGGGTGTTAGTGAACTGTCTACATGAAACAACATACATGTGGTTGACAATACTGTACTGTACATTGGAAATTGTTGGGTGAAATTATGCCACAGGAAAAAAAGTGGGGGGAAATGTGAATTGTCTAGAAATCTGATGGCTACTTTCTGCCTAAACCCCCAGAGGACTCATGACATCTTTAAAATAAAGTCATACTTGGCATTTGAGGTTCTTCATGTGGTTTGGACTCTCAGAATTCACTTCCTTGCTAGTCAACCTAATGCTTCTTAGGCTCTGACTCCATCAAGCCTCCTACCTTCCTTTAACATCCAGCTCAGACTACCTCCAGAGGCTTCTGAGATTCCCTTATCTTGGTATGGTTTCCCCTTCCTTGCTGCCTTAACAGCTTATGCCTTGTTGATAGCACTGGCTTTGTAGCTATTAAGCTCTTCAAAGACAGTGAGGTTCTGTGAGGTCAAGTCCACACTCCCACACCAGTTGCTTTTTTCACCCTGTGTATCTGGTTGACAAAAACAGCCAGTCGGAAGTCACATGCGGCTGCTTCTGCCTCCTTTCATTGTTACTATTCTGTTCCGAAGCTTTATTTAGCCCAAACTTGTATATACAGTGATGCTGAAGCTGAAACTCCAATACTTTAGCCACCTCATGCAAAGAGTTGACTCACTGGAAAAGACCCTGATGCTGGGAGGGACTGGGGGCAGGAGAAGGGGATGACAGAGGATGAGATGGCTGGATGGCATCACCGACTCGATGGGCATGAGTTTGAGTAAACTCCAGGAGTTTGTGATGGACAGGGAGGCCTGGCGTGCTGCAATTCATGGGGCCGCAAGAGTCGGACACGACTGAGCGACTGAACTGAACTGAACTGTATATACAGGTTGATATCAACTCACCACCTGCTAACAGTAGAACTGAAGGTACTTCCCTTCTCACCTATCCACCTCCAGAAAGTCTCGTAGTCTCAAAGACAATGCAATTTTAATTTCTACTTGCCTTTGGGCCATTAAGTCTATGCATCTCTCAATAGCTTTATAAAAAAAATCCACATCATGTTCTTAAGTCTTAAGCCCTCAGTAGTTTGTAGGCCTGGGCAAGATTAACAAATTATTTAAGATCCCTTGGAGAAGGGAACAGCTACCCACTCCAGTATTCTGGCCTAGAGAATTCCATGGATTGTACAGTCCATGGGGTCGCAGAGTCAGACACAACAGACTTTCACTTCACTTAACATTTGATCAGCTCAAAGCAATGATCAATCCCTGTGTTCCTCCTGGGCATTATGTAACCACTAGACTCTCAAGGTTACTTGCAGGATCAGTATCTTGGACCCCAATACATCTCCAAAAGTTAGATTTATAGTTCCATCTTTGATTTTGCTTCTGTGGTAAACTGTTCTTCTTCTATGATCTAATTTGATGCCATATTCTTGGTTAGAAACTCATCTTCTAATCATAGAACTTGATCTACTATAATAATACTACATTCCAATTTCTTCCTGGGAAACTTGTGGGGGAAAAGAGAAACTGGCTTTACAGTTCACCTATTTGTATAAGTATGCAGAATTCTGCAGGTGCATGCTGACAACAAACTGTCCCTCACACTGCCTTCTACAGTTTACGAAGCACTGTCAATCATTTTATCAAAGAAATCTTGAGGCCCCAGCAGAGCTAAGAGCCTTCCTTGTTTGATGCTACACTGCTATAAGCACACATGTCAGAAGCAAAACCAGGCCTCTCACAAGTCTGTTCTTGTTTTTTCCTAAAGAGTCTATAGAGTTCCAACCACCTTCCCTATAGGTATACTTTGTGTTGTAAGTGAGTGCAAAGCAATCATTCTAACATAAATTTCTGTAACGTTATTAATCATTAGTACCCTCCACATATTTTGTGGGATCTTGCCTTCTGCTCTATTCCCACAGCTTGATGCAGAGGTACCAAATGTCTTTTCTCCAAAAGACCTTGCCTTTGGTCTCACTGAGGTTAGGCTGCCACGGGGATGAGATGTGCAACAATGTGAGAGTAAGAAGACTGAAAGCTGAACCATTAGGATACCTAAACGGTGTGAAAACCAACGGAGGAGCAACGACAAGATCTGGTAGGGAAAAGTGTCACAGTTAACAGGGAGGGTCAATGCAAATCACAGAAGTGTAAGAATATCTATTTCATAGCACATGAGTTCAAGATGCCCCAATTTAATTAGCCTGTGTAACTATCTTGAGACCTTGCAGATTACCTACCTATAAATGTCAAACTGGAGGCTGGTGTAAATACTACAATGACTAGGTTGATTCAGCAGATTATTTTCTCTGCATCACACTCTTCAGTAAGGCACCACGATACCAATCCCAGAAACACTAGGTGATTACGCTGGTCCATGCTGAACGAGGAGGACACACCACACCTGGACAAAGTTATGCAAGCAATCGTCTGAAAAACTAGCAGCAGGGGAGGATGTTCAGTTTAGAAAGAAACACATCCAAAACTAGGATTTTATATTAGAAAAAAAGCTATGTTTTTATAATACAAATTACATAAAGATGGACATAATTGTAAGTGATCCTCAACCAGAACATGAATATACGAAAATTTTAAGATGCATCAAGAGAACATCCATCTCCAGACAGAGACTATACGCCAACCCAGCCTTGGTCAGGGAAAGGGGACTCTACAGGCCTAGTCTCAGCATCCCCATCAAATGTAGGTAGAGGACGTCACATTCCCCACTTCTGAAGTTGCATCAGGCTGTGCCCTGCCCTCCACTGCAGTCCTATGCAGTGAGACCGCAGACACTGGGCGAGGCAGCAGCACACCAATGTTAGGAGGGGAAGAGGGTGCAACCTCACTTCTAGTATTTCACATTTGGAAGCGTGCCTTGGCAGTGAGGAGCAGCCCAAGGCCCTTCCCAGGAAAGAAGCAGGCACAGGGGCCAGGACTCAGGCTCCATTTTGACCCAACGTTTATTGTCCTTTTACAACATGTCGTTTTTGGTTTAGAAACTGCTTGTGATTAGTTTTTCAACATTAACTCAAAAGCATGTAAAATAAAAATCAACCTACTTTCTATATAAACACCCAGCAACTGTAGCCCTTCGCCCTCCGGCCCAGGTTGGGTAGGGGGAAGGGAGGGCTTAGGCAGCATTGAGTGAAGTGCAGATGCTTTGCTGTGGGGACTGGTGACAATGCCTTTGTTCACACCCACAGAGGTTCCCTGCACTGCTCTAAACTACAGCAGAAACGGTGCAGGCCCCAGGCCCAATTCCTTGTTGGTAATTCACTCTCCGCCTCCCAAATGAAAATCGCTTTTATTTTATCGCTTTTGTATTTTTTTTTTTGCAACAGTAACCCCCTGTCCAGAGTCTGACTGCAGCTGAACTGTTCACACTGAGGAATGGAGCAGGCCGTGGCGCACACCTGGTCCCTCCTGGGCGAGCGCCCCCACCCTCAGGGAACAAGGTCCAGCCAGGCCAGCTCACTGCTCGCTGGCCGCCACCACTTAGCCATACAGGTCGTCATCGTTATCTTCCGTGTACACACTGCCACCCGTGCCACCGCCGCTGCCCTGACTGGGGCCAGCTCCGCCCTGGTTTCCTGAAGGGAATCTGTATCAAGAGCAGAGGCAAAAAAGAGGGTTAGGATAGGACTTGTGTATGATTTTCACCATTAGCCCTTTTGTGTCCTTAGGGCTCCCACTACCTTGGTTGTATAGTTCCCCAAGACGACTTAAGCATAGCCCACTGAAACCTAGTTACCTGAAGCTGCCAAAGCCCCGACTCTGCTGAAGGGTCTGAGCAAACATTTCATATTTCCGGATGTCATTATCACTGACAGAACGGCGGGCAAAGCGCATGGCTTCCTCAAAGTGATCTCGGCGGATCTCAGGCACTGGATCATCCTCTTCTACTTCCTGTAGGATGGGTAAACACAGACCACCAGGGCTGGTTAAGGCTCTGCCTGGATTCCTTCCCTAGCCTTCCTGACCCCATTATTGCAGCAGCGGATTGGGCCTCTCCTATCCAACTTGAATATGCTGCCAGGCCAATATTCCTAAAACTGAGTCATGCCTTGCTTAAAAACCCGCCAATGTATTCTGGGAATGGTAAAACTGTAGGGCCAGATTTCACTACCAAGAGCTTATGGTGGGAACAAAAAGCTGATTTAAAGTGACATGAGAGGGATTTCCCTGGCAGTCCAGGGGCTGACACTCCGGTCATCCAGTGCAGGAGGCATGGGTTTGATCTCTGATCGGTAAACTAAGATTCTGCACGCTGCAGCCAAAGAAAGGGGAAAAAGTGGCATGAGGGAACTTTTTGGGATGACAGAAATTTGTCTATCTCAACTGTGGTAGTAGTTAGAAAACTTAAAACATATTTGTTAAAAAGCATGGAAATAGTATAGTAAAAATAGTGAATTTTACAATATGTAAATTATACCTCATAAGCCTATATTTTCAAAAAGAAAATGTCAATGACTCTCAGTGCTTATCACAACTGAATTACACCTTACCCACAGGCCTCACTTCCAGTAACACACGACCTCTACTGTACCCAGGTTCCCCAATTCCTGCGGTTCTACTCCTCAAGCAATTGACTTGTGTGACTCACTTCCTTTACCCAACCTCTATTTTCCTTATAGTCCAGGCTCACACCCTATCTCTTCTACTAAGCTACTGAACTGCTGTGACTTTGGATCACTGTAGTTTATAAGCTTTTATGAGAGGGAGAGAAACATCACTAACGGTAAAGAAAGCCAATTACTTATTTGCTCATTAAGTCAGTTTCCAACACTGTACCATGATATAGTGGGAAACAAGCGAGATAACAAGAGTCCCTATCTTTATTGAGCTTATATACACATACGTATCAAATTCTGCATTTAATTCAGGGGGTCCATGGAACACCAGGAATAGGTCCATAGATCCTAGCTTCTCAGCCCTGCTCTATTTGTTTCTGTGCTCATTTCTTCTCAGCCTTTGTAATTCCTGATGGACGTGGTTATCTACTCAGCATTTTCTCTTCCATGGCATGCTAAACCTCTCAGACAGATGAACTTTCCAAAACCTTACACTCTAGGGCACTGTGGAGAGTCCCCTGGCTCCCTACGTCGAGCACATCTGGGTTAAGGATGCAGACTCACCATGGCTGATGGGTTGGTCTGCCGCTCCCGTTCTCGCCTGATTTCACTCTCGATCGATTCACGAATGGCCAACTTGCAAGCACGTTGGCAAATCTCTGTCAAGTCAGCTCCAGAGAAGCCATTAGTCATCTTAGCCAGGAACTCTAAATCCACATCCTAAAAGAAGCAACAGAGCTACCTTAGCTTTTAGCCTCTCTTCCCCTGAGATTCACTGATCTTTGAGCCACCCAAGTACTCCCAATTCCAGTTTGTTCCATCCTCTGCCATCAGTTTTATTCCTTATTCTAGATCATCTTAATACCCTCAAATCTTCCATCTTCCCTTTTCAACCATAACCCCAGGAATCCCCAATGAAACCGTGTCCAGGAACCAAGGAGCATTCCACAGCCTGCAGATTCACGACCCAAGACCTTGCACCTGCCTTGGCAACTGGGGACTTGCGCAAGTTGGCCTTGAGGATTGCAACACGGGACTTCTCATCGGGAAGCGGGATATAGATGAGCTGATCAAGGCGGCCAGGTCGCAGGATGGCAGGATCAATGATGTCAGGTCGGTTGGTAGCGCCAATGATAAATACATTTTTCTTTGTGGACATGCCATCCATTTCTGTCAGGATCTGGTTGATGACTCGGTCGGCAGCCCCACCACCATCTCCAATGTTGCCACCACGGGCCTTGGCAATCGAATCCAGCTCATCAAAGAACAGTACACAGGGGGCAGCTTGGCGTGCCTGTGAGAGGGACAGGTGGACTCAAGCATCAGCACAGCTGGGTCTCTCAGACCCGAGAAAAATGGTTAACTGAGCTGCCAGAAAGGGATGGTCTTACCTCTCCCAAAGAACAGCCTCTACCCCTAAGTTGTTCCCAAGCAAGTGAATTGATAGCCCAGCCACTTGGAGCTCACCTTGTCGAAGATTTCCCTCACATTGGCCTCAGACTCCCCAAACCACATGGTGAGCAGTTCAGGACCCTTGATGGAGATGAAGTTGGCCTGGCACTCATTAGCAATGGCTTTGGCCAGCAAGGTTTTCCCACAGCCAGGAGGTCCATAGAACAGTACTCCCTTGGAGGGTGTCATGCCAAACTTGAGGAATTTGTCTGGGTGCTCCACAGGATACTAAGAAGAAAAAGAAAGAAGATTCAGGGATATCTCCCCCAGTTTGAAAGAAACCCAACTTAACAGAAGCATCCTCCCACACCATCTCATGGTGTAAGGCGACAGGCTTCTTGGTGCTTCCAACCTCAGAACAGCAGGTTCCTGAATCATGCTCATAATTTCTGCAATGAATGTGCCAACACCCCAATACCACCAGCCCAATGACAATGTGCTGAGGCAGTGACCCACCCTGGACCAAGCACCCTACCTGGACCAGCTCCTGAAGCTCACGTTTGACATCCTCCAAGCCCCCAATGTCCTCCCAGGTCACCTGTGGCACCTCTACCACAGTTTCCCGCAGTGCTGATGGGTTGCTCTGGCTCAGGGCCCACTAAAAAGGGAAGAAAAATTGGGGATGAGAATTGCCAGGAAAGAGATCAAAGTGCATGTGTGTGTACCTGAAAGGGAGAGTGGCCCTTACTCGGAAGTCATCCATAGTAACTGCCAGGGAGTTCATGACCTCAGCATCAATGGTCTCGTCTTCTAGGTCAATGAGGTCCATCTTCTTGCGGATGGCCTGCAGAGCAGCCTCAGAGCACAGGGCTGCTAAGTCAGCTCCCACGTGCCCATGAGTCTCATTGGCTACCTGCAGAGAGAAGATCCACTTACTCTCCTGTCTCTGAGACCTAGCTTAGACATCTCTCTTCTGCCTTAGATAACAGAACCCTGCCCTCTTCCTCTGACTCCTATCACTGGGTCCTCCATTTCCCTGAATACATACCAGCAGCCCTTTCATTAGCTGGACTTTTAAGTATTCAAGCCTGCACTTGGGGCCTGGAAATAAAGCTGCCCCCAATATTCTGGTTCACCCTATATTCTGGTTCACCCTAATTCAGTGTAAACCAAGAAAAATGCCAACCTTAGTTTCCTGGATTCAATCTCAGATCACCTCCCTTTCCCTGCCCAGGAATTAAAATCAATCGCCTCATATCTGAAGACTCTGTCCCTAAACAGTTCCCTTCAACTGTCTGGAAACAAGACATCTGAACTTCTGGCCAGCCCTCATCAACATGTCACCTGTTCAAGGTCCACATCATCTGCCAGCTTCATGTTCTTGGTGTGGATCTGAAGAATTTCCAAGCGTCCTGTGGCATCAGGGATTCCAATATCCACCTCTCTGTCAAAGCGACCTGTGAGATGATGCATAGACAGGGATCATTTCTGGTGCATAGGGAAGAAGGGACCAGGCCTAAGGAGTCCAACCATCCCACTGTGACCAGGAAATGTCTGGTATTAGCACTGAAAGCCCCTTATCTTGGGAAATCCCTCAGTCTCAGGCAAACCAGGATGGGTGGTTACCCTGGACATGACATGGAATAAGGGAAAGAAAGGACCCTACTCTTTACCTAACTGCAAAGGGCTTCAAGAAATCCTCAAAAAAAAAAAAAAAGAAAAGAAACCCTCAGGATTAGGTGACTTAGACAAAGGACAGATATGGGACCAACAGGATTAAGCCCACTGGAGACATAATCTCCCCATGAGTAAAGACAGTAAAAAAGAGTTATTTGGGGTCCTTACCAAATCGCCGTAGGGCTGGGTCAATGCTGTTGGGTCTGTTGGTTGCTGCCATAACAATGACATGTGCTCTCTGCTTTAGGCCATCCATGAGGGTCAACAACTGTGATACAATACGCCGCTCCACCTCCCCATGGGTCTGTCAGGACAGAATGTCTGGTCAGAAGTGAAGTCAGGACCTTTTAAAACCCTACTATCCCCTTGGTTAAGTTCCTACTTTTTCTCTTTTGGGAGCAATGGCATCCAACTCATCAATGAAAATGATAGCAGGAGCATTCTTCTCAGCCTCTTCAAAGGCTTTACGAAGGTTGCTCTCGGACTCACCAGCCAACTTGCTCATGATCTCAGGACCTGAACGCAAACAGAACGCATGCAGTGACAAAAATACCTCCCTCCTCAATCTCAAAAGTATTCAGATATCTTGTCTGTCTAGTTCAGAGACAGGTGCTGGGTGAGAATGTGGTAACATCTGCCTACTTTCCCACAGCCCCTACGAACAATTATCTCAGGGTAGCCACCAAGCCAGGATAAAAGGAAGTCAAGGGGCTCAATACACTTATCTCAGTTGAGCTGAAAGGTATGAAGATGGTGACAGCAGATGCTGTGGGACCTCTGGCCAGAGCAGAAGCAGCACCAGTTGGACCCCTACTGGTCCTACTGAAATATCATTTCAGCATCATTTCAGTGAAATATCATTTTCAAAGAGATAGTTGATCTCAGCCAGTCTTCCCCCAAATCCTCTCAAACAAATAAGCATAGACATTTTGAGTTCTCATTCTAACTTACTCCTCTTTAATGTCTTCAGCCTGTTAATGCTCTTTCTCAAGGAGGGATAGATCAAGGGACACCAGAGTAGCATACCCTCCCCTTGCTGCTTATCTGTCTGCAGTGGACTTCAGAATACAAACACTGAAGTATACATGAGGCTACGTATACAAACGAGCATGTCCACGAGTTCTCCTGCTCATGAGACTGGGTCATGCTTAGCTCAGAGTGAAATCTAGCCAAACACAAAGTGAACCAAGTCTCCTACCATTGATCAAAAAGAAGAAGGCGCCAGTCTCATTTGCCACAGCTCGAGCAATCAAGGTCTTCCCAGTCCCAGGAGGTCCATAGAGCAGGATTCCCCGAGGAGGCTGAGGACCAGTTCAGAGGGTTGATTAGGTTCAGACTCTCATCTTCTCCCAACCCCAGGTACCCTAAAATGGCCTAAGAAGGGTTCTATTTAAACGGGATGAGAATTAGAGCTCAACTCTGAATGAGCCCTCAAATAGCAGTTGCTAGGAAGACACTTTACTTCAGACCATACTCACTCCTCTTTGCAGCAGAGATAATAATGCCAGAAAGCTGACAATACTTATGAATGCATAGGAGACAAGAGAGCAGAGAAACCACGCTAAGAAACTCTTAGTGTGAGTGAGTCTGAAGCTCCTGGATCTAGGAAAAGTTAGAGGGCATTAGGCCAAGGGGATGACTTTAGACAGGTAAGAGCCAAGAACTAGCTCAGCCATTTAAGAGTGTTGGCCAGAGGCTCACTCACTCCTATAATCACAACCCTCTAGGATTTATTATCATGTTGGAATGCCTTCCCCTACCAAAAGCCACAAGTTTTCCTCTTTGAAGTTGTCTTTTCTCTGGCTTTATCCACTGGAAGGATATGGAAAAGTATCCCCCCAAAAAATAAATTTATTTACACAATGTATACTAGGGAAAGGGATAGATGGAAACTTCATCTTCAGGGTGTCCTATGATATAGGAACAATTGAGATGTTACATTTTAGACCAGCAGTTCTCAAATATTCTGGACTCAGGATCCTTCACACTGCAAATTTCCTTTATGGCTATTGGACAACACTGTTCTAGACAAGTTGGCAAACTATGGTAAGACTTAAAATAATAAATATTTAAAACAGACTATTTATATATTTATAGGGTCCATTAGATAAGAACGGTCTTTACATTTTGAAGGGTTGTAATTAAGAAAAGAAATTCAACAGAGAACTTAACTGGCCTACTCTGTTCCAGACCATTAGCAGCTTTAGTGAATTTAGAGTGTTTTATAAACCTGAATGTAGTACTTCCTCTCAAATCCAAGGCAATGATGAAACACAAATATGAAAACAGGACCTAAGATTATAAGATTAGACAGTGAGTAGTTGTTAATCACCACCCTAGGCTAACAGAGCCCAGAATACTCACCTTCACACCAATGGCCTTAAAGAGGGCAGGATGTCTCAGGGGCAACTCCACCATCTCCTTTATCTGAGCTAACTGTTTCCTGCAGCCACCAATGTCATCATAGCCCACTTCATTCAAGGACTCCTCCTCATCCTGAAGATGGAAGAGAAAAAGAAAAGGAGAAGGTTAGAATGCTACGATCAGCAAAAGCTGAGTTTCCCTAAAGCTGGTGTAGAGAACCTGCTGTATGAGAAGGTTCTCCTCTAAGGGGATCATGCCTCAAAGAAAATTCAAAAAACCCTAGGGCAAGAATTTATTCATATGGCCATGCTGCGCAGCTTGTGGGATCTTAGTTCCCCAACAGGGATCAAACCCTCAACAGTAAGAGTGCAGAGTCCTAACTGGACTGCCAGGGAATTTCCAATCTTTGCTTTTACTGTATATTTGTTTATTTATTCCATGGCAAAGATTTCTAGCATAGCCTTTCCTTGTTACATTGTCCTTATTCTTATTGCGGTGGGCTCCCCTAAGACCTGAAGCTAGAAACTGTGGGAAACGGGCAGGGGTCTAGATGTGATCATCAGCATCGCTTCTTCAAAATTTATTTCAACCACTAGACTCATTAGACTCAATCTAGATTTTAAAAATTATTGATATCAGATACTTCTTAAAAACACCTAGGTCCAGAAATGAATAGCTATGCTTTCCACCTCTGGGAAGTAGCTTAACCATCAAGCTTGAGGATTCTTTTGAACTACCACACTACTGCCCCGCTGAGCACTCACAAAGTAGGGTACCGGGATCAGGAAGAGAACTCACCTCTCGTTTGATAGGTTCCCCTTCACAGTGGATCACTGTGTCTGGAGCAACAATGCAATAAGGACTGGGATCTGTCTCCACTACTTTGAACTCTACGGCACGCATTCCACCCCGGACAAGGAAAATGTCTCCTGTGAGAGCAATCAGCACAAGAGCAGTCAGAGGTGCCTATCACCAGACAAAGCTAAGAATTCCCCATCAGAACCTGGGATCTAGAATGCCAAGTTCACTAGATATTGTCCTTTCTCCTTCTCATCCACATCTTATTAAGCATCAGGCAAAAAGAGAAAGCTAAACTGTGAAGAGTCCTTCTGCCCCTTAAAAGACAGTGAATAAAACCTGATGTGCCAGGAAGAAGCCCATAAGATTTTTGACTTCTAGGGTATATATAACCCAAGCCTGCACAACAACCGCGAACAGAAGAACTGTGCTAAGTATTAAATACACTGTGGACTGTGATACACCCCAAATGGCCCACCTCTTCCTTCAGAGATACAAAAGATAGCTTACTGTACTGGAGCAAGGAGTGGGACTGGGAAAAGGGGGAAGTGCAAGGAAGCAGGAAAGGAGAGAGTACACAAGTGCAGAATGTGTGTGTATGCATACATGTAGGAGAACAGACAAAGACGGACCAAGGTTTACTTTTGGGTATCCCTACAACAGCCCTTGAGTTCAGTCCTTAGAATTATCTCTCACCTTTCCGGATGGGTCGATAAGCTTCCAGAAAGTATGGCTTAAGGTAAACCTCAAAGAGATTGCCAGTGATGCCTTCCACCGTGTCATCGATGGGTAGTACATGGATGCGTTTGCCGTACTTCACATCAGGGCAAGGCTGGATGCTGAGGATGCAAGCAGACTCCACGTTACCAACCACACTGCAGCCCCAAGCACTTGGGTGTCCAAAAGGGCCTGGCACAGAGAGCTGATGGCGAGCGAAAGAGAAAAGGCAGGGATGGCTTTAGGTGAAGAGAGGCAAGAGGGTAGGACGGGAGCGAGGGCAGAGCACCAGCCAAGCAGAACGGGTCACAGGCAGGGCAGGGTGACGGGGGGGAGGGGGGCCTCCAGAAGAAGCTGCTGGGACTGCCCACTCACCATCAGTGAGGCAGAAAGACCCACACATCTGGAGTCCCCACGAAGACACAGAAGGGAAGGTCTTCAATGAGACATAGCCAGGGATGACCCATTCTGGTTACTACTGGTAACCCAACATTACAAAAGGGGACGTCAGTCTGACAAGTGTCAGGGTCAGAGAAATACAAGTGAAAAAATCATCTCGGTCAGGTGGTCAAAGCACCTTGAGAAAGTGACTAAGCACTTCCAGGAAGAAGGCTCCATAAAACCTAGAATCCCCCAAAAAGAATCAGAAGCCTGAGATGTTCCTGGCCAGGTGACAAGATGGTTGGGTAGCACTGGCCAGTGATGACTTCAAGATGGAGAAACCTCTTGCCTAAAGTCTAAAATCACTCAGACTGGAACTATCCTAGGCCTGGCTCAAACTATGCCTCTCACCTCGATTAGCTTGGATCTTTATACAAACCTGCTAGGAGTCCACCTTCCATGCCCATGCTCCATCTCATCCTAGCCCCAACAAAAGCCATTAATGCAAGGCTATAAGCTTATTTGGCAGATACAACCCTCAAATGGCATCCTAAACCAAGGTCTATGGTGTGACCGCTGGTAGAAAAAAATAAAGGTACCAAGAAAGTCAAGAAATGCCAACCTGTCCCAAGGGTCATGCAGAGGCAGATTTTGAAGTCCCAGAGGCAGACCCAAAGCCTAAAGACAACCTAGAAACCTAAGTCTTCCCATGGCCTGCAAGCTCCCAACATCTGCAGGGGCCAAGGCCTTTGTCGGGGTACTGCCTGGACAGCGGGCAGCCTCTGGCCTCCCATCCCTGAGGGGCCAAGAACTCCACACACACCTGATGACATCCCCCAGGTGTACGCGAAGGTTATTCCGAACAACTCTATTCATTCGAATCTTCTCATCAGAACATGTGTCATCAGAAAGCACAATGCACACAGCTTCCCGCCTCTTCTTTCCTTTCAGCAACACTGTGTCCCCTCGGAACAACTGCAGCTCATCCATCTTGGGCTGGGGAAAGAAGGTTAAGGCCTTTGGGTCACTGGGCCAGGGGATACGCAGCAGCCCTGGAGGTTGGGATTCCCAGTAAACCCCATTCTATCTGTGGTCACTGCAAGAAAAATGAGAGAAGAAACCTGGGAAAAGCCCTCAGGTTAAGTGCCGTAAGCAAAGATTGGACTGTGGACCCAACTTACCTGGGACAAGGATACCACGCTGTTGTCCTCATTGATGGCTTCATCAACAATTAACCGATTGGGACGGTTTTTCTGTTTAAGAATGGCTGTTGATAAATCATCGCCTTTTGAACTAGAAAGAGAAAAAGAAGTCAGTTCCAAAACAAATTCCAGCAATGTCCCCAACAGTCTCTAAAACTCACACTTAGGAAAGAAATAGTGCATTGATGAAGCTGTCCCCACATAGAGCCCAAATAAAGAGAAAGTCAGTCAGGATCAAGAATGCTTATTGAGTATATATTACAATTCCTGTTTCAGCAACTCTTGGTATTATTCCAAGTACTGGTATCCTAGCTGTAAGGCCCCAGGTGATCTTGCCTAGGGTCAGGAAACTAAGAAAACAAAAGTGGAGGCTGAGCAGTAATTAGAGAAATGAAAATAGACAGTATAGAATAATAATTAAGAGAAGGGGCTCTGCAGTCAGACCTGTTGGGTCTGAATTCCAACCCTGCCACTTAGCTGTGATCTTGGGCAAGTGATTTGACCTCTTTGGAGGCCAATATAAAATGGGGACTACAATAGCACTCATCTCAGAGGATTACTATCTTAAAATAGTGAGATGTTGAAGGCAAAATGGGCTGTCTTAAGTGAGATATGAATGCCTGGCATATGGTATGACGTTTAGTATGATTAGCATTGCAGAACATAGCACAAGCTCTTTCTTTGCTGACCTTATTGCAGTGAGTAAGACAACCTCCCATGGGGCTGAGAGAGGCCCCAAGCCCCACAGAGTAAGCCTGGAAACTATGAAGAAGAATCACCAGAATTACCCTTCCTACTGGCTAAACTTGCTGAACGCCAGAGCATTCTGTGCACCACAGGAATGCAAAGCGTAAAGACCATCATATTTGAAAAAAGCGAACACACAACACTATCAGATCTGGAATCTTCACCAGAAAGAAGCTCAAGCTCAAATGGAGTTTCACAGTTATCTTTGCAAAGACACACAACTCCATGGAGTTGGTTCAAAAAGTTAAAACCAAGAAGTGCTGAGACATGTGACAAATCCAAATCCCTCTTGTCTAAATCAAAGTTGCCTGAGTCTGACTCAGTTTAAACTACCTAAATAAACTACCTGAACCACTTCCCAACACCAATTTCTCTGTGGGCTCTCCCTTTGAAGAGAAGGTCTTACCTTCTCTTATTAAGGCTCAGGAAAACATGGGCATTAACCCAAATAAGGAGGCCAGACAATGGAAGACACCAAGGAATAAATAAAAAGAAACATTTCCCATGGACTATTTCTTCACTCAACAAATTAACAAAGGGTGTGTTTGTGTGTGTGTGAGCTTCCTGGCACTAGCGGTAAAGAACCTGCCTGCCAATGCAGGAGACTCGGGTTTGATCTCTGGGTCAGGAAGATCCCCTGGAGGAGGACATGGCCACCTACTCGTCAGTATTCTTGCCTGCAGAATTCCATGGACAGAGGAGTTTGGCAGGCTATGGTCCATAGCGTTGCACAGAGTTGGACATGATTGAAGCAATTTAGCATGCACGCATATATATGTTTTTCCCTGGTGGTTCAGATGGTAAAGAACCTGCCTGCAATGTGGGAGACCTGGGTTTGATCCCTGGGTTGGGAAGATCTCCTAGAGAAGGGACTGGCTACCCACTCTAGTATTCTTGCCTTGAGAATTCCATAAATACACCAGGCACCATTCGAGGATCTGGGAATTATCAGCCAACAAAAGACAAAATAGTATTCTTACTGGAAATATCGTCACAATTCGCAAGAAAAAAAGACGTCTGTACTCTAGAATAACAGCTAGGAAGTTAACAGGATTTTTTTTTACATCCTTTGGTCCTGATATATTCAAAAGTAATATTACACAAATCCCACTCATATAAAAATGTTATAAGTTTTCTGCTGACCCTCTCACATAACCTGGATCTTTATTTATTCCCTTTAAACTAACTTCCAAGAGTGGAGTTTCCTTAGCTTAAATTTGCCTCCCCCAACCCAAAAGTCCTCTGGAGAAGGAAATGGCAACCCACTCCAGTATTCTTGCCTGGAGAATTCTACAGACAGAGGAGCTTGGTGGGCTACAGTCCATGGGGTCACAAAGAGTCGGACACGACTGAGTGACTAACTTTTTAACCCAAAAGTGGTGATCACAATGCTGCAGGGGCATACTCTTCCAATGCTTATAAACACCCTGGAAAGCACCGTGGTCAATATGAGAGAGCAACTTAAATCCATCAATTCTCCCTCTCTCCCACGCATCAAAATATCCTTCAAGGCCTGCCCATCTTCCTGTCTGATGTATAGGGCTAGGGCTAGAAAAAAATTAAATGTCAGGTGCCTCTAGCCATCACTTTGTATTTTAACCCCAAAGCTGCATTCTAGGAAAATCTCCATTCTGCCTACGTTCCTGACTCTGGCACTGGAGAAGAGTGGGATGCTGTTAAAGACCTTTAATTCCACATCTATCTACTGAGATCAAAGGAAGTAACCTCTACATGACAGAATTCAGTTTGATCCTGGGCCAACAGTCCCGGAGAACTGATTTGGGGGACATCCTCCTGGTAGTCGGCATGATTCAGGCCCCTTTCAGAACCCCAACGGGCCACAGGAGACTTGGACAGGGTTCAGGTAAGGGTCAGCAAGATGACCTAGAGATCAGAAACCGTCTTATGACTCCAGGTTCCAAGAATTCTGGACTTTTACTTTCAGTCTTGGAAACTAAAGACTAAGAGACTACTTTAATTATTAAGTAGTTCTTTTAAATAGGCACCTGAGTAATACTTCATCTCAATTCAGAAACTTGAAAAAAAGGAACAAGTCTCAAAAAAAAAAAAAAACCACCTAAACTCTAAACTCAGTAAACTGATTTGCATAGAAGGGTTTCCACAGGATGGCAGTGTCTCCCCCTATACCCCCAGTATCTAAAGCTCTTGATTCTAAAATGGGCAGAGATGGTCAGGTTTTATCTGATGCTTTCCTAAGCAGAGGGCCCAGGATTTCTCAACATAGCTGCTTAGGGAAAGGAATGTGTGAGTTTAAGGGAACTCTAACCTTCACACACAAAGGCTGAAATCTAGAAAGGTCGACAAAAAACTGAGATTTGAATTTTAGCAAGAACCTAAAGAACCCCATTTCACAACATCAAGGAAAACTGACGAAAGCCTTCTCGTATGAGTAACAGGCCTCAAGTATTAATATGAAGGCTGCCAGAAGCGAACGGCTGGGCCTGCCCTTTCCTCAACAGCCTCTCACCACTCAGGTCTTCAACTACTGGCCACGCCGACCCAGCTCTAAAAGGGCTTTCGTGAGCTTCCCTGAGTTCCCAGGCCCTTCCCAGCGCCGGCCTCCGCCTCGGTCTCCGGGCTAAGGCCTTCACGTGGCTCAAAGTCCACGCCCACCGGGCCCAGTTAGGGCGTTGGGCCCGCCGCGGGGCCTGCGCTCTCCTGGGACCAAAGGCCCAAAGCGGGTGGCAGATCAGATCGCAGGTGGGCGCCGCAAGGCCCCGGGGCTCTGCGCCGTCAGTGTGAGCCCGCAGACCTCACTAGGCCGGGACGGCCGTTCCAAAGGAGCCAATGAGGCCGGCCCGGGCCTGCATGACACAGCACGATCTGGCCCAGGCCCCGACCCAGGCCCAACTCAAGCCCCGCCTAGGGGGCGCGCGGGTGCGCAGCTGGGCCCGGGTCCGCGGCTCCTCATTCGCCCCTTTCCTCTTCTTCCCTCTCCCTCGTTCCCTGTCTCCACCTCCAAGACGCGCCCACAGCCAGGCCCGGCCGGGCCTACCCAGCTCGGTGGGTCTCCCGGTGCGCGCACCCACAGGGGGCGGACGGGCACGCGCACACACTCACTCAGCTCCGGAGGCCATGGCGCGCGCTTCTCCCAGCCGGCGGCTGTGGCGGACCGCGGGTAACGGCTCTGAGGGGTGGCAGGCGACCGACTGGGCCGGGACTCGGCTCTCCCGGAGAGGGGGCGAGTGGCGGCGACAAACCCGCAAGCCTCCCTCTTGTTTCCTCCCAGCGGCACTAGGGCGGTGGACGAGCGGGCGGGCGGCGCTGGCGCCTGATCCGCGAGGGGGTAGCGGCAGCGACGACTCAAACGACGGCTGCAGACGCTTCGCTAAGACTGAGCGGAGAAGAGCCGAATCATCGGAAGGAGAGGTGCTCTCACCCCAGCCAATCAGCGCCTGCCGTGGCGACTCCCGCCCGCCTCTCCGTGCCTCTCCCCAGCAACCCGCGGACTGGAGCCAATCAGGAAATTCGTTTGTGGCCTGGCTCCCGCCTCAGGGGCGCAACACGCCTAGTAACGTCACGTCAATTGGCCGCAACGATACGCTTCCTAGACGGATTGGGATTTCCGACCAATCAACGAAAAGAATAGGGCCAGATCGACTGGCGAAAAGAGAGCCTTTATCCCTGGGAGGCAGACTCTCCCACTTGGCTCCAGTTCATTGGCTCCTGAGTTTACCCTACTAGAAAAACCTGGCACAATGGATTGAACCCTTATATTAGTCTAATCCAGTTGTATTGATAAACTACACACCCGTCTTCTTCCAAAGCCTGAGTATCCACTCTAAGCCCTCTCCTTGCTCCTTCAGGACGCCGGCTCCAGCCACCTTTATTCTGGACTCTGACTAGCACCCCAGCTCTTAATCCACTCTACCCTATCGTCATTACACCCTTTGATAATCGTAATCCCATAGGCTTTACAGTTTCTCGGGGCTTGGAGATACATGCTTCCTTTCCACTAGTTATTAATATTCATGGCTAAAGGAGGGAGTGGACTCAAGTCCCGAAAGGAGTCAAAAGGCAGCTACAGAACACGCAGCAGATTCAACAGAGCCCAAGGCAGTAAGAAAATTGTACACTGAGACTTGGAAGTCCATGGGCCCAAAATGCCAGGTCGTTGCTGTTAAATCGCTAAGTCGTTTCCGCCTCTGCAACCCCACAGACTGCAGTGCGCCAGTCTTCACTGTCTTTCACTAGCTCCCCGAGTTTGCTCAAATTCATGTCCAAACCGCCAGGGAGCCCTAACTATATTCAATATGCAGCTTTGGGGGCCCGTCGACTGAATTCACCCTTCACCCTCTATTGACACAGACATATTTGACTCAGACAGTGGAAATCCAAATTTGGGATTAGAATGGGGGTGGGAAATCTGAGACTCAGAGGTCTGCTTGTCTCTCTCCTCTAAGAATTTTTGCTTTCAGGTAACAAGGATTAACGAAGAAGACAATGGCACCCCACTCCAGTACTCTTGCCTGGAAAATCTCATGGTCGGAGGAGCCTGGTAAGCTGCGGTCCATGGGGTCCCTAAGAGTCGGACACGACTGAGCAATTTCATTTTCACGCATTGGAGAAGGAAATGGCAACCCACTCCAGTGTCCTTGCCTGGAGAATCCCAGGGACAGGGGAGCCTGGTGGGCTGCCGTCTATGGGGTCGCACAGAGTCGGACACGACTGAAACGACTTAGCAGCAGCAGCAGCAGCAGCAACAAGGATTAAAGGCACTGCTTCTTGAGTAAGGATTCCCTTAGCCCCTTCTCAAGGCTCATAAGGTAGATGATGTTGGAAGAGGGTATCATGGACAACTGGCACTCAACTGAATCAGAAAGCTGTGAGCCTTCCCACTCAAGTATATGTAGGAGGCAGACAACAGGTAGATATGAAATTTTACTCAACACATGAAAAGGGAAACAGGATAAAAGGTGCTATGAGCAAGTCAATGCCTTGTTGGTGGAAGCAGGGTTTCTCTGGAATCAGAATAGCAGTAACCAGACCAAATTTTGCAGGACTACCACCAACCTCTCCAATGCCAGACATATACTGGAATGGTCAGCTCCAGCCACATTTCCCAAGGATGGGATAACAGAAAGCCCTCCCCACAGATGGCCCACTGAGGCCCCAGTTCTGGTTCTTTGAAACATGGCAGCTACAGGTCACAAGTCTCCAGATGTCTGAAATTCCTCACGAAGGGTTTCACGGTCAGGGGGACGGATCCAGCCCAAACAGGTTTCTAAGTACAGGGGGAGGGACCTGAAAGCAAAAAGGGTGATGTCTAAGGGAGGATAGGCAGAAGGTCACTCCCTTAATTCACCACCACCCCCAATAGGCCTAAGGACTCTAGAAGCCAGCTGCCCCCTAAACCTCACCATGCAGTATTCTCCGGTAGCAACTCAGTTTGGGCCTCCAGCCTCCTCCAGAGAGCAGTGGCCTCATCTCTCCGATCCAGCCTCCTCAGAGTCTGAAGCAGGTGATAGGAAGCATCTTGATTACCTGTAGCCCCACCCCAGAGCACAGGGCCTTAGAACTTGACATAGACTTAACATCATTTTATAAAAGGGGAAACTAAGGCCTAGAGCAGGGATGTGTTTTGCCTACATGGAATCAGGGGTACATCATTGCCAACAATGCCTAACCCTGGGCACTCCCTGCCCAGGACAAAGGGCTCAGCTGACCCTGCTCCTGCCCAACATACTCTCAGCACAGGCATGGTCTTTGTGTCTGAAGACATTAGGAAGCCTAAAGAACTCCTGGGAGGCCTTCACACAAGCTTGTATGTCTTGCATATGTCTGCACAACTGTTATGTATCCCTACATATATACAGGCACAACCTCACCCACCCCTCCTATCAAGGAACATACTCTTAAACTAATCCCCAAGTACCTCCCCCATGGCCCTCTCTGTCCTTACACGTCTGTGCACAGCTGACGGCCTGCACATGTACGTACCTGGACACATCTGCACACTGAGAAGGAAGTCCTGTAGGGCTTTGGTATCCTGGCCAAGGGCCACCCATTCCAGTCCACGACTAATCAGGGCAGCTGTCCGAAGCTGTTGTAGCGCCATATCTGATGTACACCCCTGCTCACAGCTGGAAGCAGGCCCTGGGGACCTCTCCAAAAATCAAGACATTTGTTTCCAGCCAGACCGTCCCCAAAACCTCAATGCCGTATCTCTTGTGTTTGGAGTCCCTTTCTCTTAAATCTCTTGGTGGACTAGGACACATGGAAAGGAAACCACCACCACCACAGAGGAAAACTAAGTCTAGCTCACCCTGTTCTTCATCCTCAGGTATGGCCCGGAAGAGCAGCTCAAGACACCTGGAGTGAGACAGAGAGCAGGGATAGAGAAGAGTCAACCTCAGAAACTCCAGGGTGAGTAGACTAAAAATAGAGCTCACCAACTCAGGTCCCAATTGCAAAATTATCCCCCCACATTTCCCCTAGGGTCCTGGTTGGCTTCCTGGACTCACCAGCTATATTCACTAATTGCCTCCTTTTGGGCCCCCAGTTGCACCCAAGCTTGGCCCTGAAGCAGATGGGTAGCAGAGACCCAGGGTGAGCAGTGTGGTGACTCTTTGGTTCTTCTTCTGGCATCTTCCCACAGCCGAGGCCTCTTGGGAAGCAGAAATGATGTGCGGCTAAGCAGCTCCTCACATACGGTCAAAGCATCCTGGGCTCGGCCTGCCTGGATCAACGCTGCTGCTGCCTCCAAAAACAACTCAGGCATACAGGGCCCTGGGGGGCAAGGTGGTGGGGAGAACTGTGGTGGGAGAGAATGCAATGTAGTGTCTTGAGGAGACATGAACCACTACCTCCAATACCATCACCAGGCTCTAGTATCATGCAGGGACCATCCACTGCTTGCTGCCCTGGATCTCCCTTGCTCTGGGAACCTTCCCAGTCTGGTCTCCCAGAATGGACAGAAAGAAGAGCAGAGGAAAAGTCAGAAAAAAGCACTCCTGCTCTACTCCAAAGGAAACTCCAACTCTCCCACCCCACTACAGAGAAACGTGGCATACCCACCTTTGGCTCTGAGCCATCCAGCAACAGGGCGAGCAGGTCCAGGTAATGTTCTGCAGCGTCCGCTGCCCTGAAGAGTCATAACCCACGAGCCTCACCTTAGGCCATAGCAGGGCCCTCCAAAAGCTCTTAGCTAAGGGCCCTGGGGTGAGGGGAGGGTGAGATGTGGGACTCCAACATTGGCTTGTATGGATCTACACTATTTACAGTCTGGATCTGGGAAAAGACTTTATAGAGTTTTCAAGATATAGGAGGTTAGTGACTGGGTAAAGAGTCCCCAGCTCAGGTCCAGCAGCAAGGCAGGAAGCTGACTGTGGGGACCTGTATCCCACCCCTGACTTGTTTATCCTCTCAACTTGCAAGAACAGAAGCAGTCACACCACAGGGGAGGCATCAGAAGTGGGGAGGGGCGCTCAGGTGAGCAAGATGGACCTCACCTTCCTGTCTGTAGGCATCGGCTTGCTAGCAGGTACTTGGCCTGGCTCTGTGTGCCACAGTGAAGGGGTGAGGCTGGGTCAGGTCGTGGGAGTAATAACTCTACCTCAATGAGAAGCTGACGGGCTTCAGGGATACGAGTGATACTCAAAGCCTAACAAAAAGAAGAAAGTATATCTATAATCTCCGGGAACTATACATCCTTCTACTTAAACCTTGACTAGTCACACCAACACAAGCATCTCAGCATTTCCCGCATCTTCACCTGGCACAGTTCCTTACCTCAACCAGCAGCTCCAGACTCTCAATCTCCGCTGCTATGTTCCCCAGTTGCTGATATAGCCTGGAGGCCTCCAGAAGTGGGGGACCCCAGGTTGATCCCTCTTTCAGGGCTGCAACCAAGTAGAGCAGAGCTCTCTGCGGACTGCCCTGGGGGTGAAGGACACAAAGGACATGAGCCTCAGCTGCCCTCACAGAGCAGAAAGCTATGGTTTCTCCAGCTCATCCTAGGACGGTCTTTACCATCTTACGAAGACAGGTTCCCAGGGCTGTGTACACCTGGACCAACAGAGACCGTGGGCACAGACCTGAGGCCGCTTCATGCAGGCTGCTCAGTGCCTTGGGCAAGCTCCCTGTGATCAGCTCCTGGAGGCCTGTGGGCAAGCAGGCGGTAGGCTTAGAGAGGCCAACAAGGCAAGCGGGCCTGATGGGGAAGAGCACAGAGAAGTCCCACCAAGCTGAATGGTACAGGACAGGAAAGACGTGAGCCCAGAGGACTTCTTAAGACAGGAAGTGGAGGGCAAGGGACAAGTCAGATTGCTAACTGGCCTTGACGATAGGCAAATGCTGTCAGAAGGACATCCCGCAAGCCTCGGGCATCCTGCAGGGTCAGCGGAGCATCTGACTCCTCAGCGGGGGGTCTCCAGGTTTTCAGAAGCAGCAGCACATCCTCAGCGGCCCTGCTCTGGGGAAGAAGGATGATGAGAGGTTCCAGGCTTGTAACCACCCCTACTCTATCTCAGTCTGCCCTGACTGGACTTTAAACTCAAGGGTCCTCTTGATTCTTGTTCCCTCATTTCTAAGAGATTAATAGCTGTGGGGAAAGGATACAGGTAGGAAGAAAAATCTGGGGCAGTGATGATCTTGAATCTTCTCACTCAGGGTAAGTCCACGAGGACACAGAGCAGGGACCATGTTTGGGTTACTGATGCAAAGACTGAAGCAGGGAAGTGACTTCAGCAAGGTCACAAGAGCCCTAATTCTACCCAAGATAATCAAGCTCCCAAGAAAATCCCTCCAATGAGGAACAAATCAGAGCAAGGTCACCTAAGAGTCCTGAGAGAACCAGGGTCTTCTGAACCCCAACCCAGCAGCCTTTCCAGCACATGATGATGATACTGCAGCTAGGAAGGGTGGGAGGAGGAAAGAGACCCTTAGATCCAGATCACTATCTGAATTACCTGGCTAACAGTCAGGGTCTGCAGCAGCAAGGTCAGATCCCCAAGACGGTTCGTGGTCAGCCAGAGGGCAGCCTGCAGGCCAGCAAGGTGGTGAAGGGCAGGGAGCAGCCCCGGCAGGAGGGAGGAAGCACGGAGGGCGGAGTCCCACAGCCCCCTGAGCCCGTGTTCCGGCCTGGCTTCCGGCTGCCCCTGCGTCTCCAGCACTGTAGAGTAGACACACAAATAGAGCTGAGACGCAGCCTCATCTGGCTTCCCTCTCTGCAGGAGCCCGAAGGTCACAAAGGTGCTCCTGGTCTGAGGGACACATGGAGGATCAAAGCAAAGCATCTCTGTGAAGGTGACAGATTATGTTGTTCCTCCTATCCCCCCTGCAAGAACTTAAGCCCAGACTGAGGCCGGCAGGGGCATGGAAGGCGCTCTGGCCCTCACCTCTCTCAAGAGCTTACGCCCAGACTGAGGCCGGCAGGGGCATGGAAGGCGCTCTTGCCCTCACCTCTCTCTAGGCCCTGCTGGATATCCTGTGCCAGCCCCTCAGCGAAGCCCTGGGCCAGGCTTGCCCTCAGGGTGATAAAGTTGCAGATGACAGTCAGTTCCAAAGGGAGAACAGAAACAGTCGCCGGGAGCCCTGGAGCAACAAACGCTGATCTCACAGACTACTCTCGGGTGAAAGAGATCACCCCACCCCAAGCAAAATGGCCTCAATAAAGAACCCATTCTGGTAGATTATAGAACGGCCAGAATGTTTCCCAAATAGGCCATCTTGGAAACTGCTCCTTCAAATGCTTGTGTGTGTGTATGTGTGTGTGTGTAAGGGAGAGATTCACCTGTACAAAGATGATTCCATTCCAGTCCTGTCTGTGTCTTAAACAGGACCCCTTACCCCAAATAGGCCATCTTGGAAACTGCTCCTTCAAATGCTTGTGTGTGTGTGTGTCTGTGTCTGTGTCTGTGTGTGTGTAAGGGAGAGATTCACCTGTACAAAGATGATTCCATTCCAGTCCTGTCTGTGTCTTAAACAGGACCCCTTACCCCAAATAGGCCATCTTGGAAACTGCTCCTTCCAATGCGTGTGTGTGTGTGTGTGTGTGTGTGTGTGTGTGTGTAAGGGAGAGATTCACCTGTACAAAATAGGCCATCTTGGAAACTGCTCCTTCCAATGCGTGTGTGTGTGTGTGTGTGTGTGTGTGTGTGTAAGGGAGAGATTCACCTGTACAAAGATGATTCCATTCCAGTCCTGTCTGTGTCTTAAACAGGACCCCTTACCCCCTGAGTAATCGCCTCAATTCTAGACATGCAAAAGAGGAACTGGTCTCTGGCTGCGGAGCGCAGGAGTGACCATCCTGGGGAAGGCCCTACTTACCCCGCAGACTACAGAGGAGTCCCCTGAGCCCTTCCAGTGCATTCTGAGCCAACTGCTGTCGCCTCAGAGGCAAACTTGAGTCCTGAGCAACCTGTCAATTGTGGGATGGGATAACAGTACTTTCCTTGCAGCTGTGGCAAGGGGTGTCATTCTCCAGCCATTTCTGGTTCTTTAGGGGAGGTCAAGCTCAGCCCCTCCCCACTGGCCAGAGTAAATCCACTGCATACTCTTGTCCTGGTATCTGGGGGTTGCAAAGCAAGGGTCCCAGCAACCGCGTTACCTTGGCCTGTCGAACTAGCTGGTCATTCTTTTCCCTCCACAGGTCCAGGCAGCTGACGTGTGAGGCTGAAGAGCCCAGAGGAGTCTTGTGAGCCATGATAGCCAAGGCTGGGCCCAGACACCTGAAGGGGGCTGCTGAAGGGTAAGCCTGGCCCCTCTGGAGCCCCCACTGAGCAAGGAAGAAAGGGTTCGTGCACTTCTGCTCCCGGCCAAGAATCCTTTGCTGTTCGCGAGGTTCCAGTCAGGACGGCCTACCTTTTCCGGGAGAAACGGACTCTCCTCTGCTTGGCGGGGATTCCACCTCCGCCTTTTCTACCCGCGCTTCTGGTTGGCCCGGTTGGCAAAATGCTAGGCGCCGGTTGGTCGTCTTCAAGGGTTACTTACTCCTCGCGGGAAATTGAAAGAAGGGGCCAGACCAGAGGCCGGAGGCGTGTCTGAGTGGGGAGGTCGTAGGGCTCGCCGTCCCGCAGTTCAGCCATCGAGGCTGCCAAAGCCTTGGGAAGTTGACCTCAAACACCCGGAACCCGCGGCGAAGCCCTTCCCTCCCAGCCAAAGGCCCACACGGGCCGGGAACCTCCCCCGCCGCGGCAGGCTGGCCCGCCCTATGCATGCTGGGAGTTGTAGTACCAGTGGGAGCCGCCAGGAAAAGTCCAGCCCCAGAAGTCTCTTCAAAAAGAGCGGACCAGGACTTCCTGGTGGTCCAGTGATTGAGATCCCCAATGCGATAACGGTTCGATCCCTGATGGAGGAGGATCCCACATGCCTCGGGGCAACTAAGCCCCGGAGCCACAGCTACTGATTCTGCCAGCTGCAACAAGAGAAGTCACCCAAGGAGAAGCCCGCCACCACAAGGAAGCGTAGCCCTGCTCCCGGCAACTAGAGAAAGTTTAGGTGCAGCACCAAAGGCCTAGCGCAGCCATAAGTTAAATAAATAAGAACCGACCGGGGACGGAGACCCTTGGTAATCGGCACATCCTATCACCGTGAGGCACCAGCATGCTCTCCAGTCTGTTCAACCACATGCGGTCCGACTGGCTGGCAGCGCAGCCCCCGGCTTGTGCCCCCCGCGCTGCTCAGATGTACCTGCCCGATCCTCAACAAACGGAGGCAACAGAACTGGAGCTCTACATGCAAAGAAAAAACAGACTGCGACCCTTGCCATCTACACAGTCAACTAAAAATGGATAAACTGGACTCGATTAAAATTAAAACCTCTTCTGCCACAAAGACACCATCAAAGATGTAAGTCAAACCATTGTGCTGTACACCTTAAACAGTGATGTCAATTATATCTCAGTAAAACTGGGGAAAAAAAATTCAGAGATGATTTCTCAATAGAAAAGAAATACAAGAAAAGTCAAAGAAAAGTCACAAAGTGGGAGAAATTATTTGCAAATCATATACCTCATCTCTTCAAGTGGTCTCATCTCTTCCTGTTCTGGGCACCCTCAAACCCCAGTGCTGACCCTTCTCAGAAACCGCTTTCCCATGTTTTGAGTGGACACTTCCATGAGGATTTCATGCCAGCACTTTAACACAACATAGAGGGGCGACGGAGACACCTGAGGATCTTCAGGTTCATACAGTTTAGGCCCCAAGTCAGGAATAATCAATGGGACAAGGTGTGTGAGATGGGCAAGCAGGTCTGCTCCAGGGAGGCCTCCAAAGGAGAGAGGGCAGAGTGTTCTGAAGTGAGCACACACGGAGGATCACAGCACTACTGGGGCTTCAGACAGTGAGTCTGTGCCCCGTGACGCAGCTCTGTTATCGGCCAAAGCAAAAGAATTTAGTAAGATACATCCCATGGCAAAGGGAAATGGCAGGTGGAAAAACAGTGGTGATTTGCAAAGAATTGGGAGAAGTGAATTCAGACAACTCCAACCACTTCTCAAAGGGTCTTAGATGCAGCCAGGTCTGTGTAAGACAGCTGATCCCATCCGTGCCTGGATAAGGGAGACAGAACTTCCTCATATCCCCTATAGGACAGTCGGGGCTTCCCCACACCTCAGACACATACATTTACATTATTATTTTATTCCACTTTGGAGACAGCCCCTCAGTTCCTCAGATGTATCCAATGCAGGAGTCAGGAATTAGGCTCCACTATGATCTTGAATTATAAAATAATGAAGTCCCAGATGTCAGTGGTTCCTGGCTGCATGACGGTAAGAGGTGTGGCTGAGCCTCTCTTGCAGATGATCCAGCACCCGTATAGACCAGGCTAGATTTTTCTCCAGCTTTCTGCTGGGTCAGAACTAACTGCCTGAACCAGGAGCTCACAGCACCATCTACTCGCATCACCAAAGCTATGCCTAGACAAAGTCCCACGCTGCTCACAATGAAGCCCACGGCCTCAAAAATGAACCTGCAAAGAAAGGTAGAGAATCTCAAAGGACACAAACAGTAGATCTAGAGTCTTTTCCCCAATGAGGCAAAACCTTGTCCATTCTGGATGTTCATTGTTTGCTCCAAGGTTCACCCTCCCCACAGCAACATTTCTCAAGCAAATCCACTCACTTGGGGGCAAACACCTTCCAGACCAAGAGATGCCTGCGGAGGATGGAGGCTGCCAAGACACAGGCCAGAATCTGAGGGAAGAGAGGAGGGGTCAAGTTATTTGGGAAGGGGAGGAGGAAGTGGGTCAAGTAGAGAGTTGCTGCAGACCCCTGTGAAGAATGGAAGGGGAAGGAAAGCAGTACCCGTCAGTGAAGAACTCTGGGCTAAGAGTTAGGAAAGCTAATTCTTTTCTTGGCCCTACTATGACTTGCAGTGTGACCGTGGACAAGCACTATTCATCTGTGTCTCTTAACACTCGGGCTCGGCCTCTCAGGGTGGAGGGAATGTCAGAGTCACACACCCTGCCTCTGAACAAAAGGAAGATTAATTATCACAGCTTGGGAAAGAATCCTGACCATCACCTCAGCTTTTCCAGTCTGTCCAATGGAGTAATCCCCAAATGCAACCATGAAGTCCAGATCTAGCCTGGAGAGAGGAAACAATCCAAGACTAGGATGGAGACCTAGGTTCAAGTCTCAGTATTGCCATTTGAGGTCACTGGCCTTTGGGCAATCACTTCACTTATCTAAGCCTCAGTCAAGGCTCTCTCCTAGGGTTTTCGCAAAGTGTGAAAGAAGGCGATGTCCACGCATGTGAAAAGATCACTCACTCCATGATCTGTCCCTGGCACCCACCTGAATACCAAGGACAAAGAGGTACTTGAGGCCCAGCTGCAGCAGTGCCGCAGTGAAGTGGTGAGGTGCATCCCGGAGCCGCATCTCCATCAGTGGCTCCTGCTCCTCCTCAGGCCTGACTCTGGCCTCAGCTTCATTTCCTGGGGGCTGCCGCCTCTTCCGGGATCCTTGATTCTCACACAGAAAGGGCCAGAGCAAGAGCAACGGGCAACCTACTGCCTCAGAGAAAGGCAGGGCTAGAATCAACGGAAGACCCATGGACCAAGTGACCCTGTCCCCCACATACTCTAGCTGGCTCAGCCTCCAATCAGCACAGGCCCAGGGGTGCCAAAGATCTAACAAAATGATCTTCCCTACTCAAATGCAGGGGCTTCCTCTCCTTCCACAAAGCCACAGTGGAAGCAAGGGAGGAATGAGGAGGTACCTGCAAAGAGAATATGGGAGGCAAAGGTGTTGGCTCCCACCAGGAAAGCAGACAGCCAGGTAAAGTCACGACTCTCTGAGACTCCCACGAAGGCTGCATGCCATTGGATAGCTGAAAAGACAGGCTGGTGGCCGGTGGTGTAGAAGGTCTGTGCGGCCATGAGGGCCCACGCAAAGACTGCATGCCACGGCACTGTGAAAGGACCTGGGGGAGCAGATGTGCCTCTTACGGTCACGTCCCACTCCCTCCCCCGCAGCCCACTGCCCTGAGACCACACACAACGACCACCTCAGCGCTAAGTCTCCTACACACGCAACCCCAACACCCCAACCTTCTAATAATCAACACTCTGTTATTCGAATTCCCTCCCTGGCACAAAACCCCACTGCTGTAATCTGTGGGCAACTTCTTTCTCTCATATACACACAGTTCACTATCTCTCATCACTGGAAAATCAGGAAATGCACTCATGAGGATGCAGCATTTCCATAAAAACTGAGTCTTAGAGTACTGTGTGTCTATCTCCTCCATGAATTCTGCTGGCCCTGAAAGTCAATTGGGAGGGTTCAGTTAGCTTGGCCACAGCAGATAAGAGAGAGGCCATCAGGAAGACCCTCTTGACTGGGGGGTATGAGACCCTGTATCAAGGTGAAGATCCTGAGGAGCAACACCTCCCTAAAGATAAGAGGGGCCGAACTTACATCCCTACTGTCCGTGGATGAATCAGGGCTGAGACATGTATTTACCAGCGGTGGTGATGGGTATCCCGGCAGCAAGCAGATGCAGGAGAAGGAAGCTCTGCAGAAACAGAAGCAGGAACACAAGGCTAATGCGCTCTGCATGCAATAGCAGAAGTGGGAAGGCCAAGAGAGTGAGGGCCGTGACCACAGCAGCTGAGTAGACGCTCCCCAACTGATAGGCGGCCACCGTCAGCAGACCCTGAGATTTGGTCCTCTCTAGCCGGCCCCGGAACTCCTCTTGCATGTGTCGGTAGATTTGAGGAACCACGTAATCCAGGTCAGCCTGAGAAGTGGGGGGGCCTGAGAAGGGAGTGAGGACAGTCCTGGCCCTCGGAGCACCTGCTGTGGCCTTCACCAGCACTGTCACAGGCCTCCAGAGCAGCAGCAGGAGCCCTGAAGCGGCCAACCCTGCCACAGCCCGAGGCAACATAACTGACACCCCAGAGACCAGGGCCCGGAGACGTGGGGGTGCTTCATCTGCCCCTGATGCCAATGCCCAGTAGGCAGCAGTGCCCAGCCCCATTAGGGGCAGCCCCCAGCGCACAAAGAGCATGGGGGGCTCAGGGCTCTTGAGATTGCCATAGCAGCGAAGCCACAGCCGCACAGAGGCTAACAGGGCCACCAGTGCCCCGACACAAGCTCCATACCACAAATTCTTGGCTCGACCGCCCACTGTGGATCGCAAGGGACTCAGCAAGGGAGAGGAGCTGCAAACAGGTGTCTCTTCATGGCAGCGATAAAAAAGTCCTGCTAGCCTTATACATAAAAGCAACCCAACTCCAAGTCCCACGGCATGCATGGCACTGTACTGCGGAGGGCCTGTTGGAGTCAAAAAGCCAAGGCGAGGTATCGAGAGTAGCTTAGGTGGCAGCAGCTTGCCCTCCCAGTGAAGTCGGGCAACCAGGAGCAAGATGAGTGAGATCAAAAGGAAGGGGGCAACCCTGGCCTCGGTTACAATATAGCTATCGGAGAAGAAACCAGCAAAGCGAAAGAGCAGGAGCAACAGGACTGGCCCGGGCATGGGAAGGAGAGATGCCAGGGGCCTTTTCGATCCCCAGCTCGCCCAAGCTTTCCACAGAAAAGGCAGGAGTGAGCCCACTGCAGCCATGGCCCCTACAACCACGAAATCCAGCTTCAGCCCAGTAGATGCCAGGAGTCCAGCACACACCATGGCCCCACTCAGACCCGAGGCCATGGGTTTTAGGAGAGGGCCGAAATAGAAGGCTGGGGATGCTGCCCACTGGGATACCAGTAGGCAAAGAAAGCAGGTAGCAGCCAAAAGAGCAGCACCCCCTGCCATGCGGACCAGAGAAAAACGAGCCCAAGACTCAATGCACATGGCCCGAACTCCCCGCAGGAACTGCTGCAGCTCGGGAATCACAGTCTGGAGCGCTGCCTCAGCCCCCTGGGGGCTCTGCAGATGTCGCTGGTAGTCAGCAGAAGCCTTGGAGAAGAGCTTCTGCAATCGATGCAGCTTCTGTACTTGAAGGTCCTGAGCAGTGGCTGAGTAGGTGTGAAGAAATCGGGACACCTGGCAAAAAAGATCAGGGACCAAAGGGAGAAGCTCAGAGACATAAATTGGGACACGGGCAAAGATAGGTACTACCAAAAAGGGCATCTGGAAATCAGGAACCCAAAATCTCTCTAGGACAGAGGGAGAGGGAGGACATGGCTATGGAATGTGTGATTAAGACTGAACAAGGGATAATAAAGTGGGTCATTATGCTTCTCCCATGCCCAACTTAACTCTGTCACCTGGAAGCCCAGCCCATTACTTACCTGCTGGGCATTGAGATGCAGAGCTGAGGCTTGGGCCAGAGCAGAGGAGCGAGGCTGGGAGTCTTCAATCTCTGAGAACACCTCAGCTATCACCTCCCCGATGTTTCCAAATGGGATGGGCAGGCCCAGCAGCAGGGCCAGCGTAGGCACAAGACTGATCTGAGGAATTATCTCTGGCTTCTAGAGAACAAGGACAGGGGTCAACAGGTTCACCAAAGAGGTGAGGTCTAGGGACTTCCTGGTCCAGTGGTTAAGACTCTGTGATTCTACCGCAGGGAGAATAGGTTCGATCCTTGGTTGGTGAACTAAGATCCCTCATGCCATGTAGAGAAGCCAAAAAAAAAAAGAGGTAAGGTCAGTGTTTGGGGTGGAAGACATAGGGGACTTAGGCAGGAAACAAGAGTGGAGGATGCCCAGGGTCATGAATTTGGGGAATTAAAATGGAGGGATCCACAAGAATGCTATGATCATGATGTAAGCTGAACAGCAGGAAACCACACAAAGCACATCTTAGGATTTACCTCTGCAGGAGCGCTGGGGAAGAGAGCTCTGGGACTATATAGAAAAAGTGCAACTGAGGTTTCCAGCTCACTCTCTCCTCCGTGGTTCCCACTGATGGTCATCCCATGGTCCCCAGTCACGACCAGCAGTGTGTCATTCTTCAGACGCTTCACAAGTCCCCTGGGGGGATCAAGAAATCTGTCAGGAGGTAGGGAGAGATAAATATTTTTTTCAGGGGCCCATGTACCCCCAGCCATAACTTCCATTAGTGGGGCCTAGACATCTGGCAGAAAGACACCTCTTCAGTCACAACCCTACTGCCCAAAACCACACACTGAGTTACTCAAAATGGATGAGACCCCCTAGTGTCAAAGAAAGGCCTAAAGACAGAATTCAACCAAGAAAGGGACCCCATATATGGATTTTTTTCTTTTGGGACCACATATCATCTCAGACACAAACCCACTCCCCCAGCCAAAATCCCACACTCACTGGATCATTTTATCCATTTGGGTAAGTTTCTTAGCCATTTCAGGATGGTAAGGGTCATGCTTGTGGCCACAGTGATCCACACCCAGGAAGTGAGTAATCAGCACGTCCCATTTGTCACTGTCCACTGTGAAGGAGAGAACCTAAGCACATGGGATTAAGGCTCACTCTTCAACCCCAGCCAGGCTCTGATGTTCCCATGTCCAGGGACAGAGACCCAGGCCACTGCACCCATGGTAATTTCAGAATTTGTAACTGACACAGCCCTCCCCACCGCCCAGTCTTGGTCAGCCTGCCTCAGACCCCGTGCTCACCGGTTGGGTAGAGGTGTTTCATGATGCCATTGTCCACTGTCTCTAGGTCTCTGACATTGAAGGATGGGAAGAATAAAGCTTGGGAGAAAACTCCAGGGAAAAGATCATTCCAGGTTTCATCTCCCATGAAGACCACACGTCTTCCTGCACGGACATAGGAGTCAGGGGAGGAGGAAGAGGAGAGGCCTTTTAAAGATCTATTGGAATTCCCAACCGTGCACTCTAAGGCACAGCAATTCATTCAACAACTCTTTATCCTTCGAGACCTACCATTTTCTACCAGGAAGCTTTCCCTGACAACAATACTCCACCCAGATCTCTTACTACTTGCTCCTATTAAAGGCTCTGCTAGTTCTCAGACGCTGGCTCTATCTTGGCTGCTCTGTTTTTCCTGGGTGCATCTTGCTTTTTCCCAGTCAATGAGTGGACAGGGCCTGGATCCTCTGCTTTCTCCTCCACACTTTGTGAGGATACCAGACCCACAACTCTTCATCTCTCCCATGCCCCTTAAGCAACAGCTCCCCAAAAGTAAAACCAATACCCCGTGCAAGATTAGCAACTCCAGGACACAGCCTGCACCTGTACTCCCCCTGCATGCAGGGCTGTGGTCTCTTTCTCCTTCCTGTACTAGCTAGTCAAACATGCAGCTGGGCACCCAAAGTTCTGATTCTCTGACTTTGAAAGAAATTTGCCAAGGTACTCCTGGCCTCCAAGGAGGACTAACCTGTACTGGAAAGCTGTTTAATGAGATTATCTTCCACTATGGCGCTGCTGGCAAAATTACTGCCAGCATCAATAAAGGTAGGCAGTGAACCGGTGGTTAAGGCCTTGAGGCGCTGCATGGTGGTGGTCGGGGGGTCAGCCTTGGCTTGGTAGAGCCTGGCATGGTGGGGCTGACTTTCCAGGAGCCTCTGCAAGAAGCCCATTTTACCCAGGAAAGGCAGGGAGACAGGAGGCTCCCCAGACACAGGTGAGCGCTGGGGCTGGGCAAAGTCAAATCGCAGAGCATCTATCACCACCAACACGAGCCGAGAGAATCGGGAAGCCATCCAGCAGGCTCCGGGTTCCCCTCGGCCCCCCCATGGCAGGGCTCCAGGACCTGGGGGCTCTTGACAGCTGCTATGGTTGGTGAGCTCCCAACGGGTGAGCAGGAAGCCACTGGTGAAGAGAGCAATGCCGGCGTAGAAGAGGAAGCTCACCCAGGCCAGGAAAAGCAGCACTGAGATCTTCTGCATCCTGGTAGTGGCAGGAGAGGGAATTCATCACTGTGAGGCAAAGAACCAGTAGATATTCTAGTCTCTCAATACAAAACCCTGTCAGAATCACTTCCTCTTGGAAGCTCTTCTGAAGATAAACAGTTCCATAGCCAACCTAAAGCAGTGGTCCTCTCCATCAGTTATATGAGAGTTTCTGAAAGTGAGGTGTGCAGACTACCGGCATCAACCTGGAGTGAGTGTTTTTAAAATGCTGACTTTCAGACTTCCTTGATGGTCCAGTGCTCAAGAATCCACGTGCCAACACAGGGGACACGGGTGGGATCCCTGGTCGAGAGAAATTCCACATGCCCGTGCACCACAACTCCTGAGCCCGAACTCTAGAGCCCAGTGCTCCATAACAAGAGAAGCCACCACAATGAGACCAGGCACTGCAAGGAAGAGCAGCCCCCACTCACTCCAAGGAGAGAAAGCCCACGCAAAGCCAGGAAGACACAGGGCAGCCAAAAGTAAAAATAAAAACGTCACCCGAGATCCTCGGAATCAGGATCTGTGAGGGTGGAGCATAAGAATTTGTATATGTACGTCAGGAGATCCTAATGATGGAAAACACAATCCAGGGGAAACTTATTCCAAGTGGTAGACTGCTTTCCGACAGCCCGCTTGTCCTCTCTGCTCGCCAATTTCAACACCCCTGGGGTGGCCAAGGCTCGCAGCCACAGGGGAATCCTGGCCAGGCTGACGGCGCCGCCTGGCGGGGACTTAGGAGTCGTACTCCGCTTCCGGACACCCAGGATAACCAGAACAGAAGCGCGACCTCCGGGCTCAGCAGGGCAGAGGCGCGAGGTCTCAAGGCGGTTGGGCCTCGCTGGGACCCAGACGTCCAGATGGCTTTGCCTCCTCCGATGGCTGTCCGGCCTCCGGCTGGACACCTTGACCGGGTACTGGGCCCGCCAGACTGAGAGCTCTGTGAGTGGGGAAGGAGGGCCCCTAATTTCTGGGAAAAGCAAGAGTAAGAGAGTTTGGGGAGCCCCTGCCTCACCTTGAATGGCGCCCGGAAGTGCAGCGACGGCGCCTGCGGCCCGGCACCACAGAGGTGCGAGCGACGGATAGAGCGACCCACAGGGATCTTCGTCGCCATCTGCTGGCGCCTCCGAGGAAGTTCGGCAAGGAACGCAGGGCTGGCCTGAGGAGTTTAATGGGAGAGTATAGTAATTTAGAATCCGGGGCAAGGCATTAAGCTAGAAGAGTTGAGGGAACCACTGTCCATTCTTGGTTAAGACTAAGATCTAGGTTTCTGAAGCCAAACTTAGCTTGACTCCTAGCTCTGCCACTCACTGTCATTACTGGACATTACCTCGTCTGTAAAATAGGGATACTATTTATTTCCCCTTTTTTGCCAAGCTGACTCCAAATGATAGCTTTTATTATTCATCCTTCCCAAGTTTTTCACTGAATCTTACAACTCAGTAATAAAAAGACAATCAATTCAAAAATGAGCAAAGGATCTGAATAGACATTTCTTCAAAGAAGATACATGAATGACCAATTAACACATTAGAAGATGCTCAGTATTATTAGCCACCAGTAAAATGTTGGAGATATCACTTCAGACCCAGGAGGATAGCTATAACAAGTATTGGTATGGGTGTGAAGAAAGTTCAGTTCAGTCGCTCAGTCGTGTCCGACTCTACAACCCCATGAACCGCAGCACGCCAGGCCTCCCTGTCCATCACCAACTCCCGGAGTTTACCCAAACTCATGTCCATTGAGTCAGTGATGCCATCTAACCATCTCATCCTCTGTTGTCCCCTTCTCCTCCTGCCTACAATCTTTGCCAGCATCAGGGTCTTTTCAAATGAGTCAGCTCTTTGCATCAGGTGGCCAAAATATTGGAGTTTCAGCTTCAGTTCAGTCCTTCCAATGAACACCCAGGACTGATCTCCTTTAGGATGGACTGGTTGGATCTCCTTGCAGTCCAAGGGACTCTCAAGAGTCTTCAACACCACAGTTGAAAAGCATCAATTCTTCGGCGCTCAGCTTTCTTTATAGTCCAACTCTCACATCCATACATGACTACTGGAAAAACCATAGCCTTGGCTAGACGGATCTTTGTTGACAAAGTAATGTCTGTGCTTTTTAATATGCTGTCTAGGTTGGTCATAACTTTCCTTCCAAGGAGTAAGCATCTTTAAATTTCATGGCTGCAATCACCACCTGCAGTGATTTTGGAGCCCAAAAAAGTAAAGTCAGCCTCTATGCCCACTGTTTCCCCACCTATTTGCCATGAAGTGATGGGACCAGATGCCATGACCTTAGTTTTCTGAATGTTAAGCTTTAAGCCAACTTTTTCACTCTCCTCTTTCACTTTCATCAAGAGGCTCTTTAGTTCTTTACTCTCTGCCATAGGGTGGTGTCATCTGCATATCTCAGGTTACTGATATTCCTCCCGGCAATCTTGATTCCAGCTTGTGCTTCCTCCAGCCCAGTGTTTCTCATGATGTACTCTGCATATAAGTTAAATAAGCAGGGTGACAATATACAGCCTTGACTACTCCTTTTCCTGTTTGGAACCAGTCTGTTGTTCTATGTCCAGTTTTAACTGTTGCTTCCTGACCTGCATACAGATTTCTCAAGAGGCAGGTCAGGTGGTCTGGTATTCCCATCTCTTAAAAGAATTTTCCACAGTTTATTGTAATCCACAGTCAAAGGCTTTGGCATAGTCAATAAAGCAGAAATAGCTGTATTTCTGGAACTCTCTTGCTTTTTTGATGATCCAGCAGATGTTGGCAATTTGATCTCTGGTTCCTCTGCCTTTTCTAAACCCAGCTTGAACATCTGGAAGTTCACGGTTCACATATTGCTGAAGCCCAGCATGTGAAATGAGTGCAGTTGTGCAGTAGTTTGAGCATTCTTTGGCACTGCCTTTCTTTGGGATTGGAATGAAAACTGACCTTGTCCAGTCCTGTGGCCACTGCTGAGTTTTCCAACTTTGCTGACATATTGAGTGAAGCACTTTCACAGCATCATCTTTTAGGATTTGAAATAATTCAACTGGAATTCCATCACCTCCACTAACTTTGTTTGTAGTGATACCTCCTAAGGCCCACTTGACTTCCCATTCCAGGATGTCTGGCTCTAGGTGAGTGATCATACCATTGTGATTATCTGGGTCATGAAGATCTTTTTCTGTACAGTTCTTCTGTGTATTCTTGCCACCTCTTCTTAATATCTTCTGCTTCTGTAAGGTCCATACCATTTCTGTCCTTTATTGAGCCCATCTTTGCATGAAATGTTCCCTTGGTATCTCTAATTTTCTTGAAGGATCTGTAGCCTTTCCTATTCTATTGTTTTCCTCTATTTCTTTGCATTGATCGCTGAGGAAGGCTTTCTTATCTCTCCTTGCTATTCTTTGGAACTCTGCATTTAAATGGGAATATCTTTCCTTTTCTCCTTTACTTTTCATTTCTCTTCTTTTCACAGCTATTTGTAAGGCCTCAGACAGTCATTTTGCTTTTTTTGCATTTCTTTTTCTTGGGAATGGTCTTGATCCCTATCTCCTATACAATGTTACGAACCTCTGTCCATAGTTCATCAGGCACTCTATCAGATCTAGTCCCTTAAATCTATTTCTCACTTCCACTGTATAATCATAAGAGGTTTGATTTAGGTCATACCTGAATGACCTAAATCATTCCAACTGCTGTTGGAAATGTAAAATGATACATCAGCTTTTGAAAAATTTGGCAGTTCTTCAAAAGGTTAAACAGAGTAACCATATAACCCAGCAATTCCACTGGTAGATATATACCCAAGGGAAATGAAAAACATATGACCACGCAAAAACTTGCACATGAAGGTTCCCAGTAGCCTTATCATAATAGCCAAAGGGTAAAAACAACCCAAATGGCCTTCACTGATGAATGGATGAACAAAATATGCTATATCTATACAGTAAAAAAAAAAAAAGAGAGATAAAGTACTACAAGTGGCTAAATGCTGCTACATGAATGAACCTCAAAAACATGCTAAGTAGAAAAAGCCGATCACAAAATAGCACATATTATTCCATTTATAAGAATACATAAAGCTATAGACACAGAAATAAAATTAGTGGTTGTCTAGGGCTGAGGGGAGAGAGGAATGACTACTAATGGGTACTGGGGTTTTGTGGCAGGGTGGGAATGGGAGAGCAGTGATGAAAATGTTCTGGATTATGACAGTTGCACACTGTGTGAATATATTACAGATTATTGCATTTACACTTGACACAGGTGCATTGCAGTGTATGTGAATCATCTCAGAAAAACTACCGTTTAAAACAAAGCAGAAAACCTCTCCAGTCGTTTCTCATCTCAGAGTTGAGCCCAGATTATTTCAGTGGCCCTACCAGTCTACATACCATCTCCCCACCTCCTTATCCAATTCATCTAGCTGCCCTTTATTTCCCGAACTCTGTTCCATCCACCGTAGCTCCTTAGCTCTCCCCAGTAAGGCAGCCATTCTCTGCCTTAGGTGTGTCTGCAATCTATTAGCTTTACTCCCAGATGGCCAAGTGTATCTTCCCCTCATCTCCATATCTAAGCTTAAATGCACCATCAGCGAGGGTTCCTGCAACACTCTACTTAATGTTACAGCCCCATCAAGTTCCCCATCTCCCTTCCTTTAATTTCCTCTGTAGCACAACTCATTAGCATCTTTATTAATGATTTGTCCCTTCTAAATAGGATGTAAGTTCATTGAGAGTAGGAAATTTTATTACTGTATCCTCTGTTCCTGGCATATAGTTGGAATTCAATGAGGTTATTAAATGGATAAATAAATTCTATTTCAGAAATATGCTGAAATATCCCTCTGCCTTCATCCCCAAAGCCCCTTATCTCTGTTCACCCCTTAGGACCACTGAGGCAGTCTCTTACTGTCCTTCCAGCCTCCCATCTCTCTTTCAGATCCCCTGACCACATAGCAGCAGGACAGCTCTATCTAAAACACTGATTACCTTAATCTTAAAATTCTTCATGGGAAGGGGAAAAAACCCTTCATGCCCCCGCATCAGCCTCCCCTCGATAAAAGTCCAAACTTTCAGGACCCTATCTCCCTGAGATTTGGCCTTTGCCACATGGTCACATCCCCTAACACCCCACCCTTCAGCCACAACAAACAACTCTGAATGTTCCAACTTCTCTGGAGCCATGGGTCTTTGCATATCTTAGTCCCAAACCATCATTTGATGAATGCATCAATTTTTGCAGCCTGAGCCCGGTGGCAGGGTTAGTAACCTTGCTGCCCACAGTGGCATGCTCCTCCCCACAGGATCCCTCAGCCAGAACTCTCCTCCACCTCAGCACACATCACTTTGTACCTCAGTCTGCTTCCTGTGAAAACAGGGATGACTGCATTTGGGTTCTTTTGTAACCTATGTCTAACATTGAGTTTGGCACATGGCAGACATGATTAAATGTTTTTGAATGAACTAATGAGTGTCCTCAGTCCCTGGGGACCCGATAAGCATTGACAGCACTGCTCTACCAGGGAAGTCCTCTTTCCCTTTAATAAAACCCCAGCACTTGCTCAAATTCACAGCCCCACGCTTAGCAAGAGGGGGGACTACTCTCCCCAGCTGGCAGTTTGGTAGACATATAGCTTAATCCTTCCACTATATCCCACAGCTTCTCCTGAAGACAGGCAGGATGACTGACACGAGGTTCATCCTTATTCACGGAGGAATCGGTTCTCAAGACCTGACGGGACTGGAGATTGGCAGAGGTCATCCAAGGAAGGCACTGGTGACTTTCCCAACTTCATTCCCCAAGCAAAGAGGACAGTGTTCAGTTTGCCACTGGCCAGTTTATTACATGATTAAAGTTCAAATAAAAAAATAATAACCCAAATCTTGGCAGGGAGGCTAGAGCCAGAGTCTGCCAGCGCTGCTTCCCCGTCTCCCACCTCCCTGCCCAAGCCCAGCTCCATTAACTCAGCTTGACTCGATCAAGTTCCTCATCAAGACTGGCATCCGTGCTCCGGACATCTCTGCTGCTCCTGCTGGAGACTGAGTCCTGTGCTTCCGGTACCGGGGCTTTGGTGAGGGCCCCATACACGCCCATGGCCTGAGGAGAGGGACAGAGACAGCGATGAGGACACGTGGCAGGGGGCACAGCCCAACACACCGACGGCTCCAAGGAAGAAGGGCGAGCTGGGGCCAGCAAATTTGGTTTTCCTTTCTCTCTCTTAAGCCTCAGTCTTAAAAGCTTTGGAGTCTGTTCTAGGAATGTTACACACTCCCCAGAGCAGGGTCACCCTCAAAATGCTAATATAGGTATCTGCCAAAAAAGAAAAAAGAAAAGTATGTCTCAAGGGGTTCCCTTCCATCTGGGATGAAGGGAGTGTCTCATTCAGGGGCAGGGAGGTGCAGGTCTCAGGGCACTCTGAAAGTCTCTATGGTGAAAGTGACGATGGCGGCGGGACGCTCTTGGTCTCCGGCACGGGTGCTGTGCTGGGTCCTCAGGGCACGCTAACCTGAGCCACCATACTGGTGACGTCGCCGGGGTTGGAGGGCAGCAGGATGGTGTTGGAGTCCTTGGCCAGTTTAGAGAACGCGCTGACGTACTGCTCGGCCACAGTCAGTGAAGCTGCTGCGTCTCCGTTCTGTGGCCACAGGGAGGATAAAAATCAGAGATCACAGACTTGGAGAGGAAGGGGGGAAGAAAAGTGGAGAGAAATCAGGTTCCTAGAAAGAGGACACGCAAATCACAATATAAGAGATCACGGAATGCGGCTCAATGGAACCAAAAAGGCAGGGATTTCCCCCAGGGTAGAAGAGAGAACCCCTTCTATTGCCAAGTCCCGGCCGCACTCCCACCCAGGGGCCTCTCACATGTTGTGTCAGAGCTGCAGCCAGGATGCGGATAGCTTCAGCTTTAGCCTTGGCCTTGGCCAGAACTGCACTAGCCTCTCCTGAAAGAAAAAAAGAAACAGAATTTGATCTATGAGGTCAAAGCTTCTGTCCTTACCGACCTTCAAAGACCCATACCCTGTTCATCCCTCAGCCTCTACCCTCTGCTGACCTGCTGCCTGATTTATTTGTTCGGCCTTTTCTGCCTCGGAGGCCAGGATCTGTGCCTGCTTCTTTCCCTCTGCCACGTTGATGGCTGACTCTCGAGTCCCCTCAGACTCTAGAACTGTGGCCCGCTTCCGCCGCTCTGCCTCCACCTAGAAGCCCCAAGCAGTGAGAAACCAGAGTAAAAGGAAGACCTGACACCGATCTGCAGTTGGACCCATTTCAGTAGGGAAGAGGGCCCAGGTTTCCCATGCAACTGGAGCCTCCTGAAAGTACTCTTCCCCACTGCCCCCGGTCTCCACCTGCATCTGCATGGACTCCTTCACCCGGGGTGGTACATGGATATCCTTGATCTCATAACGGAGGCAGCGGATGCCCCAGCAGTCGGCAGCCTGGTTGATGGCATCCACGATGCTAGCATTGAGGGACTCCCGCTCCTGCAGGACAAGAGGGGGAAGCTCCATGGCCTCAACTCACCTGTCAGGAGGCTAGGCGAAGAAGGTCCCGAGACTGATCCCAGAAAGGACTGAGTGCCAGGTATGAGTCTTCAAACCCCAACTCTGGCTCAGATCCCCTTACCCGGAAGACTTTGTCCAGAGAGAGTTTGCCGAGCTCTGATCTCATGGTTGTCTGAGCTAGCTGGGTGACAGCATACTCAGGGTCTTCCACACCATAGCTTGCCTGAAAGGGGCATGGACACTGTAAGCGGCTTGGGGCAGGATTTTAGGAAGGAGGGCAACCCAGGAGCTGCAAAGGTAGATACCTTGTAGGGGTCCATGATGCGCAGGTAAAGGACTCCATCGATTTGCAGAGTTACATTGTCTGTAGGTGCGGGAGCAGGAGAGAAAGAAGGTCAGGACCCTGGGTTCCAATGAGCTCTTTCTCCTGCCACCATGGCCTGACGGCCTCGGAGAACCCGTGTCACCCTGCACTCCTCACCAAGTGTCACAGCAGACTGTTCGGGCACGTTGATGACAATTTCCTTGAGACTCTGCACATACCGGATCCGGTCTAACACAGGGATGAGGATATTCAAGCCCTGGGAAGAGGAGTCACAGGTCTTCAGAAGGACATGGGACTGTAGGGTTGGAGTCCAAGCTAGGCCTGGAGTGGGTAGGCAATCAGTATAGATTCTGCCCAGAAAACAGAAGACTTGGGACGACACTGATAGATAGGAAGGTAAGGGTTGGAATGTCAGGCTGGATCTCTGAAGGGAAGGGAGAATCAAGGCAACAGGAGCCAGCAGAGCAGCCTTCTCCACGCAGACAGGTGGAACTGAGAGGGTGAACAGAAGAGATTCCCAACATGGGGCCTGTGGGATGCTAGGGCAACAGGAAAAGGTGGTAAGATGGGTATGACGGTCAACAGTCTGGGCCCTGCCGGGTTTGGCCTAGGGTGTCAGAAACCAAAGGCGAAGGCAGGCCCCACCAAGGTCTCACCCCATCCCCCCATGTCGTGAGGGAATTGGGATTCAGGCTGGCCCGTGGTGGGCAGAAGCGGTTCTCACAGGCTCCAGGATCCGGTGGAATCGGCCCATGCGCTCGACCACCCAGGCCTCCTGCTGCGGCACAAACAGAACCACGGTGTTTCGGGGCAATCCGGAGGAGGCGCGGCGCGGAGCGCGGGCACAAGCCTGGACGGAGCCCTGAAGGGAAGAAGAGGATTTGCAGAGGCCCAGCCAGCCAGGCACCCCGCCCCTCTCGGCGCCCGTCCGGGAGTCAAGTCCCTAAAACCACGACCCTAAAGGGTTCTCGGAGAGGGACTCATGTGAGTACCATAACCTCCTACCTCAGTTCTCTCCCCAAACTTAGAATCTGGCCCATTCCCAGTTGAAAACCCAGGTGATCTCTGGCCTGATCCTTAGAAAAGGATGCCTCACACTCACCTTCAGCAAAAGGGCCCCAGTCCCCCGCGCCGCGCGCGCCAGCATTTCCCACGGCCACAGGGACCTCCGGAACCAACGAGACGCGTAGCAGAGCGGTCGCTCTAGATGTCCGGACCTGAGCCTTTCCTCCCGTATTTCCACTCCCCCGGATGTACTTCCGGTCTTCCTCTTTCCCCTCCCCCTCCCATACTCAGCCAATCAGGGTTACTTGGCAGAAGCGTGAGTCAAGTTGCTCCCGGTGGGACCTAGATCTCTGGCGCCCAAGGCCGGAGGTTCTTGTTTTCTCTGAAGAAGCCCAAGCTGCCCAACACAGTGACCAACTGGCGGCTATTTTTCATGTGTAGGTGGCCCAGAAAAGCCTCCCAGAGTTCTTTACCCCCACTGGAGACTCAGTTTACCCTTCTGAGCTTATAATAGCCCCCTCTGTCACCATAGCGACCAGGCGACTGGCGCTGTCTCAGAGCCATGGTTGCCATAGTGACATTCTCTGGTAGTCTTGCTGTGTTGTACCCAGCCTTCCCACTGGGGACTGACCCCATTCCCGTTGCCATGGTGATTGGGCCTAACATTGCCCAGTGATTGGACTGAGATTTCTCCCTCCCCTCTTTTCCCAAGGCACCATAGCTTTTTCTACCTCTACCCCGTCAGGATCTATTAGGCCAGGTTCCTTTACACACATAGGCCAGCACAAAGCCCCAACATTCAGCGTTCTCTGGAGCATGTCACCCTGCACACATCTCATGTTCTGGCACATAGGGCTTGCATAGTCATACTCATTTTACCTATCAGAGTGCTGAAACTCAGGAGCTAAAGTCGTCAGTAGAACCTGTATAAGAATCCAGATCTACATTCAAAGTTCAGCTTTTATGGCAGAACCTTCCCCATCCCCATTATGTGAAAAGAACTAGACCAGACCCTAAGAACCATGGGGGTCTCCCCTACACCTCCTGGCCTCACATCTGTTCCCTGGGAAAGGGCAGAGTCCCAGCTCCAATTAGGTCCTCCCATACCCATTCCCATGTTGTCCGCAACAGAATAAGTAAGGCTTAGTTCAAGTTTCCAAACAAGAATTTATTCTTTCTTTCTTTTTTTTTTCTAAAAAAAAAAAAAAAGTACCAGGTGTGATTTTTTTTCCTGGGTTGTTTTTTTTTTTCAAGTTTCAGCAAATGCTTGTTCCCCTCAGCCCAGCCCCAGGCATCAGAGCTAAGGCTGAGTCAGAGTCTAGACTGGGGAATGGGGTAGTTGGTAACTACATGACTGAGTTTGAGGGGTGCCCCTCACCCCAACTGAGGTAGGTGGGTCAGAATCTGGCCAGGAGGGAGGAGGCACCCTAGTCCTTGGCCCTGACTCTGTACCCTGAACACCTTCCTCAGTCAGGACCCCAAAGCAAAGAGACACAGGCAGAAGAAGGAGAGGGACAACCAGGGTCTGGAGTCCTAGATGTGTGCGCAACTGCCTGCACACACTCTCTCACGTCCGTACCACACACACAACACACACATACACACACACACACAAACATACACACACACACAAGTTGGCTTTCAGGAGGGGTGAGGTCAGGGAAGTGAAAGGCATTGGGAAGGATAGGGGAAGCTGAGTCTTTGGCTGGTGACTCAGTTCTTCTGGGATAACTTCTCTGCTCTCAGCTGAGGGAGAACACTGCTCCCACAGCCCCCACATCAGCCTCTTCAACTCCTGAGGTTGGAGCAATATCTGAGAGTGGGAAAGGAGGGGGGCAATGCCAATTATCAGGTTTGGGAGGTTACCAAGGCAATCCAATTTGAATAAATTATAAATTAAAAATAAATAAAATAATAAATGGCCCCTGCCCAGGACAGGGAGGCAATGCTGGCATGACTTGCCTGGGAACTTAGGACAACCTCAGGGTAGCTCCAGTTCCTCCCCACCGTCGCAGCCAGCCTGGGAAATCCAAGGGAGGGGCCGGCACGTGGAGGACCCAGAACAGGGCAGCGTGTGGTAAGGTCAGAAGCTTTAAACACCCAAATGGTCAGTTTGGGCATGAGCATGGTGAAGGCTTTAATGCAAGCCTGAGAGGTCTCTCGCCACCTCTCCACGTGTTCACTCTGTCCAGGATGGAGCAGGATGGGCAGGTCTTTGGCCCACAGAGGGTTCAGGGCATTGACAGTCAGGGCAAAGGTGAGTAACGTGGATTGTGAGGGGCCTCGGTCACAGCCTGCAGTTCGTAGGGGAGCCCTGTGTCCAATTCCAGGCTCCGGCGGGAAAAAAGCAGGCGGATGTCGCCATGCAGGCTTAAGCGGCCTGAGCGGGAGCTCCGGAACCTGGGGGAGGACAGGGTGATCAAAGTAAGACTCCAGACTGATGAGAAGTGAGGGGAGATCCTATTCAGGGAGGACATACCTGGGTGGTGGAAAAGACACCTGGGCCTCGTGCCCAGCGGCCCGGGCCCCGTCCTCACCTGAGGTGCAGTAAGTAGCAGAGGAGGCGGCGGGCAGGGCCAGCATTCCCCTCCTCACCCACAGGCACCAAAAGGAGGCGGTGGCGCAGGAAGGTCACGTGGGCAGCAGGCATGTCCGAAAAGTCAAAGGTCACGAGGAACATCTTCACCACAGTCTGGTTGGGGTTAAATAAGGTCTGGGGACAGGACAGGCAAGGTTGGTAGGGTCGAGGGGATGTTTTCCACTCCCCACTCCCACTCCCCCTCAGGGAAAACTCACCACTTGGATGGTGCCCACCTTGGGCACGCTGTAACCCTTCCTCCCCAGGGGACTCAGGTCCACGACGCCCTGGGAAGGCCAAGGAGTTATCAGTCAAGTAGGGTGTGGGAGATCCTAGACCACTCACCCATCTCCCCAGTCTCTCATCCCAGGACTTGGCCCCTGCCCCATACAAGAGTTCTCTCCCACTAGGCCCTGACTCTCTTAGGTAAGAACATCTCAAGAATCCCTCCAGAGCAGTTCACCTACTACTCTCCACCTGAGTGCCTTTTCCCAATAAAGTCTTTTGCATTGTCAGTTGAAAAAAAAAAAAAAAAAAGAATACCTCCTGCCTCTAACCCTTCATGCCCTTTGGGTTGAGGTCAGGTCATACCAGGAAGGGAGCCGGGGCATTTTGCTCAGAAACGTCAAAGAAGGTGACAGTGACGGGCAGCGTGACATGCTGAGGGCAGTAGGACCCACTAGCTCCGATCTCTGCTGTGAAGCCCTCAATGTGGCCGGACGGTGCAAAGCGTCCTCGCAGCAATGATTCCTGGGGTTAGGGTAGGAAAACACGTGAGAAAGATGCTATCTGTTCTCCTTATCTATCCAAGCCACATACCACCATCCCTTCCTGCAAGACCCACCAATCAAGGAATCCAAGGGGAACTACCTCAAAGTTGCCCAACAGGGTACGGCTGACAGCAGGCGTGGGAACAGGGGAGGCACTGGGAGGGCTCAGCAGGCCTGGTCCCTTCCGGAGGCTTCGTAGGGAGCTCCTGGTAGAGGAGAGGACACACGAGCGGGTTGGTTGGCTTGAGTTGTTCTGAGATGTTTGCTATTGTCCTTGGGCCCCACCTCAGGCCCGTTCCCTGAGGTCCCCTTGCCTGGGGTTGGAAAGAGAATTACAGACTTCTGCACCATTCTCAGGGAGAAGCAGGGCACTTACAGCTTCAGGCGACGGGCACCTTTCAGCCTCCGCCCCATGGGACTACAGTCTGTTGGGTCCTGTGGAAAGGAAAGATTAGGTAAGGAGACTGGATGAAAGCCAGGCTCATCACAAGCTCTCACAGGAACATACCCCAAGCCATCACCTTTCCCCACACAGATATCCATGTCAGAGCAGACCACTTCCTCTCCTGGCTTACCAGCACAGGCTCCTTGGGCCCAGGCAGCAGGTGGCTCCAGAAGGGTGTGGCTTTGGCATCAGAACTGTTGGCAGCAGGAGGGTGGCCCAGGGTTCCCCGGCGCCTCCGAGGGGCTGGCCCCTCATCCTCAGAGCTGACATCCAGGGCTTCTCCAGCAGGAAGCAGCCTTCGCTTGGTGGGGCAGGGGCCTGGAGGTCCGGGGCCAGGGGGTGTGTGCTCGGGGCTGCACCCATTGGCAGTGCCAGGGGACTCCCTAGGCCAGGGGCTGCCCCCATTGCCCACCCCAGACAGTAGGCTCTTACCCCCTATTTGTGCAAGACTGTGCAAATCAGTGTCAAGTGTGTGCAGCTGGCCTGGAGGGGCTGGCCCCAGGGACACCCCCAGGGACCCCTGTCCCCCTGGATCTGGGGAAGCCCAGTCTCTGGTGTGCAAAGTACTGCAGGAAGCATTTGATGGGGGCAAGGGGGAACTTCGGGCCCCCGAAGTCCAAGGTGAGGTGGAGCTACCTCCTTGTTCCACAACACAGAGGCCGTGATGGCAGAAATGTTGGCTGGCCACGCCCAGTTTCAGCCCCAGTCCCTCTGGGCCCAAGAGCCCGACAGTGGGTGGCTCTTCAGGGGGTAGTCCCTCTCTGGCCCCTAGTCCGGGGCCTCTCTTCAGCTCCCTGGGACCCTCGGTAGATGGGGCTGGCCGTTTCAGGGCCCTAGGAGGCTCAGAGGCACCAGCTGGAGGGGAAAAGATGGATACCTGGTAGACCCCGGGGGATGTCGCCCCCCCTGCTGGGCTGTAGCCCATGAGCAGGCCACCCTGGAGGGCCCCCTGCCTGACTGCAGGCTGCGAAGGGCCAGCCTCTGGCTCTGAGGATGGAGATGTCTCCGCTTGCACGTGGCGCATGAAGCCCTGCCTTCGGTCAGGGGGGACCACCCCCACAGCCTTTATGCTGGGCTTGGGCTGGGGGGCCTGGGGACATCTGTGCAAGAGAAGAGAAGAAAAGATGGTGAGAGGAATCCGTGAATCGTCTCCCTCCCAGATGAAATTCAGATCCTCCCCTGGACTGGAGAGGTGAGCTTGTGAGGTTCCAGGGGGGTGAAGATAACCAAACGCCCCAGATGGATTGATGGAATACAGAGGACACCCTCAAAACTGCTGAACAGGTGACCTGTTTGCTCAGGTTTCTAACTGGATCTGCTTCCCCTCCTTCTCTCTGGCACTTACCCCGATGAGGAGGCCTTAAGCCTAGCTGTGTGTTCCCTCTTCCTGGCTGATGTCTTGCTCTCCTAGCTTGCAGTCCGGTCCATGCCTGCTGCACTGGTAAGGTGACTTTCACCATTCCGTGCAGCTCCTAGGCTCAGCTGGACCCTGAGGAGAGAAAAATGGGATAAGCCTGGCATAAGCCAGGATCTCTGGAGCCAGTGGGAAGGCTGCGCTCACGGAGCATACCCCAGGACATCCTCCTCCAGTTTATAGAGGACATACTCCTTCACAGTACCCCTGCAGAGACGAAAGCAGTAGTCTTGGGATCCAGGGCCCAGAGGGCAGAACTGGGTAATACAAGGAGTCACAGAGTGGCAGGTCTTAGCTCACTGGAATAGGATGTGACACGTGAGGTGAGGGAGGAAGACTACTTGTCAGGGCCACCAGCTGGGGGACTCCTGCCCTGAATGAGATGGGGGATGAGAAACCCCAAGATCCAAGAGACCATGACAACTGAAAGATGGCCAAGGCAAGAATTCAACTCTCCTGCTCAAGGCCACTGCGTTGCACAACTCCTTCCCATCTACCTATCTCTAAAGGAACAAATGCCACTCCAGAATTCTCAGGGCAGAGGTCTTACAAAAACATCCTCCACAATCAGGGCTCCTTGGAAGGATAAACCTCAGGCTAGCTCAAAGTGGGTCTTTCAGAATTAAACACCCAATTGTCCCCAGCAGTCTGTCCCTTTAACAGGAAGCAACAAATCTAACCAAAAACAAGTCTAGAGGGGGCAGGGTGTGGAGGAAGCACTGCTAGAAGACACTCTCCAGGGCCTGCCCCTCCCCCAGGCTCTGCAAACTAGAGATAAGGCAGTGACAGCCAGACAGCTGGAGTGCCTCGCTACTCCTCCCCAACACATCCAACACCCCAAAACTCAAACCACTGCTTTTCTGCCAGGGTACAAGATGGTCTTCACTAACTCGTCCACCCTCAGGCGCCCATATTGGGTAAGGGGATGTCAAATCGAAGGCTGTCTTCCTTCACGGGAGAAAACACTGCACTCAGGATCAAACTTATGCTTTAGTCAGTAGCCTTTGCTGCTTGCTATCCACAAAATACTTTCCCTTTCAGGGGGAATGTCCCCTTATGCCTATCCAAATCTTACCCTTCCTCCTTGGCTAGGCCAAGTGCCATCCTCGCCATAAAACTTCCTCTGGCCATCCTGGACCATAAATATCTGTCTCTTCTGACACCTCACCTATGGCAGTGTCACTGTCTCCTGTAACCCTGCGACAGTTTTGCTTGCTCTTGTAGGTAAGACTGATCATAGGGTTCTTTTTTTTTTTCCCATAGGGTTCTTGAAGATAGGTTTTACTTGAATTCTCTGCCCGACTCCAAGCACAAGGTAGGCACATAGCAGGGCTCAGAAAAGTAGAATGCAAGCCCCAGAGATCGGGGCAGCAGACAGTGCCAAGAACTCCCAATATGAGAGAAGCAGGAGATTAATTGTATGCCGAGAATCAAGGACAACAGAAACAGGGGCAGGAGGCAGGGAAAAAGGGAAGCTTTGCATCCAGGGACTGAAAAGCTTTCCTACACCAAGTTCCCATCACTGCACACTACACTAGCCTGTTTCACCAAGTTCTCATTAGAACTGGAAGCTCTAAGAAAATTCTGGTTCCCTGTGGTGGGTGGGGTGTCTGGAAAGGGCAGGATGCCAATGGCAGCATTGTCAAAGGGTACAACCTGTACTCAACTCTTCCCTCCTTGCCTCTACCCACGCTGTACAGATTCAGGAAGGGCCTTTTCCTTAGCACTCCCGCCCCTAGGTCATCCCAGTTGACCTTTTCAGCCCTTGCCCTGGGGAAGCATCATGATGACATGATGCCCTACTTGACCCCAGCATGACTGGCATCTGCTCATTACCCCAGAGCCCTCTCAGTTCCTGCCCTGCCAATGAAAAGCTCGAAGGCTCACTTCCCTGCCACCCAGCCAGGCTGGCTGTAGTCCATGGCTTCAAGCTGACTCATGGGACAGGACGCGGGGAGGGGGAGGGGCAGGATAGGCCAAATCTCACTCTGGGGAGGGGTGGGCACCAGCTGGCATCAAACAGCTGTGCCAGGCTGTGGCTGGCAAGGACTACAGCTCCCAACATGCCAAGGGAGCAAGGCCAGCAAAAACAACAAGTCCCAGAATACCATGGGGTCTGTACATTCAGACACCTGCTAGGCCTGGGAGGTGGGATAGGCGGGTGTTGAGCTCCCAGGCTTACCCTCCCTTTCCCTTCAGTATTAAAGATATCCATTTCTACCCTGACCAAGGAAGGTGGCAAGAAGAATTCCTCTCCAGGTGCTTTCCGCCTTCACCCAGTTCAGAAAGAACTGCTACCAGCTGCTCTACATTTTGTCCCCACAGGCGTCTACACAAACTAGGGAGGCCATTCCCAAGGACCACTACTGTAGGTAGGTAGATTACCCTCTGCTATCTCACCAACCCCTTGCCTCTGGCCTAGAGCTCTCCACCCTTCCTGGAGAGGAAGCAAATCTTAGCACCTCCTCCAAAATGAGCCCAGGAGACTCGCCGCAGCACCCGGGCTCTAGGACTCCTTGTTCTGACCGATCCCCCATCTGCTGTTTAGCCTCCCAGGTCCTGCCTCACCTTTCTCCTCCTCACAACCTGGGACAGGCCCCCTTCCCTACTGGAGCTTCGGAGATTTGCTATTTCCCCCTACCACAAACTCACCCCATTCCCAAATTGGCTCCGCCGCGGCGCCGCTGCTCCGGGCCTTTCCGTCCAGTCCCGGTCCCTCCCCTCGAATGCCCGGTCCTCCCCGCCTCGGGCCCCCAACCCAGACAAAGGGTGTCTCAGGCTGAGTCCTGCTCTGCTAGGTTCTTCTCCGTTCGGTTTCGTGTGCAACACTAGCGGGCCCTGGCGCCCGCAGCCCCCAAGCCGCTGCCGCGCCCCTCCCCGCGACTGTCCCTCCCCGTGGCCGCCCCGGCTCCGCGAAGCCGACTCCGCTGCCCCTCTGACTCACAGGCCATTTCCTACCAGCTGATGGGGCAGCCCGCCCCGCCCAGCTCCCCTCACACCCCCGCTGCCGCCTTCGCGGCCGCCACGCCCCCCTCAAGCTACGCCCCCATCGCAGCGACCAGGATCATTGGCCTAAAGGAGGCCAGCCTCCACACGACCTCAAGCGTGAGGCACGCCCCCTTCAAAAAGTGCCTGTCCATTGGTCCATAAGGGGGCAGGCCTACCTAGGGTTGCCCCGCCCATCTCCTTAACCCCTCAACTGCTCGAGTCCAAAGCAGCTCTCAGCCCTGCCTTTTAACCCTTTCAAAGACGTAGGCCTCCCACTTCTCACCGCGCCCTTCCTCTTCAGAGGAAGGTTAATAGGACGGCCTAGGGCGTTCATAAAGTTCGACAATCCCCAAAGTCAGCTTGCTCTTCCAACACTAGATTCCAAATATCCCCATTCCCATCATCTCTCCGTGCCTTGCAAACCAAAGACCCCAGGGCTGTTGAAGCTCAGGAAGCTTCCTTCGTGCCGGGATAAAAGGGTCTGGAAGTGGGATCTCATCTCCTTCCATTGAGAAATGGTATTCTTCCTTCTTTTACTCTATATTGATGTTGTTTTGCCTACATTAGAGGGCTTCAAGGGCTCCTGAAATAGGGATACATTTTAATTCAGGAACCTAGACACCATTCTTTATGTCTTTAAACTTTCATTGCGAGATCAGACTGCTTCAGTCTTTCTGCCAGTACTCTTTCTATTCATAAGCCCCTGTCCAAGGAGGCAGAGCACCCAGGGAAAGTGGGATCGGAAGGCTTCTGCCCAGAGTAGGGGGAAATATGCCCAACTCTTGTGACAGAGCTCACCCCCATGACTCACAACTCCCTCGAAACTCCCCACCCTCCTCCTGAGTCACTGGGCCCCAAGCCCAGCTTAGACCCAACCAAATTAAGTGGCAGCAGAACCAGCATTCCTAATTCTTATTCTGTTATTACTGTAGCTCGCCAGGCCCCTCTGTCCATTGGATTCTCCAGGCAAGAATACTGGAGTGGATTGCCATGCTCTCCTCCAGGGTATCTTCCCAACCCAGGGATCGAACCTGCATCTCTTACCGTCTCTCCTGCATCAGCAGGCGGGTTCTTTACCACTAGTGCCACCTGGGAAGCCCTATTCTTTAAATGACCAGGATGGAAATCTTTGCAAGGATTAGACATTAAAAGACACTTTTTAGAGGGGCTGATCTATGGACAAGCTAAGAAAAGAAACAGTCCTGTCTACTTTTCCCTCTGCACTTGTGAAGTCAGACAATTTGGAACTTACGAGGTTGCTAAGACTGGGGTCTTCCATAGAAAAAAGAGGCAAACACCGGAGCCAAAAAAAGGGAAGACCCAAACTGAGGCCCTGGAGAACTGGCATCAGGCAGGGCATGCTCCCTGGCTGTACCTTTGGAAGAGCGGAGTGAATTCTTTTGTAGTTCAGAAGCCACCAGAGCCCCAAGGTCCTTGTTCCTACCTTGCCTGTAGTGCAGGCCCTAAGGGCCCTGAAGTTGTCACTGGACAGTAGAAGGAGGCTCTCCTCCCCTGCTCCCTCCCTGTGCCCTAGACTTAGGAAGCACAAACGAGTAACAGTTCCTCTAGCTTCCTTTCTCTTCACCTCATACCGGGGGAAAACCCTGAAAAAGAAGTTGCCATGGGCTGACTTCCTTGCTGGTTCCCTAATGCTAAGGAAGAGGATTTAGGGAATTTTCAACACCCTGAACAAAGTTGCAGAGTACCGATCTAAAAGCCTACCTACCTTAGTAAAAGCTTACTGGGAAGACAGGTAGACATACAACACTGCAGGAATGAAATAATCCCTCGGTGACCCCACCTTGTTCTATCTAACTGCCAAGACCACAGGCCCAGACCTTAGTCATCTGCAAAAGTCTAGGGGCAGTAGTTCAGGGGGAGGATCAAAGATGTTCTAGGCCTCAGGGTGCTCTGGGAGAGCAAGCAGCATTGTACAATCAAGAGGCTTTACCTAGCTGCCCGAAATTCTTACTTTGCTTTATTTTTTTCATAGCAGTTATCACCAGCTGGCACGTCTCTTCCTCTTTCCCCCTCCCTCTCCTTTCTCTCCTCCTGCAGCCACACACACATTTCTTTCTCCCTGGGTTAGAATACAAGCTCCAGGAGAGCTGCAACTCTGTTGTATTCATGCTCGTACTCCCAGAATCAGTATCAGTGCCTGGCACATAATAGGTGCTCAATAAATGTTGGCTCAAAGAAACATTGACCCCTGGGCTGAGTGAAGAGCAATCAGAAGACCTGGGTCCTAATGCCTAGTCTTTCACTGTGAGACGTGGAGAAAATATCAGTCTCTTCTTTCTTAATTTCCAAATCTGTAAAATGAGTTTGTATAAAAATGACCACTGAAGGCCTCTAGAACTCTGACCTTATGCTGCTATCATCCTAATGGCTATTGTTCACTCTTACCCATTTTCAGAGGATGGGTCCAAGCATCTGGATGCCCTGCTGCTTGTACCGAAGCAGAAAGTCTATATACTCCAGCCTCTGCATAGCAAACCAATGCCCTTTCTCTTCATGCCCCACCCACTCAAACAAATGCCTCAGTCTTGAGGAAGCTGGAGAGAGTCCGCCCTAAGCCCGCCTCTCTGAGAGACAATCTGGGAAGCTGTGTTGCCATAGCAATCAGCTCCTCCTCAAAAGGCTTCAGCCTGCCCTTCTTTACCCCACCCTACCCCACGGCTTTGTCTGGCTTTGGCACCCCCTCCCTCCCCAGCCAGTCTCTCAGCCAGGGGAGACTGGCTTGGGGCCCCTTTCAGCAACACTGTCACTCTCATTTAGCCACCGTGTGGAAAGCAGCACTTTCTCACCCTCTTGCAGCCTGCCCAGGGGCAAAAAGAACTCTGGCACAACATCAAGTCCCCTCAGGGAATCAGAGACTAGGCCCTAGTCTGGTTCAGATAGTCAGATTCCAAGCCAGGAGGGTGGGGAGCCATTCCCTGTCCCTCCCCCAGTGGAGACTGGAACCTCCCTTCCCAGTTCAGCCAACAATAGGGGCTCACCCCTCAAAGCATGCATCGCAGACCCTCAGTACTTCTCATCATTTCCCTCTCCCACAGAAGCCCAGAATTTTTGAGGGAATCAGAGTTCCCTATCCAGGAGAAGGACAAGTGTGGAGAAATCAGTTTGTGACAAGTGGTAAAAATGTGCCTACCACTCACTTGGGGGGCTGCTGGGAGAGCCCTTGGTAGTAGTGAGGGTGAGGTCTGGGCCTTGCAGCTGGTTACCTAGGTCTCTGGCCACTGAGTACAAAGTCTGGGGCAGGGCACAGCTCCGGGACAGGCAAGGACCAGGCCAGGCCCCAGGCGAGGAAGGAAGTGGGGAATGAGCACACCCAGAGCAGAAGGGCAGGGCAAAGCGGGGGAGGAGGGGAAAGACAGGGACTAAGGCAAGCTTCTAGGAGGAACAGGAACCAGTGAGGGGTTACCCGGCACCTAAGGGGGGAAGGGCCCCCAGGGACACCAGCTAAGGGAAAAATATCCCAGTCTCAGCGAGACAGATCCAAAGCCGACTGAGGCAGTCACACAAGCTCTAGTAGCAAGTGGGGCCTGCATCCTCTCTGAATGCTCAGGCCTGAAGGTGGAGTTAGGAGCTGAGGAGCCAGGAACACTACAGACTGGCTTCTTCACCCCACTAATCCCATCACTCTTATCCCTGAGACACAGTACAAAAACGTCTTCCTGGAGTCTCTACAAAGCCTCCAGACTTTCTCAAGGCCCTAGGGGTTCTTCCCTCCTCAGCTGGGGCCTGCAGCCCCTTCCCCTCGACACAGTGCCCACAGCCCCCATACCTTCTTCCTCCACACAGTCCCTCCCACACTCTGGACCACCAGCCCATCTCCATCACACAACGCCCCCTCCACTCTCCCCTAAAGCGCCTTCATATCCCCTCCCCCTCAAGTATCATCTCCAACGCTTCACTTCACCTCACCCCTCACATTGTACTTCCCAGCCTCACAAAGCACTCCCGCCCTTCCCCCACAAGGGTACCGGAGAATGCACTTCTTAGCCCAAACATTGAGCCCCCTCCTCCTCTCCCAGCTGTTTCACTCCACCCCCACCCCAGCATTTCTCCAGATCTTCTCCTTCCCTGACGTGATCCTCCCTCCTCATGTCTACCCAAGCGCACCCCCGTACTTGTCCATTCTTCCAGGTGCACCCGCCCCACACCTGTAGTTCCGTGAGTCCCGTAGCAACTGGGGAGGTAGTGGATGGGAGCAGTTACATAGCTGCCCTGGCTGCAGCCTCGGCCTGCAAACCTCGCCCCTCGGGTCCGAGCCCCGCCCCCGCAACGACACGACCCACCCTCTCCGCTGTCCCACCTCCCACCTTCCCCGGGCTCGTCCCCTTTCCCAGTTTCTTTAATTCCTGGCGCTCCTCCCCTGTAATTCAGGTCCTGCCCTTTCTGGCTCCGCCCCTTCTCGTCTTCTTGGCGTCTCCACATTGAACCTCTGCTCGTCTCTCGGCCCACCCCGGTCCCCGCCCCACCCTTGGTCCCCGCCCCCTTCTGGTCTTCGCCTTTCACTAGGATCCGCCCCCTCGGATTCCAGGCTGGCAGAACCGGTGCCAGGCTCGCTTCCACTGCTAGCCCCCTCCCATCTCGGAGCCTCTCCTCCCCCCGCCCCTTCTCTGGCTGGCCTCACCCCGGCGCTGGCGCTGCAGCCCGGAACCGCTGGTTTTGATTGGCGGCGGTGGCCCCAGTGGATGGCGGAGGAGACACAGTGATGGCTGCAGGTCGCCTGAGGGCCCACCCCGGCCACGTGCGGCTTCTGTGATGACAGGTCTGAAGGGGCGGGGCCTCAGCCCGCGGTGTGCTGGCCTGGGCTGACTGGATCCGGCCGGAGATGGGGAGCCAGAACCTGCGCCAAAGCGCTAGCTTGCGGGCGCCCGAACCTGGTTGGAGCCCTCCCAGGCTTTCGAGCTGGTGTGAGCTGCCTGCGGAGCTTGAGCCTCTTAGTGAAGGCGTCTGGGTTAGCGCGCGTGTTTGCCCTAGTGGGGGAGATCTGTAGGGTTTGCAAAGGAGTGCAAAAGGCTTCAGAATTCTGTGAAAATGCGGGAATCTGGTTGGCGGGAGTCTCAAATCTGTGAGGAATTGCAGTTTCTGTTACCTACGGTGTGCAGCAGACAGGCAGTAAGGGTTACGTCTGTAGCTGCGGAGGTAGGTCAGCGAGAAGCCTGTGAATTTTATGAGCCAAAGTAGAGCCTTTGCTTTGTGTAAGTGTCGACTGAACTGTGTGACTGTTACACACGTTCTGTAATTTAATTAGCGCTTGAGTTTTCAACCTCCCGGGAGCCCCATGAGTTCCCAAGATATGTCCAGGGGAGGGCGACACTTACGAGCTACCGGTAGATGGCAGCACAGGTCCCTTGCAGAGCTGAGTGGCTCTGAACCCAGAGCCTAGTGAGCTTCTCGATGGAGCCGGAGGTGTTGATGGCTGTGTGATGGACCGGACCTCGTAAAGTTCTCTCAAAGTCTCAGATTCTTTAGATCTCTGTGACTTTCTTTCTGTCAGTAGTTAACAAGCGGCTTTACTAAACACCAATGGTGCGCTAGGCAAAATGAAAAAAGAAAAAGAAAAAAATTTTCTGCCCTTACAGAGCTGCTCAGATTGTCTTTCTAATACTTCTATAATGCTATAGAGGGTGAAATTGGAAGGGTTTTGTGTAGTGAAAAAAGCTCAAATTTGAAGTCATTTGGTTTGGTAAGGACTCTATACTAGCTGTATTGGGGAAATTACTTGATTACTAGCTAAATTTGGGTAAATTACTTGATTTTAAAAAATAAACTTTCATGTAAATCTATGGCTGATTCATATCAATGTATGACAAAACCCACTGAAATGTTGTGAAGTAATTAGCCTCCAACTAATAAAAAAAAAAAGTAAAAAAAAATAAAAATAAAAAATAAACTTTTTAAAAAGGTTTTCGTTATTGGGATCATTTTAAAAGTCTTTATTGAATTTGTTATAATATTGTTTTTATGTTTTTGATGTTTTGGTGGGAGGCATTGGAATCTTAGCTCCCCACCAGGAATCCAACCCACACCCCTTGCACTGAAAGGCTAACCACAACCACTGGACCACCAGGAAAATCCCTAAAAATAAACTTTTAATTTTGGAATAATTTTAGATTTACAGAAAATTTGTGACGATAATACAGAAAGTTTCTGTGGACCCCACACTCAATTCTCCACTTTGTTCTCCACAATTGTTTAATAACATCTTACATTAGTATGGTACATTGCTATAATTAATTAACCAATATTGCTATATTATATATATCAATGCATGTAAATATGTATTTAGTATACATCCTAAAGGAGATCAGTCCTGCGTGTTCATTGGAAGGACTGATGTTGAAGCTGAAACTCCAATATTTTGGCCACCTGATTCGAAGAGCTGACTCATTAGAAAAGACCCTGATGCTGGGAAAGATTGAAGGCAGGAGGAGAAGGGGATGACAGAGGATGAGATGGTTAGATGGCATCACTGACTCAATGGACATGAGTTTGGGTAAACTCTGAGAGTTGGTGATGGACAGGGAGGCCTGGCGTGCTGCAGTCTGTGGGGATGCAAAGAGTCTGACACAACTGAGCGACTGAACTGAGCTGATACATTATCATTAAAGTCCATACTTTATTCTGATTTCCTTAGTTTCTACCTAATGTCCCATCCAGGATAGCACATTAGGTTTAGTTTTCATGTCTCCTTAAACTCCTCTTGGCGTTGATATTTTCTCAGACTTCCTTGTTCTTGATGATCTGGACAATTTTATAGAGTACTGATCAGATATTTCAGATATTTTGTAGAATGTCTTTCAGCTGGAATTTGTTTGATGTTTTTCTGATGAATCTATCGCAAATCCATTTTCCCATTCTGTAGCTTGCCTATTTATTCTGTTAGTGGAGTCTTTCAACGTGCAGCGGTTCTTTAACCTGTAAAGTTTACCTCATTTTGTTTATATTCAATGGTTTTTATTCCTTATTTAAAAAGTCTTTGTCTACTTGGAAATGAGAATATTATCTTAGGTTATTGTCTAGAAACTTAGTATTTTACCTTTTGTTTAATCATCTGGAATAGATTTTGTGTATAGTGTGAAGTAGATGTCAAGAGTCATTTTCCCCCATATGGGTTATTCAGTTGAACCAGAAACTTTTACAAAAACTGTTATAGTACAATTTGCAAAAAGTTAAGAGTAAGAATTTTACAAGAAGATAGAATGATCTTATGTCAAAGATAAACAGGTAAAGCATGTGTAATGAGCAACTGAGGAAATTAGGGATTATATTAGTCAGAGTTCCAGGTGTGTGTATATGTAGAGATACAAATGGAGAGGTTTTATTATAAGGAGTTGGTTCACAGGTATTGCAGAGGCTGACAAGTCCCAAGCTGTCAAGCTAGAGACCCAGAATAGCTGATGGTGTAGTTCCAATTCCAGTCCAAAGGCCTGAGACCCAAGAAAGCTGCCAATATACTTACAGTCTGAAAGCCGGCAGCCTGAAGACCCAGGCAAAACTGATTTTTCAGTTGAGTCCACTGGTAGGAAAAAAGACTGATGTCTCAGCTCAAAGGAAGTCGGTCAGAGAGAAATTCTCTTCTTCAGTCCTTTTGTCTATTCAGGTCTTCCACTGATCAGATGAGGACCCTCCCCCACCCACCACATTAGGGAGAGCAATCTGCTTTACTCAGTGAAAGTGAAAGTTGCTTAGTCCTGTCCGACTCTTTGGGACCCCATGGACTATACAGTTCATGGAATTCTCCAGGCCAGAATACTGGAGTGGGTAGCCTTTTCCCTTCTCCAGGGGATCTTCCCAACCCAGGGATCAAACCCAGGTCTCCTGCATTGCAGGCAGATTCTTTACCAGCTGAGCCACAAGGGAAGCCCTTCCTGAGTTTACTGAGTGTAACTATTCAAATGTTAATTTCATTCAGAACCGTCCTTGTAGACATATCCAGAATAATGTTTGACCAAATATTTGGTACTGAGGAAGTCATTTCCTAGGCAGATTGATAAGAAGTCTAGGGGTCCCCAAGGAGAGAGGTCTGGAATACTCAAAGAGGAAGAAAGGACAAACTTTTTACTTTTTTTCCTCTACATTCCTTAGGATTATATAACAATAATGTATCCTGCTTGAGGACAGTCTCTGGATTAAACCTTCTGGCTAATTCTGTTATCTTAAAATGTAAATTATGGGAGTAGGACTGGTGAGGTCTTTACAACCTCCAGACATTCTTTGGATTTATTGGAGAGTATATAACTCCATTGCTAACACTAGCAAGCGGGTACTCTTTCTACCCACTTCTGATGTTTATGTCAGAAGCTTTCTCTATCTCCTTTATACTTTAATAAAACTTTATTATACGAAAGCTCTGAGCAATCCAGCCTCGTCTCTAGCCCCGGATTGATTTTTCTCCTCAGGAGGCCAAGAACCCCGGCGTCTTTGTGTGATTCAGCAACAACCTTTCAGTACCCTGTGGCCCAGTTAAGTTGACACATAAAATTAACTATCCTGGGTATTCACAGACATTTGAAAAACGAATGCTAGAATGAGATTTTAGGTTAGATATAAAAGCAGTTAATGTCTACAGGATAGTAACACCGCAACGTTTTCTAACAATCAGAAATCCTTTGCATCATTACCAGACAAAAACCTATTTGTTAACATATGACTTCACAGAGTTAGCCTTTATTTTTGTTTGTTTATTTATATGGGGGGTGGTTTCTTTTTTTTAAATTTATTATAGGAGCTTTACAATGTTGTGCTTCTGATGTACAACAAAGTGAATCAGCTGTGTATATACATCGATCTCCTTCCTTTTGAGCCTCCCTCCCGCCCCACCTCCCCTCCTTCCCCTCTAGGTCATCACAGGGCACCAAACTGAGCTCCCTGTGCTACAGAACAGCTTCCCATGAGCTACCTATTTTATACATGGTAGGCGAAGGCAATGGCAACCCACTCCAGTGTTCTTGCTTGGAGAATCCCAGGGACGGGGGAGCCTGGTGGGCTGCCATCTATGGGGTCGCACAGAGTCGGACACGACTGAAGCGACTTAGCAGCAGCAGCATCAGTACACAGAGTTAGCTTTTAGTTTATAATAGATAATGAGTACAGCAAAAGTTTGTTGCCTGGGTAATCTTTGGCTGCCCCTGCTGTCTTTTCTTTGCAGCATTTCCAAGTTTTGGATGATTTTTATTAACAAAACAATCCTTTCCCCCTTTTCTGTGCAATGTCTGTTTTTCATAAAACACATGTTCATAATATATGATATGTTCCTGTCCCTCCTTGCACTATTGTCTCACTGTCTTAATACTGTGTTGATATGTGGTGGTGTGTATCCTCCAACTTTAAGATCATAAGATTATATTGACTATTCTCAGCCCATTCCATTTCTATATAAATTTTAGGATCAGCTGGCCAGTTTTCATAGACACACATACACATGCCTGTCTTCTAGGATTTTCATTAGGATTGCATTAAATGTACAGATAAAACATTTTTTGTAATTTTTCATTGTTCCAAATAATGTCAACATTCCCTTATTTAGTAAGAGTTGTGAAATTTCACAAGAATCTTTTCACTTTAGGACCAACGGAAAAATAATAATTTGGTGACTCTAAGCACACTGATCTTTTAAAACAGAACAAGGAGATTTTATTTTGCCAAGTAGACTTTCTGGGTCAAGAAGTAGAATATATATTTTAAGGCATTCCAGTGGTTTTAAATTTTCACATACTGAGTTTGAGTAACAGAGTGATATTCAAGTAGAGAAACCTCGTGGGTTATTAGACATATAGGTCTGAAGCTGAGGAGAGCAGTCTGAACTAAAGATAAAGATTTGGAACCTACTGACATATATAGATAGCTGTGGGCAAGGTTTAGAGTTTGAAGAGGAGGAAAAACAAAGGCCACACATGGAGACTTGAGGTTCTACTTCACATCTATATTACATAGTTTGAAGAAGAAAATGAGTCAGAAATAGTCAATTAAGGAGGACGGGGGCTCTAGATCTTATGTATGTGTGTCTGTTGGACATGCCAGCATGTCTTGGTTTGTGCCAGAGAGCTCCTCTTGGTACTTATGACCACAGTGCAGGTCTTTGTCAATCCTGAGTTCCTTCTCCCCACTATCTGCCCCTACCAACTCCGCTCGCCCCCACCCACTTACTCCCCCTCTCCCAACCATTACTAAAATCTGTGTGTGTTTTTGCTCTTGGAATTGGTAACTGTTCTCTTTTTGCCAGATGGGGTTGATCATCTCCAGACACCTGAGTTTGCCTATCTGTTCAGGTTCATAAAGATGCAAATTGAATTTCTACTTTCTTTTAGGACTTTCTCCTACCATACCCCTGTGTGCTTGGCAGCATTCTGCCATGTGGCTTAGCCTTTAGCTGTTCCTTCTTCTGTCCACACGGCTAGGCCCTGGGAGCCCTTGGCTCAAAAGACAGATGTTTTGGGAATTCTCTGGCAGTCCAGTGGTTAGGACTCTGTCCTTCCACTGCAGGAGGCCTGGTTGGGGACCTAAGATCCCTGCAGCTGTGCAGGGATAAAATAAAAGATGTTTTATATAGTGTATTTGCAGCTTGTTCCTTTAGCAACAGATTGTGTAAACTTTTGTCTATGCACAGGGCCTATTCAAATAGCCTTTCTGTTTTTATAGATAAAATCTCAGTGATGGAACAAACTTTCCCTATTTCAGTTGAAACTGAGATGGTAGTTGGGGTTATCCTTTCCTTTGAGATTAAATAAAATTGCATCTAGCCCTTTACTCCATATTCAGTGGGAAGTCTAGTGCCATTCTGGAGCCTTCTGTGAATTCTAGGAGTGGGGAGGACGTTGACTTCTCATGGCCATTCTGAGCCTAGGGTCCCTGGCCCTTGCTGAATTTGTAATTCACTGGTGTTTCACCTCCCTCAGCTGATCTTTCTTTTGTTTTTTTCTAACCTAGACAGAATTCTTTTTCTCCCCCAAGACCCTTATGGGAAGTATTTGTGAATGGCAGGCTTTACTGAAGCTTTGGGGGTAAGGGGTAGAAAGATATCTACCTAAATAATATAAATAATATAAATATAAATATAAATACCTAAATATCTACCTAAATAATTTAAAATTGAATATTTGAACCTTCCAGTTTCTTAAATATTCTTAAAAGACCTTCGACCATCTAAGAATTTTTTTTGACCCTCTCTCATATTCCCATGCATATCTCTCTATTCACAATGCTTTATTAAGCCAAACCATTTTTCTATACCCATCTCTTCTGGGAGTTTATATTTGCATATCAAACGGCTTATTGTTCTAGAAGACAAAATCCTTAAAGAAAACCTTAGGCCCTCTGACCCTAATCCTGAAGGAATGTGTTCTTTTTTGGTAATGAAAATACATTAACAGATCATTGGAGTATTATTCACTGTTTTAAAGCAAGTTATTCTAAGTTCTGTGTTCCTCCTTTCTCAGAAGATAGATCATATATTCTAATAACAAAAAAGAACATTTAATATTTACAAATTGTTGGAAGTCCTCTGTTTTGAGATAATGCTGATTTGATTTTTATCTTTCTGTTAAAGAATAGTTTCCCAACTATGAAGTATGAGAATTGTAAGTGTATGTCACTAAGGAGACCCTAGTTTTGCCTCAGGAGAGACTGTAAAAGGCCTGACAACAGTTGACATCTGCCATGCTGTCCTGTGCCCCTGATTTGTAGTAGAGACCGCTAGTCTGCAGGGCCCAGGCTGCAAGCATACTCTTCTAGAGGTCATTTGCCTCCAACCGCAGAAAACATCAATTTAGGATTCAAAATGGTTTGGACAATTAATGAATCCTTTAGTGTTCCCTGGTATTTCCACTGCAAATAAATGTTTGATTGTAGTAGCTTAAGAAATAAGTCCAAGAAAAGAAAATTGCATCTGTTCGCTTTTTAAAATTTATTTGGCTGCATTGGGTCTTAGTTGCGGCACTTGGGGTCTTCACTGTGGCAAATGGCCTCTCTAGTTGTGGTGCATGGGCTTAGTTGCCCTGTGGCATGTGGGATCTTAGTTCCCTGACCAGGGATCAAACCTGCATCCCCTGAATTGCCAGGTGGATTCTTTTTTTTTTTTTGCAAGGTGGATTCTTAACCACTGGACCCTCAGGGAAGTCCCTCCGGTTCCCTCTAATCACCTTTTGGTGAGAACATTTGCTTGGAGAGTTGAGGACTTTGAAAGTATTAAGGATAAATTAAAATTATTTTCTCCATTTATTAAGGGCAAAGGGACTATTTACCCTCTCCCCAATTCTTAGAGTGTTTTTTTGGAGACATGGTAAATCTGAGTCCTTACTCTAACCTTGGGAATAAAGATAAATCTCTCTAGGGATTAAGTCTAGTCCCTTGTCTTTACAATATAGAGGTATCTCCTAGGTTGTGAACTAAATGATATTTAGATATTCAAACAAGGGTCTCTTTGGAGATGTACAGGAGATTATTAGGATGTGCAGCCTTTTGTCTCTTGAGGAGATACTGTTCTTTCTTCTGCTTTGCTGTATAAATTCATGAGATTTTATCCTAATTTTGCAGTCATTTTCAGGCTATCTTATATTGCAGGAAAATGGAGTACAAGAGAATGGTCATGTTCCAGGTCTTGGGCAAGTTCTTGGGACTGGCCACCAGGTGAGGGTCCTTGACGTTGCTCAGGAAAGAATTTAGGAGTGAGCCATAGTAAAGTGAAAGTGGATTTATTTAGAGAGATACACATTCCATAGGCAGAATGTAGTCTTTCTCAGAAGGTGAGAGGGCCCAGGGCTGTGGGAGTGGTTAGTTTTTATGGGCCAGGTAATTTCATGAGCTAATGAGTGGGAGGATTATGCCACCTATTACGGCCTCATTTTCTTTATCAACAAAATAGGGATTAAAATAGTCATAAATTTATTGACTGAAATCTGTATCTCTAGCCTGGATTGCTTTCTCAGGGTCAGTTATATATTACATACTGTCTAATATGACTATCTGAAGGTTATCCTGGCACATCTTAAACTTAATATACATGTCCAAGGGACACATCTTTCTCCTCAAAACTACATTAACCACAGCATCATCTTTTTAGCCAATCTGACTTTATTTATTTATCTTTTAAAATTTATTTGGCCGCACCATTCAGTTTGTGGAATCTTAGTTCCCCAACCAGGGATTGAACCTGGGCCCTTGCAGTGAAAGCACAGAGTCCTAACTACTGGACTGCCAGGGAATTCCCTAATCTGAGTTTAAAACTCTCTCCTTTGCCCTCTCACCCAGATGTTGGCTATGAAAGAAAGGATCTTCTCTACTGTATCCGTAGCTATTGTGTGCCAAGTTCCATCACTTCTGGCTCCTTAACACTGATGGAAGGGTGAGGGGGATTGTCTCTTTCCTTCCCCCTCAGTTCTATATTTACTGCCCTAGTTTAGTTCCCCCTCATCTCCCATAGATCTTTCCTATCACTTATAAACTATTTAAGGATAAGAACTGTGATTACTATGTTACTTTTGTATTGTCTCTCTATGCCTCACTTAAAAGATGTTTAATAAATATTTGTCAAATTGAGTTGTTGTTGCTGCTGCTAAGTCGCTTCAGTTGTGTCCGACTCTGTGCGACCCCAGAGACGGCAGCCCACCAGGCTCCCCCGTCCCTGGGATTCTCCAGGCAAGAACACTGGAGTGATTGCCATTTCCTTCTCCAATGCATGAAAGTGAAAAGTGAAAGTGAAGTCGCTCAGTTGTGTCCAACTCTTCGAGACCCCAAGGACTGCAGCCCACCAGGCTCCTCCGTCCATGGGATTTTCCAGGCAAGAGTACTGGAGTGGGGTGCCATCGCCTTCTCTGATCTATTAATTATTTGATTTATTTATGGTTGCACCATGTGGCATGCAGGATTTTTCGTTGCAGCTCATCAACTAGTTGTGGCACATGGGCTCAGTAGTTGCAGCTGAAAGCTTCCAGAATACGCAGGCTTCAACAGTTGTGGTACACGGGCTTAGCTGCTCTGCACCATGTGGGATCTTAGTTCCCGGACCAGAGAATGAACCCCTGTATCCCACATTTCAAGGTGAATTCTTTTTTTTTAATTTTAATTGGAAGAAAATTGCTTTACAGTGTGCAAGGTGGGTTCTTAACCGTGGGACCACAAGGGAAGTCTCAGGAAGGGTAAACTTTTAATGGTCTTGGAGCATGACCTAAGGATGATCATAAAGCTGGTAGAGGGTTCCCCTGGAACAGGGTTTGTACTCTGCTCCTTCTGCCTGAAAGTTTCCAAAAAGACAGCAGCAATGCCAGCCCTTGGTATTTTGGCTTTACTGTCTTGAGACTTTCAGGTTCCCATTATTACCTATTTTCTTCGATCCTTCCCTCCTTCCTCCTCATTTCCTGGATCTCAAAAAGTCTTAGTGCTCAGCTACCTGCCAGCTAAATCTAAGTGTCAAATCCATGCAAATGCTTAAGAACTTTTAAGTGCTGCCCTGGAAAAATTAATGTAAACAGTGGGACAAGAAGGCTCTGGCTTTTTTATGCCTGTTTGAGTTGCTTCTGAAGATACCCTAAGCTTTCTTATGAGCATAATTGTTCCTGGTCAAGGGCCTAGAGAGCAGAGGACCTTGGTGCTTTCTTCCTCTGAACGTTTAACTGGGAAACTGGGATGCCTCAGCGTCTACATCACAACCCTCAGACTCTGACTGTTGTTCTGCTGAGTGTCTTTTCACCTCCCAGCTGCATTCCCCCGTCCCGTTCACACCCTAAGTAGTAACAAACATGTACTGGGCATGTAGCATGCACCAGGTATTTACTTATGTATTTATTTTTGCCCGTGCTGCGAGCGGGCTTTCTTTAGTTGGGATGTGTGGGCTCCTCATTGCGGCGGCTTCTCTCGTGCAGCACACGCTCTAAAGTGCAGGGGCTTCAGCAGTTGCAGTGCGTGGGGTTCAGTATTTGCAGCTCCCGGACTCCAGAGCACAGGCTCAGTAGTTGGGGAGTATGGGCTTAATTGTTCAGAGGCACGTGAGATCTTCCTGGACCCGGGATTGAACCCGTGTCTCCTGCTTTGGCAGGTGAATTCTTGACCATTGAGCCACCAGGGAAGCCCTAATTTAAAAGCATTTTGTCATTTAAACCTCAAAACCCTCTTATGAAGTAGATACTATCATTATTTCCTGGGAAATTGAGGTCATGTAGCTTGCCCTAGGTCACAAGTACCAGAGGCTAGGATTCAAATCCAGTTATGGTAGGCAGATTTCTAAGATGTCCCCCAAATGATCCTACCTCCTGGTGGTATTTATGTCCTTGTGGAATTCCCTTTTCCTGAATGTGACTGCTTCTGATGAAAAAAAAAATAAGGAGATATCACTCTATTATTAGATTAGAAAAGATTGTGACTTCCCTCTTGCTATTAGACTTTATTGCCTTCTTGGTTTGCATGCTTTGAGGAAGCTAGCTGCCGTTTTGGAGAGGTCCACATGACAAGGAGCTGAGACCAGCCAACGCCAATAAGGAGCTGAGGCTCTCTGTTCAAGTGCCCAGGAGAAATTGAGACCTGCCAACAATCATATGAGTGAGCTTGGAAGTGAATCCTTTTGCAGTCCAGCTGGAACTTTGCTTGCAGTCTGTAAGAAACCTTGAACCAGAGGATCTGACTAAGCCATACCCAGATTTCTGACCCACAGAAACTGAGATAATATCAAAATTTTTTTTAATTGATGAAGTTTTTTTAAATGTTATTGTTCAGTGTTACAGAGGACATATCAATATATCACTCCCAGTTTGCTGATGGGAAATATGCTTGTGTAGACTTTTGAAGTCAACTTGGTGTACATATTGATAGCACTAAAATATTTTTGTTTTTTTAAATAAAAAAATTTTAATTGAAATATAGTTGATTTACATTGTGTTAATGATTTGTACAGCAAAGTGAGTCAGTTATACACACATATACCTTCTTTTTAAATATTCTTTTCCATTATGGTTTATCATAGGATATTGATAGTATAGTAATTATTGCAGTAATAATATTGTTCTCTGTGCTGTACAGTAACTGTGAGATAATAAATGCAGTTTTAAGCTACTAAGTTTTGGGGTAATTTGGTACATGACAATAGGTACTATACCAGGTGAATATGATTGGCTTCAAAGTTCATGCTCTTCACGGTTTTATTAGGTTTTTTCCCACTACTCTATACTGTTTCCGAGTGCAGAGTGACTTTCCATCCTTTGTTGGATGGCCTCTGCATCCCCTAGGAGAATCTCTGGTTCCATAAGAGTTTTTTGTTTTGTTTTTTGGTCTCTATTCTTAGTTCCAGAACCCAGAAGTTCAACACCTTTTTAATCCCTTGCTCTTATACTCTGGTTTCTCTTCAGATCGTATAAATCTTTCCCCTTTTTAATCAATCCCTTGCTCTTAAGGTTAGGACAGCTGGGCTAAAGAGCTAGATATTTCAACGTCCACAAGTCCAGAGAATGCCCGTCAGGCATCTTTGTTGACTAGGCTTGTGGAGTTGCTTTGCTCACAATCTTTCTTTGGATATTTCTCTAAATTTGGACAAACCCTGGATAAATCAAGTCTTCTTTTCTTCTCCAGGCTCCTACTTACAGCATTTGGAGTGTCACTCTTTCCAAATTCTATATTCTAATGAGAGGAATCATAAGCTAGCTAGGTTTGCTTTTGGAGGACAAAGACCCTGTTAGATTAATATAGACCCTCCCTGGGTCTGACAGGCAGAATCCAGATGTGCTAACGGCTTGCAAACACAGAAACTTGAGCAGGGCTAATGAGGACTTGGAGTTTCCCAGGTGACTCACTGGTAGAGAATCTGCCTGCCAATACAGGCGATGAGGGTTCAATCCCTGGATGGGGAAGATTCCCTGGAGGAGGAGATGGCAACCCACTCCAGTGTTCTTACCTGGGAAATCCCATGGACAGAGGAGCCTGGTAAGCTACAGTCCATGGGGTCGCAGAAGAGTCGGACACGACTTAGCGACTTAACAACAAATTAGTTTCAGTGTGGTACTTTCTCGTTAATGTTACAGAGGGATAAACTCTTTAAGGAAGTCGGACAGAAATTCTCAATGAAAAGAATCTGTTCCTGCGTAGAAGCCCCGCCCCCATGAAAGCGGCCCGAAGCTGCAGTTCCCGCCTCACACAGGTGCCGGGGAAGCCCGCCCCTCGCGGCCGTCAGCCTCGTCAGTGGGCCGAGTTGCCTTCATTCTCCCACCGAGGAAAGCGGAAAGGGGCCCCGCCTCCTACGTGCCCTTGGGGGCGGGGCTGCGGACTGGGCGCGAGTTGATTGGCTGGGAGGCGGGGCGCCACGGCTTGGCTCCATCCCGGCGCTCGCTCGGATCCCGGGTGGAGCGAGGGAGGGAGTCCCGGTCGCCCTTACCTCCCAGCGATGGCGCCGTGGTGCCGCGCCCAGTCCCCCGCCTGCCGGCCGGTAGTCACCGCTATCGGGAGCCCGCTCAGACGGTGAAGATTGGAGCGGGTCAGACGGAGCGGCGGGACGCTGCCTGCGACGGGGACCATGAGGAGCGGCGAGAGCCGTGGGGTCGATAGCGGGAACTGCCGCGGCACCTGCTAAGAGGAAAGAAGGGAGCGGCCCGGCGCGGCGGCGGGGCGGGGGCGCGGCGGAGGATCGCCGGCGGCTCGGCCATGTCGCTGCTCTGCGTGCGCGGTGAGTGCGCGGACCGGGGTGGAGGGACCGAGGTCGCTCGGGCATCTCCACGAGCTTCCAGTGGGCGTCGGGTTACCACCTTTTCCAAACTTCCCGCCCCGCCCGTGTCTCGGGGAACCTTTATGTCAACTCCTTTATGAACATCTTGAAGAGTTCTTTCCACTCTCTCTTGCTTTTCCTCGCTCTCCTGTGAGGAGGGACTGTTACCTCTCCGTTCCGGTGGCCATGTGACAGTGTTGCTGGCTGGCAGGCCCAGATCCTATTAAATAATATCTAGAGCTGTCCTCTAGTGAGCGCGGACGAGGTGGGGACCGCGGGTGGCGGGCGTCAGTTCAGAGCGGGCAGCCTCGGTTCTTTTCTTCCTTCTCGCCGCACCGTAAAACCTCAGTCGGCTTAGTAGCAGGTCCTTTCTAATCGTGCTTTGAAGGAGTACAGCTGTCATACCCCTCCTTCCAGGGTATTTATTGGCGTTCCACCCCCCTGTTGCTTGTCTTTGTCCCCTGTTCCTCCTGTGTAGTCCAGGCTCACAGTAAGCTCATATTCGACTTGAAAAGGTGTGTCGGCTTCTCTTCTTTCAGAGCAGAGCATAAGAAGTATGATTTACTTATTTATATTTACTTCCCTCACACTAACTAAAGGTGAAGTCCTTTATTGCTTTTCCACGGAGGACGCTTGACCCACCTGAGAAGATATCTTAACCCAGGAGCTTTGGGGTTTAAGATGAGGCAAGGTGTGTCGACTAAGCTTCACGAGGGTAGAGACTGTTTCTTAATGGTTTTTGTGTTCCAGGTGCCTGATACAGTAGAAGCTCAGGGCTGGTTTTGAATGAGTGCAGGGACTGTGATTTTAGAGATTATCAGATCAGAAAAAGCAGGGTTTGGATTACCCATTGAATTTGATCTTGGGAAATTCAGGCTACAGCCTGTCACAGCCGTGTTGAACAAGGTGGGATAAGGTGGCTCGGTTGTGAATGAGGGAACTGATCTATGAGAACCTTTTCCTAGCACCTTTCATTGGGTAGAGTTCATGTTTCTTTTGGTTCTGTGGGGTAGAAACATTGTTGGTTGTGATCTCTGTTAAGTGTTTCCCCAGCTTCTGGCAACTGAAACTGCTTTCCTCTGTTCTCTCCCACTGGTTTGTTAAATCTGTATTAACCCAAAATGGATTTGGTTATTTCCAGGGATTATGAGACACACAGAAATTTTCTTCTTTCATGGTTGATTTTTCATTAATGAGAATTTTGCTTTGCTTTTAGTAAGACATTTTCTCCCAGCAGCTGGAAATCTATTTATTCCTTTAGATCCCTGCTGTTGAGTAGCAGGATTTGGGAGAGGTTGGGTTTTGCAGTGTCCCTTGGACAGTTTTAATTCTCTACTGCCACACTGTATTACAGAACTATCCCTTATGAAAGATTCTTCAGCCAGGAGGAGCACTATTAAACCAGAAATTCCTGTTTAATTGAATTGATGCTTCAGAGAAGGAGCTGGTACTTTCAATTTGTTCTAATATCAGGCAGCTTTCATTTTCAAGGAATTCTGTTTAGCTAACTATTCTCTTTCTCTCTATAATCAAAAAGAATCTGAAAAAATAATGTACAATATATGTTAAAACGGAGTCACTTTGCTGTATACTTATAACTAACACAACACAGTGAATTAACCATACCTCAATTTAGAAAAAAAATTTCAAACAGTATTTAATCTGATGTTGAATTTGACAAACTGATATTGATTTAATCATTCCAAATATCTCAATCAAGAAATCAGTTTCTTGGTTTAACCCTTTAATTATGCCTTATTCCCTGCAGGTTAAGGGCCCTCAGTAGTATGACTCCAGCCCTCCTTTTGGCCCTGCGTTCTTGCCCGTCCTCTTGCAGATAACTTTGCTCTAGCACTAGCTTTGTTCATTGTACCACGGCAGTGTTCTGTGTTTTCTGCTTGTCGAAAGTGTATTCTTCCTTTCCCAGCTTATAGTCTACTTTTGCTGTTGAAAATGTCCTCAGTTCCTCAGTCCACAGTGATCTTTATCCTTTAACGCTTTAAATTCCTTAAAACATAAATTACTTATGATCTGAACAGTGCCACTGATTTGGTGACAAATTGTATACCGCCTAGCAACTAGTCTCGCTCTGTATTCATGGTGACCCAGACTAAGGAGATAAAAGCACTGGTCAGATCAGTTCTGGAATTCTGTGTTCAATTAGGATATTTGATTCTCAGAGGCAAACTGAGAAACTAGTTTCTTTCTTTTTTTTTTTTTTTTGAGAAACTAATTTCTTCAGAGCGGAATAATTAGAATAACGAAGGGTATAGAAGCCATTTGAGGAATTGGGCGGTTTATTCTTGCAGAAGAATCATAATAGTAAATGAAAATTGTCTAAACTGTTGCTCAGACAGAACTAGGACAAGTCAACCAGTGTTGAAAATGATAGGAAACATTTTAACTTTTAAGATAACAAAGAACTTAAACAGAGTTGTTAACAAATAGAATGGACTACTTATGATAATTTTTTGACATAGGATACTTAAGCAGAGATTGAATGAGTGATAAAAGGAATTTCAATGTTGAGTGGGATGTTAGACTTGAATTTTGAAAAAAAAATTCTTGTATCTGATTCACTTAGTCTTTCTTCAAGTATCTGGCACAGCTTTCCTCACAATACTGGGATCTTTTGCCTCCATAGGAGCCTGTTCCACCTAAGCAACTCCAGTAAATTAAATCAAAGATTTTCTTTAACTTTTGATGTCTTGGTGTTCGTGACTGTTTTCTCCAAATAAATAAGCACTTTGAGAATTGAGTCTGTCCATATTTCTTTGTAGTTGCTATAGTGTTTATAACTGAGCTCTGGATTTTTCTCCCTAATTTGAACTAGAAATGACCACACTTGACTTGTTAAAAAATCTAAAACAAAAAAGTTTTTGGGGTATAAGAAGCAATATATGCTAACATACTGTTAATCACAGAAAATGGAGAAAATGCAGAAAAGTGTAAAAAGGAAAATAAAAATCATCATGGTCGTATCACCTGCTCAGCATCGTTATTTTTTTTTTGTTCATTGCTTTCATTGTTTTGTTTTTATTATAGAGGTGATACATATGTATGATAAGAAATTCAGTTTGGGATGTGACGTGAAAGGACAAAGTTCTCCTGTCTTCATTCCCTATTCTTACTCCCCAGAGGTGACTACTGTTTCCTCTTTCTTGTCCATCTTGTAAATTTTCTTTACATTTAAGTATGTAGATTCTACAATTGGAAGTATATTTAACTTTTTTGAAAGCTTAATGATTTATTTTCCTATCAGCTTTCGTGAGTTTAAATTGTTCCTTTTAATGGCTATGGAGTGCTGTTTCATTTTATGAGCATATGTAATTTAACCAGTTTCATATTGATGAACAATCAGAAATTTTTGCCTTTATAAACAATATAATTTATAATATTGCTGTTGTAAACAATGCCACAATGAACATCGCTATAGATAGTTTTATTATATTTGGAGATCGCCAGTCAGCTTTCCATCTGTCATTTCTGTGTGATTTGCTCATTGCTGTTTTCTTGGCATAATAATTACACTCACCTGGACCCATTAGCAAACCAAGTACCTCAGGATCTCTCATATCAGCAATCCTCTATTAGAAGCAGGTCCTTTATCAGTGGGTAAAACTTTATGTTTACCAAAATCCTGAAGATCTCAACTCTTTTAAGTTTGACCTGTGATTTTCACGTTCTTGTTTATCTTCTTTGATTATTTAAAAATTTATTTTCTATGTGTTAGTCGCTCAGTTGTGTCTTAACTCTTTGCGATCCTATGGACTGAAGCCCACCAGGCTCCTTTGTCCATGGAATTCTCCAGGCAAGAATACTGGAGTGGGTTGTCTGTCATTCCCTTCTTCAGGGGATGTTCCCAACCCAGGGATCGAACCTGAGTCTCCTGCACTGCAGGCAAATTCTTTACTGTCTGAGCTACCAGGGAAGCTGAATATTTATTACTTGTGTTTTAAGACAGAACAAACCAATATCACTAGTGATGAGAACTGTATCAAGTCACGTATGTCGTGACTTGCCCTTAGAAAAACTTATCATATTTTATAAGCACATATCAGTCATCTAACTAACTGAATAGATACTACTGGGAGACTCTTAGAAGGTAGACTCTGATAGACACTCAGGATACCTGTTGCTTGTGGGTTAATTCTAGCCTGGGAAAACTCCAGAGATATATTTTGATTTATTATCACTCTGAAAAGTAGAAATAGTAATGATTTTAGAGTTTTCAGGTATAAGAACAGGTTGGTCAAGGCTTTCTTCTCATCTTATTTCTGCAACATTGTCATCTGCCTCAGCTAACTCCTTGCTGCTGGGTTTTCATCACGTCAAATAGTTTAAGTAGTTTCTGCCCTCAGGAGCAGAGTTGCTGCTGGGTTCCTTTTGCTTAGCTGTGGCATCAGGAAGTTGATTATGCCTTATTTGAGCCAGGCAGCAGGGAAGGGGAAAAGGACCAATTTCCTCTGCCAAAGAGAGTTGTCACAATTGTGTTCTTCCTTATAAGCAGTACATTCTGTAATTTTTTAGTTTTTAGAGGTTAGGTTTCTAGAAGTTGCACTCTTTAGGCCAGCAGGCTGAGTGTTGATCCTCTTTTACCATTGCAAGGTATTTCAGACTTTGCTATGTGAGTTTGTTTAAAGTTTGGGATGTGTATCATTGGTAAATATTTGTAGAGTACCTTCTCTATGCCTGTTTATGATACATGTCTGTAGATAAGAGTCTAAGCAATCTACATAGGTCTTAACATGTTAATATCTCCTTTCTTAGATAAACTCAGAATCCATTAGGATTATTAAGTCTGAGTTGGCATAAGTAGAATAAGTTAAATTCCTGCTAGAGTGGGGAAATACTGCACTATTTTTTCTAACTTTTAAATAAAGCACTATTTTTTAAGTTGGGGAGTTCTGTACATACATAATAGTGGACTGTCTTTAATAAAGTTCAGAAAAGAGTCAATATTTGTATATTAAAATTTTTTGATTTATATGTATATTAAAGTAAACAAGTCTTTAAGTGTATGGCTCACTGAATTATCGCAAAGTGAACACACTCATGTGATCACCACCTTGGTCAAGAAATAGAATACTACTAGCACCCCGTACTTTTCCTTTCCTTTCAGAAGCCCACCGTACTTTTCCTTTCAGTCAGCACTCCCTCCCATTTTCCCCAAAGGTAATGTCATACTATTCCAACGCTTCAGAATAGTTTAGTTTTTTTTTTAAATTATTAAACTTTTTATTTATTTTTAAAATAAGCTTTATTTTTTAAGAGCAGTTCTAGGCTCACAGCAAAATATAGTTTCCCTGTTTTTGAGCTTTTAAGAATTGATGTATTATTGACATATTGGATTTCTCATAAATGGAATTATATAATATTTTGAGGGGGATGCTTCTTCTGCTTAATATTATGCTTGTCAGATGCTTCCACTTGATGCATTTTGCAGCAATTTATTTGTATTACTATGTAGTAGCTCAGTGTATTGGAGAAGGCAATGGCACCCCACTCCAGCACTCTTGCCTGGAAAATCCCATGGACGGAGGAGCCTGGTGGGCTGCAGTCCATCGGGTCGCTACGAGTCGGACATGACTGAGCGACTTCACTTTCACTTTTCACTTTCACACCTTGGAGAAGGAAATGGCAGCCCACTCCAGTGTTCTTGCCTGGAGAATCCCAGGGACGGGGGAGCCTGGTGGGCGGCCGTATCTATGGGGTCGCACAGAGTCGGACACGACTGAAGCGACGTAGCAGCAGCAATTTGCAATATCAATAAGGATAAAACCAACAAGGATTGAAGTATATCTGCTATGTTTATATCTATGACTTCGTCATACTGAAAATAACAGCAGCTAATTGGGCACTGTTGGAAGACCAAATGTTTTGATGAGACTTGAACTGTCAGAGAAGGGCGGTGAGATCCGTTTTCTTAGGGCTATATAAAAATAACTTATTTCCTGTTGTATAGAATACTTAGGTGTAGCTGCTTCTGATGAGGAAAATCAGGCAACCAGCTTTGTATTTCCTGCTTTGTTGTGATCTTTCTGTGATTACTGAGAAAGAAAATAAAAATGTAGGCATGGGTAGAATTTTGTGTTCAGCTTTATAAAGGAAATTGTTTCATTCTTCTATTTGTCTTCTTCAGTAAAAATGAACTGGTAATTCTCAGGTGTAATCTCCAAAAGCAACTGTTTGAGAGAGGCTCTGACATCAAAGGAAAAAGTCATCAGGGCTTCTTTTTTTTGTGTGCCAGTGAACCCCCTAGTGATAAAATATGTGGTCAAAATATGACAAGAGAAAGTTCGTGCTAGGGTGTTTGTATACAAATTGTTTCCTCCTAAGTAATTATATTAAGACTTCCCTGGTGGCTCAGACGGTAAAGCATCTGCCTACAATGCAGGAGATCTGGGTTCAATCCCTGGGTCAGGAAGATTTCCTGGAGAAGGAAATGGCAACCCACTCCAGTACCTGGAAAAATCCCATGGACAGAGGAACCTGGTGGGCTAGTCCATGGGGTCGCAAAGAGTCGGACACGACTGAATGACTTCACTTTCTTTTCAACCAATTATATAAAATAGGAAAAATAAATTCTTAATCACTAGGAAGTACATATTTCCAAAAAGAAACCTTTTTTTTTCTTTCTATTACTTCTTTCTATGCATTTAGTTCTTAGTACTTTTTTGGGACTGGAGAACAAATAGGCCTGTGGACTGTGTTATGCTATTAATTTTCTCTTGCAGCTGTTTGCCTTAATAATTTTCATAGGGTTTTACTATGAGTGATGTTGAGAAGAGGCTAGAGGGCTGTGGATGAGGAAGATTCGCCTAGCAACTAAGGGAATGGGCAGTGGGAAGGTAATTGCTTTTGTGTGTGATTCAGAGTGGGACAGATGATTCAAAGGGCTAGCTCACTGATGTTTCTGTCTGTTAGTTATGAGCCAAATTTGTAGAGCCTTTATCTGCAAATGGATATAGAAAATCTGCTTGCCAAGGAGAGGGTGGTGAATGATACGGATATAAATCTCTGTCTACCTCATTTCAGCCATCTACACCCATGATCACATCCCAGAGTATGTCATTCCTTGGAATGGTGCTCTGCTTTTATAATTTTAAACTTCATCATCTGACTGTCTGATGATGCTGTCCAGTCTGTCATTTCTTGCTTTTACTCTTACTATGCTTTACTACTGTGATAAGGGGTAGATATTAAAAGTTTTAGTTTTAGGCAGATCTGAGTTAGTGAATATACCAGCTCCACCACTTATATGTTGTATATCCTTACATGTTACTTAACCTTAATTTCTACATCTTTAAAATTTATATATCTATTCAAACTATTTATGAAGCGCCTATTAAAGGTAGATACACAAATAAAGAATATGATTTCAGGAACTTCCCTGGAAGTCTAGTGGTTGAGACTCTGCACTTTGAATGCAGGGGATGTGGCATGGGTTTAATTCCTTGTTGGGGAACTAAGCTCCCACATGCCATGCAGTGTGGCAAAAAAAAAAAAAAGATATAAAAGAAACAATTCAATAGAGAGGATTAACAAGTCAAAGGTTAATTAAATCCAAATTCTAATAAAAATAGAAACATCAGGGCTGGAAAATGGATCATACCTATAAGATACTGCCAACATTAAAAAATACTGTGAACCCTTCCAGTTCAAGATGGAGGAGTGGAAGGATGTGTGCTCATCCCCTCCTGCAGGAGCACCAAAATCACAACTAGCTGTTGAGCAACCATTGACAAGAGGATACTGGAGCCCACCAAAAAAAGATACCCCATGTCCAAAGACAAAAGAAGCTGCAACAAGATGGTAGGAGGGGTGCAAACATGATAATATCAAATCTCATACCCATTGAGAAGGTGGCCCACAATCTGGAGTACAGCAATACCAACGAAGTTCTCCCACTGTTGTGAAGTTTCTGAGCCTCATGTCAGGCTTCCCAGCCTGAGGATCCAGCAAAGGGACTGGAAATCTCCAGGGAATCTGACCTTGAAGGCCTGTGGGTTTGATTACAAGACTTCCACAGGATGGGGGAAACAGAGACTCCACTCTTGGGTGTTGTGCACTCCAAGACCCAGGGAAAAGGAGCAGTGACCCCACAGGAGACTGAACCAAAACTACCTGCTAGTGTTGGAGGGTCTCCTGTGGAGGAGTGTGTTGGCAGTGGCTTGCCATGAGGATGGGGTACTGGCAACAGCTTGTACTGGAAGGGGCCCCTTGGCATTAAGTCCTTTTGGAGGTTACCACTAACCCTACTACAGAGCTCAGTAGACCCCAGGGCTGGGTCACTCAGACCAGACAACTAACAGGGAGGGCACAACCCCATCCATCAACAGATAAGTGGATTAATGTTTTACTGAGCATAGCCCTGCCTATCAGAGCAAGACTCAGTTTTTCCCACCACCAGTCTCTCCCATCAGGAAGCTTATACAAGCCTCTTAGCCTTCTCCATCAGAGGGAAGACATAAGAAGCAAGAAGAACCACAGTCCCACAATGGCTAGAACCAAAAATCACACCACAGAAAGTTAACCGGACTGAAAAAGTAGAGGGTTTTTGTTCCAGATGAAGGGAAAAGATAAAACCCCAGGGAAACAACCAAATGAAGTGGAGACAGGCAATCTTCCAAAAAAAAAAAAAAAATTCATAATGCTAGTGAAGATGATCCAGGATCTTGGATAAAGAATGGAGGCACAGATTGAGAAGATGCAATAAATGTTTACCATAGACCTAGAAGAATTAAAGAATAAACCAAACAGAGATGAACAATACATTAGAAGGAATGAATAGCAGAATAACTGATGCAGAAGAACAGATAAGTGATCTGGAGGACAAAATGGTGGAAATAACTGCTGCAGAACAGACTATATAAAAAAAAGAATGAAAAAAAAAATGACAATAACCCTAAGAGACCTCTGGGACAACATTAAATGCACCTACATTCACATTATAGGAGTCCCAGAAGGAGGAGAGAGAGAGAGGACCCAAGAAAATATTTGAAGAAATAATAGCTGAAAACTTACCGAACATGGTAAAGAATCTGCCTGCAATGGCAGAGACCTGGGTTCCATCCCTGGGTTGGGAAGATCCCCTGGAGAAGGAAATGGCCACCCACTCCAGTATTCTTGCCTGGGGAATTTCATCGACAGAGGAGCCTGGCAGGCTACAGTTCATGGGGTCACAAAGAGTTCGACATGACTGAGCAACTAACATATATGTATACCTAACATAGGAAGGGAAATGGTCAACCAAGTCTAGGAAGCACAGAGCCCCAGGCAGGATAAACCCAAGGAGGAACACTGATACACATAGTAATCAAAATGGTGAAAATTAAAGACAAAATATTAAAAGCAACAAAGAAAAAACGACAAATAACATACAGGGAACTACCATAAGGTTATCAACTGATTTGTCAACAGAAACTACAAGCCAGAAGGGAATGACATGAGATGTTTAAAGTGATGAAAAGGAATAACTTACAACAAAGAATACTCTACCCAGCACGACTCTAATTCAGATTTGATGGAGAAATCAAAGCTTTCCAGACAAAAGTTGAGAGAGTTCAGCACCACCAAACCAGCTTTACAGCAAATTTTAAAGGAACTTCTTTAGGCAGGAGACAGAAGAGAGGGGAAGAACCTACACAAAATAAACCAAAAACAATTAAGAAAATAGTAATAGGGTCTTGTGTGCTCAGTCACTCAGTCGTGTCTGACTCTCTGTGATCCTGTGGACTGCAGCCCGCCAGGCTCCTCTGTCCTTGGAATTTTCCAGGCAGGAATACTGGAGTGGGTTGCCATTTCCTTCTCCAAAAGTTGCTCAGTCATGTCCGACTCTTTGCAACCCCATGGACTATATAGTCCATGGGATTCTCCAGGCTAGAATACTGGAGTGGGTAGCCTTTCCCTTCTCCAGGGGATCTTCCCAACCCAGGGATCGAACCGAGGCCCCCCCTCATTGTGGGCAGACTCTTTTCCAGCTGAGCCACAAGGGAAGCAATAGGATCATATATATCGATAATTACCTTAACTGTAAATGGATTAAATGCACCAACCAAAGGACATAGACTGCCTGGGCAGGTTGAGAACATGTGCATGTATGCACTTCCACTTATCACATCACTGCTTGACCCCTCAAATTGTATGTAATTATTTTATACTGTTAGGTTAATCATGTTTCCATTATGGTTTGCAACTATAATTATCTTCTGTTTTTTGTCTGGTTATTGATTGTGAAAACATAAACATCTTTTACTATTGTGATTATGTTTTTAATACCAATTATTTAATAAATAATTTTCAATAAATTTTTTCTAAATATTTATAAATTTAATAAATATTAAATTTCATAGCGATTATTTATTTAATACCATTGCATCATGATTGGTCAACAGAAAATCATAGAATTCTATATTATTAAAACTACCATTTCATAGAAAAGCAGTTTTTAAAATCCAGATGCATAATAGAATTATCTTTGTAATTTTTTGAAAAATGCAAATGCCCAGGTATTGCTCTTCTTTTCCAAAGCTCCAGAGGTATTTCTAATGAGCACCCATGTTTAAAAATAACTGGACTATATGATGATCTTTTATCTAGTTTGTTTCATTTTTTTATTTCATATTCAGTGCTCCCATATCATTTAGTTTATGTTTTCCAATTTCTCTGCCTCTTTTTTTTTGTTGTTGTATTTTCTCAAGCCTTTAACAAGCATCGTAGAAAAGCTTATGTATACATATATGTAGTATGTATAATATATATTTTTTAGAAAATTTATGAATTTTTGCCTAGCTAAAAAAATTTATGACATTTTGATTCCACTTGTTTGACTTACTATAATAGAATGCTAAATTTCAAATTTATATTCACTCAAAACTTTGATGTAGTTCCATGTATTTTGGCATCTAATATTACTGCTAAAAGTCTAGAAAATTTATTATCTTAGTGATTTTAAAAAAAGAAAATTGAATGAGGTATGAAACTTCTAATCCAATTCTAAGAATATAGAGAAATACTATGTTGTTAAAAGAAAAAAGCAAGAAGTTAACAAATGATACAGTATTATTAACTAAAGTACAGATTTTGTTCAAATTTCACAAAATTTTATGCTAGTGTCCATTATTTGTTTTCGTACCTTATTTAAGACTCCACATTGTATTTGACTGCATTGAGCAGCTGCAACAAATTCTGATAAATTCTTTTTTCATTTTTCTTCTATTACAAATATTTTCTAATTTTCCTTGTTATGGCTTCTTAGATACACCCATCTAAAAGTGGACATTTAATTTCCAAATGTTTGGGATTTTGTTTAAAGTATCTTTAATATTAACTTCTCATTATGATATTATTTTCTCATTTAAATGCTTTCTTCTCTGCAGTCACCCCTGTGGTTTTTTTTTCAGTCTAATTTTACTTAGGCTTTCAATGGCTAAGTTGAAGATATCTCTTGGTAAATGTCACATTGCACTTAAAAATATGTGGATTATTTTCAAATATCTTTTGATATTGATTCTACTGTAATTCCACAGTGACAAGAGAACAGACTGTATGATTTCAATATGTTTAGACCATGACATTTTTACACCTTGTTTTATGTCCCTGGATATGTTCCAGTGTCTCCTAGCTTATAGTCTGTGGGAACTTGAATAGAATTTGTATCCTACTGTTGTGTGAAAATTGTATAAATTTTAATTATGTTGAATTGGTTCACAGTGCTTTTCAGGTCTACTATATCCTACTTCTCTGTATATTTATTCTGTTAATTTTGAGAATTTGATATTGAAACTTCAACTAAAAATCTTAATTTATGTACTTAAAAATAATTGTAATATGCAATGGAACTATATGTAACATTGTTCTTATTTTCCAAGTCACCTGTAAATGTGTTATCATACATACTTTCATAATAAAAAAATAAAAATTAAAAAAGATACTGTGAAATTCAAGTCATATACATTAAAATGTACAACAAATATCAATCATACCTCAATAAAATATTGTTTAAAAGTAATATGATTTCAGGTAATCATAAATATGGTGAAGATAAGAAAGTAGGATAAAGAGATTGAGAGTGATCTGAGTGAGAGCTAATTGAAGTAGGATTTTCAAGGAAGGCCTCGTTGCGGAGGTAACATTGGAGCTGAAACCTGAATGATGAGAAGGAATCATCAGAGACCTGAGGTAAGTTTTTCAGGCAAAGTGAATGGGAAGTGGATATTTTGAGGGGAAGGTGAAAAAGAAGGGGTTACTAGAAGAGTGGTATATAGAGAGGTAGGCAGAGGCTAAGTCATATGAGTTCCTGTAGTTCATACCAAAGAGTTTCAATGTTACTGTAAACAGCACTGGAAGCCACTGAGTGGTTCTAAGCAAGAGTGATGCTTCGATTTTTGACCAGTTTGTGGTGAATGGACTGGAGTGGGTAGTCAGTGGAAGCATGGGGTCCACTTGGAGTGTCCAGTGAGAGATGGATAAAGGCTTGTAATAAGGTAGTAGTACTAGAAACGGTGAAAATAGGTATAGCAAAGTATTACTGAGATGATTGTGAAAGTGATTAGCACTATCCCAGGATTGAGTGAGCACTTACTTCAGTATAAAAAATAGTGTTAATCATCTTCATCCAGCTCTGTGACATCTGTTTATCTAAGTCAGGAAGCCATCCTAGATTTCTCAGTTGAGGAAGACAGTGTATAGTGAGGAAAGAAAGTTGTTAGGTTCAGTTGAGTTCATGGTGTCTGTAAGATAAATTTCATGTAAAATATGTTGAGTTTAGAAGTGTTAGTCTTGTTGCAGATGGCCCTTCAAAATGGTACCTAAACATGTAGAGCCATAGCTTAGTAGAGAACCCTGTGTTAGAGATAAATTTTGGAGTTGTAGGTATTTGGTAGTAAAATCATTAGCTTGAATGAAATTGTGTATGGCGGATAAAAGAGGAGAAAAATGAGCTAATGCTGTACCTGAGGGGTTGGGTAGAAAAACTGATAGGTGTGGTCAAAACTGTAGGGAAAGGGAGGTGCTGTGTCAGTATCTGAAGCCTAGACTAGAAGCAGTTTCAAGAGGGAATGATCAGATGATGGAGATGAATGATACTGGTTGAGGATAAAAAAAAACAAGGTCATTGGATTTGAAAACGAGAACAGTTTCTTTAGAGGTAGTGTGAGAGTGGGCTTCCCATGTGGCACCAGTGGTAAAGAACCTGCCTGCTAAATGCAGGAGACCTAAGAGATGCAGGTTGCATCCCTGCGTCGGGACAATCCCCAGGAGGAGGGCATGGTAACCCACTCCAGTATTCTTGCCTGGAGAATCCTGTGAACAGAGGAGCCTGGTGGGCTACAGTCCATGGGGTCGCAAAGAGTAAGATATAACTGAAGTGAGTTAGCATGCACGCACATACACAAGCAGTGTGAGAGTAGGCATTATATCAAAGTGGTTGAAGGGTATCAGGGGAGGGAGTAAATGGAGTCAGCAGGTGCAGGCTACTCATTCAGAAGTTTGCAGTGAAGAGAAGGGTGGCCGTCCAGTGGTTAAGACTCCGTGCTTCCAGTGCTTCCACTGCCAGGGGGCGCAGTTCGATCCCTGGTCCAATCAAGAAACTAAGATGCTGCATGCCTATGGTATGGCAAAGAGAGAGAGAGAAGCGTGGAGAGTGGTCTTAAGAAAAAGGAAATTTGAATGTTTGGCGCTCAGAGGAAACGGATCTATACGAAATCAAGATGAGTTGGAGATAAGCAAAGAAAATAACTGATTTCTATGTAAAGTAGAATGCAAGAGTATTAGCTGAAGATGGGGCGGTTGAGATGATTTAGCAAGCTCGAGGAGTGCTGAAGGATTCACTCATTTATTATTTCAGTAGCTATTTTACATACTTGGGGCAGAATTGTGATTTAAAAAGATCTCTTGCCTTCTTGGAAGTTATATAGACTAGTGAGGGAGCTAGACATTAAGTAAATAAGAATCATACAAATTAATGTAAAATTACAACTAGGAAAAAATACAGCCATGATTTGTGCTGTAAGGGAGAGAATGTTATGAGACCGTGTGCTCAGAAAAGTTACCTACTCAAGTCAGAGAAGGATTGAAGTGAAGGTTGAACTGAGATCTGGAAGAAGAGGAATCCTTAGGAAATAATATGCGCAAAAGGCTTTGTGGTGAGGAGGAGGAGCTGAAAGAAGGCAACTACAACTGGCATGCACAGAGAAAGGGAAAACAGGTCCAGACAAGGGAGATAGGGCCTTGTAGGTCATGTTAGGGTGGAAGATTAGTGGGAATGACACTGAGGGGGAGGGGCAGAGGGATAAAAGTTTATAAAGCACGGGGTTTGTAGTTGGATTTGAGTTTGAATTCTTTTTTTCTACCATGGAAAACTTTTGGCAAGTGTCTTGACTGTGAAGCTTCAGTTTACAAGTGAATCTGTTCAGTGTACCTAGGAGTTGAGAATTAAACCCTAAATGAGATCATGTGATGAACTATGGACAGAGGTTCGTGACATTGTACAGGAGACAGGGATTAAGACCATCCCCAAGAAAAAGAAATGCAAACTAGCAAAATGGCTGTCTGAGGACGCCTTACAAATAGCTGTGAAAAGAAGAGAAGCCAAAAGCAAAGGAGAAAAGGAAAGATATACCCATTTGAATGCAGAGTTCCAAAGACTAGCAAGGAGAGAAGAGCAAGCCTTCCTCAGTGATCAGTGCAAAGATACAGAGGAAAACAATAGAATGGGAAAGACCAGAGATCTCTTCAAGAGAATTAGAGATACCAAGGGAACATTTCATGCAAAGATGGGCTCAATAAAGAACAGAAATGGTATGGACCTAACAGAAGCAGAAGATATTAAGAAGAGGTGGCAAGAATACACAGAAGAACTATACAAAAAGATATTCTTGACCCAGATAATCACGATGGTGTGATCACTCACCGAGAGCCAGACATCCTGGAATGTGAAGTGAAGTGGGCCTTAGGAAGTATCACTATGAACAAAGCTAGTGGAGGTGATGGAATTCCAGTTGAATTATTTCAAATCTTAAAAAGATGATGCTGTGAAAGTGCTGCACTCAATATGTCAGCAAAGTTGGAAAACTCAGCAGTGGCCACAGGACTGGACAAGGTCAGTTTTCATTCCAATCCCAAAGAAAGGCAATGCCAAAGAATGCTCAAACTACTGCACAATTGCACTCATCTCACACGCTAGTAAAGTAATGCTCAAAATTCTCCAAGCCTGGACTGTGAACTTCCAGATGTTTAAGCTGGATTTAGAAAAGGCAGAGGAACCGGAGATCAAATTGCAAACATCTGTTGGATCATCAAAAAAGCAAGAGAGTTCCAGAAATACATCTATTTCTGCTTTATTGACTATGCCAAAGTCTTTGACTGTGTGGATCACAATAAACTGTGGAAAATTCTTCAAGAGATAGGAATACCAGACCACCTGACCTGCCTCTTGAGAAATCTGTATGAAGGTCAGGAAGCAACAATTAAAACTGGACATGGAACAACAGACTGGTTCCAAATAGGAAAAGGAGTACGTCAAGGCTGTATATTGTCACCCTGGTTATTTAACTTATATGCAGAGTACATCATGAGAAATGCTGGGCTGGAAGAGGCACAAGCTGGAGTCAAGATTGACGGGAGAAATATCAGTAACCTGAGATATGCAGATGACACCACCCTTATGGCAGAAAGTGAAGAAGAACTAAGGAGCCTCTTGATGAAAGTGAACGAGGAGAGTGAACAAGTTGGCTTAAAACTCAACATCCAGAGAACTAAGGTCATGGCATCCGGTCCCATCACTTCATAGCAAATAGATGGGGAAACAGTGACAGACTTTATTTTTTTGGGCTCCAAAATCACTGCAGATGGTGACTGCAGCCATGAAATAAAAAGATGTTTACTCCTTGGAAGAAAAGTTGTGACCAACCTAGGCAGTATATGAAAAAGCAGAGACATTACTTTGCCAACGAAGGTCTGTGTAGTCAAGACTATGGTTTTTCCAGTAGTCATATGAAGTTGTGAGAGTTGGACTATAAAGAAAGCCGAGCGCTAAGGAATTGATGCTTTTGAACTGTGGTGTTGAAGACTTTTGAGAGTCCCTTGGACTGCAAGGAGATCCAACCAGTCCATCCTAAAGGAAATTAGTCCTGAATGTTCATTGGAAGGACTGATGTTGAAGCTGAAACTCCAATATTTTGGCCACCTGATGCGAAGAACTGACTCATTTGAAAAGACCCTGATGCTGGGAAAGATTGAAGGTGAGAGGAGAAGGGGACGACAGAGGATGAGATGGTTGGATGGCATCACCCACTCAGTGGACATGAGGTTGAGTAAACTCTGGGCCCTGGGGATGGACCGGTAGGCCTGGTGTGCTGCGATTCATGGGGTCGCAAAGAGTCGGACACGACTGAGCGACTGAACTGAACTGCACTGAGATCATGTGTATGATATAACTTTGTAAGCTTTTACTCTTGGATAGTCCCCTTTTCTCTCTTCATAGAGGTCTTAAATATCCTGAAACTTATAAACAAAGAGTTTATAAACGTTTATTGATCACTTCCATAAACATTTATTGAGCAATTAGCTCCAGGTGAGGCATTGAACTAGTCACCCTGGGTATATAAAAATGAGTAATAAATGGGCCTTGCCCTTAAGAAACTGAGAGCCAAGATGGGGAAACAGCTATATGTACAACTAAATATGTTTCAAGGTACAGTTTGGTAATTTCTGGAATGGAAGTAGAAAATAAAATGGGTGCAGAGATGGAGTGTTTGATTCCAACTGAGAGACAGGAAAGGCCTCAACTGGGAGAGCGAGAGGAAGGAAGTAAAGGTGGAGTCAGGTTTTTCTTCTTTTTTTCAATTTGCAGAAACATTTTAAATATTTGAACTTGTTGGTATGTACCAGTATTTGTAGGATAGTCCGCTAGTTGATTGATTGATTGAAGTATAGGTGATTTACAAAGTTTCAGGTGCAGGTTTTTCTTTAAGGTGTCATTAATTTGGATCAGAAACAAAGAATAACAGCTTCTGAGGAGTTGACTTTGATTTTGGACCTGTTAAATTTGAGATGCTGCCAATCTGTTCACATGTCACGGACGGAAACATGTCTTGGGAGAGCAGGGTTACAGATGTAGATTTGGTGCACTGCTTGTGAATCTTTTGAATAGAAGAATGGTGGCAGGGTAAGTGTTTGCTCAGCAGCATCTTCTATTTCATGTAATATTATATTTCATCAACTATAAAATCTCTTGCCAAAGATTGCAAGAAGCATCATTTTATGTATCATTAAGGGAAAATACTATTGATTGAGCTATGATGCATCATTGATTATAAAATGCATTTTAATTTCAGAGTTGTTAAAATATAAGAAAATGTCCCACCATCTTAGAATCAGTGAAATATTAAAACTAATATTTAATGAGCCCTTACTTTTGCCAAGCTCTCTTATTAATAAGCAGATAAGGATTAATAATTTAATTCTCATGATAACCTTGTTAGTTTATTATTCTCATTTTACAGATGAGGGCAGTGGGCCCACAGAAATTAGTACTTTTATGTACCATGTAGCTGAATTTCGATTTTTCTGCCTAACTATGAACTACAAGGAGATCAAACCAGGCAATCCTAAAGGAAATCAATCCTGAATATTCATGGGAAGGACTGATGCTGATGATGAAGCTCCAATACTTTGGCCACCTGAGGCAAAGAGCTGACTCACTGGAAAAGACCCTGATGCTGGGAAAGATTGAGGGCAGGAGGAGAAGGAGGCAACAGAGGATGAGATGGTTGGGATAGCATCATTGACTCAATGTACATGAGTTTGAGCAAACTGCAGGAGATAGTGAAGGACAGGGAAGCCTGGCATGCTGCAGTCCATGGGGTCGCAAAGAGTTGGGCACAAATGAGCAACTGAACAACAAGAACTATAAACTATAAAATATAAAATTAATATATAGGATAGTGCTTTGGAACAAAAAAAGTCTTATTTTATAAATGTTTAGGGGAAGGTGGTTTTGTGCATTGTTGCCTGTGAATCAGTCTCACTATAGCAGTGGTTTCTGTTTCCTTAGGATGTATTCAGGGGCAACATTATAGCAGGTGTTTGTTGACAGCTATAAAACACCTGTAATATATATAGAAACACCCTATATGTAGAGAGTTCATTATGGCTCTCATTTAATAGAGTTTACAGCTTAAATTCCCTTTTCTCCCCTTGGGAGGAAATGTGGTATAATGGAAAACCCAGGATTTTGGATTCAGGAGAGCTATTTTGAGTCTCACTGCGTGCGTGCTAAGTCGCTTCAGTTGTGTCTGACTCTTTGCGACCCGATGGACTGTAGCCTGCCAGGCTCCTCTGTCCATGGGATTCTCCAGGCAAGAGTACTGGAGTGGGTTGCCATTTCCTTCTTCATTGAATTTCATTAGATAGTGACTAAAGTTTCATCTCTCAGTTTCTTCACTCAGTCATCTTTTGTCAAATGGGAAAGATAATACCTGTGTTAGTTTCACCTGGAGTGAGGGTCAGTAAATTGGCAGTAAATATGATAGTACTCTGCAGTTAAAAAGAAACAGATAATGCAGAGTAGTACATATAACTGTTTTGAAAAATTTAGGAGCTGGAAGCTATTCATAAAGTCTGACCTAAGATATATCTGAAAATTCATTAGTCTTCCCCTGAAATACAGCCACCTTTCATGTAAAATGAGATAGATAATCATTATCTTGGGATATTGTATGCCAAGTCAACTTAAGACATAAAATTGTAAACTTTCTTTCCTGGCTAGGTCAGGCAAAGTGCTGGGCTGCTGTTCTTAGGCAGTCGATACTTGAAAATTTTAACATCTACTAGTCTTGAATGTATCTGATTAAGAGAACTATCATGTTGGTATATGCATGCATATCCTCTTCTCCTTTCAGGATGTTAACTGCTGTTTCTTGCTATGATCTGTAAATGCTATTTACATAATGTCTAGAAAACTTGCTGTCTACCTTTCTTGAGATCTAGGTCTATACTTTTTGTTGCAACTGGAGAAGGGACTTAAGTTACTAAAAACTGTACCACACACGAAGCAGACATGCCCATGCACACACATACATTGATGATGAATTCTAGCTTGTAGCTACTTTGAGATATCTTCAACAGGACCACAGACTCTCATATAATAAGTAATGCTCAGTAAACATTTGCTTTGATTTAATGTGTATATGTGTCAGTTCCATATCAGCAATTAATAAGCTGTGGGCTTCCCTGTGGGATATTTAATGGATTTTTAATAAAGACTAAGAAGTAGTTGTGATTTACATGCAAGATAAGATATTTTATTATAGTAGTTTTAGGTATCGAAGTTAAAACATTAAGCTGAATGAATCAAATAATGTCCTTATTTTTCTTTCCATTCTACTGTAGTCTGAATGAGCTGCCTAATGAAGGAATTAGGTGGGTAGATGGCTAGACTGACCTTGTGCAATATGTGTATAACTAAGCTGGAATTATTTCTGATAAACAGTAACCATAGAAATCTGGTTGTGTATTAATGTAAACTATTCCAGCTGAGGTTTGTTTATTTAGAAAACATTGAAAAAGATATACTTGAGCACTTACACACGCTCAGTTATAACCTGGACTGTATTTACTTTAGAATTAGTCATCGGCTTTGTTAAAGTTTGACGTAAGTAAGTTGTTTGTCTTTTGGTTTGAGAAGGAGCTCATAGGTAGTACATTTTTGATTCTTTGAGATATTAAGTCTTTTTTCCCCCCAAGGACAGGGTAGCATATTTACACTTCATCAGTACTTAAGTTATGATAAATAGCATAGTAGAGTGGAAGATTAGCACTGATGTTTGACTATTTCAGAAATGTAATCCTTGAATGAAATCATATGTATATTACTGTTTTGCAACTTTTGTTTAGTCACATCACCATACTTTTACAGAATTTATTTTTCTGTGCTTTTTTTCATGTGAACATAAACTGAAGTATTAGCTATTTCAGTTGGTGTGGATTTAGTACAAATAGTGTATTGCAAGGAGAAAGCTGTGGACTGCAAGAAGTGTGGCTTTTGAAACTGGGTTTGAATTTCAGATTTCACTGTTTATTGAAATGTGAGACCTTGGATAAGTTACTTAAACTCTCTATTTTAGTTAATATGTAAAGTGGAAAGTTGTACACCCTACTGTAGTGTTTTTTCCAAACTGTAGGCACAAGTCATTAGTCTTGAAACCAGCTAGAAAAGTATTATTTTGTGAGACTTTTGTTTCATAGCTTAAATTCTTTGGCCACCTGATGTGAAGAGCCAACTCATTGGAAAAAATCCTGATGCTGGGAAAGATTGAGGGTAGGAGGAGAAGAGGACAACAGGGGATGAGATGACTGAATGGACATGAGTTTAAGCAAACTCCAGGAGATCATGAAGTATACAGGGAACCCTGGCATGGTGCAGTTCATGGGATTGCAGAGTCGGACAGAATTTAGCACCTGAACATACACATATACAAATGGATGTAAGCAGATGGGAACTTTGTTGCAATGTAAGACATGTTTCTTACTATAGGCTGGATTAAAAAATTTTGGAAAACATTTTTCTATAATGTTGTTAGGATTAAGTGCCTACCATAGCTCCTGTTTTATAGACAGGCATTGAAGGAAAGATGGAGCCGGAGAAATTCATGTGGAATATTTTGGCTTTGTTGGATTTTGTTGTATTTATACAAATTTGGTCTTTATTCCAAGAGCTATGAAATTGAAAGCTAGTTTGTTACTTCAAAATTGTTATTGAGTATGGACAATTATTTCTTATTTAGTAAATTATTTGACACATGAAGGTTTTTTGGTAAGTATTATTTTGGAAACTTATATGAACTGTGATACTGGAAATACTCTTGAGAGTCTCTCAGACAGCAAGAAGATCAAACCAGTCAATTCTAAAGGAAATCAACCCTGAATATTCATTGGAAAGACTGATGCTGACGATGAAGCTCCAATACTTTGGCCACCTGATGCAAAGAGCCGACTTGTTGGAAAAGATCTTGATACTGGGAGAAAGGGGCGACATAGGATGAGATGGTTGGATAGCATCATTGACTCAATGGACATGAGTTTGAGCAAACTCTGGGAAATACTGAAGGACAAGGAAGCCTGGTGTGCTACAATCTGTGGGGTCACAAAGAGTTGGAAGCAACTTAGCGACTGAATAATAACAACAATGCAGTAGGTGGAAGTGTACATTTATATGACCACTTGGAGTGCAATCTGGCAATACCTAGCAAAATTGAGACACATATACTTTATAATCTGGTGAATTCCAGTCCATGCACTTGGTCAAAGGAGACATGCAGGAGAATGTTCATTGCAGCATTATTTGCAATGACAAGAATTTGGAAAGAACTTGAAAGTCTCACGGTAGAAGTCTAGATAAATAACTTGTGATATGTTCATGAAATAGAATGCTAAACTAAGTTACATGAATAAATTAAGCTTCACTTATCAATAATGATAAATCTCAAACCAAAAAGTGTAGGAAAGCAAGTTTGCAGATTCATTCAATATAATGCCATATATTTAACATTTAGAAACATCCAAACAGTACTGTATATTATTTATGGACACAAATATAAAATTTCTTTGGACTGGAATGACACATATTACTGTCAGGATAATGGATACTTAAAGGAAGGGAAGGAATAGGATTAAGTAGGTATTTTAATGTTATCTGTAATGTATTATTATATCTTGAAAAAAAAGATCTGAAGCAGATATAGCAAAATATTGAGATCTAGTCAGTCTAGCTGTTAAGTATAGGTGTGGTCATAATTTGTTTCTGTATGTTTAAAATATTTAAACAATAACATATATTTCTTTATAAAATATAATATACAATTCATGGTACAGATTAAATACTCAATGGTATCTATTAAAAAATAGCACATTGTTTTGAGGTCCAGAGAAAAATGAATCTTTTAGGAATTGGGGCTTAACCTACTTAGATGATTTTCCAGGATTTCTAGTAAAATGAAAATTTAGTTAAGTGTAGACATAGGTTTAAAAAAGCATAAGATAGGGACTTCCCTGGTGGTCCAGTGGTTAAAAAAGCATAAGGTAGAATTACTGAGTGTTTCTGTAATGCGGAGCTAGACGTTTTTCTTTGTGAGCACGAATCTACCACCTTACTGTGCACGTTACTTGCCCGTTGTAATCTGGGATGAGTCACAGTATCTGTGAGTGCCCTTGAGAGGCGCCTGTGGTTTCTCAGATGGACTTTGTTGTAATTATGTTTCAGTGTGTTTTAGCTTGGCTCCTGCCCTTACTGTGCTCCAGATGTCCTCTGCTGAGTCATCATGAGCCATTTCTTGAGGAAATTGCTTGAGGCTCCTGGTTAACCAGTTTTAGCACTTATTCAGAGATCTGTCATGCCAAGCACTGTCAGCCTGCATTCCAGGTCCCCAGCATGTGCTAGTGCAGTGCTATTGGATAGAACTCCTGTGATGAAGAAAATGTTCCACGTTGGTGCTCTTCAGTGTGGTGACCACCAGTCACCATGCAGCTATTGAGGTTTTGATTGTGGCTGGTACAACCTGGGACTGACTCTTTAATTTTACTTAATTTTGATAACTTTAAATAATCACGTATGGCTGCAGGCTATCATATTAGACATTCCGTCTCTAGTCTTTTGAAAAGAACTCCGGGTTTGATCACTAGCACTGGACTTCCTGAGCCGGTTTTCCTGGATGTAAAAGGGGACGAATATTTCTTGTCCTAACCGTCTCTGGGGACCATAGAGAGAAGTTAAAGAATATATGAGACCGTGTAAAAGAAAGATCAGTCATATGGGATGTTATGTACAGTTCACCCTTGAACAACACAGGTTTGAACTGCTGGGGTTCACTATTCGTGGACTTTTTTTCCGTAGTGAATACTGTTGTACTACATGATTCACAGTTTTTATTTTTTATTTTTTTGCCACACAGCATGCAAGATCTTAGTTCCCTGACCAGGAATGGAACCCGTGCCCCCTGCAGTAGAAGCACAGTCTTGAGTGCTGGACTGCCAGGGAAGTCCCCACAGTTTAAATCCATGGATATCAAAGCACCTGTAGAGACTGTGCAGACAGAACAACTGCGTATAGGGAGCGATCTTGACTGTGCAGAGGGTCAGGGCCGCTAACTCTGGTGGTGTCCGGTGGTCAGCTATGTCAGGAGCCTTAAGACTGCTGCTTATTTGACTGCGGTTCCACTTCTAGGGCTTTATCATAGGAAAATACATTTTTAAAAAAATGTATTTATTTATTTATTTAGCCATGCCAGGTCTTAGTTGCAGCATGCAGGATCTTTAGTTGCAGCTTGTGAACTCTTAGTTGCAACATGTGGGATCTAGTCCCCTAACCAGGGATTGAACCCAGGCCCCCTGCATTGGGAGCCCGGAGTCTTAGCCACTGGACCCCGAGGGAAGTCCCCAGGAAAATACATGTGTTATACATTCCTGATTATCTTTAAGGATAGTCATCAGAGATTTTTACAGTTTTATTAGTTTGCTAGGGCTGCTGCAGAAACATACTACAAACAAGGTGGCCTAAACAACAGAAGTTTGTTTCACAGTTGTGAGTAGTAGATAACAATATGGTTCCTGCTGTCATGGAAGCCATAGACTAGTGGGTGAGGAGATGACAGGTGATCAGAAATAAATTTTTAAATACAAATCATCGTAAATATTACAAAGAAAAATAATTTGGAATAAATAAGCGTTTTATTTTTGCAATGAATGGTTGAAGAAGGCCTCTCTGAAGTTTGGAAATTTAATCTAAAACCTGAAAGGTGAGAAGGAGCTATCTATAATCAGTAGACTGTTGGGGTAGGGTTGACGAAGAGCCTTTCCAATAGAGGAAATAGTCCTATTGGAAGGTCCTGTGGGTGAAAAGAGATTATAATATTCTAGGAACTGAAAGAAGGCCCAATGATAGGCTAGAACAGAAGAGAATAAAGCTGTGTAAGTTGAAAAATAAGCAGGGCCAGAGCAGGCAAAATTTTGATTGCCAATGGGCAGCCATTGAAGGATCTAATTTACATTAAAAAAAAATTGTGAGGTAGAGAGTACCCTAGTAGCATAGTGGTTAGGATTCTGGGCTTTCACTGCTGTGGATGGAGTTCAATCCGTGGTCTGGGTCAAGAGGCGTGGCCAAAAAAAAAAAAAATGGGCTAGAATGGGTGTAGAATACTTTAAAGAGGACAGGATTGAAAACTGGAAGCTAATTAGTAGTCTGCTGCAATAGACCAGGTGAGATGAGGATGGCTTAGGCTAATGGAAATGGAGATCCAGAATAGTGGATTTGGGCACTGTTAAGTAGGTAAGATTGACAGGACTTCATTGGAGATGGAGGGTGACAGAGAAGGGATCCTTGAGGGTTGGTTCCCAAATTTCTGTCTTGAGCACGTGGATGATGGCATTTCTGCTTACTGAAGTACCAGAGATTTGGTGGAAGAACAGGCTTGGTGGGAGGTTTAGTCAAGAGTTCACTTGCAGAAATATCAGGATTGAGAAACCTGGAAGACTGGTCTGCAGGTGGGCATCGGGAAATTGTAGGCACAAAGATGGTATTTTAAACCATGGGAGTAGATGATAATCATTTAGCGAGTGAATGTAAAAGCAAAACAGGGTATGAGAGCAAGCTCAAGGGAACTCCAACAACCTGAGGTCTTGGTAGAAATGATGACAGAGGAGACTGGAAAGGAGCCGCCTCATATGCAGACACAAATCCACAGATGCCACGAACGTCAAGATGAATCTGTTTCAAAGAGTGAGGAGTTAATGTGCTGTAGAGTCAGATGAGAATTGGGAAGTGTCCACTGGTTTTGGTGGCATGGAGGTGACAGGCCTGGTCGAGAGCAGTTTCAGTGGAGTGGTGAGAGGAGAAGCCAGACTGGAACAGTTAAGAAGCAATGTGAGGTGGGGACGCAGAGAGAAATGTGTGTTAACAGTTCTCTTGTAGCTCTTGTTCCCTGTTTGGGTAATATGGCTGCTTCCCTGCTAGACTCAGTTCTTTAAGGGCAGTGGTGATGTCATAGTTACTTTTCTGACCTTTCTTAAGACCTCCTCTTATACTTAATTGACCCTCAATAAAATGTTGAGTGAATAAAACACCTTGTAGTTTGCACAACATACTATCATTTTATAGTTTTAATCTTATACTTTCGAATCTATGTATTATAAACATTTCTTTTGTAATGTATAAATAAATATTTATAATATATGGATCAATATAATTTTGATCCTTTATGGCCTCTTACGGTGTACATTTTTGGTTATTAAGAAAAATTTTCATGTCCTATAGATTTTTTTTGGAGCATGCTCTTTTTCTTTTTTCATGAAATAGTTATGGTTTTAAAAAAAGTGTATACTTGCTATGTTCAGTTTATTCTGCATTATTGTACATTTGTGTAAAGCTGCTTCTTAGCCATCATTTCTAAAACTTAAAAGGGTAGGAAATGAAGGTGTTTTTATATTGTCATACCTATAAATGTTCTCTACCTTTCTAAGAATCTTGTCTAATTTTTTTTCTTGTATAGCCTCCATGATAACACTTAGTGGGCATCTTTATCAACACATTATTCCTTTTCCACAGTCACTATTTTCTCTAAGCTGAATTTAAGTTTTGAGCTTATGCTAGTTATTCCTCCATTGTAAGTATGTTCTCCTAAGTTTTTCCCACTTTACTCTTTTCCTTTCAGTATTCCTTTGCCTTGAACATTTCTGTGCTCTCCCTTTATATACTTTTCACTGTATTTAGGGATGTTAAGAGAGCCACATTCCAGCAGATTATTCAGGTTAATTATTGTTGTTCAGTTCATGTCCGACTCTGCGACCCCATGGGCTGCAGCACACCAGGTTCCTCTGTCCTCCACCATCTCTTGGAGATTGCTTAAGTTCATGTCTGTTTAGTAGGGGATGCTATTTAGCCATCTCATCCCAGTAGCATGTTGGACATCTTCCAACCTGGAGCCTCATCTTCTGGTGTCATATCTTTTTGCCTCTTCATACTGTTCCTGGGGTTCTCTCGACAAGAGTACTGGAGTGGGTTGCCATGGTCTCCGCCAGTGGACCACAGTTTGCCCGAACTCTTCACTGTAACCTGTGTGTCTCGGGTGGCCCTGCATGGCAGGGCTCATAGCTTCATCGAGTTCTGCGAGCCCCTTTGCCACGACGAGGCTGTGATTCATGAAGGGCATTCAGGTTAATACATGCTCTTTGTTCTTAGCCGGGGCTTCTGTCCTGATCCTGTATCTACTTTCTGCTTTCCTTCTTCAGTGAGCAAAGTAGGGAACTGAGGAAGTCTCAGCAGCTGGTTTTTATCTTGCACCTTTAAATCCTAGAGCAGATCCAGGTGTAGGAATATACCTTGATTTCTTTCTTCTGGCGTTAGCACTGCTTATTTCCCTAGGACCACAGAGACTTTCCAAGAAAGAGGCATTATCAGTGCTGTCTTGAAAGCATGCAGAGAGAATGACTACTTTCCAGTCTCATAATTTTGTGGTTCCTTCAGTCTGCCTTCTTAGAGAAGCTGCACCAACCATCAAGTTGTGGGGATGAGTTAGATCCATGAAAATCAGAAGTGAAAGCTAAGCAGCTCAGTTATAGTTTGGGAAATTGTGTTTAAGATGAGCCGAGGCAAACATTTGGGGGCTGAGCTGAGAATATCAGGTCTTGTGCTGGGTTTGATTTTTTTTTTTTTTTTTTTTGGATGTCGACTACTGTAACCCTTCAAGGTCCTGGATGCAAATTACAATGTTGATTTGACCTTAAAATTGGAGAATGCCATTCAGCTTTGATAGAGTCAAACAGAATCTGAGGCATTGACAGCACATTGGCTGGTGCAGCCATTCCAGTACTAGATTGAGACTGAGACCCTTGAGGGTAGAGGGGGTATCTATCTCTGTGTTACTCGGCAAAGTGCCTGACAGTAGTCCCTCAGTAAATATTGAAGGAATGAACCTGAAATGTAAAAATATCTGTGTACCAGAGACTACTAATTCTCATCTACTCTGCCTTGGCTTTGGAAACTAATTCTTTTTTATTTTTTTTGGAAACTAATTCTTAATCCTTCACATACTTTATTTTCCCAGATCTTTTTCACCATCTCTACGTTATAGTCCATGGGGTCACAAAAAGTCAGACACGACTTAGTGACTAAACAACAACAGCAACCTGCACATTAGTGCAGACACCATCACCTCTTGTCTGGACCATTGCAGTAGCTATCCAGCACACACATTTTCTCATCCGTTTGTGCTCCCCTGAGGTACATTCTCCAAACAGTAATCAGAGCTGTCTTCTAAAAATGTAAATCAGATCATGTCACCCTCTACCCTGATCTTCCAATGGCTTCCCAGTGTGTATCTGTTGCTTTTTAAATTTGTTTCATTCCTGAGTTAGGAGAGCTGACATTCTGATAACAAGAAATTCTTCTATACAATATTTCTACTCCCCCCTTCCCAATACACACACACACACACACACACACACACACACACACACACACACATACACACAGAGGACATCGTTAGCAGTAGTCAGAAAAGCTTCAAAAGAGAGGTACAAATGAGTAATCTGGGTAAAATCCCAGGTCCAGTGAAAACTTCCATGGAAAGTCAGTAAACCTTTCCAAGCCTCTCATCCTCAGTAAAGCCCTCTGGTATATGCCTGTCACATGATGGTGCCACCTACTGAAGCCTTCCTAAGCTTCTTCCATTCGAAATGGAGGACGCTAACAAGGATACCTTCTGGAAAGATGCCTGTACTCTCCAGAGCAGGAGAATGGCAACCGACCATGGCGATAAAGAATATAGACAGGTCTTTAAGTCGAACTGCCTGAGTTTGAGCCCCTGCGCTTTTACTTACTGGCTATGTAACCTGAGCAAATTGGTTAAACCTCTCCAAAACACAGTTTCCTTATGTGTAACATGAAAATAATACCACTGCTTATCTCACAGAGTTTCTGTGGAGATGAAGCCAGCATTTAAGGGATCAAGTGGCACTGTGTTTTCAGAAAAATGTTAGTTGTAGTTATTGTTTTCACTGATCTCACTGTCATCACTATAATCCTATTCTCTCCCAACGTCTTGTATTTATCTCCATTGTAGCATTTGTGTTGTAACTTTCTATTTCTACATCTACTTCCCCACGGACTTTAAGAGACCCATTTTTATTATTTATTTATTTAAAAAATTTATTTTTAGTTGGCTGTGTCAGATCTTTGTTGTGGCATGTAGGAGCTTCGACTTTCACTGTGGCATGTGGAATCTTTAGTTGCAGCATGCAGACTCTTAGCTGTGGCATGTGGGATCTAGTTCCCTGACCAGGGATTAAACCCAGGCCCCCTGCACTGGTAGCGTGGAGTCCTAGCCCCTGGACCACCAGGAAAGTCCCAATAGACCCATTTTAAAATTTATATTCCACTTATATATACTAGTGCCAAATATACTTGATGCATAATGTACATTTGGGTTAATCTGAATAAAGACTAATGTTTGAGAGCCTCTAAATTAGTGGGCCTTTGTACAGAGAACACAGGCTTACAAAGTCTGGATAAAACATAAGCAACTTTTAATATTGCCTCCTAAGATCTAGTGGAGTAAAAGAGGATGATTCCTTTGCCATCGATGAAAATGGAGGGTTTTCTTTTGTTTTGTTATATATGTCAACATCAAAGAAGGATGGGTAGAATTCTTCTGATAGCTTTTGGGTCCCCAGAGAACCTCAGTCCTTCAACCATCAGTTCTGTTGTCTCTAACTGTCTCAGAAATGGCCATTGATCCTTCTGTTTTATGAGGCCAAGTAGATGTGGCCTTTACCCTTTTTTTTTTTTTTCCAGTGGGTTTTGTCATACATTGATATGAATCAGCCATGGATTTACATGTATTCCCAATCCCGATCCCCCCTCCCACCTCCCTCTCCACCCGATTCCTCTGGGTCTTCCCAGTGCACCAGGCCGGAGCACTTGTCTCGTGCATCCCACCTGGGCTGGTGATCTGTTTCACCATAGATAGTATACATGCTGTTCTTTTGAAATATCCCACCCTCACATTCTCCCACAAACACATGAAAAGATGCTCAACATCACTCATTATTAGAGAAATGCAAATCAAAACCACAATGAGGTACCATTACACGCCAGTCAGGATGGCTGCTATCCAAAAGTCTACAAGCAATAAATGCTGGAGAGGGTGTGGAGAAAAGGGAACCCTCTTACACTGTTGGTGGGAATGCAAACTAGTACAGCCGCTATGGAAAACAGTGTGGAGATTTCTTAAAAAGCTGGAAATAGAACTGCCATATGACCCAGCAATCCCACTTCTGGGCATACACACTGAGGAAACCAGATCTGAAAGAGACACGTGCACCCCAATGTTCATCGCAGCACTGTTTATAATAGCCAGGACATGGAAGCAACCTAGATGCCCATCAGCAGATGAATGGATAAGGAAGCTGTGGTACATATACACCATGGAATATTACTCAGCCATTAAAAAGAATTCATTTGAACCAGTCCTAATGAGATGGATGAAGCTGGAGCCCATTATACCCTTTTTTTTTTTTTTTTTGGACCATGCTGTGTGGCATGTGGAGTTTCCCAACCAAGGATTGCATTCATGCACCCTGCATTGGAAGTTAGGAGTCTTAACTGCTGGACCACGAGGGGAAGTCCCTGGAGTTTACTCTTTAATATGTTTATGCATCCAAGGATTGGGCACAGATAACCCATTACTCCTAAAAATCTGTAAGTAAAAGCCAATACCATGTTTATATTTTAGGTGTAGCACTGGCATCTAAACTCAAAACTGCCTTATTACAATTACATTGCATCAGTCAATTTTATATGTAAGGCTCATATTTTCTAATTATGTGAAGGAATTGGTTGTTACCAAATTGGTTACCAAAGAAAGTCTTGTTGCAAAGAAGTACTTGTGGTATTTGGAGGAGGAGAGTGTATGTTTCAAAAAAGGAATTGTTTCATGAGTTAAAAAAGAATTCTGGCCTTAAAGAGTTTTTGCCCATTATAGGAATTAAGATTTTGGTGTGAATAACTCCCAGGGGGAGATAGAAAGCAAGAGGTGCATATAAACTGCTGTAAGAATTTGGAGCAAGGGTGCTATTTTTGACTAACAGTATGTTGGAAAAAATTTGGGAGATTTAGTAAGAGAGATAATATTAATGTTTGGTCTTGAAGAATGAGTATTTAAACATGTGGAAATGAAGTGTATTGTGAATGTCCTTATCAAGGACAAGAGTCATATGCTTATTAACAGATTTTCTTTTTTGCACAGTTTACTGTCTTCCATTTTTTGATAACAGTATTAACAGTCATCATCATAGCTAACATTTATTGACTGGCTACTATGTGCCAGAATCTGTTCTCAGTGTTTTACCTTTATTAACTTAATCCTCATGTATCTATTATCTGTATTTTAACTTTTTTCTGCTTTGCTCTTTCCTGCCAGACATTGCTTCTTTTTAAAAAAACATTTGATCAAAATTCCATGCATGTATAGTTTAAAGGGTCAGGCAGTTAGGACAAACAGCAGTCTCCCTTCCTTCCCACTAGAAGTTTTTTAAGGAGAACTTATTTTTTAAGGTTTTTAAAATTAAAAAAAAAGTTTTTTGGCCATGTTATGCAGCCTGCAGGATCTTAGTTCTCTGACGAAGGTTTGAACCCAGGCCTTCACTCTTGCCATTTTCTGTCCCCACTCTTTAGGTTCCAACCATAATCAAACTACCAGAGTTCCCTCAAATGCACTAGTTTTCCCCTCACTTCTGAAGATGCATAAAGAATAAAGATATGAAGATAAGTGAAATGTAAGCTTAGCCTTGTGAAAACCAGCCAAGCCACATAACTAGGTTTCCTGGGAAGAACAGGAATCAGTTCCTCAAGCGAATAGAGTTTACTTGGGGAACTAAAAGATTCAGGATGCATGCAATCATAATAAACGGCCATCTTGTTACCACTCGAACCTCAGATATTTGTCAGTGTGGAGTAGAGACATAATAATTGTTTGGTTTTTCTCTTTAATTTTTTTTCTACTTTTTTTTTCTACTTTTGCTCTCACTTTTCTCAGACTTGTCTCTGTGACCCCATTTCTCGCCCCTAAGGTGCCGATTGATTTAGTCAGTCACTATCCCTTATAAATGCTTACTTCTAGCATAGTCTTTTCACAACATCTGTTGAACAGCAGTGTAGTCTACCGATTGACTGCCCCTGGGGCTGATGGTCATTCTTGATTTAATTAAAGAGGGACAGGATGATGGAGTCATGTTGTAGATGTAGGTACTTAAATACATGAAGAACTGTGCCAAATTGCTTTCCTTTGTTCAGGGTCAGTGATACAGTGTTTATTTTAGCAAGGCACCTAGAGCAGGATAGACTCCTTTTCATAGGTGAATGCCATGTAGCTAGGTATAGAATCCTTGGATTGCCGTTTTTTGGGTCATTTTGTCTTAAGAAGAATGTCGATAGATGGTGCTTTTCACGAAAATATTTTTAGGTACTGATCCCTTCTTTTTTTCATTAATCTTATCTGATACCCTTGAACTCTTTCTTCATCTGAAGGAAACTTTCTTCTGTATTTGAATATTACTTCTGTTCCATTTGTTCCTGTATCATTTTTCAGGAACTTGAGTTATTCACGTGTTAGAGCTCTGCTACTGTCTCTCTCTCTCCTTTCCCCTCACCTCTTAAAATTTTATTAATCTTTCATTTTTTTTTCTTTTTCATTCTTGGAGAATTTCTTAAATTTCTTCTTTAAATCATCATTTCAGTTTCTTCAATGTTGAAAGGCCTCTTCTCTCTATATGTCTAATGAATTTTTTGGTAATTTCCCTCTTTCTTTTCTTTCAGTTTTAATTTTTATTATTACTTTATTCTTTTTCTTTTTCTGGCTACAGCACAGCTTATAGGATTTCAGTTCCTCGACTAGGCATCAAACATAGGCCATGGCAGTGAAAGCTTGGAATCCTAACCACTAGGCCACCAGGGAATTCCTGATAATTTTTCTTATGTTTGCCTTAATATTCTTATCTCACTGAGTTTCTTTTTTTTAATCTGCCTCTTAGGAGACTTCCTTATTATTTTAGTATTTCATTTTGTTTTTGTGACTCTATGTTTTAAATACTTAGAAGCTGTGAAATGCTGCCTAATTTTTTTTTCAATACTTAATTGTTACTTTTGAGTGCTGTTTTCTTATTACATTGTTTTAGAATCATTTCATGGTCTTCTTAAAAACAGTTAAAATTTTTTTTCCACCCAAGAATAATGAGATATTCATTCATATGTAGCTTTTTTCCCCTCTAGAAACAGGGTATTTCCTAAATGGCCTCATTCTCCATTTCCTGTTAGAAGCCTCAGCTTAGATTTTCACATGGGGCCCTGATTGCCAGTTAAGTGAGCCAGCAACCTCAGGAAATGAGGAGTAGCCTTGGCTGGAAATCATCCTGTGAGGGGAATTTTCTCATTGTGTAGAGTTTTTATTTGTATTTGGCAAAGCTGCTATGTCAGGGTCAGATCTGGTATGGCCACACTGCTGCTTTGTATCAGAATAGGCCTGCCTTCTCCTAAAGAATGGGTCTGCTTGTGTAGCTACCTTTGCTGCACTAGAAAATGGTCTGCCGCTTGATAGTTGATCATAAAGGAGAGGGAAGGAAAAGGACATCTTGCTAACCAGTCAAAATGCTTGAGTCAACTCCTGTGTTCAGCTGTTTGACAGCTGTCACAGTTGGTGCATCTTTACGTCCAGTTCAGTTCAGTTCAGTCACTCAGTTGTGTCCGACTCTTTGCCACCCCATGAACCGCAGCAAGTCAGGCCTCCCTGTCCATCACCAACTCCCAGAGTCTACCTAAACCCATGTCCATTGAGTCAGTGATGCTATCCAACCATCTCATCCTCTGTCATCCCCTTCTCCTCCTGCCCTCAATCTTTCCCAGCATCAGGGTCTTTTCAGATGAGTCAGCTCTTCGCATCAGGTGGCCAAAACATTGGAGTTTCAGCTTCAACATCTGTCCTACCAATGAACACCCAGGACTGATCTCCTTTAGGATGGACTGCTTGGATCTCCTTGCTGTCCAAAGGACTCTCAAGAGTCTTCTCCAACACCACAGTTCAAAAGCATCAATTATTTGGCCCTCAGCTTTCTTTATAGTCCAACTCTCACATCCATACATGACTACTGGAAAAACCATAGCCTTGACTAGACGGACCTTTGTTGGCAAAGCAATGTCTGTGCTTTTTAATATGCTGTCTAGGTTGGTCATAACTTTCCTTCCAAGGAGTAAGCGTCTTTTAATTTCATGGCTTGCAATCACCATCTGCAGTGATTTTGGAGCCCCCAAAAATAAAGTCAGCCACTGTTTCCACTGTTTCCCCATCTATTTGCCATGAAGTGGTGGGACTGGATGCCATGATCTTAGTTTTCTGAATGTTGAGTTTTGAGCCAACTTTTTCACTCTCCTCTTTCACTTTCATCAAGAGGCTCTTTAGTTCTTCTTCACTTTCTGCCATAAGGGTGGTGTCATCTGCATATCTGAGGTTATTGATATTTCTCCCGGCAATCTTGATTCCAGCTGTGCTTCATCCAGCCAGTGTTTCTCATGATGTACTCTGCATATAAGTTAAATAAGCAGGGCAACAATATACAGCCTTGACATACTTCTTTTCCTATTTGGAACTAGTCTGTTGTTCCATGTCCAGTTGTAAACATATAATACATCATAATAATTGCAACTATATTAAAAATACATACCATACGAGATTGAAAACAGAACAGTAGGATTATATATGATTCCTGTCTTTTAAAATGTTAACTTTTTAGTAAAAAGGAAATGGTGGTTATCGTATTTGACAAGTGATACTTCTTTAATGCTAGATTCTGAAACAGGAGGTTGCAAACAGGGGAAGTAGTGCCACAAGGCTTTGGGAATTATTTCATGAGAAGGATGAAGTAGAACAAGGCAGGTTAGCCATTCCCAGTGCCTGAGGAACCAGGTCACTGGGTGTAGAGTCACTGTGAATAGGATTATTTCCTATAATCTGAATGGTGCCAGTTGTAGATTTGATTCTTCAGCAAGGTCAAGAAACTCAGGAACTGAGGTTCACTAGTTTTTGAGCATTAGGAATAGTGCAAATAAAAAGAGAAAACAATCTCTTATTTTTACTTTTAATTGTAAGCATCCTGGAGCCAAATGCTCTGCCTGTGCGTTCTCTCTCTCTGTTTTCTTTTTTTAAAAAATTTATTATTTATTTGGTTGTACCAGGTCTTAGTTGCAGCATTTGAACTTTTAGTTTTGGCATGTGGGATCCAGTTCCCAAACCAGGGATCGAACCCAGACCCCTGCATTGGGAGCACAGAGTCCTAGCCACTGGACCACAAGGAAAGCCCCTGAATTTTCTCTTTAACTCTGACTTCCAGAGTTTTCATATTGGTGGAGTCTTAAAGAGCTTGTGTTCAATTATGATTATCTATTTTTTGCTCATTTTACTTTTTGCTTTTCGTACCTGTTAGTGGCGTGGAATTAGATGATAAGGAGGGATTGTGTGCTGTAGCTGGAGTTCCTCTCAGCTTTGACTCTGAAAAAAGTACCTTGAAATTAACTTCATATTTAGACAGATAACAAGTTTGTTGATCAGTCTGTTATAACATCACTTTCAAATGATGTGACCAACAAGGCCTTAATTTCCAAAATATAAAACAGGTAATACAACTTAGTTTTAAAAAAAAACCAAAACAATCAAACAACAACACAATGAAATCAGGCAGAAGACCTAAAGAGACATTTCTCCAAAGAAGATAGGCACATGAAAAGATGCTCAACATCACTAATTATTAAAGAAATGCAAATTAAAACTACAATGAGGTATCACCTCACACTGGTCAGAATGGCCATCATTAAAAAGTCTACAAATAACAAATGCTGGAGAGGGTGTGGAGAGAAGGGAACCTTCCTGCACTATTGGTAGCAATGTAAATTGGTGCAGTTGCTATGGAAACAGTATGGAAATGGCAACCCCCTCTAGTATTCTTGCCTGGGAAATCCCATGGATAGAGGAGCCTGGCAGGTTGCAGTCCATGGGGTCTCAAAGAGTCGGACATGACTGAGCTCACACACACACACACAATAGCCTGTCATGAAAAAGAATATGAAAATATATATATAACCTAATTACTTCACTGTACACCAGAAACTCACAAAACATTGTAAATCAACTACACTTCAATCAAAAAAAGAGCACCTGGGGGTAGGAGTTAACTTTACTACTTTTAAACTCATCCATTGAGTTTTTAAATTTTGGTTACTGTAGTTTTTAGCTCTAAAACTGACACTTGGTTCTTCTTTATAGCTTTCATTTCCTTGCCACGTTCAGTTCAGTCACTCAGTTGTGTCCGACTCTTTGCGACCCCATGGACTGCAGCACGCCAGGCCTCCCTGTCCATTGCCAGCTCCCGGAGTTTACTCAAACTCGTGTCCATTGAGTTGGTGATGCCATCCAACCATCTCATCCTCTATTGTCCCCTTCTCCTCCCACCTTCAATCTTTCCCAGCCATCAGGGTCTTTTCAAATGATTCAGTTCTTCACATCAAGTGGCAAAAGTATTGGAGTTTCAGCTTCAGCATCAGTCCTTCCAATGAATATTCAGGACTGATCTCCTTTAGGATGGACTGGTTGGATCTGCTTGCTGTCCAAGGGACTCTCAAGAGTCTTCTCCAACACCACAGTTCAAAAGCATCAATTCTTCGGTGCTTAGCTTTTTTCATAGTCCAGCTCTCACATCCATACATAACTACTAGAAAAACCATGGCTTTGAATAGATGGACCTTTGCTGGCAAAGTAATGTCTCTGCTTTTTAATATGCTGTCTAGGTTGGTCATAGCTTTTCTTCCAAGGAGCAAGCGTCTTTTAATTTCATGGCTGCAGTCACTATCTGCAGTGATTTTGGAGCCCAAGAATATAAAGTCTGTCACTTTATTTTATAAACTCTTTGCCAAGAGTTTCCAGCTTTTCATTTATTTAGTTCAATTGCAAATATGTTCATAATTATTCATTGAAGCATCTTTATGATGGCTGTTTTAAAATCCTCATCAGATAATTTCAACCCTCGTGTCATCTCAGTTTCAGCACCTGATTTTGTTTATTTATGTAAATTTTAAAAATTGGTTTGCTTGAAACTGCGGCTACATTTTGGAGAAAAGAATTGGTCAGGACAGCTAAAGAAGCCTTGAAAGCAGAGAACTCATTTTGTTTCGTTTTGTTTGTTTGCTCCTAATCTTTACTTGTTTGCAGTGAAGTCAACCCCTACCCCAGGTGCTCTTTTTTTTTTTTTTTTAACTGAAGTATCAGGAACATTTAACATTATAGTTATAGAGTATTTGATATTTAAGTGTGCCCATATATTTTTATTACAAATAAAAAAATCAAATGGATATCAAATTTAGTATAGTATTCTAAGGTTAAAGTAGTGACAGCTGAGACAGTCTTTGTTACTCTCTAGGTATTAATATAAAAATTCAGAATAAATTAGTAAAACTAGGCCTCCAGAATTCTGAGGATTTTATTTTTCAAGTAACACCAAGCACAATTTGATGTTTCTTTAAAAGTGAATTTCGATGCTGTTGTTTTTACCAAAATCTGGTGCATGTAACTTGATCATCAGAACATTGTAATTTATGAAAATAGTTAATTTTTAAATGGTAATTGGAATACTTTATGTCTCAGTGTCCTTCCACATCATTTCTTTTATCTCCTCTTCACCTCATTTTACAGAAACTAGATTGACAAAAATCTTCATTTTCTAGAACATAGTTTTCATTTCTATCTGAAAACCTTTAGGCCTAAGATAGTTATGCTTTTTGTCTAAGGGTCTATATAATGAACCAGAGAAGGCAATGGCACCCCACTCCAGTACTCTTGCCTGGAAAATCCCATGGACGGAGGAGCCTGGTGGGCTGTAGTCCATGGTGTTGCTAAGAGTCGGACTCAACTAAGTGACTTCACTTTCACTTTTCACTTTCATGCATTGGAGAAGGAAGTGGCAACCCACTCCAGTGTTCTTGCCTGGAGAATCCCGGGGACGGGGGAGCCTGGTGGGCTGCCGTCTATGGGGTCGCACAGAGTCGGACACGACTGAAGCGACTTAGCAGCAGCAGCTATATAAAGAACAGTATGAAAGCCAAGTCTAGAATCAAGAACTCCCAGTTCCTAGACATTAGCAGCTGTGGCTTTTGCACCACTGCTATCTAGGCTTAATGTAGCTTTTTAAGAGATACCATTGAAATATTGGAAAACACTCAGTGTTTAGGTGCTGTATATTCATAATGATAAACACTTAAAAAAACACGTTTTCCTCTGACTGTGATTTCTCTCAAAGGCCTAGAGAAGACCCTGGATTAGCAATGTTTCCATTCAATTCCAGAGATACTTGTTGAGCAAAAACCATGTAGTTAGTCTATTTAAATAGACAAAATAAGCTTAAGACAAATGAGTAAAAGCAGTGTTTTGCAGATATAAAGTAGGGGGAAAATATACACATATATACATAATTAATAAAACAAATTCAGTGAGGACAGCAACAATGGTAATGTTAGGGAAAAGCATTTTTATTAGTAGATGATGAACTGTGGGAAGTTCTGAGAGAGACGGGAGTACCAGACCACCTGACCTGTATGCAGGTCAGGAAGCAACAGTTAGAACTGGACATGGAACAACAGGCTGGCTCCAAATAGGAAAAGGAGTGCGTCAAGGCTGTATATTGTCACCCTGCTTATTTAACTTATAGGCAGAGTGCATCATGAGAAACGCTGGGCTGGAAGAAGCACAAGCTGGAATCAAGATTGCCGGGAGAAATATCAATAACCTCAGATATGCAGATGACACCACCCTTATGGCAGAAAGTGAAGAACTAAAGAGCCTCTTGATGAAAGTGAAAGAGGAGAGTGAAGAAGTTGGCTTAAAGGTCAACATTCAGAAAACTAAGATCATGGCATCCAGTCCCATCACTTCATGGCAAATAGATTGGGAAACAGTGAGAACAGTTTCAGCCCCTCAAGATTCAGGTTGGGAGCGTGTGATTGCTATACCTCAATCTGCTGTCTTTGACTTCTTTTTTTCCCACCCCCCACTTTTTATTTTTGTTATTTATTTATTTCCCCCCCGCCCCCCACCTTTGATTTTTGCAGTGAGTTGTAAGGTTCTGCTTCCCCCCTCTTTCAGGATTTCTTCAGAAGTGGGAGAGTATTTTGATACTAGGGAGCCCAGAGGACAAATAGCCACCTCATGCATTTAATGCAGTATTTCTTTTTTGTTTAACACCATTTTTTGCATAGTTGTTTCAATCTATAATTCCCTCATGACATATGATGTTGAACATCTTTTCACATGATTACTTGCCTTCAGTGTATCTTTTTTGGTGAGATGTCTGTTAAGGTCTTTTGCCCATTTTAAAATCAGATTGTGTGTTTTCTTACTTAGTTTTGAGTTTTGTGTATATTTTGAATAACAGTCCTTTATCATATGTGTCTTTTGCAAAATACACATCTATAGCTTGTTTTTTCATTTTCTTGACATTGTCTTTCAGAGAGCAGTAATTTTAATGAAGTCCAGGTTGTCAGTTATTTCTTTCATAAATTATTCCTCTTATAACTAAAAAATCCATCACATGCCCTAGATTTATCTAGATTTTTTTTCTCCTACGTTATTTTCTAGGAATTTTATGTTTTACTTTGTGTCTATGATCTGTTTTCAATTAACTTTCGTGAAAGTCTTTGTCTAGATTCATTTTTTGTATGTTAATATTCATTTGTCCTAGTCCCATTTATTGAAAAGACTATCATTGCTCTATTTTATTGCCTTTGCTCCTTTGTTTAAAGATTGGTATTACATTTTACTGAGCCTATTTCTAGCTCTCTATTCTGTTCCATTGGTTTGTTTGTCTCTTCTTTTCCTAATACTATATTGTCTTGAATACTATTAACTTTATAAAAAGACAAGTCTTGTTATGAAGATAGTTGGCCGATCAAGATGACATTCAGTAACCATTCAGAACTAGATGAACTAATGAGTGAAGAAGCATATAAGAAATACCTAAAATCTATTGAGGAGTGCAAATGGAACCCCTAAATAAACTAATTTGAAACAAAATAACAAAAAAAGATGTTTTCTTGGAGTATGAAATTAGATTGGATGACTTTTAAGGACCCTTCTAACTCTCTGCATTCAAGTTTTGATTAGGAGTCTCAGCTTTTTTCTCTAATGACTTAGACTTAAAAATCTAGTCCTAACTCTAATCTTGGCACATACTAATTTACTAAAGAAATGCTAGTTAAATAAATTAATTTGCAAGAATTCTTCATGGTGTCCTCTTTTTTTCTCTTGTAGTTAAAAGAGCCAAATTCCAGGGTTCACCAGGTAAGGCCAGCCTTTAATTCTTACGTACTTCTCCCCATACTTGCTATGATTTAAAAACATTCTTTCAAAAAAGCGTAAATGTCATTTGATTCATTGGTTAAATTAGTTAAATTCACTAAGTTCATTAAATTAATTAAAAAGTCAGTATGGAAAGATGTTGGTCAAGGGGGTACAAAGTTATGCAAAATGAATAATTTCTGGAGATCTGATGTACAATAATGTGTCTATGTTTAACAAATATTATATACTTCAAATTGCTAAGAGGGTGGATCTTAAATGTTCTCAACTCTCACACAAACAGAGGAAATGGTAATTATGAGGTGGTGAGGAATGTGAATATTCTTGATTATGGTGGTTATTTCACTTTGTATACATATACAAAATCATCAGATTGTACACCTTAAAAATATACAATTTTTAATTGCCAGTTATACCTCAAAAAGTTGAAAAAAAAACAATGCTTTTATAAAACATCAAAGAAATCTGTATCAATCTAGTGAAAAGTTAGTCTCCTTACCTATTGGCCAACTTAGTTCTACTTCTCAGAAGTAACTGTTTTGAGGTTTTTATACACCTTTTCAGACTTTTTCTGTGTATGTGCATGTATACACTAATGAATCAGCTACACGTGTCTATGTGCAACCTGCTTTTTTTTCAACAAGACATCATAAAAGTTTTTTCTTGTGTATGTGTGTGTATACATATATCTGGTTCTTTCTTTCAAAATGTTGTACACAGACTTATATTTAAAACAGATAACCAATAAGAACCTACTGTTTAAAAAAAAAAAGTATACAGAATGTTGTTGTACCCTAGGTCCCTGATTGAATATTCAGGTCATTTCAATTTTTTTTCCATAAGCAATGTATAATTCTTCTTAATGCATTTATTATTGCCTGCTTTTGAAAATGTATCTGTATGCTGGAGTCCAAAAGTAGAGAATTGCTGAGCCAAAGGTATGTATTTTAAACAAATTTAGTAGCTGCTGCCAAACTGTGCCTTTGAAAGGTTTTGCTACCTTATAATCAGGCCAAAAGTATGTGAGTGTTTATTTTCCCAAATGCTTACCAACATTAAATAGCATGAAATTTTTTAATCTTTGCTCATGTGAAGGTGAAAAGGGTATCTCCTTATCTTAATATACATTTTCTTAACTGAATATCAAGTTAGTTACAAAGACTTACTCTGATTACTGCCGGGGCCAGAAGGAAAGTACTGTGGATTATGGGGGAAAAGAACATACTGGGAACCCAAGAAAAATCTGAAAAACCAAACCTGGATGCAACAGGAACTAAACTAGTTTCTGAGCCTACTGCTCTCTCCAGTGGCTGCAGGTTAGGACTTCTCTTTCTGAGAAGCTTTTTTGCTCTCCTTTCTCTTCTTCTAGCAGGCTTTTTATGCTTACCTGTCTTGCATATACCCCATAATAGCTACTCCAATGGAATTTATGTGCCTCTCCTTTGAGCTTCAGCACCAATCATTTGTCACTATTTCTCTATTTTCTCTATTGAAAATCTTTTGTGAGGGAATCATATTGGTCTCAGCTTTTGGTTAGCTCATTAATTGACTGGCTGCTTTTGCGTGGCATCTCCTTTTGGTCTGGCCAGCTATGGTTGAATATGGGGAATGGAGTATAAAATCCTATGCTAGAAAACAGCTCATTGGTATACTGCATTGCTACTGCCAAATATGGGTGAGAATTCCCTCACGTGGGTGGGCTTGTATCCTCATATATCTTTGATATAACTGTAGTTATGGGTATAAAACTCTGTTGTTCTTTATGATGCTTAAGAGAAAGATTTACCTTCTAGTAGAAGTACATTACAGTGCCCCTTTACTTACGCCTATAACATTGGTAGTTGTTTTAAGTGATCTTTGACAATTTGATGAGTCAAAAATGATAGTCTTTTTTTTTCATTTTATAAAGTTATGATTAACTTCTTACATAGGAAAGTGAACTCTCAGTTCAGTGTCTCTAATCATGGCTGATACAAAGGAAGTGACAAAATGTGCTGTGTTAAGTCAGGTCAGATTTCTGAGTTTTGAGATCCAGGCCACCTACCTTTGTTTGGTACTCAATGTATACTTTCAGGTTAGAGAATTTCATTTTCTCGAATCTGTGATAATATTTCTTTTTATGTAAGTTGTGCTTTAGGCCAAGGTGAATAGATCGAGCTTGAAATCTATTTCCTTTATGAGGGTTTTTCCTCCGTGTTGTCACTGTAAACAACTGGAGGTAACTGTTTCCTCTTCTGCCTTCTTTTAGCACTTTTTCTTGTGGTACTTACTTCTTTATATATTGATTTGCATAACGTCTTCTCTGTAAGATCAATTAGATTATTATTCTTTCAAACTGCAAGTGGGCTATAAAGTCAATTTAGGTGGTTATGATTCATATTTTAATTAAATTAGAATAGAAAATACCAAGGTATCACATCTTGCATTTCATAAAGCTTTTGTTTTTGTTTATATGTGTGTGCATGTGTGTCTGTTGGAAAAGGATAGAGTAGAGTCCTTAAATTTGAAAAACACTATTATAGCTTATGGTTTTGAGAATAGTATGTGTTTTATAATTTTTTTGTACCTCTATGTTTAAAATGATACTATATTGTAGAATATATAATTTCAGTTTTTTCCTTACATGTAATACTATAATTTGGACATTACTTAATTCCAAGGACTTTGTGAGATTGGATAACCATCTGAGCACTAAGTATTATATTTTTGTTTTGCATTTTTTCAAAGACAAATTTAACACATATGTGACCCTGAAAGTGCAAAATGTGAAGAGTACAACTGTAGCAGTTCGTGGCGATCAACCTTCCTGGGAACAAGATTTTATGTTGTAAGTACTTTGCAGTAGCAGCATGCCTACAAAATTTGATACTATTTCCAAGGTAATCACATTGGATTAAACAAGTAGAGGCTAAAGATTATGTGTATATATAAGATTTATAAAACATATTAAATATTCAAAAACACATTTTAATAGCATGTTAACTTTTCTTTTTGAAAATGAAAGAGAGGAACAAGTGAGGTGTGTAGTAGGTACACACACCTACTACAGTAAAGTGATCTGCAGTTTTGTTCTCTCCCACACTTATAATATATTTTCAGAGATGAATTATGAATTTGAGTAAACTCTCAGTTTATGTAGGTGAAAATATACCTAGTCAGATTTACCTACTAGTCAGAATTAGCTATAGTATAACATACTTAGTATGATATTAAACCTAACTTAATGTTTCTTCAATTCTCAGAAGGCCCCTTGAAGGAATGTGGTTATGCATGTGAGGATTGTGTTTGCGTTTCTAAGTCACCTGCTTTTTTTAAATGCTCTATTCAAACTGCTGTCTTTATTTTTTAAATTTTTTTAAAATTCATTTTTTAATTGGAGGACAATTGCTTTACAATGTTTTGTTGGTTTCTGGCTGTACAATAACACAAATCAGCCATAATTACACATGTATCTCTTCCCTCTTGAGCCTCTCCCCTTAAGTCACCTGCTTTTGAAGATAAGGACATGTGCTTTTAATTCTTTTTGTTTTATGGAGTAAAATATTCTACCTTCACCTAATTAATAATAAAAATGAGTAAATGTTAGTTGAATTGCTTGCATATGACACAGAATTTAGTATATTATGATTGTGACTTTAAAAACTTGCTATTTCCTTTTTTCCTCTTAAGTTTAAGCACTTTTTTTCCTGATCTAGGAAAGGAAAGTAAAACATAGGCTATCATTTCTGAAGGACTGAGCCAATCACTTAGCTTCTCTGAGTGTCAGTTTCCTTATCTGTAAAGGTCTACTCTCTCACAAGGTTATACTTCTTTTGGAGGAAGGTGGGCACAAGTGGGTCAAAAAGAAAATATATTAAAATTTCTGTGAAATTTATGATTGAAGTGAAATTGTGAGTTTTATAGTGCATCTGAGACATAGGATGACTCTCTTTATGGGGGAGCATCCCAATCCTCTAGACTTTTAATATGTTGCTGCTTATAGTACAGCTTAGGAAAGTTTATTATAATACTTAAAGGTTAAGATGATGAGGGTTTGGGTTAAGACAGTAACAGAAGGATAGATGGAAGATATTAAGGAGGTAGAACCAAGACTTGTCTTGGATGTATATGGTAAGTGGCATGCTACTCAATAGGACAGGAGATACTGTATCAGTTATGAACAAGCTTATATTTGAAGTTCTTACAGGGCAGGTAGGAAGAACATTACAAAAGATAGAAACTTGAACCTGGTACTCGTGGAGGAAGCCTAGGCTGGAGAAATATTGTGGTCAGTTGAAGCCATAGGCGTAGATGAGACAGCTTGTGTAGAGTGAGAGAAGGGCCCGGGGTGGGGCCCGGCGAGCACCAGTCTTTGAAGAGGGGACAGAGGGGGCTAAGAAGGAGTGAGCAGAGAAGAGGACGGAGAAATGAGATAGTGGTGTCCTGGAAGCTGAAGACCTGGGGCTTCCAGGAGAGCTAGTGGTGTCAGATTTCTCACTGGTTGCCCCTTTCTCAAGATTATAAACCTCATTTATTCCCTCTCTGTCGTATTGACATCAAGAGTGAGATCATGTGTTTCTTTCTTCACTCATGCAAAGTCAGCTGTAAACAGTTTTTTCAAGTCTCTTCCTTGTTTGCCATACCACAGTTCTGGCTGTGGTATATAAACTTAGCAATCCTTTCTTTTGACTTCCCTATGGCTGTCGTAATCACTAAAATTATTAACTGTTCCCAGCATGTGAAACATAGCAATCGTCTACAGTCTCTGATCAGCATAGTAGCATTATTCTTGTTTATTTTCCAATTTCCCATAGCACTTCCTCTTTCAGCCCTGCTGTGATATGTGTGACTTTTTCTTCTGTCTCCCACCTTGAGATCCTGTGTGGATTTTCTCCCCTCTCCTTTACATGGGTTTTATTAGCTACATTACCCACCTTTCTGCTCCTGTTCCTTACTCCTCCTATCCTGCTCTTCTGTCACTGGCAACGCCATAGCTGGTCACGTGTCTCCCTTTCTCCTTTTCTTTTTTTCTCCCTGATATATTATGTGATAGTATCTAATGTTCATTTTGGTGTTTCTCATTTATCTTTAGTATTTATCTTATTTCCAGGAATAGACTGTTCATTCCTTAAGGGCAAGGAGGGCATCTTCACTTACTGTGAATTTGCCTAGCCCAGGATCTTGTATACATGTATGTACATACACTGTCAATTAAATACTATAGAGAAAAGAAGCTTCCCCAGAGCACTGGGGATGAGGCAAAACAGAGCTCTCAGACTTCTCTTAGTTGAGCCATCTGAGCAGATGTAAATTAGAGGCTTCTTATAGAAGATATCTTCATTGTTTGGGCCTTATTCCCTAGAGTTCCTTGAAGAATAGATTTTCTTTTTTATCTGCTCCAAGTCAAGCTGTAAAGACCTCTGGCTATTTTTTTTTTTTTTTTTTTTTTTAGCTGTTGCCTTGAGATGGGGCTTCCCTGGTGGCTCAGATGGTAAAGAATCTGCCTGCAATACAGGAGACCTGGGTTTGATCCCTGGATCAGGAAGATCCCCTGGAGAAGGAAATGGCTAACCACTCCAGTTTTCTTGCCTGGGAAATCCCATGGACAGAGGAGCCTGGTGGGCTACAGTTCAGGGGGTCACAAAAAGTCAGACACAACTGACACCAACTTTTCACACACTTGAGATGCTACTTAGGGCTTTCTTTGAGGATATTATATATATATCCCTAAGTAATTTTTCTTTTCTGAATTCAAAAGATTTGGGATTGTTACATTTATTTTCCAAGGCTAATCAGTTAATTAGGCTGGATGAAATGGTGTGCAAAAGCTACCTTTCCCCATGGTGACTGCCATAACATAGTAACTGGGTCATAGTCACCTACTTTTTGGTTTTGAACAGCTCTCCAGATAGCTTGGAAGTTTCTCAAGAGAGGAACTGGGTCCTGTATTGTGTGTCTTTCCCAAAGTACCAAGCCATATGTATTGTATATGCTCAGGGAACTTAGATTAAATGAAAAAACTGAACTCAGTTCTTTTCTATTCTGCTGTATTTACATAAAAGGGGCAAATTTTCTCTGCTTTACTTGTCTTCAACATGCTTGATATGAATTTTACAGCTATAATGCCACATCCCAAACTAGTGAATCTAAGAATATGTATCTTAATAGTACAACAGGGTAGCCAAGCTCTCTCTCAAGCATAGACTCAAAACTTCATGGGATGAATAGCTGTTGTTGTTCTAAGAATTCCATTGTGTTTTTCCTGCTGGAATTGGCCTTTTCTCGTCTTTCTTGCATTTCCCTGCAAATAAATTTGTGCTTCCACAGGAGCTTTCTAGAGAATGTTTTTTAGCATTAGCATAGAGATTTTCTTGTTTCATCTTAAGTTCGTAATTATTTTTGAGTTAGCCCTTCCTAACTGATATTCTTCCATAGATGACGCTTGCTTCTGCTTAGTTGTCGTCTGGCTCTTTCTAGTTTCTTTTCAAATATTTTTTCCTAGTTATTATTATAGGAAAATCATTGCGTTTATTATTATCCTGTGATCATTTCATTTATAAGTAACAATGCCTGCTTTAACTGATAATGACTACTGGGTCCTGCAGGGACTGCGTGGTGTGAACTACCACACTCCAGTGTCCCTCACTTGCGTCACCCCATGTTCTCATCAAGATTAGATGTTCTCAGGGGTCCTTTTACTTTTTCTTCGACTCCCGTTCATATATCTGGTAAAGAAGCCTTGCCTTTTCCTCGAAGTTTCCTGTCAGTTCAGTTCAGTTTAGTCGCTCAGTCGTGTCCGACTCTTTGTGACCCCATGGACTGCAGCACGCCAGGCCTCCCTGTCCATCACCAGCTCCCGGAGTTTACCCAGACTCATGTCCATTGAGTGGGTGATGCCACCCAACCATCTCATCCTCTGTTGTCCTCTTCTCCTTCCAATTTCAATCTTTCCCAGCATTAGGGTCTTTTCCAGTGAGTCAGTTCTTCATATCAAGTGGCCAAAATATTGGAGTTTCAGCTTCAGCATCAGTCCTTCCAATGAATATTGAGGACTGATTTCCTTTAGGATGGACTGGTTGGATCTCCTTACAGCCCAAGGAACTCTCAAGAGTCTTTTCCAAAATCACAGTTAGAAAGGATCAATTCTTTAGCGCTCAGCTTTTTTTTATAGTCCAACTTTCACATCCATACATGACTACTGGAAAAACCATAGCTTTGACTAGACAGAACTTTTTTGGCAAAGTAATGTCTCTGCTTTTTAATATGCTGTCAAGGTTGGTCATAAATTTTCTACCAAGAAGTAAGTGTCTTTTAATTTCACGGCTGCAGTCACCATCTGCAGTGATTTTGGAGCCCCAAAAAATAAAGTCTGTCACTGTTTCCATTGTTTCCCCATCTATTTGCCATGAGGTGATGGGACCAGATGCCATGATCTTAGTTTTCTGAATGTTGAGTTTTAAGCCAACTTTTTCACTTTCCTCTTTCACTTTCATCAAGAGGCTCTTTAGTTCTTCTTCTCTTTCTACCATAAGAATGGTGTCATCTGCATATCTGAGGTTATTGATATTTCTCCTGGCAATCTTGATTGAAGCTTGTGCTTCCTCCAGCCCAGTATTTCTCATGATGTACTCCGCATATAAGTTAAATAAGCAGGGTGACAATATACAGCCTTGATGTACTCCTTTTCCTATTTGGAACCAGTCTGTTGTTCCATGTCCAGTTCTAACTGTTGCTTCCTGACCTTCATACAAATTTCTGAAGAGGCAGGTCACGTGGTCTGGTATTCCCATCTCTGGAAGAATTTTCCACAGTTTGTTGTGATCCATTTTCAAAGGTTTTTGCATGGTCAATAAAGCAGAAATAGATGTTTTTCTGGAACTCTAGTTTTTTCAGTGATCCAGCGGATGTTGGGAATTTGATCTCTGGTTCCTCTGCCTTTTCTAAATCCAGCTTGAACATCTGGAGGTTCATGGTTCATGTACTGTTGAAGCCTGGCTTGGAGAATTTTGAGTATTACTTTACTAGCATGTGAGATGAGTGCGATTATGCTGTAGTTTGAGCAGTCTTTGGCATTGCCTTTCTTTGGGATTGGAATGAAAACTGACCTTTTCCAGTCCTGTGGCCACTGCTGAGTTTTCCAAATTTGCTGGCATATTGAATGCAGCACTTTCACAGCATCATCTTTCAGGATTTGAAATAGGTCAACTGGAATTCCATCACATCCACTAACTTTGTTCATAGCAATGCTTCGTAAGGCCCACTTGACTTTGCATTCCAGGATGTCTGGCTCTAGGTGAGTGATCATACTATTGTGATTATCTGGGTCATGAAGATCTATTTTGTATTTTTTGTTCTTCTGTGTATTCTTGACCCCTCTTCTTAATATCTTCTGCTTCTGTTAGGTTCATACCACTTCTGTCCTTTTTTGTGCCCACCTTTGCGTGGAATGTTCTGTTGGTATCTCTAATTTTCTTGAAGAGATCTCTAGTCTTTTCCATTCTGTTGTTTTCCTCTATATCTTTGCATTGATCACTGAGGAAGGCTTTCTTATCTCTCCTTGATATTCTTTCGAACTCTGCATTCAAATGGGTATTTGCTTTTCACTTTCTTCTTTTTGCTTCTCTTTTCACAGCTATTTGTAGGGCCTCCTCAGACAGCCGTTTTTTTGTGTGTGTTTCTTTTTCTTGGGGATGCTCTTGATCCCTGTCTCTTGTACAGTGTCACGAACCTCCATCTGTAGTTCTTCAGGCACTTTGTCCATCAGTTCTAATCCCTTGATTCTATTTCTCAATTCTACTATATAATCGTAAGGGATTTGATTTAGGTCATACCTGAATGGTCTAGTGGTTTTCCCTACTTTCTTCAATTTAAGTCTGAATTTGGCAATAAGAAGTTCATGACCTGAGCCACAGTCAGCTCCTGGTCTTGTTTTTGCTGACTGTATAGAGTTTCTCCATCTTTGGCTGCAAAGAATATAATCAGTCTGATTTCGGTGTTAACTGTCTGGTGATGTCCACGTGTAGAATTTTCTCTTGTGTTGTTGGAAGACGGTATTTGCTGTGACCAGTGCATACTCTTGGCAAAACTCTATTAGCCTTTGCCCTGCTTCATTCTGTATTCCAAGACCAAATTTGCCTGTTACTCTAGGTGTTTCTTGACTTCCTACTTTTGCATTCCAGTTCCCTATAATGAAAAGGACATCTTTTTTGGGTGTTAGTTCTAGAAGGTCTTATAGGTCTTCATAGAACCATTGAACTTCATCTTCTTCAGAATTACTGGTTGGGGCTTAGACTTGGATTACTGTGATATTGAATGGTTTGCCTTGGAAATGAACAGAGATCATTCTGTTACTTTTGAGATTACATCCAAGTCCTGTATTTTGGACTCTTTTGTTGACTATGACGGCTACTCCATTTCTTCTAAGGGATTCTTGGCCACAGTAGTAGATGGTCATGAGTTAAATTCACCCATTCCAGTCCATTTTAGTTCACTGATTCCTAAGTTGTTGATGTTCACTCTTGCCATCTCCTGTTTTTCCACTTCCAATTTGCCTTGATTCATGGACCTAACATTCCAGGTTCCTATGCAATATTGCTCTTTACAGCATCCAGCTTTGCTTCTGTCACCAGTCACATCCACAACTGGGTGTCGTTTTTGCTTTGGCTCCATCCCTTCATTCTTTCTGGAGTTATTTCTCCACTGATCTCCAGTAGCATATTGGGCACCTACCAACCTGGGGAGTTCATCTTTCAGTGTCCTGTCTTTTTGCCTTTTCATACTGTTCATGGGGTTCTCAAGGCAAGAATACTGAATGGTTTGTCATTCCCTTCTCCAGTGGACCACATTTTGTCCAGAGGTATACCTTGGGGGCAGTGCTAGTATTGTAATAAAACATGTGAAATTATTGCTTAAGTTCAGAGACTGTATGCAGACACTGCTGGCAGTAAAGCTCTCATTCTTCTTGTGAAACTGCGTCAGTCTGCCCGTGACTGTAGCTCCAAGGGAGAAGGGACAGATTGACAGAGGAAACTTTCTGTGCACACCTACGTATGTCTCTAGGAACACAGAGAGTGGTCGAAGCATCTTGGACATTTTGATTTTTTCCTGACGACAGGATCCTGATGAGGGTTAGCAAAACAGATATCGCTGTTTCTATTATATTACCAGGTTTTCTAAAAAAGGGCTTTCTTCTTTCCTTTAGTGAGATTAGTCGCCTGGACCTGGGTCTAAGTGTGGAAGTATGGAACAAAGGACTGATCTGGGACACCATGGTGGGGACTGTGTGGATTGCGCTGAAGACGATTCGTCAGTCGGATGAGGTCAGTCAGTGCATTGCTGCTTTGGAGGTATGGCTCTAGCCCTTGCTTCTCCTCACCCTAGCTGCATTCAGATAATGTTCATCCGTGTATTTCAGATTTTTCTGTCCCGTTTCTAACCAGAGGACATGATACCTTCTTATTCCTAATGTCACCCAGAGGGTCAGGAGGTTTTATTTAAGTCTGGCCTTCCCTCTGCCCTGTGACTGAACTCAGGGCTGCCGGAGTACCTTTCTAGCCTTGTCAGGGAGTTCGCCCCTCTGTATACTCTGTGCATGGGGTGGGGGTGTGTGTGGGACCGGCAGGGTGAGGGAGGGGAGCGCGAGGGACGGGGAAAAGGAGAGAGAGAGAGTATGTGTGTGTGTGAGAGAGAGAGCGCGAGAGAGTGGTCAGTCTAGGAAAACTGTGGCTTCTGAATTTCCTCTAAGACACTGTTCTGAGAAGAGTCCCATCAAACTTTGTTAGCCAGCTCTTTGAATCACTGATCCTAGGGACCTGATTTCAGTCTTCCTTCTTCTACTTATAGCCCTAACAAAGTTTAAGGAACTACAGGTTTGGCAATTGGTATTCACACTTGACTTCATAGTGTTTTCAACACTGAATTTCCATTGCACTTTACCAGATGAGAATGTATCTCAGCATCATTTCCTATGTCACTGACTGAATATTTTCACTATGGCCCCAGTTCAGGTCAGCTTCACTAGCGATGTTACTAGCTCTTTAGTGATTAGAAGTGATGTATTAAGTGACATAGTCATTAAGAATCGTACAAATTAAATATTGATCCATGGGGATGCCTTGTTTTTGAGTTTAGTGTTCTGGAAATTCTATCATCGGTGGGTTGGCAGAAAGCTGAGCACAGTGAAAACTGCCTTTCCACTGGAGAGGGAGGACAGAAGCCTCCTACAGCGGAGGCGGTGGTGACTCTGGTGTGTTTGCCTCTTTAGGATATGAGTGGCCCTCAGAAGCTCTCTGACAGGGAAAATGAGAGAAAAACACATGGTCTTTTAACCGAGGGGCAGTCCTGAAAGAGTGAAGTTTAATCTTAGATCTCTGTTTTCTAGGAAGGGCCTGGGGAATGGTCCACGTTGGAGGCAGAGACATTAATGAAAGATGATGAAATCTGTGGAACTAAAAACCCAACTCCCCATAAAATTTTGCTTGATACAAGATTTGAGTTGCCTTTTGGTGAGTCTGATTTAAAAAACCATTTAACACTTTTTACATTTAATACGGTTTGAAGTTGTTTCTAGTTGTTTTATTACTGTGTCTTTTGTCAGCCGTTGTCCCTTCAGGGCATTCTGTTTTCTGTTCTCTTCCCTGTAACACCAAGCTCGGGTAAGTGCAAAGTAAAGTCTAGAATGGTGCTCATTAAAGAGTCCACACTAAAAGCATTCTTTTCAAGTCATTTAGTTTCTTATTAACCATTTCTCATGATGACTTATGAAATGCTTGTCAGAGAATATCAATGACTTATTCTTTAGATAATATTTTCACATTTATTGTCTTGAAGTTAATATATACCCTATGATTTGTCAATTTGAACATTAAAGTAGTACTAATAAATAGAATAGTAGTTTAAAAAATCATACAAAAATACATACTCATTGAAAAAATTTAGATAGTATGGGAATGTATATGGATAGAAGGTTAAGTCTCTCTTCCTGCTTCTTTTGACCTTTTTTGCATTCCCCAGAAATAAGCTGTTGAGTTTCTTGTGTCTCGGTTTAGACACAAGAAATTTCTTCTCTAGAAATTTATTTTGACAAATTTGGGTCATACTTTATGTAGTATGTATGGTGATAGTGTTGTATAAAACATATTATCTCAGACATCATTTCATGTTGTACTTATATACCTCGCTGATCTCAATAGTTTCTTTATATCATAAATTAAGCAGTCCTTTTTCTTTTGCAGTCGTTTATCGATTGACATGTAGGTTGTTTCCAGTTGTTTTTTTTTTTTTTTTTAGTATATATGCTGCTATAATGAACAGCTTTATCTGTACCCATTTATGAGTCTAAGATAAATTCCTTAAAGTAGAATTTAAGGAATAGGTAAAAAGATATGTTCATTGTCACTTTTCATAGTACTGCCAAGTTGCTTGTGTTAAAAAAAAAGGATTGTGCCAGTTTATATTCCTACCAACTATGTCTCAAGTGTCTTTTTTCTGTACATCTTTGCCAACGTTTTGTAACTTCCCAATTTTTAAACATTGGTATCTTGTTTAATTTAATTGCTTTTTTCAGTTTTAATTTTGACTGTTTACTGATACTCATGTATACTCTTGTTGCAGATATCGGTCTGTTTTTATCTTGTACCTTATGGTGATTTGAGTAAAAATGGCATGATTTTCCAGTAAGCTCAGAAATAATAAAACTCAGAACAACTATTACTTTACAAAAAAACAGAAAGGAAGACAGCCTTTCTTGCGTATCTGTAGGCCTAGTTTCAGGTGAAGAGGAAAACAGCTGGAGTTCTTGCTTATGGCTGAGTTGCTTGTATTCTTGGTGCTGTGTTCTTAGCTATACTAGTCTGGAATGGAGTTTGTCTTCTTGAATTGGGAGCGGGGTTGGTGGGGAAGGATCTTCGTTCAGATACAGCGCTTAAAGTTGTAGTTGATTTTCTTGAATATATGTTTCTTCTTCTGTATGCTCTTAGGACCATTTCTAGAGGCTTTCAGTTCAGTTCAGTTCAGTTGCTCAGTCGTGCCTGACTCTTTGCGACCCCATGGACTGCAGCATGCCAGGCCTCCCTGTCCTCCAACTTTTTCACTCTGCTCTTTCACTTTCATCAAGAGGCTCTTTAGTTCCTCTTCACTTTCTGCCATAAGGGTGGTATCATCTGCATATCTGAGGTTATTGATATTTCTCCCTACAGTTGATTGCAGCTTGTGCTTTATCCAGCTCCACATTTCGCATGATGTACTCTGCATATAAGTTAAATAAGCAGGGTGACAATGACATACTCCTTTCCCAATTTGGAACCAGTCCATTATTCCATGTCCAGTTCTAACTGTTGCTTCTTGACCTACATACAGATTTCTCAGGAAGCAAGTAAGGTATTCCCATCTCTTCAAGAATTTTCCACAGTTTGTTGTGATCCACACAGTCAAAGGCTTTGGTGTAGTCAATGAAGCAGATGTGTTTCTGGAATTCTCTTGCTTTTTCTATGATTCACCAGATGTTTTCAATTTGATCTCTAGTTCCTCTGCCTTTTCTAAATCCAGCTTGAAGATATGAAAGTTCTCAGTTCACATACTGTGAAGCCTATCTTTGAGAATTTTGAGCATTACTTTACTAGCATGTGAGATGAGTGCAATTGTGTGGTAGTTTGAACATTCTTTGGCATTGCCTTTCTTTGGGATTGGAATGAAAACTGACCTTTTCCAGTCCTGTGGCCACTCTGTGTTTTCCAAATATGCTGGCATATTGAGTGCAGCACTTTCACAGCATCATCTTTTAGGATTTGAAATAACTCAGCTAGAATTCCATCGCCTCCACTAGCTTTGTTTCTAATGATGCTACCTAAGGCCCACTTGACTTCACATTTCAGGATGTCTGTTCTAGATGAGTGATCACACCATTGTGGTTATCTGGGTCATTAAGATCTTTTTTGTATAGTTCTTCTGTGTATTCTTGCCACCTCTTCTTAATATCTTCTACTTCTAGAGACTTTAAATGGCATTTTTAAAAAGTATGTTCAGTTTCTCTAGGAAATAGATCTGTAGAGCTCCTCACACTGTCATGCTAGAAATCAGTAAGTCCACTTCTCATTGCATTTTAAGCAAGCATCCCTCTTTCAAAACTACATCATTATATTGTGTCATAGGGAGAAATATATATTTCTTTCTAGATTTTGTTTCATGAGAGCACTTGGATAGTTTATTTTGGTATCTATAGTATTTGCTTGGCACATAATAGTTGCCTAATACATTTTTTTGAATAAACATTAAGGTAAAAAGTGTCTTTGTGGGTTACTGTAAGTGTGCTAATAAGGTTTTGTCTCTATGATAACCATGTTTGGGATATAGGTTTTAAAAACTTAAAGGGTCCTTCTTAAGGAAGATTTTGGCTTGTAGCATGCCATATTTCAGCAAAGGAATTTTCCTTTGGATAATTCAGAAACCTATGAAATATTCTATTAAATTTTATACCGTCATCTTTTAAAAATTCTAACTTTTAATTTTTAAAATCATGTAAGTTCGGAAAATACAGGTGTACAAAAAGACAAAGATTTCTTACAATCTTATTTACTAGATGTTTTTTACATATTTTTTTCAATACATGTATACAGTTTTCCCTATAAAATGGCACTGTATATTATTTTGAGCTGTTTTATTTACTAATTACATAATTATAATATTAATGTTATATAAAATATGTTTCAGTGGTTCATTTGCTTTTAGTGTATGAATGCACAGTAATAGTAAAAATAGCATTTGTTGATCAGTAACTGTGTACCAGTGGGTATATCCTAAGCATGTACATATGTTATCTCATTTAATCTTCACTTTAGTCCTTTGAGGTAGACCCAACTATTAGTTCCATTTTAGAGATGAGGAAACAGAGGCACAAAGTATCTTTTGCCTGAGATCATTTGGGTAGTAAGTGGTAAAGTTAACTTTGAAATGATTTGGCTCCAGAGCCTGGGCTTTTAATTTAAACTAATATATATTTAACCACTCCTCTTGTTGGGTACTTTGATTGTTCTAAGTTTGTGCTATTAAATAGTACTGCAATAACCATCCTTGTAGCTCTGTATTTTTCCTTCTTAAAACTATTTTGAGCAGTGAGGCAGTAATACAAGCACCATGGTTTAAAAACTACCCAGTAAAAATTAGGTCTCCCTCACAAATCATTTATCTTTCTTCGTTATAGGCTACCACAGTTAATACTTGTGGGTCTTTCCAGGGTCAGTCTTTGCATCTATAAGCATATATTTAAGTCCCATCTCCTTTGAAAATACAAATAGCACGTATTCTAACGCATCCACTGTCCTTTGCTGTGCTCTCCTTAGCTGTGTGTGTATCTTGGTGAATTGCTCCATCAGAGCGTACAGACTACAGCGCAGCCGCTCTGCCTCCCGCCTCTCTTCCTTTCAACACATGCAGAGCACACCACTTTATGGATGGGGAGTGCAGAACAAATTAGTAAATTACTCAAAGGTTTTATTGTCAGACTTTGAAATAGTGTCACCAGCTACTGCAGAGTAAGCAGTTTGAGGGGAAGGAGGTGAAATTTTGCCTAGGAAGGACAAAGGAGAAAGGGCTGTGTTTGATTCCTTCTTGTGGACTGCTAGAAAGTCTACCTGTTTAAATGTCACCAGAGCTGACCTGATCCATATTTTGTCTCAGACTGGGTTCTCTTTTGTGCTGAATATATGGATATTTGATGTTTTTAAAAGATGTTTCATTTTTTTAGAAGTTGTTACATTCAATCTTAAATATATAGAAAAAGGCTATGTATATCATTTTTCTTTGCTTTTTTTTTTGTTGTGGTAGAATACACATAACATAAAATCAAGCACCTCAGCCATTTAAAATATACAGTTCAGCGGTGTGAATACATTCATAGCTCTGTGCAACTGTCACCACTATCCATAGTCATATCCATAGCTCATTTCATCTTGCAAAACTAAAGCTCTCTACCCATTAAACAGTAACTCCCCATTCTCCTCTGCCCCTAGCCCCTGGCAACTGCCATTCTTCTTTCTGTCTCTGATTTTGACTACTCTAAGTACCTTCTATAAGTGGAATCATACAGCATTTGGCTTTTTTGTGTGTAACTGGTTTATTTCACTTAGCCTAGTATCCTCAAGGTTCACCTATGTTGTAGCATGTATCAGAATTTCCTTACTTTTTAAGACTGAATAATATTTCCTAGTATGTGTATATCACATTTTGCTTATCTATTCATTCATTGATGGATACTAGGGTTGCTTCCACATTTTAACTATTGTGAATAATGTTGCTATGAACATTTATATTTCTGCAAAAAAACTGGGATTTTTAATAGTGACTGTGTTGAATCTATAATTGCTCTGGGACTTACTGACATATTCATGATTTTAAGTCTTCTGATCCAATGGGAATAATGATATATTATTTCAGTTTTTGTGAAGATTCAAGATAATGTTCATAGCAAGAACATGTAAAATTAGTCTGTCACTACCACCCTTCTAACTAGGATCATTTAATAAAGTATTATCTACCTATGATTAAATTATTACCCTGGTAATATGGCTTCTTCTTTTTTTGTGATAGATATCCCAGAAGAGGAAGCTAGATATTGGACCTACAAATTGGAGCAAATCAATGCCTTGGGACCTGACAATGAGGTAGGAACTGTTTTTACAATGTGAGAGTGGAAGTTGCTCTGTCGTGTCCAACTCTTTGTGACCCCATGGACTCTACAGTCCACAGAATTCTCCAGGCCAGAATACCGGAGTGGGTAGCCTATCCCTTCTCCAGCGGATCTTCCCGACACAGCAATCGAACCAGGGTCTCCTGCATTGCAGGCAGATTCTTTACCAGCTGAGCCACCAGGGAAGCCCCAGAATACTGGAGTGGGTAGCCTTTCCCTTCTCCAGGGGATCTTCCCAACCCAGGAATTGAACCGGGGTCTCCTGCATTGCAGGCTCTTTACCAGCTGAGCCACCAGGGAAACTTATAATGTGAAGAGTGTCTGTATAGGACACTTTAAGGAAGTGACTTGGGAACATGCTGAAGAATGAAAGAATTTAAACTGTATTAAAGAAAAAAAGGTAACTAGAATATTGCCTGTTATTGGAAAGATCTGTCCATTTTTTCTTTTCTTCCCATTGTCCCCCAGAAGTGGCTGAATTGGGACTAGTGTGACTCTAGACTGTTGAGGAGCAAGCTTATACTAGGGAATCTGTCCTCTTGGAACAGAGATGGGCAGAAGGCTTTTTTCCTGCTCATTCCCAGATTTTTGGATATGTATCCTTATTTATGTGCTGTTGTTTAGACTACCGCATTGCTTAGTTCCGCTGTCCTAACTTATTTCCAGAGATGAGGTTGGTGCACAGAATAGAACACAGTCAGCCCAATCTGGGCCATTAGGAAGGGGGAATGTTTTGTTGGTGGTAGTAGAGGGAAAAGGTAAGTTTTTTACTTAGGACATGCTGGGCTGTTAGAGCATTTGTCTGATTAGACAGAGGTAGAATTTGGAGTTGTCGTTGAGTCTTTAAGTTGAGTCTGACTCTGTGACCCCATGCACTGTAGTATGCCAGGCTTCCCTGTCCTTCACCATCTCCTAGAGCTTGCTCAAACTCATGTCCATTGAGTCGGTGATGCCATGCAACCATCTCATCCTCTGTTGCCCGCTTCTCCTCCTGCCCTCAATCTTTCCCAGCATCAGGGTCTTTTCCAATGAGGCAGTTCTTCACATCAGGTGGCCAAAGTATTGGCACTTCAGCTTCAGCATCAGTCCTTCCAATGACTATTCAGGGTTGATTTCCTTTAGAATTTGGAATGCGAGGGTATATCTTTGTGGAAATGACTGGAAAGCAACCTCCTGACAGAATCTGAAGCTCAGGGTTGGATGAGGTCAGGCATAGAGTTTGGATTTATTAACGTATTTGTAGCAGTTGAAGTCATAAGAAGAGAAGCACACGCTCAGGTAAAGCAGGTAGAGCGAGTGTTGAAGAACAGAGACAAAACTTTGGGAAACCTCAAAGATAGAATCTTGCGAAACAAAGAAGTCTGAGGAAGAGCCGCCTAAAAGAGAGTGCATGCTAAGTCACTTCGGTTGTCTGACTCTTTGCGACCCTATGGACCACGGCCCACCAGGCTCCTCTGTCCATGGGATTTTCCAGGCAGGAGTACTGGAGTGAGATGCCATGCCTTCCTCCGGAGAACCAGAAAAAGATTTTCAGAACAAAGGAAAAGAGTTTTAAGGCAGAAATTCTTGACAGTGTGAAATATCACCAAGCGTGATTTGATGAGTATGTTGGTTTCCCAGGGCTGCCAAAACAAAGTAGCACATCCTCAGTGACTTACAATGACAGAAATATATTCTCTCACTCAGTTCTGGAGGCTGAAATTCTGACATCAGTTTTGGTGGGATCAATGTCTTCTGGAGGCTTTGGGAAGAAGCTGCTCCGTGCTTCTCTTCTAGTTTCTGGTGCTTCCCAGCAGCCTTTGCTGTTCCTTTGCTTGTCAGACACATTATTTCAGTCTCTGTCTCCATTGTCACATGCCTTCCTGTTTTGTCTGCCTGTCCTAACAAAACGTTCTCTCTTTTTGTGTCTGTATTCAAATTTCCTTTCATTTTCTGGGGATACCAGTCATTGGATTAACTCGGTTACATTTACAGGGAGTCTATTTCCAAATAAGGTTGCATTCGTAAGTACTGAGGCTTAGGAGTTCACAACATATCTTTTTTTCTTTTTTAAAAATATTTATTTGATTGTGTCAAGTCTTAGTTGCTGCATGTGGGATCTAGTTCCCTGACCAGGGCTCGAACTCAGGGCCTCTGCATTGGGAGTGCGGAGTCTTAGCCACTGGACCACCACAGACGTCCCCACAAAATACCTTTCTGAAGGACACAATTCAACCCACAATGAGTTGACTCAAAGATGAAGAAGTGGGACAAGTATGAACTACTCTTTTCAGGCTTTTTCCTTACTTTATCTAAACCTTTAGTAGGCTTTCTGTTATTAAAGCTGCATAACCTTTCTTGTATCCAAGCCAGCACCCTAACTTTTCTTCATCAAAAGCTTCAGTCTGCCTTGGTAAATGCCAAAATCCACTCCATCTTTATATTCACCTTACCCTTTGTATTTCTCTTTTCCCAAACCCTGCCTGTGGAGTGGTATACAGCTTTCCAAACTTTGATCTTTGTTTTCCTAGTAAAGAGATGCATTGTATTTTTTATTTTACAAGCTTTACTTTATGTAGAATCAGATGAATGGGTTAAAACAATTAAAAAAAAACAAAAACAAAAACCTAAAATGTAGGATACACAATTGTAGAATTTTCCAAGTTCTAAAAATGATGGTTCTTGGTCTATAGTTTCAACTCTTGAGTTTTTTGCTTTCTGTTTCTATTCTAGTATATTGCGCTAAGTTTATTTTCTTCATTCGTTCCTAGGCCTCCCTGTTCTTTTTCAAGTTTTATTGAAATACAGTTCACATAGCATATAGTTCACACATTTAGTAGCTTTTAGTATATTCAGCGTTGTACATTTATCACAATTTTAGAGCATTTTCATTGCCCTGTAAGAAGCCCTGTGCCCTTAGCTATTATACTCTAATCCCGGGAGTATCCTTCTCAGACCTAGGTAACTGCTAATCTACTTTCTGTCTGTGTACATTGGCTTATAATAGATATTCATATAAATGGAATTATACGATATCTGATCCTTTGTGACTGTCTTCCTTTACTTGACGTATTTTCAAGGTTTCTTCTATCTTGTGGCATTTAACAGTACTCTGTTCTCTTCCAATGCCAAATAGTGTTCCCCTCTATAGTTATGTACTGTTTTATTTATCCATTTGTCAGTTAATGAACACTTGAGTTGTTTCCATCTTTCTATTAATATGGATAATGCTTCTGTGAACATTCAGGTGTAAGTTTTTGTTTGGACATACACTTTTAATTCTCATGAGTGTATACCTGGGAATAAAATTGCTGGAAAAGATGGTAACTTATAGTTAACAGTTTTAGAAACATCCAGATTGTTTTACAAAGTAGCTATACCAGTTTACATTCCCACCAGGACTTTATAAGGGGTCTATTTTCTTCATATCTTTGCCAACATTTATCCGTCTTTTTGAACAGCCTTTCTAGTGGTTAAAAGTGGTGTCTCATTGTGATTATTAGTTTATTTAAAGGCTTTTTTAAAATTATCAAAAGTCTTGAACATGAAAAATATATAGAAATAACTTCCCTCTTTTGCTGGATTATTTTAAAATAAATCCCAGACATCATCTTCTCTGAAGTATATATCTTTAACAGATAATGCCTTAAAAAATAATTGCAGTGCCTTTAACACATTGAATTTAACCATTATTTCTTACTAGTCTGAGTTCAGTTTTCCATTAGTATCTCAAAGATGTCTTTTCACAGTAGGTGTATTCAATTCAGGATCCAGGCAAATTGTATGTATTTGGTTACTATGTTTCTTAAACCATTTTTATTCTAGAATTGGTTTCCTCTTCTCTCCTTTGTTTTATAGAATTCCACACATTCTGGATTTGGCTGATTATGTCCCCGAGGTCTTATTTACCATGTTTCTCTATCCCTCTTATTTTTTTTAAACTGAAAAACTTTTATCTAGTAGTTTGAGGATTAGATGGAGATTTAGATTGATGTTGTTTTTTGGTTTGTTTTGAAGGCAGATTGTGTCTTGACTCAGTTTTGGTGATGGTAGAATTAAACAGTGGATTCATCTTGGTATCAGCCTATTTCATCTGTGATAAAGTGATCCCCCCAGCCTTTTACCTAATGGTTTTAGCCACAAGTAATAATGACTATTTTATTAGGGTTGCACAGCGATGTTTTTACAATTATATCACCTCTTCAACATTTACTGGCTATGATTTGTCTATAAAACAGAGCTTTCTCTCACCTGCTATTCTGTTCACTTGAAATAAAGTATGTGTAAGAAAAACACCCCCTTTAGCGGTTTTCAAATTAATGGGCTGTTGCGTAAGCAGCTGCTCAAGGTGACCTGTGTGTTGTTTTCCTTTTTCTAATGGCATATCATTATCAATTTATGAGTTTTTACATGTTTGTGTTTCAACCCATTGCAGTCTTTGCTCTTTTTGATACTAAACTTGTCTCATCTTTGATCAGTGAAATCTTCTTGGTTTCTTTTTTCTATATTTATCATGAAAAAGTTTTAAACAGAAATATAAAAGCTGAAGGACTAGTAAAATGAAACCTGTACACTTATCTCCAAGATTCAGTGATTATCAAAATTTGGTCACACTCACTGCAAAATCATTTTAAAAACACAATGTCAAATCTTATATTTTTTCCCCTATGGTGTGCAACAGTTCCCATACACAGCAGCCTCTTGGGTCAAGACTGACCTTGGAATCTACCACTTGAGCTTAAATGTGTCACTGTTTATTACTGTTTCTACTCATGGAAAATTAGGTTTTCACTATTATAAATGCATGCTTCAGTAAACATCTCTGAGCCTGTTTCTCTATGCTTATGTATGGGAGATTCTCTGGGTATATACCTGGAAATGGAATAGCTCTGTTGTGGCATGTGCTCTATGCAACATTACTAGATGTTGCTAAATTGTCTTCTAAAGTAATTGTGCCAATTTATATTCTAGTTTTCCTGCTTCTCTATATTTTTACTAACACTTGTTATTGTCAGAGTTTAAATTTTTGCTAACCTAATGGGTTTAGAGCTTTATCATTTAAATTTGCATTTCTCTGTCTTGACTTTTTAAAAAAATATATTTATCTATTTTAAATAGAACAAAGGTGAATATTTTTAAAGATAAAAGGTACAATTCACAAAGAAGATAGACATCATAAACCATTAGACCCCTTAACAGCAAAGAAACATACATAAAGCAAAAATCAGAAGAAACAGAAAAGAAAAACTATATAATCATAAGACATATTTACGTTTCTCTAGAATATTTTATCAAGTGCAGAAAAGATAAGAACAGGAGCATCTTGAATGATGCCATTAATAATTTAAATATAATAGATTTATATTTAATTAATTTATATTAACCGTATCCTACAAAAATATATTTAAAATTTTGTATCTCATACGTTGTTATTAGATGTCCATAGGACATTTAGAAAAACTGGCAAAAAGATAGACATTACAAAATTTCAAAAAGTAGAATTCTTTTTTTGTGTGTGTGATTCAGTTATACATATACACATATTTTTGAAATTATTTTCCATTATAAGTTATGATAAGATATTGATTATAGTTCCTGTGCTATACAGTAAACTTTTGTTGCTTGTTGCATATTTATTTTTTAAATTAGAAATCTAGCATTCTGTTCCTACAAGTGGAATCAAAATGTCATACGTTTTTTACTTAGGCAAAAATTAATGTTTTCTAAAATATATATATTATAAATATTATATATATGTATACAAAAGCTTTTCTAGTCTGCTTGATAAAGGCTTGAGAAAGAACATCCAAAAAAAAGTGAAGAGATGGAGAAATTGGAGAACATAAACTAAATGAAATGGGAGCACTGAATATGAAATAGAAATTGTGAAACAAACTAGATAAAAGTAAAAGATCCTCATTAAGTCCATTGCTTTTAAACATGGCTGCTCATTAGAAACATATCCAGAGCTCTGACAGAAAAAAAAAAAAAGCAGTACCTAGACATTTGTATTTTTCAGAAAATTCTAAGTTAATTCTGATATGCACATGAAATTTAAGAAGTGATTACAGATTTTTCTGTTAAGCAGTAATTTTGGTGACATAGAGTTCTTTAATTTTTCTGTTGACCAGTCATAGTACAATGGTATTAAGTGGGTGATAGTTACATGATCACAATAGCACAAGATATTTATCTGTTTTAACAATCAATAGCCAGACAAAAAATAAAAGATAATTACAGTTGCAAGCCGTATGGAAACATGATTAACCTAACAATATAAGATAATTACATACAATTTGGGGGGTCAAGCAGAGTGATGTGGTAAGTGGAAGTGCATACATGTACATGTTTTCTTCTGCTCAGCCAGTATGTGTCTTTAATTTAATCTATTTACATTTAAGGTAATTATTGGTGTGTATGATCCTATTATGGTTTTCTTAATTTTTAAAAAAATGTTTTGAGATTTATTTTCTGTAGGTAAGGCTTTTCCTTCTCTTGTTTTCTGACTAGAGAAAGCATTTGTTGTAAAGCTGGTTTGGTGGTGCTGAATTCTGTTAACTTGCTTGTCTGGAAAGCTTTTGATTTCCCCATCAAATCTGAACGAGAGTCTCGCTGGGTCGAGTATTCTTGGTTGTATTTTCTTCCTTTTCATCACTAAATATATCATGCCATTCCCTCCTGGCTTGTAGAGTTTCTGTCGAGAAATCACCTGATCGCCTGATGAGAATTCCCTTGTTATTTGTTGTTCTTCCCTTGTTGTTTTTAGTATTTTATCTCTGTCTTTAACTGTTGTCAGTTTGATTACTGCGTGTCTTGGTGTGCTCCTCGTTGGATTTATCCTGACTGGGACTGTCTGTGCTTCCTGGACTTTGTTGATTATTTCCTTTCCCATGTTAGGGAAGTTTTCAGCTATTATCTCTCTTCAAATATTTTCTCAGGTCCTTTCTCTCTCTTCTTCTGGGACATCTATAATGTGAATATTGGTGCATTAAACGTTGTCCCAGAGGTCTCCTAGTCTGTCTTCATTTCTTTTCATTCTTTTTTCTATATTCTGTTCTGCGGCAGTGATTTCCACCATTTTGTCCTCCAGATCATTTGTCCGTCCTTCTGTCTCAGTTATTCTGCTATGGATTCCTTCTAATGTATTATTTATCTCTGCTTGTTTATTCTTTAGTTCTTCTAAGTCTTTGGTAAGCATTTCTTGCATGTTCTCAATCTTTGCCTCTATTCTTTTTCCAAGATCCTGAATCATACTCACTATCATTATTCTGAATTTTTTTTTTTGAAGGTTGCCAATCTCCATTTCATTTAGTTGTTTTTCTGGTGTTTTATCTTGTCCTTTCATCTGGGACGTAACTTTCTGCTTTTTCATGCTGATTAACTTTCTGTGGTATGGTTTTGGTTTTAGCCACTGTTGAATCGTGGTTCTTCTTCCTTCTGCCTGCCCTCTGATGGAGGAAGCTAATCTGTAAGCTTCTTGGTGGGAGAGACTGGTGGTGGGAAAAACTGGGTCTTGCTCTGGTGGGCAGGGCCTTACTCTGTAAAGCTTTAATCCAATTATCTGCTGATGGGTGGGGTTGCTCTTCTTCCCTATTAATTTTTTGGCCTCAGCCCTCATGTCTATGGGTTTCCCTCATAGCTCAGATGGTAATGAGTCTGTCTGCAGTGCAGGAGACCCGGATATGATCCCTGGGTCAGGAAGGTCTGCTGGAGAAGGAAATGGCAACCCACTCCAGTATCCTTGCCTGGAAAATCCCATGGACGGAGGAGCCTGGTGGGCTGCAGTCCTTGGGGTCGCAAAGAGTCGGGCACAATGGAGCAACTAACACACACACACACTCGTGTCTATGGACTCTGTGGTTGGGTTAATGGTGACCTCCAAGAGGGTTTATGCCAAAGGGGACCTTCCCAGACAGCTGCTGCCAGTTACCCCATCCCTTGGTGAGCCCCTGCCAACCCACTCCTCCACAGGAGACCCTCCAACACTAGCAGGTAGCTTTGGTTCAGTTTCCTATGGAGTCACTGCTCCTTTCCTCTGAGTCTTGGTGTGCGAAGGTTTTGTCTGCGCCTTTCAAGACTGGAGCTTCTGTTTCCCCAGTCCTGTGGAAGTCTTATAATCACATCCCACTGGCCTTCAAGGTCGGAGTCCCTGGGGATTCCCAGTCCCTTTGTTGGGTCCCCAGGCAGAGGAGCCTGATACGGGGTTCCGAGCCTTCACAACAGTGGGAGAACTTCTTTGGTATTACTGCTCTCCAGCTTGTGGGGCGCTCGCCCAGTGGGTGTGGGATTTGATTTTATCATGTTGTGCCCCTCCTTCTGTCTTGCTGCACCTTCTTCTTTGTCTTTGAACGTGGGCTCTCTTTTTCTGGTAGGTTCCAGTGTCCTCCTTTCGATGGTTGTTCAACAGCTAGTTGTGATTTTGGTGCTCTTGCAGGAGGAGATGAGCACACGTCTTTTCTACTCTGCCATCTTGAACCGGAAATCACATTTGTCTGTTTATTGGTGACATTTGCCAGTTAAAACAAAGACCAGTGTCCTCTTGGATCAACTAGGAGGAGACAGACAATAAGCAGGAAGTATAATAAATACAGTTAAACTTCAGAAGATCAGAAATGCTGTAGGAGAAAAACCCATTTTCTCCATACAGGGTTCTTTTAAGTTATTTATTTATTTTTGTCTGTTCTGGGTCTTCATTGCTTAGAAGGGGCTACTCTCTAGTTGTGGTGTGTGGGCTTCTTCTTGCAGTGGCTTCTCTTATGGAGCACAGGCTGTCGGTGAATGGGCTCAGAAGTTGCAGCTCCTGGACTCTTGAGCACAGACTCACTAGTTGGGGTGCTCGGGCTTAGTTCCTCTGTGGCTGTGGAATCTTCCCAGATCGGTGTCTCCTGCATTGTCAGGCAGATTCGTTACCACAGAGACCACCAGAGTCACCAGGGAAGCCTCTCCATGCAGTTTTACGCTTCTTTTGTTAAGTTTATTCCTAGTAATAGTGAATGGTATATTTTAAAATTACATTTTCTAGTAGTTTATCGCTATCTATATAGGGCAATGCTGTTCAGTCTTTTTTTTTTTAGCATTCATCTTATTTACCAACTCGTAATTCTACTAGTTTAGAAATTCCTTGGGGTGTTTTAGTTTTTGTATTTTTGAATAGTAAGTTTTTTTCTTTCCCATCCTTATGTCTTATTTTTTAAGTGAAATTTTTTGTACATTTATTTTTATTAACAATTTATTTTTTATAATAGTTGTACATTTACAAAAATATTAAGCAGTTGGTAGAGAGGGTTTCAATATCACCTCTTATCCGCCCCCTCCCTCTAGTTTTCCTTATTAGTAACATCTTACATTAGTCTGGTACATTTATTACAATTCAGTTCAGTTCAGCCACTCAGTTATGTCCGACTCTTTGCAGCCCCATGGACTGCAGCACTCCAGGCTTCCCTGTCCATCACCAACTCCCGGAGTTCACCCAAACTCATCTCCATCGAGTTGGTGGTGCCATCCAACCATCTTGTCCTCTCTCATCCCCTTCTTGTCCCTCCTTCAATCTTTCCCAGCATCAGGGTCTTTTCAGATGAGTCAGGTCTTCACATCAGGTGGCCAAAGTATTGGAGTTTCAGCTTCAACATCAGTCCTTCCAATGAACACTCAGGACTGATCTCCTTTAGGATGGACTGGTTGGATCTCCTTGCAGTCCAAGGCACTCTCAAGAGTCTTCTCCAACACCACAGTTCAAAAACATCAATTCTTCGGCACTCAGCTTTCTTTATAGTCCAACTCTCACATCCATACATGACCACTGGAAAAACCATAGCCTTGACTAGACGGACCTTTGTGGACAAAGTAATGTCTCTGCTTTTTAATATGCTGTCTAGGTTGGTTATAACTTTCCTTCCAAGGAGTAAGCGTCTTTTAATTTCATGGCTGCAGTCACCATCTGCAGTGATTTTGGAGCCCAGAAAAATAAAGTCTGACACTGTTTCCACTGTTTCCCCATCTATTTCCCATGAAGTGATGGGACCAGATGCCATGGTCTTAGTTTTCTGAATGTTGAGCTTTAAGCCAACTTTTTCACTCTCCCCTTTCATTTTCATCAAGAAGCTCTTTAGTTCTTCTTTTCTTTCTGCCATAAGGGTGGTGTCATCTGCATATCTGAGGTTATTGATATTTCTCCCGGCCATCTTGATTGAAGCTTGTGCTTCCTCCAGCCCAGCATTTCTCATGATGTACTCTGCATATAAGTTAAATAAACAGGGTGACAATATACAGCCTTGGCGTACTTCTTTTCCTATTTGCAACCAGTCTGTTGTTCCATGTCCAGTTTTTTTTTTCTTAGCACCTGAAGCTTTAAAAATAATGGACGAAACCTTACTGTACTGACTTCTCATGATGTGAGTGGAATCTTGAATTCTAAGGTTAATATATGGATGACAGACAGTAGGCCTCTTAAATATCAGTCACTGTTGTTAGAAGGACCAGTAACTAAGCTTAAAGTTTGTGGAAATTTAAATCCTGCTACTTTCCTTCCTGAGAAGGAAAATGAAACACCTGATCACGATTGTTCCCAATTCCTAACTTTAAACTATGCAGCTCGGGAGGATCTAATGGATACCCCATTAGACAATCCTGCCATGGAAATATTTACAGACGGCAGTTCTTTTGTTCGGGATGGAAAGTGTAAAGCAGGTTATGCTGTGGTGATTGCTGAACAGGTTTTAGAAGCAAAATCTCTCCCCCAGGGAACCAGTGCTCAGTTAGCGGAGCTTGTGGCTCTGACCCGAGCTCTAGAGTTAAGCAAAGGGCAACGGGTGAATATTTACACTGATTCTAAGTATGCTTATTTGACTTTACATGCTCATGCTGCAATATGGAAAGAAAGACAGTTTAAAACAGCAACAGGAGAACCTATTAAGCATTTCAGAGAGATCGAGAGACTTTTAATTGCTATCTATTGTCCTAAAGAAGTAGCGGTTATGCATTGCAAAGGGCACAGCAGGGATGGGAGTAAAGTAGCTGCCAGTAACCTGTTAGCTGACTCTCAAGCCAAAAAAGCGGCACTTTACGAAACCCCCTCCCTACAGACGCCTTTGATCTGGACAGGTCCTGTGGAACAGGAAAAACCACAATATACTGAGGAAGAATTAGAAAGATATGAAAAAAGAGGAGCAAAGATTACTGATAAAGGATGGCTACAGTCCGAGGATGGACGATTAATAATTCCTGAAAATGCTCAGTGGAAAATTCTTAAGGGTTTACATCAGAGTTTTCATTTGGGTGTAGAAAGTACTTACCAGATGGCTTCTCGTTTGTTTGAAGGTAAAAATGTAATGAAAACTCTAAAGAACATCATCAAACGGTGTGAGGTTTGTCAGAAAAAAACCCCAAAGACTGAAAAGCTAGCAAAATCTGGATTACAACGAAAGGGAAAGTATCCTGGAGAGGACTGGGAAATTGATTTTACTCATATGCCAAAAGCTAGTGGATATCCATGTCCAGTTTTAACTGTTGCTTCCTGACCTGCATATAGATTTCTCAAGAGGCAGGTCAGGTGGTCTGCTATTCCCATCTCTTGAAGAATTTTCCACAGTTTATTGTGATCCACACAGTCAAAGGCTTTAAAATAGTCAATAAAGCAGAAATAGATGTTTTTCTGGAACTCTCTTGCTTTTTTGATGATCCAGCGGATGTTGGCAATTTGGTCTCTGGTTCCTCTGCCTTTTCTAAAACCAGCTTGAACATCTGGAAGTTCACGGTTCACGTATTGCTGAAGCCTGGCTTGGAGAATTTTGAGCATTACTTTGTTAGCGTGTGAGATGAGTGCAGTTGTGCGGTAGTTTGAGTATTCTTTGGCTTTGTCTTTCTTTGGGATTGGAATGAAAACTGACCTTTTCCAGTCCTGTGGCCACTGCTGAGTTTTCCAAATTTGCTGGCATATTGAGTGCAGCACTTTCACAGCATCATCTTTCAGGATTTGAAATAGCTCAACTGGAATTCCATCACCTCCACTAGCTTTGTTAATGGGCCCTTATTGATATGTTTATTATTAACTAAAAGTTAATATTTTATATTTATATTTATTTTATTAACTAAAAATCCTTAGTTTTAAAAACATTTTTAAGACTTTTCTCTCATGTGGTTTTCAGTACCCTTACCCCGTACGACACTGTGTTACGGTTAAGTGTCACGTCTCCTTAGCCTACTCTTGGCTGCAATATTTTTTCAGACATTCCTTGTTTTTGATGACCTCTTATTTTAAAAATGTCATTGTGTAAAACACCCTGTGTAATTTTTAAGAGAGAAAGTGGGGAAACCTTGTCTTTTTCCTGACTGTAAAGAGAATACTTCATGAGTCTTGAAGTATGATACTTGCTATAAATTTTGATGGATACCCTTTATCAGATTAAGGAAAATCTTATTTTCTAAGGTATTTTATCATGAAAAAGTAAGGGGTTTTATCAAGATTTTTTCTGCATTGTTAGATCATATAGTTTTTCTCCTTTAATCTCTTTATGTGGTGATATTGAACTATCCTTTAAAGTCCTTTTGGTCATGATACATTGTTTATATGTCAGCATTCTTACATATGCATACATATACATACATAGTCACATGGAAATATTAACATATATAATGACTATCATATGATTTTGTTTGATAATGTAGGATTTTTGCATCCATTTCCATAAAGGAGATTGGCCTGTAATTTTCCTTACTTATAATACTCATATTTTCTGTGGATAAATATTATGGATTTTTTTTCGTTAGATCTTTTAATATTATTAATTAGATTGTAGGTGGTCTTTAGCTTTCTGCTTGGAACTTAAAGAGATTCATTAAACATGTCTTCTGGAAATATCTGCTTCATCTATTAAGTCTGAATCTTCTAGTTTAATGCTTAAAGTTTTATGATTTCCTCACTACCATGTCTGTGTACTATCTATAAAAATTATCATTATTTATATAATTATTATAATCAAGTCCCTTTGTTACTTGTGGAGTGGGTTGCTTGGCTGGAGGCCAACTTCCTAAAGGGAAGTTTTGAACTTTTTTATGATTGACAGTTTTCTAGTACTATTATATTGCTTAAACTGTGCTTGACTTCTGCTCCTTACTGTAATGGAGGTAGTAGTAGCATTGTCTGCCTCTGGTATTCGTATTGCAGTTTGTTGCTTGTAAAGTACTTTATATAGAAGAGTATGTTTATATACGAAAAGTGTTTTGTGTTTTGTATCCAACCACTTGAAATGCCCTTCAGCACTAACATTCATGTGTAAGCCACTAATCAACTTTCATCTGAATGATTCCAATAACTAGTCTTATTTCCCCTGTGTTTCCCTACAGTTCTTCTCACACGGCAGCCAGAGTGATTTTTAGAGCCTAATCAAGTCATCTGTCTCTGGTGTTTAAAACTTCACAGAGCTTCTCAACAGACTAGAGTAACGTCTGAACTCCTTACCGTGATTTCTGTTCCCCCAGTGCCTGGAACAAGGCCTTACACATAATAGACACTCAAGAAATACCTGTTGAATGGATGACACCTTCAGTGTTCGAGAAGCTCTGTCTTGCCCAGAATCTACAGTCTATTAATAAATGGCAGAGTCAGGATGAAAACTCACGTTTCCAACTTACCTTTATGAGTTTCTGAACTATGTGGACTCACATTTTTCCAGTCCTCCAATGGGCTCTGAACCAAACCCATGTTGCCTGCCAGACTCTCTGTACCTGTGTTAATTTGTTTATGCTTTTTTGCTTTGCCTTCCTAAATCTTGCCCATCTTCAGTACATGAACTTAATTTGGCTTCCTTTTACGGAACTTTCTTTCTATGGCTTCAGTGGTCTGTTTTTTTGTGGTGATAGTGGTGAGTTGTGTTGGGGAGGTTAGAGTATAACTGGGAAGGAGACTAGTAAATACCAGATGTTGTATGGCATGCTTACGTAAGTGATTTCACTTCCCACGGGATCTTGTGAGGAAAGAACCACTTTTTTTTTTTTTCCTTTTTAACAGTGGAGAAAACTCAAGTCTCAGAGAGGTTTTCAGTTCCATCACCCAGATGGGGAAATCTATACATTATCTGAGTTTTCTAAGTCCTCTAAATCTTCTAAGACTAAAGCCTTCCACCACTGCCTGGCAGAGCTAGAATGGTGCCCAGCTGACCTTGATCAGAGCCGACTTTCTGCTCTCCTGGTTTAGCTTGTCACACTGGGCCAGTGCCATATCTGATAGTCCGGCCTGTATGTCAGGATCACAGAGGAAAATCAACAGCAGAATGATCTGCTTCTGTTTGATAAGAAATCTGACTCCAGTCAAATGCTAAAGCTTTTTATAGGTAGCTATATTTTGTTTGTTTTCTTTCCCCCTTGCTCTTTGCTTGGGCCTCTTACTGTGTTTTGTCTCGTTTTTTCTCCTTTCTCCCCCTAGTATTCTAGTCAAGAAGAAAGCCAGAGGAAGCGATTGCCTGCTGCTGCCGCCCAGTGCTGTAAGTGAGAAACTTGTCTCTGAATCTCTTCTTAATCACAGCTTTCCGTCAGTTCTCCAAATGTGGCTTATTTTGAGTTGGGGAGGTTGGAGAGATATGGTATGTATAAACAGAAGATATTCCAGAAATACACCTTATTCAGACTCCTCCTCCCAATGGCTATCTCCCCGTTAGCTTTAAGAAGAGCTCTTTTGGTTTTGTGTGGCTGTAGGTAGGGCAGTGGGGCTTCTTTTCCCTCTATTTACCAGCTTTTACCCCTAGAGGGGTGATTTTTCCCTTTCTGTCCCCATTTATCTATTATTGCCCTTTAAGAGTTTCCGCCTCTGAACACTCTTTGCGCGGTTCCCTTCTTCTCCCCAGTCTAGTTTAGGTCTTCCCTGTTCTCCCTGTGTCCTGTATATATCATCATGTGTTATAATCTATATATATTTATTTGACAAGAATGCAACATTTTTAAAGGCCAAAATTTGTATTCCTAGCATCTGGCTCAACACCTGATAATATAATATGTGTGTGTGTGGGCTAAGTCGCTTCAGTTGTGTCTGACTCCTTGTGACCCCATGGACTGTAGCCCACCAGGCTCCTCCGTCCATGGAATTCTCCAGGCAAGAATCCTGGAGTGGGTTGCCATTTCCTCCTCCAGGGGATCTTCCCAACCCAGGGATCGAACCTGGGTCCCTTGCATTCCCTACACTGGTAGGCAGGTTCTTTACACACTAGTGCCACCTGGGAGGAGCTCCGTAAGCCTCGGTAAAGTCTGATCAATGATCAACTGAGGGAGAGAATTTGTTGTTTCCTTTGAGGTTAACTGATCCAGACCACACAGATTCCTTTTTGAAATGAGCTGTGCATAGTTGGTGTATTGGTATCTTTTCAGTTTCTCTCAGAATGGCTTGAGGAGGAGACACCAGAGGTCTGACCAGAAACCAGTTCCCTTTCACTTTTTCAGCCCATGGGGGTGGCCGTGCCTGTGTTGTTTCTTTCGTGTTGCTGTGGTGTTGCTGAATCAGTGCCAGACTCTTATCAGTGGCGGGTTGATCGTCCTGGGAACAGTGGTAGTCGTTATTGTAGTAATGCTGCTAAGAATAAGACCCGTAGCCGCTAGCATATTTTGAGGTTTTACAGTCTGCCAGATGCTGCTGTAAGAGCTGAAATATAGTAACTTCTTTAATCTTCACAGCAACCCTAAGACAGATTTTACTGTTTTCCTCATTTTTAAGATGAGGAAACTGAGATTGAGTTATTTGCCACAGATCACACAACTAGTAAGTGGTGACGTAAATACTCAGATACAAACAGTCTGACTCTATAGCCCATGCATTGAACCACCATGTTATACTACTTCATACTGTTTCTGAGAAGAAGAACCTCTGTCCATGGTTTATAAATCTATTGGTTGTCTTCTATTCTACTGGCTACTTACTTTCCTGATAAAAGCGAGACTACTGGCAGAGGTCAGTATTTTTTCTTTACTTAAGTAACACCTATTTCACATATGATTTGTTACTTTCATTTTTCCCATTTGGGAAGTAGTATTTATCAAACATTTAGAGTCATGGGAGACAAGAAGAATCTGAATTGAATACCAAGTTGTGAATTAAAGTCTCTAAGTCATTTCCAAAACTGATTGTAATGAGATAATTTTGAGTTTTTAATCTTTTTAAGTCTTTTTCCAAGATGGCTAATGCAAGTGAAATGGAATAATTGAGCTTTCTCTTCCATGCCTTCTTGGTTCCATTTGATGAAATGCAGTTCACGTGATTAAAGAGCAAATGCTTAGAGGGCAGGAGGAAATAAGAGGATATAAATAATCAGTGTTTATGAATTCTCTTATTTTTTTAATATGCTTACCAGCTTATTTATTTTAGGTGAACTGAAAAGTTGCTCAGTGGTGTCCGACTCTTTGTGACCCCATGGACTGTAGCCTGCCAGGCTCCTCTGTCCATGGAATTCTCCAGGCCAGAATACCGGAGTGGGTATCTCTTGCCTTCTCCAGGGGTTCTTTCCAACCCAGGGATTGAACCAAGTCTCCTGCGTTGCAGGTGGATTCTTTACCATCTGAGCCACCAGGGAAGCCCAATTTGTTTTATATGCATAGCCTATCCCTGTCTTCTGACTACTCTCTATATTTTTATTTGGAAAAATTTTAAACTTATAGGAAAGTTGAGAGAACAGTACATTGACTACCTATTTACCTTTTACTAGATTCAGTGATTAACATTTTGCCAAATTTGCTTCTCTTCCTCCCTACTGATGTTTCCCATTTCTGTCTGTGTATGCACATACATAAAAATATACATGTGTGTTTTCTGAATCATTTGAATATAAATATCAGACTTTATGACACATCAGCATGTGTCTCCTAAGAGAACACTTTGCATAACCAAAATACCGTTGTTAGAATCAAGAGATTTAACACCGATTGTATGTATTAATCATATATAATATATAGTTAATATTAAGAATTCCCCAATTGTCCCCCGAGTGTTTTCATAGGCCTGCCTTGCACCAGCGTGTAGTTTAATCAAGAATTGCACATTTTTACTCAGTTGTCCAGAATCTTTAATCTCCTTTAATAAAAAACTTGCTTTTTTAGTCATTTATGACACTGGCTTTTTTTCAGTTAGAAAAATATTTTTATTCTAATTATAATATCTACTGCAGATGGCAGTATATACTAGTATAGGTTTGTGGGAAGCCATTTGATAATATGTAACAAGAGGTTTTTAACATCTGTAACCTTTGACTCAGCAGTTGAATTTCTGGAAATTTGTCCTAAATAATCAAGAAACTGACAAGGATTTATATAGAAAGATGTTTATTTCAAAATATTTAAATAGCAAAATTTGAAAATGACTTAATAAGCAACAGTAAATTTAATACTCATAAGATTTGAATATTATGCTTTGAATAATAGGGAAATTTTCATGAAACTAAATTAAAATATACAAAACTCTTACTCTCTGTATGTGCATGTGCATATGCATAGGTATGTATATATGTATAATTTAAGAGTTTTTGCTATACACCCCAAGTTGCATACCCCTAAAATTCATATGTTGAAGCCCTGGCCCCTTGTGTGACTGTATTTGGAGATAGGGCCTGTGAGCAGCTGAGAAAGGTTAACTGAAAATGTAAGAATGAGGCTGTAACTTGATAGGTCTGATAACCTTAGAGATTTCTGTGGGGGAATGGAGCAAGAAGGTGGCCGTCTGCAAGCTGGGAAGAGAACTTTCATCAGGAACCACATCAGCGGGCACCTTGATCTTGGACTCCTGGACTTTAAACCTGTGGGGTACAAATTTCTGTTGTTTAAACCACCTAGACTGTGGTATTTTGTTATGGCAGCTGAGCAGACTAGTATAGGTTTTGGTACTGAGAGTCGGGGTGCTGCAGTAACAAATACCTCAAAATGTGACGGTGGCTTTGGAAATTTGGGTAATGGATATAAAGACTGGAAGAATTTTGAGGTGCAACCAAGGTTGTTGTGCAGGGACTGTTGGGAGAAATGGATATTAGAGGATGTTCTGGAGAAGTGTCAGATGGAACTGAGGGATGGTTTATTGGAAACTGGAGGAAAGGTGATCCTTGTGGCAATGAACTTAGCTAAATTGTTTGAGGGTTTTGTGAAAGGTACAGTTTATAAGTGATCAAGTTGGGTGATTTAGCAGAGGTGATTTCTAAGCTAAATAATGAAGATATGCCTTGGGTCTTCCATATGGCTTATAGTAAAATGCCAGAAGAGAGGGTTGAATTGAAGATGAAATTGTTAAGTAAAAAGGAACTCGAATTTGGAGATTTGGCAATTCTTAGCCTATCCTTAGCCTATATTTTGTGAAAAATGAAAAAATCTTGTTCTGAAGAAAATACTAAAGAGATCATGGTATGACTCATGGACTTAACCAGCCATCAGCAGAAGCCAGGAATAGAGATGGAATTATACCAGCAGAGACATTGCCAATTTCAACGAAAGGGGACAGAGAAAGACGGATGGAATGAAGGAAGGCTGTTGGATTTCTTGAATTCAAGACTCAATCATAGAGTTATTTGACTGTAAACATGTATTGTTCTTGAGGAAAGGCAAAAGTGACCCGGAAGGTGATTTGGAGAATATCAGGGCTGCCACTGTCAGCACAGGCCCAGGGGACAGAGATGTTTCCTTTTGTTTCAGAGGGTGGTCACCACTGAGAGCTATGGGGCCAGGGCCCTTCTGCAGAGCTGTGGGAGGGACCATGCCACTCCAGTGGAGGATGGGTCATTGAACCAAAGAGAATTATTCTCTAGCCTCATGATCTAATGGAATTTGCCTTGCTAGGTTTTGGACTAGCTTGAGACCTGTCGCTTCTTTCCTATCTCTCCCTGGTGGAGTGAGGTTATCCTTCTGCCTCACCATTGTAATTTGGAAGCACATGTTTGGTTTCACAGGTTCACAGCTGGAGTGGAATTTTGCCTCAGGGTGAATCATAACTGAATTCTCACTCATATCTAATTTAGTTGATATTTAAATGAGTTTTTAGACTTTAGAATTGATGCTGGAATGAATGAATTCATTTTGCATGTTTTAAGACTGTGCATTTTGGAGGACCAGAGGCAGAATGCTAGAGCTGAATTTTGTCCCCCTGAAATTCGTATATTAAGGCCCCAACTCCCAATGTGTTTGTACTGAGAGAGTCATTTATGACTTTAAATGAGGTCATAAAGACGGAGCCCTAATCTGACAAGGATGTTATCTATTTAAAAAGAAGAGACAACTGTGCTCTCTGCCATGTGAGAATACATGGCAGGAAGGTGGCCATTTATAAGCTGGGGAGAGAGTTCTCACTGAACTCTGCTAGAACACTGATCTCTAACTTTTCAGCCTCCAGAGACTGAGAAAATACATTTCTGTTGTTAAGCTACCTAGTCTATAGTATTTTGTTATGGCAGTCCGAGCAGGCTAATATACTTGCTATAAATATATCTATACAGTTAGGGGGGAGAATACCTAGAGAGACATTAAAATACTAACCAAACTTCTCTTTGACATGTGGGGACTTTTTAAATCCCTTTTTGCATTTCTTTCACTTTCTAAATATTTATCAATGTACTGATTTTAATAGTTAAAGGTTATTAACAAGAGGAATGGAATAACTGGATCCTTGTTCTAGAGGTTGGTTTACTGCTCTCTCTCTTGAGTAATTTTGAAAGTCTTTCCATTGTCTCTTTCAATTTCTTGATGTTTAAATGGGAGCGTTGGTCTAAATAACCTCTAGCGCTCTTAGCTGTAATATCATGTGACTGTGACTTCCTAGTCCTGAGAGTTCTTCATGTGGACGGTCCCTCTTCTGTTTTCTCTGCTAGGGTCAGTTCTCTGCAGTCACTGTGACATGTCCACAAAATATTTTCAGAAATCACTGAGCTACTACTCTAAAGAAACCCCTTTTTCTTATCTTTGATATGAAACTTCCTCTGGCCCCAGTTGTGTCTTAAAAATGATGAGATTCTTTAAAAATTTTGGGGTGAACTATATTTTTTTTCCAATGTTTTCTTTCTAGACTTTTCTGATGGTTAGTTTAACATTCAGTAATAACACTTTGCATTCACTTTTATCTTAGGATATTTCATTCTCCTTTGGTAACTGTAGATATGTTACAGGGTGATTATTACATTATGTCCACATATCTTTTATCCCCTGTGTTATTGTCAGTTCTTGTTCCCATTACTTCAGGGAAAGATATGGAAGGCAAGAACTGAAGAAATGGTGTTCCTGACCTTAGTAACTGAAAGCCTAGGATTTGAGGGGAATGTTCAAAATGTTTTGAATAAATATTATGGGAGGAAGCAGAGATTCACCTTACTCTCCCTTTTCCTGAATAAGAGAAGCCTTGCTTGACTTGAGTGAGAGGAGAGAAAGAAGGTGACCAGAGTAGATGTCTTGGGACCTTGTGTGTACTTTTTGGGTGGTGCTAGTGAACAGTAGGACCCTGGAGAGGGAATGGCTGGGTGCTGTGTCTCGGCCAGTGGCTGCTCACTGAGATTCCTCTTCTCCAACAAGTTGTGCATGCTGCAGAAGGAATCCTGGGCCCTCTGGAAGTAGCAGGTGAGACTCTGGTTCCAATGCAGCCCCTTAAGCAGGATTAAGAGAAGTCTCAAATGTTTTCTGTGTACTGGAGGTGACCCTGGGATATTTCAGTGAATGCTGTCACACAAAGACATACCTGTGCATGAACAGTCACGTCACTCCAGTGTCTTATTCTCATGCTGTGAGTATTTGGAGCAGTCTTCCTGGACGGATAAGACTTACACTGAGATTCTCAAGATACTTGTGTTTTCTAAGAACAATAACATCTGTCCTCCTCGAAAAGGTCTTGAGCCTCTTTGTTGGTTGTCGTTGTCTGTGGGGTTGCTACTGCTTGATTCTTCCTGCCCTCTCTTGGGTAGGTGAATGCCTGCTCTCTTTGGGGTCTATTTGTGACCCTCCAGAAGTTACCTCATTGTACCCTTCAGGGTCCAGTTCCCGGATGCGAGGGATTGCTTTGGTTCAGCCTCTTTCTTACACTACTGACTTCTTCCAACAGTAGATGTACTTAGCTTGCTGCTGCTGGGATCCTACCACATAGAGGCTTTTTGAATGGGGAGAGTATTAGGACAGCTCAGGCCCAGGCAGCACCAGCAGTAAATAACCCGCCTGCCAATGAAGGAGACATAAGAGGTGTGGGTTTGATCCCTGCGTTGAGAAGATCCCTTGGAAGAGGGCATGGCAACCCACTCCAGTATTCTTACCTGGAGAATTGCATGGTTAGAGGAGTCTGGCAGGCTACAGTCCATATGGTTGCAAAGAGTTGGACATGACTAAGCAACTTAGCATGCACGCAGGCCCAACCATATTCCACAAAATTTATTTGACTCTTGGGAAGCTCACTTATTCTTGGTCTGAGAAACTAAGGCAATTTCCTTCTTTTCTGTATCTCCCAGATCTGCCTCCTCTATTCAGTCCTCTTGTTGTCTGCTTAGGTAGGTACAGGGTTCAGGCCAGCAATTCTTCCACCCACGTAGACCTGTCTGGCTTCCCTTCTGCAAGCACCCCCACTCTTTGTGAATCTTAGAACTTCTTCTCACTTGAAATCAGAGAGGAGAAACAGGAGAAGGGACAGTGTAACCTCTCTTCAGCAACAATTGCTCTCTCCAAAAATTGTTTATTTCCACATCAACATAGCCATTCTGATGGACAGCTGACAAGGATCCAGTTAAAAATCAGAATTCCCTAAAATTTGGATTGATCAGATTGTTTCTTCATAATTAGTTCTGGTTACTACAGAGCTGATGTGAGTTTGCCCCTTTATTTGTGATGCTTATGTTAATTATTAGTTCAGTTAAGTTCAGTCGTTCAGTCGTGTCCGACTCTTTGCAACCCCATGGACCGCAGTACGCCAGGCCTCTCTGTCCATCACCATCTCCCACAGTTTACCCAAACTCATGTCCAATGAGTCAGTAATGCCATCCAGCCATCTCATCCTCTGTCGTCCCCTTCTCCTCCTGCCTTCAGTCTTTCCCAGCATCAGGGTCTTTTCCAATGAATCAGCTCTTCGCATCAGATGGCCAAAGTATTGGAGTTTCAGCTTCAACATCAGTCCTTCCAATGAAAACCCAGGACTGATCTCCTTTAGGATGGACTGATTGGATCTCCTTGCAGTCCAAGGGACTCTCAAGAGTCTTCTCCAATACCACAGTTCAAAAGCATCAATTCTTCAGGGCTCAGCTTTCTTTATGGTCCAACTCTCACATCCATACATGACTATTGGAAAAACCAGAATTACTAGTTCAGATGATGTTCTCTAGATTTCTCCACTGCTAAGGTATTTTTTTCCCTTTTGTAATTAATAAGTAAAATATTGGGGGTAGGTAGGTAGTACTTTGAGACTGTGTGTATTTAACCTATTACTTGTAATCTTTCATCCATTAATTTTAGAATCTATTATGATTATGGCCTAAATTTATTATTACATTGGTGGTCGCAAAATGTTGGTTTCCTAATTCTATCATTCCTTTACGTTGAGTAACTGTCAGTGTTCTATAAAGCTTTCCCTTCTCTCTTACCCTCCTTTTTTATGACTATCACTATGGACTCATGAATTCACTTCTGTCATTCTCTTTGCTCAAATTGTCCCAAATTTGGCCTGTCATAGTCCCTTTAACTCAGATCCTGTGTTGTTTCGTTGTGACCCCATTATTTACTTATTTATTTTACCATTTCCTTCCTTTCCTCATATAAGCTGTTACAGGCTCACGTTGTCCTTTTGTGCTTCAGTTATAGAAAAAGTCATTTCTTCAATGAACCCTGGCTTCTTTTAGTGGGGGATCGTATTTAGAAATCAGGGTATTCAAACTTCAGTCTTTAGTAAGGATGTTTATACCTATGTCTTGTCAAGGAATGCAGTAGCATGCTGTTGCCACACCAAGTGACTACTAAGTTCTACAGCTTTCTGCTATATTCAGTTTTTACATGTCTGCTTTGCTCACCACTGTATTATCAATGACAGTATCACTGGCTGCAACTGAGAAATGAATCAAAAATGAATCAGCATCTGGCAAGGACTTCATGAGATGAGTACTCACGTATTCTGTCAGGGTGTGTAAATTAGTGCAACCTCCCTAACTCAGTAATTTCACTTCTCGGAACCATTCAGGGAAAATAACTTGAGATGCAAAGGAACACTTATGAACAGGTTTTAGTTACAATGGGAAAAAATTGCAAAATTACTGGAAGAATGGGTAATTGTGGTAAGTTCCATATAATGGAATAACATGCTTGTAAGTAATTTTTTTAAATGCAGGAACATTTATGTGAATAAGTTTTTAGAAAAGCAGGATCCTAAACTGGTGAAGTAGTAGGATCCCAGTTATCTGAAATACAAATTACTCATAAGCATAGGGACAAAACCTAGGAAATAGTTTTAATAGTGTTTCTCAGTGGTAGAATTGTGGGTAGTTTTTTTTCTTTATACTTCTTTTACTTTCTAAATTTTCTCCAAATGAATTTATTTTATGATAATTTAAAAGCTAATAAATATTTATTAGAAAATGATCCCAGGCCTGACACTATAGAGGTAGGTCATTGTAGATTTTTTTTTTAGTTTATATTTGACACTTAATTGAATGATGGTTGTTGGTTGATGGTTGAATGATGATGGTTGTTGGAATTGGCAATGTTTAGCTAAACAATACTAGTAGTTCCTTGATTGAGAGTTTTAAGTAGCTCTTCAAGTTGTCTATTTTGTTGGTAATATCCCTGAGGTGTCTCGTAATAAATTACTATGGTTGAAATAAATTTGGGGGTCTGTTTTTTTAATGTGTAATGTGACCTCTAAGTAAGCTTGAAACTTTGATTGAGATACAGCCCACCATTGATGTTTCAAAGAGATTTTCTCTGATTGTTTATGAAAGGTTTGTTTCACTGCTTTTGTTACAGTGTTGCCTATAAATAGTACCTTTTCAGATCCTATACTGAAATCTCCTGAGTGTGAATCAGTCTTTTAAATTAGCACAATAGTGCATAACTCAACATATTGTTTAAAATTTGTCTTAAAGAATGAGTCAGTTCAGAGCAGTTGGGGGTTAGTTACATGTATGAGAAACAGTGACCGACATTCAGAGGTGTCATCAGTAATAATATAGTTTGCTGACCAACTTATGACATCTTATTTGCTTCACACTGACTTCAAAAGGGTTTCTTTTTACCAACATGCCCAGAAGTGACATATTTACATAAAAATGTCTTTCCTTTTTTTCCTTTTCAACTGTTAGTGTTCTATTTCCTGGTGATCCATCATGCTGATATTATTGATGCTTAAGAAGCATGAGGTATTAGTGCTTCCCACCACGCTTAAGCCATCAGGCTTGACGTACTGTATCCTTTGTCTTCACCACACTCAAGTATTCCTTTTATATTGTATGATTCTTGGTCTTCATCTAAAACTGTCCAGTGCCATGCTGTGGTTTGTCTTATTTCTAATATTCTACTTGTTTGGGGAGGCAGGGAAATAGGCCATTATATATGTGTAACCAGATATTCCTCACCCGGAAGATTAGATTACTGCCTATTACTGTATAGATGATGGTATAATTCCCCTGCAAGCTTCAGCTAAACACAGAAGTCTGGGCAGATACTGCCAATTCTGCTATTAGTTCCATTTCTCTAGCTGCCACAAACAAGACTAGATTTACACTTGTACTAATGAACTTACTTACAAAATAGAAGTGTTAATACAGTCATGGATGTAGAAAACAAACTTATGGTTACCAGGGAATATGAGGGGCAGGGACAAATTTGAAATTGACACGTACACGCTACTATGTAAAAAGTAGACAGCGGATAAGAACCTGCTATGTAGCACAGGGAACTCTGCTCAGTACTTTGTAATGACCTATGTGGGAAAAGAGTCTGAACAAATTGACATGAATCAGCCATGTATTTAAAAAAAAAAAAAGAGTCTGAACAAAAAGAGTGGATATAAGTATATGTGTAACGGATTCACTTTGCTGTACAGCTGAAACTAATATTTCATGTAAATCAACTATACTAAAAAAAAGTTGGTGGCTATAACTAAAGATATATTTCTGTGAACAGTGGAAGCAGAAAAGGGAAAGTCTAAGTGCTCAGTCGTGTCCAATTCCTTGGGACCCCACAGTCTGTAGCCTGCCAGGCTCCTCTGTCCATGGGATTTTCCAGGCAAGAATACTGGAGTGGATATTCCCTTCTTCAGGGGATCTTCCCAATCTAGGGATCGAACCCTGGTCTCCTGCTTTGCAGGCAGTTTGTTTTCTGTCTGAGCCACCAGGGGAGCCTGAGAGCAAGCTCATGTTGCTGATTAGAGGCCATTAGTGTGTGTGCTCAGTCGTGTCTGACTCTTTGCAACCCTTTGCACTGTAGCCTGCCAGGCTCCTCTGTCCATGGAATTTTCCAGGCAAGAATACTGGAGTGGGTTGCCGTTTCCTCCACCAAGGGATCTTCCTGACCCAGGGATTTTCTGTGTCTCCTGCACTGCCGGTGGATTCTTTACCCGCTGAGCCATCACTTACTTTCACTTATTTATCAAGGACTACATGCCCTGCAGGAAAGCAGGACTGCGTTCGCACCTGGCCTCTATCCTGCAGATTCTCCCACCTCATCAGTTTCCCCTTACCCCCTTCTTATTTCTCAGATCCCAGGATTCAGAAGTCTAGCTCATATCCATTCTTTGCCATTTTTCTTCCATTATCTACCACTTTATCTGAAGAATAGTGATACCTTGGAAATAGAGAGGAAAATGTTAAGGAGGCAAAGAAGCAAATGGTTAAGAATGACATGTGGTTTGTTCAGGAAGACTTTCCAGAACAGATGAGTTTAGAGATGACTTTTGAAGAAGCTAATTGGAATGTACTGATGTATCCTACTAAGATATTCATAGTAAGATAAATGAAAACTATGAAGGGAGAATTCAAAACATAGCCCGATCTATTCCCTCAGTCCTAGCTAAGGAACCTCTTACTGGCTAGCATATTGTCTGTTCTGGGTAGTGGGAGTAAAGGATCAGTCCACAGCTTCTGGTATGTCTAGTTGAGGACTAGGACTCTCAGACAGGAAAATATGCTAGTTACAGACTCCTAGAGTGTAGGGAGTCTTATTTTAGTAGAGGGCAGTGCAGTGGGCCTAGGACTTCTGTCAGTAAGAGTGGGTGATGAGTTTTACATTGTACATGTGGTATTGGTGGAAGCAGTTGATACTGATGCTAATTATAGGTGGTTGGCAAACTAACAAAGAAAAGAGAGAGACTTAAAAAAAAAAAAAAAGAAAAGAGAGAGACTATAACAATATGGTTTGGCTGATAAAAATAATGTTAACTGCAGCCTTCTGACTCGCTTATTTATTTCTAAACTGCCATCTTCCAGAAAAAATTTGATGTGGCTGATTGCAGTCACTACATCAACTTATTATCATTTCTGTTCAATTGCTATGTTAGACAATTATGCAGGTTAAAAATGTCAGGTTAGTGTATCAAAGTTTTATTTGATTAAAACATTTAAGTGCCTAATCTGGGCATAAACTAGCTGTTATATATTAATTGCATAACTGTTATTCCCATAAAAGCATGGTCATCTTATGGCCTCTTATTATAGATTTTATTGGTAAAAGTGGTAAGAAGTGAATCTGATTGATGAGACATGATTGACAGAATTATGGTAGATACCAACAATTGATAGAATTGTTCATTACACTAACAGTTTTTGGGCACCTCTTCCTCATGCGAAGAATCATGCTAGGCACCAGAGGGTATAGAAATGAAAAGGCCTTGATCTTAGTGAACTCAAGTCCAGAGAGGAAGAAGCAGGTAACTAGTACCGTGTGATATGTAAATGATAGGGGAGTGTAGAGAAAGAAAACCTAATCCAAATTTGGGATGGTTAGGAATATCTTCCTAGAGGAAATATCTAAATTGAAAAAAAAAGTTTAAGATCAACCAAAGTCCATATGTCTCATTATGGTTCACTCTTTGGGTTGTATATTCGATGGGATTTTTCTTTTTTTTCTTCCAGTTTTATTAAGATGTAATTGACATACAGTACTGTGTAAGTTTAAGGTGTACAGTATAATGATTCGACTTACATACATCATGAAATGATTATCACAATAAGTTTGGTGAATATCATTTTGTATAAATACAAAATTAAAAAAGTTTTTTGTGAGGAGAACTCAGGACTTACTGTTAGCCACTTTCATATATGACATACAGTAGTGTTAATTATATTTTTCATGTTGTACATTACATCACTACATATGGTATGGGTTTTGACAAATATGTAATGACACATACACCCTAATGGTATCATACAGAATAATTTCACTGCCCGACCATTCTCCTGTGCTGTAGCTATCCATTCCCCAAACCCCACAAAACTCCAAAATAAACTGAGTTTTGAAAGATGAGTAGGAGTCAAGGAAAGGAGGAAAGAGTTTATGGTATTAGGATACCAAGATGAAAGTCCACTGGCCAGTGCAGGGGACACAGGTTCAATCCCTGGTGCAGGGAGATCCCACGGGCCGTGGTGCAGCTGAGCCCCTGTCCCACGGCTGCTGAGCCCACAGTCCGCAACCAGAGAAGCCCTCACACTGCTCTGAAGACCCAGCTCAGCCAAAATAAACAAAGAAAACGTACTAACAGTTAAGAGAAAGCACCCCTTAAGTATACTGTATTCTGAATGGCTTGAAGGCAGGAGATAAAGAGTAAGGAAGGGGTCAGAGATGAGGCCAGAGAGGCAGAGTGCTTACGTCAGGAAGAGTTGAATGCCACAGCAAGCTGTTTATATTTTCATCTTGAAGACAGTGGGGAGCCTTTAAAGACTTAATGCAGGAGAATGAAACAATCAGATGGTGGTGGTGGTTGTGGTGTGAGCATTTTGCTTGATGGATTAAAAAAAAAACCTAATTGTGGAATATGAATAAAATAAGCTTTTGTTTTATGAGGTTATATATATATATATATATATATATGTTATATATATAAATAAATGTATTTTTGTGTTATATTCTACAATTACAATTTTTATATGTTATAATCTAATTGTAGAATATAACATATAAAACATACATTTATTTATATATATGCTGTGCTTAGTCACTCAGTTGTGTCAGACTCTTTGTGACCCCATGGACTGTAGCCCGCCAGGCTCCTCTGTCCATGGGGATTCTCCAGGCAAGAATACTGGAGTGGGTTGTCATACCTCCTCCAGGGGATCTTCCCAACCCAGGTCTCCCACATTGCAGGTGGATTCTTTACCAGCTGAGCCACCAGGGAAGCCCATTTACATATATAACATATGTATATAACCTCATAAAACAAAAAGTTTAGTATTTTGACTTTATGATCATAACTTCCTCAATTCTGTGAATGTGCACATGGATCTCCCCTCCCCTATTATATATTCTTTTATGGGCCTCTGTGTATTTATCTTTCCTTTATAACTTACTTAGAACTGTAATTATTTGCTTAATATTTATTTTTATCTCTAGGTCATAAATTTCATGAGTAGGGAAAATGCTTATCTGTGTATCCCCAGTACCTTTGCTCAATATATATTAGTTGAATTAATGTATTTCTATTAAGTGGCATTACTGAGTTAAGGAATATGCACATTTGAAATTTTGTTAGATATTGCCAGATTATATGCTAGAAAGATTGTACCTGTTTATAAACCCTGTTGTTTATATTCCTTTTCTCACATCCAGCCATACTGCCCTTTCACCCTCCCCTCTCCTGCCTGCCTGTATCCCTCAATCCTTTTTTTCTACGTTTTCCTACACATTCTAGGTTCTCTTCTAGGTGCTTAGGATATAGCAGGAAGCAAAATAGACAAAGATCCTGGGTGGCAGGAGATAGACAATAAACATACTCAATAAGGAAATAATATAGGATGCTAGAGAGTGGACCAATAAAAGAGTAGTTGGTGAAAAGCAATTGGGAATGCTAGAACTGAAATGGAATTATAATTTTAAATAAGGCGGTTAAGTATATAAGCCACAGTGAGATGACTTTTGAGTAAAGACTTGGAGGAAGTGAGAGAAGTGGCAGCTGGCTCCCTGGGAAAAGTGTGACCGGCAGCCGCTGGCGCAGGGCTGGCTGAGTGGCTGAAAACAGGTGGGGCGAGGTCTGCCGGGGTGCTGCTGATACTGCTTCTTCATCTGTGTGTTGGTTACTTGAGTGTGTTCACATGTTCGCTGAGCACTACACCTAGCATTTGTGTACTTTTGTGCGTTTTATTTCCCAGTAGTTTTCATATCACCCGTGAATGTGAATGGATGTTGAACGTTTCAGAATGCCTTAATTGGGACTCCCTGGTCGTCCAGCCCTTACCTTCCAATGCAGGGGCAGTGGGTTTGATCCCTAGTTGGGGAGCTAAAGCCTGATATAGCCCGGGGCCAAAAAACCAAAACACAAAACAGAAGCAATGTTGTAACAAATTCAGTAAAAACTTTAAAAATGGTCCACATCAAAAGAACCTTTAAAAAAAAAACTTCAACAAACCAAAAATACCTTAGTAGTTGTTGTCTAGTCAGTAGGTCAACATCTGACTCTTGTTGACCCCATGAACTGTAGCCTGCCAAACTCCTCTGTCATTTCCCAGGCAAGAATACTGGAATGGGTTACCATTTCCTTCTACAGGGAATCTTTCTGACCCAGAAAATGAACTTATATCTCCTTGTCTCCTGCATTGCAGGAGGATTCTTTACCATTGAGCCACCTGAGAAGCCCTTAATAATATCTATCCAGTTATTCAGGGGTATTTTCCTTTGACTTACAAACAGCGATGAATGTACTAATCAATTTCCATTAATCATTTTGCCTTCCTTTAACATTCTCTACTTAATTATGGTAAAAAAAAAAACATTCTTTTTATTTAAAAAAAGTATTCTTTTAATATAATGCTGTGTTTGATTTGCTTATATTTTATTTTGGATTTTTATATCTATATTCACAAGGAAGTTTGGTCAATAGTTTCTGTTATTCCCCTATGTTTGGTTCAAAGTATTCAATACTTTTCTTAATTATAAGTTCTTTACTGTTTTTCCTTGAAAAGAGAAGCTCTATGGTATTCATCTAGTCTGCTGTCTCGAGAGAGGGATTTCTCATGTTTGACTTCATTGTTCTTTGTGAGCTACCTAGTAATTACTACAGTTTAGTAATTGATAGGTGAGTCCTGTCATTGCTGTTCTAGACAGATGGCTGTTCACTTGAAGTCTAGGGCTCAAATCTCTTGTCATTTCATTGTCATGGAAAAATTGCCCAGCACTGGACTATTCATTGGTGATGTAATAGTTGTCCGGAGGTGTTTTGTTGGATAATTATAGACCTTATTTTCTTTAATGTATTTCTGATTTCTTACACTTTCCACTAGAAACAGGATGAAATAGGCAGAAGAAGAAGCTTGTGAGTATGTTGTTGCAGCATAGTCAATAGGAATAAGTGCAGAAGCTTTGCCTTCTGGAAAGAGGATTCACTTTTAATTATTAAAATTAATGGGACCAGTTATTTGGTCCTGGACTTGGTAGAATTTTTTCAGTTACCTGTATCATCACAGTGAACTGGTCTTCAAGCCCAAGGGAGAGCTTATCTGGCTGCTTCCCCCGCCCTTCAGCACAGGAGCGCTGCTGGAGTGCTCAGTCTGGAGACTGGTGTTTTTCATATAGGAGATTCTGTAGCTGCATTTTTCAAATTGTAATTCAAGAATCACTTGGGATTAGAGTCCAAGTTGCTTATTGAAAAGGCAGATGCAACAACCAATGCAGGTTCCCATGCCACTCCAAGCATGTTAAATTAGAATTTATGAGAGTATGGTCTAGGAATCTGCATTTTAAACAAGCGTCTCAAGTAATTCTTAAAATTTAAAGACACTGCTTTCTAAGATTAAGAAGAACTTGCTTCTATTCACTTATTATCTCCTTCAGTACAGGATTTCTGTGCTGAGCATTGGGAGGAATATAAAGGGAATATAAGGTTGGATCTTGCTCTCAAGAACTTAAACCTAGGCTAGAGATGGGATTCATTGGACTAAGGCAAGCAGTAAAATACATCACATTCTAAAGTGAGTGTTTAAAAAAAATCAACTTTGTTGGGATATAATGTACATGCAAAAGAGTCACCTATTTGAAGTATAGAGTTTGATTGCTTTTGACAGATGTATATACCAGTGAAACTACCACCACAATCAAAATACAGAACATTTCCATTATCTCTAAACATTTCCTTATGCTCTTTGCAGTTTATCCTTCTCCCCACCCCTGGCTCCAGGCAACCACTGATAGGCTTTTTTATCACTATAGATTAAATTTGATTTCCTAGAGTTTTATGTGAAATGGAAACATATAACATGTAGTCCTTTGTGTCTAGCTTCCTTCACTCGGTGGAAGAATTTGAGATTGTTCCATTTTGTCCAGTGTATCAGTAATTTGTTTCTTTTTATTGAGTAGTCTTCTGTTACATGAGTATACACATTTTATCCATTCAATTGTTGATAGACATTTGGATTGTTTCCAGTTATTATAATTAATATGAACATCCGCATGATCATGTGTTTTCATTTCTCTTGTTAAATACCTAGGAGTGGAACGGCTGGATCATATGGGTTGGTGTATGTTTAACTTAAGAGATAAACAGATGGTTTTTATTTTGATTGTTAACAGAGACACTGTACTAAAGTCATTGAGCATTGTTTAAGGAGAGTTGTTTAACAAAGACACTATACTGAAGTCATTGAACATTGTTCAAAGAGAGTTGTTTAAGTGGAACTTAAGGATGGGTTCCAACTATATACGGGAGGATAGGGAATATTTACTGAATATTAGCCATTTGTCTAGCTCATGGTAGTTAAATGCTACATATGTGATTTTCAATATTTCTGCAAATCTGAGAAGTAGTATTACTCTTCACTCTTTATGAATGACAAATAGAAGTATAGAGAAGTTAACCAGCCTAAGGTTACACAGCTAGTAAGCTATGGCTTTGAACCTAGGTTTATTTGATTCCAAAGCTCAAACCATTTCCATTATACCAACAAGGAGTAGAAGTGAAGGATATTCCAGCTTCAGAAGTCAGGCGATGGGTCAGGGAAATTGGACTCATTCCTTTTTCTATCTCCTGAGTACAGCAAGCATAGGAACTGTGACAGTCTGTTTGCCAGTAACAAAAGCTTTATTTTGGGGGACTGGTGAGCAATGGGGTTTCATGTTTATTTGATACCAGAGCAAGGAAGGTAAATATACTTATTTATAAAGACTTGTATATTGTTGAAAGGATAATGAAGTGATTAGAAGCTAGATTTAGGAAAATTAGTCTAGTCCCAGTCTGCTGAGTAGATTGAATGGAACAGAGATTAGAAGGTCTTGCTGCTGTGCTGTGCTTAGTCGCTCAGTCCTGTCTGACTCTTGGTGACCCCATGGACTGTAGCCCGCCAGTCTCCTCTGTCCATGGGGATTGTCTGGGCAAGAATACTGGAGTGGGTTGTCATGCCCTTCCCCAAGGGATCTTCTCAACCCAGAGATTGAACCCAGGTCTCCTGCATCGCAGGCAGATTCTTTACCATCTGAGACACCAGGAAAGCCCTTAGAAGGTCTTCAGTTCAGTTCAGTCGCTCAGTCATGTCTGACTCTTTGCAACCCCACGAACCGTAGCAGCTACACCAGGCCCCCTGTCCATCACCAACTCCCACAGTTTACCCAAACTCATGTCCATTGAGTCGGTGATGCCATCTAACCATCTCATCCTCTGTCGTCCCCTTCTCCTCTTGTCTTCAATCTTTCCCAACATCAGGGTCTTTTCAAATGAGTCAGCTCTTCGCATCAGGTGGCCAAAATATTGGAATTTCAGCTTCAACCTCAGTCCTTCCAGTGAACACCCAGGACTGATTTCCTTTAGGATGGACTGGTTGGATCTCCTTGCAGTCCAAGGGACTCTCAAGAGTCTTCTCCAACACCACAGTTGAAAAGCATCAATTCTTCTGTGCTCAGCTTTCTTTATAGTCCAACTCTCACATCCATACATGACTACTGGAAAAACCATAGCCTTGACTAGACGGACCATAGTCCAATCAAAATCTGTAATAATTCAAGCAAGAGATAACAAGTTCTTCGATAAGAAGAGTGAAACCTATCAGGAAGGGACAGTTGGAAGGAGACTTCAATGAACTTAATTACTAAGCTTGTTGACAGATTGGACATGGGAGATAAAAGTAGAAAGGAATTTTAGGAATAGTTTTGAAGTGTTGGCTTTGAAGTGTCTAGAGTTCTGTGGTGTTGAACTTGATGTATACTTGGTATGCTAATATGTCTGAAGAGAGCTCATAACATTTTAAATAAACTGTCACTGACAGTGGAGGCTCTAGTTTTCTAGTCTGCCTTATTCTTATAACATCAGGTGACACTGAGCTAGAGGGTAATTGGTTATTCATTTGTCAAGTATGTGAACTTAGACATTCGAAGCTCTGGGGAGGTGGGAAACGTTAGCCTGTTCATTAAAATTGTCAGTTTGATACTCATTTGATGTGTGAATGCCCAACATGAGAATGTTACTGGTTTTCTAATAAGCTCTTAAGCATACTTGAAGGTTTTTCTGTAACACTTCTGGCCAGTGTCTTTTCTCTGCTTGCTTCTTCTCTAATGTCCTGTGATAAGTGGTAGCCTCAACCTTGCTCATACTGCACATTTTACTGCATGAATTGTGGAATCTCTTGATGTCTCTTTATTCCACTTTATTCCACTTGTGCTTCCATTTGCTTCTGAACAATCTATACTCTAGCTTTCACTCATTAAAATTTCTGTCATTAAAATTACAGTGAATTTTTTGTTTCTAAATTCAGTAGCACATTCTCAGTTTTATTTTGATTACTCTGTAGCACGGCTACTTGTTAACCACTCACTCCTTTCTTGAAAACTTGTTTTCCTGACTTCAGGGACCTCATCGTCGTGGTTTTCTTCCTTTCCAGCTTCTTTGCAGGCTCCTTTGTCGACTCTTCCTTTTTAAAAAATTCAGATTTATTAATGTATAATTCACATATAATAAAATTCTCCCTTTTAGTGTACAATCTTATGAGTTTTTGCAAACACATACAGTTATGTAACCATAACCACAGTCAAGTTATAGAGCAGTTCTGTCAACCCTAAAAATTCCCTTAAACCCCTTTACATTCAGCCTCCCCCATTCTTGGCCCATGACAACCACTAATCTGTTTTCTGTCTCTATACTTTTGCCTTTTCCAGAAAGTCATTTAGGTGGAGTTATATAGTGTGTAGCTTTGGGTCTGGCTTGTTTCACTTATTGTAGTGCATTTGGAATTCATTTATGTGCATCATCAGTTTATTCCTTTTTATTCCTGAGTAGTATTTTAATGTATGGATGTACTGTGGTTTATTTATTCATCAGTTGAAGGACACTTGTTTCTAGTTTTTATAGAATATGAATTAAGCAGCTGTAAACATTTGTATATAGGATTTTGTATGAACGTGTTTTTATTTTTCTTGGGTAGATATATAGGAGGAGTATTGCTGGATTGCATGGTGTGTGTTTAACTTCATAAGAAATGCTCAGATTATTTTCCAGGGTGACCTACCACTTGGCATTCTTGCTAGCCACGTGTGAGAGTTCTAGTTGCTCCACAGCCTCACCAACACTGTGTTCTCAGTTCTTTTTTTTTTATGTTTTTTTAAAAATGTGTCTATTCCATAGATTCCCCCTTCCCCTATATACAGGTTTTTTCTTGTCCTGTCCTCTCTACCTCATTCTTTTATTTACTTATATTTTAATTTTATCTATTCAGTTACAAATATCTGTGGAGCTTCTGCTTTGTGCCAGACACTGTTTAGGCACTCTAGATATAGCAAGGGACAAAGAAGAAAAGTTCCTGTAACTCATGGGATCTGAAAACATCCAAGTCTTTTGTTCCATATCTGTTTTCTCGCATATCCAGCTATCTACCGTTCATACTCATTTGAGATGTCTCATAGATACTACAGAGCCAATATATGTATCTAACACTGAATTCATCATCTTTCAACCTTCCTCTCTTTTGTATTTCTTTTAATGAATGATGTCATATCCACCCAATAACTCAAGATAACAACCTGGGCAATATTATTTAGGCTTTATTTTCCCCACTTTCCACATTAAGTTACCTATTAAACCCTATTGACTTTACCTCCAGCATATCTTATAAATGTATCTACTTCTCTCCACTCCCTCTGCTATTTCCCTAGTTCAAGCCTTCGTCGGGTCAGTGCAATAGCCTCCTTACCAGCCTCCCTGTCTACCTGCTGTATCAACCTGTGGCCACACTGTACCACCATTCTCTTTCTAAAATGAGAAATCTGATCCTGTCTCTCCCCTGCTCAAAAGCTGTGATAGCTCTCTATTACCCTCCAAATAATTTCAAACTCATAACATTACTAAATTTTTAAGCATCCACATATTAATACTTATGACTCATTTTGTTCAGGTTCTTTCATAACCCTGCAGAGTCTCATTCAGACATGCTAGAACTATCCTCAGTTTACTGAATGGGCCTTTGCATGTATAATTTTGGTTTGCTGGAACATTTCAGTCCTCCTTTTTTTGGTTCTTATCCCTAGTACAGCAGAGACATTGCTTTACCAACAAAGGTCCATATAGTCAAAGATACGGTTTTTCCAGTAGTCATGTATGGGTGTGAGAGTTGGACCATAAAGAAGGCTGAACACCGAAGAATTGATGCTTTTGAACTGTGATGTTGGAGAAGACTCTTGAGAGTCCCTTGGACTGCAAGATCAAATCAGTCAATCCTAAAGGAAATCAATCCTGAATATCTATTGGAAGGACTCATGAAGCTCCAATACTTTGGCCACCTGATGTGAAGAACTGACTCACTGGAAAAGACCCTGATGCTGGGAAGGATTGAAGGCAGGAAGAGAAGGGGATGACAGAGAATGAGTTGGTTGGATGGCATCACTGACTCAGTGGACATGAGTTTGAGCAAGCTCTGGGAGATGGTGAAGGACAGGGAAGCCTGGCGTGCTGCAGTCCATGGGGTTTTGCAAAGTGTCGGACATTACTGAGAGACTGAACAACAATACCTAGGAAAATCTGATTCTCCACAGTAATATTTCTGTTGGGTAGTGTGGCGTTTTAGTGGTTTTGAGGGGTGGGAAGGAAACTTGGCTTAAACTAATGTTGTTTCTCTTACAATGGTATCAGGCTGAAGTGAGAACAGGGAACTAGGTAGTCAGAGAACATGACTGTTATTTTCACGATTTAGAGCGGACCCAGTAGATGGGATTGGGTCATTTGTTGGATTTAGTCATATAAGAAATATTTATTGAGCACCTACTATGTACTGCTGGTGGCCATTTAAGAATGAGGCTATGCAATGCAAGAGAGCCTTCTGTGAGCCCAGAGTTTCAGTGAGAAGCAGCCTGAAGCAATCTAGGTTGATAGGCATATTCGGAAGTTCCATATGATTATTTTTCAGTTTTCTTTCGAAAAGAAACACAGTACTTATCCTGTTGCAGTTGCTATGGCAACTACACTATAGCCTGGGAGAATTTTTACCCCCACTTCATGGTTAGAAAGTTAAATTATTAAAATCTTTTAAATCACACACTAAGCTGAGAAGAGACATAGGTGATAGGAAGAAGGTAGGTACGTAAGAAGAAAGTTGACCCTCAGTGTATACACAGCCTGTGTCCCATGCATAGTCTCGTTTCCTCAGGGTTGGGGTTAATTCGGGTAGTGAAGCCAGCCTATGTTGGCATCATTCAATGCTTCCAGAACTTTGAGTCCTGTGGCAAGCAGTTAAGGTCGCTGCCCCCTCAGAACTCTGGGGACTTTTAAACCTAGACGTCATCAGTCCCGTGGTGGGCATTTCAACTGTTGGAGTGTGCTGATCTTCCTGTTGTCGATTAACATTTGTTAGGAACCTGTAAAGCAAGTGAAAACCTGGCAACATGACAAAACAACAAGAAATGTCAGTTGCTTACCATTTTCCAGGGACCTGTGCTGAGCACCCTACTTGTGTTTTCTCTTGTAATCCTTATAGAAACCAATGAGACTCATATTATTATCATTCTCATATTACAGATGAGGAATCATCTATAATAACTTTTTCAAGATACACTAGTACATGGAAGAGCCAGAAGAATTTAACTTTGATTTCGATGTCCATATTCTTAACTATGAAGCCAACTTGCTCCTTGTTTCTTGGGACTGAGCCCCATTTTTAGTGATTTCTTTGTCACATTAGTTGCATCAAATTCAGCTTGGGTGTGGGATAGGATTTACATTTAATTAATATTGAATTTTTTAATCTTGAAAAATGTGTAGGAAATGTTTTCAGTTTTCTTTGGTTGAAGCTGCTGTGTTTTAATGGACTCTATTAAAAATTTATAGGAAATTCAGAAAAAAGTGGCTATATCTGAGTGCCCTGCAAGCTACAGAGTTTTGTTACATATTAGAAGACTAGAGATTAATACCATCCTTTGGCTTTTTAATTTTCAATAGAAAGCAGAAAAATTAGATGTCATTGCTCCCAAATAAGGGAATTGCTGTCTTTCCCACAGTAACCAGGTCTGAGTTTCATGTGGATTTATTGTAGTAGGCTCAGGTTTGGTGAACATAGAGATAAGGAGGGTTTCTTAGAAGCAGGTCAAATTTTTCCATTTTGAATATGGAAGGATATATTAACTCCTCCATGATGATGTTCTGAGAGACACCTAGGGCAGAAGGAGATTTAAAAGAGTACATACAGAAGCAGTAGTTTTTTATTCACTAGGTAGTGAGTTATATAGAGCAACAGTACTTTGCAGATTTGTCTTATGCTCAATAGAAGGCAAATGCTGTCTATATGTTATGAAAAATAAATGGAGTACAAGTAGGGTAGACTCAAGTCAGGTAGGTATATACTAATTGGTGAGATGGGAAATGATCTTTGAATTTGTCCTAAAATTGTCTCTGTCACTTTTCTTCTTTGTTACCACTTGTGATTTTCTTAGGTCACTGGACCTATTTGGGCTGGGGAGACCAACAGAGTACGTAAGAATTTAAATACCTTATAATTTTCTTAATTTTACCCTTTAACATACTCCCTCTGACTGAGGCTGGATATTCATGCATATAAGCATATATAATGCCATTCCCTCCTCTTCCCTTTCTTGAAGCTCAGGAGAGCATTTGCTGCAGTGGAAAGTTATATCCTTTCAGGCTGATTTCCTGAAGACTTTGTGTCTGTGCATGTGCATGCATGTGTGTGTATGTGTGTGTGTGAATGTGAGAGACAGAGAGAGAGAGATAGAGAAATTTCAAAGTTTCAGTTATAATCCTGACAGGATCTCCTGATTTGTCTTCCCTAGAGACAAGTGCCATCAGCCCCTCCTTTGGCCTTTTAGCTAAGGGGCATGATGACTAGCAGGAGAAATTTCATTCTACGAGAGGTCATTGGTTTTGTGATGTGAACAAGAGGCTGGGGACGTGGTTTGACTTTCCTTGAAGCAGTCTAGCTAGGCTAGAGGCCACCTTTGTTCTTGAACTTAGAGAGTGGGCTCTCTCTTAGACAGTTCTTTCTGGCAAGAGTCACAGCCCTAGGCTGGCATTACTGGCTGTGTTACCTGGGCTGACGGGAGGTGGATGGGTTGGTTGAGTTTCAGTGATGAGGTATCCAGTAGTTGCTAAGAGGGGCCAAATTTTGTTCCGTCACTATAATTTCTCATGGAGTGTATGTAATTTCTATGATTTTGAATCCTGAGTATTTGTACTAGGAAACTATGCAAACACAGCCTAAGAGAGCTCGGATAATTAAGGTTTTTGAGTAGAAAGAAGTAAGCCATGAAAAAAAAGAAGTTTGAATTTTCATTCCTTCTCTGATAAAGTTTTGCCTGTATTCTGGATCTAAAGATGGGGGACTCAATCCAGGAGCACCACATATTGGAGAACCTCACTGTTGAATACATCATTCAGTTTTGTTTGAGTGCCTGCTGTCTGCCTGAGGCTCATCCCTGTCCCAGCCTGCCCTTCCAGGCTTATTTTTGTCATTTCCCTTTCATGTCCTTTTATGTACTTGCTAAATGAGCTATAAAATGTTTCATAAAAATATATACATAGCCTTTCAAAATATATATGACCTTATATATATATATATATATATATATATATATATATATATATATATCCTTTCCCATCATTGGACCTTTACTCATGCCATTTCTTTTCTCCAGATTCTAAAAGGCATTTCCCATCACCCACATCTTCACCTATTAAAAACCAGCCAGTCTTTCAGAGTCATAACTTCCTTAATGATTTCCCTGTTCATTTTAACAGGAAGTGATCCAACCTTCAACTCATATAGCATTTGGTTTATACTGTTCTCATGATAGATACTTCTTTGTATCTGTATCCATATTTTCTCTCTCCTATTAGACTGACTCTATACTCCAAGTCTTCTGTGTTGTTTAGCCTTGCAGCTGGTGGACACTCAATAAATATTTGAATGAGTAAAATTTCCCAGCCTTTTAATTTCAAAGGGCTTTTCAACTTTTGCCCTCAGACTAGCTCACAAGTCCTCCGTAAGCTGAATAAGCAAACCTGTTCTTAGTGTCTCTTTCTCAGGGAAACCAGAAGTTTTCTGTTCTCGGTGAAATGGTTCTGTGCAGAAGCAGGTAGAGCCAGTAAGAGGTCATTGCTGGGACACTGAAAGCATGATGCTTTCACCCAAGCCTTTTCCGTCATTTCCCTTCTCAGTTTCTAATCAGCTTTGGTGGTGCCAGGATGTTTCATTTCTAAGGAAACTGGGGATGGTGTAGGGGGAGAAAAGCTGGCTTTTGCCCTTGACCAACATTTTTTCTGCTCCTGTCCTTTGTCTCACCTCACTTCCTTGTATTTCCTTTCTCTACTCTCCTCCTATTTTTCATACCATACTCTTTTCTTCTGCTCCTGGCTTCTTCTTTATTTGCCCTTTATTCCTTTAGCACAGAAATGTGTCAACCTTTAGGAGTGTTTTGGAATACCCCTCCTGTTAGCTTAGCAAAATAAAGCCGATCATCATTAAGGAGTCATAGGTCAGATGCAGGGAGAAGGGTCTCTCCACGTAGTTTCTGGCTCGGGATACTGGGCTCCTAACTCTGGCTGAGCTACCCTTTCCTGGCCTCATAGTCAGCAGGATTGTCTGTCACTGCTGCTGCTTTGGAGACTCCCATCTTGAGTCTCTGGATGATATACTAATGGCACAATCTCCTCCAGGAGTTTAAGTAGACTTTTGACTTTGTCTCCTTGGTTGCCTCTGCCCCGTCATCTGTATGCATGAATAATCCAGCACTGACTTCTTCACACTTACTCCTTCTGTGAGTTCAGAAAGAATATGTCTGAATAGCATACTGGTTTTTGTCCCTTGATCCTTTCTAGTCCTCAGCACAACAGATGCATCAAGGTCTAAAACCAGTACCTCCAAAGTCTCTTTTCCCTAACGTGTAATCAGAGTGCTTTGTAAACAGAGTGTTTTGTCTCCCCATGTTTGACTGGTATTGTTCCTGACCATTTGAAGATTAGCCTTTCTCATACTGATTTTTTTCCCCCTGAAGTTCTGATCATTTCCCCGTTCCTTTCTTTTGTTCATGTGTTACCTTAAACTTAAGTGGGCAAAGCTCGTAAGATCTTCTTACCCCTGCTCCCAGCTGTAACCCCAAGCAGTGTCTGGAACCCACATATTCACGTTCCCTGTCTTTTAGCGGGCTTATATACCAAGTTGTCTGATGTGGAAGCCAAGGGGCCATTTCCCTGCTACCTTCCATTTGTCCCCAACTTTTATCATTTCTGTTTTTTCTTCCTCTAGTTCATTAACTCTCTTCTGTTTCCATTGGTGGATTTATGTTCTTATCTCCTCCATGAGCTATTGTAAAAGCCTCATTTTGTGGTCATTAGGAGGCTTCCGCTACCCACATTGCTACCAAGATTTTTTAAAATTACTAAGATGAGTCCATCATCTGCTTAAAGTATCTACATTTTCCTTATTGTGAGCCAAATAGAAACTTGGCAAGAAAGAACATATGGGACCTTATTAATTATACACATATGGGTATCGTGTCAGAAATGGCTTCTGTGGAAAATAAACTACAAAACACTGTTCGGTTGAAGTCCTTTTCCAAGCACTGTGTTTCATATTTTTATTTTTGCTTGGAGCAAGATTTGTGACTCTGGCCATTTTAGTTAACACCAAGAAAAAAATGGCAACCAGTCAGGTGCTAACTGGAAAAGCAGAAATAAGTCTATGAAATTGTAGTCACTGCTATTAGATAAATTGGCTGCTTTGTCAGTAAGACCCCATTGGTGGTGAATGTGTTTTCCTCTTCTTCTGAGGAAGTGGGATGAAGGCTTGGGATGGGAATTCTGAGCCCAGGGTATGGGTGCTCAATAGAAATTATTAGAAAAACCCAGTGTTGCAGCAAGACAGTAAGACTGCTGCTGTTCTCCGCTGCATACAGAACTTGACTTGACTTTGACCTTCTTGATTTCCTCTACCAGTTTCCAATGGTGGACCTATTTATTTGACTCAACAATGTATTTTTAAAGTCTGAAAACATCATGCTAACTTTAAACAAAAATTTCACTTTTCTAAGAGATGAAAAAACTGTTTCTTCCCCTTTTGCTCCATTTTGATAATAGTAGAGCACCAGAATCTATTTAAGACATTTAAAAGCAGTTTTTCATTAGGGTTACAATAGCTTAGAGAAACAGAATTCCAGAAAATTCTGCATTGGGAAAATGCCACTTGGAACTCCTCTGAGAATCAGCACTAAAATTAAACCAACTGTCTTATCTTGTTAGAGAAGGAGAGAGACTTTTGGGTACTGAGACAGTTTTTTGCATGACTTTAAGGTCACTACACTCATGGGCAGCTCAGCTCGCGCTTGTTCTCAAGGCTTGGGCTTTTGGCTCCCTATGTTGGAAGCAGAAAAGAATTCTAGAGAGCTGAATAAAGCTGGGGTGCTTTGATTGACTGTGCTTATTCCACAGCTTTCGAAGATCCTGACAGTGCGGTGGATGACCGAGATAGTGACTACCGCAGTGAGACCAGCAACAGCATCCCGCCTCCTTACCACACAGCCGCCCAACCCAACGCGTCTCTGCACCAGTTCCCAGTGCCCGTGCGATTGCCACGGCAGCTGCTGCCGCAGGGCAGCTCCCGGGACTCTTGCAGTGACTCTGTGCAAAGTTACGACCTCGATTATCCAGAGCGGCAGGCCCTCAGGTAGGTGTTGGGAACAAAACACTTTCTCCTCCTAGTATGCAGGTCCCAGGATGCAACTGACGTCAAGGATTTGGGTACCTGAGGTGATAGAGGAAATGTAGCAGTATGGGGGACCAACCTACAGCCATTTTATGTAGAGTCTCAGTCTTTTTTTTCCCTCTTCTTTATAAAGTTCACGTTTATGTATGGGATGGTGGCTTAGTCATTAAGTTGTGTCCGACTCTTGTGACCCCATGGATTGTAGCCCACCAGGCTCCTCTGTCCATGGGATTTCCCAGGCAAGAATACTGGAGTGGGTTGCTGTTTCCTTCTGTAGGGAATCTTCTGGACCCAGGGACTGAACCCAGGTCTCCCACATTGCAGGCAGGTTCTTTACTGATTGAGGTGCCAGGGAAGCCCACATTTATGCATATCCATCAGTAAGAGTTTTTCTTTATTATCAGCAGGTGAGGGCAGACACATTTGGGGTGGATGGCTGAAAAAAACCTGCTCACCTCTCTGCCCAGCCCAGTGACTTTCATATACCTTTCATTGAGATTAAAAAAAAAATCACAGATGTTAAATGCTTGGGTAATTCATCCTACCTAAATATTTCCCTGGGAATGTCAGAAGAAACCAATATAATCTCACTATAGCAGACTCAGTACTTTTGCTGGAACTTAAAAAAAAAGCTTTTTATTAATTTCTTAAATGCATAAAGCATTTAATGTAAAAGTATGTTAAGGTACAATATAATACACAGCAAAGAGTTACCCACCCACACCTGTCTGTCTTCCTCCATTGCCTGCTCTTCTGCCTCCTAGTTCCCTACCACCCTTGTTTCTCACGCACACTTCCACAGGCCATTGTCATATACTTAAAAGCATAAAAGCAAATACATATGTATATGCTCCCTACTCTTGCCCAAACTTAAAAAAAAGTCATACTTTAAATTTAGAGAAATAATATATACTTCTCATATATTCACATTGCCTAGATTCATTAATTGTATTAGCATTCTGTCATGTTTACTTTGTCTCATTCTCTCTAATATATATTCATATACACATACATTTTTTTTGTTTTTTGGCCACGCCTTACAACTTGTGGGATCTTAACTCCCCAACCGGGGATTGAACCCATGTGCTTGGTAGTGAAAGCATGGAGTGCTAACCGCTGGACTGCCAGGGAAGCACCACACATATGTTTTCTTTTTTTCCTAAACCATTTGAAAGTAAGTTGCAGATAACAAGTTACTTTACCAGGAGGTACTTCAGCGTATAATTCCCAAGAAAAAAGACTTTCTTTTACATTACCATAATATTATGATCACACTCAAAGAAATTTAAAGATACAATATTATTTAACATCTAGACCATATTTAAATTTTTTCAGTTGTCCCAATAATGTTCTTATATATATATACATATATATATATATATATGCTGCTAAGTCGCTTCAGTCGTGTCCGATTCTGTGCGATCCCATAGATGGCAGCCCATCAGGCTCCTCTGTCCCTGGCATTCTCCAGCCGAGAATACTGGAGTGGGTTGCCATTTCCTTCTCTAATGCATAAAAGTGAAAAGTGAAAGTGAAGTCGCTCAGTCATGTCTGACCCTTTGCAACCCTATAGATTGTAGCCTACCAGGCTCCTCTGTCCATGGGATTTCCCAGGCAAGAGTATTGGAATGGGTTGCCATTTCCTTCTCCTATATATATATATATATATATATATATATATAATTTGTCTTTTTCTTTTTGATGCAGGATCCAATTAAAGAGTATGGTGCCTTACATGTGATTTCCCTGTTTCTGTAGTCTCCTATAATCTCACAAAATTCCCTTTTTTATTTTTAATCTTTTGAGACACTAACATTTTTTGAAGAGTCTAAACCAGTTTTGAGAATGCCTCTTAATTTAGTTTGGTCTGATTGTTTTTTCAAGTTTATAATCAGGTTAAGTATGTTTGACAAAAACATTACATAGATGTTTCCTTCACAGTGCATCAGCAGTCACATTTTACTTTGTCTCATTATAGTTGACATTTAATTTGATCTCTGGGTTAATCTAGTACATATACCATATTTCTCTAATGTAAAGTTACCTTTCTTCTTTGTAATTTCGGATCTCTGGGATAATATATATATTCTGTTTCTTCAACAGCCATTTATCTATTGATTTTAGCATCCATTGATAATTGTTTCCTGAATCAATATTTCACTGGTTGGAGGTTAGTTTTTTGAAAAACCACTCCAATTTAGCTCATACTTTTGGTTGCTAAAATTGACTATATTATGGGATGATCTGAGAGTTTTCCCCACCATATCAAACTGGTGAGTAAATATTCTGAACCTCAGATGGTCATATACCTGCTAGACAACATCCTAATTCTGTTTACTGTCATCTCTGAGAGTATTTTCAGTAAAATTTTATCATGTAGAATTCTTACTGTTCACAATTTAATTCTAAAAAGAAGTGTGGCAGGAATCCTGCTGAAGTTGGTCCCTACTTCTTGCTGGTTTATTAATTGCTTATTTTATTCATTTGGTTTTAGTTATTTATATTTTCTTTAAAAAAAAAACATAATGGCAAAAAAAAAAAATTGTTTTGGCTCTTTCCCCTATGTATTTACAAGTGCTGAGTGTGCAGGCCAGCAATAATAATGGCACATCAACTTGCATTATGACTGCAGTTATCCAGAAGAACATGTAGTTTGCCTGGTCATCACCCTGTTATCACTGCTGTAGTAACACTTGGAAGAGCATTAGTGCAGTACTTTAAGTTGTAAATTTTTTTCCTAAAATTTTTCTTTAATTGATCACATATTAATTTGTTTAGTTTTCTATATCAGTATATGAAATGAGGTTAAAGAGTAAATATTTTAGCATCTCTAGCAGAGGAGACATTAACATGATTTTTAAGTAAACTTGTATTACAGACATTTTTAACTTAAATTTTTGACTTGATTTTTCTTTAAAAATTTTTTGAAGAAATTGTATCACTAGTTTGGTTTTTAAACTTCTAATACTGAAAATACTAAGTTCTTGGAAAAAGTCCAAAGACCTTAAGTTAGAGCTTTTAAGGAAGAATTTAAAATCCTTGATTGAACCAACAATTTGTAGTACCTTCCAGTAAATTAGAAATGTAAAAATAAATAGTTTCTATTACCACAGCCATGGCTATTGACTGATTTATGTTGGAATGATAAAGGCTTCTTCTAGGATGGAGTTAGTTAGTTTGATTTTTTTGAGAATATCTGAGAGTAATGAAACTGCATATTTTATGTATAAATATGTATGTATGTATAAATTGGTTTCCCTCACTCAACCAAATAATGGGAATAACTAGAATAATGGGAAATGTATGTATATTGTATAAAAATGCATAATTGGAGGTTTGACAATGGTGTTGGATTTTGTGAGCTATTATAGAGCCAGCATATCTCTATTGTTGAGGGGTGTTAAAAGAATATCCGTCTCACTCTTGATGGCTCTTTAGTGGCTAAGTGACACTTTGATGTTGTTTCTGTTTCCTAAATAAATGCTATCAGATGTTAGATCTATAAAAGAACACATTGAGCTGACAAACTCCTAGTCTGCAGGCCTTCTCTACACCCCCACCTAGGTACACAGGAAATAGACAGTCTTTAGCTTAAGTGAAAGAAAGGTCAGCAGTCTTCTGTAGTCACTGACTGAAGTTGACTGTGTAGCTTCTGATTCTGTATTCAGTATAGCGAAATATGTTCATTTCACTGTGATCTTCAATGCATATAGCCTTTAGGTTTCACAAATGACAAATTATGATACTTTAAATAATTTTCTCTTTTTGGTACTTTAACAAGGTTTGACTTATGATAGTCAAAAGATTTTTATTATATTTTCTACATATTTTTCTTTAAAAGTAGTATGTTTGACCATATTCTTGGCTATACTGCCTAAAATACAACCTTCAGCAAATTAACAGCTTGGTGGCTTCTCAGACCCAAATTCATCAGCAAGTTTAGATTTCTTCTTCTTTTTTTTTTTCAGTTTTACTTATTTATTTTCTTTGCAAAAATATTGTATTGGTTTTGCTGTACACTGACATGAATCTGCCATGGGTGTACATGTGTTCCCCATCCTGAACCCCCTCCCACCTCCCCCAGCAAATTTAGATTTCTTGATATCCCTTGATATATGTTCATGGGATATGTAATGGTTCTAAACTTTGGCATTGTAAATACATTCTAAATATTGATGGAACATATTCTTATTATTTGCTTCTTTCTTTCTTAGAAAACAATAGGATCCTAAGTGGTTAATGGTAGCGAGTGAAGTATTTTAAAGTTGTGATAGGTAGTCTTTCTCTGATGTGGAAAAAACTTTTTGACCATGTTGTTATAATGCTGAATTAAGAACGTGTGGATTTCCTTATATCTCTTCAGTCTGAATTGTTTTTATCAGATAGATAATTTTACTAATTTTAGTTTTCTCATTCAATATGCACTAAATCTTACAATTTTTTTTCTTTTCCCTGTTTCTCCTTTTTTTTCTTGCCTCACTATTCCTCCGTTTTTCTCTTTACATCAGACAAGGCTTTCAGGCTCAAAATGACAAAATTAGAATTATTTCATCTTTCTCTGATGTTGACTATGAAGAGCAAGAATGTGTATATGAGGAGGTAGAGGGGGAGATGTCTCAAGAGTTTCTACAAGACAGTAACATAAACTTAAAGGAAGCAGAGGTAAAAGAAGTAAGAACTCTTTTGAAAACTGATAAATATTACAACCAACAAATACAACCAAAGTACAAGAATTCAAAAAAGGCACCATCTCAAAGCCAAGAGACAGAATTCTCTGCTGCCTTTAATTATGACCTTAAGTTTGAAACGCCTGCTTTCTCCAGATATCCTCAGAAATATGATACAATAGATAGGAGAAGGAAAAAGACACCCTTGTATAGTCATTTTGAAGACAGTGAAAGAAGACAGTATGATGATAAATCAGGAACTAAGACTAACTTCAAAAGTACATATCCGAACACTAGAAATTGTGACTTTTGCCACATTGAAAAGAAGGAACAAAACTACACAGTTTTGCATCCCTACAAAAATGGATTTGTGGTTAAGAGTGGCAAGTGGACCACTAACTTAGAAAATCATGATTTTGGTCTTCCTGGTTGTTTTAAGAACTATGAAAAGTCATCTGACTTAAACCAGCATATTACTAATTTCACTCCATTAGATATTCTTGAAGATTCTACCAGCAGTACTTCCGATGAACTTTTGGGTTCTCCTTTTTCTGACAAGCAGGAAGGTTTACTGTCACCAACATGTCATCCATCCAATGTCCATCATATTGGAGGTTTTCCAGAAGAATATTATAGAGCAAATCCTGCATTCCCATCCCAAAGGATGAATTGTGATGCAGACACACTTGGAGATCTGTCAGGTTGCTCCCCAGAAAAGATGACTCCTTCCTGTGTTGAGGAACCCAAGGAGGACTATGTTGATACAATGGATGAGCTTCAGTGTTTGGTAGAAACAGTGTCAGAATATTTAGCAGAAAAGGAAGAGGAGATTAATAAATTTGGTTCCCTTTCAGAAACTAAAAAAACACTTAAACATAATAGTACTATTAACAATGCAGAAAAGAAAATGCCTGAGGATCAAACACCATCTTCAAACCTTGTCAAGAACGACAAGGACAAGGCCATCTCTTTCCCTGAGCTGAATGGAGTGAAATGTGCTGTTGGTTCTTTATTTAGTTCACTCTCAGAAAAGGTGGGTTCAGGCACAAAGCATCTAACAACGTCTGTGGAAAAGCTGGTTCATTTAGTTCCAGAGAAAACAGAAACTCTTAACCAAACAGGGGCGAGTAATTCGCCGTCTAGACCCAGAGCCTGGTCAGTATCAGAGAAGGATCCTTCCGTACAATCTCTGTCTCTGATATCTTCTCAAACAGTTGACAATAAGGACTTTTGCAAAGTGGACAAAACTTCTGAAAATGAGCACAAGGACAGTACAACTGGAAATTTAAACTCTCAGGATCCACCGGAAACTATTGGAAGGGACTCGGCTCCACAGAGTCAGAGTTCGGTTATAAAGTCTGTTTTCAGCATGCTAAATCCATTAAAGATTTTTTCGGAAAAGGATGAAACCAAAAACGATGATGACCAGAGCAAGCCAACAAGAAAGGAAAACTTTGTTGCATGTGAGTTGGGGCCAAATCAAAGGGAAGATACCCTTGGCAATGACAGTAGCATTGTCACTTTAAATACGAGTGATGGAGAAACTCCCCACCACCAAATGCCCCTAAGTGAGGATTTGTTGTCTTCTAACTCAGCCTTTGAACCTTCTAACTCAGCTCTTTCTGCAAGTAAGAAAGATGATGTTGCGAATCTTTTGGAAAGAGAACCCTGTACAGATCTGTCTGTGTTACCAGAGCAACCAAAAATAAGTGTCCAGAATACTTCGGAACATCCTTGTGTAGCTGGGAGTAGAACTGCAAATAAAGAGGCATCTTCAGAGCCATTAGAGGGGAACAAAATTACTGGTGATGATTTCCTGGAGCCACTCAGAAAATCTTTTAGCCAGTTTTTGCTCAGTTCCCCTGAGACCTGTTCAAAGGAGACTTTGTCAGACTCTATGAAAATTCACCAGTTGGAAGAAGATGGATGGGAAAGGGACCCTAAGAAAGATGGATGTTCCTTTTCCTTTAGTGGAAAATTACATATTCCATTCCTCAAAGTTCTTAGTCATTCTGAAAAGCAGCAGGATTTAAAAGAGAAAGGAAGCATGTTCCCATTGTTTAAATTTTCTTTCACTGACAGCCATAAAACTGTCATTGACCAGAGTTTTCATGGCTCAGGAGTAACCACTGATGAAGAGGTCCAAAGAAACTGCCATGCAAATGCCAAATTTAGTTCAATAAAATCTAATTCAGTTCCAGATATTCATAGTAATCTAAGGAAATTTGGTGATATAAAGACATCTAATGAGAGTGACCAAATAAATACTTCTGAAGATACCACACTTATTAAAATAAAGTGTGATTCGGCTCCAAATATTAATAGTAATCTTGGGAAATTTGGGAGTACAGAGGAATTAAACTCAAGTGACCACACAGCAGTAGAGAACTGTGAGAGAGATACCTTAAACATTCCTGGAGATGTGTCCAAAGAACATACACCTACAACTTCTTTAGAAGAAAGTAAGGCTCTTACACAAGTGACATCCTTAACAATACCAGACTCTTCATTAACATTTAGTTCTACCATTTCAAAACCCACCTCGGTTAATGAAATGAGTGATGACAAACTTGTAGACAAGGCTTCTGAGAAAAGACCCCAAGGAGGACTCTTTTCTAGCCTGTTTAACAGGTTTTCTTCTTTAGAAAACTTGTCTAACCAACAGGAATTAAATGTGAAAAAAGATGACTCTCCTCACAGGAGTAATACCCCAAGCTTATTCTCTGGAATATTTAACTTGATATCCGGTAGCAGTATGACTGATTCTAAACCAGATGAAGCAAAGTCCATGTCTTCAGGTGACCTAAAAGGTTTGAATGGAACTACATGTTTATCCTCGGATGAGATCCCTGTTATTTCATGTGTGACTTCTGAAAACCAGAGGAATCGTGAAAAACAGGAGACTTCTGGCTTTATAAAAAGATGCTTGGCTTTACCTGAAGAAGACATTCCATTATCTGATGCTGGGGTTGATGATCATTGCGCTCCTACGTGGAAAACCCAGCGAAGTGGGAAGAATCGCCCCTCTTCTGCGAGCGGTGTACTTCACTGCACTCCCACTGTACAGCAGGACCTATCAGAGAAATCTGTGCCCACGAGGCAGACACCACATCATGTTCTTGAGGCAAAACCACATGAAGATTGTAACAAGTCAACTTCACCTATACTAAATACTAATATTCTTAGTCATTCAAACCGCTATCACTCTTTTGAAGACGTGGACAGTCCTTTCTCTTATGACTGGGATTCTGATATAAAAGATTTCTCAAAAAATTCCAGAAAAATTCAGCCAGTGTATTATGTGTTGAATCAAAATACATTTCCATCAACTGATGTTTTCTTGTGGCCTGACTCAGAAAACTCAGCAATAAATTTTTGCCAAAAAGATCAAAATGCAAATGTCTCGGAGGGGAGAACAAATCCGAACAGTGTCATTTGGTGTGACTTACCATATGAATCATTCAACCAGTTAGCATTTAATGAAGATTACTTATTAAGAGGTGATATGTGGGCAGCTAACTCATTATATGGAAATTCTTGTTATTTTCCAATTAGTGAGACTAAGAATTCACTAGAAGAATTACCCATTGACTTAAGCTGTTCTTCAGGTTATGAGAAGAGTACGCACCCCATCGTTGATCTAGATTCGTCAAGAATGGATGAAAACTTTATTTTTTCAAGTGTTGGTTATGAATATCAGGAGTGGTTGTCATGTCTTGAAAATGGAATGTGGTGGCCATCAGAGGATGGAGATTATGGATATTTTATGTTCCATGATGGCCAATATATCTACTTTTTCCTTACTGATTCTACTGGGCAGTATGCATATTTATTTATACCTGATTTTTCTTATGAAGAGTATTTGAATTGTGACTTACAAAATGTGACAAATGATCTGTCAAGTATTATGTTGGATGATTGTACTGTTTCTGCTTACAGTTTTAAAGTACTTGACAAGGAAGATGAATTACTGTGGTATGTTGAAGAGGAACCAAATGATGACCCACTTGATTTATCTGTAGTTTTGCCAAGAAGTGAGGGCCCAGTGTATCTAAATTTAGGTACCTTTTCACAAGTACTTGAGTCAAATTATGACCAAAGGAATCAACCATTAGATTTTTCAGGCTATAATCCTCAAAAGTCTGAAAGAGATTTTCTAGCTTTTAAAGAAAGGCCGTGTGGTTCTGAAGACTCTGAATGTATGTTGGATCTCAGAAATCAGCCCCAAACTATTGGTAATCGTGTTTTAAATAAAAATGAAATTAGAAAGGGAGATAAACATCAGCCTCTCTCTAAGGATTCATCAGTTAACCTTTCTAGTTTCCATTCGATCCAGTCTTCTTCTGAAGAATCTTTTTCTTCAGAAGATAAGACTAACAAATTTCCTGAAAATAAGAATAACATCCCACAGCAAACAGAAGAGTTGTCATCATTGAACAAAGTGACTTCGTTATTTTCTGCTTTGGGTGCTTCAATTGGAAATACTTTGAATTTTGATAAGAGTGAAACCTTAAAGTCATCAGCCACACAGAAAAGAGATCAGCAATCAAACTTAGCAGAGGTAACAAATGACAGTCTTCAGTTATTAATCTCAAGTAAGCAACAAGAGAGTAACTCTCAAAATGAGGAAGAAAGTCTTCTCAAGAAGGATTCAGAGAGACAAATAGTATCCAGTGTTCAGCAACTAGAATTTTCTAAAAACATGAAGAAAGAATCCCCTTTAAATAAAAGCATGCATGTGAAAAAGCAAAGTTTGTTAAAACCTGTTTTTCAGGTAAGCCGAGCAACTCCTCAGGATAATTCAGATATAGAAGATGACAAGATGATTACAGCTGGCTCTGTTTCAGTTTCCCGTGTATCACAGTTTAGTAGGGATGAACACAAGAACTGTGAGCTTCCCCAGGACCAATCTTCCAAAGAGTCTGAGAGAACATTATTTAAAAGCGCACTGAAACTCTTTGGCCGGGAAGAAGATCCTTCAATAAGTGCAACGGCAAATGAGAAGCAGGCATCTGGATTTCTGAACCTGTTTAAAACCCAAGTAAATAAAGAAGGATCACCAAGTTTAGAAAAGAATAATGATAAAAATAGAAAGATATCATCTCAGGAAAAGAATGAATCTCCTGGTGTTTCAAATTTTTTTGGTACCCTGGGGGCTTTCTTTAAAAGCAGTGTGTCTCCTATACAAACAACTGAAAATGTGGCTGTTTCTTCAATGACTGATAAGGAAGAGGTCAAGTCTAGTCCTAATGCCACACATCTAGCTAGACAGGATGTTGGGAACTTTCCTGCTGCACCAGTTTCCTCTAGAGGGAAAGTTCGAGTTAGAGGTCTGAACAAGCAGACTACCATTGATGACAGTGAGCTAAAGGAACCAGCAATTAAGGAGATCAAGGATGATCATTTGAGTGAAGAAGAGGTACCCTCCAGAGCCCACCTGACCTACAAGTCACCAAATTCATCTTTCTCAACAGGTTGTTTCAAAGACTTGTCCAAAGATTCTTCAGTAGAAACCAGTGGTATGTCTATAGTGACAGAAGTCCCAAGAAGTGATAAAACATCTTTAGATATTCCAGGCAGAAGAAATTCAAATGAACAAGATCATTTTTCTGACAAAGACCACAGTTTTTCAACTGCCACATCTCCCTCCCAACCAGAATTGCCAACAAGAAAGAGTATATTTTCTTTCCTGACTGGATCGGAAAAATCTGAGAACAGAGCCTCTGCTGCTCTACCCAGAACCAAATCTCAAGCAGAAGGGCTATTCACACTTCCTTCCTTTTTCCCAACTGCTAACTCAGGCAGCAAGAAGGATGCCTCTCCTAAAAGCTCTTTCAGTTTCCTCAGCTTGTCCTTTTTGGATGAAAAGCAGCACAGTCCTGGGAAAAAAGAAAGCCTATCAACTACTGCTCCAGTGACTTCCCAGCCCTGTAAGAAGCCAAGTGTTTTTGTGGACATGAGTGGTGCAATAACTAAAGAAAGTTCTAATGGCAATGGAGATAGCATGGTCCAGGAGGTAGTTCATGAACAGCAAATGGCTCCTTGTGTTTCCATTAGCAACACCACTGAGGTTATCTCCCTTGCAGATAAGCTCAATGTAGAGGAGAATGATCCAGGAAAACCAGGTTCCAGTAATGGACCAGGGACATCCTCAGATTTCCAGATAAATCAATCACAAAAAGACATTGTTCCTCATTCACCAGGATTTCAGGTACAGACTGAAACACTGCTCCCTGGCCCAGAGACTCTTGAGATATCTACCCACGAAGAGGAAGCTTTTATACAAGTAGCATCCATGAATGACTCACTGGCCAGCTCTTTTTCACATGATAGCCATTTGGTTGAACAGCTCAACAATTTAGACACTTGTACTAACTCCCACCAGAATGAAAGATTTACTAGTGACCCGTTGAACTTACCATTAGAAAATGCCCCTGATGAGGTCTTAACAAAGATCGTGGAGCCAGCTTCTTCCTCTGTGGAGCCAGGAGGTACATGGCACCTCCAGAGTCAAGGTGCAGATAAAGAGGAAGACAAATCAGTGTTGGACTCTTCAGTAGAAATGCTTTCGGGGTTTGTGACCAAAGTGAAATCTTTCTCTGGGTCCTTAATTGAACCTCCCAAAACATTCTCCGGACTTTTCTCTTCTCCTAAACCTCCAAAGAAAAATTCTTTTTTCTCTCTTTCTTCTGGTACATCATCTCAGCCTCTCAAAGGTGAGTTATTTGGAATTTTTAAAAGTCCCAAACCAGAGACATGCAAACAAGAATCATCTGTTCCAGCTACTGCATTGCTTCAAAATGGTAGTCCCAGAGATACTGTAGGATCAGTACCTCCAGAAAATTTGTGTAAAGAAGTTACCTTGGGAGCACTCAATTCAGAATCTATGGTCAGTGACTGTGGAATGACGGTGGTTAGTGCAGAGTCAGACTTGGAGACCTTGACAGATGATCCTAAACTAACAACTGAAATGGAAAACAATAATATTCCAGACAATATTCTAGAACCCCAACATTCTGAAACAATTGAGGGTGCATCTTCTGTCTCAGGGGATGATGCTGGGCAAGGAGTATTGTCTCTGAGCGATGAAGGAGACATGGGGACGCTGCAGGCTACAGACACAGAGGCATCATTGGAGGCAGAGCATATCCCATTGCCAATACAGTTGCATCCAGATCCTCCCTGGATTGCCAAAGAGCTTCCTCCTCCAGTTCATCCACCTCTTCCTCTTGAGCCAGAGCCAGATATGCAATCCATCTCCGCAAACCAAGACTTCTTAGAGCTACAGGCAGCCAGTTCACTAGAAACAGCACTGTTCAGAGAGGCAAGTGTCAGCCGGAGTGCCACACCGGAAACCCGCGGGCACATTTCTAACCCTCCCCTGGAGGAACCTGCGCTTTGTGCCAGAGAACACTGTGAGCTACCTGATGCCCCGAAAGACTCACCTGCAGTCCCCCAGGGAGCGGAGCCGCCAGGTCTTCATTTTGAAATCCCAAACGTAACCAGTTGGCCAAAGCTCCATTTCCCATCTTCTGCTGCTGACTATGGGAAATCACTGAGCTCTTTCTTTTCCTCACCTTCCTCCACTGGCAGTAGAGCAGCAGAGACTGGTTTAATGTCCAGTTTTAAGAAGTTGTCAACTCTCTTTGAGGGAGGTAGTGAGGGGCAGGGGAGTAGTGTAGTGGCAAGTGATTCAAAACTCAGGTTTGGAAAGAAGCTGGATCTTTCATTTCCATGGCCGAGAGAGAACAAAGGGGACTCTGAACAAATGCCTGCAGAACCCTCCTCTTCAGCTTTGATTATAAGCAGTGATCAGGACCTTAAATCTGGTGAGACTGACAAAACTTTGCAGTCTTCTCAAATGTCTGGGGCCAGTGCTGAGCCAGCTAAGGTCCTGACTCAGCCCTCTGGGACCTCTGAGCTGCTGGAGGCCGGGCCAAGTATATGTACTCAGGAGCTTTCAAGGCCTGGAAAAGTGGAAAACCAGCAAGAAATCCCAGCATCTGGAGAAGACGGGGATACCAAAGATAACCTCTCTGACCCGATCTGTCCTTCCAAGAGTCATGAGGAAGAACACTGCACTGTCTCTGAGCTACTTCAGTCAGAAACACACGAAGAGGAGGCAGAGCCTGCTAGCATTGACTCTGTTTCAAACGTACAGCAGCTGGACATCAAGGAACCAAAGACCAGCAAAAGGCCTGTTCTCAACTAAAGCATCATAAATGATTTTAAGGAGTTGACCATTTATGATGCGATGACTTAGTGGTAGCTTAACCATAGCCTGCTTTTTATCCTCCTTGTGTCTTTCCCAGCACCTGAGCTTTATGTTAATTAGGCATTAAGTAACAAGAACTAATATGTGGATATTGTCATCTCTTCTCTCTACCAAACATAATTCACTTATTGGAACAATGTGCTTCCTGCTTAAAGGAAAGGCTAAGTTCTGGGATTTACTTACTCTGGCTTGCTCTGCCTTGAATAATGTAGAAGGGAGAAGGGAGGGCAAGAAGAGGCGGCAAGTCATTGAGTGGCATATATTATTAATAACTACAGCCATGTGATAGGCTTGAATGCTTCCTTAGGCCTTGAACACCTATGTCTGTAATAGCTGGGAGAGATCTACTTTGCTTTGCTTTTCCAAGTCTTCTAAGATGCTTTCTCCAGTGGCAATGAGATTATTAAGTAAAATACAAAATGCACAGGATGGCTTGGGATGATCTATACTGTATCTCCTATTCCATATGGATTTGCACAGCTTCTTCCAGTTTCTGAGTTTTATCACCCATGAGACTGTGTCGTGTTAGGTGCTTTTGGTAGTCTCCCAGGAGCTCAGGGTTATCATTTGCTGTGGAGCATTGTGCTCTATGGTGGGGCATTGTACAGGGTCCACCTGCAAAGGATACTATTATTTCCCCTAAGAAGAAGCACCATACAGGGCAGTTTAAGAGTGCTGCCTTGAGCACTGGCCCAAAGCAGTCCAAAGAAGTTGGTCAAATGCTTTGGAGATTGTGTGTTAGGAGCTACTCAGCACAGTGGCCTGGTACCTCTCCTACTGCTATGGGATGAAAAATCAGAAATCAGCCTAGAAACACCAGATAATTGGGAGGAACCAGAGGGAAAATATCACTGGAAAACAATAAACATTAGCCGTTTAGTTAAAGCTTGACTCTTTGGCAAGGGAATTCCTTGTCTATTGTCCCCACAGAAGTAAAATGAAGGGCCCCTGACTTGGGATGGAACTATCCAGATGGGGCTAGGATAGGTCTTGTAGATCATCCCCAAGTCCCCCTATTTTGAATAGGACTGAATCCTTAAAATTCAGAATATGGCTCGAGGGGGTAACTTCCGAATGCTCTTCTTTCTAAACAGTCATGATTCACTGCCACTTTCTCTATACCTCTTGTACCAGGAGAACAAATTTCCTTTCCGGGTGTGGGCATTCAGATGGCTGAGAGAGAGGGGGTTGTGCTGGTCTCTCTTCAGGAACAAAAATGCATTAATGTGGCCCTGACTGAAATCTTGGAGTTGGACTGTGTCCATTTTGTCCAAAACTGAGCCGTGATCTGAGAGGAACTCAGTTATAGATGGCTCTGGGACACTTCCTATGCTGCCGGGGATACCACGGTAACATTCTTGTCAATGAGACCATTCCCCCTGAGGAGTTTCTTTGTCCTAGCCTCTATTTGGCTTCCATTACCTTGTGCAGATGGTTGAGGGACAATTGAAGGAACATGTTGCATATTCTGAGGAACAGACCTTTATATTTCCAATTGGAGAGGAAAAAAAGAGTTCTCAATTTAATAGGTAACAGAAAAAAGGAGTAGAGTTCATCCATCCATGTTACTTTGTGAAAATTAGAAAACTTTGATTACAGCCACTGGACAGGTTTTTTTTTAAGAAGTTCGAGTAGAGAATTTTAGGCGTAAACAGACTATTTGAATAATTCTTAATCCTACTTACAAAATAGCACATTATGATAAAGAATTCTTCAAAGTCAGTTGCAGGGTTGGGGCTAAGTGCTGTTGGAGAACCCAGCATGCTGTGTTGTTTTTCCTTGTGATTTTGCTGAATAGAGCCTAGTTCTTCTAGAATGTGAGCTTTGCTCCTGTCTTCCCAGGAACCTCCTGTTTGTGATCCTTGCCTGATAGAATCCTCATTTCCTGGATTCATCTATTGCTTTGTTCCGGTCTTTAGTTTGTGTTTGTTTACTGACCTGCCCCCCTCTTGTCCTCACAGCCCCACCGGCAGTAGTAGGTATGGCTCCTCCTGTAACGTGAGTCGAGGGAGCTCTCAGTTAAGTGGACTGGACCAGTGTCACGAACAAGATGATGACCGTCGGGAGAGGGACTCCATCCATTCCCGCCACAGCTCCGGTAGCCTCTCCAGAGATGGCCAAGTGGGTTTTGGAGAACAAGAGAAAGCCTTGGAGGTGACGGGTGAAGAGGAGAAGGGGGCAGTGTGTGAACCCAAGGAGATGAAAGACGGTGCCACAGCCCATCCACCCCCAGATACGGTGCTACCCAGAGACCTGGTCCGAGGCCCCCAGGAGAGGTAGGTCATGGCTACCTCGAGGAGCTCGTATGGTTTCCTCAGTACCTGCCCTGTGGTACTGCTGACAGAGCGCCTTTGCTGTTTGTTTCCCTGCAGCTGGGTGTGGTTGTGATCAGGATACTGGGGCTTATCTCTGCGCTGCTTCCATTGTTTTCTGGTGTAGTTACCAAAGTATTTCGAGGATCTCTGAAGAACATTTTAGCTGCAGTGTACCAGGCCTTCTACAGTCTCTAGTTCTTGGCTTACTAGTTGACCCCACATATGACAACCTCTGAGTCTGAAACTGACCTGAGCCCTGCAGATTATTTCATTCAGAGGAGCTGCTTTGAATAAAACAGGCTTCCTAGCCTATTAATGTTTAAATTTTTTGGGTGAACATTGTTTTTCTTTTTTTTTTTTTTTTTCTTGACTAAGCTGGGAGACAGTTAAAGAACCGATCCAGAAGCCAGATCTAAATCACCCTTCTGTCTCCCTGGGGCCTAGCAGTATGTCTGGCAGCTGGTACCCAGAAGAAGGAAAATTTTAAACTTGACCTTTTAACAGTCACGTAATGAGGCTTAGTACAGAGTTTGAGTATTGTTATCATTGAGCTAAATTGGTCAGTGAGCTGCTGATAGGTTGGGGCAAAGCAGGGTTTCTCAGTCTTGGCATTATTAACATTTTAGCCAGATAATTCTTTCTTCGTTTTTTTGTTTTGTTTTTGACATTTTAGCTACATTGTGCAGCATGTGGTATGGTTCCCTGACCAGGGGTTGAATGCAGGCCTCCACAGTGAAAGCACCGAATCTTAACCACTAGGCCATCAGGGCATTCCCTGAGCCAGATGATCGTTTGTTTGGGGAGCTATTGCATGCCTCGGAGGATGTTTAGTGGCATCCCTGGCCTCTGCACACTACATGTCTGCAGCAGCTCTCGGTGTGACCATCAGACATGTCTCCAGATATTATTGCCAGAGTTCTCCTGAGGAGCAAAACTGTCCTTCGTTGAAAACCACTGGAGTAGAGTGAGAAGAGCTAGGTGTGACTTAAATTCTCAAATTTCAAGGTCATGGGAAGATCAGAGCAGTGAACACTGATGATATGGTAAGAGTTAGAAAACAGTTGATGCCTCTGTACCACTCAAAGGTAGAAACTTGTTTTCTGTTTGTTTTCCTGATTTTTAATCATCTCTGGTGGCTCATCTAGTAGACGAGACGTCAGAGAGACTGAGTTCTGGACCAGCTTTTTTTTTTTTAACTGGACTGACAACTCACTAAAAGATAGCTCTTTGTGGACCTTGGACTTTAAAGATGCTATTGTCTGGGTAGAGTTCTTGGTCAAGCAGCAGGAGTGCCCGTCCTTCTCTCATGGCCTGTCATCATCCTAGATCCTCGCTGTGCAAATGACATCCAGGCTGGTTTCAGAAGTGCCCACAGATGTTTTAAAACAACTGATGCACTTAAGTGGCATCAGTGCCTAGCATATATTTTGTGTGTCTGTATGGTGGTTTCTTGATTACTGCCTTGGCAATAGAGGCCAGTGAGCGAGGGGAGAAGCGTCATCACCAAGAATGAACCACTATTCCACAGGTAAAACCTAGATGATGATTTGTTTAGTATAGGCTGGTGTTTCTGCCTCAGAGCTCCTTTGTTATATGTATTGTTCCTTGCACTTAGGATGCCCCTGAGGCAGCTCAAGGAACAAGATCACAGCAAGAGGAGGGCTCTGCCTTTTTTCTTAGCACTTTGATGTAGACTAGGAATTGATAGGCCTTCCAAAATACTTAGTGGAGTCGGAAGGGTTTGCAGGAGCAAAATTCTGCCCCAAGGATGCTTTGCAGAACCCCCAAGGGAGAGTGGTGATCTTGAGAGGCAGAGGAGAGGTTTGCTCCACACCCCGCCGCACCGTTTCCCTGTTAGTCCCTGACTTAGGGCCCTCGTCGCTGCTTTCAGTATCCTGACCCCTAACTGTTCCAGTGAGCTGCCTCATCAGGTGAGTGAAAAAAGGGAAAGAAAAAGAGGGAACACATGAAAAGCTAAAAGCAATTGCCATTTTAGAGAGGAATTTTTTTCATGTTGGATGTTCAGGATATGCTGTTTTAGTGGCTTGAATCACTAGACAAGTATAGGCATGAATACAAACCTTTTAATTTTAGGTATTTGGCAGTTTTGACTTGAGCACTGTCATCTTGTGGCCTGGGCTTATTTTTAAGGAACATTCTTTTCTCTGTTACAAGTTTTCCTGAGGAGACTGCATCTTCGCCATTTACCCAAGCCAGAGCGCACTGGATCCGAGCAGTTACCAAGGTTCGACTCCAGCTGCAGGAGGTAGGAAGTCTGTTGTTCCGGTTCTAGCTGGGACAGTTTTTCCTTTGAAATTGGGAGACATATGGTGCTGAAGAAGCAGCCAGTGATTAGTCATATTATAGTGTGCTTCTGGGAATGCATGAGAAGTAAGCTAGAGCCTTAAGAGATGGGGAGGTAGCTGTTGACTTCCTTGTACCCTAAATAATGGAACTCAAATAGACCTAGTGGGTTAAGAGCCTGAAGGTAAAATTAAATGCTGTTTTTGGTACTACTATCACCTGTGAGGCTATTTCAAGTTTAGGATAGGAGACTGTTTCAGGGCCTCTTAGGGTCAATTGTTGTTTCCTTTGGCCAGCCAGTTCAAGTGCCACTGGCTGACTTTTACAGGGCTGGAAATTTTACTCAGAAATTTCTGTGGGCTCCCCTAATTTAAGGTCCAAAATATTAACACATTAATATCTAAACTAATGTAAAAAAGTAAAAATAGATATATTTTTCATTTTCAATGTTGCAAATTCGGAGTGTCTTTATCTGTGTTTCAGTAGTCAGTCATCAGGCAGAAAGGTGGTTTTTAAATGATGACAAGTGGCTGTCAGTAGTATAATACCTGGCAGATGTCAAAAATGAAAGCATGCTTACCTTTGTAAACACACTTTAAAAGTAATTTATTTTGAAATAACCTCAAACTTAAGAGAAAAATTGACAAAACAGTAGTGTAAAGAACTCCCATATCATGCTCACCAAAGTGCCTCAGTTGTTGACATTTTATATTATTTTTGCTTTATCACCTTGCATCCATAGTGATTAATCTTTTGCTGAACCATTTGAGAGAAAGGGAGAGGCCTGATGTTTTCCTTTTTATATTTTCCAAAAAGGCAAGACTGCTCTCCACTGTAACCAAGAAATCCACAATGACAACACTGTCATCAAAACCCCATGCAAGTTTTGCCAGCTGTCACAGCAATGTCTCTTTTCTGGTCCAGGATACAACTCAGGCTAACATGTTGCATTGGGTAATCTTGTCTCTTAATCTCCTTTAATCTGAAACAGTTCCTCTTGCTTTTGACAGATACTGTAGGCCTTTCACTTTGTATTCTTCACTTTGGGTCCCTCTAGTGTTTCCTCCTGTCCAGACTCAGGCCATACTTCCTTGGCAGGGATTACACAAAAATGGTACGTTGTACCCTTTTTAGTGAATTGCATCAGAAAGTACATATTGTCAACCTGTCCTACCCCTTGTAATGTTAACCTTAATCACCTAGTTAAGTTTGTATCAATTAGATTTCTCTACTGTTAGGCACCATTTTTTCTTGGCAATTCGTAAGTGTCCTGTGGTTCAGTACTCTGAGACGATGCCAGTATCTCGTTCTCATCAAATCTCATGTACAGGCGAAGGATCCGTGTATGACTCCTGTCTGAATCTACCACCACAGACGCTGGTTGCCAAATGGTAACTTTCTATTTCCATTATCCTTTCTACATTTGTTAGTTGGCATACTACTATAAGGAAGAGATTTCTCTCTTTTTTTAATCAGTTTTTTATTATTAATTTTTCAAAAGTAAGGGTCTTATAATTCTTATAATAAAGGAAAATAAAATAAATAACCTCCACGTAGAGGAGTTCTGAATGAGAAAAGCAAGAATGTATTGGAGCGATTTGTTAAGGCTTTTTAAGAGGCAATACAGAATCTCTCAAGGATAGCTAAAAACAGTTGCCAAAGCTTGGAATCGTCTAGAGAAAAGCACGGTTTATTTAAGAGTAACCAAGAATGATTGCAACTTAGTATTGGAGCAGTAGTAAATATATTCTTAACATAGGTCATGTAACTGAAAGCTGATTAGGTGTGGCCAAGAGGAGGAACGGAAGCCAGAGTTTAAAGAAGGATCTGATAACAGCTGAAGATAGAGTCAGAAGTACACCACTTACACTTAAGATGAGATTTGCTGGCACATTGGTTGAGGTTGTGAGACAGTAAGAAGTTAAGTATGGCACCAAGGACTCTTCTTCTGAGTAATTGAAAGTTCCACCTATCTGCCCTAAGATAATAATTTTTTGTTAGTTTCCTATTATTGTAGATTCCTCCCCCCCCCAAAAAAAAGAATTTCCCCATGTAGGTGTAAGTAAATATGAATTATATTCTAATCCCCCTTTTTTTCTTTACCAAAAAAAAAAAAAAAAAGGTATATTATACACACAGGGAATATCTTGTTTTTTCACTTGGAGCTTCTTCCATATTAGCTCTAAGAGAACTTTTTTCTTTTTAAATGGTTGCATAATATTTCATTGTATGAATGAACTACAGTATTCATTTGGTTGTTTTGGGTCATTTGCTGTAACAAACCATATTGCAAATGATAACCTTTTACATACATCATTTTGTTTGTGTTCAAATATATCTGAGAGGATATGTGTTTATAATTTCAATAAATATTGCTCTCCATTTATCAGTGTCTTAAAACAACAAAGGTTTACTTTGCTCATGCTTCTTATCATCCTGTATGTTGAGGAATTCTGCTTTGTTATCTGATGTGCAGTCCAGGGTGAGTGATCAGCCAGCTTCTAGAACATTGCCAATATTGGTGGTAAAGAGAAAGAAAAGATGAAAGAGAAAATGAAAGAGAACATAGAAGATTACTCTTTGGCCCAGAAGATACAGTATGTCACTTTTGCTCATATTTCTATGGCCTAACCAAATTATATAATCATATATAACTTCAAGCAAATGATGTACCTTGACTAGATAGATCGGGATATTTGTGAAACTTTAGTAACTATCCCAAAGTGTATCTGCCTTCCACCAACTTAAACTCTTACTAGTAATGTAATGACATATTGGGACTAAAAAAACCAGATCCTTTGCAGAAAGAATTTGGAAAGAAATGATATAGACTATATTCCCTCGCAGTGCTACTTCTTTCTGTACTCGGTTTAGTCAACGTTTCCAAAACATAAAATCTTTTGTTCAAAGTACTCACTGTTTCCATGTACGGAGTACTCTTTCTCCTTCTCCACGTCTCTAACTGTTCATTCTCATCTTTTATATCCAGTCAGGTGTCAGTTTTTTGGATAAAACTTCCAGACTCTGTGCATAGAGTAGACCCCCACCTGTATCCTTGGTTTCGCCTTTTGCAGTTTCAGTTACCTGTAGTTAGCCACAGTCCAAAAATAACAAATGGAAAGTTCCAGAAATAATTCTTAAGTTTTAAATTGAATGCTATTCTGAGTAGTGTGATGCAATCTCATGCTGTCCCACTCCTCCTCATTCTGGGTGTGAATCATCTCTTTGTTCAGCGTATCCCACCCGTTAAACACTTAGTAGCCATCTCAGCTCTCAGGTTGACTGTCATGAGGTGGCAGTCCTGGTGATCAGATAACCTTTATTTTACTTAGTAATAGCTCCAGAGTGCAAGAGTAGTGATGCCAGCAGTTCATTCTTTTTTTCACCTTCCCCTTTTTATTTTTTATTAATTTTTTATTAGAATACAGTTGATTTGCAATGTTGTATTAGTTTCTGCCGTATAGCACAGTGAATCAGCCATACATGTCCAATATATCCATTCTCTAGACTCCATTCCCATACAGGTCCTTACAGAGCACCAAATAGAGTTCTCTGTGCTATGCAGTAGGTCCTTATTAGTTATTCTTATATAAAAGCAGTGTGTGTATATATGTCTGGCAATTCATACATACCACTGAGAAGCAGTAAAGTGCTTCCTTTAAGAGAAATGGTTTAAAGTTCTTGATTTTTAGAGGAAAGAGGGATAGTTAGAGAGTTTGGGATGGGCATGTACACACTTCTGTTTTTAAAATGGATAATCAACAAGCACCTCCTGCCCAGCACATGGAAGTCTGCTCAATGTGGCGCCTGGATGGAAGGGGCGTGTGGAGCAGAATAGATACTTGTATGTGTGTGGCTGAGTCCCTTCACTGCTTCATCACCTGAAACCATCACAGCAGTGTTGATTGGCTATACTCTAATACAAAACAGAAAGTTTTTTAAAAAGTAAATTTAAAATAAGGAAAGAAAAAAAGGATACATTGAGGTGGCTAAGATCTATGGTTAGGATGAATCGTCTAACCCTGAAATTGGTAAGAAGGAAAAAGAAATTCATGCTAGTTTTGCTGTCACACCTCAGACTGCAAAAGTTGTGGCCATCGTGTGTGATAAATGCTTAGTAAAATTAGAAAAAGCAATAGGTTTTTACAGTTTTAGAGCAAGAGAGACCACATTCACATAAATTTTATTACAGTATACAATTGACCTTTGAACAATACGGATTTGAACTGCATGGGTCCATTTATATGTGGGTTTTTAAAAATAAACACTGTAGATCTATGCAATCTCTGATTGGTTGAATCTGCAGATGCAGAACCTAGAATACGAAAGGCCAACTATGGGACTTGAGCATCCTTGGATTTTGATATTCATGGCAGGTCCTGGAACCAACTTTCTGTGGATACTGAGAGATAACTATATTGTTGTAATTGTTCTATCGTTAATTATTACTGTTAATCTCTTACTGTGCTTCATTTATAAGTTATACTTTATCTGTATACATACATACATTCATATATACATACAAGCATCCACTGGGGTCTTGGAACATAGCCCCAGAATAAGGAGAGACGACCCTACTTTGGCTAAATTTGCGTTTAATGGAGTTACTTGTTTACTGTTCCATCTCTCCTGTGTACTTGTAAGATCTTTGAATGCCAGGGCTATGCTTTTTATTGCTGCTGTTCTGGAACCCAATATAGAACCTGGCAGAGTGTTTAGCCAGTCTTTTATGGATGCTTAAGTCATCAGAAAAGCCCATTAGCATTTCCACAGAAGTCTCCCTGTACTTCTTTATCTTCTCGTAATTCTTTAAAAAGAAAGTTTCCCAAGGCCTAGCACCTGAAGCCAATAACAGCAAAATATTAACTATTTATAACATAGCTAACTATTGAAGTTAGCTATGAAGTTAGCTATGTTATATAATTTATATATATATATATTAATATAAAGTTACAGAGTTTATATTACTATGTGTGAATTTAGAATTTTTCTCCCTTAGGCATTGTCTTGTGAGCTTTATTCTGAGTTATTAAATATTTTTTCAAAAAGCATATTTTAATGATTATTAGTAGATTACAGTATTCCATCATGTAGATATTCCTTAACAATTTCTCTTATTTCTTTACTGTTATAAATAATGCTATGATGAGTATCATTATACATAAGTTTCTTTTCATTTCTGATTATTTAACTTAGCTTTCTCAAAGTAGTCAGATAAATTGCTGAGTTTAAAAGTGCACACCTTTTAAAGGTTTGTGATAAACTTCTACCTGTGTTTTCAGAAAAGTTTTCCCAATTTATACTTTCAGTAATTGAATGTCTTGCACCAAGATTGAGTATTATTGTTTTAGAAATTTTTAGTCAATTTGGCAGAAGAAGAATGGTATCTCATTGTTTTAATTTGCATTTTTTGATTACTTGTGATTTGAGTATGTCCCATAAGTTTATAGATCTTTTACACTTCTTTAGCTGATAGTGCATTTAATAGACTTTGAGTAGCTGCCATATGGACCGAGCTACCCTTATGCCATTCCTGTAAGACTGTCAGCAACTTAAGGGAAGAGGTCATATAGGTCATCTCTGTATCTGGGCTGGCTGAGTACCTGGCCATATGTATTTAATGAGTGTTTGACATTGCTAATGCTGTTGAGGCAGTAATGTTGGTAGAGTGGGTGGAATGGATGTGATTCTGTACCTTATTTGGCTTAGCTGCAGAAAAATCTGGGGGAGGAGGTGAGACTTTTTAGCTCTAGAAACAGAGACTGCGGTGGCAGCAGGTGGGTGGGTGTTCCAGGTGGAAGGGACATTGAAGGAGATGGCATGGAGGTAGGCCATGAAGACGACTTGACAGAAGTTCTTAGGTTGCTAAAGAAAGCTGATGGAGGGGAGTCAGTAGCAGAGATGGAACTGAGCAAATAGATAAGAAGGCTCGTGTTTAAATGGAGCCATCCCAGGAGGTCCGAGATTGCAGCTAGTTAGCTTGAGGGATGAATCAACATCTTCTCAAGAAAGATCATGAAGACAGAACAAACTGACTGTCTCCTGCAAAGATCTCTTCTGACTGTGACTCTCTCCCCAGCAGAGAGACATGCACCTTGGGCTGCTGTGAAGCTCTAAAAAATTAACTCCTCTTCAGAAGATAGTGAGGGTCCAGGGAGGGCCTTTGAGGGCCCTATGTCTTAGGCTTAGTTGCACAAGGAAAGCACTTTTTCTGTAATTTTAAACTCCGGGGATTTTGCTCTGGTCATGTCTGCCTATCTTAACTTTTTATTACCTCAGCTTTTTGCCCTCTTGGAGACCACAGTTATCCTTCCTTTTTCTCAAAATCTCTTAGCTTTCTCCCTAACAATTTCTATTGTAACACTAAAAAAATAAAACAAAAAACTAAAGAATGGCTTGAATAAGTAATAAATATAAAAATGTAAAGTTATATGAAAAGGATACATATAATGTAAAGGTTTCCTCCTGCTTCAGACTTCCAGGCCTCTCGTTCCCATCTCCCCCATCTCTTTGTTACCTGCGTCTTATGAATCAGTCTGGAGGTAAACTGCGTTTATAAGCTTGCGTCTGTGTGTATTGCACACATTGTCCTTCACTTTTTATTCATTTACTGTTGCGTCTTGAAGATTTTCCCCTATCATAAAGAGCTACTGCATTTTAAAAATAGCTGCATAGTATTGTTTTCTGTGGATATATTACAGTTTGTGTACTCTCTTCTCTGTTGATGGATCTCAGTTAGATGGTTGTTTCTGATATTTTGCTACTCCCACAATGTTGCAACGCAAATCCTGTAGTAAACCTCAACTTTTAGCAGGCACTTCAAACTTGTAAGCCCTACTAAGAACAGGTCCTGCTACCACTTCACAAATTAGAGAGACCTCTCTTAGACATGAGCCCTCCAGGCTCTGTCTGTCCTTTGGAAAACTGTAGAGTCCTTACCTGATATCTGAGACCAGTACGGATACATTCTTTACTGGCTTAAACCTGACAGTTCATTAAAGCCATTTTGTGTGGAGACTATGCCTTTTTGAAAATGCCCCAGGCATTACCGGATCAGGAATGAGGTTTGGTTTTCTCTGGCTTTCTCTGCCACTTCAAGGCCATTGCTAGATCCTTGCATAAGCCATTCTCACACCTGCCTTCCCTGTTGAAATTAGACCTCAACTCTTGCATAACTCCCCATTCAGTCATTGAAAACTTTAGTGTGTACATCACAGTTTTCCTTCTAGTTTCAATGACTTTCCATAGTCCTTGTCCTTATCATTATCATAGTAATCATTCTTGAAGACTTATTTTAAGTGCTTTACAGGCATTATCCAAGTGAATCCCTACAATAATTCTATGAATTAGGCTTATGTTATTAGGCCTGTTTTGTAGATTAAGAAACCGAGGTTTAGAAAGAAACTTGTGCAGGATCTCCTGTGTGGTAAGAGTTAGAACCAGATTTGAATCTAGACCTATTTAACTCCAGAGCCTTCTTAATACTAGTATCTACCACTGTCATCTTAGAACCCTGTTTTCCAAAGTATGTTTCATAGGACTCCATTTTCTAGAAATGTTAGTAGATTATCATGTGATAAAGAGTTTTATGGTCAAAAGACATTTGGAAAACACTGAGTTCCAATAGAGTGTAAAATAAACAGATGGCTTTATCACAGGACTTCTCAGAAACTTGAATATATTTAGGTTTCTTGTGATTCTTCAAGAGGGGGAAAATGCAGAGCATTAAACTTTTTAAACTGTGAAACTGATTTGGAAAAGCATCCTGTAGGAATTATTTTCCAAGGCATACACTTGAGGAAAGTTTTTCCCAGATAATTTCGTTGTCGGTTCATTAAAACTGTGTTTGTGAAGGTCCATTGCTACCGTATCCTGTGGTTGTTTTCAAGTCTTTATCTTTTTGGACTCACTGCAGTATTTGACATGCCTCCACACTCCTTCTTGTTTTTACATCTAAGAAACCAGCTCCAGTGTTCATCTTCTCTGATGTCTCTTCAGTCTCCCTTTTCTAAATTTTCTCTCTGCTCACTTCTTAAATGTCTGTGAGGAAATTGGCAATATCACCAGAGCCTCTGAAGCAGTAAGATGTTGTTTGCTTTTACAGGGTGTGGAAGAAACTTGCCCAGTTGGTTAGTAATAAAAGCATGCCCTTGAGCTGCCAGGTCTTGCTACAGCCTGATAGTCTCAGCACCTCCTGTTCTGTCCTTTTAATATACAAATCTAGCTCAGTCTTTGTAATTTAACTGCTTTGGTAAAAACTAGGCAGAGGGAAGTTCCAGAGATGAAGCTGAGTGGGTAATAGTAATGACATCCTTAAGAAATTAAGCTGTTATGTATTCTTTTATACATAGAGAAAAGCCCTCTACCTCTTCTACTCCCATCTGCACTGAACTGAGCAGAAATATCCAGAAAGGACTCAAATGGTCCTTCTGCTCATGTACTCCATGTCAGGTAGGCAGCAGGCCAGAGCAGGGATGAAAGCTGAGATTGGCTTAATTCTTTTTCTCTAAAGCCAACAATTAGAATGTTGCTTCTACTCTAGTCCAAAAACTCTCGACATAGGAAAGGAAAACACCAGGGTGCTTGGATTTTGGTTCTAGATTGTAGCCTTTATTCCCTTGCCTTTTAAATTCCTGGTGAATTTTAATTTTAAATTCCTAAAAGCTCTGCTTTTACCTTTTCTACCTGTTATGGGCTGAATTACCCTCCACTCCCTGGTTCCTATGTTGAAGTTGTAATACCCAGCTTCTTAGAATGTGATTGTATTTAGTGATAGGGCCTTTGAAGAGGAATTACAATAAACTGAGTACTTTGGATGGGCCCTACTGAAATCTGACTGGTATCCTTGTAAGCAGAGATTAGGACACACACATACAGGGAAGGAAGGTCTTGTGAAGACAGACAGAAGATGGCCATCTACGTAAGCCAAGGAGAGAGTCCTCAGAAGGAACCAGCCTTGCTGACAGCTTGATCTTGGACCCCCAGCCTCCAGAACTGTAAGAATTGATTTTGGTTCCTTAAGCCACCCAGTCTGTAGTAGTATGTCATGGCAGCCCTAGCAGATAAAAACTTAGGCAGAAGGCGGAAGAAGACGCTCAGAAGCATCAGTGTTTCTCACCTGAGAGTCTCTTATTTCCCATGGTCTAGCTGGTGGGAAATATGCTCTCTCAGCTGCTGCCTGCAGACCCATGCATAACACCCCATGCCTTTTGTATTTGTTTACTCTTATCCCTATTACTAATAAAATTTAGGACTTAACTAGAAATACAAAGAGCTGGGTCCTTGCAGTAGCTTAGTCTCAAAATCTGAGAGAATTTGAACAAAGTACTTCCTATTTCTTAGTTTCCTTAGCTGTAAAATTAGGAATAATAACTGTCCCCTCTCACAGTTTTGGTGAGATCATAGAAAAATGCATTTTTGAGGGCAGAGCTTTATACACAATTGCCTAGGTCATCAGTGGGGTTCTGATTACTGAAGTGTTGTCAGGGCTTTCTCGTGACCTCCCTAGCCTAGGCCTTAAGCGACCCACCAGAGGTGTTGGGGAGCACAGCCGGAGGCTTTGCTGCCAAATGGGAACCCGGTGAAGCTGCTTCCGATGGTTGAAGTGGCATGGAGCCAGTCCTGAGGATTTCAGGCTCTTACAGGGCTCTAGACTACAGATGGCGTGGTGTTCCTGGGATAATTTGCTATGCGGATCTCTCAGATGAGGCTGTCTATATATGGTGCTTCTCTGGGACCTGCAAGGAAAAACATCTGTGGAGTGCTTTACCCTGAGGAGCCTGGGAGAGCAGGCCAAAGGCTACCCTGGGCACTGTGGAAACACTTTCCAAGAGCTGTTTTTCTGTACTTGTCTCAGGAAATGCTTAACATTTCTCTGAAATGTTCTGGACCCATTTATGTCCTGGATCTGGGTGGTTATCAGTGATTGTTCTTCTGTAAACCTTAGATTTCATTCTAAGCTGTGACTGAACCTTGAGAATTATAAGACATCACATCTGGGACTGGGATTTGGAACGCCTTGTTTCAAAGGGTGGAGTTTGACTCCGGTTTCTGAGGAGTATGTTAGAACATTTCTGAGGAATGCTGTCATATCATTAGCCCACCTAGAGTCAGAGGAGGGTGTCAGGTTCTGGCAGCAGGCCTTCGCTCCTGCTGGTAGTATTTTCTGGACATAGTGTCAACAAAGAGAAGTACTTTGTAAATGTGTATGGAATAAGTAACAGAGCAGCTCTTCTTGCCTTCTCCTGCTTTCTCTGACTCTTGCTGCTTATGTGACTGTCCAGCAATTGGGAGCATTTGATCCTGTCTGGGAAGGAATTCTTGCCCTGTAAGAGAGAATTCTTCTGCAAAAGTTATTTAAAAGGAAGCAGCTAATATAGTTATTCCATTAAAAAAAATCAAGCCAGCTAAAAAGTGGGTACAGCTGGGTACTGTTGGGGCTATTTGTAAGATATTTTCTTTTTAAAAGAATTAAAATGTTTGGCTGCTCTGGGTCTTCCATTGTGGCACACAGGCTCAGTAGCTGGGGCATGTGGGCTTTAGTTGTCCGGCAGCATGTGGATTCTCAACCACTAAACCATCAGAGAAGTTCCCAGCGTTTCCTTATTATTAGGAGCTTGTAGGCCAGAGAGTAGATAGAAATATCAGTCATTAAGTTAAATATTTAAACACTTTTTTTGGTCAGATACTTCAGTCTCTACTTTGTGCATTCCATAGTAACTTTTGAAACCCCTTACTTGTAGCTTCCTATTTTCTTGGGTTCTTCTAGTTCTTTCTGACCTTGCTTGCCTTCTTTCCTGTCTGTCTCTTGGCTCTTCTTTCTGCACTGTCCTCCTCAGGCATCTTTTAATCTCAAATCTGCATCTCCTCAGCCTCTCATCCAGTCATTAGTTGATATACACTAATTGAACTGCTCAGTACTGTGAACTGGCCAGTACTGTGCTGGATGCTGGCTTCCGTGCTAGGCAGCCAGTGGACTCCCAGCAAGCCTTTCAAGCAGATGATTCCCGAGTATGTACCTCTTACCTCCCTTTTTTCCTTAGGTTCTGTCCTTCATGTCTAGTTATCTACTGCTGTTGTCACCATGATTTCTCAGTGTTTGATGCTTCTGTTTTGGGCCAGTTCCTCTTCCTTTGTTTTCTGTTTGTATTAACATCACCGTCATTTTGCTAGTTCACCCACTCAAAATTACGGTGTCATTCTTCCTTTTCTCTTACCTCCCACATTAGATCATTTGCCAGATCTTGCTCTTTTTCTCTCTGTGATATCTTTTATCAGTCTTCTCTCTGTTCCTCTCTGCATTCAGGTTCTCTTTACTGCTCAGACTATGGTATTAGTCTTCCAGTTGTTTTCTTGCTGTTATTCATTTTTCTTGGAATCTGTTGTGTATTCCACTACCAGACTTATCTTTCTGAAAAAGAGCACTAGTCATGGCTACCGCTTGTGCTTAGGGTTCGACTTAAATGTCACATCCTTTGAAGCCTTCCTGAAAGTCCCCAGTTAGAATTAGACACTCATTTTTCTCTCTTTCTGTAGCATTTTATATATAGTCAATTTTGGTGTTTATCATACTGTCCTGGAATTGTGTGAGCATTTGACCTCAAGATTATGTATTTCTTAAAAGAGTGTCTGTCTACTGTGTGACTCCTTTTGTATTAAATTCAGAAACAGGCAAAGTAATCTGTGGTGTCAGATTTCAGGATGGTGATTATTTTTGTGTAAGAGGGTAGGTAGTAACTAGCTACAAGTGCAGTGGGGCTTCTGAAATTCTGATGATGTTCTGTCCTTGATCTGAATTCTGTTTACATTGGTATACTTTTCAGTATGTATGTTACAATTCAATAAAAAATTTAAATAAAAGCTAGGTGAAAAGAGCATGAAAATACAAAATAGAGACTGTGTCTTTTAAACTTTATATCCCTGATGTCTGGCATCCAGCAAGTCTTAACAGATATGTGACTGAGTGAACGAGTGAATGAATGAATGAAATTTTTTTTTCTTAAGAAGCATTGGTTTTTCTTTCCGTTGATAGTTAAAGTATAATCTCAACTTTTTAGCTTGACATCCATGGCCACCATGAATTGGTCCAACCTACTTTTCTAACCTTTGTTAATCCAGAGGACATATACAGTTGGAAGAAATTGAGCCTTAGAATCAGCAAGATCCTGAATTTGAAGTATGGCTCCACCACTTACCAACTATGTAACCTTAGGCAAGTTGCCCAGTCTCTTATAAACTTAGTTTTCTCATTTCTGAATTGGCTGTTATTTGCCTCCATGAATAAATATGGGTTAAATAAGATAACACATGTAGGGTAGGAACTGGCATGTTGTTAACATTTAGTATATGTTACTTTTCCTTCCTTTCCAACATCACACCTTCCTTTTTGTCCTTTTCATATCTTTGCTTATCCTATATCCTCTGCCTTGAATGCCTTTTCTTCTCTTCAGTTTTGCCTCTTTCATGGAGCCTTCCCTGATTCTCATCCAAACCAACACTGTGAAAAATGGAAATATTTACTCTTACAAATTCTCATACATTTCACCTGTGTCTTTTATGATACATATTAGTCTCTCACATTAACCTTTAGACATTACCAAAGGTTGCCCTCTCATTCTAGGCCCAAAGAATAGACATTCCAATTGTAATGCTGGAGGCAGGAGCTCTTCAGTTGGAAATAAATTGGGGCATGAAAAGGCAGGTGAAGAAAACTGATTTGGGCCTTTGATTTTTTTTTTTTAGTACTTCCTCCTGCACAGGTAGAAATTCAGATGTCTAGTCAAGGATATGGACCCAGGAGCAAAGGGTCAAGTTGCAGACTGCTTGACCTGTTGTTGGAATTGTTCTTCTATTCACGATGTCTTTATGGCACAGCCTGATATAAGTTAGAAGGCCTTGCAAGAGTTTGAGTCAGCAGTCTTAGGAATTGAGTGAATTTCCATGTGGAGTGGGCTTCGCTGGTGGCTCAGACAGTAAAAATCTGCCTACAGTGCAGGAGACCTGGGTTTATCCCTGGGTTGGGAAGATCCCCTGGAGGAGGCAGTGGCTACCCACTCCAGTATTCACCTGGAGTGTCTTCTCTGTTTAATATGCCTTGAGGGCCTAGTATATATAGGTTTAAAAAGAGTTCAGGGATTCAGAGATCCTATTCCTGGCCACTTATTTTCTTATTACTTCTGCTTTCTACCAGCATTTTCCTTGTACATATGGAGGCTTAACTCCTTTCCTAGATCGTACTTGAGGTCAGGAATGAATTATCCTTATAACTTTTGATTACTTAGGCAGTCAGCAAAGTTTTGTGGGAAGATTGCTTAAAAGTATGAAGTGGTATTGCAAGATCATAGGTAATTATTTCGAAAGGAATGAAACGGTTTATAACAAAATAATTGCCCTAAGACTATATAATAAGGAGTAATCCCTTTGAGTTAAGTTGGTCAGAGAAGTCTTGTCAGAGAAATTCCCAGAGGGGGCTAAATCAACAATTGTTATTAAATATCAAGAAATAGCCAAGAAATAAAATAATGAGCTTAGAAAGATAGAAACCAAGGGATAATTTGCTTCCTTAAGCAAGTCATTAAGGAGATCCATGACTCCTTGTAAGTGGCAAGTTGTATTCTTTCCATAAACAATGCAGCTGAGATTTACCACCATTCCAAAGCAGGCATATCCTGAAATACAGTCATAATGTATAAAATAAGACATCTTCAAGCCAAAGGGAAGAGGTGAGTTGTGGCAAATAATCTTTGCCAGTTCTGTGGGTGTCTGCTTCCCTTTGTTGGTTGTCATCTTCAGGCATGCTAGGGAAATGTGTTTATTTGGTCCACACCTAAGGACATTCAGACATAAATAGCCAAAGATGACAAATTAGGAAGGGCATTCTAGATGAGAATCAACACCCTAGAGCATTTCTTATGACAGGTGAGACAAAAGCTGTTGACTGGTTTCTACCCAGAATGCTCTTCTTGGCTTTTGCCATATCTGTCCCTTGAAGTCCTTTTCTTATTTCTGACAGTTCCATCTTTGTTTCCCTTTCAGCATTTACTTTTCTCTGCTTGCCCCTTAAAACTTGGTGATTTCCAGGGTTCTGTTTTCCATCTCATGCTCTTCTCTAGATAATCTCACCCATGCACTAACAAATCCCAGATTTCTTTATCTACTTCAGTCCTCTCTCATGAACTCCAGACTCATGACAAGGTGCCTGTGATATTGTCACCAGAAATTTCATAGGCACCTGATGCAGTATGTTCAAACTGTACTCATTGTTTTTCTTTCTCCTCAACCTCCTTTCATGTATGTGCTTTATCAGTAAATGGCACTATCAGTCTTCCAAGCACAAGCGCTAACACTCCTCAGAATATGGGTATGTGTAGCAGTGCTATGTATCATAACATTTCCTGTGTTAGGTTATGAATTCCCTAAGGGCAAGGATTATATCTTTTCATCATGCCTGGCATTGTACCCAGGTACCTAGTAAGTATTCATTCTATTATTTATTTTGGTGAAATTGTATTCAGTTCAGTTCAGTCGCTCAGTCATGTCTGACTCTTTGTGACCCCTAATGTTCAAAGATACTGTACTAGTCTGTTAGGGCTGCCATAACAAAGGATCACATACTGGGTGGCTTATACAACAGAAGTTTATTGTCTCACAGTTCTGGAGGCTGGAAGTCCAAAATCAAGGTGTAAAATGGGTTAGCGCCTTCTGAGCACCATAAGGGAAGGCTCTATTCCAGTCTTCTTCTTTGGTCTGTAGGTAGTCGTCTTCCTGTGTCTCTTCATGCTGTTTTTTCTTTATGTATATCTTTATGTCCAGACTCCTTTTTTATAAAGAGACCAGTCGTGTTGGATAGAGCTCACCTTAATGACCTTACTTTAACTTGATTACATCTCTAAAGATGCTGTCTCCAAACAAGGTGGCACGCTGAGGTACTGAGGATGAGGACTTCAACATGTGGATTTTGAAAAACACAGTTCAACCCATAACAAGACCCCAAAGTGGTTTTTGCTGTTTGGGCTCCAAGTCTTGTTTTCTGACAAGCGCTTGTAAGGTTTTTAGCATCCTCAGCATACTGGTTTTTACTCTCAGATAGCACTCTAGACAGTGTCGTATGGAAAGAACAAAGGACGGGATGGCACATTCAGTGAGTGTAAGGAGTTTGGTTTAACCAAACTTAGGGAATTGGGATACTTTAGATTCCTCTAGACATGGACAGGTCAAGAAAGAACTTTGATAATATGCCAAGGAGTGAGCATGGGCTTTTTCCTGAGAGCAGTCACAGAAGGATTTTAAGAAAATGAGCAACAAAAATCTATCTACATTTTAGCGCTATCCCTCTAACAAATTGTCAGGAATGGATTAGGAGTAAGGAGGAGTGAAAGGGAGGTGACTCTGGAGGAAGAGAGACTAGGGAGGATGGATATTTTAAAGCAACTTGAATGAGAGATAATGATGCATAGACTATGGGTTGTAGAAAAAGGGACAACTTTATAGGTAGGAAGGTAAAATTGATTAGACTTTGTGACTTAAGATAGGAGGATAAAGGATTTTGCAAAGAGATTCTGTCATTGGATAGAGAATTAGAATATAGGGATCCTAAAGATTTTGTGTCTGAGCAGAGAGGTTGTTTCGGGGTGTGATTTCTATGGGTGAGCTGTCAGCATAGGTTCCAATGCCTGCACCACCAGGGTGCCCCTTGGGCATTCCCTGCTTTCCCGTTAAATCCAGTGCTTTCTCTCTTCTGCTTTACCTCGTTGTGTACTTCCCTTTCTTCTGTGTATGTGTGTGTGTGTGTGTGTGTGTGTGTGTGTGTGAATCACTCAGTCGTGTCCAACTCTTTGTGACCCCATGGACTGTAGCCCACCAGCCTCCTCCGTTCATGGAATTCTCCAGGCAAGAAGAGTGGGGACCACCACCCCCCTTCACTAGGGGGTCTTTCTGACCCAGGGACCAAACCTGGCTCTCCTAACTTGCAGGCAGATTGTTTACTGTCTGAGCCACCGGGGAAGCCCTTTCTCCCCCAGGCATCCCTAGTAATCTCTCAGAGATCCCCAGCTAGTAGTATAGGTATCCCTTAAATTTTCTCTTCCTTCTTTGAACATTAGCTAGCTTCCTATAGCTCAGTGCCTCAAACCAAATATATTTAAATATATAGAAAATCATACAGGGAAAACCCCTCCTTTTTTGGGAGTCCCTTCATTGAGGCCCAAGACACTTGAGATTTGTTTGTTGGCCAGGGCCATATTCTGAAGAGCTTGGAGCCTACACCAAGAGAACTTTCTAGAATTGGATTCACTCAGGTAGATCTCAGAACAAGCCACAAAGAACTGAAGGGGATACTTGATCAATATTAGCCAGTCAGAACATAGTGCTAGAGATTTACTTCCTCCTGACATTTCAAATTTTGGGTTCCCACTAGAGAATTCTCAGCATATGGACCCTTGGCTCCTTTGGGGTACAGAGACTAAGACAGGACCAGTTCACTTTATGGACTGGACCAGGAAATATATAATCAGATATATAGGTCAGCACCAACCTTAATCCTAAGGAGCCCTCACCTGGAAACTGTGATTTTTACTAAGTTTATTTAAGAGGGTGGTAGCATGTACACAGCTTTGCTGTGTATATTTTGTGTATATTTTTGATCATTAGTTCCTGGAGTGAAAATAGGACCACACGCTTTGGAAGTCTAGACTGGAAACCTGTTTAGCTGGGCAGTCCTGAAGAGTTTATCAGCTCTTTAAAATTTTGCTAATCAGGGCTTGACCTGATTATAGAACTGAAATTTGTCAGCAGTTTGTGACTCCTTAGGCCTGCCTTGCAGCTTGTCAAGTCTGATTTAGACTGTGCGGCAGCTGTGTCTTTTCACATCAGTAAAGTGAGTGTGCCTCTGCCAGGCTGCTCCCTCCTCTAGGGCGCATGTTCCTGTGGGAAGAAGGAGAACCACCTCCCGTTACCCATCATTCTCTGCTGCATGTAATTTCTGAGGAGTTTATAGAGGACAGGGGAAAAAGAGACTGCCACCAGAACAAAGTGTTTTCCTCATGAAACAGATCCGGGTTGTCTGACCATATACCAGCCTCTTCGTGTTGCTCCTGGCTTTACTTAGTGGTAGAGAAAGAAGCATCAAAAGCTTATTCCTGCATAAGTCAGGCTTGGGTCAGCCTATCCTTTGCACCCTGTGGATGTGATTGTTAACACTGGAAGAAAAGGCGGGCACGTGTTGGTTCTGACCCAGCCACTCTCTGGGAGTGACATCTGAAAAGGCAGGCCGGGTTTGGAGCAGGCACATCCTTTGCTTTTGAGCCAATTGTATCTAGCCCCAAGGAGACGTGGATTGGTCTGTGTGAGAGGAGAGAGCTGCGATTGGGGAGCCTGTCCCCATCTTTGTGCGACAGCTCTCAGATGCGTTAGCTGAAGACGAGTTTTGTGCACCAGGTGGTCCTCTGACTAACCCACCCATTTGGTTCCCCTTTAGAGCTCCTGCAGCTCTGAACCTTCCCACCACTCTGCGTGAGTGTCAGTGTCTCATGTTGAATTTCCATCTTGACTCATCTGTCTCTAGGCGAAGATCCCTGCAAAGATTTAAATTGGGAACCAGACCTTGAGAATGTCTGTTCAGAGCATTTCACAGCTTCGGGATAAATGCATTTTCCTTCTTAACCCAATCTGTTTTCCTAATTCTGTCCAGCTGGTTCTTGAACAGCCCTGCTTTGAGAAAGCTGCCCAGCTAAGGTGGATGCTTGTACTAGCTCTTACCTCCCAAGGCACTCCTATCCTTTTCGGCCTGCCCAGGATTCCCAAGAAAGAGATCCACGGTGACAAGGGGGCTGCAGTTTGCTCCCATGGCTCAGGAAACAAATTTTGTCTATCCCAAAAGGGGCTTCCCAGGTGGCTAAATGGTAAAGAGTCTGCCTGCCAATGCAGTAGACACAGGAGATGTGGATTCGGTCCCTGGGTCGGGAAGATCCCCTGGAGGAGAAAATGGCAACCCATTCCAGTATTCTTGCCTGGAGGATCTCATGAACAGAGGAGCCTGGTGGGCTGCAGTCCAAAGGATTGCAAAGAGTCAGACACAGCTGAGCAACTGGGCACACGAAAGACTCGTTCATTGAGGAGGTCTGATGGTCCTTTGGTCACATGATGTCTGGCGCTCTCTGGGCTCTGTTGAATGGTGACAAAAGGAGCATGCTTTTTTACTGAGTTTACAGTGACCGCTGTTTACTACTGTCCCGCTTATGCCCCTTGTTTCTTTTGCTGAACCTTGAGAAGGAGGAAGGATACAAAAGTAGTTTATGGACAGAGCCACATGAGCGCTCTCATGAAGACTAGAACTAGAGATAGCAGATTTGTTACGCCTCATGTCCTAAACACATTTTCTCTTGTCTGAGCCTTTGTTTTTCTGGAAAACTCAAACTGCTTAGAAGATGAGCTGAATGTGTTTGCATAGGCATATGGACAAGATGGACACATCAACCTCAGTTACAGGCTCTGGAGGTCCTAGCCCCTGGTGGATGTGCTAGGATGAGGTAGGTTCTATGGGTGGCGTCCTGCCTCTGAGGGTCTTTCTCAGTCTTGAGAGTTTGATATTCTCTTGAGTGTAGGAAGCTCAGACCCAAATCTGGTCACGACAGCCACTGCTCTGACCTCTTTAGGAGTGGCTACAGATCTGGGGGAGGGAATTCCAATTTCATTAGTCTTCCCTATATTTCTTGTGTTAATAAACCCTTTACCTCTTTCTCCTGGCTGACATATGAGGAGCTCCACAGTAAATTTGCCATGACTTCCACTGAAATTTGACAGTTTTCAAGGTTTTTTTTCCTTTCTGTATTTAGATGTGGTTATGGTTGCACTGTCAGCCCTTATCTCTTCTGTCATCCAGCCAGCTCCCAACTGGGTTAGGAGGTATTTGCTTTGCTTCAGTGTTGGCTGCATAATGAGGTGGATGGTTAAGAAATGGGTTGTGTAGTGTCTCTGGAAATCTAAATTTTTTTCCCTGGTTGAGGGGGAAGCAGTATTATTGGAAGAAGGCAGTAGGGAGGCAAATGTTGGCTCTGGCTTCAACGCTTTCTCGTCAGGATCTTGGATAAGCCGAGGAAATCATTCTTAATTTAAAAGCTTGTTTTATCTGCTGTACAGGGCTGCTGTTCTGTAATGACAGATTCCAAGGTGGCCCCCGTAGACTGCCGGCTTCCTGGCCAGCAGGGCCTCATTTTGTTGTGCACGGTCATGAGGAATGGTGCAGGGCAACAGAAGTAGGAAGGTTTGAAAGCCTGGTTTGGGCATCATGGGTGAATCCAATCTGCCCACCTGCTGTTAGCCTGAGGAGGAGGGGGATTATTTTATTAGATTAGGCTCGGAGGAGGTAGAATAGGAATGGCTTCACTGGATTGTTACTGGCTGACTGGAGCACTATTTTGAGAAGAATTCTGAGGTTCTCTGGGCTCAAACAGTGTTATTCCTGTCCTGTGGTTACAGAGTAGAAAGAGGTATCATGTGTTTCACGTTTTTGTCACTGATGCACCAGGGCTTCAAGGGTCCCTGGATTATGCCTGGCATTGTGTTGCAGTGAACAACTTGAGTGCTCTTTGAAGATAAGGATAATTTCCTGATGAAATTTAACTGGAATTTCCTGATAATTCCACTAGAATTGTTGAATTATTTGGAATTAAAGCCATGTGAGACCCACCTGACTAGCAAGTCTCTCAGGGAGGTGCGGCCGCCGGCGGAGGTCCAGGGGGTTTGGGACTGTGAGACCAGGGTCCTGAGCCTTATGCACGTTAGATCAACATGATGTTACTTTAGGTTCATTCTTCAGGCACTCAGTCATGTCCGACTCTTCGCGACCCCATAGACTGCAGCACGCCAGGCGTCCCTGTCCTTCACCATCTCCCGGAACTTGCTCAAACTCATGTCCATTGAGTCAGTGATGCCATCCAACCATCTCATCCTCTGTTGCTCCCTTCTCCTCCTGCCTTCAGTCTTTCCCAACATCAGGGTCTTTTCCACTTTAGGTTAGTTAGTTCCTAATTTAGATTAGTTAGTTCCTGATTCTGGATTCCAGAACAATCTGTGGTCCTGACTTCTGCAGCATAGGGGGCGTTCCTCAGCCCACCCTGTTTCTCCGCTTCTGTCTAATCACTGCCTTGGCATAGCCTCAGGGAGTTCTTGTTTTCTGGTTGGTTCTTTCTCTGTGGCTCTTCAGGAAGAACTAGATTAGGTACTACTTTGAGAACGTGGTGTTGTTTGATGTTAACTGCCCTTGGGACTTTGCTATTCTCCAGCTTTGCAAATGCAAACAGCAGATTATATACATAGAAAACCAAAACCGAAAAGCAACCAAACAAAAAAACCTAGAGCTTATGTCAGTAGAAAGGACGGCTCCTTTTGTAGTATGCTTTGACTGTTTTTGCTGTCTTCTGTCTTCCCTGTGAGGCTGGGATCTCTTCCGAGCACAGGGCTGTCTTCTCTCTCTCTGTATCCTCTAGCCCAGACATGAAAGAGGTGGATAGGCAGAGGAAAAGAAGGGAGGGGGAGAAGAGGTGGGGGGGAGAAATGGGGGAGGGGGAGAGTAAGATCTATATTTAGGGAGACGGAGAGACACGGCGGGTGTGTGAGCGAGCTTGCTGGTGAGGTCTGTGTGTGCGTGAGTGTGCTGGGAAAGGGGGTGTGTGCGCCGGGAGCGTGTGAGGAGGGCTGGTGCCCTCTGGGCGGTCGCAGGCAGGAAGCAGCTGGAGAGGAGGAGGAGCAGCAGCAGGAGCAGGAGCTGCCCTGCTTTCTGTCTCTGTCTCAAAGCCCGGAATCGGCTGAGTTAGAATTCCACGTCCAGTCAAAGTTTGGCTGCTATAACCTTCAGCGGGCTGGTCATCAGTACTCCCCCTCAGCAGAGAGGTGTGGACCAGATTGGATTCCTAGGTTTGCAGCCAGCAAGACTCCTGCCCAGCCTGTCACTGAGGGAATTTCTCTGCCGGGTATTGTTCCTATCTTCAACTTTGCACCAAGGAGCCAGCCAGCTGGGTGCAGCCGGGAATAATTGCTCCTCAGCTCTCTGTTTGTTGGGTGGGCAAGCAGCTGTGCTGTGGCTTACAAAGTTCACCCTGTGGCTTCTCTGTCAAACCAAGGAGTGCTTCTGAATGGATTTCCTTTTAGAGACAGCACTCGCATTCTAAAACTTGAGAATTTGTGGTTCTCATGTGTTTTTTTTTTCCCCCTTTTCATTTCTTTAACTCTTATTTTGATTGCAGCAGCAAGGTAAGTGGTGTTGAGTGTATGACTGACTCTGAATGAGAAGCAGGGACAAAAGCAAAGCATTTGTGGGTGGAATATGGAGCAGCTACATTAATTACATAACTGCATGAGCCAACTTGCTGGTGGGGGGTCATTACAAGGAGTGAAAAACAGCATATTCAGCACTGAAGGTAGAATCTTCACATGCATGTGTTTATATGCTGATAACCTGACTGTCCATTCCTCCTTGAAACTCTCCTGTATGTATATAAATACCATCCACCCTTTTGTATATGTGCATACCTGTATACGAAGAATCTGTATCTCTCTCTTGATGTGTTCATATGTTTGTAAATAACCAGTCTGTTCCTCTCTTGTGTGTTTTATATATATATTTATATATATATATATATAGACAACTCATTCATTCATCTTACGTAAATATACACAAGCCATCTTTCCTTTCACGTGCATGCGTATGTATGTTCTTTTATCTCATACATGTATGCATATACCTACGTAACCTTCCTATTCTTGTATATGCCTATGTATATTCAGAAACCTTTCCATTTTTCCAATGTGTGAGAGTGTGTTTAAATGTCTATACTGTGCTTCTGTCTAATGTGAGTATTAATTCATCCTCGTGTTTCTACTCTACATATACAGAAGTCGTCTTGAGTTTTCTCAGATTTAAATGTGGACACACATGGGTAACAGATAACATGTCCACTTGTGTCATGCTTGTGAGATGAAACAAGCACTAACTTTGTAGATTGAAGCCCCTGTTTTAAATCCCAGCTCACTCACTCAGTGACCTTGGTCAAGGCATTTAAACTCTCTAAACTTTATTTTCCTCGTTTATGAAATCAGAATAGTAACTCTTACCTCTTAGCTCACAGAGTTGTTGTGATGATAAAATGGGAAGCTTGTAAACTGTAAAATGTTTAACAGTTTTACTACTGCCGTGTTTCCCTCTAGTGTGAGTTGTGTAGGATTTGACCTACACATACCTTTGACCCAGCTGCATTGAGACCACGCTGTTGTCTGTGAGAGGTCTCCAAGTCTTCCCTGCGAAGGTGTAGCTTCTGTTGAAGTTACCGTATTTTTCTCGTAAGTTTGCCGTATTTTTCTCGTAAGTTTGCCCGTAGTATTGGACCTAAGCTACATGGAGCTGCAGGGTCTCTAGAAAGAGTCAGGTTGAGGGAGAAAAGGTCTCATTCCCTGCAGGGTTGGGCCTTTGTTCTTTGCAGCCTTGGGGAGGGTCTAGCCCATCACCAAATGAAAATATGCTGCTTGGAGCTAGGATCCGAGTGAGCACGTTAAAGGGAGAGTGAAAGAACAGAACATTTTACTGCCCCTGAGATGACAGTCTCTTCCTGGCAGTGAGCATCCACTGCCAGGTTTTAAAGGTTCTCCAGAGCGTCCCACACCCTAACCTTCTAAAACTATGCTGTTCAGTGTAGTGGCCACCAGCCACATGTGGTTGTTGAGTGCTTGAAGAGTGGCTAGTTTAAACTGAGATGTGCTGTAAATGGAAGATCCATACCAGAGTTCAAGGACTCAGTATGAAAAACAGAATGATGATGATATTTTTAGATTGATTTTGTGTTGAAAGAATAATACCTTGGATAATGGGTGAAATCAAATACATTAAAATTAATTTTACCTATTTCTTTTTATTTATGCAGCTGCTAGAAATGTTTAAAATTATATATGTGGCTCACATTCTATTTCTGTTGAACAGTGCGGTTCTAGACCCACCATAAGCACAAGGATGAAGGCAGCTCTTCCAGCCAGAGGGCACGTGGAAGCCCCGTGACGGCAGCCCTAGGGAGGACGCACAGGGTCTGTCTCTCCCAGTCTTGTATTCTGGAGAGATACCAGCTAACTGACGGTCTGGCAGAAGCTGGTGCTGCCAGTACTCTCTTTATTTGTCCTGAGTGAGTGGCCCCCGCGCCCCCAAATTGTGAGCAAGTATATTTGGGGAGAAGTTTCCAGCTTAGTTTTACACTGGAAGGGGATTGTAAGCCATCAATCTATAAGAAAATCTAGAACTCAAAGGAAGTATGTTTTTATGGGAACAGAAATGGACTAGAAAGCAGAACACTTGGATTCTAAATCACCTCTGCCATCACTTACTTATTCCTTCCAGGGCACTGAGTTCTCACTGTGTGCTGGGCTTTATGCTTGGCGTAGTAATGGCCTGTGCTCGGCATTAGGGATTAAAACACAAGCAAGGCACAGTTTTCAATGTAAGGAGTTCACACTCACTTAGGCGAGAGCCTCCCACTTAGGTGTCTGCCAAAGTAAAATAGATTAACAACAAGGGTGTCATTCTAGGTCAAGTATTACAAACTTGGGTAATTGGGCTTTTGAGAAGCCTGTATATTCACTGTCCTGCCTAAAGACTTTCAAATTTGAAATTTAGAAAAATGTATGATAGCCAAACAAAACTAGCCCATAGGCTAGATCATAATGTGGTCTGAGATTCCAGGCCTTGATAAACCCTAAAGAACTCTTCCAGCTCTAGCATTTTCTGATTTTTGTGTCCTGGATCCGTTTATTTAATGGCAAGATTTATTTTGTTTTAGTTTGAGCATCATATATGCCAGGCACTGTCCTAAGTGCTAAGGCTGCAGCAATGAACAAAACAGAGTCCTTGCCCACATTCTAGGATAGAGGCTGGGGAGAAAGATGATAAACTGACAAATATGTGGTCTATCAGGTGGTAGTATCAATAAGTTCTGTGAAGAAACTAGAGCAGAGTGAGAGGATAAAGAATGTGGGGGTGCAGGGGGTGGATAGGAGGGTGTTCAGGAGCTAGAGTCCTACTCACATGCCATCTTCAGTTTATTCACAGGAGTCCTAGGTAGTAAAGAAAAAGAGAACATGGTGAGTGCTTAAGAAAAAAGTTGCTCTGGTACTTGTTAGAAATGGTAAGACAGACTTTATTCGGGGGGCGGGGCTATTATTCTGCAGTATTGTAAGGGGAGAAAGATTGAGCCCAACTCTGAATACAAGTGAGAATTTTTAGCCAAGGAACAGGGTGAGGGTCAGTGGATGGAAAATGACTAAGAGGAAGCATCAGGGGAAGAGAGGCATCTGGTTAAATGGACTTAACAGGATTTTTGCTGGAATCAGGCCAGGGTGAGGGATAAGGAATTTGGTCTGATATCAAAGGTGGGGAATTTTCACTAAACTGACCCGGCGAGATTCTTGCTAAAATTGGACTAAATAGAGTCTAAGGACAGTGGCCTAGTCATAAAGAGGATTCAAAGGAGCCTAACTCGAGTTTGGGCACAGAGTCTTTGTCATGAGCATCCGAGTCTAGGTACATATGGATTTGTTTTACGGTTTGTGAGACTCTTCGGTGTAATAAACCCTGGTCCTGCTGACAGGGAACCCTGGGAAGGGCACAGAATACCCAGCTCTCCTGACCGCTATTCAGTCTTCACTCTGGGGTCTTGATGTACCAGCCCGCAGAAGGCAGCGTGCTTTTCCGCGCTACTGTACATCCCCTGAGGGTCTGTCTCCTTTCTTGGATGAAGTGCTTGAAGTTTTCTTTCCGTTACCATGTCCAGCTTCTGGCCAATAAATGGAGGTCCTCCTGAGACGGGCAAGGAGGGCTGGCAACTACAGTCCAGGGCCCTTTGTTGTTGTTGTTGTTTAGTTGCTAAGTCACGCTGGACTCTTGGCAACCCCATGGACTGCAGTCTGCCAGGTTTCCCTGTCCTCCATCACCTCCCAGAATTTGTTCAAACTCAAAGACCTTGCTACACATTTGAGGAGCATTCTTCATTCCCTTTGGCTAATCTCAGCCTTTGTACCTTGTGACTCTGATCATTGTGTCTGACAAGATTCTCTGTGAGCATTGATAACTTCTCAAAGATTAACATCATAAGAGTACCCCTATCTGCCTTGGGCCTAGAAATTCATTTCCCACCATGTTAGCCATAGAGCATTATTGGTGAATGGCCCAGGAATGATCTGACTTCCGTGAATGATATGGGGGAGGTAGGTAGGAGACTCAGAGCTCTTGGCTTTCTGCCTTCTGTGCTTGTTTCACACAAAATGAGAGGCTGCTTGATATCTGTACAAAGAGCCTCGGCCTATTCCCAGGGGTCTCCCCGCTGTTTCCTCCAAGCCAAGATTTGGGTCAGAAGCAATTTTACAAGGAATACTCACATTCCTAATGACATTTATTTGATAAGGCAGAGAGAGATGAAAGAGCCAGGCATTCCAGAAAGCCGAGAGCTTTTTTCCTCTTGACTCTTTTTGGCAGGCTGGTGCTGATGCGGTGTGATATAAGGGTCTCCTCTCTGACATAGTTCTCAGCTTTCCATCATTGAAACTTTGTTCCTTTTGATTAATTCATTTTATTTTGGTATGTTCCCTTTTCAAAAGCAAGTATTCCCTGAAAGGGCCACCTTATTCTTCGCAGCCTTAGGCACTCCTTAGGAAAAGACTGCAGAAAGATATGGTCATTTTCAAGCGTGTACATATGAAACTTGGAGAGTTGACTCGAGTGGATAGGGCAGCATGACACCACTGTGTACCTCGAAGGAAACTAGAAGGCTGACTTGGAGCTGGTTGGGCCCCAAGGCCTCCTTATGCCTTTCCAGTTCAGTTCAGTTCAGTCACTCAGTCGTGTCTGACTCTCTGCGACCCCATGAACCACAGCACACCAGGCCTCCCTGTCCATCACCAACTCCCGGAGTCCACCCAAACCCTTGTCCATTGAGTCGATGATGCCATCCAACTATCTCATCCGCTGTCGTCCCCTTCTCCTCCCGCCCTCAGTCTTTCCCAGCTTCAGGGTCTTTTCCAATGAGTCAGTTCTTCGCATCAGGTGGCCAAAGTATTGGAGTTTCAGCTTTAGAATCAGTTCTTCCAATGAACATTCAGGACTGATTTCCTTTAGGATGGACTGGTTGGATCTTCTTGCAGTCCAACGGACTCTCAAGAGTCTTCTCCAACACCACAGTTCAAAAGCATCAGTTCTTTGGTGCTCAGCTTTCTTCACAGTCCAACTCTCACATCCATAGATGACCACTGGACCTTTGTTGACAAAGTAATGTCTCTGCTTTTTAATATGCTATCTAGGTTGGTCATGACTTTTCTTCCAAGGAGCAAGCGTCTTGTAATTTCATGGCTGCAGTCACCATCTGCAGTGATTTTGGAGCCCAGAAAAATAAAGTCAGCCACTGTGTTTACTGTTTCCCCATCTATTTCCCATGCAGTGATGGGACCAGATGCCATGATCTTAGTTTTCTGAATGTTGAGCTTTAAGCCAACTTTTTCACTCTCCTGTTTCACTTTCATCAAGAGGCTCTTTAGTTCTTCTTCACCCTTTCTGCCATAAGGGTGGTGTCATCTGCATATCTGAGGTTATTGATATTTCTCCCAACAATCTTGATTCCAGCTTGTGCTTCTTCCAGCCCAGGGTTTCCAGTTCAAGTATTCTATTCTTCCCCCCAAGTGTTACTTCTTGGTGGCCTTTCCTGTCCTGCTTTTGCTGGACTTCCCATCAACTTCCCATTCCCCACACTGGAATTAGGTGCTGCTTTTCTATTACAACTTCTAATATAACGTGTATCACTTTGTGATAGTTTATATGCCTAACTTTGTTTCCAAACTTTAATATATTAGAGACCAGGAACTGTGTCTTCTATTCCTAGCTGGTAGTTTAGTGCCTGGAACATTGATTGAATTGATTTAGAGATCAACTGTTTTACTCACACATTGGCCCTGGTTACCCCATTCCTGTGGACAGCAGTAGCAAAGAAAGCCTGAAGAAGGAGGTGGTCTTGAGCCGGACATCCTGGCTCTTCTGGTTGCCCTTTCAGCCCATCCTGTCTCCTGGTATCCTATGGCGTTCTGAGCAGAGTGACTGGTTAATCCTCTGGGCATCACAGTGAGCTCTGTCCCCTGTTTCCAAATCTAAATAGGTGAATGACCGAGTGGCTTTGGTGCCTTTACAGAACCTAGGTCCCTAGGAGGTGATTCTTAAGTTCAGAGTTCATCTGGGAGCTGCGGCTACCAATTCAGAAGAAGGTTTAGAGGGTTTTGTTTGTTTAGTATAAACACAAGCATCTTTGTTTGAGCCCAGGAGGAGCTGCTCTGGGAGCTCTAGCTGGAAATTTCCTATTTGTTGCTGATGTATTTTAAATAGGAAAGCAGGTGCTCCACCTTTAGACCTTCAGGATGCCACAGGAAAAGGCTCTGGATGGCAACAGCTGTGCCATTGGTCCCCTGTGTGGCTGGCCAGCCCGTGGTGTAGGCCCTGCACTCCCAGACCTGGCGAGACTGTCCAGGAAGTTAGGCCAGGCCCATCTGGAATACTGATCTGATGGGCAGAAGCAGATTGGCCCAAAGTTAACCTGGCCTGCGCTGAAGCAATAGCAGGACAGTCAGCTTCAGTGTTGTTCCTGGAAAACTGCCTCCTCTAGACCGGAGTGGGGCCAGCTGTGGAGGACCTGGCCGTGGGTTCTGGGCCTCGCTAGCATTAGAAAGGAAGACTTGGCCCATGTGGCTGTTTTTCCCCTTCCTCGTGCTTTCAGGCTGCCTGAGGGAGGGTGGCAAGCATCCTGTCACCTGAATGAAATGTTGGAAGTGAATATTTTGCTCTTCCCTTTTCTTACCTTCAAAAGAAAACTTCTAGAAGAAAGACTGACAAAGAGGGACAGTGTAACGGTTGTCATCCAGGCCTTGCTGCAGACCGTTAGAAGACACTGGGAAAGCGAGGGGTCTGGGGCTGGGATAGAAGTCATGGTTCGCTCAAATCATACCATTTAGGCAACTGCACGCTAGGCTTAGACACTGGTTTCCCTGCTTCTTTGTCGCAGGGTCTTGCCATGTCAGTAATAATAACTGTACTCTGGTGCTGTACAGTTTACCAATTACCAGTCTCTCATTTTATAACATCTCCGTGGTGACCTCCCCAACTTTACAGATAAGGAAACTACGGCACAGAGAGGAGAAGTGTTTAATCCAAGGTCACTGGTGAAGCAAGACTCAAGCTTAATGTCTGGGGATGTTCAGCCTAGTACCACTTGATCATGGCTCATACTCAGAGCTTCCATCGGTTTAGTAAACAGTCTTTCTCCTTTGAGAAGAGCTTGAAAAGCAAATTGCCAGCTCTAGTCCATCAGGCTGGGGACATGATTTAAAGCTAATACTGGGTACCGAGACCAAATCAGGGTACCTAGACCTTGCACCTTAGGGAGAAAAGAGGGGTGGCTTTGGAAATGTAGATTTTGTTCTTTTGGAAGGAGAGAGGTAAGAATTTGAGTCATTCCTGGAATTGGGGGCTTTGGTGTCTAGGCAACTGGATCTCTAGATCCAAGACTCAGGAGTTCTGACTGTGCGTGTACTGTCTGTCTGTCTGTGTATCTGTCTCTCTCTCTCTCTCTCACACACACACATACACACACACAGAGCCTAGATTGAGTTGACCATATTATGGGTATGGCTGATCCTGACCCCTTGAAACATTGAAGTAAAGCAGTAATCCTTAAAAAGCAGTAATTAGGCCTCTCCGATGCCTCACAGGATGGTTAGAGTTTTTAAATGAAGAATTCCTTGATGAAGTAAGAGTTTTTACATGAGCTAGAGAGAAGAAGGGAAGAAATGAAAAGGAAATTAATCTAGTCTCTTGATCCTTGGCCTAGTTATTTCCAGTAAAAGAGGTCAGCTTCATCTTTATTTCAAGTCTTGGGACTTGTTCTTCTGGTTCTTAGTCTGGAGAAGTCCAGTGCTTTTCATTTTCAGACCCACAGACTGTAGTTGGTGGTCTTCCCCACAAATGATCGCTGTGGGAACAGTCAGCTTGTGTCCTTCACAGACAGTTTTCACTTTTTAGGGTTAACTTGAGTTAGGAGGAGGAAGGGGTGTTAGAAGATATAGAAATCTAGGTGAAATCTAGAAAATAGAGAAACTGTCTCCAGTTGAAGAACAGGAAGGGTAACGTGTCTCCCACCAACCTGTCTGACCCATCCCCAGCTGACCCGGCAGAGCCAGAGAGGACTGGCGGTCCCATGCACTCCTGGGCTCTCTATTTCACCCTTTGTCCTTTCCCCTCTGCGCCTTCCCTCCATTCTGCATTTTTCCAGTAAAAAGGGAATGAATTCCCACCCCGCCACCCCCCAGAAGGTAACAGTCATCTCTGTAAGTTACAGGCACTGGTAGCTTAGTATTTAGGGGCAAGACTGGTGGCGGGTCTTTTTTCACCTCTTTGGAGAACAGCAGAGCACCCTGGAACCCTCTCCAATGTAACCAACTCCCCGCCGGCCACATGTGTTGTTCTCTCCAGGCCATTCAGAGGGTTCGAGCAGTGCTCTGTTACTCCAGCAATAGACAGCTAGGAAATCACTTTCTTGTCATGGTCCTTTCTCCAAGTGAAGAGTTGCTATCACTAAACAGAGGGAAAACACTTTGTGCTGTAAGCACAGGCAGGAGCAGACCTTTAAGTAGCTGAGTCTTCACTGGAACAGCAAACTGGAGGGGAAGAAAAAGAAACATTCCATGCCTTGTCTGTTACTGTGTGTGTGATTTGAGCTTTGGTGGTTAAACATCTGTGTGCTCCTTGCTGAGCCTCATGTTGAATTTGTAAAGGTTCAGTCTCTGTCCAGTTCATTCCACCTGTTTCCCAGGAGTGTTTCAATCCTGATGCCTTTGGCACCAGCCCTTGCTCACAACACAAGGGTTTGATCTGATTTTACATCAAAACTGATGGGAAGCCAAGGAGAGAGAGAGAGAAGTGACTGCCTGCAACCTTTAAGGCTAGCCTTGGGAGGCAGGTCACTGTTGACTCCTAGAGTCTTAGAAGGTAATGTTCTTATTCCGGTTTGACGGCTTGATTCATATTACCATGCTGCCTTCTGATCCAAGCACACTGTTTTCCTTTTTCGCTAGCTGCAGGGTAAGAGTCAAACCAGGATCCAGGGACATGTGCCAGGTTTGAGACCACACATGGGACCATTCCAGGCGTCACTGTGGGCCAAGCCCCAGGCATCAGCCATCAATAATTGCTAAAAATAGACGGAAAAGAGCAGGTCAGGATATTGCCTTCTAACACAATCTCTATTAACCATCCTGACCAGAAGCAAGAGGAACAAGCTTGAGAATCCCTCAGACCCTGAGGGAGAAAATGAAGCGATTGTTGCAAGAGTCAGAGGAAGAAATCATGGTCACCTTGGGATCCTCCTCCAGGCTTTCCCCAGATAAAGCTAAGGCAGAGACTGTGTGTGGCATCAAGAGCAAGTCCTCAGGCCCTGCCGGAACCTTGCCAGAGGACAGCTTCCTGCCTCCTCACTGTGGGCCTGTAGCCTCTGCCATTGGTGGGGATACAGATGGGGGCCTGGCCCAGCGTTGCAGCTTCGGGCAGCAGGCCAGTGGCCAGCTTCCTCTGGGCTCCATAGCCTGTGTTTCAGGGTCTGCCTCTCAGGACCTCTCATCTGCCAGCATCACCACAAGCTGTCCAGAGCCCTCAGAGAGGGATCAAGCCAAGCCCCTCTTGTCCAGAGGCCCTGGCCAAGGCTGTCGCCATGAGCAGCAGGAACCTTTGGGGGATGTAGTGGACTATATCATCTCGGAGCTGCAGGGCATCAGCCGTCTCCAAACTGAGATTGCTGAGCTGCGGCAGCACTTGAGCCAAGTCCGAGGTTCAGTGGATGAGGTCTCTAGCTGTGTAGACTCAGTTCTGAGTGAAATAGAAGGCTTGCATGTGGGCAGCAGCTCCCTGGCCAAAGGGAGTGTGGGGGGAAAGGCCCAGGAACCCCATGTGGACAGACCCGGCGAGGAAGCCATTCTGTATCTGTATGGACTTCCTGAGCAAGATGGGGAAAACACCATGGAGCTGGCTCACAGCTTCCTGGCCAAGCACATGTGTGTTAATGGCATGCAGTGCAGTAGGTTCATTAAAGAGGCTTACCGAGCTGGCAGAAGCCCAGCTCCCAGGCCTACTGTTGTGAAGCTTGCCCATCTAGAGCATCGGGACCTCATATTGCAGAAATCCATCCTCTTGCAGAGTTTAGGGGTCCGGATCGCCACCAGAGAAGAACCAAGCCAGCCACCGTGCTCTAAGAATCCCCCAAAGGAGTCTCTCTCATCTTTGGAACAACAACTCCAGCATCGCAATTTGAATTCTTTACACCTGGATAAGCCAGTTTTTCCGGTGGAAACAGGGGACAGAGGACCAATAACAGAAGCACATCAAATGAGGGCTCAGAATCAACACAGAGAACCCCAGACCCCTGAACAGCAAGGCCTTTGCTTCCCACTCAAGAATGATTTGGCAAAGCCAAGCAGTGAGTCTAAGCCAGGGGGTGAAGTCAGAGGAACATCAGGAAACCCCCAAGTTCTCAGGGGCTCCTGCAATGAATTGACGGGAAGAGAGGCTTCTTTGTCCACCCTCCTTCAGTGTGAGGAACCTTCCCTAGTGTTAATCTCGAAAGAGGAGGATTCTGGGAAATCCCAGGTTTTCAAACAGTGTAACCTGGGACCTAAAGCAGCAAACCCAGAAAACAACCGCAGTGACAAAAGTGAGACCGGCAGCTGCCTATCACTGTCTGGGTTGCTGAAGGCAGAGGACCAACTCCTGGCCTGTGAAGCTGGGTTGGATATTCTGAGCTCAAAGCAGCTAGAGGACCTCTTGACAGACAAGTCCAGAAGGTTTGCAACTCTGAGCTGTGACAGCCTGATGGAGGAAATCAGCATTGGACCCGAGACTTTCAATGACATGGTTCATATTGACTTGAATGAAGAGGAGGAGCATGCCGCTCAGGTCCTCAAAGATGTCTTGGAAAAGTCCTCTCGCCTGGGTGGCTCGCAGGAGGATGAAGATGTAGAGATCAAGTTTCACACGAGTAAACTGGGCCGAGCGATTGACCACTTTCGTTCAGCTTTGCAGGGAGTGTTTCAGAAGCTGGAGAACAGTGGGTCCATCACCCCTGAGGACCTTGAAAGCATTGAGAGTGGCTCCCAGTCCGAGAACAGTGATAGACTTCTCGGCACAGTGAGTTCAGGGGGTGCTCAGGATTTCTCACTGGGGAGCCCCGGGAGTCAGGGGAGTGAGAGCGTACTCAGCGTGGTGTCTGGTGGAGTGGGCATCTCTGCCCAGGGAGACCAGACCTCTCAGGATCCCAGCAACTCCTCTCCGGCTTCCAGTAACTTGCCTCTTGCATATTCATCGCCAGGGTTTGCTCTGGCTCCGTGTCTGGGAAGTGAAACTTGTTCCAGGCCTGAATCTCCCAAACAGGGCAGACTAAGCCTAGAGCAAGTGTGCACGGAGACCATCTACCTCCACAGATGCATCAGCAATTTTAAAGATGTTCTAAGAGAGAAAAGACTGAGGCAGAAAAAACTTATACACGAGCTAGTACAGAAGACAGACCATCTCTCAGTAGAAGACATGCACCCAGGTATTTCAAGTCTCTGGTGAATGGGTTTGCAGCTGGCTGGGTGTGTCCTGCATCGGGCCAGCATGAGATCCGGCTTGGTGGTGAGCTTCACAGGGTGATGGGGGAGGTTCACATCTTCAATCAGTCTCAATTACTGGGGTATAGATTTGTAAGTTGATCCTGTGGTATTTGGAGTGACAGAATTGAAAAGTGACAGAAAAAGAGTTCTTGTCCATACGGAGCTTCTAGTTTATTGGCAGGAGCTTTAGAAAGTACCTTTTCAAAAGAGGAAGAGCATTTGGGCAAAAATAGTTTATAGCTGCAGAACTTTAGGCTATCCTGATGTAAAGTAGGTGTGGGGTAGGAGGCAGGGATGAGGGAAGGAGGCATGTTTCTCATAGGAGCTAAGATGCTGATGCAATCCTGTGTTGCATTTCAAAATCATTCTCCATGAGCTTCTTGCTGAGATAAGATTGCCATTTCTCCAGCAGCTGATGGGGCTTCTCCACCTTGTGGGCCACTGTGGGAATTTCCCTTACCCTGACCTGTCTTCTTCCCATACTGGAGTTGACAGGACAGAACCTTAGTTCTAACTCAGAGCTGTCCAGAAACTTCTTGCAGCGCTGACCCTGCCCAAGAGCCCGACTCTGCTCCCCCCAGTCACATTCCCTTTGTTACATCTCCAGTTAAAGGCTGCTTACCTAACGTTTAGACAGTGAAATGGTTTTTGGCTACAAGAATTGGGAAAAGTCTTTTCTGGGCAGCATGGAGATGACATGTAGCTTTAAAATTACTTCTCCCAATCAAAAATATAATAAGTTTATCCAAAGAGCATATGCTTTATTCATCTAATTTTAAATGTAAATGAGGTTGTCCTCTTATGCATATAACCTGATTAATCTTTCTAAGGCAAGATTAAAATTATGAAACATATTGTGTTGGCAGAGATGTGAGAGAACAGGTACTCATCCATTGCTGGTGCATGGGAGTGGAAATTGGTATAACCTCTGAGGAAGGCAGTTGGCAACATGCATCAGAATTATGTATGCCCTTTGAGGCCCAGCACTACTTCCAAGAATATATCCTGCTGGTACATTTTCACCTGTAGAAGGGACATATGTTCAAGGCTGTTTCTGAGGTATTGTTTTTAATAGTGAAGATTGAAAACAACCTAAATGTTCTTAAGAAAAGCTGGTTAAATAACTTACTGGCACATCCAAACGATGAAATACAGTACCATGCAGCTGTAAAAAGAAAGGTACCTCTTTACTGAAATGGAAAGATATATTGACATATTTCAGAAAACAAGGTGCAGAACAGTCTGTATAAGATGCTTTGTTGTTGTTGTTTAGTCGCTAAGTCGTGTCAGACTCTTTTGCAACCCCATGGAATATAGCCCATCAGGCTCCTCTGTCCATGGGATTCTCCAGGCAAGAATAATGGAGTGGATTGCCATTTCCTACTCCAGGGGAATCCCTGACTCAGGAATCAAGCCCATGTCTTCTACATTGGCAGGTGGATTTTTTTTTGTTGTTGTTTTAAACCACTGAGCCACCAGGGAAGCCCATACATTTATATAAAAAGGAGAGATGAAGAATACATACACAAACCCGTAATGTGTATTTGTATGTATGTGTAGAATATTTAACACAGGAGTTCCCTAGTGACCTAGTAGTTAGGATTCTGGGCTTTCATTGCTGTTGCCCTGGATCAGTCCCTGGCCAGGGGACTGAGATCTTGCAAGCCACTTGGCATGGCCAAAAGACAACAACCACCACCACCCAGCTAACCAACCAAACAAAAAACCACTAAGATACATAAGAAACTGGTATAGGATTGCCCATGGGAAAGGGTATTAGGTAAAAAACTAGTGAAATGAGATTCTTTTTTACTGTATACACTTTTTAAATAATTTTTAGAATTTGAATCATGACTATGTCATTGTAAAATTAAACTGAAAAATTAAAATCCTGTTCCTTTCAAATATCCCTAGAGCTGCTCTTGATACCCTATCAAAAAATCTCAATTCCTTCACTTGGCATTCAAGGCCACTACGCCTGGTCTCTAGTTTACATTTCTAGGCTTATCTTCTGTTGTCCCACGGTCCTCCCCCTGGAAGGAACCTTCTGTCTCACAAATTCACCTTGTACTTTGTTTTCAGCATACCACATATACATGCTTCCTTCTAGCTTGAGGTGTTATGTTTGCCACATCAACCTAGGAAAATTTACTCAGTTCTTCAGCATACAGCCAAATTTTCACCTCCTCCAGGAAGCTTTCTATAATTCCTCAGATACAAGGGGTTTTGGTCTCTCTTTAACTTTGCAGCCCCTTTTCTTTCTTCCTGGGCACTTAAAAATTTTTATATTGAATTGGCCAAAAAGGTCACTCAGGTTTTTTCCATAAGATGTTACAGAAAACTCCAGATGACCTTTTTGGCCAACTCAAAGTTGCAGCAACAGTAGAAACAACTCATATCAAAGCATATCAAAGCAACTCATATCCTTACTAACTCTTTTAACTGTGGTGGGAGTCAATGTTAGCCAGAACATCCAGAACCCTGGTGCTCAGTTCTTCAAGTTGCAGTATTTCTCTTCTGGGCTGCCATCCTACTGGACCATGCAGAAACTTGTGACAGCAGCAGAAATAATGAGAAGGAAGTGTTCTGAAACACCAGTAAGAGATCAAGCCAGAATTCTGGGTGCTTTCCAAGATCCACTCTGGTCTGTGGGCTACAGACGGGGTGGCAGAGAGGCTGTCGGGCAGTGGCAGCATCCCTTCATTGCTAGATCCCGCCTGACTGCAGCACCATGCCTTAAAGCCCAAGGAACAGAGCAAGGTGAATAAGCACACAGGCAGGCCTCTGGCCAACACACTCTGGCTGTAGAGTCCACACGAGCAGTCACCCTAACCTGGTAAACTGATTCAGTACAATAGTGACAGCTACCACAAGAAAGATTTGAAAAAAGCTTTCTTCACTGCTCTGCTTGAGACCTTTTACAGCCTAAGCCTACTCAGAACAATGTTTTCAAAAGTGACCAGTGTTGTAACACATATGGGTGCTTCATTTCTTTTTGTGGCTGAATAATATTCCATTATGCGGATATAGCACATTTTGTTCATACATTCATCAGTTGATGGACATTTTGTTGTGCTTTGCTGTTGTTATTGTTGTTTTACCACATTTTTGGCTATTATGAATAATGTCGCTGTTTTTGTGTGGACATATAGTCTGTGTATATACCTAGAAAGGGAACACTTGGTCATGTGGTAACTGTGTTTCACATTTCTTTGGAACTTATAGATTATTTACCAATGTGGTTGCACCATTTTGCATTTCTGCCAGCAGTGTATGCAAGTTCAAATTTCTCCACATCCTAGCCATTCTATTTTAATTAGAGCCATCCTAGTGAGTGTGACTGGTATCTTCTAGCTTTGATTTTCATTTCCCTAGTGGTTAATGATGTTAAAACATCTTTTCATATGCTTATTGGCCATTTTTATATTTTCTTTGAAGAATGTCTATTTAAATCCTTTATCCATTTTTAAGTTGAGTTGTTTGTCTTTTTCTGTCGAGTTGTAAGAGTTGTTTATATGTTCTGGACATCAGTTCAGTCGCTCAGTCGTATCCGACTCCTTGCGACCCCCTGGAATGCAGCATGCCAGACTTCCCTGTCCATCACCAACTCCCGGAGCTTGCTCAAACTCGTACGTTAAGTCATTGATGCCATCCATCATCCAACCATCTCATCCTCTGTCGTCCTTTTCTCCTCCTGCCTTCAATCTTTCCCAGCATCAGGGTCTTTTCCAATGAGTCAGTTCTTTGCCTCAGGTAGCCAAAGTATTGGAGTTTCAGCTTCAGTATCAGTCCTTTCAGTGAATATTCAGGACTGATTTCCTTTAGGACTGACTGGTTTGATCTCCTTGCAGTCCAAGGAATTCTCACTCCAACACCACAGTTCAAAAGCATCAATTCTTTGGCCCTCAGCTTTCCTTATAGTCCATCTCTAACATCCATACCTGACTACTGGAAAAACTATAGGTTTGACTAGACAGACCTTTGTTGGCAAAGTAATGTCTCTGCTTTTTAATGTGCTATCTATGTTGGTCATAGCTTTTCTTCCAAGGAGCAAGCGTCTTGTAATTTCATGAATGCAGTCACCATCTGCAGTGATTTTTGAGCCCAAGAAAATAAAGTCTGTCACTGTTTCCCTTGTTTCTCCGTCTATTTGCCATGGAGTGATGTGACTGGATGATCTTAGTTTTTTGAATGTTGAATTTTAGGCCAGCTTTTTCTTTTTTTTTTTTTTCTTTTTTTTTTATTAGTTGGAGGCTAATTACTTCACAACATTTCAGTGGGTTTTGTCATACATTGATATGAATCAGCCATAGAGTTACACGTATTCCCCATCCCGATCCCCCCTCCCACCTCCCTCTCCACCCGATTCCTCTGGTTAGGCCAGCTTTTTCACTCTCCTCTTTCACTTTCATCAAGAGGCTCTTTAGTCCCTCTTCACTTTCTACCATATGAGTGGTGTCATCTGCGTACCTGAGATGTATCTGAGGTTACTGATATTTCTCCCAGCAATCTTGATTCCAGCTTGTGCTTCATCCAGCCTGGCATTTCGCATGATGTACTCTGCATATAAGTTAAATAAGCAGGGTGACAATGTATAGCCTTGACATACTCCTTTCCTGATTTGGAACCAGTCTGTTGTTCCATGTCCAGTTCTAACTGTTGCTTCTTGACCTGCATACAGTTTTCTTGGCAGGCAGGTCAGGTGGTCTGGTAGTCCCATCTCTTAAACAATTTTCCACAGTTTGTCATGATCTATACAATCAAAGGCTTTGGTATAGTCAATAAAGCAAAAGTAGATATTTTTCTGGAACTATGTTGCTTTTTCAGTAATCCAACAGATGTTGGCAATTTGATCTGTTTCCTCTGCCTTTTCTAAATCCAGCTTGAACATGTGGAAGTTCTCGCTTCGTGTACTATTGAAGCCTGGCTTGGAGAATTTTGAGCATTACCTTGCTTGCATGTGAGATGAGTACAATTGTGCAGTAGTTTAACATTCTTCGGCATTTGCACTTCTTTGGGATTGGAATGAAAACTAACCTTTTCCAGTCCTGTGGCCACTGCTGAGTTTTCCAAATTTACTGGCATATTGAGTGCAGCTCTTTCACAGGATCATCTTTTAGGATTTGAAATAGCTCAACTGGAATGTCATCACCTCCACTAGCTTTGTTCATAATGATGCTTCCTAAAGCCCATTTGACTTCGCATTCCAGGATGTCTGGCTCTAGGTGAGTGATCACACAGTCATGATTATCTGGGTTGTGAAGATCTTTTTTGTATAGTTCTTTGTGTATTCTTGCCACCTCTTAATATCTTCTGCTTTTGTTAGGTCCATACCATTTCTGTCCTTTATTGTGCTCATCTTTGCATGAAATGTTCCCTCTCTCGAATTTTCTTGAAAAGATCTCTAGTCTTTCCCATGCTATTGTTTTCCTCTATTTCTTTGCATTGATCGCTGAGGAAGGCTTTCTTATCTCTCCTTGCTGTTCTTTGGAACTCTACATTCAAATGGGAGTATCTTTCCTTTTCTCCTTTGCCTTTTGCTTCTCTTCTTTTCACAGCTATTTGTAAGGCCTCTTCAGACAACCATTTTGACATTTTGCATTTCTTTTTCTTGGGGATGGTCTTGATCCCTGCCTCCTATACAATGTCATGAACCTCCATCCATAGTTCTTCAGGCACCCTGTCTGTCAGATCTAATCCCTTGAATCTATTTGTCACTTCCACTGTATAATCATAAGGGTCCAGATAATAAGGACATAAGGACATAGGTCCAGATAATTTGTAAATATTTTCCCCCAATTTGTTGGTTGTCTTTTTTCCTTCTTTATGGTGTCCTTTGAAGCATAAATGTTTTATTTTTCAACAAAAGTTATTGTGATAAAATATAGAAAACATAAAATTTAACATTTTAGCCATTTTAAATTCATTCACATGACCATCACCATGTGGTCATCACCACCATCTAATCCCCAGAACTTTTTCCATTTTCCCTAGCTGAAACTCTGTACCCTTAAATTAACTCCCTGTTCTCGCCTCCCCTCAGCCACTGGCAATCACCATTGTACTTTCTGTCTCTCTAAATTTGACTGCTCTAGGTACCTCATATAAGTGTATTTGCACAATGTTTGTTCTTTTATGATTGGCTCATTTCACTTGACATAATGTCTTTGAAGTTCACCATGTTGTAGCATATGTCAGAATTTCTTGCCTTTTTAAGGGTAAATGATACTCCATTGTATGTATATATACTACATTTGTTTATCCATTCATCCATCAGTGGACACTTGGGTTTCTTCTAGTTTTGGCTATTGTGAATAATGCTGCTATAAATAGGGGTGTACAAATATCTGTTGAAGTTCTTGCTTTCATTTCTTTTGGGCATACACAGAGAAGTGGCATTGTTGTAATCCTGATTTTTTTTTTTTTTTTTTTTTTGAGGCATTGCTGTTATTTTCTGCAGCAGCTGTCATTGCACATTCCTAACAGTAGTGCACATAGGTTCTAGTTTTTCAACATCCTTGCTAAATAACACTTGTTATTTCCTGGTTGGCTTTGTTTGGTTTGCCATCATAATATGGGTATTAGAGTACAAAAGTTTTAAATTTTGATGAAGTTCTATTTATCTATTCTCATGTTGATTTTGCTTTTGGTTTTATAGCTAAACCATTGTCTAATCCAAGGTCACAAAAATTTACTCCTATTTTTTACCCCTAAATGTTTCATAATTTTATTTAGTGCTTATATTTAGGTCTGTGATTCATTTTGAGTTAAATTTTTGTGAATGGTGTGAGACAGGGGTCCAGCTTCCTTCTTGAGCATGTGTATGTCTAGTTATCTCAGCACCATTTATTGAAAAATAATATTCTTTATCTGTTGAATGGTCAAAATCAACTGGCCATAAATGTAAGAGTTTATTTCTGGACTACCAGTTCTAGTCCATTAATCTTTAGTCTGTTCTTATGCCTCAATTTCTTTCTTTTTTTCTTTCTTTTTTGGCCGTGTGTGATGTGGGATTCTTAGTTCTCCGACCTGGAGATCGAACCTGCATCCCCTACATTGGAATTGCAGTCTTAACCACTGGGCCACCAAGGTAGTCCCTAGATTCCTTCTTTTTGGAATACTTTGTTCGCTTGGCTTCCAGAATACCTCTCTGTCTTGTTTCTCCTCCAACATTATTGACCATTTCTTCTGGAGTCATTTTTGCTACTCCCTCCTTATCTTCCCACCCTTGTAGTACCTCAGGATTCAATTCTGACCACTACTTTTTATTTATACACACTTCCTAGGTAATCTCTTTCAGTCTCATGATTTTCATAAGCATTCCCAGATTGATATCTGGCCCAGATATCTTCTAGGAATACCAGATTCTACATCTACTTAACACCCACATTTCCATGTGAATAGACATCTCAGATTTGACATATTCAAAACCAAACTCCTGATCCTTCTCCGTAAACCCTGCCAAACCTACTTTCCCTATAGTCTTCCTTACCAGTAAATGGCAACTCCATTCTTGCAGCTAGCTGCTCAGACCCAAATCCATAGAGTCATTCTTTTTTTTTTTTTTTTTAACCACATTGTTTTGTTTTTTATTTGCTTGTTTGTTTTCGGCTGTGCTGGGTCTTAGTTGCGGCATGTGGGATCTAGTTCCCTGAGCAGGGAATGAACCTGGGCCCCCTGCATTGGGAGCGAGGAGTCTTAAACACTGCACCACCGGGGAAGTCCCAATAGAGTCAGTTGTGACTTCTGTTTCTTTCATAAGCCATATCCAATCAGTTATTAAAGTCCACCTGCTTTGCCTTTAAAACATATTCCAGACCTTGCCACTAACCTCTCAATCTCAGTCACCATTTTCTCTCGTCCAGATGATAGTGGTAGTCTTACTGATCTCCTGGCTTCTACCCATGTCCGTCTGCAGTCTATTCTCCCCAGCCAGAGTAATCCACATAAAACACAAGTCAGATCATATCACTTCTCTGTTCAGAACCTTCTGGTGATTTTTTCTGTCTCACTCAGAATGAAAGCCAAAGTGCTTATGAGGGCCTTATTTGAAATGATCCTCTGAGGCAGACTTGTTCCTTCACACCAGCTATGCTGTCACCTCAGACTTTACACTTGCTGTATGTTCTGACTGGAATACTTTTCTCTTTGCACTCTGAATAGCTTCTTTACTAATTTTTCTTCATATCTCTGCTTAGATGTTCTTTTAGCAATGAGGCCTCCTGACAATCTTTTATAAGGTTTTCATAGCATAACATCACCACTGGGGACAATATCTTTTCCCCTTACCTGGATTTTTCAGCAAAGTCCCTGTCATCTGTGATCAGTTCAGTTCAGTTCAGTCGCTCAGTCATGTCTGATTCTTTGCTTCCCCATGGACTGCAGCACGCCAGGCCTCCCTGTCCATTACCAACTCCCGGAGTTTACTCAAATTCATTCTATTGAGTCGATGATGCCATCCAACCATCTCATCCTCTGTTGTCCCCTTCTCCTTCCACCTTCAATCTTTCCCAGCATCAGGGTCTTTTCAAATGAGTCAGTTCTTCGCATCAGGTTACAGTATACATAGCTCCAGATTCTGGAACCAGAGTACCTGTTTCGAATTTTGGCTTTGCCACTTGCTGTGACTTCAGGCAGGTTTCTTAACATCTCTGTGATCTTCATAGATCAATAGAAAAATGGATCAATAGAAATGGAGATTATAGAAATGGATAATAGAAATGGATCATAGATCAATAGAAAAATGGAGATTATAACAACATATACTCAGTAGAGTTGTTGTGAGAAGTAAACGAGCTTACTCGAATAAAATGCCAGATCTGTATTGTGTTCACTTGGTGTTCGCAGGTCTCATCATCTTTACCATCATTATTAGTTGTCTGTTCCTCCTACTAGACTAGAAGCTTCTGAAGACCACAGTTCACTGCTCTAGCAGCGTGAGAACAGACAGTACCTAATGTGAAGTAGGTTCTCAGTGAGTATTTAAGGGATGGAAGTTGTGGTACATACATACAGTGAAATATTACTCAGCCATAAAAGGAGCACATTTGAGTCAGTTCTAGTGAGGTGGATGAACCTAGAGACTTCCCTGGTGGCAGATGGTAGAGCCTGTTACACAGAGTAAAGTAAGTCAAAAAGAGGAAAACAAATATCTGGGTATTAACGCTTATCTATGGACTCTAGAAAAATGGTACTGATGAACTTCTTTGCAGGGCAGGAGTAGAAGCTCAGACACAGAGAACAGACCTGTGGACCCAGCAGGGAAAGGAGAGGGTGGGTGGACTGAGAGAGTAGCATTGAAATGCATACATTACCATACGTAAAACAGGTAGCTAATGAGAAGTTCTATAACACAGGGCGCTCAGCCTGGTGCTCCGAGACACCCTAGAGGGCTGGGATGAGGTGGGAGGGAGGCCCAGGAGGGAGGGGACATATGTATACTCATGGCTGATTCACACTGATGTACGGCAGCAACCAACACAACATTGTAAGGCAATTATCCTCCAATTAAAAATAAATAAAATTTTTTAAAAAGAAATGAATCCTCACAATAACTCTGGGCAATCGCTAGTTTTATCTTCTTTTTAAAGGTAAGGAAATGCAGGCTCAGGTAAGTTGAGTGCCTCAAATCTTTGACTCCTAAGTAATGGAGTTAAGGTTGTTTTAACACTGAGGAAGTGTGTCTCTTCCTCATCAGATGGACTATCTGGAAGAGTGAGATTATTCTTAGGGATCAGGAATTTTCCTGCAAAGCAGGTGTTATATAGATATGTATCACTTAAATTGAAAACTAAATCTGAGTGGAAAAATCCTAAGGCATTTTAAGAAGTTAGGAGGCACAGAGTGTTTGATTCCTAACAAAAGATTTTTTTAAGTTATTAATAAGAAAATGTTTGGCCAGTGGTTGGGACAAACTGAAGGGACTAGTACAGTGGTTCTTGAGGGTCTGGAAAATGGTACAGGCTGAGGCCTGTCTTTTCTCTTAGGCAAGACACATGTCCTTAGAAAGGCTGTTGTTTTCTAAGTCCTGAAATTTCTCAAGTTCCTTTTACTACATAAAAACACTAGATGTGCTAAACCCTCAGACTACAAAGGTGAAATAAAATATATATATGTAATTCTTGCTCTCAAGAAATTCACAATATGTAAAGAGAGACGTTTATACAGACAATTAACAATGGAACATGCTGAGAACAAACTGCCATAGAAGTGTGTACACAGATGCGTGGGTACCACGGATGCATAGTAGGGAAGCACCTAATTCTGTTTTTGAGAGGAAGGCAGATACATTTTCAGAGACATTAATGTTTGATCTAAGTTTTTAAGAAGAAGTCTGAGTTCACCCAGTCAATGCAAGAGGCCAGGACGTGGAGTGCCCTGAGGATATGTTGCCTTTTCTTCTTTAGGCATCATGGGGAGCTCTGGGAAGAATAGAAGGACACAACTGAAGTAACTTTGACAGGATGTGTACAATATATTTGAGACAGTGGAGGAAGAGAGAAACCTTTTCAGCTTGAATCAAGGGGTCAGTTAGTGTTCCTTGCCTAGCTTGCTTTTTCAAAGGGAACAGAGTGTTCTCAGGAAGTAGGGAGTAGACGTAGTAGAAGAGACCGTTCCCTCTCCCAGAAATGTTTTTTTAATCTCACCCACTTTTCTGTGCTGTTTTGGAAGATTCCTATTCCTAAATCCCTTCTGTCAAGTCAGGTGACCCATTAGGTAATCAGAAATAGCTTGAAAAATTGGGAACTTATTAGTTCTTCCTTCTACTTGTTATGTAGTATCAGTGATTCTTTATTCAAAGGGATGGGGAAAAAAAAGAAAAGAGGGGCTAATGGGCCCAGATAATGAACTTTGCTTAGAGAAGGAAGCCTCTGTCAAGCAAGTGTGGCCTAGAAGGCAACGTAGCATCTGGCAAATAGGAAAGGAGTAATTTATGGACTTTATTCTTCCTCTCCTGTGGTTTGCTTAGGTCCTTCTGGAAGTGTCAGTTTCTTTTGACGTATTGTTCTAAATTCGGTAGATAATCAAACCTGGGATTGCAGCCGTGGTTTTATCGTTCAGATCATAGTGACTTATGATAAGGACTTGGTGCCTCCAAATCTATGGCCACTGAGCATCCAGATCCTGGCCTTACTTCCAGGCCTTAACTTGGCCTAACTTAACTTAGGCTCTGGGAAAACAGGCCAAGGCTTGTGGGGCAAAACACGTAGCCAGCCTGTGTTAGAAAAGGGAGAGGGCTCCGCTACCTGGCCTTTGGGGTTTGCAGACTTGCCCCAGATTCGGATGAGCTCGTGTAGCTTCCGAGGAAGGAGCCTGCTCTGTGTTCAGTCAGTTCCGTCGGCCTGTGGGAGTGGCCCTTGGTAGCACAGATGGTCTCGTGGCCCCGGTGACCCTGACCCTGCATGCAGACCACTTTGGAAAGGGGGTAGAGGGCGGCTGAAATTTCCAGGCTGGCATGGTCCTTTGGTTTTTGTAGCTAAACCCGGGTTCTGAACTAAAAAGCAGGGGCAGCGAACACAGGAGGTGAGGATTCCGGGAGCCAGGCTCTGTGCGCTGCCCCGCCGTTCAGAGGGCTTCTCCGGGCTCTCCTCCGTGTCCCACGCGGTTAGCTCTGCCTGGGTTAGGATGAATCTACTAACCTCTCTGCCCTTTTTTTCCTGCTCTTTCTCTCCTTGCAGAAGGAAAGCGAGGAGCCCTTCAGGTTGTGCTCTGGCCCTTTGGGGCCCCTTTGTTGTTGGTTCTCTCCCCTCCCTCCTGAGTACAGTGTGTGTATGTGTGTGTGTGCACGCATGCGTGCCCATGAGCTGTGGCTCATGCAGCCGGTGTGTTTGTGTGCATGCTCCGTGCCTGTGTGTGCTCCTGCAGACGCCCATGGAGCCTTGCGAGGATGTGCGTGCCTGCGTGGCACACGTTCAGTGCAGCATGCGTGTGCTTCCCCATGCGCTCAGCTTGACCCCCCAGGTACTGACTGCCTTTCTCCTTTCCCACTTTGCACAGTGTGTCCGTGTTCTACTTGTGGCTGCCTACTGGCATATGCTGTGAACCCTCACTGAGCCCAGCATGCACACACACTTTGTATTTGAGAGCAGGAGTTTTTGTAGGCTTTTTGTGCCTCTTGCTTGGGGCCTAAATGTGAAAGTGCTCCGTGCTTCTGAGCAGGCTTCCTGGCCGCTCTGTGAGCACAAGGGTCTGCAGACCTGTGGTGTGGTTTCCCCACACCATGAGAATGTGCCTACAAGCACTGGTTCCTCAAGGTGCTAAGGGTGTGCTTTGCCGGTGATTTGAGCCCTGGTGAACACTGAGTCCTCCCCCAGATGGGTGTGTGCACACGCTCTGTATCTCTGTGTGCAGGATCCGTGCTCACCTGTGGGTTCTCAGGTGCAAGTCGTGTCTACGAATGTACCTCCTATATGCACTTTGCTGAGACCTGCTCTCACCCCCCTAGCCCTCCTTCTCTGCCGTCTGCGCATGCTCTGCACTGTGTCTGCAGGCTTCTGCAGACCCACTGCCCGCTCTGAGCACAGGAAATGTGTGTGATCTGAGCCTATGAACCCTGACTGCCAAAGATGTGTTGTAATTTTGTTTCCTTAAGCCCAGTGGCTTCTGGCAACCACCTAATTCTAGGTAGGAAGTAAAAATCTGCTCAGTGCAGTGACTATTTCTAAAGGGAGGATAAGTTCTGGTTGGTGGTATCTGGGGATTTAGGGATGCGATGGGCTGCCCCTCACAGGAACCTTAGGAGACTTGATTCAACCTTCTGACTGCCCTTTGGGCCTGGCCCTCCCTCTACCATATCATCCCACTGATAGAACCAGGGAAGGAGGCAGAAGCAGCAAAGTGTGGTCATGAAGGGCCTCAGGCAGCAGGCAGATAGGCTTGACTAGAGCACAGGCAACCTGAGAAGAATCTTAAATCCAAAGTGCATCTTGAGCTTCCCGCTGGTCCAGGGTCACTCTTACCCACTTTCACATCACCGATTAGCTTGTCCTACCTCTCTTTTTCACTCTCTTGCCTCATTTTGTCCATAACTCCTCCCATCTTTAACCCTCCCAGAACTTCACCCCCCATCCAGAGCCTAAGAGCTTACCTCTGCCGCCCTTGATCTGGAGCTCCTTTGCTCAGGACGGCTAGCTGGAGTCCAGATCCCAGGAGTCAGGGAAGTCATTGGGGGTGGAGGGAGCAAGGAGGGACAGAAAGCCCCAGGCCCGCCAGTACTAAGTCGGTTGGGCTTAAATAGCAGCTGCCATTGGTCCTCTGAGAGCCCTGGCAGCTTTGGAACTCTGTACTCTGCCTGAAGGATTTGCTTTGGATTTTTTTCTTTCTTTTTTTTTTTTTTTTACAAAAAGCTTTAAAAAGTGTTTTCCAACAGTTCCTTGCTTGAATTATTTGGTGCTTCAGTTTTTAGCTTCTTATTGTAGAGTTCATAAAATTGGCAAAAATGGTAATCCAAGTATCTAATCTGCCCTGGATTCTTTTGTTACATCGAGTTTATCAAATGTAGAGCGTACTCAGTGTCAATGAGTTATAGCTTCAAGGACCCTAGGCCAAGTCAAATCACAACGTGAGACAGGAATCCAGAAAGACCAGGTCTGACTCTAGGGCAGCCAGCAGAACTTAAGAATATAGCTGGAAGGCTGGACTCTATATGAAGTTGTCCTTTTGCTTTAGTGAGGCCTGGACGCCTACATGAGCCCTCTCTTGGCCCACGCTTACTGTTCTATACCAGCGGATGTGTGAGGGGGCTCTCCATTCTGGCAGCTCTCACACTCCCAGTGGATCTTGGTCCTGGGTTCTCTGTGACCTTGTATCCTCCATGTTCACTGGGGAGAAGGGAGATGAAGCTCATTCTAGCTGCCTGCTTGTGGCCCTGGCTGATCAGGGAGCTGGCTTACACCTCAGGCCGGCTATGTCCTCACATGGTGTGTGTGACCTGTGCTGCTCTGAGCTTCCTACTTTACTGCTCACTGCCTGACCAGAGAACTAGGGCACTCTCCCATCTTTCCCAGGAGCTAACTTCTCTCTCTTTCTCTCTTTAAAGATTCCAGATGATGGTGATCCCCGTTTGCCCCGGTGGCTTCCAGAAGGGTAAGTGTGGCTCCTCAAGGTTTCTGTGAACCTTACAGAGTCTCTTATGCTGCTTTAGCTTTTCCCTTGGGAAGCAGGAAAAACAGCTTCATCAGCTGGACTCTGGAGAAGGAAGACGTTCCACTGTCGAGACGGTTGTTTCTCTGGGGCAGAGGAGAGGACTCTGCAAACTGACTCCCCGGAGACAGAAGAGAGAACTTTGCAGAATGGTTCCCCTGAAGCAGGGGAGGGAACTTTGGGGCTCCCCATCCTTCCTTCTGGAATTTCTGCTGTATTGCATCATAGTGGTGGTATGCCCTTTATGTATAAGGATGGGAAAACTAGAAAAAGATCTGCATTTAGAACTGGTTTCCTTCTATCCCACTGTTGACAGTGTAGCTGCTTAGCTTGCCGCCAGCCTCAGCTACTGTGAGTCACTTCCTCACTCCACCCTACTCTAGTGAGGACCCTTACGAGCTCAGTATGTTCTGTCTGTGTTCCTTGTCTGGGAGTTTCAGACCCATGTGATTGCAGTGGAGAATGGTTTTGAATTGCTCAGCTGCAATGGCTCACTGTTATTAAGGGAGGAAAGCGTCTAAGTGCACACGCGCCCTCTGCCCTCCACATACAGGTCTCAGGACCCTTAAGCTCTTCCTTCTCTCCTTGCCCCTCAAAGTCCTTCTGACGTCGAAGCTCTCAGTGGCTGCCTCCTCTTCCTCATCACCAGGGAAGAAAAAATATTAGATCAGAACATTATCAACTATATTTTTAAGTGCTTCTTTTTCTTGCAATATGTCTTTTTTATAGCAAGAGTTAATCATGTGAATGAGCCGCTCTTCTTTTGTCAAAAGCTCATTTGTGTTGCCAAAAAAAAAAACACTTCTTGGCTTAAGGTATACATTTTATAGTTTTCAGAATTAGCCACAAACTCATGGCATCAGTTGCTTCTTCAACAGCCCTTCTTCAGGGCTTTAGCATTTTTCTTCAAATAATTTTAAACTTCATACATACCAACGCAACATAACCAGGCTATTTTTAAATGGAGCCAGGCAGGGATTTTCTAAATGTCTCCCTGTTGTCATCTTTCCCTTCCTTCGGCTTAGTCCTTAGAAACTGTCACAAGTTTCAAACTTTCATAGGTGTGGTGGCCTCATTGAGAACAGAGCTCACTGCCCATATTCAGGAAGCTAGATGATTAGAAATCAGTATATAGGGTTGCCTGCTCCAACTCCTGGCCTTGACCTAATTTGTGGCTCCATTTTTTGCCCATGTAGCTAGCAGTACATACTTATTCTTCTGTGATATTCCTCTTTTCACACCAGCTGTGGTGTATAACCCAGCCACCCTTCTTTCCCTGCCTCATTGCTTACCTGAAAACCAAATACCTGAGTGAATTTAATTGAAGCTCAGAAGGATACTTTCCAAAAGGTCAGAGAGGTTTTTATAGTTCCTCTCATTTTATGGAAGTGACACCAAGATCCAGAGAGAGGAAGGAATTTTGGCAGAGGATGTGTAGTGAATTAGTAGAAGAGTTGTGGATAAAATCCAGATTGTCTCAATGTAAGAATGATATTCTTTTTAGGAAATTCTCTGTATTTTTATTGTGTATTGTTATATGGAATAACAGTCAAAGAACAGCAAAGTTAATAAGTATAAAAAAAGTATAAGAGTTTTAGAAATCTCAAGTTGTTCATAGGATTTCCCAGTGGTTCTGATGGTAAAGAATCCGCCTTCAATGCTGTAGACCCCAGTTTGATCCCTGGCTGGGGAAGATACCCTGGAGGAGGGCATGGCAACCCACTCCAGTGTTCTTGCCTGGAGAATCCCATGGACATGGGAGCCTGACGGGCTACAGTCCACGGGGTTGCAAAGAGTTGGACATGACTGGGTGACTGAACTTTCACTTCACTTTCAGTTGCTCCAGCTGTAATTTTTTTCCTGGTTTCTGTTGATGTGAGCATAGGACTAGGTCACACTCTGAGTCACTTCGCTGTTTCCTTCTTAAATGATCTTTTTTCCCTCTAAATCATCTTTGGGAAGTCTCCCATCTACTTCCCCTGCCTCCATTTGATTATGCAGGCTCCTCTTCCCATAGAGACTTTTTCTTCCGGAGGCTCGGATAGACCGAACGGGGGACTCTTCCTCAGGCTGGAGGAGGTCTGCTTCTGCATGCTATTGTCTGTCAGCCTTGCTCACGCAGGCAGCAGCTCTTCTGTAGAGCTATTCCTGTGGGCTCTGTTCTAGCACAGGTCAGAAAAGACTCATCTTTAGGCATCAGTGTCTCTGGCCTGAGTGCAGGGAGAAGCTATCTTAAGCATCAGTTCCCACCTTTTATGGAGCACAGGTGTCTTCAAATAAACAAAGGCACCTTGGACTGGTATAGTGTGATAAAAGAGCTTTCAGTCCTTGGCTAAAACCTTAGAAGGAGACTCTGAGAGCAGATCCCATTGTTTGTCATCCCGTGGCTTTATTTCCCTCGCTTTCTGTCCTCTTTTCTCCTCTTAAAGGCCCATGTTGAGGGTCAGTTCATCCTTCTTTGGGGAGAGGATGAGCAAGGAGAATGGCACATTGAACCTGCCAGTAACTCAAGGGCAGACTAGAAGTCCTGACATAATTTTCCCTCTCTCCTCAGGCCAGCCGGAGGGCTCTACGGCATTGACAGCATGCCGGATCTACGCAGGAAGAAGACCCTGCCGCTTGTCAGCGACTTGGTGAGTGAGTGGTCTCAGTGAGCTGTCAGGAATGGAAGTGGGGCCTTCAGCGACAGGTATTAGTCTGATGATCAGTCATTTAAAGCCCCTCTGAGACTTAGTGATGGCTTCAGTAGGACCTCGTATGATCTCACTGGGGTTAGAGTGGCACCCAGGTACCCTAGAGTCCCAGAGTCAGATGTTCAATAAGACTTGAACCGTTTTTCTTATTACCATTTTCTGCTCCTTGTTTTTTCTCCCTATTCAGTCTATTTGATATTTTTTGTCCACTCCTTTTTTTATTTTTCCTCTGTATTGTGCTCTTTTTTCCCTACCAGTTTCTCCCTACTTAACTGACTGAATATGAGTGTCCTTTGCCATTTCCTCTTCATCGATTCTTTCTTTCCTTCCCTTTCCCCCTGCTATTGATACGTCTTTCCCTGTCTCCTCCTTCCTAGTACACCTCTTATCCCACCAACGTTTCATCCAGCTGGCTGGTTGAAGATGATGTCAACTCTTCTTTGTTACCTTCTTTCATTGTCTTTCATCTCCTCTTTTTTCTCTTCTTTCTTTCTTTTCTTCCTGCTTTTTCTCACCTTCTCCCTCCTTGCTCACCAGTTTTATTTTGCTTAACCGAGTAGGTGGCAGTATCTTAGTCATTTCTTGTTTCCCCTCTTCTGTCTTTTAACCTTGTCCATATTTCACTTTATGGTGTGACTCTCCTTCTAGGCCTTGGGCCCTGGGCAGCGGTCTGGGTTGGATACAGTTGATAGAGGATAGAGGCAATACAGTGGACAGAGGATAGAGACAGAGGGGGTTGGGACATGTTTCCTGCTTTTGGACTTCAGGGAAGAACCTCTCAGTTGTGTCTGAAAGCTTTCATGCCCTTGTGGGGCTTTAACATCATGTTGTTCCTTTCTCTGCTCTCCTCTGCGCAGGCTATGGTGAGTGTCTCCAGAGCCCATTTCCATCCTTTGTAAAAGCCCGAATCTCAACCTACCTGGGCACATCCCAACTATTCTTGCTGCTCAGGCTGATATAATGACTTCTGTCTGCCTGGTATCCACTGCCTTAGGGAAACCATGTGCTTCTCTGGAGGCTGCCCCTAAAGCCTGGGCTTGGCAGATTCATGGGCCTTTCCAGCAGGGCGTCCTCGATCTCATGTTTAACCCCCTGCCCTGCTGGATTTCAGCGAGGCTTCATTGTCCCCTTTCACTCAGTGCCCTGCTCATTTGGGCTGTTGGCTTCCACAGCCACCTGGGATTGTGTGGGCATGGGGTGGTGCCCAGGACTGGAGGATTTAGTATAGCATCATTGTTCCCAGTGGTGATTCTTGAATGTGACTCTGACAGAGTTTTGTGTGTCCTGTTCTTAATGACCTGTTTCATACTGTAATTCTAGACTTTTCATTTTCCTGTGCCTTCCTTTAAACAAGGAGTTTCTGTGGGGTCAGATACCTAAAAATATTGAAGGAAAGGGAAACCCTTTGGATGACAGGTACCCTGAGAGAAGTGCTGTTCTATCATTGTTAGGACAGTTCCCTGAAGGCCTTGAGTTTGTATCTTAACCTCAGGTGTTTGTTACCCATTACCTGTGGAGAGGCCCCTGTGAATGACAGTAAAAATGGAAAGGAGTGTAGCTTTGGTCCCTGGAACTCCCCGCCCAGGACTTTGCCCGGCCCTTGGTAGTAGCCAGGGCTGACGGCGAGTCTTCTCTCACAGTCACTGGTCCAGTCCCGGAAAGCAGGCATTACTTCTGCATTGGCTACACGCACCTCTCTCAAGGATGAAGAGCTGGTAAGTGACCCATGGGCTTTCATGAGTCCACTGGCCTATGGCCCAGTGATCATCTCTGTGGCCATACACTGGGAGTTCAGAAGTTTGGGGCGGACTCTGTTAATGAAACAGATAGATATTATAGCATCAAGTTTTCTACACCGGGAGAAGCAAGGGTCCAGACCAGAGGTAAACCTAAATCTCATGTTGGAGTATGAGTATGTGACCACTCATGTCAGGGATTTATGATGAGCCTAGTACCTTCTGTTTCCCTAAAAAGCCTGACTGCTGGGGCAAGGCTTAAACCCAGCATTCAGGTCATGGATGTGCTCCTTGGATGACCAGGAGCACATGATGTTGGGGTTTCTTTCTGCCGGGCTGGAATGTGGGCCAGGCCAGGCTGAACCATCTCCTTGACTGCCAGAGGTGTTGATAGCCCTGCGCTAGGCTATTACTAAGCCCAGTGGTATCTGTCAGCAGAGAACTAAAGTCACTGGGGGGTGATGGAATCTGTGTTTTTCAGAAATCCCATGTGTATAAGAAAACCCTGCAGGCCTTAATCTACCCCATCTCGTGCACCACGCCCCACCACTTTGAGGTCTGGTCCGCCACCACCCCCACCTACTGCTATGAGTGTGAAGGCCTGCTCTGGGGCATCGCCCGGCAGGGCATGCGCTGCAGCGAGTGTGGCGTCAAGTGCCATGAGAAGTGCCAGGACCTGCTCAGTGCCGACTGCCTGCAGCGTGAGTGCCCTGCGGTGTGACGGGGGAGGGGCTGTGGGCAGCAGGGCCTCCCAGCATAGCCGGCAGCAGGGGACCAGGACGGCTGGGCCATCGTCCCTCCTCTGTACCTGACTCTGACGCGCTGTCCTTTTTAGAGAAGGTAGGTTCCCAAGTCAGGAGACACTGCCTTTCCAAATAACAGGTCTCGTAACACTCGCTTAAACACCTTTAGGAAAAATTCATTAAGTTTCCTATGGCCCTTGGATGGAGCTAGAATCTCTTCCGGGATTCAGGTGATCCCAGAGGCTCTACTGGGTATTGTACACACCACGATGGCTGTTTTGCCCAAAAGACTAGAGCATGTGTAATCAGGGGCCAGAACTAATAGGAAGAGAGAGTTCTGGGGTTCTAGGCCTCAGAGAGGAGCCTCCTGAGGTCTAGACCTCCTAAGGGAGACTAGGGAAGACTCAGGGAAGGTGGAATTTACTCCCTGCTTCTAGATGGAGCTTTTAGACATCAGTACCAAGAACAGAATCTTCACACGGATGAGGCAGAGGTCCAGAAGGAGAATGTGTGACTCCCAAGGCCCTTGCTAAACATGTGACTTGTGCCACCATCTGAGTGGGGAGAACAGGAGCAGGGAAAGCAGCAAGTCTTGGCACAAGAGGTGGTGGCGCTCCAAGTTCTTCTCTCCTTGCTCCACCCCTGCTCGGCGTGCACTGCTGTGGGTACACCCTGGGGAGAGCAGGGCTGGGGGTGTGGGAAGTATTCTCTCAGCCCTCCAGGTCTTCAGGTGTTCCTCATTGCCACGCTGCAGCAATAAAAGCTTCAATTATGGTAGGAGAAAGGAAGGTCACCTTTAGACTCACAAGCACTTCATTATTCCAAGGAAAGATGAGACCTAAAAGGGCCTCAGGAATTGTTGACTTAAAATGTCATTCTTTGAAGAACCCTAGATTGATGCCAGTGACATGGCTGTAGTGGATGTGAAGAGACAGGCTGAACACAGCAGAAGAGTTGGGTGCTGGTGATGACTTTGCCCAAACCCATCATGAGGGGTGACAAGGACAGGTGCCAGCAGCACCCTGCTTTAATTGGGAGAACTAGCAACTGGCTGCACAGGCTGCTTGCTGGAAGCCTCCAGAGTGGTGCTCTGTAACAGCCAGGGTGTCTTATCTTCTCTTTAAGAGCCTTTCCGAGGTCCCCACCCAGGGAAATAGCATTGCATGGGATATGCTAAATGCAAGAGTAGATGCAGCCCAGGTCACTTTTCATTTATCTAAGTCTTCTATGAAGTACAGAGTGAAATTAAATGCCCTTCTGTATACGTCCCTAGACAGAAAATCTGCTTTCCATCCTCCCAGGATTAGGATGTGAATGTTGACCTTTCTTCTTTGCGCCAAGTTTTGTCCTTAAGGCCTGAGCCTTTGGAGACTGGAGAGAGGTTAAGAGTCAGTCTGCCAATAAAGAAAGGATGGGTCCTTTGCCTGAGAAACCTGGTTGGTGAAATACGCTGGAGGAAATCTCTGTTCCTCCCTAATCATCCTTAGGACAGCAGAGATGAGCTGGCTGGGGTCATGGCTTGGAAAAATGACCCTTGGCCTTGCTGGGATAATACTGATGGTAGTAATAATAGAGTGTTTATTACTCATTAAATAAAGCACGTAGCCGAGTGTCAGATGGCAGGCCTTGGGCTGGATGCTTTATGATAATAAAGGGCTGACTGCAAATCTTGAGAGATAAGTGCCACTTTCTTCTCATAGAAGAAATGTATTTACCCAGCAGGGAGTAGTAGAGTCAGGATTGGAACCCAGGTCTGTCAGATAACAAAGCCTTAATCTTCTTACCATATCACAATGTCTCCTGAGATCTGAGCCACTGGAGCCACAGGCGAGGATGTGCCCAGCTGCGCGCTGTGGTGAATTCTGAGATCTGTATCACGGCTTGGCGTTGGGATGAGTTTGGTGGGATTGTCCTATCCACAACCACTCCCTGATAACTGGGATACCCATTTTGCTATTTTGGCCTTAGACTTGGAGGGTATCTCTTAACAAGCATGTGGATGGAAGAAAGACAAAACCAACTGTAGACTGAGCTACATTTTTTTTTTCTTTTCTGATGAAAAATTCAATATGTTTCTAAATAGAATGGACTAATATAACATGTTAGTTACATGATTAACATATAACAATGATCAACTTTTTGCTTCTCTTTGAGTTGCCTTTTAAACTCCACTGGCCAGGCATTAAACTCTAGCAGACCCCACAGATACCAGCTTTCCCCAGAGATATATCAGTCTTCCTAAGCTTCTGTCACTGCTCAGTGACATCTCTTAAGCCCCATTCTTCAGCCTGATCCTTGACCTGGTAGGTGACCTATTGGTTACCCTACTTTCTGTCTCTGGCCACTCTTCAGGGGCTGCAGAAAAGAGCTCTAAACATGGAGCGGAGGACCGGACCCAGAACATCATCATGGCCATGAAGGACCGCATGAAAATCCGAGAGCGGAATAAGCCAGAGATCTTTGAAGTTATCCGGGATGTCTTCAACGTGAGCAAAGTCGCCCATGTGCAACAGATGAAAACAGTGAAGCAGAGTGTGTTGGATGGCACCTCCAAATGGTCAGCCAAAATCACCATCACTGGTGAGCAGGCCAGAGTTTGAGTGGACAGGAGGGCCTCGGCTATGGGGAGGAGCCTGAGGGGGAAGCATCCTGAGCATGAGGAAGCAGGGACTAGGGGGAAAGAACACAGAATGAAGCCCTCATTATTCATCACTCCTCCTCTTCTAGACTCCAGTGCCAGTGGTGCTGGGAGAAGCAAGACTGACACTCGCAATCTGAATGATAATGCAAGGATTTAGTAACAATCTGATATTACAGACTTGGTTAACAGTTTGATGTTGTAAGAGCTGGGAGGCTGGGGGAAAGGGGACAGGCAGGAGATGAGGGAGTAGGTAACCAGTGATTTATTAGCTGGGTGCATATGACTGAGGCATGCATGTATCAGAACAGGTAAGGACCTGTCTGGGTAAGTGGTCAGCTAGGGTCCAGGGAGGAGATAGGATTCTTGGGCTAGGCTTTGGGGGAAAGGCTTAGGGCTAAGAATAAAAGTGGAGGGGTGAGGGAATCTGCTTCTGTGCAAGGAGCAGATAGAGGGCGCTCTAAGGTGGGAAGTATGAGTTGTGCTTTGGCGGGCTCATGACTTCCGGAGTGTACTCTGAAGCCTCCTTCTGTGTGTGTCTGGGTTGCAGTGATGTGTGCCCAGGGCCTGCAAGCCAAGGACAAGACAGGATCCAGTGACCCTTATGTGACTGTGCAAGTGGGCAAAACCAAGAAGCGTACCAAGACCATTTTTGGAAACCTGAATCCTGTTTGGGAGGAGAAGTTCCATTTGTAAGTCTTAGTAGGCTCTGTCTTTCCTGGGACTGTGTATATTTTGGGAATGGCATTAAATCCTGTTGTCCTGGACTTGGACTCTAAGAGAGACGGGGTCGAGGCAATGGAGAAAACCCATTTCTCACTTACTTTAATTGGCTAGCATTTATTCTTTTACTAGGTCTCTTCTCATAGACTGTTGTATCAGGGTTACTGCACTCAAGTCTTAACTCGGTCTATTAAAGGGGCCCCTGGGCAAACCATACTGCTTTTTCTAGTGCTAGCAAGATTTTGCTACAGCTGAGTGACAGAGCCAGAGACTGCCATGCAACTCTGTGCCTTCCAGCCCTCCCATCCTGTAATGCTAGACTTTTCATTTTCCTAACCCCTAGGAAGAGTTAGTCTCTTCTAGGGAGTGGGGTGGGAACAGCTTGTCCTACAAGTGGAAAATCGTGACTTGAAGATAGAAACCTTGGATTTAGAGAATTTTCCATTTCCCTGAAGGGCTCTGCTTTTCTTTCTGCCTCAGCTTCCCCTCCCTTCTCCTCTATTCAGTACCTCACTTTTGTACAGACTATTTCATATGACAGCAAGGGATGGCCGCTGAAAAATGGCACGCTGTAGCCTAGAACCTGGACTGGTGTCTGGTGAATCCAGATGCTTTATCACACCCCTGTTAATGCTTAGGACCCGGACTGAGTCTGAATCAGCCAAACAGACAGCTTATGTAGAGACCTTCTGCTCTTGGCTCCTTGGAAGGAGATTGGGAAAAGGGATTGGGGCCTATAAAAGCAATCACCAGTCCAGAAGCAATAGTTACTGAGGGGAGCACCTGTTTTTCAAGAAGCTGACTGGTTCCTGCTTGAATATTATTTATGGTTAATTCTACTCTTGATCTTGACAAAAGGCTGAGAAGTGATACTTACGGTTAATTCAAATGAATTGGCTCTATAGTCAGTTTTGCCCACTTTTCGTTTAGTAAGCAATTTGTATTCTGTATGGGCTTCCCTGGTGGCTCAGATGGTAAAGAATCTGCCTGTAGTCTATGAGACCCAGGTTCAGTCCCTGGGTTGGGAAGATCCCCTGGAAAGGGAATGGCTACCCACTCCAGTATTCTTGCCTGGAGAATTCCATGGACAGAGGCGCCTGGTGGGCTACAGTCCATGGGGTTGCAAAGAGCCAGGCATGACTGAGTGACTAACACACACTTGTATTCTGTATAAGACACTCTACATGGTATCGTATATCTAAAAATGTGTAAGACAATGCCTGGCTTTAAGAGGCTTATTGATGATTTGTCTGTTATTTTTCAGTAGACCAGTAGTTATCCTATAATATTTTAACAGAATGTGCAAAGACATTATGAGAACATAGGGTAAGGAGCAGCAAACTCTGCCAAGTACAACTTTTAGATAAGGCAACAGGGATCCAAAAAAGCAACTGCTGGGGATGGGGAGTGTGAGGGAGGTACCTGGCAAACCACCCCTCCAAAGCAAGCACCACAGAGAAAATGACAAGGCAAGTGGATATTAAAGAATGATTTTTAAAAAAAAGAAGGAGAATGGGAGAAGTTCACCAAGCACATTCCAAGATATATGGGGATGTTAGGTAGAAAACCAAAGCAAATATGACCAGATGGGCTTACCATGAACATTTAACATCTTTATGGACTTCATATAGGACTCTGGGGAGGGAACTACCAACTGCTTCCTAGGGTTCTGCAGCATCTATCAGGCTGTTTTCTGTTGGTTTCGTTGATACAGCTAGCTGGCAGGAAATCAAAATTGTCCCTGATTACTCCTCTCCTCCCCGCTTTTGACCAGCGCAGTCAGGACTGGACAACAGAGAGCTACCCAGGCTAAGGAGTGGAGAGCCATTTGCTCAGATAGCCTGACTCACTGGGGACTTGAGTACCAGTGCTCTCTGCCTCCTTCTCCTCCTCTGCCAGCCTCAAGTGCAGCTGGTAGAGCCTTGGGAAGGAAGCGGGAGTCATAAGAGAGAGGGCTGCCGGGTCCGTCCGTAACAGAACCTGCTGACTCTTGCAGTGAGTGCCACAACTCTTCCGACCGCATTAAGGTACGTGTGTGGGATGAGGATGATGACATCAAGTCACGAGTAAAGCAGCGGCTAAAGCGAGAGTCTGATGATTTCCTTGGCCAAACCATCATTGAGGTTCGAACGCTGAGTGGCGAAATGGACGTCTGGTACAACTTGGGTGAGGAAGCAGGACCAGAGAAAGCTTCTGGGAAGGGAGAGCATGACTGGGGAACCTGGGGAAAACCCTGTCTACCGAGTCCACCACTCGGGCCCCAGAGCATATACATCTCCATACAGAGCTTGCTTTCCCAGCAGAGAACCCACCACAGATAGAGACGGGGACGGAGGACTGGGGGTGTCTGGGGCGCACTCTAGCTGAACATTTTTTCCAGCTTTCAGAACCTGAGATCTCACCCCTTGTGCCTTTAGCCCACTGAGCACTTCTTTTCTCCCGCCCAGCCAGGTTTGGGGTGTTTGTGAAGCATACGGTCACTGCAGTGAGTTCGCCTGTTTGGTGAACACTTGTGTCAGGGCCTCCTTTCCTTTGGGTTAAGCTGGGATGGGAGCTGTCTGTGCTATCTGCAGTTGCATGGTTGTCAATCTCCAGTCTTCTTTCCTTCCTAGAGAAGAGGACGGACAAGTCAGCCGTCTCAGGGGCCATCCGACTGCAAATCAGCGTGGAGATCAAGGGGGAGGAGAAGGTCGCCCCATATCACGTGCAGTACACGTGTCTCCACGAGGTGAGCCAGCTCCTGGGAGGTGGGGTGCCGGAGAGCTAGGTTGGGAGGTGCCTTTGACAATAGGTAGGATGGCTAGCTGCTTGAAGTTCTGGAGCCCATTTTTATTTTATCCTTGGCTCACTGTGCTATGGCAGACAGCCCAAGAAACAGTCCCAGCCCCAGATCTCTTTCACTAACGTGAGAACAGACTGCTGGGGCCATAGGAGTTACTGAGCAGTGACTTGAAGGACAGAATCTCTGTTGAACCCTATTCACACTCTCCTGGTCTTTACCAGCAGGGTTTTTTCCTAATATATAGTTTAACTCTTTAATACCAATATATATTTTACTGTGTCTCCTATAGAACCTCTTCCATTACCTCACGGACATTCAGGGCGGTGGAGGAGTCCAGATCCCTGAGGCTCGAGGAGACGATGCGTGGAAGGTGTACTTTGATGAGACTGCCCAGGAAATTGTGGATGAATTTGCCATGCGCTATGGCATTGAGTCCATATATCAGGCCATGACGTAAGGCTCCCCTGGGGCCCTGGGAAATGGCTACTAACTCTTGAAATAGCTAGTGGAGGTACACTGATGGAGCAGACAGATCCCTAGTCGGGTAGTATGCAGTGATTCATTCTTTCCCTCTCTGAGCTGGGTGAGGTGGATCTGTACCCCAAGGCAGAGAGAGTATATGTATGAAGGGAGTGTGTTTATCAGTAACTCGGGGAGAGGGGAGTTGTCTGTCTACCCCAGAATTCCCAGGGCATGGGTGTGTATACAAGAACAGATTTGCCCAGTCATCACAGGCCTGAGCATACAGGGTACACGTGCTATGACAGAAATCCCTGCCTACTATGAGAAGAGGTATAGACTGTGTGTTGGAGGGGCTGCATGGGGAAACAGCCCTGGGTAAGCAGAAGGTAGCTGGTGCCCTGGCTGTGCTGCTTTTATTTAGTTTGACTTAGTTCTTTGTATGTGTCACATGTTGCGCCACATGCTGAGAACACGAAGATGAATAAGGGGGCCTCTGTGTTTGGGGAACTTGGAGTAGCAGGAGAGCAGTAAACAAACAGTTGCATTATAATGTGATAAGTGCTATCGAGAAGTAATCACAGTGTATTATGAGAGCATCTGAATTTTAGGGGAAGCCTGTGAGGGAAACTGTTGAAGAGCTGACACTTGAAATACAGAAAAGAGGGAAGGGCATTTCTGGTAGGACATGTGCAGAGATGCTCAGATGCGACACAGCATAGACTATTCAAAGAACTCCAAGAAGTTTAGTCTAGATGGAGAAACATGTTGAGGAATGAGGTTGGAGAGCAGCCCCTCTGCCTTTTTTGCTCTGTTCACGCTCCCTGGATGACTTCATTCAAGCCTATAACCTCAGCTACTACTTTTGAGCTTAGGACTCCCAGATCTCTTTCTCCAGACCAGATCTTTTCCTGAGTTTCAGATCCATTTTGCTTTGCTTTCTGGGTATTCCCACAGGCATTGCAAACTCAATATGATCAAAATCCAAATCAACATTATCTCTAGCAAAACTGTTCTGTTCTTCCTGTATTTCCTATTTTAGTAAATGGAACAGTTTATTACCCAGTTATCCAAACTCAGTAATTACTGAGTAATTACAATATTACCCAGTATCCAAACTCAGAAATTCAGATGTCAGCCTAAACTTTTTTTTCTTACTACCACCATGCAATCAGTCTCTAAAACCTCTAGATTCTACCTCCTAGAAATGTTTTTAACCTATCAGTATTGCTATAGCTCAGTAATAATGATAACAACAGCAACTTCTATATACCATTTCCTTATGTGCCAGGCACTGGTTTAAGTAATTTATGAATGTTAACTCATTTCATCCCTAGGTCGTTATTATTTCCATTTTGTAGATAAAAAACAGGCATAAAGAAGTTGAAGTAATTTATCTAAGGTCCCTGAGTGGTGGAGCTGTGACTCAACCCTAGAGTCTGGATCTTGAGTCTGTGCTCTTATTAACCATTTCTTTGATCCATTTGGAACCTTGTTGCTTCTTTTCTGAGTGAGTGCCATAACTCTCCAATTGGTCTTTCTGTCTTAGTCTTACCTCTCTCCAAGTTTTCTTTTCTGATTTTTACCATCAAAGTGACCTTTTTGAAAAACTAATCTGATCACAGTAAACCTTTGTTTAAAAAGCCCTGTAGCATCTGGGACAAACCCTTTTTACTGTCTGTTCTCTGCTGCTCCTCCGTCCTTTCTTAGTGTTTGTCTATCAAACGCTTGAACAATGGCTATAAGGAAGGTTTCCCAAATGAATGACTCTGTTCATGAAGAGATTTGTTTTTGAAATAGTTTCCCTTTGCCTGCATACTTCTCCAATGATTAATTCTTACTATCTTTTAAGACTTGTTTCAACCATCTCCTCTTTGAGAAGCCTTTTTTCTAGTCCTTTCTAGCTCCCAGCCATTCTAATTTAGATGACCTTCCTGTATGTTCCCAGAGAATTTTTGCATAGCATGCCTTAAGTTACTGACTTACTTTCTGCCACTTGCCAGGCTATCACCTCTTTGGATTCTGGCACTTAGCGTAGGGCCTGGCACATAGTAGGTGTTCATTGAATGTATATTTGAATAAATAAATTATGAAATTCTTTGTCTGCCAAGGTGATCATAAGCTTCATACACAAGAGTGGGATCTTTTGATTACTTGGCTTTTGCCACAAACCCTGAAGAGTCTTTGAGGCTGAAGATGCTGTTTTTCAGGCATTTTGCATGTTTGTCCTCCAAGTATATGTGTCCTGGTGTGCCAGCAGTGATGAGCACCTTACTGGCCAACATCAATGCCTACTATGCCCACACAACTGCCTCCACCAATGTCTCTGCATCTGATCGTTTTGCAGCCTCCAACTTTGGGGTGAGTGTGATATTAAGACATGTTACCTGATTGTTATCAATTAACAAGAGTTTGATTTTTCAATTGGTACTGCAGAGTTGATATGCCTAAAAATTCAAATATATAGTGCCACCTAGATAGTGAACTTGTTTCCTTATGGGTATTTAGTCTATACTAGTAGACTCTCCTCAGATATGGATAAATGAGAAAAGGTGGAATAGCACCATGGTGGTTTGGTAGGGGCACAACCTGGGCTTAGGGAGAACCTCTCTGGGCCAAAAACTTGGTCAAGTCACCGTGTTCCTCAGCCCCGCAGGTTCACAAAGGAACCTTCTTCTTATTATTCAGTCTCTCTCTGACAGATTTGTACCACTTAAGTTCATGTGAGTCTGACGTCTAAGCAAGAATACCAGTACATACCTGAACTTAACCCTTTCTTAGTGTCTGGACTGTTTTCCTGATCCAGGGTATACCCTTTCCTGTTGTTAAGATATTTGAGAAGTTGAATCATTGCACATAATGTCACCTGATGGAAGTTCAGTATAAACTGGATGGAATATTTCTGATCCACCACAAAGACTGCTCTTTAGAGACAAAATTACTGATACTCCCAAATCAGCATCTCTGGTCTCTGAGTGCTTTTCCTTGGTAGTAATCACTTTTTTGATGTTGATAGTCTTTCTGTAGAGGAATTAGTGTCATTGACTAAGCCAGTCAAATATCTGTTCCTTTCTGTCTCTTCACAGTATCTATTTGCTTAATATCTAATGCTATATAATATTATCAATATGTGAGTTCTAGGACTGCTATACGAATAGCCTACACGAACATGTTCCATGTTTAATTATACTTTTCTAAAAATAAACTATCAAATAGTATTTGTTATTTATTTTGACATTTTAAATGTATAAACTAAGGGAAATGATATGCAATGTGGTTCCACCTGCCAGATGTATCACTGATCACCTTCCAAACGTATCACTATTTCTCTCTCCCCTCATCACTGCCAGCCTATGGCTGTTTCACTGTTATGAGCTATCCCAAGATAAGTTAGAACACCATAGACTCAGGAATAAGGTGGAGACTGTGTCTGGAGTTTCCTTTTGTCTGACTGAGATGAGTTAGAGTCCCAGCAGGATGCAGATGCACTGGTCATCTCCTCTTGATTTGTATAAAATGCTGTTTCTAGTCCCAGAAACATATCTCCTCTTGCCAGTGTGGGAAGAGTCCCCAGTGCGAGTGCTAAGAGATGGAACGCGAACGACCTATCGTTTCTCCTTCGCGTGGTTTGTTGTTCTCCTCTTTGGCAAATACGAGACCCGATGTGTCCCCAACTCAGAGTTTTCTCCTCACCCCGAGATGGTTCTCTTTTTGCTACAGTCTGAGGGCTCAGGAACTGACCTTTTTTCTTCTCTGTTATTTGTTTACCACCCTCAGAAAGAGAGATTTGTGAAACTCCTGGACCAGCTGCACAATTCACTGAGGATTGACCTCTCTACCTACAGGGTGAGTGAAGACATGGCTGTGGGGTGGGACGAAGCATAATATCAAGATCAGTCTAGAGAGACTATGGGCCAATCACAACTATAAAAATTGAAGGCAAGGAAAATTAGTCCTTTTCATCACATCTGAGTATGGCCAGCATCACTGACACCTGTGGGTCTTCTAACTCCAGGGGCCATACAGTGTTTAAACAGTAGCAGGTGTCGTTGCTCTTTATAGATAGTTGGCTTTCTAACCCCGCACATATCACCCTACCAAACTCTCTGATGACATTCCCATCAGGGGGTCTCCTAAGGATACTCTCGTCCAGAAATGCCCTTTAAAACATAGATAGTTACCTTTTCTTGTTGTGTCTTGCCACATTCTCCTCATTTTCCAGGCAAGGTGTGTGAATCTGGCTAAGGGAAAAGAGAGTAGCTTGGCTTGGGCCAGTAATTTGTAGCAGATATGTCCATTTCTAGAATGGAGGGAGGACAGAGATGTAGCAGGAAGGTGAGTGTCTAGATCAGGACAGGGAAATGGGCAGTTTTTTTTGTTCTTCCTAAGTTAGGCCTTCTTAGAATGACTTCATTACTTGCTTTAAAGTGTTGTGAATTTCCAGAACAGGCAATATACCCACATTAAAAAGTAAGTATAAAACAACCTCAAAGTCAAGAAGTGCAATTTTAATTATCTGCACCTTCAGCGCCCTCCATTTGCACGAATAATGGAGAGTTGACTGTATATCTTGTATTTGGCATATAAGTAGCCCTTTGAAGGTTTAAAAAAAGCAACCCTTAAAATGGAGAGTGGTGCTGCATCTTCCTTAAGCTCTCCTTGGCAGCTTCTCCCTGAAACTCATGCCAAAAGGAAAGAAAGATCCTAAGGTGGAAAGATCCTAAGGAACTCACTCCAAAAGCAGTTCTGCTCACAGCTTTGCCATCTGCTGGCTCCAGAATGGTGGAGTAACCGGGATCCACTGTACAGAAAGTATACGTCCTGGATCCCAGTCCTTTCTGTAGTGTGGCTCCACTTATATTCCATGGTATACAGTTAGATTGTAACTTCTGAAGAACTCACTGTTTGGGTGTAAGACTCTTCACCCAAGAAAAAGTGTGTGTGTGTGTGAATGTCTGTATGTTTATTTGTGCAAATACTCACATGTTGCATGGGAAGTAGAGTTGGGGGTAGGACGTGTTGCTTTCTGGGCCTGGGGTTATTAACACCTGCTTTTGGCAAGGGCCTGAGTCCATGGAAAAGAGAGAGAGACAGCAGTCTTACAGCACTTTTGTTCTGCTTCACTAGGAAAGATCCCTGTGGGTGGTCCTTAGGAAGCTTCTTATCTCTTGCTTTTGGCAGGGAAGGCTTTCATGTTCTTCTGTTCCTCTCTTACATTTGCTTGGTTTGCAACAGAATAATTTCCCTGCTGGGAGCCCTGAGCGACTTCAGGACTTAAAGTCCACAGTGGATTTGCTGACCAGCATTACTTTCTTCCGAATGAAGGTAAGAGATAAATTTGGGCTGGGTGGTGCTAGGCCGGGGACGTGGCCCCAGGGACATGGAAGCTAAGAATCATTGAGTATAGTATAAGGCTATAGGATCCATCATCTCTAAGCCCATATTTCCATACATCTGTTCCTGAGTTACTTCCAAGAAGATCATGGATCAAGAAGGATGGACTAGGTAGTTCTCTCCATCAGCTGTCCTGACAGTTTCATCTCAGGGCAAGGCCCAGGGACCTCAAGAAAGATGAAGGAATCTGGGATAGTTTGGGGGCACTTCTAGGAAGAGATCTCACTCAGGTCAGCAGGACTCTGGACCCATATTTTTTTAAATTAATTGGCAGGTGCAAGAACTTCAGAGCCCTCCAAGAGCCAGCCAGGTGGTAAAAGATTGTGTGAAGGCCTGTTTGAACTCAACATATGAGTACATCTTCAACAACTGCCATGACCTGTACAGCCGCCAGTACCAGCTGGTAAGAGGGTCGGGCTCGGGTGGGGCCGGCTGTCAGTGCTTCTCGAAGCCTCAGCTTTCTTTCCTATGATTGTGGTGGAAGGGAGCTCAGGAAAAGTCCTTGATGTTCTCAGGAGTGAGTGAGTGAGTTGTGGAGTGGGGACCATCTAGACCATGCGAGACATTTGTAGATGGATAGGAACCATTGGACAAGATGTTACATAACAGAGTTGAACAGAAACAGCAACAATAAATTTTACTTTGTTATTGAAGAAAGGGACCTAAATTTGAACTCAGTTCAGGGAGTGAGTAGGTGAATTCTTAGTCCTTCCTAGAGTCTGCTTTCCCCCTGAAGTTAATTTTATTCTGACTCATGTGAACACCTCTGTGTTCCAGGCTCCCTTCCCCTGAGATCTGAGCTGCTGGAGCCTTTGTTTAGCTTGCCACACTCAAGGCTTTGTCATCCGTCTACAGGTTCTCTCTGTTGGGGAAAGACACTATTTTTAGCTTTTATCTTTCAGTTATGCGAGAGTCTGTCTGAATACTTGACCTCTATTCCCTAGGTCTTCCTTGGTGGCTTAGTTGTTAAAGAGTCTGCCTGCAATGAGGGAGACCCAGGTTCAATCCCTGACTCAGGAAGATCCCCTGGAGAAGGGAATGACAACCCACTCCAGTATTCTTGGACAGAAGAACCTTTTGGCTTCAGTCCATGCGGTCACAAAGAGGAGTCAGACCTAGTTTTAGATAAATCTAGACTTTGAAAGAGGCCTTATAAACCATTCAAGGACTTTCTTTAGCCTTTTCATTTTGCTGTGTTTTTTTTTTTAACTTTCTCTCACTCTTATTTTCTCATTATTTGTACTGAAGTAAACCCTTAGTGAAAGTGAAAATCACTCAGTCGTGTCCGACTCTTTGTGACCCCGTATATACAGTCCATGGAATTCTTCAGGCCAGAATACTGGAGTGGGTAGCCTTTCCCTTCTCCAGGGGATCTTCCCAACCCAGAGATCAAGCCTAGGTCTCTCACATTGCAGGCAGATTCTTTACCAGCTGAGCCACAGGGGAAGCCCAAGAATACTGGAGTGGGTAGCTAATCACTTCTCCAGCAGATCTTCCTGACCCAAGAGTCAAACTGGGATCTCCTGCATTGCAGATGGATTCTCTACCAACTGAGCTTTCAGGGAAGCCTGAAGTAAACCCTTAGTGTCTTTCATTTCCCTCTACTGACCTTCAGTCGTTGATTCATTCATCTATCTGTTCTTTGGACAAGGTCAAGCACTAGGGATATAATCTACATCTCACCCACATTTATCTCTTCTCTTTTTGATAAAAGGCATTCTAACAGATATGAGGTGATACCTCATTGGTTTGCATTTCCCCAATGATTCAGTTCCACTGTATAGTCATGAGGGATTTGATTTAGGTCATACCTGAATGGTCTAGTGGTTTTCCCTACTTTCTTCAATTTAAGTCTGAATTTGGCAATAAGGAGTTCATGATCTGAGCCACAATCAGCTCCCAGTCTTGTTTTTGCTGACTGTATAGAGTTTCTCCATCTTTGGCTGCAGAAAATATAATCAGTCTGATTTTGGTATTGACCATCTGGTGATGTCCATGTGTAGAGTCTTCTCTTGTGTTGTTGGAAGAGGGTGTTTGCTATGACCAGTGTGTTCTCTTGGCAAAACTCTATTAGCCTTTGCCCTGCTTCATTCCATACTCCAAGGCCAAATTTGCCTGTTACTCTAAATGTTTCTCGACTTCCTACTTTTACATTCTAGTCCCCTATAATGAAAAAGACGTCTTTTTTTCAGTGTTAGTTCTAAAAAGTCTTGTAGGTCTTCATAGAACCGTTCAACTTCAGCTTCTTCAGCGTTACTGGTTGGGGCACAGGCTTGGATTACCGTGATATTGAATGGTTTGCCTTGGAAATGAACAGAGATCATTCTGTCATTTTTGAGAATGCATCCAAGTACTGCATTTTGGACTCTTTTGTTGACCATGATGGCTCCTCCATTTCTTCTAAGGGATTCCTGCCCACAATAGTAGATACAATGGTCATCTGAGTTAAATTCACCCATTCCAGTCCATTTTAGTTTGCTGATTCCTAGAATGTCGACATTCACTGTTGCCATCTCCTGTTTGACCACTTCCAATTTGCCTTGATTCATGGACCTAACATTCCAGGTTCCTATGCAATATTGCTCTTTACAGCATCGGACCTTGCTTCTATCACCAGTCACATCCACAACTGGGTATTGTTTTGGCTTTGGCTCCATCCCTTCATTCTTTCTGGAGTTATTTCTCCAGTGATCTGCAGTAGCATATTGGGCATCTACCGACCTGGGGAGCTCCTCTTTCAGTATCCTATCATTTTGCCTTTTCATACTGTTCATGGGGTTTGAAGGCAAAAATACTGAAGTGGTTTGCCATTCCCTTCTCCAGTGGACCACATTCTGTCAGACCTCTCCACCACGACCCGTCCGTCTTGGGTGGCCCCACACGGCATGGCTTAGTTTCATTGAGTTAGACAAGACTGTGGTCCTGTGATCAGATTGGCTAGTTTTCTGTGATTATGGTTTCAGTGTGTCTGCCCTCTGATGCCCTCTCGCAACACCTACCGTCTTACTTGGGTTTCTCTTACCTTGGACGTGGGGTATCTCTTCACGGCTGCTCCAGCAAAGCGCAGCCACTGCTCCTGACCTTGGATGAGGAGTATTTCCTCACTGCTGCCCCTCCTGACCTCGGACGTGGGGTAGCTCCTCTCGGCCACCTCCCCTGACCTCGGGCATGGGGTAGCTCCTCTCAGCCGCTCCTGTGCCGTCGCAGCCTGGTGCTCTCTGTCACCGCCCCGACCTTGGGCGAGGCGTAGCTCCTCACGGCCACACTTCTGTGTGGTCCGTTGCAGCCGGCACACTTCTGCGCGGTCCAGAACTGAATGATTCAGTTCAGTTCAATTCAGTCGCTCAATCCTGTCCGACTCTTTGCAACCCCACGGACTGCAGCATGCCAGGCTTCCCTGTCCATCACCAGCTCCTGGAACTTCCTCAAACTTGTGTTCATTGAGTTGGTGATGCCATCCAACCATCTCATCCTCTGTCATACCCTTCTCCTCCCTCCCTCAATCTTTCCCAGCTTCAGGGTCTTTTCCAGTGAGTCAGTTCTTTGCATCAGGTGGCCAAAGTATTGGAGTTTCAGCTTCAAAATAAGTCCTTCCAATGAATATTCAGGACTGATTTCCTTTATGATGGACTGGTTGGATCTCCTTGCAGTCCAAGGGACTCTCAAGAGTCTTCTCCAATACCACAGTTTAAAAGCATCAATTCTTCGGCGCTCAGCTTTCTTTATAGTCCAATCTCACATCCATATATGACTACTGGAAAAACCATAGCTTTGACCAGATGGACCTTTGTTGGCAAAGTAATGTCTATGCTTTTTAATATGCTGCCTAGGTTGGTCATAACTTTTCTTCCAAGGAGCAAGCGTCTTTTAATTTCATGGCTGCAGTCACCACCTGCAGTGATTTTGGAGCCCCCCAAAGTAAAGTCTGTCGCTGTTTCCATTGTTTCCCCATATATTTGCCATGAAGTGATGGGACCAGATGCCATCATCTTAGTTTTCTAAATGTTGAGTTTTAAGCCAACTTTTTGACTCTCCTCTTTCACTTTCATCAAGAGGCTCTTTAGTTCTTATTCGCTTTCTGCCATAAGGGTGGTGTCATCTGCATATCTGAGGTTATTGATATTTCTCCCTTCAATCTTGATTCCAGCTTGTGCTTCCTCCAGCCCAGCGTTTCTCATGATATACTCTGCATATAAGTTAAATAACCAGGGTGACAGTATACAGCCCTGATGTACTCCTTTGGAACCAGTCTGTTGTTCCATGTCCAGTTCTAACTGTTGCTTCTTGACCTGTGTACAGATTTCTCAGGAGGCAGGTCAGGTGGTCTGGTATTCCCATCTCTTGAAGAATTTTCCTCAGTTTGTTGTGATCCACACAGTCAAAGGCTTTGGCATAGTCAATAAAGCAGAAGGAGATGTTTTTCTGGAACTCTCTTGCTTTTTCAATGATCCAGCGAATGTTGGCAATTTGATCTCTGGCTCCTCTGCCTTTTCTAAATCCAGCTGGAACATCTGGAAGTTTTTGGTTCACATGTTGTTGAAGCCTGGCGTGGAGAATTTTGAGCATTACTTTGTTAGCGTGTTAGATGAGTGCAATTGTGTGGTAGTTTGAGCATTCTTTGGCATTGCCTTTCTTTGATATTGGAATGAAAATTGACCTTTTCCAGTCCTGTGGCCACTGCTGAGTTTTCCAAATTTACTGGCATATTGAGTGCAGCACTTTCACAGCATCATCTTTTAGGGTTTGAAATAGCTCAACTGGAATGCAATCACCTCCACTAGCTTTGTTCATAATGATGCTTCCTAAGGCCTACTTGACTTCACATTCCAGGATGTCTGGCTCTAGGTGAGTGATCAGGCCACCATGATTACCTGGGTCATGAAGATCTTTTTTGTACAGTTCTTTGTGTATTCTTGCCACCTCTTTTTAATATCTTCTGCTTCTGTTAGGTTCATACCATTTCTGTCCTTTATTGAGCCCATCTTTGCATGAAAGGTTCCCTTGGTATCTCAAATATTCTTGAAAAGATCTCTAGTCTTTCCCATTCTATTGTTTTCCTCTATTTGTTTGCATGGATCACTGAGGAAGACTTTCTTATCTCTCCTTGCTGTTCTTTGGAACTCTGCATTCAAATGGGTACGTCTTTCCTTTTCTCCTTTGCCTTTTCGCTTCTCTTCTTTTCACAGCTGTCTGTAAGGCCTCTTCAGACAGCCGTTTGGACAGTTTGCATTTCTTTCTCTCGGGGGTGGTCTTGATAGTGTCATGAACCTCCGTCCATAGTTCTTCAAGCACTGTATCCGGTCTAATCTCTTGAATCTATTTCTCACTTCCACTGCATAATCATAAGGGATTTGATTTAGGTCATACCTGAATGGTCTAGTGGTTTTTCCTACTTTCTTCAATTTCAGTCTGAATTTGGCAATGAGAAGTTCATCATTTGAGCCACAGTCAATTCCCAGTCTTGTTTTTGCTGACTGTATAGAGCTTCTCCATCTTTGGCTGCAAAGAATATAATCAGTCTGATTTCGGTGTTGACCATCTGGTGACATCCATGTGTAGAGTCTTCTCTTGTGTTGTTGGAAGAAAGTGTTTGCTATGACCAGTGCGTTCTCTTGTTAAAACTCTATTAGCCTTTGCCCTGCTTCATTCTGTACTCCAAGGCCAAATTTGCCTGTTACTCCAGGTATTTCTTGACTTCCTACTTTTGCATTCCAGTCATCTATAATGAAAAGGACATCTTTTTTGGGTGTTAGTTCTAGAAGGTCTTGTAGGTCTTCATAGAACTGTTCAACTTCAGCTTCTTGAGCATTACTGGTCGGGGCAGAGACTTGGATTACTGTGCTGTTGGATGGTTTGCCTTGGAAACGAACAGAGATTATTCTGTCATTTTTGACATTGCATCCAAGTACTGCATTTCGGACTCTTTGGTTGACCATGATGGCTACTCCATTTCTTCTAAGGGATTCCTGCCCACAGTAGTAGATATAATGGTCATGAGTTAAATTCACCCATTCCAGTCCATTTTAGTTCACTGATTCCTAAATTGTTGATGTTCACTCTTGCCATCTCCTGTTTGACCACTTCCAATTTGCCTTCATTCGTGGACCTAACATTCCAGGTTCCTATGCAATATTGCTCTTTACAGAATCAGACTTTACTTCCATCACCAGTCACATCCACATCCCCAGTGATTGGTGATATTGAAAACTTTTCCATGTACTTGTTGGGCATTAGTGTGTTTCCTTTGGAGAAATATCTGTTTAAGTCTTCTTCCCATTTTTTATGTCAGTTTGGGGTTTTTTTTTGTTTGTTTTGCTTTTTGCTGTTGAGTTATTTGAGTTCCTTATCTATTTGGGGAATTAACCCCTTATCAGATAGGTGGTTTACAAATACTTTCCACCAATTGTAGGTTGTCTTTTTATTTTGTTGTTTCTTTTGCTGTGTAGAAACCTTTTAGTTTGATATAGTCTTACTTTTTGATTTTTGGTTTTGTTGTCATATCCAAAATGACTGTCAGGGAGCTTTTTCCATGTTTTTTTTTTCCTAGGAGTTTTATGGTTTCAGGTCTTACATTTAAGTCCTTAATCCATTTTGCGTTAGTTTTGGTGGCTGGTATAAGATATGGGTCCGATTTCATTCTTTTGCTTGTGGATATCCAGTTTTCCCAACATCATTTATTGAAGAGACTATCCTTTCCGCATTGAATATTCTTGGCTCCCCAAGGCTTTTTCTTATCCAGCTAGGCAAATAACTTCCAAATACAGTTCTTCACCCTAATGACTTTCAGGAGGCTAAGGGAAGTTTTGCTTCCCTGAGGGCTGGGCCAGCCTGCATGCTGGATCTGTTCTGTAGCTCCTGCAGAACTTGAAGGAACTTCTCAGAGCTGAGATGTACTTGTGTGTGGTGGGGCAGTGGGTGATGTTAGAGGAGGGCCACCACTAGAATAGAAGAACTGCCAGTGGGGATCACATGGAACTAGACCTATTTAGACTGAAGGGGCTGTTTACTTCAACCAGGAATTCACTATGCTCATAGCTACTGGGAGAAGAAGGAAGGGAGACAGGCATCTTTATGTCTCCTGGACTGATCAAGCTTAGTAAAGCAGTGCTCTGGAGCTTGGGAGAGAAGTTCTCAGGGACAGATTCTTTCTGTTCAAGTGGTCCCAGTGGTCACCGCTCTGATAGAACGGGCGGTGGTGTCTTGTGGAAGACAGGGTATAGGAGAGGAAGGGTGCCTGATTCTAAAGGATGGGGCATGGCGTGGGGAAGGGGGAGAGGAAGACTCTCCATATTCTCCTCTGACTCTCACTATCTATCACCATCTTCTCGGGAATAAGAATCAGGAGCTGCCTCCAGAGGAACAGGGGCCCAGCATTAGGAACCTGGATTTCTGGCCCAAACTCATCACACTCATTGTGTCAATCATAGAGGAAGATAAGAATTCCTACACCCTCGTTCTGAACCAGTAAGTGTCACTGCACTTGGCCTTTCTGTTTGGTGGTTGGTTTGTCCCCCTGTCTAACAGCCTCTTTCTTTCCTGTCTCTGTGTGTTCACAGTGCCACCTCTTCCTCCTGTTCGTCCATCTGTCCCTCTGTCCCTTGTATCTGTCTGGGTAACTCTTTCTGGAGACAGGTGTGGAAACATAATGAGGGGCCCCGCCCAGACTGAGCCAGCCTCCCTGGAGAGAGACCTCTGGGAGTGGCTGCCCTTGGCGTCCCTGGGGACCCAGAGACCAGGCCTGCATGTGTCTGTCCACTGTGAATAAAGAGAGCCTTCTGATGCCCAACTTCTTGCTCCTTCTGCTAGCTTATTTAGCCTGGGCTTGTCTTTCAGCCTCAACCCTTCTCCTCTTGGCCAGAGTTCCCTGCCTTCTAGGCATCATCTCCCTTAGGGCCACCTTGCCTGAGGGGATCCTCTGCCCCAATGTGTCCCTCTGCCTGCCACTGGCCCTGGGTCCTTATTCTGCAGTTGGAGCCTGGCCCTGTTTCCTAGGCTTCTCCTCTCTTCAATCTGACCTCCAAGAACTAGTCCTATTGGCCTTAGAATTACTCAAATCAAATGCCTCTGCCATATTCTCTGACTGTGTCTTCTTCCATCATCCAGGTTTCCCCAGGAGTTGAATGTGGGAAAAGTCAGCGCAGAAGTGATGTGGCAACTCTTTGCCCAAGACATGAAATATGCACTGGAGGGTAAGGGTGTGCCCATGGCAGTGGGCTGCAAACCCCTAGCCAAAGCACCTATTTGCCATCCCTTTCTTCTCTCAGACAACTACATGTTCTAGGTGAATAGTTCAGTGAGAAACTAGAGGGATTCTAGGCATAGTGGGTGATAGGCCTCAGGAGACCTTGGGTAGGTAAAGCTTCAACCAAAGGAGTAATGGGAATTGCTGTGTGGATATAGGTTCCTCCTTCCAGCTCCAGAGCAAGTGCCTATTTCACACTTTCCCAGCCCAGAGATAAACTCTTCCCATGCTAGCTGTTCTCAAGTTGGCCCACTCCCTAGAGAATAGTCTTATGACACTTGCCTTTACAGTTTTACAGAATCATGGAACTTTAAATACATAGATAAGATTATTTTCTCACACCGTAGACTGCCTGGCCTGATTTTCTTTGAAAGTTGTTCTAGACTGGCATGACAAACCCAGAAAGATACTTCTTCCCTCACTTCTTCCATGGAACCAGTTATTACTCATCTTGTTCATTCTGCTTATTCTTCTGTTCATTTCCCACTTTGGCCCACAAAGAGATCACTCCTTACCTGTGTCAGACCTTCCTGTTTCTCCCCATCTGTGCTCACTCACTTGGCTGCGTTTCCTGTGGCTGTATGCTACGCTAGTCATCTCCTCAGTCTGTGAAAGTGGACCTGGATGGAGGGGGAGCAGTCTGGAGCAAGGACAAACCAGAGTCTGCGTGTGTTATTTGGGTAGGGTGGGAGGAAACGGGTAACCCTCTCAGACTTTTACACGTTTGAGGTTTAGGAGCAGTATGTTTTGAGGTTGAAAGAAACCTTGCAGATCTGTGCTTACTTTGAGACAGTCACGTGCTGTCCGGGCACGTTCTGTAACTCTTCCCCGGAGCAGGCTGCCTCCTGTCCGTGCTGGGTCATGCCTGGGGCTGCAGCCCATGCCTTAGCTGGTGTGGCCTCTGACTTGGTCACATGTCCCTTTCCCCCAGGCAGCACATGGTGAGTGTGATGGGGAGTACTGCCCCAGTTCTTAAAGAACTCCAGCTCTTGTGGATTTGGGGAGGCGGGGGGCGGGAAGACAAGTACCTGTGAAAAGTGTATTAATTCCACAAGAGCAAGAGTGTAAGGCTGGGCAGAGGTTTTTCAAACAGAGGAAATAAGTAAAAATGGGAAATGGCGAGAGCAGGGTGAAGGTGAGGGCAGGAGAGGGGCGTGCAGTCCTGGGCTCCAGGACTTCTAACTGCTGCCTGCTAAGTCAGCTCTGCTTTTATCAATTTTATATGAGGCTTTAAATGAAATTTCTTTCAAAAGGGGAATTCTGCTGATGTTTAAAATAAACATAAAAGAGTTGAAAACTGCTTTAAAGAAAGAACTCATGTTGACCTGGTTTCAAATCTCAGTTTTACCACTTACTGCACAGTGTGTTCTTAGACTAAGCTACTTAACTCTTGTGAGCTCCCATTTTTTTTTTCATCTATAAAATGGGAGTGATGATGGCATCTATTTCGCTGAGCTAATGAAGTGGCTGAGATGTATGTGACATACTTAGCATACTGCCTGACATTTATTAAAGGCACATGAGTAGAGATGCAGTGTTAACACAGTAGTATTTTTATAAGATTTTACCTCAGTGGAAAACGGGGGCAGGCAGAACAGGGAGAGACTGGAAGCTGGGTGCAGACAATGTGATCGTTTATGGCAGGGGGGTGGGCTGGAATTATAGCAGAGAACTTAGAGGAAGAATGGGCTTGGATAGACATCTGAAGGAAGCTGTGACAGGGCTTAGTGACTGTCAGAATGGTGAAGGGCAAGAGAAGGGGAGAGGTTTGGAGACCTGGTTGATAAAAGGATAGTGTTGATTGCTGCTGTTAAAATGCTACCTTCACTCAGACTTTTGAAAGTCAACTTTATTGAGGTATAATATGCATAAAATAAAATAATACTCTAAGAGTACAATTTGATGAGTTTTGACAAATAAGTACACCTGTGTAACTACTGACCCAGTTAGGATACAGAACAGAAAGTCTCTTCAGTAAATCCCCACCCTGTTCACCAAGCATATTGAGTACATTCTTTGTGCCACATACTGTGCTAGTTGTTGGGACCCCAGTGAGATAAATGAGGCATAGTCCGAGCTGGTGAGAAGCTCAGATCAGTCTAGATGACAGACCTATAAATTGGCAGTTATAGTTCAAACTTAAGTGCTCCCAAGGGAATAAAACTTGGGTGCTGGGAATTGTATAACCCAGACCTGGAAAGAGCACGGGAGGGCTTTCTGTAGGAGGTGATATACTGACTGACACCTGAAGGATGACAGAACTTGGCTGGCGGGGAGGGAAGGCACTCGTGACAGGGAAGGGAGAGACAGACATTTTAGGCAGAGGTTACGGTATGTTCGGAGACTTGGGTTCTAGAGAGAGCTGGCATGCTTCGGGAACTGGATGCAGCAGTTCAGTGTGATTAACACTTTAGAGTGTAGGGGAAGAGATGAGTGAGAGGTGAAGACAGAGAAGCAGGATACAGCTAGATCATACAGGAGGTTTTAAGCCATATTTAGGATTTTGGACTCCATCCTGAGGCAATTGAGAGCCATTGAACAGCAACCCAGGTTAAACAAGGGACTAACATGACCACATTTTTAATACAGAAAAGCCACTTACTCTGGCTGCCGTACGGAGAATAGGTTGGAGGAGGACCAGTTTGGAGACTATTATAGTAATCCAGGTTGGAGATGGTGGTGATGAGACCCAGACAGGTACAAGTGTGACTATAAAGAAATGGATAAATTCCAGAGAGGTTTTAGAGATGAAATTAACAGGCATTGGTGGGTTAAATGGATGTGAATAGATAGGAAGAAGGAAGACTTGAAGGTGATGCTCAGTATTGAACAAGAGGGTAAGATTCGTGTGTATACTATGTTCACCTTCAGCTGGAGATGTTAAGATAGCAAAAGATGGTGACTGGAGTTAAACCCAGGCAAAGTGAGATGCTCCATCAGTGACTCGTACAGACATGATCAGAACCAGAGAGAGATCTGGGAGAGACATCAGCAGTCTGGTAGTTGAAATCACGAGGTTGAAAGAACTCTCCAAGGAGAAAGATGAATGGAGGGAGGAATGTGGAAGTCAGGGGCAGGAGAAGGTTGAGCTACTCAATTGCCCCTTTTTAACAGATCAACCACCCTCTAACACCCCTGCCCCCCAACAATAGCCTCAAGTAACTACTGGAACATGACTCCATGAGGCTTGTTAGAATAAAGTGTGGCCAGTGTTTCATCATTCATCCTGTTAGGTTTTGTACCACAGAAGTTAATTAGAAATTAGGGATTGAGGCCAGTGTACAGATTATGGATTGACAGAGCAAGTGAGACTTCTCTGCAAATGCAGTAGCTTGGAGGTGCCTAGAAGGAAAGAATCAGGGAGCGCTGAAGGGATGGAGCAGCACTGCCCCCTGTCCCAATGGGCTGCTGACCAGAAAGGAGAGCGGGCCCCCCGGGTGGTTCCTTCTTAGTTTCTAGGTTCTCGGCCTGGTTTAAGGACAGCAGCGGGGAGAGGATGGGGCGCCCGGGGAGGGTCTCTTTGGCGTCCCTGACTCGCTCACTTTCTGTATTGGCCGTTGGGTCTCTGCTTCTTCACAAGCCTGCACTGCCATTCGCATACGAAAAGTCCTCTTTCTGGGCGGTAAGCACTTTTGGTTGTTGTCCCTTTACCTGTAGCCTTACTCCTTTTTCCTCTTCTCCGGCTCACTGCTTCATAGAAGAGTCTGCAAATGCAACCTCGGGTTGAGGCGGTGCTGCCTGCAGTGCCAGGAGATGATGTTCCTGGGACAAAGGAGCCTCTTGAGGCTGAATCCCAGACTCGCGTTTCCTCCCCGGGCGTCTGCTGCTCTGACTCACAAGGGCAGCTGGCTGTCCTGTCTGACATGGAGGCGCAGCAGCCGCGGCAACTCGGAGTTGAGCGGTAGTGTTCCCAAGGACAGCGGCCTTCCCCTCCCCGTCACTCAGCATTCTCCCCATTTTGCTTGCTTTCACCATTATGTTATATGGAAGCACACAGTTGGCTTTTAATATTCAAACAAAATTAATGCTTCATCTCTAAAGGGGGTAGATGAAGAAAACCTGTGGGTGTGGCCAGTGCTCTAGACTCTCTGGGCAAGCTGTTGGTGATCTTTATCCTAGATTTCCCAGAAGCCTCTGCAGACCTGTCTGTATAACCTTTCACATAAGCATCCCATTTCCTGCAGCAGAATGGCTCTTTCATCTGGCTGTGTTTCCATGGTTTCCACACTGACTTATTTGCATACTTCTCCGAGAGTTCATTTTCCAGTGTTTCAGCTCTGCTCTGGGACCGTTCAGTTTACCTCAGGATTGTGTTCACCGTGGCTGCTCAACTGCTCTTTCTGTTAGCTTGGGCCCACTTTGGTTTTCCCTGTCTCTGTGTGGCTGTCAGTAACCCGTGTATGTCATGTATGACTGCCCATCTCTGCATCTAAGTCCATCTGAGGACATGGCTCAGCTACTAGGATTAGTAAAGCCCTGGAAGATAAAGTGTAAAGCAAAGCATCGTCCCTCTCACGTCCTAGGCTGTTTCCCCACTGGTCAGCCTTAGCGCCCATGTCCTTTTCTCCTCTTCTTCACCAGTGGCCGGCATCTCACTTGCACTTTCAGAAGCCCGCACAGGAAGACTGTGGGCCTTATCTGGGTGTCTGACTTAGCCTCTGAAGGAAGATTTGGGTCAGGCTTTTAGCAGAATACTCACTGGTAGGGGGAGATGGCTGTGGGGAGGTGCTGGGACGCCCCCCTTCTTCTGAGACATCTGGTAGCGCCGCCCTGCTGGATCCGCCTTGGGAAAGCCCAGGAAGCGAGGCCTGCGCTGCGGTACCTGACCCCGCCTCCCTCCCCCGAGCAGAGCATGAGAAGGACAGGCTGTGCAAGAGCGCTGACTACATGAACCTGCACTTCAAGGTCAAGTGGCTGCACAATGAATACGTCCGGGATCTGCCTGCCCTCCAGGGCCAGGTGCCCGAGTACCCAGCGTGAGTCATCACGTGGGGGCTGCAGAGGGAAGGGGGGCTCAGGGGCTGGGCACTGCCAGTATCCTTGCTGCCAGGCACGGGCAGCTGCCAGGCACGAGCTCCAACCTCTCCATCTTCCTGCCTGGCTGCAGGTGGTTTGAGCAGTTTGTCCTGCAGTGGCTGGACGAGAATGAGGATGTGTCCTTGGAATTCCTGCGTGGGGCCTTGGAACGAGATAAGAAGGATGGGGTGAGTCAGGGGCTTGAACTTCACAGGTGTCTAGCCGGGTCTCCCAGCAACTAGCTGTCAGCAGGAGTCCCTGGGCGCTAGCCGGGATGGCCGTCCCCGCCTGGTGGAGTCCTTCAGGAGGGCTGTCCAGGGCCGTGGCGCCGCTCCTGCTGTGCAGACAGCCCTTCAGGGCCTGGCAGACGTGGGACGAGGTCGCAGCTGCAGATGATGACCCTGTGTGTGGCCTTCCTTAGTTCCAGCAGACATCAGAGCACGCACTCTTCTCTTGCTCTGTGGTGGACGTCTTCACACAGCTCAATCAGAGCTTTGAGATCATCCGGAAATTGGAATGCCCAGACCCCAACATCCTTGCCCACTACATGAGGAGATTTGCTAAGGTACCGTGACCCTCCTACTCTTTTCCCCTTACTCCGTTATACTCATGGCCTATCTACAGACCTGAGATCAACCCCTCTTTCTGATGGCCTTTGGGTACGCCCAGCGTCACCCCATGCTCCTTTACTTGAATCTGGGGCGGACAGGTGGGTTTGTTTCAGTGGGGTAGAGAGGGAGATTGGTCCCCTACTTTGAGATTCCTCTTTATGTACATGTTGTTAGTGTTCTGGGAGATGTGTGACCCCAGGTACGATCCTCATGGGGAAAGCTAATGGTCCCCTCTCCTTCCTCTTCCCCTTTCTTCTCAGACCATTGGGAAGGTGCTCATGGAATATGCAGACATCTTATCAAAGAACTTCCCAGCTTACTGCACAAAGGAGAAAATGGTGAGGGCCAGGCTTTTCGCTTTTGAAACTATCCTCAGAGCTGAGGGTGGGGTGATGCTCCTGACTTGTGATTCCCAGCAGGGCTGTGCTCGAGATTATGCCACAAAAGAACAAGAACCTGATAAGGAGTTCCTTTGAGCCTCCATTTGGTAATTTATCCTCTGCTGAGCTAGACCTTAGCTTAGTCTTTCTTTCTTTTTTTTTTAATACATTCAGAGAGTTATAAAGGGTAATCCCATGAACACCTGGGGCTCCCCCCATTCAGGATTAAAGCAGAAACATTTGCTTCTAGTCTTCACTTAAGGAGAACTGTCAGCATTGCTTCCAGATCTCAGTGCTTAGGCAGAGACGGGTGTAACACGTGCTGTAAATTCCCTGTGGTTTTTGGAGTCATGTGAGAGAGGCAGGGGCCCTAGACTGCGTTCTGTGCTGAATGGAGCCACTTCGGTCTGTCCCCACAGCCTTGCATCCTGATGAACAACATGCAGCAGCTGAGGGTGCAGCTGGAGAAGATGTTTGAGGCCATGGGAGGCAAGGAGGTAGGTCTAAGGTCCAGGGTTGCCGCATTCTCCCTTTGTTCCCGAGCTCCTCAGCCGCAGAACTCTGCCCTCTCCTGACCGGGTCTGGACCTGAAGTTTAGCTTGGGGTTTGGACTGGTTTGAGCTGAGAGATTTGAGTCGGCATTGGGGTAGAGGCCCTCGGAGGGAGGGGTCGGGACACAGGAGGGAAGAAAGGCCTAAGAGAAGCAGCTGAGCCAAGCCTGCCTCCTGTGGATGCAGCTGGACCCTGAGACTGCAGACAGTCTGAAGGAGCTTCAGGTGAAGCTGAATGCAGTTCTGGATGAGCTCAGCATGGTGTTTGGAAACAGGTCAGTGGCCCCAGAACGCCCGGCCCTCAGAGCCAAGCGTGGTGCCTGGCCAGTCCCGGAGCCCCGGCCCCACTGGCCTCCACCCAGCCGCACCCTTGTGCATCTTCCCCTCTTCCTGCTGGCCTGCGCTGTTGGAGCTGCACCATGGGTGTGCCAGAGCGGGACCGAGCCACCGGAGCTGCTTGAGGGCCAGTGTGTACGGGGGCCGAGGAGGGCTGCACTGTGGGCACATGTGTAGTTTCCAGGTGCGGATCGATGAGTGCGTTCGACAAATGGCTGACATCCTGAGCCAGGTGCGGGGCCCAGGGAACGCATCCCCCAACGCACGGGCCTCGGTGACCCAGGATGCAGACAGTGTGCTCCGGCCTCTCATGGACTTCCTGGACAGCAAGTGAGTACAGTACCCAGGGCTGTCCTGTGGGGACGAAGCAGGCAGAGGCAGTCAGAGGAGCTGCTCAGGGAGGGGTCTCTCAAGCACTCACCCCATCCTGACCTGCGGCCTGGCCCTGCAGCCTCACGCTTTTTGCCGCTGTGTGTGAGAAGACGGTCCTGAAGCGGGTGCTGAAGGAGCTCTGGCGGGTGGTAATGAACACGATGGAAAGGACGATCGTTCTGCCTCCACTCACTGACCAGACGGTAAGGACAGCTCCTTTCCACTTCCTCCTGCTGTGTCCCTTACCCAGCTCCCTGCTTCCTAATGGGGTTTGCACTTCTCTACTTTGAATGATTCTCTCTCTGCCCAGGGCACCCAGCTGATCTTCACTGCTGCCAAGGAGCTGAGCCAGCTTTCCAAACTCAAGGTACTCTGGATACGTGGGGTCCTTCTGCAGCCAGGTGGGAGGGGCAGGGGTTGCCTGGAGGGGGAAATCTGAGCTCTGAAGACTGAAGAGGAGGAGAAGGAGATGGGCATGCAGCTGTGGGCTGACAAGTGGGAGACTTTCGTGACAGCCACAAGCTATCCTGATGTTGTTGCTTTCTCTGGGGCCCCAGGACCACATGGTGCGAGAGGAAACACGGAATCTGACTCCAAAGCAGTGTGCCATCCTTGACCTCGCCCTGGACACCATCAAGGTGGAGAACACCCTCCTCCAGACTGTCTTCCTACCCTACCCTCTTGGTCCTGGCATTCCACTCTGCCAGATTAGGGTTTCCTTGGGCTCTTGCCACCCCACATCCAGGAGAGAGTGGTTTTTGTGTCTGTATCTTTCTCTGTTACATCCACATTCCTCTTGGGAGCAACCAAAATGGTACCTTCTGTGTGGCCTCAGGTAAATCACCAAAGACCTAGAACATTTGTTCTTGGCATTTGAGGACACTTTAGTTCACTTAGTAACCTCATTGTCATTCTGGAATATTTCCCAATGGGAATTAATCTTCCAGATCCAATATCCCAGATCAGGCTAACCTCTTCATTTATGTTTAAAATCATTCGAGTTTCAAAGGGTATTTTTTCCCCCGACTATGCATTCATTTATTCAACCAGACAACATGTGTCCAGGCACTATACACTAGGAGGGATGCAGAGAGAATCAGATATGGTTCCTGCATCAGGACACTTATAATCTGGTATAATTTGGCAGTAACCAGACTCTCATCTGGTATAAGGTGGTAATAAAGCAGGTACACATGGGCTGTGATTCAGGGCACTGGGGAGAGAGGTATGTCCTAGGTATAAAGTGCTCTAAGGGTTCCCAGGGTAAAGCACCACTTCTGATTGAAAAGCTTCTGCCTAAAAAGCTTCTATCCCATTTCTGTGCCTGTCCATATAGATTCATCCATCAGACATCACATCCAGAAGCGTGGCTATCCCTTACCACTCCTGCCAGATACTCACATAAGACTCTGCACCTGAGAGACTGTGACCCTGGCTCTGTGATCCTGATCTTGCTTATTGAATGACTCCCTGTCCTCTTCTGGCATCTTTGCCGGCCTCTGCTTGGATGTCCTTTCTCTGAGGGCATTGTTGGGGAGTTGCCTCTCTGAAGGGGGATGACGCAGTAGCGGTTATTCTTGTCTTTCAGCAATACTTTCACGCCGGAGGCAACGGGCTGAAGAAGACCTTCCTGGAGAAGAGCCCAGACCTGCAGTCCCTGCGCTACGCCCTGTCTCTGTACACACAGACCACGGACACTCTCATCAAGACCTTCGTGCGCTCACAGACTGCCCAGGGTAAGGCCCAAGGGTTTTGGGTCCCCGCGCCCCGCCCTAAGCTGTCTCTGCCCCTAGGGAGTCAGTCTCCTGTGGCCCTCAGGGACGCTCCAGGTACTTCTTCAGAAAGCCCGTCACACACAGACATCAGGATTTTCTTGATGGACCCTAGTCCTTACCCCTACCTACCCCAGACTCATACCCGATAGGAATCCCAGAGATCTGGGAGATGTGGCTGAGCTTTCATTTCCCAACATCATCTGGCCAGTGCATGCGTGTTGAGCTCAAGGAATATACCCTGTTTGATAGGGAAAATGTGTGAGAAAGCCTTGAGAATGAGTGGTTAAGATACTCACGAAGTCTTACAGCTTTGGGAGCCAAAGGTTTCCCAGATTCTCCAGTGTGGATGAGAAGAAGACTAAGGGGGTGATCCGTGGGAGCACTTGAAAGGAGGGTGCGGATCACGGGGCTGTACAGACCTAAGGCTCCAGCCTCGTGGGTGATGCTAGTGCACGGGGCACCCAGGCAGCTGGTTCTCTCCCCACAATTTCCAGTCCTCAGGACCCCTCCCTGTCTCTAGGCAGGCCCATCCCTAACAAAACATATCTGCACAAACACGGCTCAGACTGAAATTCAGACCCTGACCCTGAGGAGGTCCTCCTGGGAAGGACCTTCAAGGTGCAATCATTAATTGCTCCTTCCAGGGAAACCTAGGCATGCTGCCTGGAGGAGTGAACTTGGCAGGGGGCTGGGGGTGGGAAGGCTTAAGCCTCACTGAGCTGTGAACTGACCCGGATGGGAAGAGGGAGGGCATCTAAGTAGTTAGGATGGGGTTGATGGAAAGTGAAGAAATGCAGGGGGACCTGCAGTACTGTTTCATTTTCCATGTGTATTCTTATTTCAAGTCCAGAGTGAGAAGAAAGAGCAAAAGAAGTTATGAGCCTTGCTCAGCAAGACAGGGGGATCTTTCACAGAGTTGAGTATGTGTAAAGGCCCATAACATCAGAGAGGCTAGGAGTTAATCTAAAAGGCTTTTCAGAGACACTGAGCTTTGAGCTAGGTATAAAGATGAGGCGAGGCTGGAGTGGGCACCCAGGAAGCAAGACCAGGCAAGGGCGGTGACCATAGGGAGTCTGCAGTCGTGTGTGTGTGTGTGAGTGTGTGTGTGTGTGTGTGTGTGTGTGTGTATGTGTGTGTGTGTGTTCCACCCACTGCTTTGTTATTCAGAGCCTAGGAAATTAGGGCCCACAGCTTTCTCTGTTGTGTCCGCCGGTCTCAGAACCTTCTGTATACTCTACCGCCTTGTCCGTGATGTGCAAACTGTTCAGTATAGTCTGGAGCAGTCACCGGCCCCAGTTCTCGGACTTCTCTCCACCCTGCTCCATCTCTGTGCTCCCTCGGAATAAGTGTAGCGCTGCTCTGGATGCCTGTGGACTTCTTAGACTCTAACTGATTCTTCTCTCTCTGTCCTGCCGCTGCTGCCTCTTGGCTTGCCTGTCCTCACGTAGTGCACGATGGGAAAGGTATTAGGTTTACTGCCAATGAGGACATTCAGCTGGAAAAGGGTACGTTATACACCTGCAGATGTGAATCGAACACGGGCTAACACTGTCCCCTGTGAACTAGAATGAGCTGCTTAAGGTGGGGCTGAGGGAACCAGATGTCAAAGGTCAGAAGTTCTATCCCAAGTCTCAGAGATGGGCAGTGTATTTGTACACTCCGAGACGGGGTTAACAATAGTTGTCTTCAGAATTCCCCCACTGCTCCATCTGAGGACAAAAAATAAATTTTATCTGGGATGTAGAGTACCGGGGTTTTCCCCAAATAGAGTGAGGCCTCTACTGAGAGGAGCCTGCAGACTGCCAGGGGGCACTGGGGAGCTGTGTGTGGAGAGGCCCAGGTTTGAGTAGGAAGAAGTCACTGTGTGCAGCCCATAGGTGGGAAGGTGCTGCTTTGGGCTAGACGGGACCCGCATTGTTCTGCTGAGAAACCGCGGGGTGGACACAATATTCAGACCAAAATATAGGATGGCGGCACTGTCCTTTCCCAACATCTTTCAATGAAAAGTTCTTCAGCCCAGGAGATAAGAGAAGTCTGGAGAACCTGAGAGATTCCAGTTGTAGTTTTGGAAGAAGTTTCACCTAAAATGTTCTCACCCTGACTTGTATTTTAATACACAGCCTCATTCTTCATCTCTTTTCTTTTTCTTTCCCCGTGGCTCACATCTCCATAGCTTCTGTGGGTGACTGCTTCTTGCTTTAGGGTGTAGAATAGTAGCCTCCCAGCTCTTGGTTTTACCTGGAGTAACTGGGCGTAAAGTCTTCCAGTTCTCCAGTAGGGAACCATCTGTCCCTCTGCCCGCCAGGCTCCGGTGTGGATGATCCTGTGGGAGAAGTCTCTATTCAGGTGGACTTGTTTACACATCCTGGAACTGGAGAGCACAAGGTCACGGTGAAAGGTGAGTGGCATGGATACACAGGCTTGAGACCTTTTCTTGTCCAGTGGCCCCATCAGTCAGGCAGGGACTGCTTATCCTGACCCTTCAGCTTAGCCCTTCTCCAAGGGGAATCCCAGCTGGGGACTCAAGAACTGGGAATGCGTGATGGGTTGCCTCACAGGTTTCCATGTTTGTGTAGTGGTGGCTGCCAATGACCTCAAGTGGCAGACAGCAGGTATGTTCCGGCCCTTTGTGGAAGTCACCATGGTTGGCCCTCACCAAAGTGATAAAAAGAGGAAGTTCACAACCAAGTCAAAAAGTAACAACTGGGCTCCCAAGTACAACGAGACGTTTCACTTGTAAGTTATGGTTGGGGGATCTGAAGGACTTTGGGATGGGGGTGATCTGTGGAGTAAGAATTAAGAGAGGAGAGAAGGGATGGGCTGGATGGTGGCTGGGGTGAATTCATTTGAGGACGCCCTCATCTCTGGTCTCCTATCTTCCATCTACCCTGTGCTCACAGCCTCCTGGGAAATGAAGAGGGGCCAGAAGCCTATGAGTTGCAAATATGCGTGAAGGATTACTGCTTTGCGCGGGAGGACCGTGTGCTGGGGTTGGCTGTGATGCCTCTGAGGGATGTGGCAGCCAAGGGCAGCTGTGCTTGCTGGTGCCCCCTGGGCCGGAAGATCCACATGGATGAGACAGGCGTGACCATTCTCCGGATTCTGTCTCAGAGGAGCAACGACGAAGTGGCCCGGGAGTTTGTGAAGCTCAAATCGGAGTCTCGTTCCATGGAGGAGGGGAGCTGAGCACCCAAGCTGCTGTGCCGACCAGAGGGCACCAGTTCCACAAGTCAGGGATAGTAGGACTTAACTACGTAGTCACCTTAGATCCTCACAGTCAAGAGGCTGATTCATTCAGTTAGGAATGTTTAAGGAAAAATCTAGGGTGGTGTGAGTGTGGCTTTTCACAGAAAGGGTCTGAATCCCTGACCAGCAGGTCTGTGGTGCTAGGAGCTGGGCTGTGGGGCTTACCACACAGGGAGATTTTTCACGGAGGGGCAGACATTTCTGAGAGTGTCAGCCATTCTTGGTAGAGATCCGTCACTCCCACACCCTTTTCTCCCCCTCTCCATACCACACCTAATCCAGTTAGATCCATACGTACCAATCATTAGAGGAACACGTTTAGGGGGCCTGGAGCTTGTGCCTAATTAGGTAAGTAATCCGTTGAGTCTACAGGTATTGCTGAGCCCTGTAGTCTGAACTGGAGTGTGGCCAAGACAGGAACACACAGAAGTGAATGCAGACCATCCCTTGAGCAGAACCCAGCAGTGTAGAGTGGCTCAAGTGAGTACAGGGCATTGAGACCGAACAAGATACCTTTCAGCAATGAGCTATGCTCATCTCTTCCCCCAGATTAGCTGTCATGAGTAGAACCAGGTTCACATGGTGCTTCAGAGGCCTGCGCAGAATTTCTTTGGAACCCAAGCACCAGGGGCCACCTGCCCAGGAGTCTCCCTACCTTACTCCTTTAGGAAGGGGAGTGATGCTTCAGGACATGAGAGGCTCTTAAGTATACATATCTGAGAGCTAGTTGAAGAATCCAGGAGAGAGGGCTTCTTCATAGATAAACCCTGAACAAAGCCAAAAATTGTGGAAATCAGTCTAGAAGGAGCCCTGTTCACCTACGGCCACTGCCTTCTGGTGGTCCTTCCCCTTGCGGACAGAATCTAGCCTTCGTCCTCACTCCCTTTCATCTAGGTCAGCCGCTGTCCCCCTCATAAACCGTTCAACTCTACAGAAGGAACTTAGACTATGATCCCTTGGTACAGGCTGGATTGGGGGGGACGGGGAGCAGCGGGGGAGGGGGGCTCAACACTCCCAGGGAGCCATGCGGACTTCCCAGGCCCTTGCTCAGAGATGTGACATGATCCTTCAGTATCCTCATAGCAGCCTCTTGGACTTCTTGAGGACTCTGCATTAGCCATTACATGAAACAAGAAACGAAGCATCTTTGCTGTTTTAAATTGTATGTGCCATTGTTAAAAGAAATTATTGACTAGTCTGTAATAAATTATCTTGTAGCAGCCTTTGGGATCTGGTAATTCCGGTAAAGTGTGGAAAGCTGTAGAAATGACTTTCTAATATAACGATAGATTTGGACCAGCGGCTCTTTCCTCCTCCCCGCAGTCACAAGCGGAGGAGCCTTTCCTATGGGAAGAGCAGCGCTCTGAAAGGGGGCGTGGCTGGCGGCCGGCTTGGGGCGGAGCGGTGTGGCGGGAGGCGGGGCTCTCTCTGGGCTGGTTAGTGGGGCTCCCGGGCACCTGCGCAGAAAGGTGCGTTGAGATGGCGGGCGTTCCCTGGAGTCGACGGCTGCGGAGCGATGGTGAGAAAGAGGCGCCCGAAGGGGGCGCCCGAGGAGAGGTTATCACCTCCGTCCCGAGACTGAAGAGATTGTACCCGTCATATCGCACTCTGTATATTTCCCAGTAACTGTCTGTCTTTATACTTGTAAACTGTTCTCCCAATCCTCCCCATCCCCACACTGGAGTATATGGGTTTCCTGGGTGCTTCAGAGACTTATCTGCCCAGATACCTAGCAGAGGGGATCTTCCCCCGCAGATTCCTTCCAGAGGGTATCTGTTTGTCTAGTTAATAAAGCAGATATCCCCCAGACCCCCAGTCAAGGTACATTCCTACTAACTCGAGGAGTTTTCTGTCCACTTTTCCAGCATTTTCCACAGAGTCTCTGAGAAGGAAGCCGTGAATCCTATGCCATATTTGACTTGAAAGTGGCACGTTTGCTATCATTCCTCTCTCATATGGAGCTGGAAACCTACCCCATAAGGAAAAGTCAAACTCTGGTTGATAGCCTACAAAAGACTTGCATTTTTGAATTATTAACTAACTTAAAAAAAAAAAATTAACATTTAAAAAATGCATATTTCCTGTGGGGGGGAGGGGAGGGATTGGAAAAGCTGTTAACTCATGTACCCGGAAAATGACAGGTGGTTGGAGCTCAGAAGCAACTAGCAAATTAGTTTTCTACAGTTTATATAGACTCCAGGGACTTCCCTGGTGGTCCAGTGGTTAAGACTTTGCTCTCAGTGCAGGGGGAATGGGCCCAGGAACTAAGATCCGGCATGCCACAAGTAATGGCCCCCCCAAAAAGCACTGAGTAGACTCCATTATTCCTTATTTTGTCATACTGGATTTTACTTTATTTACCTGGTGCCTGGGAGGCATTTGAGTTTGTAATCCCTGATGTAAGACTTTGGGTAATTTTCTGTACCAATACTCTGAGCTCTTAATGGAAACTAAAATCCAAAGAGGCTGGATATATGTTTAAGTTATCTTTGGTTTCTGTGATCCCCTGATTAGGATCAGAGATCATACTAGTAGTTAAAACCCAGGGTGAAATCTGTTTTAAAGTGTTCTTTATAAGAGAATTCAATCAGAAAAACTGCAGATGGCTTCTTGGTGCATTTGATCTTGAAGAAATCATGTGACAGCTCCTCTCTGGTGGCGTCAGGCTGAGAAACAAGGTGCTGTTTCTCTGAACACCTGGTTTTAAAAGGGCCTGACTTTAGTCTGTACTGAAAGTGATGTCTCAAAAGTGCTGTCTCCTTCACTCCAGACCACATAGATGGTAACTGTCCTCTCGGTGGGAAATAACAAGCCTTGTAGTATCGAGTTGGAGGTATTCTACGGACTGTATCTAATCAAAAGTGGAATAGAAGTACCTCTACGTGGATTTTTTAAAAAGAAAAATCATTTCTATCAGCATCAGTGTATAATTCACCTGGTCATTGTGAATATTTGGGCTAGCTCCGTGAATGAACCCCCCAGCTCCTTTTCTTCAAGCAGCATGGCTAAGCTAAAGAAGCAACGTGGAGTCGTGGAGGTGGTATTGAATTGGGAGTCAGAAAACATGAACAGGAGTCTCCGCTCTGCTACATACCAGTCAGGGGACCTTGACTTTGAACCTTTCAAAGGCTGGTTGCTTGCATCTGTTAAACGGACTACGCATCCCTGCTGTGTTTACCTCAAAGGGATCAAATGGGCTTTTTTAAATTGGAAAGCACTTTGAAAACTATACATTTTCTTTAGGTGTATAAGGGATTATTATCATTATTACAAATGATCCTCTGAGCTCTGATAACTTCCAAGGAACTTGTCTTTCTGTGTCCTGGATTCAAAATCAATAAATCTGTGCTATGTACATCATATGTACCAGGTACTCATCGAGGCATGGAGCCTAGTATTGAACAAAGCAAAGCCCGTATGAATTTAGGAGTGAGTAATCATATTGAGTGCCCGTTAGGTACCCAGTGCAGTATCACAGCCTGGTGAAGTAGCAGGCAGAGTTTAGATGATGAACTTAAGTCTGCAGCTGTAGAGCCGTGAGCCTCCCTATGTGAGCCTGACCCTTCCCATCTGTAAAGTAAGGTGCTGAGACAAGGTAAAGTCTTCCCTGGTGGCTCAGTTGGTAAAGAATCTGCCTGCAATGGGGGAGACCCAGGTTCGATCCATGGTTTGGGAAGATCCCCTGGAGAAGGGATTGGCAACCCACTCCAGTATTCTTGCCTGGAGAATTCCATGGATAGAGGAGCCTGGTGGGCTACAGTCCATGGGTTCACACAGAGTTGGATGTGACTGAGTGATAACATGGCTTCCCTGTTGACTCAGACAGTAAAGAGTCTGCCTGCAATGCAGAAGACCTGGGTTCGATCCCTGGGTCAGGAAGACCCTTGGAGAAGGGAATGACTACCCACTCCAGTATGCTTGCCTGGAGAATTCCTTGGATAGAGGAGCCTGGCAGGCTACAGTCCATGGGGTTGCAAAGAGTCAGACATGACTGAATGACTTTCACTTCAGCCAAGGTAAAGTCTAAGGTTCTCTTGAGCTAAAATTTGTTTGTTTGGAGATTACAATTGCTCAATTTCTCTGCAGTGAGTTTATTGTCCTGCCAGGATGCTAAGACTAACAGAGCCAAGCAGTCTTAGAACTACAGGGACAACAGAGTGCCAATGTCACTTGAGTTTCAGCAGAATAGTAACAGCAGTGTTGCTCTGTGGGTAATCGATGCTTAGACTTCTTGGGACACCACGTAGGCATGGAAAAATGGGAAGCTTCAGGTTAGAGGAGAGGAAGGAGACTTGATTGAAGACACTGGAAATTTAATGAGTGGAAGAACAAAGGAGAAGAACATGACATTTATTGTTTTCCTAGTGTATCAGTCAGGAGTCCTTATAGGAAAATAATTGGTGGATTCAAAAGAATTTAAGAGAGTTTAACCAAAGGATGATTTACAGACATATGATCATTGTTAACAGAAACTAAAAAGAAATGGTGAAACCCAACAGTGGTGAATCAGTAGCACTCCTACGCCTCAAGGGTAAGAAAGGGGAGTGTTGTTACCAGGGCCCAGTGAGAACTACAGTTTGGGAGACTGTCCGACAGGAAGCTATAGCCGTAAGTGTTAAGCAGGCATCATAAGGACCTAGACAAGGCAGCAGGAAGGTAGAGGAATAAATGCCCTAACCTTTCTCCTCTTGCCCTCTATTCTCCAGCTGGTACCTTAAATTGACAAAACCCAGACAGAAGCCCGGGGCAAGGTAGTTTGGATAATGTAGTTCATTGAGGTCAGCTTCCCAGAGCAGGGCAGAGGGAGTTGGCTCGGAGGAGGCCCAGCAAACAGAATAACCAGCATACAAGATATCTAGGGGAGGAAAAGTCACTATGGACCCTTTCCAAGGAAGTTATCCCTCTGTTCAAATTCAAAATCTACTCTTAGGCTTAGTCTCTTTAGCTGTCATTGTCCAAAATTTTACTCAGTCAATGGGAATGGCGGTGTATTGCCTTTGTCCTAGAGTGATTGTGAGGATCGTGTGAAAGTGCCTACATGAAAGTGCCTAGCACATGCTGGAGGCTCAGTGTATTTTAGTTCCTTCCTTAATGCATGTGCCTAAATGGCTCCTTGGCTGAAATGCTTTTCCAGTCAAGGCTTCAAAGGGTTGCTGGAACTGAGTGAATGAAGGGGAGAATACCAGGAGATGAAGTCAGAACTCTGTAGCCCATCGTAATGACTTTGGCTTTTAAACAGAGTAAGGTAGGAAGTCATTGGAAAGTTGTGTAACTTCTGATATCAGGGTTTCTGTTATTCACTAGGGTATCACTTGTTCATTTAAAAATATTTATTTAGAACATACCACATGCTATGTACTGTTTTAGGCACTGGAGATGCATTGATATGTAGTCCCTACCCTCAAGGATAATGTGGTCTTTAAAGGAGACAGATGACTTCAACTTAAAGCGTAATATTAAGATATGAGTAAACATAGAAGCTCATAATAAGGACATCATCCTTGGGGCATCTGAAAGGCTTCCTGAGCAAGATGATGTAAATTCAGTCTTTTCCGTAGAACTTAGCCAAGTCTAAACAGAGGGAAATGAAGTTCTAGGAATTTAGAGTGATATGTGTACTTGGCACTTGGGTTTGAAAAAAAAAAAAAAAGTTGGTGATGAGCTGGAAATTGCAGGTAGCTTATATCACTGAATTTTGGCTTTGTGTAGGACAATGGTTAGAGATAAAGCAGAGAAGTAGGCAGAGGCCAGATCATGAAGAATTTATCCTGAAGGCAGTGGTGGGTTTTTAAGCAGCAAGATAAGTCACTATGGCAAGATGAAGAAGAGTCAGTTGAAGTGGGGTTTAGGTGGAAGGTGGGAACGAACAAAACTGCTGGAGACTATGAGGCTAATAATGGTGGCCTGAACTTAAGTAGAAGCTTTGGGGATAGTGGTAGCGGACTATTCCAAGTTAACTTTTTATTAATGAGGGAGAATGTACAGAACTTCATGATTGATTGTTAAGTGGGAGAATGAAAGAGCATTGTCAGAGATGACTCGGGTTTCTGGCATGGGCTACTAGGTAAATAATAAGACTAGTAATAGATGTCCAAAGACAGGAAATATAAGAGAAAGCACAAATTTGGGATGTGTGGGAGGTTGAGAATGGAGGTGATAATGTCAGTTTTGTAAATGTAGATTTTTCATTGTAAAATGCATGTTATGTTAAATACACCATTTGAAAGTGTACAGTTACATGACACTAAGTATATTCACAGTGTTTCACAACCGTCATTACTGTCTGGTTCCAGAACTTTTTTATGTAATTGTGTTTATTTATTTTGGGCTGCACTGGGTCTTTGTTGCTTCGTGTGGGCTTTCTCTAATTGCAGCGAGCAGAGGCTACTCTTGGTTGTGGTGCATGGGCTTCTCATTCCCATGGCTTCTCTTGTTGTGGAGCACGGGCTCTAGGCACACGGGCTTCACTGGTTTCGGCACACAGACCGCATTTGGGCTTGTGAGCGCTATAGTAAGTGCAGACTCAGTTGTTATGTCGCAGGGGCTTAGTTGCTCCATGCCGTGTGGAATCTTCCTGAACCAGTGATTGAACCTGTGACCCCTGCATTGGCAGGCAGATTCTTACCCACTGCATCACCAAGGAAATCCCAGAACTTCTTCATCTGCGAAGAAGGAATGCCATCCCTATTAAACAGTCACTCCTCAATACACGTAGATTTTGAGGCAATTGTGTGACATCCAAATACAGATGTGAAATAGATATTTGAATATGCACTACTAAAGCTCAGGATAAAAATTCAGGCTGAAGATACATATTTTTGAAGCATTAGCATACAAGTAAGGGGTTCTCAACCTGGGGCCTGTTGTCTCGAGTGAGAATCTCTGGAATGTCCAAACGCATATATTTCTGCTCTAGAACAGATTGTCTCTTTAGGTGACTAGCCATAACTTCATGCTGAGTAATCTTTTTTTGGCTGTTAGGTGGGTATAGAGAGTATCATTTACAAAATCAACAATAGGGAGTTAACTAAATTGCCATAATTTACAAGTGTGTGTGTATCCAGTATAATATAAAGTGTGAAAATGAAAGTCACTTAGTCGTGTCTGACTCTTTGCAACCCCATGGAATCCTCCAGGGCAGAATACTGGAGTGGATTGCCATTCCCTTCTCCAGGGGATCTTCCCAACCCAGGGATCAAACCCAGGTCTCCCGCATTGCAGGCAGATTCTTTACCAGCTGAGCCACCAGGGAAGCCCAAGAATACTGGGATGGGTAGCCTATCCCTTCTCCAGGGGATCTTCCTGACCCAGAAGTCAAATCAGGGTCTCTGGCATTGCAGGCGGATTCTTCACCAGCTGAGCTACCAGGGAAGCCCAGTATAGTGTAGACTTTCTGATACACAAGCAGTTTTCAAAATATTAGATCTGAACAGCATCAGCATCCCCTGTATTTGTAAGAGAGATGAATTCTTGGGCACCACCACAGACCTGCTGAATTGGAATCTCTGGTCGAGGGCCAGAGGAGGGGGAGGGGGGACAGCCACCACGTGATTCTGATACATATTAAAGTTTGAGAAAAACTGTGGGGGACTGTTCCTGGCCAGCTCTTTCAGTCCAGTAATACAACAGGAGTTCCTGGTTTTCTCGTTATCTTTTATGTAACAAAATCTTCATGGCAACATTTTGCAATGGCTGATGAATTCCTCATGAAAAAGTTCTCTTTGAGTACTCTTGTCCATCTGTGACCTTCTCTGTCATCCGAATCATAGATACAAATATTAGTACCTACATGCTATTTCCCCCTTTAGCATGCAGGAGTTATCTTCAACAACTGTAACGGTTGTTTATTTATAGATAACTGTGTCTGTCTATAAATTGTAGACTGTTCAGTGGAAAAGAAAATATTTCTGTGAATACCCTTCCTTTTCTATCTAGTCCTTTGTCTTGGAATCTCCCAGTCTTCTGCTGAGTCATATCCTTGGCTTTGGAGAATATGAAATGAATCTCACTGAAATTGCACCATTCTTTCTTCTCTACCCCTGTCAAGGAATATTCAGCTGCATGGCCATGTCTAGAGATGCAGTAGCTATATTCAAATCCTTGTGTCCCCTGGAATAAATAGCCATAGTCAGGAAGAAATTAGAAGCCACAGACTGATTCTGAAGAGAATTGGACTTTGTCATCAAGACCAGTCAAGGAAAGTTTTCAGTTTCTGCCAATCCAAGGCTTAAGTCAGGCAGTGCAGTATTTTAGTTGTCTCTGTCTTTCTAAGAAGACTATACACTAATTGAGGGCATGGATGATATTTTTTTGCATTTTTGACCATGTCTTAGCTAACATGCCCTGGGCATTCAATAATCACTTGCCAAATTTAATTTACTTAATCCAGAAGTTAGAATATAAAGATTTAAATTCTGGCCCTACCTTTAAGCCACTGAAAGTTAACTTACTTAACCTTTGATTTCCTCATCTGTAAAACCTAAGTCTTGCCCTTTCTACTTCCCCTGTGTAAAAATCTGAAGAGAAAATGTATATGAAGTACTCTTTAAAAAAATACAGAGATCTGAAAATGGGAACTTACATGATAATTTGATTTGTGTGCTCTCTACCTTAGAGGAATAGTTGGTTCATTCTGATTGAGGAGAGAGAATGATATGGAATGGTGAGCTAGCAGTTGAGAGATACTGGTTTGAATCCTGATCGCCTTTAAATTCTTTGGGTCTTAGTCTTCTTTTATCTCGAATGACAGAGCACAGATCAGGTTACTGCAGTGGTTCCCAGCTTTGGATATATGTTGGAATCCCCTGATACTGAAAAATACAACTTGCATAGACTTGATTTAGTTGGTCTGGGATGCATGCTGGGTCTCGATATTTTTTTTTAACTCCCCTTTATTTTAAATCAGCAGAGCTGTTTATTCAGTTTAAATTTTACACAGGAATCCAGGTTACAAAACATCTATCAGTAGGACTTCTGCAGTCACTTTTTTAGGACTTTATAAACTCTGACTACTGGTTCCTTTTTCTGATATCCCATTTTATAACTCCTATGGCTTCATGGAACACTGATAGAAAACCATTGAAATAGACAATTTCCAAGATCTTTTCCAGTTCCCAAACTAGGTTTTGGCTCTATGTCTACTCACAAGATCTCTGTTCTTTTTCTTAACACCAGCCTGACTTGGAGGTTAGCTTTCCATTTACTTCCTTTTGATTACCTGGCTCTTTTGCTCCGAGGTGATGAGTAGTCTAAAATTCAACAGGCAAAAGCACCTCTAGGGTATCATATTGTCATACCTCCTCCTGATCCAGTACATCCAGGGTGGGGGCCAGGTATCTGTATTTTCTACAAGGATTTTTCAATTGTCTTTGAAACAACTGATCCATGAATGATACTTTTGGGAAAGATTGTCTTAAGAGATTTTGGGTCAAATGTAAAGCAGTAATGAATGATGAAATGCAGGATCATAGTAGAACACTGGATTTCATCCTGGACTCAGTGCCAGATCTGTCAAAGAGGAGCATCTGGGCATTTAAGGCTCTAGTTTATACTTCTGAACCAGGCATGTGACCAGAATTCTCAGTAACCGCCACAGATGCCTACTTGACAGTCACCTCTTTTTTAAGGTCACTTATTAAGTTTTATAGAAAGAACACAGCTGAGCATCATTCTGTTGGACAATCACCTCTTCATTTGGGGTCATGTGTATGAGAAGGATGATATAGAATCATGGTCACCAGGGGTCAGGCAAGTGAAGTGAAGTGAAGCCGCTCAGTCGTGTCCGACTTTTTGCGACCCCATGGACTGTAGCCTACCAGGCTCCTCCGTCCATGGAATTTTCCAGGCAAGAATACTGGAGTGGGTTGCCGTTTCCTTCTGCAGGGGATTTTCCCGACCCAGGGACGGAACCTGGGTCTCCAGCATTGCGGGCAGACGCTTTACCATCTGAGCCACCAGGGGTCAGCCAAGCAGGATTCAAATCTCTATCACTGTGACTCTACCACTCTCTGATTGTATGTCCCTGAGCACGTCTTAACCTTAGACCTCGGGTTTTTCCTCTTTTAAAAAGAATAATACCCTCTTCTTAGGCCCAGATTTTAGTAAAAATTAAACAAGATCATCTACCTAAAGCATGTAGGAAAGTATCCAGCTCACAGTAAATTTTTTCAAATTGTAGGTATTATTCTATCAGCAGGGCCTGAGCTAACTGACAAGGAGTTTTTTGTTTTATTCTTAGGTGGTGTTTCTCTGAGATTAAATATATAAACCTTTTAATTCAGGTAAGTGCTTAGCTCATATCTGCTGAGATACCCAAAGTTCAGTAACAACAGTAGTATTTGCTTAGTGCTACACTGTACCATGTTCTACTCAGAAAGCCAGGAAATTGGCAACTTGTGCTCTCAGAGCACTCAGAATGGAACTGAAGCGACCAAGAAGCTTCTAACAATTTTGAATTTCCAAGAAACTTCTTGGTGCAAGACTCAGACGACTTCCCTCTGACCTGGCTTGAGACTATTTTTGGCTGCAAAGGTGGGATGAAAAAAAAATTATAGAGTTGAAATTATTATAGAAAATTTTTGGTTTTAACCACTGATGATATTAATTCACATTTGAGGGGAATGTTTCAGTGTTCTTTTTAGAGGGCAGTGAGAGGGATGTTCTACCTATAGACTTGAGGCAGACAGATAAGTGCTTTAATTTTGAAGGTATATAAGAGAGAAAGCCAAAGATCTGCTGTGATAACCATGGTGGAAGTGTCTTTCAGTTCAGTTCATTCGCTCAGTCATGTGTGACTCTTTGCGACCCCATGAATCGCAGCTCTCCAGGCCTCCCTGTCCATCACCAACTCCCAGAGATTACTCAAACTCATGTCCATCGAGTCGGTGATGCAAAAGCTAAAGATGAGAAAGTGTTTTTCATATATGAACTTGCAAGGGGAAATAGAAATAGACCACCAGGAACTTTCACTTGGCTAATTGAATTAATTGGGATTATTGACATTCTATAAAATGGATCATGATTTGAATACCCCTTCTGTCAGTGGTTCTGTTTCCATGTGAGTTTAAGGGAGGATGACTGAAAGGGTTTTGTTGAACTTGTTTCTCTTTTTATAGAGGCCTAACTTAGAAACTAATTTCTTCATTACCGGACCATGTACTTTGCATCCTTAGTGTGATAATTTGTCATATTAGTATCATTTTCTGATATGGCTGTTTTGGAGAAAGCTTAGATTTTCTACCAAGGTCTGGAACTAAACTCTTGACATAATTCCAACAAAATAACTATTGATTGTTGTATGAGAGGATTCTCTCTAACAGAAGAAAAATTTTCTCTTGTAGTTCTTTGTGGACATACATGCTTTTAAAGAATTTGAAAAACAATAAAAGAGCTATAGGATTTCCAAAGAGTGTGTGTGTGTTTGAGGAGGAGAGGGAGTTGTTTTGGGTTTGGTAAAACAAAATCAGTTCCATTTGAGCTACACTTGTTATAATTTTAAAAGCTGAGCTTTGAAGGATGGGTGGATGGATTTTAGCTAAATAGAGGAATGTGAGGGTTGTATAAAAGAGAATTATCCTGAGATTGAGAAGGGAGAGTTGTTTAATATTTCGCATGAAACCTTATGTAGTTTGAATTCTTTTTAAGCTTATGTATACTTCATGTACATGCAAGAGGTTATATACATTTACCCAAATATTGCCGTTAATGTCTACATTTGTGGCTTTCCAAATCCTATGGTGTTTGATTTGACTCTGATTTTCTAACATAGGAATTTTCACTCTTCTTGGCCTGTTCATAATCTGTTTTTGTCTAGTGATGGCATCAGCACATGTGTGCCTTTACAGACATGCTGTCTGGTTAAGATCTATGCCCATCTTTGTCTTGCTCTGTCTTTATGGGAGCCTGTAGTATTTACCTAAACACATTTTTAGGCCTGAAGCTGTTTTCGCTTGATGTCCTTTAATGTAGGCCGTTGGCATAGTGCCAAAGCATTGTTCCATAAAAGCCAGTCTGAGTTTGGGGCAGAACAATGAGACTGAGGTAAGGCTTTGATTATCTGCCTCAATCCAAGGAACAACAAATTTTACAGTATGTAAAGAGTCTTAGCTCTTTTTAAAAAACAAACAAACAAACAAACAAAAAAACGCAAAGCTTATTAAGAAAGTTTTAAAAGCTTAGGACCTCTCCTCAGAAAAAATGCACAGGTATAGACAATTTTAGAAGGTTCACAACGTTTCTAGAGTTCATCTGTCAAGCCTTGGCATTATAGAAAAAAAAAACTAACTCATATTAAGAAGTGGACAAGGTGTATATCCTTCAAGTAATTCTGCATAAATATTGTATCTCAAGCTTTTAATTTATATTAAACATCATTAAGTTTAGAGTTATACCTGAAGTAAAGATAGTCTATATTCTAGAATTGTGTGCTTTATCTGTCAGATCTTTCTTAGAAGAGAGCACTGGCCCAAACTGAGGGTTTTAGAAACAGGACTGAATTAAAACAAACAAAAAAAATTCACGTTCCTTGCGTTACAAGGACTCCTAATCATAGGACCACCAGGGAAGACCATCTTTTCATCTTTAAAACGGAAACTCTGTACCCATTGAACTCACTTTCTCCCAATTGCCAGCCCCTAGGATGGCAACCACCACTCTTCTTTCTGTCTCTATGAATGGGACTGCTCTAGGTGCCTCATAAAAGTATAATCATACAGTGTTTATCTTTCTACAACTGGCTTATTTTACTTAACATAATGTTCCTAAGGTTCATCTATGTTGTAGCATGTCATAATTTCCTTCCTTTTTAAGGCTGAATAATATTTTGTTATATACATATGTGTGTATGTGTGTTGTTTAACATGTCACATGTTGTTTAACTATTTGTCAGTGGATATTTGGGTTGCTTCTCCTCCTTAGCTATTGTGAATAATACTGCCAAAAGCATGAATATACAAATCTCTCTTTAAGTCCTTGCTTTCAGTTCTTTTGGATATATATCGTAAAGTAGAATTGCTGCATTGTATGCTAATTCTGTTTTTAATTTTTTTAAAAACCACCATATTGTTCTCCATATCAGCTGCACCATTTTACATTTCCACCAACAGTGCACAAGGATTCTGATTTCTAATTGCATTCTAATTTCTCCACATCTTTGCCAATAGTGTTTTTTTCTTTTTTTAAAAAATAGTAGCCATCCTAATGAATGTGTTGGAGTAGGTTTTGCACACAAAACGTAGGAAGACATCCTGAGACTATGGTACATTTTCAGAGCCTTTGAATGCACCAGTGTATGAGGAGGGAGCTGTTAAGGACACAGGGCAGATTCAGATATGAAAACCACCTAAGCTGGAGATAAAGTTGATAGCCTCCTCATGAAAATTAAGGGACTTCTAGGTATATAATCATTATACAAAAATCAAAAGTTTTCTTAGTCAGTAGCAATTATAAATTAGAAAATATAATAGAGTCCATTCACATTAGGAACAAAATCTTAAACTGTCTAAGAATAAACATAAAAAGAAATGCAGAAAACTTAACTGTAAGACTTTACTGATAGACAAAAAGATGGCCTGAATAAATGACAAAATGTAGGCATGTTTGTAGATGGAAAAAAATTCTGAAACTATGTACTTTATTTGTATAAATGTGCATAAATGCAAAGTAAAAGTTATGGAAAGAGGAATAGCAAACCGTTAACAGTGATTCTAGAAAGGGGAGTGGGATGTAGTGGTAGATATTATGAAAAGGGACTTTAATGTTTTATTTTGTATTCCTCTGTCTTGTGTAAGTTTTTAAAATAAGAATGTACTAATGTATTATTTGTGGGGGAAGAAAAACTTTCTTAAAAAAATGAAAATAACTTGAAATATTTCACGGCCTTTTACTTCTGCATAAAGATGGGATAATCTAATTCTCACAGTGTGTAGAGCCCCAGTCCCTAGGCTTTTTGGAAGGTATTCAAAGGGAAAGAAAATACAATTCCCATACTTCAAGATTATAGATTGACAAGGAGTTAAGGCTCCCAAGCATCACCGACTCAATGGACATGAGTTTGAGTAAACTCTGGGACTTGGTGATGGACAGGGAGGCCTGGCGTGCTGCAGTCCATGGGGTTGCAAAGAGTCAGACATGACTGAGCAACTGAACTGAAGACTCCCAAAGAGTAGAATGGCAGAAGTAAGTACATAAACATCAGTAAATAAACATCACTGGAAAATAAATGATTTTTTCAGATAACAAAATTTATTTTCTGTTCAGCAATGTTTCTGTTCTAACCATTTTAGACGAAACACTTTCTAAAATTTGTTAGATGTTTTCTCACTTTCTTAAATAGAATATACTAAGCAAATTTTAACCTTTATTTTGATGACTCAGTGTTACATGTTATGATACTGTATTATTTCTAGTGCCTTCTGGAGCTATTGAATTGTATGTGGCTTTTATTACTATCGTTTTTAAAACATTTACTTATCTATGGGTGTGCTGTGTCTCCGGTGCTTTGTGGGCTTTTCTCTAGTTGCAGCGAGCAGGGGCCACTCTTGGTTGCAGTGTGCGGGCTTCTCATTGCAGTGGCTTCTCCTGTTGAGGACCACAGGCTTTCAGGTGCGAGGTTTCAGTAGTTGCAGCTCCTGGGCTCTAGAGCACAAGCTCAGTAGTTGTGGTGCACGAGCTTAGTTATTCCGCAGCCTGTGGGATCTTCCCCAACCAGGGATCGAACCCACGTCTCCTGCTTTGGCAGGCAGATGCTTTACCACTGAGCCACCAGGGAAGCCCCTTTTATTACTGTATTAAATAGCCCCTCCTTGCTTGACTTGAAATACTTTAGTGCATAAATTTCATGTTGTCTACCTTGGCTGTTCAATGGTTAATTGTTGCTTACCACTAGCTCTCTGCCGAATATGAACATTATGGGTAAGGGGCTGCTGTAACACAAAGTGACTGCACTTCAGGGGAGACAAGAGAAGAGGGCTTCTTCTCTATTCATATTTACTTCTCACAGTTTTTCTCCCCACATTTTCCCTGCCATTCCTGGTTATCCCCTAGTTGTTGGTATACATTTTTATATTAATCATAATAATGTGGTGGTTAAAAGTACAGGCTTTGAAATCAGACTATCTGTGTTCCGTACTGGCTTTGCCACTTACTAGCTGAGTGATATTGCTCTTTACAGCATCAGACCTTGCTTCTATCACCAGTCACATCCACAACTGGGTGTTGTTTTTGCTTTGGCTCCATCCCTTCATTCTTTCTGGAGTTATTTCTCCACTGATCTCCAGTAGCATATTGGGCACCTACCAACCTGGGGAGTTCATCTTTCGTGTCCTATCTTTTTGCCTTTTCATACTGTTCATGGGGTTCTCAAGGCAAGAATACTGAAGTGGTTTGCCATTCCCTTCTCCAGTGGACCACATTCTGTCAGACCTCTCCACCATGACCCGTCCGTCTTGGGTGGCCCCACACGGCGTGGCTTAGTTTCATTGAGTTAGACAAGCTGTGGTCCGTGTGATCAGACTGGCTAGTTGTCTGTGATTGTGGTTTCAGTCTGTCTGCCCTCTGATGCCCTCTCTCAGTGCCTACCGTCTTACTTGGGTTTCTCTTAGCTTGGACGTGGGGTATCTCTTGACGGCTGCTCCAGCAAAGCACAGCTGCTGCTCCTTACCTTGGACATGGGGTAGCTCCTCTTGGCCACTGCTGCAATATTGCATAGGAACCTGGAATGTTAGGTCCATGAATCAAGGCAAATTGGAAGTGGTCAAACAGGAGATGGCAAGAGTGAACGTCAACATTCTAGGACAGCAAACTAAGATGGACTGGAATGGGTGAATTTAACTCATGACCATCATATCTACTACTGTGGGCAGGAATCCCTTAGAAGAAATGGAGTAGCCGTCATAGTCAACAAAAGAGTCCAAAATGCAGTACTTGGATGCAATCTCAAAAACCACAGAATGATCTCTGTTTGTTTCCTAGGAAAACCATTCAATATCACAGTAATCCAAGTCTATGCCCTGACAAGTAATGCTCAAGCAGCTGAAGTTGAACAGTTCTATGAAGACCTAACAAGACCTTCTAGAACTAACACCCAAAAAAGATGTCCTTTTCATTATAGGGGACTGGAATGCAAAAGTAGGAAGTCAAGGAATACCTGGAGTAACAGGCAAATTTGGCCTTGGAGTACAGAATGAAGCAGGGCAAAGGCTAATTGAGTTTTGCCAAGAGGATGCACTGGTCACAGCAAACACCCTCTTCCAACAACACAAGAGAAGACTCTACACATGGCATCACCAGATGGTCAACACTGAAATCATACTGATTATATTCTTTGCAGCTAAAGATGGAGAAGCTCTATACAGTCAGCAAAAACAAGACTGGGAGCTGACTGTGGCTCAGATCATGAATTCCTTATTGCCAAATTCAGAATAAAACTGAAGAAAGTGGGTAAAACCACTAGACCATTCAGGTATGACCTAAATCAAATCCCTTACGATTATACAGTGGAAGTGAGAAATAGATTTAAGGGACTAGATCTGATAGACAGAGTACCTGATGAACTATGGATGGAGGTTTGTGACATTGTACAGGAGACAGGGATCAAGACCATCCCCCCAAAAAAAGAAATGCAAAAAAGCAAAATGGCTGTCTAGGAGACCTTACAAATAGCTGTGAAAACAAGAGAAGCAAAAAGCAAAGGAAAGATATTCTCATTTGAATGCAGAGTTCCAAAGAATAGCAAGGAGAGATAAGAAAGTCTTCCTCAGCAATCAGTGCAACGAAATAGAGGAAAACAATAGAATGGGAAAGACTAGAGGTCTCTTCAAGAAAATTAGAGATACCAAGGGAAAGTTTCATGCAAAGATGGGCTCAATAAAGGACAGAAATGGTATGGACCTAACAGAAGCAGAAGATATTAAGAAGAGGTGGCAAGAATACACAGAAAACTGTACAAAAAAGATCTTCATGACCCAGATAATCACGATGGTGTGATCACTCACCTAGAGCCAGACATCCTGGAATGGGAAGTCAAGTGGGCCTTAGGAGGCATCACTATGGACAAAGCTAGTGGAGGTGATGGAATTCCAGTTGAGCTATTTCAAATCCTGAAAGATGATGCTGCGAAAGTCCTACACTCAATATGTCAGCAAATTTGGAAAACTCGGCAGTGGCCACAGGACTGGAAAAGGTCAGTCTTCATTCCTATCCCAAAGAAAGGCAATGCCAAAGAATGCTCAAACTACCTCACAATTGCACTCGTCTCACACGCTAGTAAAGTAATGCTCAAAATTCTCCAAACCAGGCTTCAGCAATACATAAATTGTGAACTTCCAGATTTTCAAGCTGGATTTAGAAAAGGCAGAGGAACCCGAGATCAAATTGCCAACATCCATTGGATTATTGAAAAAGCAAGAGAGTTCCAGAAAAACATCTATTTCTGCTTTATTGACTATGTCAAAGCCTTCGACTGTGTGGATCACAATGAACTGTGGAAAATTCTGAAAGAGATGGGAATACCAGACCACCTGACCTGCTTCTTGAGAAATCTGTATGCAGGTCAAGAAGCAACAGTTAGAACTGCACGCGGAACAACAGACTGATTCCAAATTGGAAAAGGAGTACGTCAAGGCTGTGTACTGTCTCCCTGCTTATTTAACTTATATGCAGAGTACATCATGAGAAACGCTAGGCTGGAAGAAGCACAAGCTGGAATCAAGATTGCCGGGAACCTCAGATATGCAGATGACGCCACCCTTATGGCAGAAAGTGAAGAGGAACTAAAGAACCTCTTGATGAAAGTGAAGGAGGAGAGTGAAAAAGTTGGCTTAAAACTCAACATTCAGAAAACTAAGATGATGGCATCTGGTCCCATCACTTCATGGGAAATAGATGGGGAAACAGTGGCTGACTTTATTATTTTGGGCTCCAAAATCACTGCAGATGGTGATTGCAGCCATGAAATTAAAAGATGCTTACTCCTTGGAAGGAAAGTTATGACCAACCTAGACAGCATATTAAAAAGCAGAGACATTACTTTGTCAACAAAGGTCGGTCCAGTCAAGGCTATGGTTTTACCATTAGTCAGGTATGATTCTGAGAGTGGAACTATAAAGCAAGCTGAGCACAGAAGAATTGATGGTTTTGAACTGTGGTGTTGGAGAAGACTCTTGAGAGTCCCTTGGACTGCAAGGAGATCCAACCAGTCCATCCTAAAGGAAATCAGTCCTGGGTGTTCATTGGAAGGACTGATGTTGAAATTGAAACTCCAGTGTTTTTGCCAGCTAATGAGAAGAGCTGACTCTTTTGAAAAGACCCTGATATTGGGAAAGATTGAAGTCAGAAGGCGATGGGGATGACAGAGGATGAGATGGTTGGATGACATCACCAACTCAATGGACATGAGTTTAGGTGAACTGCGGGAGTTGGTGATGGACAGGGAGGCCTGGCGTGCTGCGGTTCATGGGATCGCAAAGAGTCAGACACAACTGAGTGACTGAACTGAACTGATACTGCACTGAGTGATGTTGGCAAGTTATTTAGCCTCTGCTTTGCCATAGTTTCATCATCTGTAATATGGAAATAATAATAATACACTGGTATTAATAATACAGTGGTATTCATGGTAGTAATACTAATCATAAGATTATTTTAAGGGTTAAGTGAAAAAAAGATATGTAAGTGCTGACAACATAGTGAGCTCTGAATTAATGTTACCTTATTTATTATTCGGAGAAGGCAATGGCAACCCACTCCAGTACTCTTGCCTGGAAAATCCCATGGATGGAGGAGCCTGGTAGGCTGCAGTCCTTGGGATCGCTAAGTGTTGAACATGACTGAATGACTTCACTTTCACTTTTCAGTTTCATGCATCGGAGAAGGAAATGGCAACCCATTCCAGTGTTCTTGCCTGGAGAATCCCAGGGACGTGGGAGCCTGGTAGGCTGCCGTCTATGGGGTTGCACAGAGTCGGACACAACTGAAGTGACCTAGCAGCAGCGGCAGCAGCATTTATGATTGGGCTTCCCTGGTAGATAAGATGGTAAAGAATCTGCTTTCAATGCAGGAGACCTGGGTTCAATCCCTGGGTCAGGAAGAGCCCCTGGGGAAGAAAAATGTATTTCCTTCCTTCCTTCCATTCCAGTTTTCTTGCCTGGAGAACCCCATGGACAAAGGATCCTGGCAGGCTACAGTCCATAGAGTCACAAAAAGTTGGACATGACCGAGTGACTTAGCACTTTTATTATTAAGTTTAATAATAGAGCTCTCCTCTTGCCTATTTACGTAAAATGCCTAAGCTTTTAGCTTGTAGACACTTTGTCATTAGTTTTGGCTGCCCGGTGGTCAACATGCCTTTAATATGTTAGCTTTCATTTTCAATTAAGTCCTTAAGGAATTTCAAATTCAAATACTTTTGGCATGAGCTAAGCCCAGCATAATTAGGAAACTGAATCTGCTACTAAAAAAAAAAAAAATCACAGATCCAAAGCTACTTATGTATAATCTTTCATTTTGCATGCCACTGTCTTCTCTCCAAGCCTGACTTCTTAAGAGTTTGCCACGCTGTCACTCAGTGACCAAGTACAAGATAGAAATTCAAGTACAGGCCTTGTTAGCAGGTATTAGAAAAGTCAACACCAGTATCTTGACCTTGTACAACTCCAGGGCCACAGTTCCCATTGCGGTCTGTGAATGGTAACCACTGAAGGTATGCAGTGTACAACCTGGGTGGCCCCATATGTTGCCTCAGGCAAGGTAGCCAAGGAGATTAGACCTTCATTTTCTTGAACAAAGGGGAGACATTCTACAAAACAAAAAAAGAATCCTGTGGTTTAAAATGGAGAAATGTTCACCCAAAGGATGGGAATGGGCCTTAAATTCAGGACTTAGAATCAAAACACATGATTCCCAGGTCTGTTTTTTTTCCACTTAATATTTCTCAGAGCCTTAGTTTTCTCAACTGTAAATGGATAATTACCTTTCCCTATATCTCAAGCTTAATGAGATAATTTTTATAAGCCATGAAACCTAAACAAATGCAAATGATGAGTTTCTCTTATTTCTTGTTACAGTTTTTGTGCTAAGGAAAAACCGTCTTCAAAAGGTTTGTGATCTATGGTTTATTCATGGTTCAGAAACTTAAAGGAGTTTTTTTTTTTTTAAAGTAATGATTGATCTAGCTCTGATGATCAGATGCAAAGAGCATTGCATAATGTTCTGTATAATGAGGAGTGTTTCTGAGAATATAAAATGAAGAGAGATGGAACTGATGGGGGAGAAAAGTATAATAGTTAATGGATTTTTTACTCCTTTAGTTACTCTTGTAGTGAATTACATATTTTCCTACTCAAATAAAAGATCCAGCAGGTTTAAAGCAATAAAGTGAAGTTTAATGAATAGTATAATTATAAAATTCTAAAATCCATGGGTTGATAAGACCAAGTACACCTTTTTTCTTTTTAAATTTATTTTTTTAATTGGAGGAAAATTGCTTTACAGTTTTGTGTTAGTTTCTGCCATACAACAACATGAATCAGCCATAGTTATATGTATATCCTCTCCCCCTTGAGTGTCCCTCCCTTCCCCTGATCCCTTCCCTTTAGGTCCCAAATACACCTTTTAAGAAAAAAAATTCTTTTTTCATCTCTTGGTTATCCCTTTGAGAGAGCCAACTACTAAGAAAACTGCTTGACCTCCAAAAGATCCAAACAGGAACATTTTTAAAATTAATTTTATTGAAATATAGTTGATTTATAAAGTTGTGTTTGTTTCTAGTGTACAGCAAAGTGATTCGGTTGTACACAGATATAATAGTTTGCATCTGCTAATCCCAAGCTACCAATCCATCCCTCCCCCACCCCTCCTCCCTGTTAGAAACCACAAAGTCTATTCTCTCTGTGAGTCTGTTCTGGTTCATAGATTAATTCATTTGTGTCATATTTTAGATTCCACATGTAAGTGATATCATATGATATTTGTCTTTCTGACTTACTTCATTTAGTATGATCATCTCTAGGTCCATCCATATTGCTGTAAATGGCATTATTTCATTCTTTTTTATGGCTGAGTAGTAGTCCATGTCAGTTCAGTTCAGTTGCTCAGTTGTGTCTGAATCTTTGCAACCCCATGGACTGCAGTACGCCAGGCTTTCCCGTCCATCACCAACTCCCAGAGCTTGCTCAAACTCATGCCCATTTTTGATTGGGTTGTTTGTTACTGAGTTGTATGAGCTGTTCAAACAAGGAAATATTGAGTAACAACAAAACCCTGGGGCCACAGAGGCCTGTGCACAATTACTAAGTTTTGACACCTTATTTACGTTTCTGTTTAGCTTTTCCCTTTGTATCTTCCATTTTAAAAATGTATATCTAACTATATCCATAAAGTTTTTCATAACTGGATATCAGTTCAGTTGCTCAATCGTATCGGACTGTTTGCGACCCCATGAATCGCAGCACGCCAGGCCTCCCTGTCCATCACCAACTCCCAGAGTTTAGTCAGACTCATGTCCATCGAGTCGGTGATGCCATCCAGCCATCTCATCCTCTGTCGTCCCCTTCTCTTCCTGCCCCCAATCCCTCCCAGCATCAGGGTCTTTTCCAATGAGTCAACTCTTTGCATCAGGTGGCCAAAGTATTGGAGTTTCAGCTTCAGCATCAGTCCTTGCAATGAACACCCAGGACTGATCTCCTTTAGGATGGACTGGTTGGATCTCCTTGCAGTTCAAGGGACTCTCAAGAGTCTTCTCCAACACCACAGTTCAAAAGCATCAATTTTTCGGTGCTCATCTTTCTTTATAGTCCAACTCTCACATCCATACGTGACCACTGGAAAAACCATAGCCTTGACTAGATGGACCTTTGTTGGCAAAGTAATGTCTCTGCTTTTTAATATGCTATCTAGGTTGGTCATAACTTTCCTTCCAAGGAGTAAGTGTCTTAATTTCACAGCTGCAATCACCATCTGCAGTGATTTTGGAGCCCAAAAAAATAGTCTGACACTGTTTCCCCATCTATTTCCCATGAAGTGATGAGACCAGATGCCATGATCTTAGTTTTCTGAATGTTGAGCTTTAAGCCAACTTTTTCACTCTCCTCCTTCACTTTCATCAAGAGGCTTTTTAGTTCCTCTTCACTTTCTCCCATAAGGGTGGTGTCGTCTGCATATCTGAGGTTATTGATATTTCTCCCGGCAATCTTGATTCCAGCTTGTGCTTCTTCTAGCCCAGCGTTTCTCATGATGTACTCTGCATGTAAGTTAAATAAGCAGGGTGACAATATACAGCCCTGATGTACTCCTTTTCCTATTTGGAACCAGTCTGTTGTTCCATGTCCAGTTCTAACTGTGGCTTCATGACCTGCATGGTTTATATAAGTATTAATAAATAATGATAAAATTTTAATTAACATGGCATATCTTTGATTTAAAAGGTTATTTGATTATCAATGGAAAAAAATTATTTGAATCTGTTTTTTACCAAGACTTTCACTGCTACTGTAAGACAAATGCCCCTTTTTCTTGACTTTTCCACATAGACTAACTCCTCCTTCAGAACTATTTTGGCATTTTGTTTACTATCCTCTCCAAATCCCCTTAAAGCACTTATCATTTTTGCATTATATCTATTTGTACTTTTAGATCTAGTTATCTTCCTCATTCACAGTCTTACTCATTTCTGTATTTCACTATAACATGTACATGATTGCTTCTTTTTTTGTCCCCATCTTTATTGAGATATAATTGGCATTTAACACATTGTACAATGTAATTATTCGATATACATATGTGTGTGTGTGTGTTAGTCTGACTCTTTGTAACCTCATGGACTGTAGCTACCAGGCTCCTCAGTCCACAGGATTCTCCAAGCAAGAATACTGGAGTGGATTGCCATTTCCTCCATTTCATACTCTAGGGGATCTTCCCAACCCAGGGATTGAACCTGTGTCTCCTGCATTGCGGGCAGATTCTTTACTGTCTGAGCCACCTGGGAAGCCCATATATAAATTGCATATGTATTTAATTTGTTTGAGTTGTAAAGTTTTATGTATCCAGCCTATGGTTAATTGCCTTAAGAACCATCTCTTTGTAAACTACATTTTGTTTGGATCCTAGTCATTTCCCTTCTATCCCATTGTCTTTTTCATCTTTTGCTTGCATTGTAGGACATAAATGGTGACTAAGAAGTCAGTTGTTCTTCCACTTTCATTTCTAAGATCTTGGAAATAAGGGAAATTAGATTTACAACTGAAAATTAAATTGTAAATTCAGCACAAATCAAGGCAAAGCTACCCCAAAATCACCCTTAAAAGACAGCCTGGACAGATTAAGAGTTGACTAAATATATTTGTCTAAAGAATATTCATAAAGTGCTATTAGTTAGCAAAGATGACATAGGAACACAAGAGTGAGAAGCATACTTTGGTTGTGCCTATGCAAGTACTGTCGAGGGGAGAGAAGGTAGGTCACAAACTTGAACATTTCTCTTGCTGCATTGTGGCCTCATATTATTAAATGTTTAAAACACACAATTTAATTTCCCTATTCTTTAATTCCATGTTGATCAAGCAATCTTCTGATAATGATTGATTTTTATATACATCTTTTTCCAAGGAGAAAATATCTGAATGTGCCAAAGTAAAAGTTATAGTCACTGGGACAATTAATCTGTTTCATTTCAAATAATCATCTGCCATTCTGGTCTTAATTAGCCTCTAAGACCCAATCAGTGTTAATGTGAATTGTAGATTCAGTCTCAATGAGCAGCCAAAACCAAGTTTCTGAGTCTAGAAACTGAAGTTCACATCCTAGACTTTATAGTAAATTCACAGGTAAATTCCACTTTGTGGATATTTTACCTCATGTATAAAAACTGTCAAATGTCACCCCTCTCCCATCCTCATTACAAATGCCTTAACTCATACATTCATTATTTTTTCCTCTCAATTACAAATAGCAGCATCTTAACTCATTTTTGGGCCATCAGTCAAGCTAGACTCCATTCTGATGCTGTATCTTTCTGAATCACAAGTCTGATCATGTTAACTCACCTTTTAAAGTATTCAGTGGCATTCTGCAATATACTTCACTTCATGCCATTTCATATGTTGTTCCTCACTCCTGACTGGAAAACTCCATCTACCATGTTCACTAAGCTAACTTAATATTTGTTCTTGAAGACTCAGCTCAGGATCTGCTCAAGAAACATTACCAGATCCCTGAAATCTGGTTTAGATGCTTCCCATTTGCACTTGTGCAGCACGCTGTCCTTACCTCTCTCTTACTATCCACCACACTCTAGAGCAATTTTTCCTTGTATGTCTCCCCTGCTATCACTTCAAGGCAGTGATGGGGTAGTGTTTGATCCTTTTCTGGAACCCTTAGCCCTAGTGTAATACTTTACACATTTGCTAAATGAAATTACAAACCTTTGTATAACCTTACTCATTTCATTTAAACTTCAAAAAGTTTCTGCAGTCTCCTTTCATTTCCTCTGATCTGTATTTTCTTCTTGATCTTTGACCATTCATCCCTAGCCACTTTTGTTCCCACTTTGCACTTGTCATGTTCTTCCTCTGCTTCTTCAGAGCCCTATGGCCAACCATCCATTGTGTGTGTGTGTGTGTGTGTGTATGTGCACGTATACATTCATGAATAGATTGTCAGGTGTCATGAATCTGTGAATGTCATTGTAATGTATAATTCTTCCTGTTGTTGTGTTAGTTGCTCAGTTGTATCCGACTATTTTGAATGTATAATTCTTCCTGTAGAATAAAATGTAATTGAATAAAAATAAATTAATATTAAATAAAATATAATTGAAAAGGTAAGTAGCTTCTTCTGCTTTATTGACTATGCCAATGCCTTTGACTGTGTGGATCACAATAAACTGTGGAAAATTCTGAAAGAGATGGGAATACCAGACCACCTGACCTGCCTCTTGAGAAACCTGTATGCAGGTCAAGAAGCAACAGTTAGAACTGGATATGGAACAACAGACTGGTTCCAAATAGGAAAAGGAGTACGTCAAGGCTGTATATTGTCACCCCGCTTATTTAATTTATGTGCAGAGTACATCGTGAGAAACGCTGGGCTGGAAGAAGCACAAGGTGGAATCAAGATTACCGGGAGAAATATCAATAACTTCAGATATGCAGATGACACCACCCTTATGGCAGAAAGTGAAGAGGAACTAAAAAGCCTCTTGATGAAAGTGAAGGAGGAGAGTGAAAAAGTTGGCTTAAAGCTCAACATTCAGAAAACTAAGATGATGGCATCTGGTCCCATCACTTCATGGGAAATAGATGGGGAAACAGTGTCAGACTTTATTTTTGGGGGCTCTAAAATCACTGCAGATGGTGATTGCAGCTGTGAAATTAAAAGACACTTACTCCTTGAAAGGAAAGTTATGACCAACCTAGATAGCATACTAAAAAGCAGAGACATTACTTTGCCAACAAAGGTCCATCTAGTCAAGGCTGTGGTTTTTCCAGTGGTCACGTATGGATGTGAGAGTTGGACTATAAAGAAAGATGAGCACTGAAGAGTTGATGCTTTTGAACTGTGGTGTTGGAGAAGACTCTTGAGAGTCCCTTGGACTGCAAGGAGATCCAACCAGTCCATCCTAAAGGAGATCAGTCCTGGGTGTTCATTGCAAGGACTGATGCTGAAGCTGAAACTCCAATACTTTGGCCACGTGATGCGAAGAGTTGACTCATTGGAAAAGACCCTGATGCTGGGAGGGAATGGGGGCAGGAGGAGAAAGGGACAACAGAGGATGAGATGGTTGGATGGCATCACCAACTCAATGGACATGGGTTTGGATAGACTCTGGGAGTTGGTGATGGACAGGGAGGCCTGGTGTGCTGCTGTTCATGGGGTCACAAAGAGTCAGACATGACTGAGCAACTGAACTGAACTGAACTGAAGTAGCTTCTGGGTCTTAAATGAAAATTACTACATAAATGATAGCCAGTAGAATACACACAAACATCAACCTCTTTGAGATGCAAATTCTAGGCAATCAGCTAGGCTCACTCACTATTTTACTGACTACTGCACACTGACTTCACAGAGCACCCAATTCAGATTTATGCTGCAGTAAAATCAGTCTATAGTATGACCTTTCAAGGTTGCTTATGAAAGCTGACTTTATACAGCTATTAAATCTGAGAATGCTAGGTTCACAGTACTACCTGTATGTTCTAGGCTTGATGATGTATTAAAGCAATGAAAATCGGGGTTTTTTGCCTTCAAAAAGTATACTGGACTTTCTTTTATACAAAGAACTTAGAAAATTGTACCTCCTCTAGGAAACCCCAATTGGAAAGATACTGAGTGAGTGCTCCCTTTACATATACATTTTTAAATTATTCAGTTTCAAAAAAGTCCATTGGTTGTGATTGTATTGAATTTATGGCTTAATCTGGGGGATAGTTTATATTCCTGCAATGTTGAGTCTCCCTATCAGGAACATGTTATTTCTGTGTTAATTCAGGTCTTCTTCAGATTCTTTACAGACTTCAGTAAAATTTTGTGACTTTATGTATTGATCTATACATTTATTGTTAGGCATATTCCTAGTTGTTTTAAATCTTCTTGCCCTATGAAAGAGTTGGACATGACTGAAGTGACTTAGCGCGCGCACACACACACACACACACACACACACGCACGTGCGCGCGCGCGCCCTATATGTAAATGGCACTTTTCCCATTTTTTTCCCAACTGCTTATTATAAGTATCTAGAAAGGCCGTTTAGTTGTAAATTTAGTTTATAACTAGGCACCTTACTGAAAGCTTGTTATTTCTAATAGCAAGAATAATTCTAAGACCAGAAAAGGCAGTAGAAATTACCTTGTCCAACCTTCTTATGTATAGATGAGAAAATTCAGGGTTGAGTTAAAATGTTAGAGCTCATGAATCTCTAATCATAGAATTTTCTAAAATACCATATTGTTGTGGAAAAATGAGGTAGTGAGACTGAGACAACAAACTGCTAAGGTCGGGCCTCTCAAGTCTATACCCTGCTGTAGTCATCACCAATCCAGGGCTTACAAATTTGGTTCAATTTATGGCTTATCCTAAGAGTAATCAGGTCCTAGGGGATCAATTCACTCTTTTCTTCCTGGAAAGAACAATTTATCAACAAAATACCTAATTTAGAAGTTCTACCATGGGAAATCTTTTAATATTCAGGTCATTGGTTTCTAGTGGCAAGCTCTACCCAGGAAACCAAATTCAAGTTCCCAGAATTACAACAAAGAGAACTGGATGTTTCTATGTGGTATTTACATTAAGATATGGTATTCTGATAGTCTGATAAACAGTTCTGTCCTAGTGATACTTCTTTCCAAATAATTCTGATTGGCATTATTATCAGAGAAACTTTTCCCCAGGCAGTGGTTGAAATAGTGGTTGAATAATTTTTATTCTAAAAACGGTCACTCCTTCACTCTCTCATGACCAACATGTTGGTGTTAATGAGTAGAGTTTCTCTTAGATTAGTTCTATTTTAATTTCATGCCTCCCTTTTTAGAGAGGGACCAAAGTCCCATGCTGAGATTTATTTAGGCGGTACTTTAATCTTATCAGCACGTTTGTAAATCATCTCTTAAGCAGATTACTTCAGAAAATATTTCCATAGATGGTTAAACATTCACGAATATTGAGTTCTTGTTAACTCTCTTTCAAGGGCGTGGGTGAGCATGTTTAAAATCTGGTTCCCAAATTTTTACCATATTTGTCTTTTTGGATCCTGTAGCTTCCTTATCAAACATTCCACAGCTTCCTGAGATCAACCGTACAACTGACCACTCAGCATAACCCAGAAGAAGTCCATCAGAAGTTACTGAAATTAAGGGAGTGTAGGGATTCTCCATTAATTGGAGTTGCTGAGGAAACCTGTAAAATAAATAATTGTGCCCACCTGCTCAATCTGTTGTCAGGACCTGCAATGAGCAGAATTATTACTCTTGCCTTAGATAGCATTTGTCTGAGTAGGCCCAACCAGTTGAGCTAGCATATGATTTGAATTTGTTGGATTGGAGTTTAAATATGTAGAGTTAGGTTATTGGAAATCTCTGGGAGTTAAAATAGAGAATTGAAATCCCTAAAAGGATTTGAAGTTAAATAAGATTGGAGTTGAGTGCATTTAAGAATTAGGGCAAGCAGCAAAGCTAAGATGTCCTAGATCTGTGCTGAAAAACAGATAAGGTGCTCATAGTTCATTTTATTGGCTGCTGCTCTTGTAGTAGGTGGATCAGCTAGATTTCAGGGCTCACCGGTGAACACATTGCCACATGATGGAAGGTGATGGTGGGTAAAGGGTAATATATAAAGTAGCACCCTCAAGGTCTGCAGGCTTGTTCATCTCAGTGCTCACGAGCTAGGATAAGATAGAATTCAGGCAGGCCCTGTTGCTGGCACTTGCTTGCCTCCAGGGCTTATAAGGGTCAGGAGAAATTTAATGAATAAAGGAATTTATAAATAGAGTTGTCTGAAAATGCAAAGGCTATCTTAAGAGACAGTGATTTCTTCTTCACTGGAAGTATTTAAGCAAGGTTGCCAGGGTTGCTGGGAATGATTGCTCTGAGTGGGAAAATGAACCATTTATCTCCCAGTGCTTTCCCAACTGTGGAATTCTGTAATTTTCAGAACCCGAGTGACCCTGAGAGGCCACGCAAGATCCAGGATGGCTCCCAGCTCAGACATGCCTGGTGAGAGTGGGAGGCAATGTGATTCTTCTCACTTGGACTTAGTTTGATTGAGTCTGATCCCTCTGTGACTCACTCTCCTTAGACCCAGTAAAACCCCATTTGACGTGAGAAAACCACTTGACAACTGTAGTTGTCAGCTCTTGACAACTCCCAGTTTAGCCTCAAAGCCGGTGCTTCCTGGGGATATGTGGGCACCAGGAGCCTCATACGGGAGTTACTTTAACTCCACAGCTTGTTGACCTGGTAGCTTTAGAGATGTTCTGCCTTCAGCTATGGAGTAAGGGAGCATAGACCGCCAACAGTAGCACATGGGGCCAGAAAATCCCTTAGGGTTTAGGATTCGAGGTTATGTAAGTCACAGATTGTCCCCACTTTCTGGCTGCCACATGTGAATCTAATGAAATAGTTCAGCTAAGGGGAATGTGTCTTTGGGTTGGTTTTAACTGAGAGATGTACAGATCCCCGATAAATCATAAGATAAAGTGTATTCTTGATGGCAGTTGTCTTGATGAAATTATTAGCAGGAAACATCTTATATCATGTATTATTCAGAAAGGATTTCCTTGGTCTGATTTTCTTAATGAACTCACCAGTTGCTGGTCTTTATTCTTTTTTCAAGTTCACAAATCTTTTTTTTTTAACATCTGATCTCCTGTTTAGAAGCCAGGCCCTGTGCTAGGGCTTCAGAGGATACAGAAATTACGTAGGCATTTTCACACTTGCCAAGAGGGATGAAGTTGAGAAAAATAGTTACAGCACAAGAACAACTATTAGTTTTAGAGAAATAATGTCAACCAAGTGGTATGGGAGTTGGGATGGGAGAAATATTATTTTTGGATCAGGGAAGCAGAGAAACCTCATTGAGAAGTTCATGGGATTTGAACAGGCCTTTGTAAGTTAACCTTTGAAAGATTTTTACTGATACAGAACAGGGCGTTAGCCTTGGAAGGAACAGTGTGAGCAATGGCATAGGTGCAGGAAAGCACGGGCCATATAGAGGGGAAAGTACATAGGACAGTTTGAATAAAGGTAAATAGTGGAAAAGAAAGATGAAAGAACAGTTTGTGTTCAAACTAGAGCATCTTATATGTGTGGCCACATGGGAAGCCACTGAAGGTTTCTGAGCTGGTAAGAAGTCATGACTACTGTCCGCTCTAGGATAGCAGTGGACAGTTTATAAAATTGGAAGCAAATCACAGGAAATTGAATCCAGGAGGAAAGTATAAAGAATCTGATATATTAGAGGGATTAGAAAGGAGATAGTAGCTTAAGGAGACCCTCAGGTGGAATTTAACAGATAGTAACTCTTAAATATTACAAACAAGTTACAGAATAATAAGGCAGAGGAACAGATATGCTAACTAGCAGAGAAGGTAAGCAATGTCATTTTGGAATATGTTTATCTTGAGATGCAAGTGACCACCTAAGAGGAAATGTCCAACTGTTTAAGTTTGGAACCAGAGATAGCTTTAGGAGCCAGGGCTAGAGATGCAGTGAGGGGATATGATATCATACATAACTCAGGGAAGAACCCACACAAAAAACAGGGATAAGAACGGTGCCTTGGAGGAAGCTCAACTAAATATGTGCAAGGCACTGTAAAAAAATACTTGACTTACTTTATCTTACATAGGGGGCTTCCCAGGTGGCACTAGTGGTAAAGAATCTACCTGCCAATGCAGGGGATGTAAGAGACCTGGGTTCAAGCCATGGGTCAGGAAGATCCCCCAGAGGAGGAGATGGCAACCCACTCCAGTATTCTTGCCTGGAAAATTCCATGGACAGAGGAACCTGTCAGGCTTCTCTGTGTTGTGAAGAGTCCTTGCAACCAAGGTGAAGTGATTATGCTCATGTGAGAGATAAGGAGAAGTTCAGAGTGATTATCTCACTAGACCAAGGTCATACGCTTGATAGTGCTGCCTCCAGGGTTTAGCGTTGTGAAGAAAAGAAAGTGAAGTTGCTCAGTCATGTCCGACTCTTTGCGACCCCATGGACTGTAGCCCACCAGGCTCCTCCATCCATGGGATTCTCCAGGCAAGAATACTGGAGTGGGTTGCCATTTGTCAGCCTAATTCCACTACATCACACACTGTTGTTTAGTCGCTAGTTCAGTTCACGTCAGTTGTGTCCGACTCTTTGCAACCCCATGAACCACAGCACGCCAGGCCTCCCTGTCCGTCACCAACTGCTGGAGTCTATCCAAACCCATGTCCATTGAGTTAGTGATGCCATCTGACCATCTCATCCTCTGTCATCCCCTTCTCCTCCTGCCCTCAATCTTTCCCAGGATCAGGGTCTTTTCAAATGAGTCAGCTCTTCACATCAGGTGGCCACAGTATTGGAGCTTCAACTTCAGCATCAGTCCTTCCAGTGAGTATTCAGGGTTGATTTCCTTGCAGTCCAAGAGACTCTCAAGAGTCTTCTCCAGCACCACAGTTCGAAAGCATCAATTCTTCAGCATTCTGCCTTCTTTATGGTCACATCTGTACATGACTACCACATCACACTGCAGAGCTGTCAAAGAGGCGTGGAGGAAAACCATAATTAATTGTCATGAAAACAAGGGAAGAGGAAACTAAATGTCTTAATGAACTGTGGTGTGACCGTGGGAGTAGCAAATATGGGGGTGAGGAGGTGAAATATTTTCCGTGGTTCCCAGTAGTTCCAGCTTTTATTGGCAATTTGTGTTAAGACCACATAGATGCCAGTGTTAGGTCCACTAAGAGAGGCTGTTTAAGGACTAGCTAGAGGTTAAGTTCCATCTACAAACACACATTTTCACTTGCTCAAGTAAGCACTTACCCCAGAAGCACCAGCTGATCTTCTAACATGTTTTTAGCAGGAGAAACAATTTTTTCCATTTAGAGTATAGAAAAATCCCAGATAAAGTCAGAAATTGAAGTTGAAGTTGAGTTGAAGTTAAAGTCAAGTTGAAGGAGAGGAAGTCCCTTCTCTTTCTTTTTCCTCCTTTCTCCCCTCTACCCTTAATCCAGTTCAGAATAGGGTTCTGAAACCTCCTTGCTCTACATAAGAGCTTTTGAAAAAAACCTGCTTTACATTAACTTTTGGCAGGGCAGAGAGTGATACAGGGAAATGACCGGTATTGCCTTTTATTGTAGATGAGAAAAGCTAGAGAACTGAGGGGGAGTGTCATTTGTTTGTGCTGTGCTGTGCTTAGTCACGGCTGACTCTGCGACGCCATGGAGCGGAGACCGCCAGGCTCCTCTGTCCATGGGATTCTCCAGGCAAGAGTACTGGAGTGGGTTGCCAGTTCCTCCTTCATGGGATCTTCCCGACCCAGGGATCGAACCAGAGTCTGTTATGTCTCCTGCATTGGCAGGTGGGCTCTTTACCACTAGCACCACCTGGGAAGCCCAAGTACGGATAATTTAGAAATCCAGCTTAGAATAGCATAGGGGTGTTCAAGCTCCGCAATAGTCAGCACTTTCTGTTATCTCACTCATGCTCCCAATTTTAAAACAAATAAAATTTGTTTAAAAAAGAACATAGTACTTAGTTTCTAAGATTCCATTAAACAGATACTTGTTAACTACATGTATGTGTAAAATAGTCAAGACCGGCTTAGTAAAACACTGACTCACTTTTATAGACTGAAAGAAAGGGAAAATAAATTATCCCAAAGCCTCAGGGTTACACTACCTAATAAGGAACTTTCTCTGCAAGACAGCAAAATTACAAGTGCCAGGAGATTATGTGGACTCCAACATTTGTTCAGACCCAAATTAAAACTCAAGGCAGAAAAGAGGGGGTTCTGTAGCACACAGTTGCTTTACAAAGCCTGTCTTATAGGCTGAGCAGATAACTCCTGGGGAAGACCATGAGTTTGAAAATAAAAGCAGTGGCTAAGAAACTGTTCTGTTTTGCAGGATTTTTTCTATTCCATTGTGTTTGAAGTTTTGTTTTATATTCGTCCTATATTCTTTTTGCTTTAAACCACTTGAAACCAAATCCAAGTTAATTGGAAGGTTATGAGGGATCCATGGACCACTTTTGGAAGAAGCAGGTTGCAGACAAGGGTTTTGAAGCTCTCTTCACTTTCCCTATTTAAAGGAAACAATTTTAAAATGCACACACAAACACATACACAGAATTTGACAAGTTCCCAGAAGCCAGGAATCAGACATAGGAAACTGAAGGAGATCTAGTCATCTAAGTGGCCTCATAGATTAGTAGGTATTTCAACCTCTTCCTTCCCCTACCAGAGGTTTAGAGTTACCAAGTTTAGATGATCTTTGTTTTTGTAGAGTGTTTTCCTGTCAGAATTTATGGTTGAAATAAGGGAGGGGTAATGGCAACCCACTCCAGTATTCTTGCCTGGAGAATCCCATGGACGGAGGAGCCTGGTGGGCTACATACAGTCCACGGGGTCGCAAAGAGCCAGACACGACAGAGCAACTTAACTTAAGGCAAGGACTGCAACTAAGAAGAGAGGTGTAGTGTGGAGTTCTGGCAGTTTTCAGGCTGTGCCTTTTAAAAGCCTTTCAGGGTAAGACTTGCTTTTTATTTTTTTTTTAGTATAGGTGAAGTTGCTCAGTCGTGTCCAGCTCTTTGCGACCCCAGGGACTATAGCTTACCAGGCTTCTCTGTCCATGGGATTTTCCAGGGAAGAGTACCAGAGTGGGTTGCCATTTCCTTCTCCAGGGGATCTTTCAAACCCAGGGATCAAACCCAGGTCTTCCGCATTGCAGGCAGACGCTTTACCCTCTGAGCCCCCAGGGCAGCCCTTAGTATAGGTGCTTCTGTTGAATTTTTTAAAAAGAGAAGAAAGAATTAAGCAGAAAGCTGCTATTACCTTTGCTGAGATTCATGGGGGTGGGGATTGAGACAGAGGAACACTGATTTCTGGCGTAACTCTGGGGATTTGTGCATCAGCTGTAATAGCCAACGCAGAGAAACCTTAATGGAGTAGGCTGGAAGCATCCATGATTTTACACAACTGTTTTGGGGGAAATGTAGCTCTTCTTTTAATCCAGGGCTGATGGGCACATCTCTTCTATGTGAGAGTCCTTCCCTCAGATTCTCACAAGCATTCAAGTCAACCCGGGGTTTGTTCCTTCATTGGTAAAGAACTCTATTTTCTGGAAGACAGATTTGCTTTTTGAAAGTCAGTAATGACTGTGTGCATGCCCGTCTGTGATATTCTAGTACTGAGTCATTGGCTGTGTTTGAATCACAAATATGCCCTTGCTAGAGTACACTGTGTTTTAGTTTATGTAGTTTTCAGACTATGCTAATTATAAAGACTTTCTCTAATACTTTGCAGTTCGTAAATTTGCTAGTTTTTATATATAAGTGTGGGGAGGGTACAGGATGCTGGCAGTACAGAATCACAGCTGTGGCTTGGGGGAACTTGAAGTTGGTTTGCAGTGTGATGCCAGTTGGAACTCTAATAGATTGGAAGATCGGTACTCCACCCTCCCCCCCATTTCTGTGTTAGGCAGTTCGTTTCAAAGTCTAGGCAGCTTGGAGGTTATCAGTTCAAGGTGGGACCTTTCATTTCTACCATTAGATTCTCATGTCTAAATGAAAGAGCTTTTGTTCCTGTAACTATGTCTTATAGAGGCTGGTATTATATTTCTTGACTTTTCCTTGATGACTCATTTATGACTCTGCTGTTTTTCAGTCTTCTTTTTAAAATGTTTTGATTTCCCCCTCCCAAATTTTTAGTAATTGTAAAGGGGAAAATAGTAGGTTTACAGTGGGAAGTTCTGGCAGACACCAGCTTAGCTAAGCATTCCAGGTTCACATCACTAGGAGTACATGTGACAGCATGTACCCCCTGATATGACACAGTGTGAAGGGCACCCCAGACTCGAGTTGGGGCACGTTCTAGAAGGGAGCTGGCCAGTACCCTTCAACATGGTCAAGATTATGAAAAACAAAAGAATGAGGAACACTCACAGGTTGAAAGAGGCATACAAGTAAATGTAACATGGGATCCTGGATTAGGTCCTGAAACAACAACAGAAGGACATTAGTGGGAAGAATTGGAAATAAATAAATATTTTCCATACTTCAGTTAATAGTATTATAGCAAGGTTAATTTCTTAGTTTGTTCATTGTTTTAAGGTTATGTAAGATATTAATGTAAGAAGGTGGATGGAGAATGTATGGAAATCCTCTACATACTATTTTTGCAGCTCTTTTGTAAGTTTAAAATTATCTCAAAATAAAAATTTTAATGTAATAACCTGAATTGGGCCTACTCTTTTAATAAGTGTTATTTAAAAATGACTTTCCTGAGTAAGAGGGGAAGAGTGTTTCCTATCTGATATGTTCACTTCCGTGGAGAGGGAAATGACAACGCACTCCAGTATATAGTATTCTTGCCTGGAGAATCCCATGAACAGGCGGGCCACAGTCCATGGGGTCACAAGAGTCGGACACAACTTAGTGACCCAACCACCACCACCACCACGTTCCCTTTAATTTTTTAGTTCTTTTGTTATTGTCATATATTGAATAGATATAAAGTTTATAACAAATTGTAAGTTGTAAAGAATAACACCATGAGCACCAGTGTACCTTGAAGTTCTCAGTATGCTTTTTCCATCCCACTTCCCCTCCCTTTCCCTACCTCTGTCCTGAATTTTGTATTTTTCTTTCCCTTGTTTTTCTTTATAGATTTACCTTGAACATATTTATCCCTGATGATGTAGTTTTGCATGATCTTTATCTTTATGTAAGTGGAATAATACTTTATGTATTCTTTTGCAGTTTTTTCCCCCTAAATATTATATTCCTGAAATTTAACAATGTTAATATGTATAGCTTAGCTCACTCGTTCTCACTACTATGTAGCTTTCCATCTTATGCACATACCACAAGTTACTTCTCTCTTCTACCATTACAGCCATTTGGTTGGTTTCCAGTTTTGCCTTTGAGAGCAGTGCTAGCAGCACACATCCTTGCATGTGATGTATTACGACAGTTTCCCTTGGGTATATTCATAGATAGACTGGCCGGGTTATAGGGTAAATGCTCCATCAGTTTTATTGGATAAGGCCAAATTGTTTTCCAAAGTAGTTGTCCAATTTTTAATATCAGCAACAGTGTGTAAGTGTTCTAGTAGTTCCACTTTCTCTCAGACACAGTATGATTAGGCTTAAATTTTTTTCACCAATCTGGTAGGCCTGTATATTAAAATTTTTAAATATTGACATTTATTGATTGACTGCTTTATATCAAGTACTGTGGGAGACGTCGTCATATATTATTTAATCCTCTCACAGCTCTTCTTCTTAGCCCTCTAATGGAAACTAATGTTGTATTTAGTTTGTTATTTGTAATTACCCCTAAACCTCTCTCTGGCAAATTTATTCCTTAACAAGTTTTTCCTCCATCTTGTATCTGCTTAACTTATTTTGTTTTTTTTTTTTTTTTAATAGTCTCATTGTAGGAGAAATTTGAGACATGAAGTGGTTAATAACTTGGCCCAAGTCACATTGTTATTTTTTATTTTTCAAGGAAATGTTTTTTATTACCAATGCAGTAAAGACCTTAAACATGTTGTTGATTAGAAGCAGAGTTTGATATGAAACCCAGTTCTCTGGCTCCTAATCCTTTTTTTTCTTCCTTTTTTTGCTCCATCTCTTCCCTTTTTCCTCCCACATTGCATTTCTTCTTCCCTTCCCTCACATTTTTCCACCCCTCCTCTGAGTTTAACAGCTTAAGTGTACTTTCCAGTTGGCTGCTATGTAATGTGATGTGCGTGCAGAGAGCATCAGAGGATTGGGTGAATGCCTGGTTCTAGCTAAATACTCATCAGTCAGGTCCCTGGCTGGCTGTTAAGTGTCATAACCATTTCACATTCCAAGCTGTGCTGCTTGTGTGCATTTAGCCAAGCTACCCTCTCAAAGCTGCTGATGGCCCTGTGGGATTTGAACCTACTATGAGGGTTCCTGAGACCTCTCAGGGTGCCTCAAGAATGGTGATGTTAGAATAGCTAATGTTGGTTAGGAGCACACAGATTCTGCTGGCAGAAGAAACAGACCTTAGGTTGGGGTACAGAACTTGCAGCACACTTGAATTTTTTTGGCTTACACAGTATTTCATTTTACTTTTTAAAAATTTTGGATACTTTTGTAGAAAGCATGCACTGATCAATTTGTCACAATAACCAGCACTTCATTTCTCATTTTACATCCAACTATTATTAACTCACTGGCGCCTAAAGTTAGTCCTAAATTTTGGAGTTATCTTTTCCACTAGACATAAAATATTTGTATCTATATTAGATGAAAATCCATAAGTTAACTGCTGCCCAATGGAGTTATAGAATACTCCAGTCAATAGAAAACTAACCAAAGGTATAGGCCCAGAACTTCACTGACAGATCACCCAATAATTTATTTTTCCTGTTTCCAAGTTTCAGCTAATTTTTCCGACAGATTATAGTTATCAGCTTAGATTTGGTTGCCAGAAAGTGGAATTTATTTCCCAAGTTTTAAAACTATAACTTTATGGTAAGGATGTTTGTAATGAATTCTAAAATTTAGCATATGTATTTTTAGAGATAGATTTATTTTGGATTTTAGAGGTCAAGTTCCAAGTTTCTTAAGTATATGTTTAAGTTAAATGGTATCGGCAATGAGAAATTCTCATTTTAAATGTTTTTATTTCCTTACAGAAGTTCCGGGGAATAATAACTGAAACTACTCTGCAATGTGTATATCTAAAAAGGAAAGTGAGGACAAACAAAATGGGGGTAGGTGAACTCTTAAGTCTGCACATCATTATTGCCTCTAAAAAGTATATACATGCTTGCACATGTGTGTGCACTCACATATGGGACAAATAAATAGACTCCCAACCTATCAAACTACCAGTTGAGCTAAATGAGCAGGAAAGGAAATATACTTTGCAGAAGTAAATCCTTTGTACTTAAAATGAGAACCTCCACCATTTTGCCTTTTGAAAATTTTAAGTTGTTACAATTGCTCATCTTTTGTACTTTTATTGGAAGTTGAACAGGAAAATATGTGTTCCTCTTCCTCTCCGCATTGTTCACAACTGCCTCTTGCTAAAAGAGAAGCGGTCAATGTGGAAAATCAGTTGCTGAAGCAGGTAAGTTCAGCTTTTGTAGACTTTTTACAGACAGGGCTAGTGAATCTGGCTATGGTGTGAGAGAGGATTTCTGCACCAGTTTCATGCTTTCCTGTGGTGAATATAAGTACTAAAAGGAGCTGGGGTTATCACAGCCAAGGCATCTTTAAGGATAAACCAGCCTGACTTGAAAAAAAAAAATCTTTTTCTGACATAAAATTTTGAGAAGGCAAACCAGACTGTAGTTCAATGTTCAGGCTTCCTATTGAGGAATGGAGAAGGTACGGAGAATGAAATTAGGTCACTGATTTAAGGCCACACTACACCTTCTTTACTTTCTGTTGTTACGCAGTTGTCTGATTCTTGGAAGTAGCCCATGACAAGGACGGGGCCCTAGTTCCAGGAAGAGGAAGTCAGGCAACTCCCAACAGAGGGAAAAAGCAGCTAGTCTGCCTGTACTCTCAGAACTGCTGAAAGAGAGAGGGCTGAGGAAAACAGGCGAACTGATCAATTTCTCCTGCATCTTCTTATGAACCGAGAACATGGAGGATAGTGTAAATCAATGAAATCAGAACATACCCTCACACCAGTACACAACAATAAGCTTAAAATGGCTTGAAGACTTAAAAATATGACACCATAAAACTCCCAGAAGAGAACATATTAAAAACATTCTGATATAAATTGTAACAATGTTGCAACAATGCCTTTGGTCAGTCTCCCAAGGCAATAGAAATAGAGGCAGAAAGAAACAAATTGTATCTTATCAAACCTACAAGCTTTTGTGCAGCAAAGGAAACCATAGGCAAAATGAAAAGACAACCTATGGATTGGGAGAAAATATTTGCAAACCATGTGACCAAGGACTTAATTTCTAAACAGCTCATACAATTCAATAACAGCAACAGAAAAGCCAAACAACCCAATCAAAAAATGAACAGACATTTCTCCAAAAAAGAAGTGCAGATAGCCAGTCGGCACATGAAAAAGGTGCTCAACATTGCTAATTATTAAAATGCAAATAAAATTACAATGAAGTACCCACCTGACACTTGTCAGAATGGCCATCATCAGAACATGCACCCCATATGTTTTCAGCAGCTATTTTCAATAGCCAAGACATGGAGACAACCTAAATGTTCACAGGCAGATGAATGGATAAGGAAGATGTGGTGTGTGTGTGTGTGTATATTTAGCTCCTTTTATCCCAGCTCACACACACACACACACACACACACACACACAAATGGAATATTATTCAGCCATAAAAAGAGCTAAATGTTTGTCCCCTTGAATTCCATAGCCATGACTACTTCAACTAGACCATCTCCTAGACTCTCCTTGTCTAAGCTAATTTTCAATCTTCTATAGTTCTAACTTCTCATCTGTAATTCACATTTTGTCACTCTTGTTTCAGCCAAACACAAATAAACTTTGAATTAACATGCGATGGGGAAAACACTTGGTCATCCCAGTCTTTTTTCAACAATATTCAGAAGCCCTAGGGAATCTTGAATTAATCTTTTATTATCTCATCTAAAAATTTTTTTTCTGCTTTTAGTGTCTTAAATATGACTGGCTACTCTATTTCCTAAGTCTTTCCTTAAGTTTGTCTTCTTTTTCTCTCAGACTTTTAGTTTCTTCTCCTCGATGATCGTGCACACTGAAGTTTTAACCACTTTTCTCATTGTTCCAGCTTTTCCTTTTTTCAGAGGCATTTTTAAGAAATTCAGCTTTCTAGGCCTCATTTTTTTCTTTCCTTCATGGTGAAAATCCTACTCTTCTTTTTCATAGCAGGTCTGGGATCAAAGAGCCTGAACTAGGTGTTGGTTAATCCCATTACTCACTTTGAAGTCTCAGTCTGTCTCCACCAACTCAGGCTCTGAGCTTTGGGATCTGCCTGCTTTATTTTACTCTAAACTCAAAGAGGGAGGTATGTATTCAGTTGTTGTGCAGAGCGTCAACTCCAGGTATCCCTCAGGGCTGCTACGCTTAGACGAAATAGCTTGCTACACCCAGATAAGTTGCTGGGAAAACCTGTTAGACCTTTATTAAGTTAAAAACATAGTTAGTATGGAGGTGGGGGAACACATGTATACCTGTGGCCGATTCATGTTGATGTATGGCAAAAACCATCATAATACCATAAAGTAATTATCCTCCAATTTAAATTAATTATAAAAACATAGTTATATCTAGGATTAAATTTAATAAGAAATGTGAAGTTCAGTAAGAAAATATTAGAAACTTATCAAGCAGCATAAAATAATATTTTTGAAAAAATTTAGAGGCTGTGCTGGTGTGTCGGGTTTGGTTGGAAAGGCAAACACCAGGGGAGAGACTGATTTCATTAACCAATGCCTGAGCAAATTGAGAATGAACATGGGAGAAAAGCACCCTGCTCATGGACCGGATCACCTTGACACCATGGAGACACCAGTTCTGCCCTGGTGCTCTGCTTTAATCAGGCAGCCATCTGGGTCTCTGAGAAAGTTCCTGTGAAAAGAGCATAGGCCATGCAGCACCTCTGAATCCTGGCTGCGTCTAAGTTATCTGAGCCGTACATGGTCCCTTGCTTTGGACAACCTAAGCTATAATGGTTAACAGAAGCTCTCATATCATCAGGTTGTAAATAAGCCACTAACTAGTCAAAATAAAGTACAACCAAAATTTTTGTCAGTCCCGTTCTCAAATTCCCCCACCTTTATTCAGCCAATCCTAGTAATCACAAGAATGAAACAACAAGAAAGAAACACACTAGTACAGGAGAACAAACTTTAAGCTTCATAGCTGGCTGGTAAACTAGCCCAGCGAAGACTTAGACTTGTTTATGTCGTTCAGATCAGTTCGATCACTCAGTTGTGTTTATGTTGTTCAGATCATTTCCATCACTCAGTTGTGTCTGACTCTTTGTGACCCCATGGACTGCAGCACACCAGGCTTCCCTGTCCATTACCAACTCCTGGAGCTTACTCAAACTCATGTCCATTGAGTCGGTGACACCATCCAACCATCTCATCCTCAGTCCCCTTCTCCTCCTGCCCTCAATCTTTCCCAGCATCAGGGTCTTTTCAAAAGAGTCAGTTCTTCTCATCAGTGGCCAAAGTATTGGAGCTTCAGCTTCAGCATCAATCCTTCCAATGAACATTCAGGACTGATTTCCTTTATGATGGACTGGTTGGATCTCCTTGCTGTCCAAGGGACTCTCAAGAGTCTTCTCCAACACTACAGTTTAAAAGCATCAATTCTTCGGCCGTCAGCTTTCTTTATGGTCCAACTCTCACATCCATACATGACTACTGGAAAAACCATAGCTTTGACTAGATGGACCTTTGTTGGCAAACTAATGTCTTTGCTTTTTAGTATGCTGTCTAGGTTGGTCATAACTTTTCTTCCAAGGAGCAAGTGTCTTTTAATTTCATGGCTGCAGTCACCACCTGCAGTGATTTTGGAGCCCCCCAAAATAAAGTCTGTCACTCTTTCCATTGTTTCCCCATCTATTTGCCATGAAGTGATGGGACTGGATGCCATGATCTTAGTTTTCTGAATGTTGAGTTTTAAGCCAACTTTTTCACTCTCTTCTTTCACTTTCATCAAGAGGATCTTCAGTTCTTCGCTTTCTGTCGTAAGTGTGGTGTCACCTGCATATCTGAAGTTATTGATATTTCTCCTGGCAATCTTGATTCCAGCTGGTGCTTCATCCAACCCAGCATTTCTCATGATGTACTCTGCATATAAGTTAAATAAGCAGGGTGACAATATACAGCCTTGATGTACTCCTTTTCCTATTTGGAACCAGTCTGTTGTTCCATGTCCAATTCTAACTGTTGCTTCTTGACCTGCACACACATTTCCTAGGAAGTAGGTCAGGTGGACTGGTATTCCCATCTCTTGAAGAATTTTCCTCAGTTTGTTGTGATCCACACAGTTAAAGGCTTTGGCGTAGTCAATAAAGCAGAAGTAGATGTTTTTCTGGAACTCTCTTGCTTTCTCAATGATTCAATAGATGTTGGCAATTTGATCTCTGGTTCTTCTATCTTTTCTAAATCCAACTTGAACATCTGGAAGTTCATGGTTCACATACTGTTGAAGCCTGGCTTGGAGAATTTTGAGCATTACTTTACTAGCGTGTGAGATGAGTGCAATTGTGAGGTAGTTTGAGCATTCTTTGGCATTGCCTTTCTTTGATATTGGAATGAAAACTGACCTTTTCCAGTCCTGTGGCCACTGCCGAGTTTTCCAAATTTGCTGACATATTGAGTGCAGCACTTTCACAGCATCACCTTTTAGGGTTTGAAATAGCTCAACTGGAATGCCATCACCTCCACTAGCTTTGTTCGTAGTGATGTTTCCTAAGGCCCACTTGACTTCCCATTCCAGGATGTCTGGCTCTAGGTGAGTGATCACACCATCGTGATTATCTGGGTCGTGAAGATCTTTTTTGTACAGTTCTTCTGTGTATTCCTACCACCTCTTAGTATTTTCTGCTTCTATTAGGTCCCTACCATTTCTGTCCTTTATTGAGCCCATCTTTGCATGAAATGTTCCCTTGGTATCTCTAATTTTCTTGAAGAGATCTCTAGTCTTTCCCATTCTATTGTTTTCCTCTATTTGTTTGCATGGATCACTGAGGAAGACTTTCTTATCTCTCCTTGCTGTTCTTTGGAACTCTGCATTCAAATGGGTACGTCTTTCCTTTTCACCTTTGCCTTTCACTTCTCTTCTTTGCACAGCTATTTGTAAGACCTCCTCAAACAACCATTTTGCCTTTTTGCATTTCTTTTTCTGATGATGGTCTTGATCCCTGCTTCCTATACAGTGTCACGAACCTCAGTCCAGAGTTCTTCAGGCACTCTATCAGATCTAATCCCTTGAATCTATGTATTGTTTAGCAAGGTGATTGTACAGATGTGATCACCGTGTACAAAGCAGTGGTTTCCTGCAGGCATAGCAATCTCCCTCCGGGGATATAGTATGCTGCTGAATGGGGGACTGACTAACAGTGCAGAAGTGTCATCTGTCTCCAGATTCATCTGTGCAGTTTTGAAATCTATGTATGTAAGTCCTTGGGTAAAAGGAACTAAACATCTCAGTTTCACCTTTCCTGCAATTTGTGCAAATTCTGAACTTCAAGCATTGCCCAATGTGCAGACTTTGGCCCCTTAGATATTTTCTGTAAGAAATTTAATCATGTTCTGATTTCATGATCTTTAGTAATTTTTGCTGACAACCAGAGGATAAATAAAGGAAATTACATGAAGAACCATACAGGTCCCTGTCTTGTCACTGGCTCTCTCCTCAGCTTTCAGAAGCATGTTCTCTTAGCCCCCTGAGAAATGCAGTGTGATTTTCCAGACCTGACTGTACTTCCCATGGGAGGGAGCTCTGCGTTTTCTAATAACCCACTTTTACTCCATCCCCAGGATCTAGTGAATAAAATTTTCTTTGTCTTCACCTCTAATTAAAACTCCCATCTTAAGCAAATTGGCCAAAATGATTCTGAAGTTTACCTAGAAAAGAAAATAGACAAGAATAGCCAAGAAGAAACATCTCTGGGGGTCCAGTGGCTAAGACTCTGCGCTCACCATGCACCAGGCTCAGATTCGATCCCTGGTCAGGGAACTAGATCCCACATGCTGCAATGAAGAGTTCACATGCCACAGTTAAAGATCCTGCATGCCGCAACTAAGACCCAGCACAGCCAAATTAATTACTTTTTAAAAAAAGAATAGCCAAGAAGATGTTAAAATAGAAGACTCTCTTTCCTGTATTAAAAGTTACATAATTTAAAAGACAGATAGAGGGAGGGATAAATGAGGAGTATGGATTAACAAATAAAAACTACTATACATAATACAGATAAGCAGCAAGGATTTACTATATAGCACAGGGAACTATATTCAGTATCTCATAATAATGTATAATGGGAAATTATCTGAAAAAATCATATATATATATATAAAAACAACTGAATCACTTTTATGTATACCTGAAACTAACACAATATCGTAAAACAACTGTACTTCAATTAAAAATTTTTTTCTTAAAGATGGATAGACTAGAACTTAATAGAAAACCCATAATTAGGGGCTTCCCAGGTGGCGCTAATGGTAAAGAACCTGTCTGTCAATGCAGGAGGCTTAAGAAAACCCATAATTATATTCAATATGTTAGAATTTGGTACATTATAAAAGTGACATTTAAAATAAGAGACAAAATATTTGCAAGTCACTTATAACTGATTTCTATTCAGAACATATTAAGAACTCAGAGTTCAGTGATAAAAAGATAATTAACCTGGTTTAAAAATGAGCAAAGAATCTAAATAGACATTTCTCCAAAGAAGATATATAGATGTTCAATAAAATACATGAAAAGATACTCAATATCATCATTAGTCAATGGACTAATTAGTCCCTGGAATTCTCCAGGCCAGAATACTGGAGTGGGTAGTCAGTCATTCCCTTCTCCAGGGGATCTTCCCAACCCAGGGATTGAATCCAGATCTCCCACATTGCAGGCAGATTCTTTACCAGCTAAGCCACCAGGGAAACCCAGGCATACTGGAGTTGGTAGCCTATCCCTTCTCCAGGGAATCTTCTGACCCATGGGTTGAACCTAGGTCTCCTGCATTGCAGGCAGATTCTTTACCAGCTGAGCGATCAGGGAAGCCCTCATTAGTCAATATGGACATGCAAATCAAAATCTCAATGAGACATTACTTCATATCCACTAAGATAGTTAAAATAATATGTCATGGAGGACGGCAGAAGATTTACCATGAGTGTTTCTTTATTTCATTTAATAAATGCCATTGGGGTAAAAAAAAAAAAAAAAGCACCGTCTTTAACAAGTGTTGGCAAGGATATGAAGAAATTGGAATTCTCATACATTGTCAGTAAGAATGTAAAATCATGCAACTGCTGTGAAAACCTGTTTGGTAGCTTCTCAAAATGTTAAAACCAGAGTTACCATATGACTGAGTAATTCTACTCCTATGTATATACCCAAGAGAAATAAAAACAAGTCCACACAAAAACTCGTACATGAATGTTCATAACACAGGGCTTAACACCTGCCAAGAACTCAGTAAATGCTTATTGAACCAATGAAGAATTCAAGAGGCTATAGGAATGTTTTATTCAGGACAGAAAGATCTGTTGACAATTTATATTTTTGAGACGTTTTATAACACAGTAATGAGCTATCTGTAATAGTTTGTGACATCTGTGTGTTTTGATGTGATGATTTTGTCATGTGTTGTTGTCAGGCCGACTCCACTAAATCACAAGTAAGGCCTCTGCCTTACTTATCTTTTTATCTCCTCACAGCATCCAGCAAACTGGTTTCTGTGCAATAGATACTGGTAATGATTTATTAATTCAGATTTAGTCAAGCAAATTTAGGAAAGGCTGGCCTTAGAAAGAACCTCAGATATCTAAAACTATTGCTGTAATTAACTTATGAAGGAGGATTGAGTTTCTGTGTTTGGCAATAATGTTGATGCAGGCCAGCCTGTTGTCTGTGGAAATATAGTCTAGGGTTACTAGAAGCATTAATGGTGGAGAGCTCCTCAGAAGTTACTTTGTCCTCTTGCCTCCAGAAAACTTGAACACTTGAGGGTTTCCATTTTTACCGTATTGCTTGATTCTTTGAACAAAGAGACAAACGCCTGTTTGTGGACAGATATTCTTGGTGAGAACATGTGAGATGCTACTGAAGTCACTGGCAGCCAGCATCCCAGGCTCATCTCAGAGGGGCATCCGGCTCATCATTTCTCTCGTCTTTTTCAGAACGAGAGAGATATCTGCAAGCCAACAATAGAGAATTTAACAGTCTGTTTGGATACCCGGTGAGTATCTGGTCTCTAGCTATTTCAAGAGGGGGCTGATGTTTTTCTCTAATATTCCCCATTGTCAGTGAGGCAGGAAGTTCCTTGTAGATGTAAATCCTACAACATAGGTTCTACTTTCTTTTAAGCTCCTGTACAATGAGGGCTGGTGCAGTGAGGGCTCAGAAACCAGGTTAATCCAGTGACCTAGGCTCCGGGGAGGATGTGTCTCAAATTTTGGTTTTATATATAGCTCCTTGAAAAGAAATACTCTAGCTTGAACAAATGAAAGCATAGTTTCATAGTTTTATTTTTTCACTTGGATATCTCTCTGTGATAATATATGTAGACCTTCCTAATTCGTTTAATCAGTTCAATTCAATCACTCAGCCATATCTGACTCTTTGCGACCCTTTGGACTATAGCCTGCCAGCCTCCTCTGTCTGTGGGTTCTCCAGGCAAAAATACTGGAATGGGTTGCCATGCCCACTGAATCTACTTTTTTACTAAACTAGAATATTTGAAGTTCTGAATGGGAAAAAAATTATACTTCTGTTAGTAAACTACGAAATAAATATTTACCTGAATGAGTTCCATTAATATATTCAACTGAAATACCTTTTGCAGCTGAGTAATATGAAAATTTTTACTTCATTTTATACTTACAGATTCCAAGGTCTCTTTTTTCATATTCAGTGAATCTAGCTGTTGCTTAAGTGTATCTAATTCCTAAGAAGAAGGGAAAAAAGCAAATATATATGCAAATTACATTAAGAATAATCTACTTATCATTTCAAATACACATGTGTCAAAGTAAATTTTGTAAACATTTTCAACCCATATCTTACGATTTGACTAGAATTTATTAACATTCATTATTTCTGTTTTGCCAATTTATTTAATCATTATTAAAAACCCTGCATGATCTACCTTTTAAATACTTTATGAGTTTTTAAAAGGGAGTCAGAACCTTTCACAGTGAATCATCGTGTTCTGAGAATATCAAATATCAGAAGACTTTACATTAATGACATTACTATTTAAAGTTATAATTTTTATTTGATTTTTTAACCACGTTTCCATATTTTTTTACTATTTTCTCTTAAGGCCAAGACCTGAAACAATTTACATGGTACACTCTTAGGGATAAGAATCCTCAACTGTTTACCACTGATCCTTGAATATAACAGGTTTGAACTGCGTGGGTCCACTGACATACAGATCTTTTTTCAAGAAATATGTACTGTGGTACCATGCAGTCCAAGGATGGCTGAATCGGTGGATGTGAAACCTCAGACACTGAGAGCCAACTATAAATTATACAGATTTTAAACTGCACAGGTGTTGCTGTGCTTAACACCCGAGTGTTTCAAGGGCCAACTAGACCCATTCAGAAACCCCTGTGGAATATTAGCTATCAGTTCAGTTCAGTTGCTCAGTCGTGTCTGACTCTTTGTGACCCCATGGACTGCAGCAAGCCAGGCTTCCCTGTCCATCACCAATTCCCAGAGCTTACTCAAATTCATGTCCATCGAGTTGGTGATGTCATCCGACCATCTCATCCTGTCATCCCCTTCTCCTCCTGCTATTAATTCATTTAATAGCAACATAGTTTTCCATTGTATCAATATACCTTAATTGATTTAACCAGTTTCTTACTGATTAACATTTTAAGTATCTCCATTTATATCCAGGTGCCCCCTCCAAAAAAAATTTCTCCAATAATTTGCTGTGATAAATGGCCCTAAATGAACACCATTTTATATGCCATATTCTTTGGCACATTTGTGTGAATATACTTTAGGAGAGTTTCCTAGAAGTGAATTGGCCAGATCAAAAATGAAACACTTTAAATTTTTGATACGTATTGCCAGATTGCCCTCTGAAAAGGTTATATCTATTTATATTTCTATCTATAGCAAAGACATCTCACTTCTTCATATTCCTGCCACATTGGTATTGTCAGTCTTTTCTATCTTTACCAGACCCTTTCGTGGAAAATGACATTTCATTATCTATCTTTCCTTAATTTTGAGTGAGAGCAGTAATTTTTTTGTTAATTAGCCTTTGTACATCTTTTTATGGAAACAACTGTTAATGGTATTTGCCCATTTTCTATTAAATTGTTCATTTTCACTTATTTACTTATTTATTCATTACTTATTTATTATTTATTCACTTATTTATTTATAAATAACTGATAAAAAGATACATGGTTTAAAAGTCATGCTCCAATACCCTATCCTTGTCCACATCTCTGCTTCCTAGAAGGAATCACTTTTATTAGTTTATCATATATTCAGCAGTGCTTCTTTGTGCAAATAAAGTAAATATACACACAAACGCACACGCACACACACACACATATATATGCTCATTTTCCCACTTTCTTAAACTATTCTGAACCTTAACGTTATGTCCTGGAAATGTTTTCGTAATTATAATTTCATAATAGCATTTTCCTTCTTTTTTCAACTGCTTCCCTGGCAGATAGCATAATTTATGTAACCACTTTCTTACAAATTGACATTTGGATTGTTTCCAATCTTTTACAATTAGAAGCAATTTTTACTTATATGTTACTTTATGCATATGTAGATATATTAATATATAGTGCTGTAAGTATATAATATATATGTGTATAAATACTATATATGATATATATGTGTGTGTATATATATATACTATGTATATAGTGTATGTCTATGTGCATGTGTGTATATACATATATACACATATATATACACACTCTATACATACAGTAGTCTCTATAGGATACTAGTTTATGATTTCTGAGTTAGAGAGGCTCTGGATAATAACAATATTTAGGATATGGCTGTGGGAACAGGTTTCTCCTTCTGTACCTTTTCCGTTGTCTAAACTTTTTCTAAGTAACTCTACGGTGCAGGTTTTGGCATCACTCTGAGTTTGAACATAGCTCTACTCCTTACTAACATTGTATCCTTAGGCACATTATTTATTTTCACTTCTTTGATCTTCAGTTTCCTCATCTATAAAAAGAACATAATAATGTTCACTGTACATGGTGGTTGTTAGAGTTAAATATGGTTGTGAAAGTGTTAGTTCTCTAACTGTTACCCTTTAACAGAAGGGTACAAATTTCATTCATCTCTGTAACTACTGTTCCCATCACAATATCTGGCCCATAAATGAAATTCAGTAAATGTATGCAAATAATTGATGAACAAGTAAACAGATTGTGACTGATTCTTATGTACTTAACAACCATTGCATTTCCCTGGCCCTACCCATTGCTCATTTTTTCCCTATTTCTCTAATTTCTTCCATTCCTACTCCTTTTAGGCTTCCCTGGTGGCTCAGTGGTAAAGAATCCATTTGTGATGCAGGAGACTGCCTGCAATGTAGGAGACATGGGTTTGATCCCTGGGTCAGAAAGATTCCCTGGAAAACGGAATGGCAACCCACTCCAGTATTCTTGCCTGGGAAATCCCACAGACATCACAAGAGTCAGACGTGACTTAGTGACTGAACCACCACCACCACTGCTGCCTTTCCTCTTTTCGACCCCGTAACTACTGATTCTCATTATATCCTGGGCCTTCTGTTTTCTATTTTCCACTTTAGCAGTCAGCCGGGTGCTGTGCTTAGTCACTTAGTCATGTCCGACTCTTTGTGACCCCATGGACTGAAGCCCGCCAGGCTCCTCTCTCCATGGGGATTCTCGAGGCAAGAGAATCCCACTGGAGTGGGTTGCCATACCCTCCTCCAGGGGATCTTCCCAACCCAGGGATCAAACCCCGGTCTCCAGCATTGCATGTGGATTCTTTACTGTCTGAGCCACCAGGAAATATCCCTGCCCAAATAAATAAATACCCCAAGCCCAAATCTACCATCTCTATCATGTCAAAGGAATTATCCATAGTTAAGCAAATGTTCTACATCCTTCAGATTCTTGCTTCTGGTTTGACATTTAAGAGTAGGACAAAACATTCTAGTCGCCAAGAAGTAAAGAAGTACTGAAGTCTATCTTGGGACAGAATCATCATAGCTTTTGTCTTTGTTTTCTAAAAAAAATGCTACCCAAATAAGTAGAAACCAAATACATTAACTGTAAAGTCAAAAGGAAAATTTACTAAAGCCAACTGCTTTAGTAAGGTAAAAGATCAAAAGATCTTTGGGCCCAAGTATCAGAGTCATCTGGACTTAGACACTAAGAAATTCAGGCTATCTTAAAATCACAGAAAACCATTTCTATGTTAGAATAACCTACCCTCAGGGTTGAGAGGGGCCTTAGAGGTCATTTACTTAGAACTCCATTCAAGACATACCTGTGAACTTTCCAGAACAGATTTTGTTTAACTCTTTTTCAGTCTCTACTAGTATAGCCCAGCATAGAGCTGTGAACAGAACAAACCTTGAGAAATGTATAGTGTTTGATTGATCATTAATTGAAAAGTCATGGAGAAATACCAAGGAAATCTTAGGTTTAACTTGGATCTCTAAACTCCTAAGTGCTAAGCTATTTGACCAGCTTCTCTTCCCTAGGGAAATAGACCTTAAGCAAGACTTGACTGGGTTGCCTCTCTAGTCTCCCAAGGCCAGTTTTAGCCTTAGGACAAAAAGATGTTGGTTCTTCAAGAGTTATTCAGATGTCTTCCCAAGGTAGGACCCAGAAAAAGATTCTTCATGCTTAAGCAGTGTCTGTTTTCCAGGACTGCAGGTAGGTTTGTTCTTGTTTGACCCTATAGGTGGAGGAGGTGGGAGAGAAGCCCTGTCCTTAGGGGATTATTTGGTCTCATTCTCCTATTTTTCTTAAGCTCTTAGGTTCAAACCCTTACATCTTAGGTCAAACAACTGAAGAGCCAAAAGTAGAAAGTAAGATGGTCTTGTCAACATCTTGAGATCAGCATTGAAGAGGTAGCAAGTTCCCATTTTTACTCAGCAAAATGATAGCTTAGATGTAGGCCAAAACTATTCAGACCTCCCCAGGGACAATTAAGGGGCAAGTGATCTCCAGTGCTGAAAGCAACCAGTGTAGGAACCTTCAGTGGGCTAAGATTGAAAGACAGTCATTTGCTTTTGGCATCTGACACCTTTCAGCACTGAAAGCAACATGTAAAGACACACCAAAATGGGTTTGCCAGACTCAAGAAAAGCTTCAGTAGAGAGCTCTGAGCAGAGAGAACACAAATGGCAAACTTGCCCGCTGTTTGGCACTGAGAAGGACCTTGAGTCAGAGGATGAGATGAACAGAAAGATTTCTGGTTCTAAGGAAGGAAAGCATTTGGATGGCTGCACAAGTGAACTGGGGCTCAGGGAACAGCACAGTCTCAACTCCACAAGAAACTGGATAGTCTTCGGCAAATAATGCAAACTCAGGGCCTCAGCTTCCGCATCCTGAAAAGGTGATGTTACTCCCTTCTTACAGTTGTTTTGAGAATTAGATAAGTTGCTTTTTCTAAAATACTCAGAATAGTACTAAAGTACTCAGCATAGTACTTTACACATAGTAAATATTTAATAAGTTTTGACTGTTGTTGATTTTATTATCATCATTATTATCAATAGCATCAATAAACAAAGAATTCTACTCAGGGCATAAATACATCCTGCCCCTCCTAAACATGTCCCATATTGATCAACCTTGCCATCTTTGCATACATACATAAGCCTCTCTGGGCCTCAAAGACAAGAGTCTGGAGACAAACACTTCTTCCTTCCTTCCCTCACTATGTTGGGAAGCTATTAGCTTTTTCCTATTTTATGAAGTGGTCTTGGTCCTTTTTGTTACGACTTGGAGGTAGAGTCTTTTGTTACTCTAATTGTGCTTGTGTTCTTTTATTAACAGGATAATAGCATCAAAACCGCAAAATATAGTGTCTTAAACTTCTTGCCTATGAACCTGTTTGAACAGTTCCAGAGACTTGCAAATGCATATTTCCTCTTTTTGCTTCTTCTACAGGTATTACCTTTTAGGGCCTTTTCCACAGAATATTTTATCAGCTTCTCTGGGGTCAGGTTATGTAATCAGTCCTTCTCCTTAAACTGAGAGATGTCTTCTCTCTTTAGACAAGAGGAGAATAAATGGCTGGAGTCTCAGGCCAGTCTCCTAGAATAGCTGTGGTCAGACTTAGCCAGGGTGAAACAAGCCTCTCCAAGAGGAAGGAGACAAGGTCGCCGAGTCCCAAGTAAGGGGTGCTCCCTCACCGTGGCTGCATGACAGCAGTTCAGCTTAACCGTGGAAGGCCACAGACTTGATTCTGCACCCCCACCTCAGCTGCAGCCCCGTTCCTCCTCGTCCCAGCCTCCCCGGCAGAAAGTTAACGTGTGGGAGTACCAAGGGAGGAGAATGGTTTGGAACATCAGCACGGGGCATGGAAGCAGGGCAGAGTAGGCCCAGGTTGGGAGAGAGACGGGCCATCTCGTTTCTCCCAGTGCTGAGGGGTGTAGGCGGCTATGTGGTTCTCCCACGTCCACACTTCATGCCCTACCCCCAGCACCTTCATTATCAGAAGAGGAATGGCTCTTTGCCATCAAGACAAAGATATTAGAGTTCAGGACAGTACCTGGCAATTTATCATCTCCTCTTCTTTCATCTTTAGGAGGTGTTTGCTTATATTGGGGTGGCTATTTGGAGGTTGTAACAGTGGAAAGCAACTAGGATTGTTGAACTTATTATGAATCTAGGGGGACGAAAATGGTGGTGGAGTGGGGGTTGGGAGGAAATACATTGTCCTTTAAGCTTTCTGACCCATGTTTCTCTCCCCTTTCCTCTCCCAGTTGATTCCCCAGATCTCCTCCTTGGCATGGTACACGACTGTGGTCCCCCTAATGGTGGTGCTCTCCATAACAGCAGTGAAAGATGCCATCGATGATGTGGTGAAGTGGCTTCCAGGGCCTCTCTTCCCTCACTGTACCTCGTCAGGCTGGGGAGGGAGGGAGCATGAAGGACTCCCCAGAACTGCCTAATACTAGAAGGAAGCACTGAAGGGAAAGAGGTGTTTCCTTTCCCTATGTCCTTATCTATGCCAGAGGCATAGGAGAATCCTGTAAGCCCAAGATTGGTGAGCCATCCATGGCCAGAAAGGGGTCACACAAGGCCCTTCTCTGTCTTCCTCCTGCCGCCTTTTCCAGGTTTCCTTCCATCTCCTTCGTAACCCACCTCTGCCTTCACTTAGCTCTCTCTGGGTTCGCTCTTACCCTTCTTTCTAAATTCACCCTTCTCCCATTTCTATGTTCCTCTGCCCTCCTTCCTGTCCCCCTTGCTTTCTCCGGTCTTATCTCCCCCTTCTACATTCCTGTTCTCCTCTCTGACTCTCCGTATTTCCCCCTCCAGCTTTCGGTTCTGTCAGGCGCACACAGCTAGGAACCCTCTGGGTTTAGAGAGCATCGTGACTCAGCAGAGGCTGGCTCCTTCCCCGGCCTTGGCGGGAGAAGCTGGCTCTCGGGAGTGCGTGCAGCGTGGCTTCCTGCGTGCTCCGTTAGGGCCTGGTGGGAGGGCGAACTTGCGGAACCACTGCCGTGCCTGCCAGTGGGATTTGGGAAGCCCGTCGTGTTGACCTGTTTGGAGCTTCCCTAAGAGAGTCCTTCTGATTTTTATATCAAAGTTTAAGAGCAGAGTGTTTCTCCAGCTCTCTAACTCTGTGACTCTTTAAACCCAGAATTAACATATATAGTGGTTTAAATTTCAGGCACAACTCAGATGTGCAAAAATATAACTTAATTTTCCATAACTAAACTCAATGTAACTCATAACCACCACCTCACCATCTCAGCTCTTTTTTAATGAGAGCCGAAAGCTAAACTTGCCAATTCAGGATAACCCACGCAGTTCCTTCTGGTTTAGAACTCAGTCTCTTTAGGAGAAATATTCTGACCAATTCAGGATTCTTTCTGCCCTTTTCCCAGGGAGTAATCTCAACTGAAAGGAGAGGGATTCATGTGAGTCTTAGCATCAGGACATACCCATATTTGTCACCCTCTTATTTGGTCTTTGAATAGACCTCTATTCCTCCTTCTTCATTGCATCCATGATAGAAGCTTCTTATGCTGACTCTGGTTGAGGGTAGGGGTATTGATATACTTGTGAATACATAACTTCCCTCCACCTACCAAGGTGTAGGCCCATCATTTTGCATTCTCTCCTCTGTGGCTTTCAACATAAGCTATTTGTTCTCATCACCCCAGGCTTTGGCTCTTGATATTAAAACAGAGTTTGTCTCTTTCTTCTCACTTGTTTCTTTTTCTGACCTCCTTTCCCAGCTTCTCAGAGACAACCAGCTTCTTGGTCTGGTTTTAATGGTGGAAGAACTTGGAATTGGCCAGGGGTTGGGGGGGATAGTGGTGAAGAAGTGAGGGTAAGGGAGAATTACCAAGAAGAGGAACTACATTGAATAATAGTTCAAAATATTAATCTTCTAAATGCAGTTTGCTCTATGTCTATTTCCTGAACATTTTCTTGTATGATTTTAGAAAAGGCACCAAAATGATAATCAAGTCAACAATCGTTCTGTTCTGGTGCTGATGAACGGCAGGTAAGTGCTTCTTAGGAAGCCAGTTTAGGTTGGACCAGCTCTGGGAGAGCACTGACCTTGCTAAAACTTGATGTGTTTGGAAAGGTGATTCAAGACAGTGAAAAGAGCCTCAGGCTGGACATAGGAAGAGTTTGTTTCTAGTATGCCCTGAACTTGCCTCCCTGGGCCTCATATTTCTTATCTATAAAATGAAAATAATATTCTTTACCTTAGAGGTTGCTTACAAAAATGAAAACAAAATAATATATGTTAAAGAAATTAACAAATTATGACATGATATTAGCATGCAAGTGGTTATTACCAGTACGGTGGTCAGCATGGAGATGTCTGTCTTTAGTACATCAGTGGATTCTACATGACTTATTGACCATCCTACTATAGCCTTTGGTTAGGACATCTTTTTGTTAACAATCTAACGAAAATATTGGTGTTTATCTCATTGCTGTAGTGTTTGGTCTTAATCTATCTAAAGTATGGGTAAATGCTTATGTTTTTTGTGGGGTCCTGCAAAATTGGAGCAATTTACCTTTGGCAGGGATAGAGGGAGACCGGCATAATTATATAAAGCAAAATATGAAGATTATCATAAGAGGTACAAAAATTATCATAGAAATTAATGAAAAATAGGCAATCATAGCTGGCTAAAGAAATCAAGGAAGACTTTCTAGAAGAGATGATGTTTGTGCTTAAAAGATGGGGAAGAATTCAACAAATAGAGATTATATGAAAGGTGACCAGTGTTTGCAGAAGCATGATCACAAACAAGTATAGATCTGAGGGAATTCAAGATTGAGGTCCAATCCTTTCTCATGGTGACCTTACACAATACCCAGTAGCTATAGTTTTATATATATATATTTATATTAAAAAATTTTTTTAATTGAAGTACAGTTGATGTTCAACATTATATGTCACAGGCATACAATATAGTGAGTCACAATTTTTAAAGGTTATGCTTCCTTTATAGTTATTATAAAATGTGGTCTATATTACTTGTGTTGTACAATATATCCTTGCAGCTTATTCTATATGTAATGGTTTGTACCTCTTCATCCCCTCCCCATATTTTGCCCCTCCCCATTCTCTGACTCCATTGGTAACCACTAGTTTGTTCTCTATATGTGTGAGTCTGTTTCTTTTTTGTTATATTCACTAGTTTGCTGTATTTTTTAGATTCCACATATAAGTGATATCATACAGTATTTGTCTTTATATGTCTGACTAATTTCACTTAGCATAATACCCTCCAAGTCCCTCCATGTTGTTGCAAATGGAAAATTTTCATTATTTTTTATGGGTGAATAGTATTTCAAGAGACCCCGGTTCAAGTCCTGGGTCGGGAAGATCCCCTGGAGAAGTGATAGGCTACCCGCTCCAGTATTCTTGGGCTTCTCTGGTGGCTCAGACGGTAAAGAATCCGCCTGCAATGCAGGCGACCTGGCTTCAATCCTTGAGTTCGAAAGATCCCCTGGAGGAGGACATGACAACCCACTCTAATATTCCTGCCTGGAGAATCCCCATGGACGGAGGAGCCTGGCAGGCTGCAGTCCTTGGGGTCAACAAAGAGTTGGACTCATCTTGAGTGACTAAGCACACACATATCAAAAGCTATAGTTTTAGTCATAGAATTCTATTATGGGAGATTCTTGGGTATCTGATTCTGTTACTTACTGTGTTTGCTGATTCTTACTCTTGATGGATTATTTCCTCAAGTGTTTTGATCTGTTGAAGCCTCTCATAAGATATCACTAAAAAAGTTAGTTGTGATTAAAAAAATTTATAAAAAAGAAAGTTATAGAAATAAAGAGAAAAGATAAAACTGAGTGTATAAGAAATTTGTAAAGCTAGGAATTACTGAATGAATTTAGTCAAATGAACTTCTCAAGGAGCTTGAGCACTTGGGTTTTATGAAACTATTACAGAAGAATTTGTCATAGAATGGTTTTAGAGTAGGAGTTCACAAGCATGGCCCTAATGGTTAGACTTTGTAATCCAGGGAATGTCTGGTTTATTTAACACTTGAGATGAATTGTCTATATTCCAGAAAGTGGCATCCTTTTTGTAGAGTACATGTGTTTGAACAGAGTTATTAATACCTTTGAAAAATTTTGTTTTTTGAGTTGTGATTTCTGTCATTGTGGTCAGTAATTCTGGCTACAAGCACATCTTTAGTTAAAAGCCACATTTTTTAGCTATCAAGAGGAATGAGCCACACCTTCTGTAAGCGTTCTCTCAGATTTATTATTAAATGAAAAACTCAAAGTACAGAAAATTATGTATCTAGTATGTCATTTTTAAATATATATCTTGTATGTGATTATATGGATTGACATTTTCTCAAAAGAAATGCAAAAAATTGCTCTAAGTGACAAAACTATAATCTGGGGAGAGAGGAGACTTTACTTTTTCTTTTTCTTTTTTTTTTTTTAATTATTTGAACTGTATTTTTACCATATGCATATATTGCTTTTACTTAAAGAAAAATCATGTGCCTGTATATCTACATATACCGTTATAGAGTTTTAGAAAACTCTTATAGCCTGATCAAGAGAAATGGGCCCCATTCTTTTTTTTTTTTTTTTTTTTGTCTTTTTTTTTTTCATTTATTTTTATTAGTTGGAGGCTAATTACTTTACAATATTGTACTGGTTTTTGCCATACATTGACATGAATCACCCATGGATTTACATGTGTTCCCCATCCCAATCCCCCCTCCCACCTCCCTCTCCATCCCATCCCTCTGGGTCTTCCCAGTGCACCAGCCCTGAGCACTTGTCTCAATACAGTATACTAATGCATATATATGGAATTTAAAAAGATGGTAACGATAACCCTATATGCAAACAGAAAAACCCTATATGCAAAACAGAAAAAGGGCCCCATTCTTGATGCTGCTTGGGCAAGGAGTATCCCAAAGCAGTTTGGTCCTCCTCTGAGCTTTGAGTTCATCTCAGCTTCCCCCACCTCCTCCCTTGATTGTCAAAACAGGACTGTAGGGAAATTCTCAGAGCTGGCATGCAGGCATTCAAGGCTCACTTTCTTGCAGGATAGTGACAGACAAATGGATGAATGTCCAAGTGGGAGATATAATTAAACTAGAAAACAATCAGATTGTCACGGTGAGTACCTCTTTGGGCTGTGGCTTTTTCTCTTTGGGCTTGAGTAGGAACCTTTCTAGCACTTCTGTGACTGCTCCTTTTGGTGATATTCACCTGCTTCATTGTGATCACCAGCTCCTGTGGTAAGAAGTTTGTTCTTGTCCACTTCTCACCACAACCCCAGGTAAAGTATGACTGGCTTTGAGAAAGGAGGTGTGTGGTACCAGTGATGGGTCTCGAGACAAAGAAAGTAAACCCGATGTCTGTAAAATTCTTAGGATGAATAGCTGTTCCTAAGGTAATTGCTTTTGTCACACTGTAATTTTAAAAGTCTGCCTTCCTTATCTTCTCTGCCTTTCCTGACCGCAGGCTGACATACTGTTACTCTCAAGCAGTGAGCCCTACAGTTTGACATATATAGAAACTGCGGAACTGGATGGGTGAGTGTTCCTTCCTCATAGTCCATTAAGACGGTTAAGCCAGCTTAGAGTGATTTCACACTGAGGGGGAGCAAGATGCAGAGAATGAAGTGCTAAAAGCTAGAAATATCCAGATAAGATGGGAGGTCTCAAGTCTAAAGCTGAGCTCTTGACAGAAAATTGAGCATCCATCTGGGTGCAGAATCTGGGCAAATATTCTCCATCTTCAAATTGGAAACATTCAGTCTGACTATATTCAATAACGCTGAGTGGTAGGAAAGAGGTTAACCAGACTATGAAATTTCAGAATATAGTTCCAAAGTTTCTTGGGGTGGGGGAATGAATACTGAGATAATTATGTGCTAATAGACCATGTTCTGGAAAGGATTTAAGGTAGCAATTCATTAATGTGCAAAAGCTAAGATCTTTGGAAGACAGAGGCCATCTTCAGAGAGCTTGTCCTGTGGAGTTTTATGTTAATCTGCATCCTTACAACTCTTTCTCTTAGTGCTCACAAACTTTTTGAAATGTGGCTTCTTTTTTACTTCTGTCTCTGTGCATTTCTGTATCAAATAATGGTTAGCTGGGATCCGTTCATGGGTCCTATAAACATTTGTGAGATGGAGGAGTACGTTTACTTGGGAGTTTTCACAGGTTCTTTCCAGGACCTTACTCTTGAAGGGAGTAGGTACCACCTCCAGGTTGTTTTGTGATGTTTCTTCAGCTTTTCTAGAGCATCTGACCAGCAAGATCTCACAGGTTGGTTAAAGTAGTTGATATGTGTTTCAGGGAGAGAGGGGAGCAAGTGGACTAATATTTAGATTCCTTGTAGAACCATTCTACCTCAATACTGTCCTTGAGAGAGGATGACAGTAGGAGTGACTCGAACAAGTCAAGTCTGAAAGCCAAGCTCTGTTGGCATCAACTGTTTCCTAAAGTAGGAGAAGTTGGACCTGTGCTGCTGTTACATATGTGCATTCTTTACTCTAGTGAAACCAACTTGAAAGTGAAGCAGGCCATCTCCGTTACCAGTGAGATGGAAGATAATCTGAAGCTTCTGTCTGCTTTTGATGGTGAGTTTTGAAATAGATTTGCCAACCCAAATTTTTATCAGTGGAGGTGTGGTTAAAGTGTGATACAGTCATATAGTGAATTCTATATAACTCATAAAAAACAGTATGCAAGTTGATATTTACTTATATGGAAAAATATTTACAACATATAAGTGTAAAAAGATGATAATACACTATGCATAGTATAATGTAACAAATTTGTCTTTGGAAATATATATATGTTTATGAGTATATATATAGAAAAAATCTTGGAAGGATATACTATAAAGGTTAACAGCACTTATTTCTAGGCAATGAGTGAATTTTACTTTCTCCTTTTAATGTTGTATATATATTTACAAAGGGCATATTTTAGTTTACTAATCATGAAAAAATTAACTTATTTTCATTTTGAAAAAAATACTAGGTTTGCTTTAAGTAGTTTCTGAATTTATTCAGATTTAGCTCATTTGATCTGGAAGTACTAATGGTAATAAGTTATCATGTGGGTTGTTCTCTTTCTGGATAACACATGTCACAGAATTACTCTTCTCTAATGCCCAGAACCCTTTGTCTGTGTTTCTAAAGGGAGCTGCTGAGAAATGGGCAGTGGCTGAGAAATGATAGGAAAAAAAGATGTGTGTATGATAGGAAATGATAGGAAAAAAAGAACAAGCCTCTTTCAAAGGCTTGTTCTTTCCTCTTTTCTATTAAGCTTCCTCTTTCCGGTTAGGAAAGAATTAAGATTACAGAGTCAAGACTCTTATTCCTTTTTTTTTTCCCCAGGAGAAGTGAGGTGTGAGTCTCCCAATAACAAGCTGGACAGATTCACAGGAATACTCATGTATAAGGGAAAAAACTACATCCTGAATCATGACAGACTGATCCTCCGAGGCTGTGTCATCAGGAATACGGATTGGTGTTATGGCTTGGTGATTTTTACTGGTACGTCTTTCTGGAGTCACAGACCCCCAGCCTGCTGGATTCCATTCATAGCCACATTGTGGATACTTAGTTTCCATGATGTAGATATGATGCTCAGATATATACCAGAGCACTATGGCTTTGAGGAAGGGAGGCAGGGAGATGGATAGATGGATGGAGGAATTAAGAAAAAACTTCTTTCGTAGGGAAAAAAAATGACTTTTTTTCCAAATACTGAGCTACCAGCATATCAGCCCTGCCTTTGATAGTAGAAGGCTTTGTGTTCCAAGGCCACAGAACATTCATGAGTCTTTCTAACCACATCTGGACACAAGACAAGGTATACACATAGAAGTATACATAGAATTAGCATTTGAAAGGAGAACAATGTGAAATGGGAGGGTATATATGTGGATTACTCACATGAGGAGAAAATAAACATGGTGCTTGTTATGGAGAAGATAAAATACAGTGTGAAGAGTTCATGCCAGAGAAAAGGCACATATGGCTCCTGAGCAGTGGCCCATCCTGAGATGGCATTTAGAACCATAATCCCTTATACTTAGTCAGGGATTTTCTGGAGTGCTCTACAATATTGTAAAGTAATTAGCCTCCAACTAATAAAAATAAATGAAAAAAAAAGAAGACCCTTTTTCTAAGCTAAATAAACCAGATGGTGATGAGAAAGAAGCTTGAGGCCCCTATTCTAACTTATCAATGAAAAACTAGACTGTCTAAGGTGCTGCAAACAGAGGGAGGTGTCAGCATTGATGCAGCTTGAAGAAGTAATTGGGATTATCCTAAGAAATAAATTTTCCATTCTTTGAGTTTGGGGCACCAACCACGAGCCTTTCTCCAAGGCTTTATCCTTTAGCATTGGAAAGAAGTTTGATAAAGTGATCATAAAGGTGTATTTCAACCCAATTTTAGTCCTCGAGAATAGTTAGTGATTCTAAGAGATGATGTCTCCCTGTTTAATTTAGGACCAGACACCAAAGTAATGCAGAACAGTGGGAAGTCCACCTTTAAACGGACACACATAGACCACCTCATGAATGTCCTTGTGCTCTGGGTAAGTTAAAGACCTTTTTTCTGTATTTTTACAAATAGGCCTTCTTTTCCTTCTCCATCAGTAGCTGGTATTTTCAAGTCAGAATTTACTTGTCTGAAAGTCTCAAACAGTTTTAGGACCCCACACACTTATATTTGGACCAGATAAGAAGAAAACTCATGGACACTTTTTTTCTTTTTCTTCATAGCCAGTTTTACTCATGACCACTTCAATAAAATCTTACTTAGATTGATAAGATCACCTTAGTTAAACCAATGATTTTCAAACTCTATTTCCTTAGAGAATGCTCAGGTCTGCTGCAGGGGGAGTAGAGAAGATCAAGAGTTTTGTTCTGGCCTCTTCATTCTGAAGTTCCTGCTTTAAAACGAGCAGCCTCACATTTATCTGTTCTGTAAAATTTCAGTTAGAGAATAGAGGATTCTAATGCTAAGAAATGAAATTTGAAAAGCACTCAGTACATACTGCTTATATGTTAAATCTTTAAAAAAAGAGTACAAATGAACTTATTTACAAAATAGAAATAGTCACAGATGTAGAAAACAAATTTATGATTACTAGGGGGTAAGGGGAGAGAGATAATTTGGGAGATTGGGATTAATATATACACACTACTATATATAAGATAGGTAACTAACAAGGGCCTACTATATAGCACAGGGAACTCTACTGCATACTCTGTAATGACCTAGAAAAGAATCTATAAGAGTGGATATATGTGTAAATGATCCACTTTGCTGTATGCCTGAAACAACGCAGCACTGTAAATCAGCTATACTCCAATAAAAATTTTTTTTAAAAGCACTCAGTAGATGATAATCAGCTTTGAGAATAAAAGTTTAAATTGAAGATTAATTAGTTAATTTCCATGCTTATCATATGTGTGTATGCATGCTCAGTCATGTCCAACTCTTTGTGACCCCACAGACTGTAGCCCACCAGGCTCATCTGTGCAAGGGATTTCCCAGGCAAGAATATTGGAGTGGATTCCCATGCCCTCCTCCAGGGGATCTTCCCAACCCAGGGATTGAACTGGTGTCTCTTGCATCTCCTGCATTGGCAGACAGATTCTTTACCACTAGCACCACTGGGATTTTAGAAAATTAGGAAGGTTCATTCAGCTTTGAGACCGGAGAACAGTATTCACTATCCTTGTCTTTCCACTACTGTCTGCATAGCTTTCAGCAGTTGAAACAAAGTGATATTTCCTGGTTTATTAATGAAGAAGGTAATCATAGTTGAGAATTCAGAAAGGCAACAGAGGTAAATATGCCTTTGACAATATCAGAGAGTGTATCATTAGGGAATAAGCTAGGTAATTTAGCCTAGGGTTGTCTTCAAAACAAGATATCTCCCATATGCCTAAGAAAGCTGAACTACCTGGTTACCTATCTGAAAGGTAGTGATAATACTTGACACCTGTAGAGGAATTTTAACTTTTTAGAATATTTTCACATTCACTTACAGAAGCTTCACAACATCTATGAACAACAAGTCAAGAAATATTTTTCCCACTGACAAATATGCAAGATAGGTCATAGTAAAGATAAGTAACATAAAGTCCCACAGAAAAATAATGTCAAAGACTCATTATCAAGTCATATTTTTTATTAAAGTGTAGTTGATTTAGTGTTATGTTCATTACTGCTATACAGCAAAGTAATTCAGCTATGCATATACATACTCCCTTTTTAAATATTCTTTTCCATTATGGTTTATCATAGGATGTTGACTCTAATTTTCTATGCTGTTCAGTAGGACCTTGTTGTTTATCCATTCTGTATATTAAAGCTTACATCTGCTAACCCCAACCTCCCACTCCATCCTTCCCCCTCGGCAGCCACCAGTCTGTTCTGTATGTCCGCGATTCTATTTCTGTTTCATAAATAGGTTCATTTGTGCCATATTTTAGATTCCACATATAAGTGAAATCATATGATATTTGTCTTTCTCTTTTTGACTTACTTCACTTAGTATTAATATGCAGCTAGAAAGTCTCTAGCTGCATCCCTGTTGCTGGAAATGGCATTATTTTGTTCTTTTTTATGGCTGAGTAGTATTCTATTATATATATGTACCACATCTTTATCCATTCATCTGTCAGTGGACATTTACTTTGTTTTCATGTCGTGTCTATTATGAATAGAGCTGCTATGAACCTAGGGGTGCATGTATCTTTTTGAATTACAGTGTTGTCTGAGTGAATGACCAGAAGTGGGATTGCTAGATCATATGGTAATTCTACTTTTAGTTTTTCTGAGGACTCTTTATGCTATTTTCCACAGTGGCTGTACCAATATACATTCCCACCAACAGTGTAAGAGGATTCCCTTTCCTGCATACCCTTTCCAGCATTTGTTATTTGTAGACTTTTTGATGATGACCATTCTGACCAGTTAAAGTGGTATTTCGTTATAGTTTTGCTTTGCATTTCTCTAGTAATTCGTGATGTTGAACATTTTTTCTTGTGTCTATTAATCACTTGTGTATCTTTTTTGGATTTTATATAGGTCTGCTGCCCATTTTTGGATAGGGTTGTTTGTTTTTTGTTGTTCATTTGTTTATGCTGTTTGTATATTTTGGAAAGAAAGCCTTTTTCACTTGCATCATTTGCAAACATTTTCTCCCATTCTGTAGGTTGTCGTTTCATTTTGTTTATGGTTTCCTTGGCTGTGCAAAAGCTTGTAAGTTTGATTAGTCCCATTTGCATTTCATTTTTGAAAAAAGTCCCGTTTTTTTTTCCATTTTTGCTTATATTTCTAATACCTTGGGAGACTGACCTAAGGAAACATCAGTACAACTTATGTCAGAGAATGTTTTGCCTATGTTCTCTTCTAGGAGTTTTATGATGATGTCTTTTGTTTAAGTCTTTAAGCCATTTTGAGTTTATTTTTGTGTATGGTGAGGTGAAGTCATTTTTATTGAAAATCTAATATGTGCTGGGTATTATAAGGACCATAGGATTTATAAGTCCTGGGTCCAGCTCTCAAGTATATACATTCACTTTGGGGAGACAGAGCGTCAATATGTGCCAGATGCTTTACATACGTAATTTTATTCAATAATCACACCTATCCATCTAGGCATAACTTTTCAGAGTCAATTCTCTTTCTGCTATGCTTGCTATCTCCCTGTGGAGATAAAATTAAAACACGTGACAAGTCTATTTAACATGGAAATCTGACCACATGTGAAGAAATTATAAAATTTTAAAAAAGATCCTAAGAGCTTTCAGAGAGAAATAAAAGGTCATAAACAAGAATCAGAATGGCATCGGCCTTCTCAACAGCAACAGCAGAAGGTAAATGTTGTTGCCTTCGAAAGTCTGCCAGAAAAATATTTGCATCTTCTAATTCTAAATCCATTGAAGCTGTCAATAAAATGCAAGTATAAAGAAATTTCAGTATGTGCAAAGACTCAAAAAAAAATTTACTCCTTACATATCTTCTCTTAGGAAGTTTCTGAAGTATACTCAAGTAAGAGAAGAGAATAAACCAAGAAAGATTTGGAAGCCAGGAAACATGCAAACACTGAAAGGAAGTCCTAGGATAGTAGCTGAATAGCAGGCCTAGAGCAGATTAAAGCAGAGGTATCTGGGTTTCCGAGGTGGTACTAGTGGTGAAGAACCTGCCAGCCAATGCAGGAGACTTAAGAGATGAGGGTTCCATCCCTGGAGAAGGACATGGCAACCCTCTCCAGTATTCTTGCCTGGAGAGTCCCCATGGACAGAGGACCCTGGCAGGCTACAGTTCATAGGATTGCAAAGAGTTGGACATGAAGTGACTTAGCATGCACGCCCGCATGGAGAGATCTGCAATGGGAGTCTTCAAAGAGAGAATGTAGTTCTCTATTCAAATTCCTACAGGGTGGATTCAGCAGAGAAGTGGTGTAGATGCCCAGAGCGACTACACTAGCCAAGTAGCTACTATGAATTCCTACATTTATGAGCTCTTTCATGCAATCTTTCCTTCAGAAAATAGGGAATATTATCTTGGGTCCCATGCCCACTCTTGGACATCTAGTTTAAGAAGGATGTTGAGACTTCTGTTCGAGCCCAGTACAATGACTGTGAGAAAGTACAGATAGAAAATAAATTCCCTGACAGAGGATGAAGAACCGTCAGCAGGCCCAAGAAGCTGATGGGCTTTGGGAAGGCAGAAAGTAGCTAGATTGTACTGATAGGTAAGTCAGAATAGTGGAAGCTTTGGTAGCAATGCGTTCTTCTTCAGCAGAAATGCATTCCTCAAGAGTAGTTCCAAGCTTGAGTGAGCAGGAATGGAGAGCAGGAGTAAGATACGTGGATATAATAATCAGGACAGCTAATTTTAAAACTGCCCATAAAACAGCTTGGACAACCATTGGCCCTCTGTACCATGCTACCACCCCTATAGGCATCCATATGGCAAAAACAAATGTATTTGGCTTCCAGTCTCAAACAAGAGAACTGCTTTCTGAAGAAGTTTAACAACCTCTGTAGAGGGCTAGGGCTTCTAATGTCGTTGTCATCACTTCAGAGTAACACCCACTTTATTTTAAATTTGGGGGACTCAAGTTTGCCTGCAAGTTCCTTTTATATCCTAGGGTAAAACCAGTGAACTAACACATTTTGCCTACCTACACAGACGTCAGGGTTCCATCTTTGCATTCAGGGGAGTGGCTTGCTAGGGAAATAAAACTATCCAAAGGAAATAAAGCCAACCTGTAATGGTCAAACTACTCTTTTACTTCTGTTCTTAAGTGATCTGGAAAAAAAACCAGGAGCACAAAAGAAGAGGATGAGGACAAATAGAATAACTGACTCTGAAAAAAACATTATAATTCGAAAGAGAAAAGAACTTTCAAAAGAAATTCACTATTCTTAGAAGAAACAATTGCACAAATAAGAATAGACTGCTTTTTTTTTTTTTTTTTTTTTTTTTGGCGATGCTGTGGCTTGGGGATCAACCCTGGGCCAGCAGCAAGAGTGTGGATTCTTAACCACTGGACTGCTAGTGAATTCCCTACAGTTTTTTTTTAATTGAAGAATAAAAAAGGCAATCTAAGAACAACAAAAAAGAATTTTGAAAAGTAAAAATTACTGAAATTAAAAAGTCAATAGAAGGGCTGAAATAAGGAGTCAAAGAATACTCCTAGACTTTAAAACCAAAAATCTAAGAGATAAATACTTTTTTTAAATGGAGGACTAAACCAAGAACCCCCACATGATCTCCCAGGAGTATCAGAAAGCAAAAATGGAGGGGACAATATTGTCAAAGAAATAATAGAAGAATATTTCCTGTAATTGAAGAAGGATATGAATTTCAGATTTAAAACATCCATTAAACATCATGAAATTCTAGAGTTCCAGTGGTGTTTAGAAGTACTTCAAAGTTTTCATAAAGATAAGAATGATACCAACAAACAATGAGAATTAGATTGGCATCAGATTTCTTACCAGTACTACTGAATCCTGGAAGCCAGGAGGTTCATATCTTCAAGGTTCTTAGTTTGACCTAGAAATCTATACCCAGGCAAACTATAGATCAAGTGAGAAAGAAGACTTCTTCCTCTCATGGGAACTTTATCCTGGCTGGCAATGGCTGCCTAGGCCTTTGCATGGCTTGCTTCTTTTTCAGGGCTTAATGTCTCCTTTTCAGAGAAACCTTCTCTGCCACCAATCTAAAGTGGGCACCACCTCCACCAAGACCTTTTTTATTCTGTTAACTTGTTTTATTTTCCTCACAGCACTTAGCACTAGTTAACTTATATTTTTCATTTCTTAACTTGTTTGTTTTCCACCTATATCCACAGGATTACAGACCTTCTGAGAGTTAAGACATTTTCTTTTATCACCACTGTATCCCCGTCCCTAGAACTGTTTAACATATAATCAGTTCAGTTCAGTCGCTCAGTCTTGTCTGACTCTTTGCGACCCCGTGGACTGCAGCATGCCAGGCCTCCCTGTCCATCACCAACTCCCAGAGTTTACTCAAACTCATATCCACTGAGTCGGTGATGCCATCCAACCATCTCATCCTCTGTCATCCCCTTCTCCTCTTGCCTTCAATCTTTCCCAGCATCAGGGTCTTTTCAAATGAGTCAGCTCTTCGCATCAGGTGGCCAAAGTATTGGGAGTTTCAGCTTCAGCATCAGTCCTTCCAATGAATATTCAGGACTGATTTCCTTTAGGATGGACTGGTTGGATCTTCTTGCAGTCAACTCCAAGTTGGAGTCCTCTCCAACACCACAGTTCAAAAACATCAATTCTTCAGTGCTCAGCTTTCTTTATAGTCCAACTCTCACATCCGTACATGACTACTGGAAAATAACACATAATGGAAGCATCATTATTCTGTGCTGAGTTAGTGAGAAAGACAAATGAGTGCCTGAGCTACCAAATTATGAGCCTCTAAGGTAGAAATTTTATCATATCCATCTCTATATCCTTGGGAGTGTCTTGTACAAAGCTGTTCTCAGGAAGTATCTTTTGAATGGTTACTAAATGAAGAAATGTTCTTGAATTAGCTAGGTTCTTATCAGCTCAGCAGTTTTGTTTATGTGGTATTTTTGCCAAGACATTGTCAGAGTAGTTAGATATAACACACTCATTTCTTGAAGCTGAAGCAGAAATTCTTCCCTATTTCAACATTTCATTTCTTCTCCATTTTTGGAAATGATTCTTAGGGGAAATTCTGACAGAGATAGGAAGAAAGATTAGTCAAGATGATTCTTGATAAACCCTTGCTGAGCTGGAGTCTGGTCCCTTCCCTGTGCCCAGAGCTCCCCAGAGCTCACAGGGACAATGCTTTGTGAACCCTAGTCTCTTAAGTGGGACTGTATCTGTGGGGCAAAGAAAAAAAAATCAGTGCTTGAAATTTAAATGATGCCAGAAATCCAGGCTGTACTTCTGGGGTGAAGGTACAGTGAAAAGCACAGAAGTGAAGGGCCCAAGGACTGCGGAGTATTCTTTTCACAGGCTGCCTCTTGACTGTGATCGGCAATGGCCTTAGTTCTTGACAAACCTGAGAATCTCTTTCAGCCTTTACTGGATACACACTGCCAAATGGGAGGTTATCTGCTTTTCTTGGGTCTGACTGGCTCTCATAATAAACAAAGTAATGCTTGGGATTTGTAGCAACAACCAATTTCTTATTTCTTTCTTCCTATACAAAGGAAGCAATGTGAAGCTTTAGAGACTAAGTGCCAATAAACCCCATCACAACATGAATGTTTCTTAAGAAAGAGACCATCTGCAAGGTTTTAGAAAATCTCAGGATGGCAGGAAAAGCTCTAGGAATGAGGAAAGAGCAGATTGTGTACTGCCCCTGCAGGCCTCTCTGAGTGGGAGAAGCCCTGCCCTCAGGGACTTGGTCTGATAGAACTGATTTCCTTTCTGGTTGAGGGGAGGGCACAGCACTAGAAATGACTGATGGGTCATTCTTAATTATCCAGGTAACAGGGATGGAGCAGAAGCAGTGTTGAAGGTCACTCTGTAATTTTCTCCCACAACTTTGGAGGGTGTCAAATTATTTATTCTACTAATTTAAAATAATTAAATTAGAAATAAATTTATATTTATAAATAAGTAATAGTAATTTATTATCATCATTTTACCTTCCTTTTTATCAACTGGAATTGATAGAGTTGGGGCTGGAGAAGTGTCAGGTAGAGGAATATGATCTCAAATTTAATACTGGCCACATGGAAGACGATTCTATACATGGACATCACCAGATGGTCAATACCAAAATCAGATTAATTATATTCTTTGCACCCAAAGATGGAGAAGCTCTATACAGTCAGCAAAAACAATACTGGGAGCTGACTGTGGCTCAAGATCATTAACTCCTTATTGCCAAATTCAGACTGAAATTGAAGAAAGTAGGGAAAACCACTAGACCATTCAGATATGACCTAAATCAAAGACAGTGGAAGTGACAAATAGATTCAAGGGATTAGGTCTGATAGGCAGAGTATCTGAAGAACTATGGATGGAGGTTTGGAGGTTCGTGACATTGTACAGGAGGCAGGGATCAAGATCATCCCCAAGAAAAAGAAATGCTGAAGGGCAAAATGGTTGTCTGAGGAGGCCTTACAGATAGTTGAGAAAAGAAGGGAAGCTGAAGGCAAAGGAGAAAAGGAAAGATATGCGCATTTGAACACAGAGTTCCAAAGAATAGCAAGGACAGATAAGAAAGCCTTCTTCAGTGATCAATGCAAACAAATAGAGGAAAACAATAGAATGGGAAAGACTAGCGATCTCTTCAAGAAAATTCAAGATACCAAGGGAACATTTCATGCAAAGGTGGGCACTATAAAGGACAAAAATGGTAGTGACCTAACAGAAGCAGAAGATATTAAGAGGTGGAAAGAATACACAGAAGAACTATACAAAAAAGATCTTCACGACCCAGATAATCATGATGGTGTGATCACTCACCTAGAGCCAGACATCCTAGAATGTGAAATCAAGTGGGCCTTAGGAAGCATCACTATGAACAAAGCTAGTGGAGGTGATGGCATTCCAGTTGAGCTATTTCAAACCCTAAAAGATGATGCTGTGAAAGTGCTGCACTCAATATGCCAGGAAATTTGGAAAATTCAGCAGTGGCTACAGGACTGGAAAAGGTCAGTTTTCATTCCTATCCCAAAGAAAAGCAACGCCAAAGAATGTTCAAACTACCAGATAATTGAACTCATTTCACATGCTAGCAAAGTAATGCTCAAAATTCTCCTAGCCAGGCTTCAACAGTATGTGAACCGTGAACTTCCAGATGTTCAAGCTGGATTTAGAAAAGGCAGAGGAACCAGAGATCAAATTGCCAGCATCTGCTGGATCATCGAAAAAGCTAGAGAGTTCCAGAAAAACATCTACTTCTGCTTTATTGACTACGCCAAAGCCTTTAACTCTGTAGCTCACAAAAAACAGGAAAATTCTTCAAGAGACTGGAATACCAGACCACCTGACCTACCTCCTGAGAAGTGTGTATGAAGGTCAAGAAGCAACAGTTAGAACTGGACATGGAACAACAGAGTGGTTCCAAACCAGGAAAGGAGTACGTCAAGGCTGTATATTGTCACCCTGCTTATTTAACTTATATGCAGAGTACATCATGAGAAATGCCGGGCTGGATGAAGCACAAACTGGAATCAAGACTGCCGGGAGAAGTATCAATAACCTCAGATAGGCAGATGACACCACCCTTATGGCAGAAAGTGAAGAAGAACAAAAGAACCTCTTGTTGAAAGTGAAAGAGAGTGAAAAATTTGGCTTAAAACTCAACATTAAGAAAACTAAGATCATGGCATCCAGTCCCATCACTTCATGGCAAATAGATGGGAGACCAATGGAAATGGTGACAGACTTTATTTTGGGAGGCTCCGAAATCACTGCAGATGGTGACTGCAGCAATGAAATTAAAAGACATTTGCTCCTTGGAAAAAAAGCTATGACCAACTTAGACATCATATTAAAAAGTAGAGACATTACTTTTCCAACAAAGGTCTGTCTAGTCAAGGCTATGGTTTTTCCAGTGGTCATGTATGGATGTGAGAGTTGGACTATAAAGAAAGCTGAGCGCTGAAGAATTGATGCTTTTGAACTGTGGTGTTGGAGAAGACTCTTGAGAGTCCCTTGGACAGCAAGGGGATCCAACCAGTCCATCCTAAAGGAAATCAGTCCTGAATGTTCATTGGAAGGACTGATGCTGAAGCTGAAACTCCAATACTTTGGGCCACTTGATGTGAAGAACTGACTCATTTGCAAAGACCGTAATGCTGGGAAAGGTTGAAGGCAAGAGGAGAAGGGGACGACAGAGGATGAGATGGTTGAAAGGCATCATTGATTCGATGGACATGAGCTTGAGTAGGCTCTGGGAGTTGGTGATGGACAGGGAGGCCTGGCCTGCTGCGGTTCATGTGGTCACAAATAGTCGGACATGACTGACTGACTGAACTGAACTGACATGGATGGTTCAAAAGGAAAGCACGGCCAGTAGAACTCATTAAAGTTTAATCTGAACCATGAGGATAAACCATTCTGTCACATAACTCAGTGAAGAGAAGCAGAACAAAGGGGGAGTAAGAGTAAGAAGAGTTTTATGGCCCCAGAGAAACCTTCATCACAAAGGATGGAACTACTCAGTATGAATCTGCATTAGGCTAGGAATAAAAGCAGATTTTGTTCTTTTTTATCTTAATGCTACTGCTTTATTCTCTTTCATCCCTCATTCAACTGTTAAATCTCAAATATTGAATGATATTGAGGGTTTATTACTAACTTTTTAGGTGATAAAGGTATCGTGATTATGTGTTTAAGTAGGATCCTTTAAAGATATATATTAAACAGTTTGCAAATAAAATTATATAATGTGAGAAATTTGCTTAAAATAAAAGAGAGGACAGAGGAAGAGAAGATTTGGAATAAAATAAAACCAGCCATGAATTGATCACTGATGAAGCTGGGTGATGGGTACATAGGGGTTCATTATAGTATTTATATATCTTGATATGTATTTGAAGTTTTTCATAATAAAAAGGATTTTTTAACCTCATTTTTTGAGAATGGTCCTAGTTAGATCTGCTTCTTCTGCCTTCATACCCTTGTCTTCAAAGACTTTCTATCAGTGACTCAAAGATGAGACCTACAGTTTTCTAGCAGTGGGGATGGGTTACTTTGAACAACTCACACCTTGTGACAAAGGGCATAGGTTTGAAGACCTCTGAGTAGACTTAGAAGTTCACAGTAACATAATACATGTCTTTTCTGTGGATATGTGGACTTGTGATGCTGATGGAATGTAAAATTGTATAACCACTTTGGAAAGCATTTGGCAGTTTCTTGAAGAGTTGGGCATTTATCACAAATTACAGAATTCCCTTTTTTATGACTGAATAATGTTCCATTATAGTGTGTGTGTGTGTGTGTGTGTGTGTGTGTCTGTGAGTGTGTGTGTGTATCACATTTTCTTTATCCATTCATCTGTTGATAGACACTTAGATTGTTTCTATGTCTTGGCCATTGCAAATAACGCTTCAGTGAACATGGGAGTGGAGATATCTCTTCAAGATAGTGATTTAATTTCCTTTGGATATATGCCCTGAAGTGGGTTATATAGTAGTTTTATTTTTAATTTTCTGAGGAACCTCTATACTGTTTTTCAAAGTAACTGTACCAATTTACATTCCCACCAAGAGTATCATGATAGTGATGTTTATCTTTTCATGGACCTATTGGCCATTTGAATATCTTCTTTGGAAAAATGTCTGTTCAGGACCTTTGCTCATTTTTTAATTGATTTTTTTTTTTTTTTTTGCTATTGAGTTATTTTCTTAAATATTTGGGATATTAACTCCTTATCAGATACGTGGTTTGCAAATATCTTCTGCTATCCACTGATTGACTTTTTATCTTGTTGATTGTTTCTTTTGCTGTGCGGAAGCTTTTTAGTTTTATGTAAATCCCACTTGTTTATTTTTGCTTTTGTTGCTGGTGCTTTGGATGTCATATTCATAAGATCATGTTTAAGACTGCTGTCAAGGAGCTTTTTCTCCCTGTTTCTATGTTTTCTTTAGGAGTTTTTTGGTTTGAGGTTTCACATTTAAACCTTTAATTCATACCAAGTTAATTTTTGTGAGCGGTATAAGATCAGGGTCCAGTTTCAGTCTTTTGCATGCATATGTCCAATTTTTCCAATACCTTCTTATCTCCCTTTCAAATATTAGTTGACTATAAATGCATGGGTTTATTTGGGGGCTCACAGTTCTGTTCCATTGGCCTATATGTCTGTTTTTATGCCAGTACCTTACTGTTTTGATTACTATATCTTTACAATATAGTTTGAAATCAGGAAATGAGATACGTTCAGCTTACATCTTTGTCAAGATTATTTTTACTGTTTGAAGTCTTTCATGCTTTCATATAAGTTTTAGGATTTTTTTTTCTCTTTCTGTAAAAAAAATTGCCATTGAAATCTTGATAGGAATTGTATCAAATCTATAGATAGCATGAATAGTACAGACACTTTAACAATGATTGACTCTTCCAATCTGTGAACAAGAGATATCTTTCCATTTACTTGTCTTCTTCAGTTTCTTTCATTAATGCCTCAATCCTATTTGATTATGGTGTATGATCATTTTAAAATGCTGTTGAATTTGGTTGATTATTGGGAAACTTTGCATTCATCAGGGATATTGGCCTGTATTTCCTTTTCTTATAATGTCCTTGTCTGGCTTTGGTACCAGAGTTATGCTGGCCTGGTAAAATGAATTCAGGATTATTATCCCCTCCTCCCCAAAGTCCTTTTCTAAACATAGTTCTCAAATCCGTCTTATTTCTTTGCAGCCTTTCCCCTCCATGCCCTTTCTCTCAACCTAATGGCAAGAAAGTTGATGTTATCTAGAACAGTAATCTTAGTTCAGTAAGAAGGTGTAATCTTTAATCTAAACATTGCCTCTAGGCTGATTCATTTTATTCAGTTAGAAAGAATTATTGGGCCTTGTTTGCTTCAGATCTCAATCTTATCTCTTTTTTCCTCTTTAGTGTCTAAAAGTAAAGGCTTTTCCAGTTCTTTGATGATCCAAATTTCACTCTGTTCCTCTTGCAGTTATTCTCCTACTTCAAATCTTTCCTTTGTCAAAGTCAGCCCACACACACTAATATTCTAATTCTTTCCAACCACTTCCCTTAGAGCTCTAGGCTCAGTAGGCACATGGTCTGCCTTCCTATTTGACCATCTTCTTTCTGTGAACATGATTGCTGTATTGTCAGCCTGTTACATCCATTTCCTTCTCACCTCCCCACCTGCAACTGCTAAGCCCGTGTCACACATTTTATACTTTTGTTAAAGCAGAACCTCGCTTCAGTAATGGAGTCATTAAGAGCTTGGGTTCTGGAACTGGTCCAAAACCTGTCTCTCCTGGATAGTAGCCAAATAACTTTAGGCAAAATACTTTTCCATTCTTAATATCAAGTTTATTATCTATTAAAAGAAGAAAATAATATTAAGTAATACACATAGAGTCCTTAGCACTGGTATTGGCACTTAATACTTAATGCATTTTAGTTACTGTTTTGTCCTATCAGAATCCCAAGGATGGCTCCTGCTGGGCTTTCTTTTCTGTCTGCGGACTGCTGCCTAGAGACTGTGAGCTTTGGGGGCGGGGCGGGAACCCCCGCCTCTGCCCTCCAGGAAAAGAGAGAAGCTTTGTTGAGAGAGAGACTCCAGATGGTAGAACTAAAGCAGTACATCTTGGATGAAATGTTAATTTAATTCTTTTTTTGATTTCTAGATTTTCCTGTTTTTAGGCAGCATGTGTTTTCTCCTAGCAGTTGGTCATTACATTTGGGAAAACAACCAAGGTTACTACTTCCAGGATTATCTGCCGTGGGAAGACTATGTCTCTTCATCAGCTTTCTCTGCCGCCCTCATATTCTGGTCCTACTTCATTATCCTCAACACCATGGTGCCTATTTCCCTCTACGTCAGGTAGGCTGCTTTGACAGCTGAGGGAGGAGCTGACTTCTGGGGGAGGGTACTTCCTTCTTATTCCCCAACTAGACTGTGAACTTTCAGAAAACATAGGTGCTGTGCCTTTTAACCCTTTCCTTCCCAGAGTGCCTGGTGTACAAAACACTTTGAGAAATATTTACAGAGTTTGCATAAATGCTTTCTATGTCCAGAATACTGTGCTAGATACTATGTGGGTTATATAATAAAAAAAAAGTATTTCTACCCTCAAATAATTTATAATGAACATGACTAAATAAGACATACAAACACATGAAATAATTAGAAAACAATGCACACAAATTTTGTATTAAAGTACAAGCTAGGCAGCCCCTAGTTTATCATTGACCAGATTCTAAACAGTCATTTGTAAATGACTCAGAACCCAGAATGCTTTTTCCCCAGAAACAATGTGGCAAACTGCAGGTAGATGTGATTGTGACTTAAATTCTGGTTCCTAAAAGATGGAGAAGATGAAGGATGTTTCCTTCCCCTTTTCATGAGCACCTTGGACAAAAATTTGAAATATAGGTAAAATAAGTCTTTACTGTATTCCAATCTCTTTTTTCGAGTTTCAGCATTCCCTTTCACATAAACGCACCCAAACACATTTTCTGCATCCTTTTCGGGTTTTCTAAACCCTTGCGTTGTGGCATCCCAACCCTAAAAGCACCCTATATGTGTGTGTGCTAAGTTAGCTAAATTATCTTACTAATTTAATAAATATTTATTGAACAGCTTCTATGTTACCAACAAAGGTACCAGCAAAGGTCCGTCTAGGGAAAGCTATGGTTTTTCCAGTAGTCTTGTATGGATATGAGGGTTGGACTATAAAGACAGCTGAGCACCAAAGAATTGATGCTTTTGAACTGTGGTGTTGGAGAAGACTTTTGAGAGTCCCTTGGACTGCAAGGAGATCCAACCAATCAATCCTAAAGGAAATCAGTCCTGAATATTCATTGGAAGGACTGACTGATGGTGAAGCTGAAACTGCAATACTTTGGCCACCTGATGCAAAGAACTGACCCATTGGAAACAACCCTGATGCTGGGAAGGATTGAAGATAGGAGGAGAAGGGGATGACAGAGGATGAGATGGTTGGATGGCATCACCAACATGATGGACATGAGTTTGAGTAGGCTCCAGGAGTTAGTGATAGATAGAGAAGCCTGGTGTGCTGCAGTCCATGGGGTCATAAAGAGTCTGAACGACTGAGCGACTGAACTGACTATGTACCAAGCACTATATTAGGTTACAGAGAAAGATACATGAATAATAAGACAACCCTTCCTCTAGATAAGCTTACAATATAGCCATGGAAACAGATACTTAAGTAAATAATTAAGGTACAATATGAAGAATGATGTAATAGAAATTAATATGTGAATGCTATGGGAGCCTCGAAAAGGAACAAGTTGGTTCCACCTATAGAGTCTTACGGATTTACAGAAAAAAAATAATGATCAAACTGATACTTGAGAAAAGAGTAGAATTTACCAATCAGAAAATATGAAAATAATATTACAAGCAGAAAGATCAGTGTATACAAAGGTTGGAGGTTTTTAAAAGCTTGATCTGGTCATAGAACAATGAATGAGCCTAGACTGAGGTGTTGGATGGTAATTCAGGATTAGATTCAGAAGAACCTTGAATGCCAGGTCAAGGAGTTTGGGCTTTATCCTAAAAGCAGCAGAGATCTTTCTAAGGAAAGAAATAATATCATTAAGTGTCTGAGTTTAGAGAGGTTGCTATGGTGACTGGTATGGTGAAGGAAGAGAGGGGTCAAAACTCAACACATGAGGACTAATAAAGTGAATAATGGGGGCCTGAGCACCACCTGCCTCACCTCAAACAAAAGATTCATGTTGCTCAATGCAGCTATGTTAGACAGGGGTTACTAATGAAGCAATGAAATAACACACACTAAGTGTGAATGATGATAGGAAGGAAGGCACTTAAAAAGTCTGCACTGTTATAAAATGAAGATGCTTGTTAACCATGTTGTTTAGTCATTAAGTCATGTCCAACTCTTTTGTGACCCCATGGACTGTGGCCTGCCAGGCTCCTCTGTCCATGGGATTCTCCAAGCAAGAATACTGGAGTGGGTTGCCATTTCCTTCTTCAGGGGATCTTCCCGACCCAGGAATCAAACCCACATCTCCTGCATTGGCTGAGCCACAAGGGAAGCCATAGAGAATCTATAATGCATGTTATTTAGAATAAAAGTGGAATGTGACTAACACAACTGGGAAAATTCAGGTAAAATGGAGAGGAAGCTGTGTTAGGAAAAAGCTACCCTACAGGCAGGTGGGTCTGCTGAGAAATTTATCAGAGGATCAGCTCCTGTAAGCTGTTTCCGAGTCTCACAGATCTTCCCCTCCCTCTTCTGAAACAAAGAAGCACTGTCTCTAGTCTCAAGGATCTCTCTTCCTCATCAATGAGTTTACGTGATAGCAGCAATACCCCTCTAACTAAGCTTTGGCTGCCTTTTATAAACTAGCTTAACTCTGTCAGGCCTTGCATTGTTACAGAATTTTAAAAATTTTGAAAGAAGTAGTATAAAGGGACTATGCCGCAGCAAAGTTAGTCAGTATATCTGGTAATCAAGTAAAACCTTGAGTGATAATGGTCAATGTAGAATTATAATGGGTTGGCTGGTATGAAGGGTCCTTCAAGACTGTAGGTTCTGAGAGAAGGTATTCTGATTTTTGTTTCCACCACAGAACTGGAAAGAAGGAAACCAGGGGGATGAATTTACTTGCCCTGCCTTGACCCAGGACCGTTCTTTTCTTGCTTTCTCCTTAGTGTTGAGATAATAAGATTGGGCAACAGTTTCTATATCAACTGGGATCAGAAGATGTTTTATGAACCGAAGAACACACCAGCACAGGCGCGTACCACCACCCTTAATGAGGAGCTCGGCCAGGTCAAATATGTGTTCTCTGACAAAACAGGGACCCTGACTCAGAACATCATGATTTTCAACAAGTGTTCAATTAACGGGACATTCTATGGTATGCATGTCTTTCTGCTTTCCCTTAGTCTTGGGGAAATTTTACTTTGCAGGTTCTTCTCAAGAATAATCTATCTCTAAATCTATATGTCTCTAAATTCACATTTACTTACTCTTACAACCTGCTGTCCACGAAGCAAAGATCACCTAGTCCATTCAGTTCTAATCAAAAAACACTTGTTTAGCACATTATAGATGCCATCCATTCCATTGTGTGGGACATTGGAAATATGAAGGTGTATAAGACTTAATCTCTGTCTTCAGAGAATTGCCAGAGTCTTGGGAATGTTACTTACTCTCGCATTAAATCAGATGGTGCAACCAGGATGTTACTGAAGCTGCTATTCTCCTGATTCTGCCTCAGACACCAGTAAACAGTCTAGAAAGAAGCCATCAAAGGGTGTTCAGAATTTGATCAGTGTCTCTGATACCCAGTTGTTCATTTGTTTCCTGTGTTAGACGAGCTTATTCTTGTGATAGTGTTAAGTCTTCATATATGTGAACAATATGGCAGTAACTAGCGAAGGAAAGCAATCACATCGAAAAAGCTAGAGCACATGGAATATTCTTCTAGGATGATGAAAAAGCTTTGAAGCTAGAAAGATGTGGTGGTTGCAAAACATGTGAACACACTAAATGCCCCTGAATTGTACACCTTAAAATGTAAAATTTTTTAAAAATTTAAGAATTAAATTTAAAAATTAAAGTTAAAAGATTTTTAAAAGCTAGAGCATTCTAATATTTTCTATTACTCCTGCCAAACAAGTTTTCACATGTATAAACTCTGAAAGCTTTTTTTTGGGAGGTTGATTTGGGTGAGGATCTTAATTTTCTGACTCATTGTGAGACCTGATCATATGCTGGGTAGGGTTGCAAAGGGTCCTGGGTGTTTCTGCATTTGGCATCAGACTGTCTTCCGCCCCCAATCTGTCTGTGCTATCTACTGGCCAAGAACCCTAAGCATTCCAGCACTGCTTTAACCTCTCTTCTAGGGGACTTTTCTGATGAAGAGCTTCCTGAGGTTCAAGGTCTCTCATAGATGCCAAGCCTCCAGGCTCACCTCACTCACACTTAAGGAGAAGAGTTGCACCCCAAGCAGCAGGATTCTTACCATTGGCTTGGGGAAAGGAGCTTATAGAGCACTGAGAGCCACGTGGCCTGAGGGGATTTGAGGAGCTTAACTGCAAGTCCAGAATGATAGAATCAGAAGAAATAAGCTTTTAAAATCCTCCTTAGAACTTCCCTGGCAGTCCAGTGGTTAAGAAAATGCCTGCCCAATGCAGGGGATGAGGATTCGATCCCTGGTCGGGGAACCGGGTATATCCCACATACCTCAACTAAGAGTTCAAATACTGCAACTAAAAGATTCCGCTTTTGGCAATTAAGAACTGGCACAACCAAATAAAAGAATTAAATTTTTAAAAATCCTACTTTGTTTATGGGACTTCCCTGGTGATCCAGTGGTTAAGAATCCGCCTTCCAATTCTGGAGACTTGAGTCTGATCCCTGTTAGGGGAACTAAGATCCCACATATGGTGAAGCAGCTAAGCCCTTACACCACAGCTGCTGAGCCCGCATGCTCTGGAACCCACAAGCCACAGCTTGAGAAGCCGGCATGCTGCAGCCAAAACCCAATGCAGCCAAACAAAATAAATAAATACTTTTAAAATCCTACTTTAAATTACTATGAAAAAAAGAAAGTAAAAGCATTGATCTCTCAGTCATGTCCAACTCTTTGTGATCCCATGGGCTGTAGCCCAACAGGCTCTTCTGTACACGGGATTCTCCAGACAAGCATACTGAAGTGGATAGCCACTCCTTCTTCAAGGGGATCTTCCCGACCCAGGGATCAAACCCAGGTCTCCTCACTGCAGGCAGATCCGTATGACTCAGTAATTCCATTCCTAGGTATATACCAAAAAGAGGAAAAAGAAAACAAGGATTCAAACAGACAGACGTATGCGTTTTCATTGCAGCCATCCACAGTAGCCAAAAGTGGAAACAACCCACATTTCCATCAGCAATTGAATAGGTAAACAAACTGTGATATATCCATTTAATGGAATGCTGTTGTTATTCAGTTGCCAAGTCATGTAAGCCTCTTCGTGATCCCATGGACTACAGCGCGCCAGGTTTCCCTGTCCCTCACCATCTCCTAGGGTTGGCCCAAGTTCATGTCCATTGAATCAGTGACCATTGAATCAGCCATCCAACCATCTCATCCTCTGTTGCCCTCTTCTCCTTCTGCCTTCAATCTTTCCCAGCATCAGGCTCTTTTCTAATGAGTCAGCGGTTTGAATCAGGTAGCCAAAGTATTGGAGCTTCAGCTTTAGCATCAGAGTATTCAGGATTGACTTCCTTTTAGATTGACTGTTTTGATCTCCTTGCTTTCCAGGCGACTCTCAAGAGTCTTCTCCAGCACCACAGTTTGAAAGCATCAATTCTTTGGCACTCTGCCTTCTTTACTGCCCAGCTCTCACATTTGTACATGACTACTGGAAAGACCATAGCCTTAACTATACAGACATTTGTCAGTGAAGTGATGTCTTTGCTTTTTAACACACTGTGTAGGTTTGTCATACCTTTCCTGCCATGGAAAGTATTCCTGTAACTGAACTCAGACAGTTCAGTTCAGTTCAGTCACTCAGTCGTGTCCAACTCTTTGCGACCCCGTGAACTGCAACACGCCAGGCCTCCCTGTCCATCACCAACTCCCAGAGTCCACCCAAACCTATGTCCGTTGAGTTGATGATGCCATCCAACCATCTCATCCTCTGTCATCCCCTTATCCTCCTGCCCTCAATCTTTCCCAGCATCAGGGTCTTTTCAAATGAGTCAGCTCTTCGCATCAGGTGGCCAAGTATTGGAGTTTCAGCTTAAACGTCAGTCCTACCAATGAACACCCAGGACTGTTCTCCTTTAGGATGGACTGGTTGGATCTCCTTGCATTCAAGGGACTCTCAAGAGTCTTCTCCAACACCACAGTTCAAAAGCATCAATTCTTTGGTGCTCAGCTTTCTTTATAGTCCAACTCTCACATCCATACATGACCACTGGAAAAACCATAGCCTTGACTAGACGGACCTTTGTTGGCAAAGTAATGTCTCTGCTTTTTAATATGCTGTCTAGGTTGGTCATAACTTTTCTTCCAAAGAGTAAGCGTCTTTTAATTTCATGGGTGCAATCACCATCTGCAGTGATTTTGGAGCCCCCCCCCCCCCAAAAAAGTCAGCCACTGTTTCCACTGTTTCCCCATCTATTTGCCATGAAGTGATGAGACTGGATGTCATGATCTTAATTTTCTGAATGTTGAGTTTTAAGCCAACTTTTTCACTCTCTTCTTTCACTTTCATCAAGAGGCTCTTTAGTTCCTCTTCATTCTCTGCCATAAGGGTGGTATCATCTGTATATCTGAGGTTGTTGATATTTCTCCCGGCAATCTTGATTCCAGCTTGTGCTTTTTCCAGCGTGGCGTTTCTCATGATGTACTCTGCATAGAAGTTAAATAAGCAGGGTGACAATATACAGCCTTGACGTACTCCTTTTCCTATTTGGAACCAGTCTGTTGTTCCATGTCCAGTTCTAACTGTTGCTTCCTGACCTGCATACAGATTTCTCAAGAGGCAGGTCAGGTGGTTGGTATTCCCATCTCTTTCAGAATTTTCCACAGTTTATTGTGATCCACACAGTCACAGGCTTTGGCATAGTCAATAAAGCAGAAGTAGATGTTTTTCTGGAACTCTCTTGCTTTTTCAATAATCCAACAGATGTTGGCAATTTGATCCCTGGTTCCTCTGCCTTTTCTAAAACCAGCTTGAACATCTGGAAGTTCACGGTTCACGTATTGCTGAAGCCTGGCTTGGAGAATTTTAAGCATTACTTTACTAGCGTGTGAGATGAGTGCAATTGTGTGGTAGTTTGAACATTCTTTAGCATTGCCTTTCTTTGGGATAGGAATGAAAACTGACCTTTTCCAGTCCTGTGGCCACTGCTGAGTTTTCCAAATTTGCTGACATATTGAGTGCAGCACTTTCACAGCATCATCTTTCAGGATTTGAAATAGCTCAGCTGGAATTCCATCACCTCCACTAGCTTTGTCCATAGTGATACCTCCTAAGGCCCACTTGACTTCCCATTCCAGGATGTCTGGCTCTAGGTGAGTGATCATACCATCGTGATTATCTGTGTCATGAGGATCTTTTTTGTATAGTTCTTCTGTGTATTCTTGCCACCTCTTCTTAATATCTTCTGCTTCTGTTAGGTCCATACCATTTCTGTCCTTTATTGAGCCCATCTTTGCATGAAAAGTTCCCTTGGCATCTCTAATTTTCTTGAAGAGATCTCTAGTCTTTACATTCTATTGTTTTCCTCTATTTCTTTGCACTGATCACTGAGGAAGGCTTGCTTTTCTCTCCTTGCTATTCTTTGGAAGTCTGCATTCAAATGGGTATGTCTTTCCTTTTCTCCTTTGCTTTTTGCTTCCCTTCTTTTCACAGCTATTTGTAAGCCCTCCTCAGACAACCATTTTGCTTTTTTGCATTTCTTTATCTTGGGGATGGTCTTGATTCCTGTCTCCTGTACAATGTCACAACCTTCGACATAAAAAGTAGTAAAGTTATGACATAAGCTACAACATGAATGATTCTTGAAAACTTTATGCTATGTGAAATAAGCCAGACAAAATAGGAAATAGTGTATCATTCCACTTGTATGAAGCATCTAGAATAGGCAAATTTATAGAGGCAGAAAGCAGATTAGAGGTTACGAAGTGCTGGGAATAAGGGAAAGTAAGGAGTTTCAGTTCAGGATGCTGAAAAAGTTTAGGAAATATATAATGGTGAGTGTTGCACACATTGTGAATGATACTAATTGCACTGAGTTGTTCACTGAAAGGTGGTTAAAATGAAAATTTACGTTATATATCTTTTACCACAATAAAAAGAAATGTGAATCCTTCTTTAAAACCCTTGCCAAGTGTATACTCTGTTTACTTACCGACAGGTGGTGTCTATGACAAAAGCGCGCCGAGGAGCGAGGTCTCGAAGGTGAGTGTTTCCGGCTCCCCGTGCAGTGTATGTGGGAGCTGGGCCAGGCTGTGCTTACAGCGGCATTTCAGTACAGACTGGGGCTCCCCGACCCCCTGAAGCACCCCCGCTGTTATCGGCCCCATAAGATCAGAGAGTGGTATGGAAATAACCTCTGTTTATTCGAGCAGATTTGGGTTTGTGTTTTTAAATGAAAATAGCTTTTTATAAGAAGGTTATTATGTATATAATTACATACAAATGATATATAAATATTTTTAAAGTCAGGAATGTCTGAAGAAGCCAGCAAAGGGATAAATCATTGAGCCCATAAAAATGATCTAGGACAGAAAATGAATCGTGGTTTAAGATACTTTTTTGGAAGACATTACATTACTCAAGAACAAATTCTAGTTCTGCATATAAATATTACTTGTTTTCTCAATAGTGCTTTTAAAATTTCTCTAAAACATTTATTTAATTATTAGTAAATAAATAAATAAATTGAAAATACTTTATTGGGTTTTTTTCTGTTTAAAAAAATTATCTATGCTCATAATAAAAGAAATTCAAACAATATAGAAATGTATGAAGAAGAAAGTTAAAAATGATTTAGTCTCATTTAGATAACCAGTGTCAAATTTGGTAGTATTTATCCTTTCAGAAACTTTTCATGTGTATATATACACACATATACATCTAGGTCTGGTAGGTAGGCAAGTAGGAAGGAAGGATGGATGGATCACAGCACCCATGCTATTTTCAGACTCTTTTTATTCATCAGACACAGTATATATTGTGGCCCTCCTTCCATGTCCGTATATTTAGGTATATTTATGTCTACATCTATATCATTTTGAATGACTGTCGTATCCAGCTATATTGATGTGTCTTAATTGATGTAGTCAATCCCCTGTTTTTATTCTGCTGCCTTTTGCTATTATAAATAGCATTATGATAAGCACCCAGGTACATACATTTTTGTCTCCTCTTCTGATAATTATTTCCTTAGAATAAAGTCCTGTAAGTAAAATTAGTTGCTGAAAGGGTGGCTCGATTTTTAATGCATCTGATAGTGCCATGTTGCCCTCTGGATAGACTGCATCAATTTATAATCCCACCTAAAACATAGGAAAATTCCTGTTTTATCACGTCCTTGTCATTACTGGGTATTAATATTTCAATCTTTAGAAATTTAATTGGTGAAAATTATATCTCATTTAATTTACCTTTCTTTGATTACTAATCAGATTGAATCATTTTTATATACTTATTTTCTTTCCTCTTCCTAATAACTTTATTGCCTATATGTTGTTATTTTGTGACTTGCGTGTTCATATTCTTCGGGTTTTGTTTTTTTTTCCTTATTTCCAAGGGGTCTTTATACAGTAAAAATATCAACTTTTCCTTTGGTATAGATATTACAATTATTTTTTTCATTTTTGTCTTTTGTTTATAAATTTTTGTTTAGAAATATTTAATTTATGTAACCAATTCTATCAGTCTTTTTCTTTTATAACTTAAGGATTTGTGACATATTCAAAAGTCATAACCCATGCAATTGTAAAAATATTTTCCTTTTCATTCTTCCTGTCTCAGGCTGGTTCATTTTTACTGTTTTTTTCCATTATTGGATCTTGGCTTTTGTTTTTGAATTTGAGTTAAACCTTCTTTCATGAGGCTTCTTTCATTACATTCATGTACTCTTCACCCTATCCTTTTCCTATCGGAACCAATTCCAAACCCTTAGCCACTTGATTTACATACTGAACAGCTAACTCCAGCTCCCAACTAATGCCTCACCCTATCCATCCAGAGAGATTGGAAATGGGAAATAAAATCAGTATTTGCCTTCAATCCTCTTGCAGGGACTCTGCTAATGACCTTGGCAAAATCAGTGAAGATTGCTTCTAGGGAGTGAACTGTTACCCTGGAGCGTCCTTTCTCTTCCTCTTCCTTTCACTACTGTGTGACCATAACACACTTTCCTCTGGATCAATGGAATCTTTGTTCTCTTGTAAACAAACACCCACAGCCTTATCTTTTCCTAAAAATGCTTTCTTCTCTCTACCTTGAATGAAAGATAACTTGCCCTGAGAGTATTCCTTTTCCTGCATCTCTCACACTCAGCATACCAGAGGCCCAGCGATATTGTCCTCATTATCCTGTGCCACTTTTTTTCTTTTGGCTGCACTGGGTCTTCATTGTAGTGCACGAACTTCTCTTCTTGCTGCGCACAGGCTCTAGAATGTGTGGGCTCAGTAGTTGTGGCATCCAGGCTTCTCTAGTTGCAGCATACAGGCTGTTGCCCAGCAGCATATCTTAGTTCCCCAACCAGGCTTCGGGGTCCCCTGAATTAGAAAGTGGATTCTTAACCACTGGACCACCAGGGACATTCTTTCCTGTGCCACTTTTAAACTATTACTTCTTCTCCCTCATATAATCTTTCTTCCTGTGATGTAATGTGTTGTGATGCCTTCTGGCTGTCCTCCTCCTGCTTCCTGTCGTTGACATTTACAGATCTCCTGGCTTCTCCACTCCGTCCTGAGGACTTTGAAACTTTGCTCATGTTGTCCCTCTCTGCCCAATCCCTGCTGTCATCTTGGTGGTACTGGTTTCTTTATGGGTGATCTAGCACCATAGATGCTTTCAGGTGTCTGAAAGAATTTCTCTTTCAGATTACTTCTTGGACTAAAAAAAAATCTCTATCATCCATTTCTGGGTCATCATGTCACCATCCAGAATTGTACTATGAAATTGTAAACTCCCTTGTCATGACCTGTGGTCACAAAGCTCATTCCTCCAGTTCTCTTTGTACTTGACTCCTAGTATACCTGCTTTCTTATCCTAGGAAGATTTACAAACTCTCTGTTCTCCTTTTTCTCCAGTCTGCCAGTCCCTTGTGACTTTACTTCCTTTCCCCCCCATCTGTACCCAAGATCATGAACATCTTCAGCACCTCCCTTTTTTTCCTCTCTTTGATCTCCCAATAAATCTCAATCTTGAATTAATCAAGCCATCTACCCTTCCCTGTTTCTAATCTCAGAATGCCAAGTACTTTTTGGAGATCACAAAACCTTTACAAATTCATCGACTCCAACTTCTTTTGGGTTTCCAGTGCCACTTGGATAATTTTTTAATTTATTTATGGTCAATTTAATTCTTAATTCATTTTATTAGCTATTCCCAAAGTCACCACCTTCAGGCCTTCTACCACATATCACTCCATTCTCCCTCAGGGCTCTATTATTGTACCTCTTTTTCCATCTTTATAGTATCATGTTTTTACTGACCTTACTGCCTACTTACTAATGAACTCCAAATCCATGTATCAGGAACCCTTTTTAGCTCCCTCTCCTTTCATGACCAAGGCTAAAGATATCCTATAAAAACTATCTATAGCTGTGTCACAGCATCTCAAAGAGCTTCCTCAATTCATTACTGCATCATCTACCCTCCATTCTAAATTCATTTCCTCTTATCTGATATCCCCGGTTTCCATCCTTTTGTCTGGGACTTGGATTTGCCATTCAGCCTATTCAACTGGATGTTTGACTTCCAATTTTAGAGTAATTCATGAATAAAACCTCTCAGATCATGCTGTACTGTGGCTCCCGACCAGCCCTGCCCCGGTCCTGTGCCCAGCTAGGTCCGGTGTTCTCAAACCTTACTTGTCTGGAACAGATTAGAAACTACATCAGATGTCTTACCTGAGCTTCAAAACTATATGTACCTGCTTTCGTTACTACCTGTACGCCCTTCAGGTATCCCCAGGTCAACTTGTCAAAAACATTTTCAAACCATGCCCTGAATTTAAAATTTATTTTGTCACTACTTCATGATTTCTCTTGTGAATTACTGAGTGGCCTACTAACTGGTCTCCCAGCCTCCTGTCTTGCTCCTTCTAATATATTCTTCATGGTGCTACCAGAGGACTATCTGATCATATGACGCTCAGCAGAAAATTGCTATGGTTCCCTATTGCATGTAATATGATAATGCAGGATCTGCCTCATATCTACTTCTCCAACTTCTCTCTCATCACTCACCAGCTTCTAGTCTTAAAGAATGTACCAGTACAAGAGCCCAGTTCTAGAAAAGCCTCAGAGGATGCTATATAATGAGTTATCTTAAACCCACAAACTTAGCAGAACTCGCAATTCTGTGGTTGGCCAGGTCTAGAACTTGGCTCTGGATTTGACCATACTGTCTCACTATCATGACAAAAAACCCTCTAGATGGGACATAGAAAAGAGCCAGTATAGCCCACTGCAGACTACTGTTTCCCCAACTTAGCACCAAGCAGGACAATTGTGTCTGTACTTGACACATTGTGGCCCAGCCCAATTCTGGTGTAACAGCACCACAACTACGAAGAACTGGTTATATATCCTTGAGAGTTCTGGTATGGGCTGGAGAAGTCTGTTAACATCACTGTACTCCAGGGTGGGCATAAGAGAGTCTCGGGACCAAACTGAGCCAGAAAAGAATGTTTACCCAAGGTGGCTACCAGCAGCCTACCTGAAATAAATGACAGTTAACATTTAAAGGAGCCAAGCCCATAGCCAGGAAAATGGTAGTGAATATTAGGTCTAAAGATCGAGGCGAGATCAGTAACCTTAAGGACTAGAGGCAGGAAGGAATCAGGGGTGCTGATAGGTCAAGTAAAAAGGTTCAAAATTAAGTCTGTGAATGAGAAATCGGTACTGAAGCCTCCTTGCTATACATCCTTGCCTCTATCTTGTAATATTCCTCTCTAGCCCTCTTGTAGGCTAAAATAGGAATAGTGCAACACAGGGATATCATTGTAACTAACTCCTTCCCTCCCCAGCTCCCCAAATCAGATAGAGGACAGCTGGAGACAGGACTTCACCATTTACTCATAGGGAACAGTTAGCCTCTTGTATCCTCAGGTTTGATTTATCATGGATTTGGGACTTGGAAGAATGGAGCCTGAAGATGCCCGTTGGTCATTTAGGACAGCTGGAGTTGAAAGTGGGCAGGAAGGGTCTGCCAGGAAGTGCTCAACTTCTCTCCTGTGTGATGGATCTTTTCTGAGTGAATGCATGGTTCAGGTCAGAGTACAAAGGCCTCAGAAACCAGCACAGGATCTCTTTCACTTACCTTGCTTTTCTTTTCCCATCCTCCTCAGAGTTCTCATCACATTCCAGAAATTGCCCCTAAATCAATCAACCTTCTATAAAGTATCAAGCTGCTGTTGAGAAGTTCATTCTGGCTTATGTGTTCCAGAAAAGAGAAAAGGTCGACTTCTCCTACAACAAACTGGCCGATCCTAAGTTTTCATTTTATGACAAGACTTTGGCCGAAGCGGTGAAAAGGGGAGATCACTGGGTACACTTGTTTTTCCTGTCACTCTCATTGTGTCATACCGTGATATCAGAAGAGAAAGTAGAAGGTGAGTAATCCTGAGGCCTCATTGACTGAGAATATGTCGAGTCTAGGCTGACTTGGGGGTGGGGGTTGATATCGTTTGTAATGGCTTAATCTAAGAAAGGGCTTCCCTGGTGGCTCAGAGGTTAGAGTGTCTGCCTCCAATGCGGGAGACCTGGGTTCGATCCCTGGGTCAAGAAGATCCCCTGGAGAAGGAAATGGTAACCCACTCCAGTATTCTTGCCTGGAGAATCCCACGGACGGAGGAGCCTGGTAGGCTACAGTCCACGGGGTCGCAAAGAGTCGGACACGACTGAGTGACTTCACTTCACTAATCTAAGAAAGAACTTTCTAATAGGGAGAGTTGTCCAGCAATGGGATGGATAGTCAAGGTAAGTAGTGAGCTCCTAGTCTCTGGATGTATTTAAGTAGAAAACAACCTCTTGGTCTTAAAGAAGATTCAGTCATCGGATAGGGGTCAAACTTGGTGCTATCTAGGGAACTTGAGATTCTCTAATGTTCTGTCACAGAGTTTGTCTAATTTATTGCCAAGATCGACCCCACTACCTCTGACAAGACTTCCTAAAGGATGAGTTGTCATCCTCTTGTTGCTTCACAATTTAAAGGTATTCCTGTATACCCTAATTTCTTCAGTCACCAAATATGACAATGTCATCCATAAATTTATTGAAATCTTTTTTGTAAATAATGAGAAATTACTGATTTTAAATTAAAAAGACCTTTTCCTTAACAAACAAGAATTTAGGCAGCCAAGTGAATCACATCTTTTAAAGTCAATATAATTGACTTAATAGAATACTACCATGAGTAACACCTTATATTTTTACATCACTTTATAATTTTACAAGTTGCTTTCATTTATTTTACCTCCCACAGTCTTCACAACAGCCCTCTGCAGAATAAGAAGAATGGTCCTTGTTTTATAGCGAAGTAAGCTGAAGCTAAAAGAAATTAAGTGACTTGACTAAAACCCTATAGCTAAGAAAGGCAAAAATGGAATAAGAACCCAAATCTTGTGTCATCTGGCCCCATAAGCTCCCACCCCACCAAGGCCTCTCCAGGGTCTGACATTCCAATAAATTGCTATGACTTGAAGCATATTTGGACTTACCTTTGTTTACTTTCTTGAGTGAGTGCCAAGGTAGGAAACACACAAGAAAATAGTCTTATTATCCCTTGGACACTTTGTGTGTCTGACCTAAAATTATACTGCCTCATCCACATCATTCCCAAGCATAATATTCTGGTGGTGCATAATTGTTTTTCAAAATTAAATTGGCCTTCAAAAGAGAAATAACCCAAAACATAGCTCAGGTTATGGGGGTATCCTAAAAGAAGAGTTCCAGATATGTCTTGAGTAATATCAGGTTGAAAGATTGCTCAACAGAGTAAGTCATTTAACTTCCCAGGGTGAGAGTTTCAAAGGCAACAATACTTATTCATATATATATTTTTAATTGTTTACTAAACAAACCATCAATCTTGTTACCCTGTAGCAGTGTTCATCAAAGTGCAGCCAGTCTTATGCAGGAGCACTTTACGTAGACCCATCTGCATGAGACTCACTCAGGAGATTTGTTAAAATTCAATTTCCTGGACTGTCCTCCCAGGTTTTGTGATTCCGGGTTCAGTGGTTTGGGTCGGACCCAGGAACCTTCATTTTTAACAACCTCCTGAGCCACCTACACCCTCTAAAGTTGGAAAGTAGCTACCTATGTTTTGTTTGTGTACACGTACTGTGTACCTCTATAGTACTAACTCAGATCTGTGAAATGAGGTGAAAATATTAGAAAGAAAAAAGAAACTGACCTGTTCTATGCAACCTGGCCTTTTAGGGCCAGAGTTATGAGGAAATTTTGAAGACAGATGCCCCCTCTGGGGCTCCATCTTTATGTCAGCCACTTGGAAGACAGTCTAACTTCTGGGTGGACTTCATCCGCACATCTCTATGGGCGCTGGCTGCCCCCTTCTCTCCTGCCAGGTGAGCTGGTTTACCAGGCTCAGTCCCCAGACGAAGGTGCCCTGGTCACTGCTGCCAGGAACTTTGGCTTTGTGTTCCGTTCCCGCACATCTGAGACAATCATAGTAGTCGAAATGGGGAAAACGAGAGTCTACCAGCTGCTGGCTATCTTGGACTTCAGCAATGTGCGCAAGAGGATGTCTGTTATTGGTGGGTGCCCCTCCCCGTCAGCCCTCTCCCCTTCATTGTCTTTCATATACATCCACACATTGATTTTCTCTTCTGTCTGCACACAAATATTTTCTCTCACCCGCATGCCATTTCCAAGGCACTCTTGCCGCAAATACAAACACAGCCATTCCCACTTTCTCATAATTCTTTATATTTCCTTCTATACACATATGTAAGCTTAACAACCATATGCTAAGCCCCTTATTTAGTGATCCTGGATAGTGATTTCTCAGAACTTTCAAAGCCAAGATAAGAATGGAGAATAAACTCATAAAGCCTGAACTTGGAATGAGAAATGGGGGCGGACATTATGGGGGAAATTCATACTATCTTGCTGTCAATTAGTTTGGGCCTCAGACTGAAGAGGAAGGTCACTTTTATTCCTTGGTCCTCACTAGGTATGTGCCTTGGTCTGGAATTTGGACTTGAGAAGCTAAATGTGATTCTGTATCAGTCTTCCATAGGTGATGTTGAACCCATGGAGAAACTGGTTCCAAACGATCTTCTCTCACTCTCCCCAGCCCTCATCATTCACCCTGTGTGACCACTCACTGAGTGCTTAGCCTCCCGTGGTATCAGAAACAAACGTCATGGGAACAGCCTTCTGCCATCCCTCAGTGGCTCTGACTTGGTCTTGTGACAATGGACCCATGTGGTTACTTTGCTTAATTTGCTTATTTTCAGTGAGGACACCTGAAAATCGCATACTGTTATTCTGCAAGGGTGCAGACACGATCCTCGGTCAGCTCCTCCATCCATCCTGTAGATCCCTCCAAGACATAACCATGGACCATTTAGATGTAAGTGTTCCGGTTGCGGGGGGAGGAGAGCAGCAGGTGGCTCTGTGCATCTGGATGTGTGTCCACATATGTGTCCCCACATCACTGTGTTTCAGTATGAGGTAGATTGGTATCTGTGTCTCTTTAATTGATAGAAGAGTAAAAACTACCTCCTTCTGTGGGATTCTCATTGACCACGTTGCCAGCTTCTGCAGTGAGGAGTTGAATGGGCCAGGATCCCAGGGGGCATGATGAGAATGTGTTGTAGGAGCACTTACTACAGTCAGGACTCTCTGTGATTCCTGGCCCAGTCATGACAGGAACAGACTGCTTTTAGGTATGGAGCAGAAATCACCAGGCCTGGACTGTTTAGCTGACTGTGTGACACCATCCTCTGTTATTTATAGGGTTAGAATCCCCACGGCTACCTACCGGCCCCACTCCACTTCCACCTTCTGGGATTTGAGATGCAACAGAAAGAGAGAATGGCTCCTGTTTGCTAACATTAGAAAGGAAAACCATATTCATGCTCACTGAGGTTTCTACCCCTAAACCTGGATATATCAAGGGTTGGAGGAATAGTACAGGGGATGTGATGGGAGAAGAGGCAGATCAGAGAAGTATTTTAAGGAAGAAATAGTTTGGAGGAAATGCTATTTTATTAGGACATTTTGGTGTGGCCCTACATTAACACATAGTCAGAAATCAGAGAACAAATGGTCAATAGGCACATGAAAAGATGTTCAATGTCATAGCCATCAGGGGAAAGCAAATCAAATCGCAAGATGCTACTTCACATCACTAAGGTAACTAAAATCAAACAGATGACCGGATGATAATAAGTACTGCCAAGGATATAGAGAGATTGTAACTTGCACACATTGCTGACGAGAATGTAAAATGGTGCAGCCATTTTGGAAAACAGTCTGGCAATGACGGTTCCTGAAAAAGTTAAGCACAGAATTGACATATGACCCAGCAATTCCACTCCTAGGTATATTCCCAGGAGAAATGAAAACTTACATTCACACAAAAACGTGTACACTAATGTTTATAACAGCATTATTCATAATAACAAAAATATAGAAACCACCCAGATCCCCATCAGTGGATGAATGAGTAAATAAAATGTGATAAATCTGTACAGTGAATGCTGTTCAGTCACAGAAGGGAAGGACATACTTAATACATGCTATGATGTGTAGCATGATAAACCTTGAAAACATTATGCTAAGTGAAAGAAGCCAGTCACAAAGGGCTAGTATTTTATGATTTCATTTATATGAAATGTACAGAATAGGCAAATCTGTAGAAGAGAAAGTAGATTAGTGGTTACCAGGGGCTACAGGAAAAGGAAATGGGAATGAATGCTAATAGGTAATGGGGTTTCATCATCTCAGAGATGATAAACATGTTTGGGATTAAGATAATAGTGAAGGTTGCACAACTTTATGAATATATATATACATATAGATACATAGAAAGTGAAAGTTGCTCAGTTGTGTCCAATTCTTTGTAACCCCATGGACTATACAGTCCATGGACTTCTCCAGGCCAAAATACTGGAGTAGGTAGCCATTCCCTTCTCCAGGGGATCTTCCCTACCCAGGGATAAAACCCAGGTCTCCCATGTTGCAGGTGTATACATATACATTATATTATACATAATTGTGTATCTATATATTACACTTAATTGTGCACTTTAATAGGGTGATTTTTATGGTACATAATATTGTATCTCCAGTTTTTTAAAAGAATCACTGACATGTCCCTCATAGGACAGCTCTCATACTGGTTTCCTGAGGTCACAGTTTTGTTTCTGTGTGTGTGTGTGTGTGTGTGTGTGTGTTATAGGCTACTCTGAAAACCTCCCTTATTTTTTAACCGTACAGAACACATGAATTAGGGTGTCTTCTCAGCATTTCCACAGACTGGATTCAAAGGGGAATCATAAAACCATTTCAGATCTTTTGACCTGCAACCAACCTTAACAGATACCCATAGTGGAGCCTGACTACATTAGTCTGTTTACCACTGAGGATATTCTATAAGAGTCAAGTTCCAGAAACCCACTCATGCAGAAGCACAGCTCCAAGCCCTCTAAGACAGGAATCCCTCAAACAGATCACACAAAAACAGGCGGCAGTCAGGACCCCAGGACCCCAGTTTGCTCCCCACAAGAGAAAAGAAAAACATACAAGTAAGAGATATGTAGGAAATAAAGTTAAGGACAGACTGCTAAAGTATTTGTTGACTGGATTAAGAATCTGTCAATGTATTGTTAAGCTTGCCAAGACTTCTTATCAGTAGACCATGCAAGATCAATTTCTGCCATATCTCTTCCTTCTTTTTTTAAATGGCTGATGTATATTTTTAATTCCTGAATATATATGTGCATATATGTACATATATTATTGAGGTAAAATTGGCATGTAATATTAAATAAATTTTAGGTGTACACCATTATAATTTGATACTTGTATATATTCAAAGTGATCACCACTTTGTCTTGTTATCACCCACCCCCATCAGTTGACCCCCTTTCACCCCCCAACCCCTTTCCCCTCTAGTAACCCCCAATCTGTTCTCTTTATCTATGAGTTTGTTTTTGTTTTGTTTGTTCATTTGTTTGTTTTTTGGATTCCACATATGAGTGAAATCATATGGTGTCTGGTCTTTCTTTATCTGATTTATTTCAAATAGCATAGTACTGTGAAGGTCCATCCATCTGTCACAGATAGTGAGATTTCTGCTTTTTATGACTGTGTAGGGGCGGCAGAGCCTGGTGGGCTGCCGTCTAAGGGTTCACACAGAGTCGGACACAACTGAAGCGACTTAGCAGCAGCAGCAGCAGCATTGTTCCATTCATCAGAGGACACTCAGGTTGTTTCCGTGTCTTGACTGTTGTAAATATTGCTGCAGTGAACATAAGGGTGCATATATCTTTCTGAATTAGTGATTTCATTTTATTTGGATAAATACCCAGAAGTGGAATAGCTGGATCTGGGTCGTATAGTAATTCTATTTTAAATTATCAAAAAGACAAGAAATAACGAAGGTTGGTGAGGATGTGGAGAAAAGGGAACCCTCATACACTGTTGGTGGAAATATAAACTGGTACAACCATTAGGGAAAGCAATATGAAGATGTTTCCTTTGTAAGAAGTCTCTTGAGATCATCTCTCAGCCTTCTTTTTTATAGCTTCACCTGTCAACAGTAAAGAGATTGAAGAGAGAGGATTCTTGGGACTTCCCTGGTGGTCCAGTGGTTAAGACTCTGTGATCTCAGTGTAGGGGACCTGGGGTTCAACCCCTGGTCAGGGAACTAGATCTCACATGCTGCAAAGACTAGACGCAGCCAAATAAATTAATTAATTTTAAAAAAAGAGATAGGATTTGCTACAGATATTCCTGGATGTTATTTTTACCTGACAGCTAACATGAAGTACTCAGGAGTTATACAGACAACTAATAACAAAATATCAAGGTGATAAATTCTGTTTCTCTTTGGTCTTATGAAGCCAAAGTGAATTATTTTAAAGCTCACTATTACCAGTGATTGTGTAGAATTGTTATTCATTTGCAGTTCTCAACACACAAAGTCTGCTTCTAACCCACTTTCAGTTAGATATGGATTGTGCCCCTAACTGCCCACACTGTCATCTTGCTTTCCCTATAACCAAGAGTATACTTCTGCGAGAGTTAGTTGTGGTTAGTTAGGATACATTGGTGGCCAAAGAGCAGAAGGTACTAACTTACTCAGGGAGCATTTCAGCAGTGGCCTCATTAGCACTCTTGGCTATGACTAATCAGCTGAGCCAGCCAGCTATAGGGGGTGGTGATGGTTTAGTTGCTAAGTCATGTCTGACTCTTGGCAACCCCAAGGACTGTAGCCTATCAGGCTCCTCTCTGTCCATGGGATTTCCCAGGCAAGAAGGGGAGTGGGCTGCCATTTCCTTCTCCAGGGCATCTTCCCAAACCAGGGGATGAACTCACGTCTCCTGTTTGGGCAGGTGGATTCTTTACCACTGAGCCACCTGGGAAACCAACCAGCTGTAGACAAATACACAGATTTGCTATTTAAGATGCCCACTGCATACTTGATGAAGGAAGGCAGGGAGAAATGAAAATAAATGAATGTATGCTTTAAAAAAAAAAAAAAAACAGTAACACCCTTATTTTTTTATAAAAATTCCTTTTTACTTTATTACTCCCTTCTTTCTCATATTATAAACGTCATTATCTTCTGTGTGGAGGGTGAATTACTATTCCAATTTTAGAAGAAATCTGAAGGCTTCATTCTTTACCACAGTCACAGCAAACTACCTAACCACAGGTAGAAGTTAGAATCTTCTGTCTCTCGGAAGTATTCTCAGACTTTATACCCAGCTATGCTGGCCTTGTCTTTAGGACATCTGATGAGAAAACAGGTGCTTTCCGGTTAGGCTAGGTAGTAGCCCTGTGATGCTAGGCAGTAAAGCCTCTTGCGGGCAGAGGGAGTGTGTGGGGCCGGTCTGTCGTCCCTTGACTCAGCCCTAACTCCACCCAGGCCCACTCAGTGCACACACATGTCTTCCAGGATTTTGCCAGTGATGGCCTTCGCACCCTCATGGTGGCCTACCGAGAGCTGGACAGTGCATTCTTCCAGGACTGGAGCAAGAAGCACAGTGAAGCCTGCTTGTCTTTGGAGAGTCGGGAAAATGAAATATCAACTGTCTATGAAGAGATTGAAAGAGACCTGATGGTTAGTGTGAGAAAATCAGGGACAGCGTAGGGGCAGGGGAGCAGTTGGGAGACTGAACGAGGACTCTGAGGATGGCTTCCGGCAAGTCATAGGTCAGTCTGTCTCTAGATGCTGGAATCCAAGCTGACTCAGAATACTGTGGATCTTTGAAATCCATAAACAATGAAAAAATGCATTGGTTGTAAATTTCATCTTTCTGGCAGTGTTTCTTATCCCAAAGATGTCCACAGAAGCTAAGTAATCTGGAAGAAATCAAGGTCTGAATGATGTGCAAATTAGATAATCCAGAATTAATTGATGGAATAATCAAGACAATAGTATTCATTCTTTCATTCAACAATGTTTTATTAACTGCTGTGCCAGGCACTGTTTTAAGCCCTGAGCATGTAGTAGTAGACAAAACAGACCAAAAAGTAATATATATACATAGTATGTTAGGTGGTGACAGTTCTGTGGAAGGAAATAAAGCCAGGAAGAGAGGCTGGGGGTATCAGCACAGGCGTGTGTGTGTGTCATAGAAGACAGAGCATCAGTGCTATTTTAAATAAGGCACTAGGTCTTCACTATGAAAAAGACATCTGAGCAGAGATCTGAGGAAGGTGCAAGCCAAGCAGATCTCTGGGGAGTCAGTTTTCCAGAAAGAAGGAATAGTAAAAGCAAGGTCCCTGAAACAGGAGCAGACCTAATTTTTTAGTTGAAGAGCAAGGCAGCTGATGTGACCGATACCATGTAAGCGAGGAGGCGTGAATGAAGGGACAGGAAGCAGAGACGCAGCAGCAGCAGGCCTTGACAGGCTGGTACGAAGACTCAGAGTGAGCCCTGGACAACCTCTGAGGAGCGCAGCCCGAGGAGGGCGGGGGAGCTTTTGCAGGGATCAGTCTGACTGCCCTGTGGAGGTTATGCTACAAAGGAGCAAGTGCAGACACAGGGAGACCGAGGAGGACGTAACTGCAGCTGTGCCAGAGAGAAATGCTGATGGCTTGGATCAGACGGAAGTAGCGGAAGTGGTGAGAAATGATCAAATCATGTACATTTTTAAACAGTAGAGCCCACAGAATTTGCTGGTGGATTATAGAATGTGATAAAACAAGTTAAGGATGACCCCAAAATTTTTGACCAGGTTGATACAGGCTCTGCTATAAAAAGAGAAATTGCTGTGGTCTAGTGGTTAAGAATTCAGCCGCCAGTGCAGGAGACATGGGCTCAATCCCCGATCTGGGAAGATCCCACACTCCACGGAGCAGCTCAGCTCCTGTGCCACAACTACTGAGCCTGTCGGAGCCCCGGAGCCACAGCCGTTGAGCCCACATGTTACCACTGAAGCCCGCATGCCCTCGAGGCCACACTCCTCAACAAGAGAAGCTGCCACAGGGAGAAGCCTGCGCACCACAACTAGAAAAAAGCCCAGACAGCAATTTTGAAGACCCAGCTGAAGACCCAGCACAGCCAAAAATAAATAAATAAAATTGTTTTAGTAAAAATAAGAGAAATTGCTGATGCCAAATGGGAAAATTTAGAGATGCCAAAGGTCACAAATCTCCTTCCGTGATTAGTTCTGCGGTTAGTGTTTCGAGTCTGTCCCTTTAGAGGCCCAGCAGCAGTCAGTCGGTCGTTTGTCCGTCTGTCAGTTCCTCAGACTCCGTGTTGGTGCCCACCCCTGTGGTCAGCAGGGTATCATTGAGAAGAAGGCGTGGTGTGGACCAACATGCTTTTGATCTAGTGTGGGGAAGGCCTTGAAAACCTTAGAAGCCCTCAATAGATACAAACAAATGAAGTTCATCCAAACTCTTTTAGAGCTGAAAAACTAGAGTTGGATTTGGGAGTCCCTTGTCTGAGACATACCACTTTTGGAGACCAAAGCCAGGAAACGAGCTCTGAAAGCAAGGGAGAAGGAAAAGTGTGTTGAGAAACAGAGGATTTAGAAGTGGCACAAAGCTTCATGTATGACTTAGTCTTCTTCCCTCTTTGATTCCTTATATTCTATTTCTAAATTTGATGTCAGTGTGTGATTGAAGAAGTGTGTCTGTTGAAGGGCAGAAGGTCGTGAGTTTTATGCCATTGAGGCCCTCTTGCCAGGACAGAGCCAGCTTACTAAAGAGGATGCTAAGGTGCCAGTCAAGTTGTTGGATACCACTAAATGCTGGGAAAGATTGAAGGCAGGAGGAGAAGGGGTGACAGAGGATGATGGTTGGAGGGCGTCGACTCAGCGGACATGAGCTGAACAAACTGTGGGAGATAGTGAGGGACAGGGAAGCCTGGCGTGCTACAGTCCTTGGGGTCACAGAGAGTCAGATATGACTGAGCGACTGATCAACAACAAAATGCCCTGGGTCTCTTCCTTCTCCTCTCTCACTGATATCTCTGTTCGAAGCTGTTAGGGGCCACAGCCATAGAAGACAAGCTGCAGGACGGAGTACCTGAGACGATCCTCACCCTGAACAAAGCCAAAATTAAAATTTGGGTTTTAACTGGAGATAAGCAAGGTAAAGGGGAGTTCCTTGCCTGACCAATGCTACAGCCTAAATATATCTCAGTCCCCCATAAAATCTAGCATAGAAACGGGCACAGTACTATTCAAGAAAGTATATCCAGATTGCCTGGAGAAGTGAGTACAGACTGGAATTGCTTTAAGTAATAAGGCAAGCTTCCTAGGGGAAGCTAAGCCAGAATGATCCTCGTTATTGATCGATAACTTACAAGTCTGCCCTGTGGATGTTTGAATGTAGTCCCTGCTGACTCATGAAAAACGCGTTCAGATGCCTCTGTGGCAAATGTAGACACACGGGGTCTGCAGCCCACTGTCTGCTCCTTGTGCCTCAGCACCGTAAAGCCCCTGTCCCAGCCAACTGTGACCCGTGTTCCCCCTTGCCCTGCAGAGACTGCTGTGAACATTGCCTATGCCTGTAACATATTCGAGGACGAGATGGATGAGATATTTATCGTGGAAGGCAACAACGATGAGACTGTTGGAAGAGAACTCAGGTATGAGGGAAGAGCGGCCACAGCCTGTCACTGGAACCAAGATTTCCCACCCATCTCTTCCCCCAGTATGGCTCCCACATTACCAGAAGGAACAGAGAAGAAGTAGGGGAGGGCAAAACAAAAATCCTAAAATATCTGAGAGAATTTTGTGAAGAAGCATTAGAGTTCAAGGAGTGTGCGCAAGTAGAGAAGTGCAATATGTATAGATAACACGTAAGGCGGGGGTGGGTCTCAGGAGGTGGTTGAGTCTGAGGCCCTGGGAGGTACTCTGCAGAGGCTCTGTATCCGTCTGGCCCATTTTCACTTTGGGACACCTTTTCCTTCCTAGGCTCTAGGGCTTCCAGTCAGACATTAATCATCAGTCTTGGCTTGCAGGTCAGCAAGGGAAAAGATGAAACCCGACTCTCTACTGGAATCAGACCCCGTAAACAGTTACCTCGCCACAAAGCCCCAGCCACCCTTCAAAATACCTGAGGAGGTGCCCAACGGCAGCTATGGCTTAATCATCACTGGCTACAGTCTGGTGGGCAACACAGATCTACAACTCTGTTCTCTTCTTCCAAGGAACTCTTTTCCTAGGTCCAACCCACTTCCGGGAAATTTCAAGATCCTTTTGCTATTCCTTGAGTTACCCTAGTCCCCCTCCCTGTCAGACACCTTTCCCCGGCCTTCTCTAGGCAGGAGTAATGAGGAAAGAGAAGCCAAGGGCCTATTCCTTCCTTCAAATTCTTCACTGCTGATGTGGCCCATTACTTGAGGAAGGGGGGAAGTGAGCAGAACCAGGTCTTCCAAAAGGTCTCTGGGCCTTTTAACCCAGTCAACCAATTTGACCCAGTGGGAGACTCTCATGGTTTCCCACTGGAAGCTGGGTCAGAATGCCTAGAACTGACTTGGGGGCTTGGCTTCCCTGGGAATGGAGCATCTTGGGAGCAGCTCTGCCTGCAAGGGGAGAATGGAGGGGAAAGAGAGGGCCGAGGAAGGTTCTGTCCCAAGAGCTTTTGGGGCAGCCTGGAATGTAGATGTGTCCTGGTGCTGCAGGCCTACACTCTAGAAGGAAACCTGGAGTTGGAACTGCTGCGGACGGCGTGTATGTGCAAGGGGGTGATCTGCTGCCGGATGACGCCCCTCCAGAAGGCCCAGGTGGTAGAACTGGTGAAGAAGTACAAGAGGGCGGTGACACTGGCCATCGGGGATGGAGCCAATGACGTCAGCATGATCAAAGGCATGTGAGGGGCTGGGGGCAGCAGTGCCTGGCCACCGGCCGGCCCTCTCCTTCTCCCGTGGTCAAGACTGATGTGCGTGGCACGGTGGTGCTGGTTCATTCTCCTGCATATCTCCTGTATGTATTGTACATTTATACTGTTCTGCAACTTCATTCATGTTCCTCGGCACCTGAGTACCCACTTATTTATGCATCATTACATACAGTCATGCACACACATTCAGATTCACGCATGTAACACTCATGCACTCAGATACCCGTGGCTCCAACAAGAACACAAGCACATGCTCAGAGAACAACAAGCTGCACAGCCACAACACCCATCTTGTTGAGATGGCGTCAAAGCCCCCAGAAGGGACCCTGGGGCCGGAGTCACGGTTGGTCCCTTTGCTGAAGCCTGTAGCCTTGAGCAGTGTTAGGCAGACAGCAGGGCTGCCCAGCCAGGGAATTAGCCGTGCAGCCCGATGCAGGGATCTTTTCCTCTCTGAGGCAGTATTCCCAAGAGCTTGCCCTGACTCCCCTGGCTGGAGAAGAATAGCAAACTTACTGATGCTTCAGAGTAAGGGAAGCAAATGGCTGAAACTGGTGTTAACTTCAGCTGAATGTTGTTAGCCTCCAGCAGCTTGTAGTTCTGTGCGCTATGATAACGTCTAGGGGTCCTCTAGTCCAGCCTCTCTCCCCATACTGAAAACACTAGCATATATGCCAGTCTCAGTTTCAACACTAGCAAGTGTTCTTGCTCTCTTTCTCCAGTTTCTAGAACTTCTTTGACTTTTAGGGCCTCAGAGGTTTTAGTTATCCTGTTAAGCAGTGTAATTGTAGTACTAGGAGATCAAAGAATTTAATCTATACTACAACAGGCCAATTAAAACTTTTAGAAATTTAAGTCTTGTCTTCCATCAAGCATAAAAGTGAGAGTATTAGTCGCTCAGTCATGTCTGACCCTATGCGACCCTGTGACCTGTAGCCCGCTAGGCTCCTCTGTCCATGGAATTTTCCAGGCAAGAATACTGGAGTGCATAGCCATTCCCTTCTCCAGGGAATCTTCCTGACTCAGGGATTGAACCCAAGTCTCCCTTGCTTTATCCAGAAAAAGACACCTTCAGCTTCCTGAGGAACTCATTTCTTACTAACAAAGTATGTACATCACTATTCTCCCAACAGTTGGGAGTTTAGCTCCTTAGATAAACTTAGATAAATAAATAATGTGTTAGGTTGATATCCATCCTGAATCTTTATTTTAACTGGCCTCAAGAGATAACAAGAAATCTTTTACCTGAGCATCTGGGCAGTAGGGGAGAGCCCAGATGGCTCTAGGAAGTACAAAGACCGTCAGGGACAGGCTTCTACAGATGCTAGCCATGCCTGGTAATCTTGAGGGGCAGCATCCAAAACAAAGTGTGAACGAATGAAGGGGCTGTTTTCTGACTCGTGGGGGAAGGGAAATCCACTAAGGAGGAAAGACCCCAGTGAGCAAACACCACTTCCGCTAGGCCTACCAGTGTTTTTCAGGTGTAAAATAAGAGGTACGTGAAATGTGATCTCAGCCTTAATCATACACTTCCCAGGCTGGGAGCCAGAGAGCAAGCTCTTTGACTGGGAATTTCCTGGGTCTCCTTTGCAGTTGCCCACATTGGAGTTGGCATCAGTGGCCAGGAGGGGATGCAGGCCATGCTCAGCAGTGACTATGCCTTATCCCAGTTCCGCTATCTGCAGCGTCTGCTCTTGGTTCATGGCCGCTGGTCCTATAATCGCATGTGCAAGTTTCTAAGCTACTTCTTTTACAAAAACTTCGCCTTCACCCTGGTGCACGTCTGGTATGCCTTCTACAGCGGGTTCTCTGCACAGGTAAGTGCTCAAGTGGCATTCTCCACTCTAGTCAAGTGGGTCTTCTCTAATCTTCCTCCACTTCAGCCAGTTCAGACCCGTTTTCACCTCTAGAAACCTGTGTATGACATGCCACCACCCATCCTTTAAACTCCTCACCCCTGGTGATCCCATCTCCTAGCCCTGCACTTAACCTTAGACTTCTAAACTCTGTCCTGGCTCTGACTCAGCCTTGACTTCTACCCACAGAACTCTCCCAGAAGATATTTTCATCTTTTCCATGACACAGAGACCTAGAGTTTCCAAACATATGTAATGGAGGTGGTGGGGGGTGGAGGGGGGGGGGCGGGGGGCGTTGGTGAGGGTGAGATTCCTGGGTCTGAGTTTTTTAGGATCCAGAGTAATCTTCATGGAACAGGCTAAGCCTCAGGAGGCCTTTGGGTCTTGCCAGACGGGCCGGTTCTGGCATTTACCTGTAGCCACACTTGGAAACACAGCTTCTCTTTACTTCTTCCTCACCCAGACATACCACCCTGCCAAACACTGTTGTTGCTCTAATGAGTATGAAATCTCCACAGAAGTGGGGAGAAGTGACCCTTGGATGTTGATGTTCTATGAGAATTCCCTTTTTCCTATAAGAAGTTTCTCAGGATTCCCAAGGATTCCCAAAGAGAAACAACCTCCGGAACGATTATCTTGGGAGATCCCTACTACTTTTATGACCTTAGGCTCCAGGGAAGACAGACCAGTCAGCAGACAGTAGCGGGCTTGTCTGCCCCTAGTGTCTAGAGACACCACTGTGGCTTGTGGGAGGTGTATGTATACATACATGTCACTGCTGACCTCTTGTGGCTGGGAAAGAAAGCAGCCTCTGTAGGCTCATGGGTCTGTTCTGCTTGCCAGTGTTAGAAGGTGTCCAGGGTTAAAGAAACTACTGAATGCCGTAAAGCAGATAAAGAACACAGAGGCTTACATGGCTGGGAGTGCAGGGGTACACTCAGCATTCCCTAGAAGCCACTCTGGGTCCTTTCCACGCAGAGAGGAGCAGTACAGGTCATGGTGGAGTTGGTCTAAATCGGCCTCATCAGATTGGCCACAAACAAGTGTAATGTGGCCTTGCCCCAGCCTGGGACCCAGGGACCAAACAGAATCTGCAGTCAGCTTTCTCAGTCAGATTTCAGAAATCCAAACCATGTTCTAGGTTATCATGGTGATGGGCAGGTGGAGGGCAGAAGGGGTTCTCTTAGAGCTGGGAGGTAGAGCTGAGACTTTGGAAAAGAGAGGGATCTAAGAAATCTCCTTGGTGTTCTTCCAGACAGTTTATGATACCTGGTTTATCACTTTCTACAACCTGGTCTACACCTCCCTCCCTGTCCTGGGCTTGAGTCTGTTTGATCAGGTAAGACCAGCAACAAACCTCTTAGTCAAGGCTGAAACCCCTGGCCCCTTGAAGAGTATTCCCAGGAATGAGGAGGACAGCAGCAGCCGAGAGATAGGCTCCAAAGTCAAAAGTAAATAGAATCATTTCTAGAGCAAGGGAGGGAGCTCACCACCTGGAGAGGTATCGTTGGATAAAGTAAAGTATGCTCTGCCACAGAGAATAATCATTGGCTATAGAAACCAAATTTTCCTGTGTCAATTTTTTCTTCATAGAGAGAAGCACAGACATTGCGCTGTACAATAAATGGAGTGTGTACAAAAGTGGAAGGAAATAGTTGTTGGGGCAGGACTAGATAAACCAAGGGGATCCAGAAAGGAGAGACCCATAAAGAGATACTGGGATAAGCCAGTGCAGCGAGGCCTAGGTGAGAATCCTGAAGGCCAAGCTGGGAAGTGTGGGTGTGATTCCTCAAATCGCAGGGAGTCAGCCTGGGGGGTACTGTCTAGTCCTCTCGGGAATTTCCCTGGGCGTTGAGGGTCCTGGTGCCCTGCCTCTCCCTCTTCTACCCAACCTCCAGTCCTGGGTACCTGGAATAAAAAAGGAGCCTCCAAAGAGAAATAAAGTAGCTGAAAGAAGACATCATGGGATCATGGCTCCTGGTCTCCATCAGGGTAGGAAGGAAACTCTCCATGAAGTAGCTGCCAGCCTCAGAGCAGCAAGAGGATGGATTCTGTCATTCAGCCTCAATCCTTATTACCCAAAGTTTTAGACTTAGGAGATGAAGATGGTCCCGTGTCATTCGCTCAGCTGAGTTCCCCAGTGGCTATGGGAATGGCAGGAGCATCACAGAACATAAATACCTCTAACGGACTAACTGGACGCCACTGGCTTCCCTCTATCCTCCTGCTGGCTTTTGACACAAAGAATACTCAACCAAAGGAACACTCACAACTGGGGACTCAGGTCCCAGTTGCCTCCCCACCCAAGCTCCAGTCCTTCCTTCCCTCTTCTCCCAATGCTAACTGCTCCCTCTCTTAACTCCCCATCTTGGCCTTCTAGCTTTCTCCCACCACGTGTACCCCTGCCCAGAGAGCAGGGCTTTGGAAAGGGTCTGTGGCCCCTGCTCTGTTCTCTGGTTCTCCATCTCAAGTTCTCCGTGAGGAATCTCCTAGGCAGCCTGAGAGCAAACTCGGTGAGGGGAGAAGCCTCGACTCTGCTGGAGATGGGACCTTCTCTGGAGAGACCCTGAGCCTTCCTCCTTCCCCTCTGGTGCTTCCAGGACGTGAATGAAACGTGGAGCCTGCGCTTCCCAGAGCTGTATGAGCCAGGCCAGCACAACCTCTATTTCAACAAGAAGGAGTTTGTCAAGTGTTTGCTGCATGGGGTCTACAGCTCTTTTGTGCTCTACTTTGTCCCCATGGGGACTGTTTTCAATTCAGAGCGCAAGGACGGGAAGGAGATCTCCGACTACCAGTCCTTCTCCCTGATGGTGCAGACCTCCTTGCTCTGTGTGGTCACAGTGCAGGTGCGGCTGGCGGTGGGGTGAGGGGATTGCGGGGGAGCCTGTCCGGAAGAGAGGAAGGGAGGAGGGAGGGAAGGCGGGAAGGGAGCGTCCTCTTTTATGAAGTGGGGGAAGGGAGGCGACTGGTAGACCCTGGGCTGTAGATTAACGTACATAAGAGGCTGCTTTTCAGATTACGCTGGAGACAACCTACTGGACGATGATAAGCCATGTCTTCACCTGGGGCAGCCTGGGTTTCTACTTTTGCATCTTATTCTTCCTGTACAGTGATGGCTTATGCTTATTGTTCCCCGACGTCTTCCAGTTCCTGGGTAAGGCTCTGCCCAGTGTGCAAGGGGCTGGGGTTGGGGGCGGGAGTGTGAACCAAGTATGTTTGTTTATTAAATGTTTACTGTAATGTAATGTACTGTAATGTAACATAGTAGTTACATAGCAACTACTGCTATGAATTAGACTCCGTGGATATAGATATGATTGAGACATGATCTTAGCCTTAAAAGGACTCAAAATCTAGCTAGGGGAAGTACTTTACCTTATTAGAGCCTCTAAGATATTTTAAGTTTCTTACCTAATTTGAGTGTTACAAGCATACTGAGAGATAGACAGGGCAAGAATTATTGCACTACTTTAGAGACTGGAAGTTTTTTCAATGACTCAAATCTAGCCCTCCTGGTTCCCAGTCAGATGTCCTTCCTATTATGACATAATGCCTTAATAGCTCCTCCTATTAATTTTCCCCTCACTCGTCTGCACTCTGATGAGGACAAAATAACAGACAGATGTTACTGTATATAACTGGTTCCTATTTTTCGTCAAGCCACTCATTTTTCCCCTCCAAAACCCCCATCCCATTTTTGTGTCTCCGTCAGTGCTCTGGGACTTCTGGAACCTACCCCCGCCGCTGCTGCCTGGCCTGGCCTTTAGAGGGAGACAAAGGCCTGTGAATTCAGTGGCCTTGGCTATACCAAGGACCCCAGTACAGTCCTTTAGCATTTGTATTATTTCTCAGGAGACTAAACTGTTTCCAAGTCAGTAACTTCTTTCTCTGGACTGGAGAAGTACCTAAGTTCAGGCTGACAGCCCCCTTCCTCCAGGCCCTGGTCCCGCCTTTCCTTTCTGGCATTTTGTTTACAGGTGTGGCCAGGAACACTCTGAACCTGCCACAGATGTGGCTGTGTGTTGTCCTCAGCATAATCCTCTGCATGTTGCCTGTGGTTGGGTACCAGTTTCTCAAACCGCTGTTCTGGCCCGTCAGCGTGGACCAGGTGAGTGCAACAGGAATCTACCCAAATAGAATTCATGACCCTCTTAGCCTTTGCCTCTGTGGATAAAAATCCTGTCCCCCATGCTCTGGCTGTAGATTATTGACAGAATTCATCACTGCATGAGACATCCACTGCCATACCCATTCAGGACCAAACTGAAAAACACAGCCTCTCGGCGCTCTGCCTACGCGTTTTCCCACAAACAGGGCTTTGGGGCCCTCATCACTTCCGGCAAGACCATGAAGGCCAGATTTCCCAAGAGAAACAGCTTTCCTCATAAAAGGTAGAGGTCTTTGGGGAAGCCCCAGAGGAGGCAGTCATTGCTCTTCCTCTCTTGCATTCACGAAACTTCATAAGGAGAGACTAGAGCCCCTGGAAACAGCATAAAGTCGTGCTTCCACTCACCGCAGGGGCTCAGCCCCTTCATTCCCTCGAAGGCTGTGCCCAGGTAAGGCAGGGCAGAGGAGAGAACAAGCCAGACAGCTGTCGGAGTTACAGCATTTCAAGAAGAAGTCATCTCAGGCCTCCCCCTGCCTTCCAAGTTCTAATCTGGACAAGCACATGTGGAGATACTGAGTGAAGAGGGGCAATGTGAGGAAGGGAAAAGAAAAGTAAGCTCTAACACTCGTTCCCATACCCAGAGCAACCATAAAATCTGCCAGGGCCCCGCACAAGCATATTTACCCAGGCGCCTTCACCGGCTTTATCTGAGGGATTCAGGGTAAATCTTTTGCTGGGCTGGATACCAAAAGGAGGAGACAGCTGTGAACAGTTGGTCATAAGAAGCCAAAGGAGAGTTTCTGAACCAAAAAAAGAATGGAAATTGTTCCTGCCTTGGTAGGACAGCTCAAGATTTTGCCGCCTTCTCTTCTCTTTGACCCAAGAACTGACACCTTTTCAGGCCTCAGAACTGGGACAGGGAAAATGCAGGGGATTTTAAAAACCTTTTCTTGAGGGACATAAGCCATAACTGGTGAACATTTGTCTTCATTCCATAAAATTATTTTGAGAAGAAATTGTATGTACTTGAGAAACTGTTTCTAATAAGTTTATAGATAAGTAATAAACTGCTTATTTTGGAGTGGAGAGATTCGTATGGTCTGTTGGGGCCCCAGTGATAGTAACTCAGGCCAAGCAATAGCATCAGTCTATAGACTCCTGACACCTGCCCCCTTTCAAATGAGACCAGTGTTTCCCTTCCCCCACTCTTTCTCTACTTCTTTACTTCCGTTCCACTTTTCTTCCCCCCGTTACTAAACTCTGTCTTGGCCTCAGCGTCTTTTAACTGTATATTTATATCCTGTTTGCACACCTTAAATATTAGTCCCCAAAGCTCAACCCTAGGTTCTCTGCTCATTTTTCCCTGTACACTTTTCCTGAGTGACTTCTTACAACATCATGGCTTTATTTACCAGTAAAAAGAAGATTCTCAACTCTCTTTCTATCCTAGATCTCTCTTCTGAGGTCCAGATTCATTTATCAAACTGACTCTAAGACACTTCACTTAGTTGAATCTCAGGAAACTCACCAACCTGTATTAAATATATTCCCCCCAAATTTCACCCCAGGATGTCATTACTGTCATCCGAGTCACCCAAGGCAGAATACTGTACTCTTCCTATATAGTCTGATGTCTAATAAGTCATCAAGTGATATACATTGAGCATCTCCATTGTCTTGCTTTCAGTTCCCTCCATTATTACCATTGCCCTTGTTCATATTTGGATCATCTCTCACCTGGATTACTGCATAAAATCTCCCCACTCATGTTTCTGGCTTTCTCCTGTCTAAAGTATCATGAGTACCATTTCCAGAGTCATCTTTCTGAACTGCAAACTTGATTGTGTCAAGCCCCAGCTTAGCATCCTTGAAGAGTCTTGCACACCTCAGGATCTAGTTAAAATTTGCATGTTTTATTATTGGGCCCTCTCTAGTGTTGTCTTCTACTTCTCCCCCATCTGCATTCACTCCAGTCATGCTCTTTCTGGTCTTCTTGTCATCAGCATGCTGTTGTCATATCCTAACATGCTTTCCCTACTCCCTTCTTCGTCTAGCAAACTTCTAGTCACTCTCCAGAAACTCAGAATAGTTGGAACTAAATAGAAGTAATGGTTGAACAATATTGTGAATGTACCAAATGCCACTGCATTGTATACTTAAAAAGGGTTATGAGAATGTTTTGTGTTAAGAGAATTTGACCTCGATTTAAAAAAATAAATAAACACTCAGATTAGGCACTGTCTCCTCCAAGAGCTTACCCTTATTCCTCAGTGTGACTTTTACATGTCTGTCCGATGTATTCAGTTGCTCCCGTGTATGTAATTGTCACTGTCAGTGATACTTATCACAGGGCATTAAAATCACTAATTTACCTGTCTGTGCACAATATATAATGGGTCTTTAATAAATATCTGTTGAATAAATGAACAAATAAAATGAAAGAGTATTGAAATTTGCTTCTCTATTTTTGTTTCCCTGAATAGCACTACCACCCAGTTGCTCAAACCAAAAAACTAGAAGTCTTTCTAGACAGCTCCCTTCCGTTCCTCTAATCCAATCTATCCTGTTACCAAGTTCCATACACTTTGTCTTAGAAATATCTTTAAGTCTTTCTCCTCATATTTGTTCCCAGTCCCATAGATTTCATTGTTCCTTGCCTAGACTGTGCCAACATCCTCCTCTCAGATCTCCCTGCCTCTGATTCTGCTTATTCCCAATCCATTATCCACACCACAGAGAATGATCTTTCAAAAATCCAAATCAGGTCATGTCATTTGCCAGTTTAAAGTCCATTAGTAAATCATCAGAGCTTTCCTGCCTTGGTGGTGCCTACCTCTCCAGCTTCATCGTCACTTTCTGCTGCATATACAAAATTATTTGCAATTCCCCCAAAGGTCCCACTATCTTCAGAAGCCACTGTGCCTTGGCCCTTTCTGTTCTCTCCTCTTAGAATACATTCTTTCCTTTGTCTAGCTAAGGTCTATCTGATCTTCAACCTCAGTAGCTTTAGTTGCTTCCTCTGGGAGCCTTCACTGACACCCAGTTCCCTACTCTGAGTTGTGTCCCTTTTCCTTGCACCCAGTTCCCTACTCTGAGTTGTGTCCCTTTTCCTTATTTTTGGTTCCCATGGTTTGACTGTGTATCATTTACATGCCTATTTTACTGTGGTTTTCTCCTCTGCTAGGCCATGATGATCGCCTTGAGGATAACAATTGTTTCATTTTTTAATTTGAATAACTAAGCAAAATGCTAACGCTTGGATTATTAATGTTTTTCTATCAGTGAGTAAATGAATGAAATCTGCTACCTTTTATTTTTCCTAAAACTGTCTTTTATCTGTCCTTTCAATGTGAATTTTATCCTTTAGGATCTAGTTTCCAGTTATACTTTGCAGGCCTCTTTTGATGAAACAGTCACTCATGGCCTCCTGACTAGAGTCATTGCTCTTCCTTCCTTGGATTTACACAACTTAAGGAGAGATAAGAGCCCCTGGAAACCAGTGGAATACCACACTGCCACTCTCACTCCAGGGGCTCAGCCTCTTCATTCCCTAAAAGGCTGTGCCCCGGTCAGGCAGAGTAAGGTAAAGAATACGCCCCAGACATCTGTCAGAATTACAGCATTTCAAGAAAAGGTCATGTCAGGCCTCCCTCTACCAACCCTTCCAAGTTCTAATCCGGACAAGCACATGTGGAAGTGAAACCGTTTACCACAGAGAGCTACTGAAACCCATGTGCTGGGACTCGAACCATCCAAAACCCAGTTTGGGACTTGAACCCACATGGCTGGGACTCAAACCCAGCCAAAACCCACAGTACCTGGTTTTTGGAGCTAATGAAGCTCAGGTTCTTGATATCTCATCACAGAAAGAATTTGGTGAGAGACAAAGTGATAGGTAAGAAGTGGATTTATTCAGATACAGAGAGAAGCAAACTCCACAGACAGAGTGTGGGCCACTGCAAAGCGTCTGCCTGCAATGCGGGAGACCTGGGCTCCATCCCTGGGTCGGGAAGATCCCCTGGAGAAGGAAATGGCAACCCACTCCAGTATTCTTGCCTGGAGAACCCCACAGACAGAGGAGCCTGGTAGGCTACAGTCCATGGGGTTGCAAAGAGTCGGACACGACTGAGCGATTTCACTTTCACTTTAGTTTTTATAGGCTGGGCAATTTAACATGCTAATGAGTGGGAGGATTCCAACTCTGGGGGAAGGGGCGGAGGTTTCCAGGATTTGGGCCACTGCCCTTCCCTTGGTCTCTCACCAATGCCTTGGAACTGTCATGGCACTTCTGGGTGTGTCATTTCACTTGCTGATTGAGGATCAAGATCTAGTTTTGTCTGCTATCATTATCCCATTTGATTCTAATTGGTTTATGTTGTGTGAATTCTTTCAAAAGTTGTGCCCTGTCCCTTTCCCTCCTGTTAAAGAAGTAATGGGTGAAGAGAGGGAATGTGAGGAAGGGAAAAGAAGGATCTAATAATTGTTCCCATGCCCAGAGCAACCATAAAATTTGCCAGGGCCCAGCATGAGCATATTCACCCAGGCACCCTTACCAGGTTTATCTGAGGGATTCAGGGTGAGTCTTTTGCTGGCCTGGATACCAAAAGGAGGAGGCAGCTGTGAACAGCTGGTAGTAAGAAGCCAAAGGAGAGTTTCTGGACCAAAAAAAGAATGGAGATTGTTCTTGCCTTGGTAGGACAGCTCAAGATTTTGCCGCCTTCTCTTCTCTTTGAAGAGTGACTTTGAGGAGATACCCCATGTCCAAGGGCAGAGGAGAAGCCACAGCAAGACGGTAGGAGGGGTGAATTCACATTTAGAATCAAACCCCATCCCCACCAGAGACACTCAGAGGGCTCCAACATACCTTGTGCACACCAGGACCCAGAGACCCCACAGAGACTGAGACAGACTGTGTCTGAGTGTCTCCTGAGGAGGTGCGGGTCAGCAGTGGCCTGCTGCAGGGGCAGGGGCTCTGGGAGCAGCAGACCTGGGTATGGCATAAGCCCTCTTGGAGGAGGTCGCCGTTAACCCCACCATAGAGCTCCCAGAACTTACACAGAACTGGGGGAACAGACCCTTGGAGAGCACAGACAGAACCTTGTGCACCAGGACCCAGGAGAAAGGAGCAGTGACCCCACAGAGACTGACCCAGACTTGCCCGGGAGTGTCCAGGAGTCTCCGGCAGAGGCGTGAGTTGGCAGTGCCCTGCTGCAGGGTCAGGGCACTGAGTGTGGCAGTGCGTGCATGGGACCTTTTGAAGGAGGTCATTATTATCTTCATTACCTCCACCATAGTTTGGCCTCAAGTCAAACAACAGGGAGGGAACACAGCCCTGCCCATCAACAGAAAATTGGATTAAAGATTTACTGAGCATGGCCCCGCCCATCAGAGCAAGACCCAGTTTCTCCCTCAGTCAGTCTCTCCCATCAGGAAGCTTCCATAAGCATCTTATCCTTCACCATCAGAGGGCAGACAGACTGAAAACCACAATCACAGAAAACTAACCAATCTGATCACATGGACCACAGCCTTGTCTAACTCAGTGAAACTATGAGCCATGCCGTGTAGGGCCATCCAAGATGGATGGGTCATGGTGGAGAGTTCTGACAAAACGTAGTCCACTGGAGAAGGGAATGGCAAACCACTTCAGTATTCTTGCCTTGAGAACCCCATGAACAGTTTGAAAAGGCAAAAAGATAGGACACTGAAAGAGGAACTCCCCAGGTCAGTAGGTGCCCAATATGCTACGGGAGATCAGTGGAGAAATAACTCCAGAAAGAATGAAGAGACAGAGCCAAAGCAAAAACAATACCCAGTTGTGGATGTGACTGGTGGTGTAAAGAGCAATATTGCATAGGAATCTGGAATGTTAGGCCCATGAATCAAAACAAATTGGAAGTGGTCAAACAGGAGATGGCAAGAATGAGCATCGACATTTTAGGAATCAGTGAACTAAAATAGACTGGAATGGGTGAATTTAACTCAGATGATCATTATATCTACTGCAGTGGGCAAGAATCCCTTAGAAGAAATGGAGTAGCCATCATAGTCAACAAAAAGTGTCTGAAATGCAGTACTTGGATGCAATCTAAAAAAATGACAGAATGATCTCTGTCCATTTCCAAGGCAAACCATTCAGTATCACAGTAATCCAAGTCTCTGCCCCGACCAGTAATGCTGAAGAAGCTGAAGTTGAATGGTTCTATGAGTACCTACAAGACCGTCTAGAACGAACACCCAGAAAAGATTTTCATTATAGAGGACTGGAATGCAAAAATAAGAAGTAAGAAACACCTGGAGTAACAGGCAAATTTGGCCTTGGAGTACAGAATGAAGCAGGGCAAAGGTAATAGAATTTTGCCAAGAGAATACACTGGTCATAGCAAACACCCTCTTCCAACAACAAAAGAGAAGACTCTACACATGGACATCACCAGATGGTCAATACCAAAATCAGATTGATTATATTCTTTGCAGCCAAAAATGGAGAAGCTCTATAGAGTCAGCAGAAACAAGACTGGGCGCTGACTGTGGCTCAGACCATGAACTCTTTATTGCCAAATTCAGACTTAAATTGAAGAAAGTAGGGAAAACCACTAGACCATTCAGCTATGACCTAAATCAAATCCCTTATGATTATACAGTGGAAGTGAGAAATAGATTCAGGGACTAGATCTGATAGACAGAGTGCCTGATGAACCATGGATGGAGGTTTGTGACATTGTACAGAAGGCGGTGATCAAGACCATCCCCAAGATAAAGAAATGCAAAAAGGCGAAATGGTTGTCTGAAGAGGCCTTATAAATAGCTGTGAAAAGAAGAGAATAGAAAGACAAAGGAGAAAAGGATAGATATCCCCATTTGAACACAGAGTTCCAAAGAATAGCAAGGAGAGATAAAAAAAAAAAAAAAAAAGCCTTCCTCAGTGATCATTGCAAAGAAATAGAGGAAAACAATAGAATGGGAAAGACTAGAGATTTCTTCAAGAAAATTAGAGATATCAAGGGACATTTTCATGCAAAGATTGGCTCAATAAAGGACAGAAATGGTATGGACCTAACAGAAGCAGAAGATATTAAGAAGAGGTGGCAAGAATACACAGAAGAACTATACAAAAAATATCTTCACAACCCAGATAATCACGATGGTGTGATCACTCACCTAGAGCTAGACATCCTGGAATGTGAAGTCAAGTGGGCCTTAGGAAGCATCACTACCAACAAAGCTAGTGGAGGTGATGGCATTTGCCGGGGTCCAGCCTCGGCAGGATCCAGGGGGCACCCTCAGGATGAACGGCGTCAACGAGAGAGAGAGAAGACACGTGAGACCCGCCTTGATAGGGCCAAGTCTGCGAGGGAGAGAGAGAGAGAGAGAGAGAGTGAGTGAATGACCAGACGGGGGTGTTTGCAGGGTCTGGCAGAGTCTGGCAATGCTTTATTTTTTACCGTGGCTTTTATACCCTAAATTAGTACATTTCTAAGGGGAAGATAGTTTAACATTACATCAGCTTGTTCTTCATGAAACCAGGGTGTTTTCTGCATACTTCTTTGTGTATGAGGGTCTTGTACATTATCTTCTGGCCTTGGGGCCTATTGACATTTTATGAGCTAGGTGAATGCAAAGCTGTTTTCTGTAATCTATTCTTTAATGAACACAAAGGTCAGTCCTTTTGCAGAAGTTATCAGTTAAATTTATCTGAAAGGTTTACCATGCAAAGACTCTGCAGCTCCAGTGAGGCAGCCCCTGTTTAGCATTCCTGGTTAAAATTAACAATTTTAAACTCTTATTTTTCTAAATCTTTAACTATAACCACTTTTAGAATAATATTTTTATGTTCTCTAATAGGGCTTCCTCACCCCCGAAGGGCTCTGTGCCTATTAGGGCCTTTATGTGATCAGGTTCTTTATGCTGTTTTATGATTAGGGTATTATAAGCAATCATGCATATTAGTACCAAGGGCATAAATGCATTTGCCAAAGTAAAATACCAGCAAAGGAGTTTAAATTAAAACCCTCCTTTCACCCTGGATAATCTCATAAAATACCACCACCTGGGAAACTTATTGATTAAAGTTCTAAATTGATTCTTATTTGGAAAGAGATCGGGGAAGGCCTTCTGCCTGTGTCACAGAAATTAGGGAGTAGTCTATTGAAGCAAGCATCAGAAAGACAGATATCATCTTTTAAGGTGAGCGCCGGGGGCAGCTTTTTGGAATCCCTGGAAACCTGATCCGCCTTGCCCGTCAGGTTTTCTCCCTCATGACCTTGTCATGGGTGGGATCTCATGTGCCAGCTCCTGGCAGGCATTCCAGTTGAGCTATTTCAAATCCTAAAAGATGATGCTGTGAAAGAGCTGCACTCAATATGCCAGCAAATTTGGAAAACTCAGCAGTGGCCACATGACTCAAAAAGGTCAGATTTTTCATTCCAATCCCAAAGAAAGGCAATGCCAAAGAATGCTCAGACTACCGCACAATTGCACTTATCTCACACACCTGCAAAGTAATGCTCGAAATTCTCCAAGCCAGGCTTCAACAGTACATGAACTGAGAATTTCCAGATGTTCAAGCTGGATTTAGAAAAGGCAGAGGAACCAGAGATCAAATTGCCAACATCCGCTGGATCACTGAAAAAGCAAGAGAGTTCCAGAAAAACATCTACTTCTGCTTTATTGACTTTGCCAAAGTCTTTGTGTAGATCACAACAAACTGAGGAAAATTCTTCAAGAAATGGGAATACCAGACCACCTGACCTACCTCCTGAGAAATCTGTATGCAGGTCAAGAAGAACAGTTAGAACTGGACATGGAACAACAGACTGGTTCCAAACCAGGAAAGAAGTACGTCAAGGCTGTATATTGTTACCCTACTTATTTAACTTATATACAGAGTACATCATGAGAAATGCTGGACTGGATGAAGAAAAAGCTGGAATCAAGACTGCCAGGAGAAATATCAATAACCTCAGATATGCAGATGACACCACTCATATGGCAGAAAGTAAAGAGGGACTAAAGAGCTTCTTGATGAAAGTGAAAGAGAGTGAAAAAGCTGATTTAAAGCTCAATATTCAGAAAACTAAGATTATGGCATCTGGTCCCATCACTTCATGGGAAATAGATGGGGAAACAGTGGAAACAGTGGCAGACTTTATTTTGGGGGGCTCCAAAATCACTGCAGATGGTGACTGCAGCTATGAAATTAAAAGATGCTTGCTCCTTGGAAGAAAAGTTATGACCAACCTAGACAGCATATTAAAAAGCAGAGACATTACTTTGCTGACAAAGGTCCATCTAGTCAAAGCTATGGTTTTTCCAGTACTCATATATGGATGTGAGAGTTGGACTATAAAGAGAGCTGAGCACTGAAGAACTGATGCTTTTGAACTGCTGAGTTGGAGAAGACTCTTGAGAGTCCCTTGGAAAGCAAGTAGATCCAACCAGTCCATCCTAAAGGAAATCAGTCCTGAATGTTCATTGGAAGGACTGATGCTGAAGCTGAAAATGCAATACTTTGGCCACCTGATGTGAAGATCTAACTCATTGGAAAAGACCCTGATGCTGGGAAAGCTTGAAGGCAGGAGGAGAAGGGGACAACAGAGGATGAGATGATTGGATGGCATCACTGACTCAATGGACATGAGTTTGAGTAAACTCCGGGAGTTGGTGATGGACCGGGAGGCTTGATGTGCTGCAGTCCATGGCGTCACAAAGAGTCAGACACGACTGAGTGACTAAACTGAACTGAACTTCTCTTTGACCCAAGAACTGACACCTTTTCAGGTCAATAATATCCCCCCAAACTCCTGAACAACTGGCATCTTCCCTGATGGTTCATATGCATCTTGGGAGAGTTGAGTCTTGGTCTCTACTCAGGAATCAATGGCAATCCACTCCAGTGTTCTTGCTGGGAGAATTCCATAGAGGAATTCCTATTCCATAGGGTAGAGGAGCCTGGCGGGGTACAGTCCATTCAGTCACAAAGAATTGGACATGACTTTTTTTTCAAGGATCCAAAACAGCAGATACTTCTTTCTAAGGTGAAGTTTTAGATAACCATTTAAGACTTGCCAAACAATGGGATATGAAAAGTCTCAAAGTCTTAATTCCTTACCCACCTTGAGAAAGGGGCCAGAAATTCAGACATTGGAAAAGTATCCTTGGAGAGAATTACTAGTGGGCATTGAGTCCCACCCCCAGTTTAGTTTTGAAAGGGTATAAGGAAATTACTTGCCGAGATTGATACAGTTAATGGGTGGAGGGATTACAGAGAACTCATGCCTGACTTATACCTGGAAAATCTCAAAAAGGAGAGAAGAGCTAGCTATCTGTTCTACGGCAGAGCAAGAGGAGGTATTAATAGTGGTGGTGAGATTGGCATCGTTTTTCAGGACAAGTGATTCATGAGTGCTCCCCCTAGATCAGATATAAGCCATAAAAGAAACCTAGTTAGGGTTTCTTTATCTTGTCCATATCTTGTTCTTTATCTTGGTCTCTTCAGAGAGACCATCTGAAAGGTTGAGGAGACTTCCCCAGAAGGAGGCAAGAGATATGGTGTCAAATGCCTGGATATTTCTAAATAGATAGAAGGCTGCCTGAGGGTGGGTTTGATTGCCTAACAGCATGAGGTAAATTTTCTATATCTTGATTTCAGAGGTGGTTACATGGGTGTATATATACATTTGTCAAAACTCATCAAACTGTATACTTAAAATCTGTGCATTTTATTGTGTTTAATTATACTTCAATAAAGTTGATTTTTTAACTGCCTAAGAGATTTGTAAAGGAACTATAAGTGATCAGCTAGAGGAGCTGAATTCATTCACCTTAAAGTAAATTGGTATAGGAGAAATATCTACACCAACAAAGAAAGAATCCGTCAAAAAAAAAAAAAAAAAAATGACTTTAGATCCCTGCCAAACACTAAAACTAGTTTGTGACAGTATCAGCCAAGTAAGAACCTCCTTCTCCCTACACCCTGCTCAAACACTGGAGAAAGAAGATTAGCAAACTGGGGCATGGAAAAGAGATAAGTAAGGAACGATAGGCATCTACTAAGCCCCACTGAACATGACCATCTGCAATAGGGCCAGGCTGAGAGATAAGAAAAACTTTAATTTTAAAGCATGAAATTAAAAAAAATACTTTCATTACCTCAGGCATCTTAAATATTCAAAGTAACAAGTACTGATTGCTACCTTAAAATGACCAGAAAATTCATAAAGTCTCACACAATAGGTTAAAAGAGTAGGAGACAATATAAAATGGTTTCACGGTTATGGGCTTCCTTGGTGGTTCAGACAGTAAAGAATCTGATACTGACCCCACAGATGCCATTCTTTCAAAGTTCCAGTTACACACACACACACACTGCCTTCTATCACATGCATCCATATACAAATATTTACTGAGTGTCTGCCATGTCTGGGCACTGTTCTATATGCTGCCCATAGAGTGAAAGACAACAAAGATTTCTACCATCATGGAGCTTACCTTCTAGAAGAAGAGACAGTAGTAAACAAGGTCATTCAGATAGTAAGTGCTATGAAGCTACCACAGTGGCCGCTTTTAGAGTGAGAGACTGTGAGTGGAGAGGGACAGCTAACTTTCCGACCACCTTTTTTGGTGGTCAGAAAAGGACTTTCTGAGGAAGTAACATGTGACATGAGACTTGAATGACTAAAAGGATCTAGCTTTGCAAAAATCTTAGGGACATTCAAGTCCCTAAGATAGGAGCAAGCTTTGTATGTAAGAAACATAAGTCTAATGTGGGTGAAACATCGTGAGCAAAGGGGAGGGTGGTTGGAGAGGTATGATAAGATGCCGTGGAAGACTTTAAAGCCAGTTTGAAAAGATTGTTTAAGCCATTCTATGGGCAATAGGATTGTAAAAGTGACATCAGAGAGACTGTTTAGGAGGAAGTTACAATTGTCTATGCATGGAATGGTGGTGGCTTAGACTATGGAAGCAGTGAAGAAATAAGTGGATGAGTAGAGGATACATTTTTGAAGATAAAACCAAAGGACTCTGTGGGTTAGCTGCAGAAGATGCAGGAACTAGTTTATCAAATAAACCCCTTGATTTACTCAACGGTGCTAAATCCATAGATTACTGGCTCTTCCCACTCAGCTCTTAGTGACGGGATGAGTTGTGTTCATGCCAGTTGACTCCACTAGTCCTGGCCACAGTTGGCCAAGAGTGGATATGTGACCCCAATCTATGTTATCTTTCATGTAATTAGAATTCTGAGAAATTAAGTCAATGATGAGAATAGGTCATATAGTTTCGGAAAGAGAAGCCCCCATTTGAAAGTGGTCATGACTTGCTCCAAGTATGAAGATGAGTGGGCCAATGTGTCTTGTCTTTAGAGAGAAGAATAAAACATAAAGAGAAACAGATGAGACATTATTTCATTTCAGGAGAGCACCCCTTGAGGGGTTTTCTGAAGTTGGATGGGTTATGAGATTTTTTCACTTGAGCTAGATGGAATAACTGCCAAAAGCGAAAACAGAGAGGTGATTCTAACACACATAGGCCAGGTTTATACTTGTTCCTCATCTACAGTGTCTCAGGAATAGGGAGAGATTGTGGGAAGATTTGGCTCATCCTGCATCTTTAAGAACTTTTGGGGTAAGACCATATTTATGACTGCCAGAAACAGAGAAACAAGGGAGCATTGTCCTAGATCCAACATTTCCCTGTAATTCTAGCTCCAAATCTTCTAAGAGGTGTACAAAGGGTTTTGGAGAAAACTCAGCATTTGGAGGATCCTGGGAGTCATCTGAGACTATTTGCTCTTCTTTACCTCCAACCCCCAGTGACACATTAAATTAATCGTTAAGTCCTATAGAGTCTATACCCTTAATGTCTCTTGAATCTACATCTTATCTAACCCCTCAGCCACTGCCCTAATTCACACCCTCCCATTTCTCATCACAGTTACCACAGTCTCCTAACTGGTCTCTTTCCTCTAATTCAGTACCCACCTGTGACTGGAGTGAGATTTCTAAAGTTCTTATCTGTTCAAATGCTGATAATATTGCAGAATATTTCTGCCTTTGACAATGCAAATAATTCCTTCCCGGTGATGCAAATTAATTTTGTCTGGAAGAGAATTTACATTTCTAAAGTCAAATACCCTTGTGAACCAATCTTAGTGTCTTACTGGCTCTCTCATTAATCAGTGAATTAAATATGGCTTTATTTTATATTTGTATAAGACTCGTGATTTTAACTTCTTGAACATTTATCCCGTAACACAAGTAACAGGAAGTAACCCACATTTTCTGAGGTCAAAAATAAGACTGTATGAATGAATAGAAGGATGCATCATCAACCCAGAGTAAGAGTTAAACAGCCTCGGTGAGAAGTGGAATCAGCTACTGGAGGCCGGAAGAACCTGGGGAGTAGTTTCTTTGTGTCTTCACTTGACTCCTCTCTAGGCAACAGACTGATACTTCTCAGCAAACTGTTTTTTTCTGCAACTCAGGCCATTTGACAAGTAAAATTTGACACCATTCTCAAATTTCCATTGTAAGTCTAACCATGAGTAAAAGTGTACTTCTCTCTCCCCCAAGTCCAAATTCTCAGGGAAAGAGTTCCAATTGGCCTAGCTTAGGCTAAGACCCCACCCTGGACCCTTTATCTGCACAAACATGCAGTTTTTCACTGGTCTCCCTGACTAAATAAAGCCCTCTCCACTTTGCCCCCAGAACTGTAGTTCTAAAATTCATATTTGATTTACCATCCTGCCTCCAGATAAAGTATTTCTTCACTGCTTACCGGATGAGTCCCAGCCCCTTAGTTTGTCGTGGAAGGCTCTTCATTATCACAGCTCTGACCATCTTTGCTATTCTCTCTGCATTGGTCCCACATCTCCATCATATCAGTTGCTTTGCCCTGTTGTTCTTAGGTACATGCTTCCCCCACACCTTTTACCTCCCGCTCATTATTCAAAGCTCAGCTCACATGACTTTTGTGAGGCCTGAGGATGTATTACACAGTATGACATTTATCTCCTTCCTTGACTGTGACCTAACAAGCCTGGGAGTGCCTAGAGCACAGGGTCTCAGACTCTCTTTCACAGAGGATGGAACCTAGAGAGGTTCTAATAACTATTTATTGAAAGACCACCTGCCCCCACCCCCCTTTGGATACAAGAGGATGACAACAGTCTTCAGTGTCTCACATACACCCTGCATAGGAGCAGGAAGCACATGAGTTCTGATAAAGAAAAAAAATATTCATTACACTTGTTAAAGATGGTAAGGCAAACTTTATTTGCAGGGGCAGGGCAGGGGGAGGATAGGGAGTGGGCTGGGGATCATGGAATATCTATAGGAACCACTGCAATGAGGTGCTGCAGTGGGGGAGAGATTGAGCTCAACTCAGACCCCAATAAAGACAAGTGATAATTTATTAGCCAAGCAGGAGGGTAGAGGTCAGTGGCTGGAAAATTACAGCCTTCATCTATTCTGGCTGCTACAATAAAACACCACAGGGACTCCCCTGGTGGTCCAGTGGTTAGCCTTTGTGCTCCAAAGGCACGGGGCAGGGGTTTGGTCCTTGGTTGGGAACGAAGGTCCTGCATGCTGCATGCCGTGGCTGAAAAACACACCACACTACAGACTGGGTAGCTTATACACAAATTTCTCAGACTTCTAGAGGCTGTAAGCCTGCGACCAAGGTGCCAGCACGGCCACCAGGTGCTCTCTGGTCAGCTACTTCCCCATCTGAAGGACTGGGCTAGGGAGCCCCATGAGGTATCTTCTGTGACGCTACTAATCCTAATCACGCAAGCTCCTCATGACCTAATCACCTCTCAAAGGCCCCACCTACTCATGTTTGGGGGTTAGGATTTCAACATATGGATTTTGAAGGGACATGAACATAGCAATTACTAAGAAGAAACATCAGAGGAAAGGGGGATTCTTGGTAGATCAACTCAACAGAATTCTTGCTGAAAGCAGGCGAAGGTGATAAAACACCAAGGATGGTCAGATATCAAGAGCGGAGAATTTCCAATAAACTGATTTAAAGGGATTCTTGCTCAAACTGGATTCTACAAGGACAAAGAGGGGAGCCCAAAGTCAAGCCTGGTCCAGGGCCGACTCAGAAGAACCTGACTAAATTTTTGGCCAAAGGAGACAGTCTTTGTTCCGTTCTAGACTTTACCAGGCTTCTTCATCCTGGCTATGCTGGGGTGCTTTTCAAAATATCAAGGCTGGGCACCACCCAACCCCTTCTCCACCCTACCCGTACTTCTGGATCAATTGGTCTCTGCTGAGGTCAGGCTTTAGTTTTGTTTTTCTATTTTTCCCAAGAGGTTCTACTGCGGTGTCAGGCAGAGAATCGCTCCTTTAGGCGATGGCGGATGCGCAAATGCACCTGCCTTGCACACGCCAGTTAAGCCGCGCGCGAGGGTTTTCTGGGTCCCAGCACAGCCCAGCCGCTCCGCCCGCACCACCCCGAAGGGGCGGGGCGCAGGCCGCAGAAGGCGGGGCCACGGCGGAAGCTCGGCCGCTGCCCTCGCGGGAAAGCACTGCGCGTGACTCGCCGCGCTCAATGCAGAGGGAGCCGGGAGGCGGGCGAGCACCCGCACTGGCCCAGCGGGCCGAACCACGGGCCATCCTAAGGGGCGGCCTGAGGGCAATTCAGATCGGACCATCGGCGCCACAGCTGCAGGGGAGGACCGGGCGTTACCAAGCTGTCTGAGAGAAGGGGGACGACTGCTTGTCCCCGGCTGCAACGCGACCCCTGCAGGGCGCGAGACGCCGCCGCTGCCTGCGCGGTAGGACCACGCCGAGGCGAGAAACCAGGTAGGACGCGTCTTTGGGGCAGGCGAGATCCCGGAGATCCGCTGTCCTTGCGTTCCAAGTGATCCCTTGGGAGAAGGGCCCTCAGCTCGCTCATCTATCCAGTCCTTAGCGCGCCCTCCCTTCCCTTCAGCCCTCCCGCCTCGTCCCGTCAGCCCCACCCTTCGGTCTTGCTTGACACTCTGGACCAACCTCATCTTCAGTCCTAGCCCTTCAGTTCCGCCATCCACTGAATCCTCAGTCACCCAGGACAAGCCATCCTTCGGGCCGTCACCCCAGATCCACCCCAACCGTCTCCTCAAACTGTCCCTTCGAGACACCCCCTCAGCTGACTCGCGCCCAGGGGCCATCGTTGTCCCCACATCTCCTGTGACGGCCCTGGAGGAGCGCGCGTGGCCTCTCAGCACCCAGCCGGGCGACCGCGGCGGGAGTCCTCTGCACGCCGGGTCCTCTGCGCCCTCCGCCCCTTTGGCCCCTGGTTCCCACCTTGATGCCTGTTTGAGCCGGGCTGGGATCGCTCGCTCACATCCAGTTTTACCTTGGGAAAACCTGTGGCCTGGCATTTTGCCAGCCCCCTGCAACCGCTCTTACCTGCTGCAAAGGGTACCATGATCCCGTTGCCCAGGGCTGCCTTGCGATGCCAGGCTGGCCCTGAGGACACCTGGGGGCTGCCCTGGAGGCAAGGACCCTACACGATTCGTTTTTATCTCCCGTGCCCAGCACAGTGCCTGGCACATGGGAGACTCGGTAAATATTTGATAGGTGAGTGAATGAATGAAACCAATGCAGAGATTGTGAGGCAGTGTTTCATGGCAAGACGTGTCACTAGTTACATGAATGGGGGGAAAAAGCAAGGGCGTCTGGGGATTACTTACCGTGCTCACGGTGGGAGCATAAAACTGAACATAGTCTCTCAGTTCATGCATCTAATTTCATTTACATAGAAGCTTCTTTTTATTAGCTGTTTTACCTTTATGTTATGTTTACCAAAAAGAAAAAATTAAGGTCCAAGGCTGCAGAAATTTTTATTGGTCAGTCCTTCAGTGGCTGCCCAGATAATCTTTTAAAGAGCTTTACCCAGGTGACCCCCCCCCTCCTTTTGCCCTGGAGACTAACTGCTCCCTCTCCTGAAGAATTGTGGAGGCTAGCCACATCCTTCAAACCTGATTCAGTGTACCTGATCAGCTGGTGCTTCAGGACAGGTTGGAGGAATGACCTCAGTTACTTTACCCGATACCTCGCCTCCCCCTTCCTCCACTGGAGAGGGGAGACATCCCAGCCTGGCCTAGTGTGAGACTTATCAAAGATTCCTAAATGCTACTATAGTATGAACAGGCCATATGAGCCATTTATATCTCAGTAGGCCAGCATCAGGCAGGGATTACCACTGTCTGAACAGTGTCAGTAATAAACAAGAACACAGGCCTTTTAAAGATGGGATTCTCAAAGAACAGAGAGCCTGAAATCTGTTTTTGTTGATTCCTAAGAGGATAACATGAACAGGTTCAATTTCCTGAAGCTAAGACAGGGTTCGGCGATCTCCGTTTTGGCCCAGGGTCCGTGGGGAAAGAGATGATGTTGCTGACTGATTAACAATAGTTTCAAAGCTGCGGGAGTTTATAAGTAGTTGCCTGACTACTAGCGGTATTGTTGTCACTGTTGTTGTCCAGTCACTACGTCATGTCTGACTCTTTGCAACCCCATGAACTGTAGCACACCAGGCTTCCCTGTCCTTCACTATCTCCCTGAGCTTGCTCAAACTCATGTCCATAGAGTCAGTGATGCCATCCAACCATCTCATCCTCTGTCGCTCCCTTCTCCTCTTGCCCTCCGTCTTTCCAGCATCAGGGTCTTTTCCAATGAGTCAGCTCTTCGCATCAAGTGGCCAAAGTATTGGAGCTTCAGCATCAGTCCTTCCAATGAATATTCTGGCTTGATTTCCTTTAGGATTGACTGGTTTGATCTCGTTGCTGTTCTAGGGACACTCAAGAGACTTCTCCAGCACCACAGTTAGAAATTGTCAATTCAGAGCATTAGTAGGTAAAAACTGTGACTGGAGTTTCTTGGGGGGCTCCGTGGAAATTAGTAATGGTAATGGTTTCAGGGAATTGGGAGATCCCACCACTGTCTCTGGTGTTTTGCTCTGCCAGTCCCTCCTCACTCACATATGTGCTCAGTCATGTTCGACTCTCTGCATGTCCCTCCTACTGTATGGCTATAGAGCATTTACCATCATTGTTTCTCTTCTGCTTTGAGCCAGGTCAAAATCTGATTTCCTCTGATTTTTATGTTAAGTGTCTAAGGTCCCTTTTTGAGGCCAGGCCTTCCTAACTGGAAGCTGGGTATGTTCTCACTCATTTCTAGCTTTGGTTTATCCTCTACTTTTTCTTTCTCCCATTCTCTGACTTTGTAACTTTAGAAAGTAAGTCTTGGATCACAGATACCCAAAGCAGAAAGGGGCTCCTGAGCAGAATTAAGCATGGAGTCTAGAGACCAGTACTTTTAATTTTTTTTTTTTTTGGCTAACCAATATGTTTTTAATGGGCTTTTGTACACTACACTGTCTAGGTCCCTGTTAAGACCTCAGTATCCCCAAAACACTCTGGATTATTTATTTTCTCTTCACTTCTGATATGGCAGAGCATTGCCAGATAAAATACAGGATAGCAAGTTAAATTTGAATTTCAGATAAATAACAGAGTATCCTGTATTTTTATTTGCTTCCCTAGTTCATGGGACGGTTTATGTGTTCTATTTTTCTCTGTGCAACTTTAGGACAATAACTCACCCTTTTTTTCTGTTACTTATACACAATGACCGAGCACTTACTAAAAGTCAGTTGACCGAGATGGCTCACTGATGTTAGGGTAAGGGCAGGCTCCGTAGAGATAGTCTAGTTGATCAGTGTTGAGGTTACCCAGAAAACACCCACTCAAACACTGACATATGATATTGTAGTTCCTGTCAAATGAGTCTGTCATGCAAAATGAGTGTATTGTTTTGAATGACCACATATAAACATTGCTCCGAGATTGACTTCAGGGGGTGAGAGTGGGGAATGGGATGCATTCTAATGAAAAGTTATAACTCATAGCAGAATCTCTCTGGTATTACATTTATTCTTTTTTTTAAGTTGTGGTAAAATATATATAACATGAAATTTGCTATTTAAACAGTTCTTAAAGATACAGTTCAGTGTCATTAAATACATTCACATTGTTGTTCAGTCATCACCACCATCCATCTCCAGAACTTTTTTTTAATCTTCTCAGACTGAAACTGCATACTCATTAAACAATAACTCATTTCCTCTTCTCCCAGCCCCTGACAACCACCATTCTACTTTCTTTCTCTATGATTTGACTACTCTCGGTGCTACGTGTAAACTGAATCATACAATGTTTGTCTCTTTGTGACTGGTTTATTTCACTTAACAAAATGTCTTCAAGGTTCATCCATGTGGTAGCTTGCATCCCAATTTCCTTCCTTTTTGAGGCTGAATAATATCCGTTGTAAGTATATATCACATTATTTTTATCCACATAAAAGCTTCGGTTGCTTCCACTTTTTAGCTATTGTGTATAAAACTGCTTTGAACATTGGTGTACAGATATGAATCCCTGTTTTCAATTCCATTGGATATATATCCAGAAATGGAATTGCTGAGTCATATGGTAGTTTTACATTTAATTTTTTGAGGAACTGCATACCATTTTTCACAGTGGCTGTACCATTTTACATTCCCACCAGCAATGTAAAGCATTCCAGTTTTTCCACAAATTTGCCAACACTTATTTTGTGTTTTGTTTTTTTAAAATAATAGTCATCCTAATGGGTCTGAGGGCTTCCCTGGTGGCTCAAACAGTAAAGCGTCTGCCTGCAATGCTGGAGACCTGGGTCCGATCCCTGGGTCGGGAAGATCCCCTGGAGAAGGAAATGGCAACCCACTCCAGTACTCTTGCCTGGAAAATCCCAGGGACAGAGGAGCCTGGTAGGCTACAGTCCATGGGGTTGCAAAGAGTTGGACACAACTGAGTGACTTTACTTACTTTAATGGGTCTGAAGTGGTATCTCATTGTGGTTTTGATTTGCATTTTTCTAATGGCTAGTGATGTTTAGTATCTTTTCTTGTGCTTATTGGCTGTTTTTATATTTTCTTTGAAGAAAAGTCGATTAGAAATCCTTTGCCTGTTTTTAATTGGGTTATATCTTTCTATTGTTGAATTGTAAGAGTTCTTTATATTTTTAGGATAGAAGTCCCTTATCGGATATTATGATTTGAAAATATATTCTCCAGTTTCATGGGGTTGCCTCTTTTGTGATTCTTTGATACACAAAAATTTTTAAATTTTGATGAGGTCCTGTTTACCTATTTTTTTCTTTATTTGTCTGTGCTCTTGGTGTTGTAGCCAATAAATCATTGCCAAATTCAATTATTCTTTATCCATTCATCTGTCATGAAGCTCTTTCCCTATGTTTTCTTCTAAGTTTTCTTGAATAAATTTAACTCTTATGGGTAGGACTAGATCTATTCTGAGTTAAATTTTGTATGGTGTGTAAGATAAGGGCCCATTCTTTTGCATGTGGATATCTATTTTTCCTAACACCATTTGTTGAAGACTATCCTTTCCCCTTTGAATAGTGTTGCCATTCTTGTTGAGTATCAATTGACCAGATATGCCAGGTTTATTTCTAGGCTTTCTATTTTCTTTCATTGGTCTCTATGTCTGTCTTTATGCCAGCACCACCCTCTTTTTTTTTTTAATTTATTTTTTTATTAACGTATAGTTGAATTACAGTATTCAGCAAAGTGACTTGGTTATACATATATATACTTTCTTTTTCATATTCTTTTCCATTATGGTTCATCACAGGATATTGAATACAGTTCCATGTGCTGTACAGTAGGACCTTGTTGTTTATCCATTCTGTACATACCAGTTAGCACCTGCTAATCCCAAACTCCCAGTCCACCCCTCCCACCCCCCGCACCTTGGCAACCACCCGTTTACGCTCTATGCCCCTGATTTTGCTTCTTCTGTTTCTTAGATAGATTCATTTGTGTCATAGTTTCAATTCCACATATAAGTGATATCATATGGTATTTCTCTTTATCTTTCTGACTTACTTCATTTAGTATGATAATCTCTAGTTGCATCCATGTTATTGCAAATGGCATTATTTTTTTCTTTTTTTTTTTTTTTTTTTGTTTTTATTTATTTAACTTATTTAGCTGCACAGGGTCTTAGTTGCGGCACATGAAATCTTTTAGCTGTGGCATGTGGGATCTAGTTCCCCGACCAGGGATCAAACCTGGGCCCCCTGCATTGAGAGCTCATAGTCTTAGCCACTGGACTAGCAGGGAAGTCCCTATTTTTTTCTTTTTTATGACTGAGTAAGTACTTCATGGGGCTTCCCTGGTGGCTCAGAGGTTAAAGTGTCTGCCTGCAATGCGGGAGACCTGGGTTCGATCCCTGGGTCGGGAAGATCCCCTGGAGAAGGCAATGGCAACCCACTCCAGTATTCTTGCCTAGAGAATCCCATGGACGGAAGAGCCTGGCGGGCTATAGTCCATAGGGTCACAAACAGTCAGACGCGACTGAGAGGCTAACACTTTCAACTCTTGTGCTAATTCTATTTTTAGAATAGAACCTGAGGAACCACCATACCATTTTCCACAGTGACTGCCCAAGCTTACATTCCCATTAATGGTGTGGGAGGGTTCCTTTCACCATTTGTTAGCATTTGTTACTTGTAGACTTAAAAAAAAAAAAAATTCTTTTGTTTGTTTATTTGGCTGCACCAGGTCTTAGTTACAGAATGTGAATTCCTAGTTATGCATGTGGGACCTAGTTCCCCACCCAGGGATTGAACCCTGGCACTCAGCATTGGGAGCATAGAATCTCAGTCACTGGACCGCCAGGGAAGTCCCCACTTTTAATGATAGCTGTTCTGACCCTCATGAGGTGGTACCCTACTCTTTTGATAACTGTAGGCTGTGTGGTAAGGAAGTATAAATTCTACAACTTTGTTCTGTTTTTCAAGATTTTTTTTTTTTTTATCTATTCAGGATCCCTTGTGATTTCATACAAATTTTAGAATGAGTTTTTCTATTTCTGTAAAAATTATCATTAAGATTTTGAAAGGGATCTCATTGAATCTGTGGATTGCTTTGGACAGTTGACATCTTTTCATTATTTTATAGAAAGAACACAGTGTTAGTTGCTTAGTCATGTCCAACTCTTTGCGACCACATGGACTGTAGCCCACCAGGCTTCTCTGTCCATGGGCTTCTCCAGGCAGGAATACCGCAGTGGGTAGCCACTCCCTTCTCCAGGGGATCTTCCCAACCTAGGGATTGAACCTGGTCTCCCTCATTGCAGGCAGATTCTTTACTATCTGAGCCACCAGGGAAGCCTCACATGAGATCTACCCTCTTAACAAATTTAAGTTTACAATATATTGTTGATTGTAGGTATATTGTTTTACAGCATATCTTTAGAGCTTATTCATCTTGCTTGACTGAAACTTTATACCCAATGAACAACAACTCCTCATTTCCCTCTCCCCCAGTCAACCATCCTTCTACTCTTTGATTCATGAATTTAACTATTTTAGATTCCTGATATAAGTGGAATTGGGCAGTATTTGTCATTCTGTGGTTTTAGCCTATTTCACTTAGCATAATATCCATCCATATTGCAGGTGTCACATATTGCAGGTATTGACATCTTAACAATATTAAGTCTTATGATCCATGAACACATGACATCTTCCCACTTACTTCTTTAATTTCTTCCAGTAGCATTTTATAGTTTTCAGTGTACAAGTCTTTACCTTCTTGGTTAAGTTTATTCCTAAGTATTTTATTCTTGCTGATGCTGTTGTAAATGGAATTATTTTCTTAATTTACTTTTCAGATTGTTCATTATTTTGTCTAGAAACACTAAACTGATTTAAAATTTTTTTCTCATCCTTATTTATTTATTTTTAAAATACTTATTTATTTATTTGGCTACTCCAGGTCTCAGTTGCAACACGTGGCATCTTTAAGTTGCTGCTCTCAGACTCCTGGTTGGGGCATGTGGGATCCAGTTCCCCGACTAGAGTTTGAACCCAGGTCCCCTGCATTGGCAGCACAGAGTCACCAAAGAAAAGTTAGGTTATAGTCTATATACTGTGTATAAAACAAAAGTGTGTAAGTAAAAGTGTACATCTTAAAGGTTTTACCGAAATACCTAAGTTTTTAAAACATTATTCTTGATACTTAAAGCAGAAAATTGCTGTTCTCTGGAATTCCTGGAAGATGAGACTTTGAGCTCTGAAATGTATGCTGTTTTTGGCTTCTTGTGTGAGATCTTGTGGTCAAGGACGACGAGTTGATAACTGGGTGGAGGGGGAAAAAGAGTCAGCCAACTTCTGGCTAGATTTAGTTATTTTAGGATCCAAAGTTTATACTTAAGTTTATCTTAGGATCCTAAAATCTATATTTAACTTGTTTATCTGTTTTTATACTTTTGTACTTCCTTTCTTTTCTTGTATAATTATTTTAAGAAAGAAAATAGAACCTTATATTTAGTGTCCCTAGGGAAAAATAGAAAATTGGTTTTTACTCATGTTCAGGTAAAAGAAAGATCAGAGTATTCCTAACGTCAGTATAGATAGGATTCAGAAGACCCCAAGGAAAAAAGCAAAAATTCCAGATGAGAGAATTGGGAACCCACTGCTGTTCCCATTCATCTGAGAGTTGTTTCACTTCCAAAATGTTGTTTTCTTGTTATCTGAAGGATAACAAGGATCTGTTTATTTAAAGATGCAGCCAGGGACTTCCCTGGTGGCCCAGTGTTTAAGAGTCCATCTTACAGTGCAGGGGATGTGGGTTTGATCTCTGCTTGGGGAACGAAGTCCGCACCGCACAGCCCCTGAAGCCGCACACCCTGGAGCCCTAGAGCCTCAACTAAAAAGGGACCTGAGCCCTGCAAAAAAAGACCCGCATGTGCCCCAGCTAAACGTGAAGCAGCCAAAGAAATACAGTTTTTAAAAAGATACAGCCAAACTATTATCAGACCAACCTAGTCTCTGAAGGTTCTAGATAGCTGAAGTTTTTCTGCGAGGCTGATCATTTCGTTTTAAATATCCTTCACATCAGGGTCCCCAACCTCCAGGATCTAATGCCTGATGATCTGAGGGTCGAGCTGATGTAATAACAATAGAAATAAAATGCACAATAAATATAATACTCTGGAATCACCCTGAAACCATAGCCACCACCCCATCCCCCAGGTCCATGGAAAGACTGACTTCCATGAAACTGGTGCCAGAAAGGTTGGGAACCACCTTTTTGTCTCCTGTTCCAAAAGGATAGTAATTTAAACATTTCTGTCTCGCTTATATATTACTGTTTAACAAACATTCCACAACTTAGTGGCTTACAACAATGACTATATCCAGTTTTGTGAGGTGGCTAAGGGATTTTCTGCAGTTTCAAAAGATGGGTTCTGGAAATGTTTTGAATAGGAGCATTGCTGGGTGAATTGTCTCCCAAGGAGATTGCTTTGAAGGACTTCTCTTGTTAGGTGGGACAGGGCTATTCTGCTTCTATTGAAAACATTTCCAGAACCCATCTTTTGGAACTGCAAAACCACCCTTAGCCAGCTCACAAAACTGTGAGATATAATCGTCATTGTTGTAAGCCACTAAGGTGTGGAATGTTCCTTATACAGTCATGTATACATGAGACAGCAATGTTTAAATTACTGTTGTTTGGAACAGCAGTCCCCAGCCTTTAACTCCTTAGATAGTGTAATGTCAAGCTCAGTTCATAGGCTGCGCTCTGTGATATGCTTAGCCTCACATCCAACACAGCAACTTGCAACATTGTTAGTTTGTTCATCCCTAATGATAGTGGCTGGAGAAGGGAGTCCTGGAAGCAAGACCACCTGCCCATTATGCGTCATGAGCACTTTTGACAGCCAGGTGGTGGTGATAGATAGTTAAGGAGGAGCACTAACAGCTCCTTGTTAAGCTGTGGCTTTTTATTGGGTTGTTGAGAATATGTAGTAGAGAATAGAAATTTTTAAAATGTTTTTTAGAGGGGAGATCTTTGTTCAAGTATATTCCACAGATAAGTGGACACAAAAAGGTAAAGGCTGAACTGTTTTGAAGGCAAGGGGTTGGGAGAAGTAGAGTCTAACCTGTTCACCTCTCCCTCCTTTCCTCTCCATCCCATTCACTTCCCTTTCATTGTCAATGGGAGGGCTCTGTAAAGCACACTTGAAGCCAGTCACGGTGACTACTGAGTTTTGCCTTCTGAGTCATGACTCCAAAGTGGAAAGAGGTTGAAAGAAGTGAAGATCCCATCATCTTCAGCTGACCACCTGCCAGTAACCATTCATGGTTTGACAGAAATATAGCCAGAATATTTACTGCATACATACATACAGTTCCTAAATTCCTATGTGAAACGCTTAGCCTTATTTTAATGAGCTGTCTGGAACCAGGAATGAATTATAGATTCCTTTTACCCTTTGATCCAAGACCTATGCTAGTTTGTCTACCTTTTCTAGTCCAAAGCCAAGAAAATACTTTCTAGCCATAACTTCTAGTTTATAGTATGGAAAAAGTTTGTTTTTAGAATATTTTATAATAATGTATATGCTTTAAATATATATAGATATTGAACATTGGATGGGCTCTGTACCTCCCTCCCTTTGCATACTATTAGCCTCTTTTCTTAATTTCCTCTAGATATGTGTTAATTCTTAAACTTGAGGCTGCATAAAAATCACTTGCCACTCCTGAAATTCTGATTCAGTAAGTCCAACCATTTACCAGTCTAATAAATTCCCAGGAGAGGCTGATTCTACTGGTCCATAGACTACGCTTTGAGTAGAACTACTGTTAGACCCAAACTCTAGTCTCAGCTTCTTGATCAGTGGTTCTCAGATTTAGTCAACATAAAGGTTTTTGTTTTGGTTTTGAAAGAAAAGGCTCTAATGCATAAGACCCAGGAATCAAAAGCCAAATAGTGCCACTAAGAGTGTGATTTATGGCATATACTTTCCACACTGTGTTTCTTCCTGTAGAGATTAGGTTTATAAACCTATTACTCATTTAAGATTAAGAGATTGTGGAGAATACAGTCCAAAGAAATGCTATTCACTGCTCAGATTTTAGCCTAGAAAATGTTTAAACTTAACTGTGTTTTTATGGAGACAGACAAAATGAAGGATACTATGATATTTTCCTTTGAAACAAACAAATCTTGTCTATTTTGTTTAAAAATATTTTCTGAGAAAGTGTTTGTCTCTTTCCGTAATTATAGGTGAAATATATTTTCACTGTTGAAAATCTAGAAAAATACAGACAAGTATAAAATGACAACATATCATTGAACAGTTTTTGGAAACCAAATTTTTAATAGTTAGGTAATAAATCCATTGTTTGAATTTACCATAATTTACTTAACACAAATGTTCAACATTTGAGGTTTCTAAAAAATAGCTTTCTCTTTTCTGAAAAATGTTCAGATTAATAACCTTATAAAAAAAATCTTTGATAATTTCTTTAGTATAGAATTCTGGAGGTGGAGTTAGAGGATTTGAATATTTTTAAGACTGGGTATATATATATACATTTTCCCCCAACCTGAATATGAAGGTACCCAAATATGCTTTTATTGACAGTGTAAAAACGCCTGTTTTAGTTGTCTTCACCAGGATTAACTATTACTATTTTGTTTGATAATTGATGAACAAAAGGTAATGTTTTAATAGTGTTTTAAATCTTAGTGTATGCTTATTAGCTATATTCTGTTTCCTCTTCTATGGAATGTTTGCTCATATCCTGCCCATTTTCCTATTATGATCTTAGTTTCAAGGGAATAAGTCAGTCACAGAAGGATAAATACTGCATGATTCCATTTATATGAGGCGTCTAAAATAGTCAAAGTCATAGATATAGGAAAAAGAATAGTGGTTGCCAGGAGCTGGGAGTGGGGGAAATGAGGAGATGCTGTTCAGTTGGTATAAAGTTTGAGTTATGCAAGATGAATAAGTTCTAGAGATCTGCTGTACATTATGCTTATGGTTAGCAATATTGCCTGTATACTTAAAAATTTTTTAAGAGAATAGAAATATAGAAAATTTGAACGCCTAACTACTTCTCAAGGATGTTGCTTCATCGTTTAATTCCTCTCTTTCTAAACCTTCAATGTCAGTGGAGACAAAGTTACGAAAAAGGAAAGAGGACAAGTGTATTTCCTAGAACTAAAGAAGTCTCCAAATCAAAAGGGCCCACTGAGTGCCCAGCACAACCAATAGCAATACCATACCACTAGGGTAACTCGTCATGAAAATTTAGAACACTAGGGATATAGAGAAATTTTAAACCGGTATTTTTTTTTTTTTAAGTTTGCATACAAGCATCAGAAATCAGAATGGCACTGTACTCAACAAGAATGGAATCTAATTAGTAAGCAGTGAGCCGTGTTTTCAGATTCATGAGAGGAATTGATTTCTAACCTAGGGTTTTATGCTCAGCCAAATTATCAACTGTGAGAGTTTAAAATATATACTTTCAGATACTCATTATAAAAATATTCCTACTATGTATCCTTTCTTAGAAAGCTATTACACAATATGCTTCAGCAAAATGAGAATATAAACAAGAAAGAAGAAATCATGGGATCTAGAACACAGGGCAACTAAGAGAAGAGAAGCAAAGAAAATTCCTAGGATGAGGATAAAGAGAAGTCCAGCATGATAGTGGTATTGTAAGCCATAGAGAGAGTCAGTTCAGAATGTATCAGGAGAACAGAAAGTTCCAGAAGGATTATGGTCCAGGAAAAAAAAAAAGGAACTATGTTTGACTGTTTGGAAAATTAGATTGAGAGCAATTTTTACAGTTCTGCTAGAGAATTTGGGAAGAATTAGGGATAAATATATAGAAAACTAAACTAAAGAGAGCCAAGTATTAAAGTTACAACCCATCATTTCATGGCAAATAGATGGGAAAGCAATGGAAACCGTGATAGACTTTATTTTCTTGGGCTCTAAAATCCCTGTAGATGGTGACTGCAGCCATGAAATTAAAAGACGCCTGCTCCTTGGAAGAAAAGCTATGACCAATCTAGACAGCATGTTATAAAGCAGAGACATTATTTTGCCTACAAAGGTCCATATAGTCAAAGCTATCATTTTTTCCAGTAGTTATGTATGGATGTGAGAGCTGGACAGGAGAAAAGTGAGTGAGTGAGTGAAAGTTGCTGAGTTGTGTCACTCTTTGCGGACAGCAAAAAAGGCTGAGTGCCAAAGAATTGATGCCTTCAAACTGTGTTGCTGGAGAAGACTCTTGAGAGTCCCTTGGACAGCAAGGAGATCAAACCAGTCCATCCTAAAGAAAATCAACCTGAATATTCCTTAGAAGGACTGATGCTGAAGCTGAAGCTCCAATACTTTGGTCATCTGATGCGAAGAGCTGACTCATGAGAGAAGACCCTGATGCTGGGAAGATTGAAGGCGGGGACAGAGGATGAGATGGTCGAATGGCATCACTGACTCAATGGACATGAGTTTGAATAAATTCCAGGAGATCAAGGACAGGGGAGCCTGGCGTGCTGCAGTCCACGGGGTTGCAAAGAGTCAGACATGACTAAGTGACTCAGCAACAACAAACTCTTATTTGCTATACCAAGTCATAGCAACCACTGGATATTAATTGAATCAGAAAGTGTGAGGAAGGTGGATGTAGGAAGTGAAAAAGGAATGTTTAAAATTAAGAAATAATTAAATATGTGTGTGATTTATAAACATGCACATAAATGCCAGATGAGACAGCTAAAAGACTTGAAAGTAGTGGGAAATGACACAGAGATAGAAGGGGATGGAGCTGTGGATTTATATTATTCATCGTAAGCTTTATAGTGCAATGAATACTGGAGTGGGTAGCCTTTTCCTTCTCCAGGGGATCTTCCCAATCCAGGGATCTAACCCAGGTCTCCCCAATTGCAGGTGGATTCTTTACCAGCTGAGCCGCAAGGGAAGCCCTTTCACTTTTAACTTTCTAACCATGTGCATACTTTTTAAAATAAATCCCCTGACACCACATCACCCTCTGGGTAGTGCCTGTCTTGCTACTGTAACAGCCGACCTTTGTTGACCACCCCGCCAATCTACTGGATTTTCCATTCACTTTTGCACCCTCTGCAGTCTACTTTCATTTCCACTAACCACTCCCCTGAAACTGTTTACGTCAAGATCATCAGTGGACTCCTGGTTGCCAAATATGATGGACACTTTCAACGACACTGTTTTCTTTCAGTTTTTCTAAGATACCAACCACTTTCTTACCTCAGGGCCTTTCACACATGTCATTCCCTCTGCCTGGAATGTTGTCCCCATTTTTTCACCTGTTTAACTTCCTTTCGGCTAACATTTCAGGCTCAACATTTAATTTACAGAGAGACCTTCACAAGTTACCAGAAAGGCCTTCCCTGACCTCTTAATCACATCCATCGTCAGTCTTAATCAGATCCTCTTAATACTCTGCACTTTATTTCCAAGGCATTTATCACATTTCATAATTGTACTTTTATTTATGTGATTGCATTCCTCCACTAGATTGTAAGCTTCCTGAGGGTAGGGATAATATCTGTTTTGTTTACCACTGTATTCCTAGCAATAGTCTCTATTCCTAGCCAATAGGAATCTTTGCCCAAAGATTGAATAATAATCCTCAAAAGAGGTATTTCAGGAGGGCCTAGAAGTAGAGCACTGATTTTAGGAATTAAAAGAGAGGATAGATTAGAGAGGCTTTTCTACAGCAGAAGCTCTGGGACTTGGATAGGATCTCCTGGGGTACATGTTTGGAAATAATTAGACCTTTTAAGGAGAATCTTGTCAGCCCATGAATTTATGTAGAGGACTCACCTTCACTGTCTTCTGCTAATTCTGGTAATTCAGGTAGTCATGTACCTGTATTCACTGGGTAGGAGAATCTTGATTCATAGATAAGTTGCATATTCACTCTGACTTTCTCTGTATGTTATCTTGTGATGTTTCCTGGGATTGAGGCACTTTCCAGCTCCTAGGGGACAAAGAATAGAGCCATGAGGGTTAAAGCTTTTGAGGTGGTGTGCCTGTTGAAAGGCACTGGGTATGACAGTGACAAGGTTCTCTGCTGTGAATTGGTAAATTGAACAGTGGTGCAGCCTCAGGAGGCAATAGGAAGGATTTAGATTCAAGGAAAGAAGACATTCCTGATTCACATTCATTATAATTATTTACTGAGGTTCACTAAATGCCAGTCACTGTTCCACATGTTTTCTCTCTCTTTTAACTTCCACCAGCACCCTGTATTATTAGCCCCACTGTACAGGTGAAGTGAGGGGAGTCAAATAATTTGTCTTTAGACTTTTTGATGATGGCCATTCTGACTGAGCTCGTCTTCTGCAAGAACACCAAAATTGCAACTAGCTGCCGAATAGCCATCAACAGAATGTTGGATCCCACCAGAATTAGTCCTCAGGAGCAGAGTTATGTACCAGCCATTTCTTAGCTCCCTTCCAAGTGACACAGTGGTAAAGAATCTGCCTGCCAACTCAGGAGACACAAGATACATGGGTTCAATCCCTGGGTTGGGAAGATCCCCTGGAGCAGTAAATGGCAACCACTCCAGTATTCTTGCCTGGGAAACTCCATGGACAGAAGAGCCTGGGAGGCGACAGTCCATGGGATCACAAAGTGTAGGACGTGACTGAGCATGCACACAAGGTCAAGGTCTATGTTGACCAGAATGAAACAAAAGTGCTTGGCCTAAAGCTGGAGAGAGCAAATCAGGGTTCAGTTTCTTCATTATAAATGAGCAGCAGTTTCTTAGTTGAAGTGAGTTCTTATGCCTTTAAACAAAAGTGTTTGATGTGAATAGGGACTGAATTCCCGCAGAATGAATGGGAATAAAAATGGGACTCAACTGAGAGCAAGTTATTGATAGATTCTAGTGACTACTTAAAGGGCCAGAGTTTTCAACCAAAATGCATAATTTTGGTTGCCAATTCAGTATAAACTGGTCCCTGATTTAATAAATATGCTAACCGGCTTCCGTGGACAGAGATGGCTCCTATGGATTACCTGTGTATCCTTTGAATATAGCACATTCCAAAGGCCTGCTTCACAGTTTGTGTGCTCATAGCTACTTGGTTGTCTGTTTAGTCTCCCCAGGTGAACTGTAAGCACTATATGAAGGCCAGCCCCGGGCCTGCTTTGTTCACATAGTCTGGTGCCTTGAAATTCATAATTGCTCGGTTAATGTTTATTGGCTCATTCATCTAGTCCGTGGGCAAGACTGGCATCTGAGGTTCTCAGGGCTACAAACAAATTCTATACATCTGCCCAAAGCAGGGGAGGAAGGCCTCCCAGAGCTTTGTTGTGCTTCTGGGGTGAGCTCTCAGACTCGCTAGGTTCTGCCTCCTTTGGGTGGAGCCTCAAAGACTTGATGCCACTAGTTTTAGCAGTGGGGCTCTGGTTTTAGTAGTGGGGCTCATCTTTGTCCTGAGATGTTAACTGTAAATGAATCGTGCTATTTCCTGTCCCCTGGGGAACCCAAAGGGGCCACAATTGAGGGGCAGTGAGAGCACAAGAGTTACTTTGTTCTCTGCGGGAACCTCCCCATTGCTACCCAGAGATGGCGCCAATGCAGGCTAGCCAATCAGGAAATTCCAAACCCTTTTCCTGAACTCTAAACAGCTTGAGGAATCTCTCCAGCTGGAGTTGGGAAAGCTCCCAGTGAGGGAGCTGAGTCTTATGTAACTTTCACGGACTGACCTTTTGTAGGAAAAAACAAACAGCTCCTCAGCTAGTGCTGGACTTTCTGAGGCACATCCTGCATTCTTTCCTAGAGGCTCAGCAGCTCACAAAGCAGAGTTGAAGACTGGTGCGGTTCAACGGGGAGGGATGACGAAAGACAGAGAGAGGAAGGCTGTTGGACCTTCTGGCTGGAACGTGCTGTTTTGGTTCTCATGCTGCAGCTCCCACTAGCAGTGAAGGGAGTGCAGTGCTGGGATGCGGGGAGACGAGCTGAACCTGGGCATCCCCGCCCTGCACGTTCCAGAGGCCACAGCCACGGTACCAGCTCTGTCCTCCCAGCACCCCGCATCCCACCAGGGAGGAGTAGAACTTAGTGTGTGTAAATATGTCCACAATTGTAATGAACCAAATTCTGCTCTGGAAAAAGAAATTTTCCCAATTTAGTTTGGTAAAGATTCAGTTCCTCCTTAGTTCAGTTCAGGGAACATTTTAAACCATGTGCCAGACTCTAGGCTAGGTTAAATGACTGCACAGATGAGTAAGACCGTCTCTTCCTTAACATGCAATCAAGGAGGAGAGAGAATGTATATAAACAGTTATAATATACTTCCTTGTCATATAGTCCTGTGTACTTTATGTATTTCTTTTATTCTTAACTCTCTTATAAAGGTAACCATCAGTTTAACGTCTTATTGTGAACTTAGGGGCCTGCTAATTTATGATAAACAAAAATACAAGAAACTCTCCCTTTTTCAGGTGTGACCAGTTATATTTCTAAATTATACATGAAATAGGCACAACTTTCAAGAATATTCCTATATCAATTGTTCTTATTTCCATAATTTTCTCAAGCTGATATGAGGCATTTTAGAATTTTGAATGTAACTTGAGTCTTTCAAAATGACACATAGCTTTCTCACTGAATTAGGATTTGCTTAGACAAGGATTTGCCTGTACCTTTTGCTTTTTCTCTCAAATGAAGTATTAGGCAAACATCTGGCACAGCAGTAGCTTGGTAGATTACTATTGATGTTGTTTAATCTCTAAGCTGTGCCTGACTCTTCGCCACCCCATGAAGTGTAGCATGCCAGGCTTCCCTGTCCTTCACTATCTCCCGGAGTTTGCTCAAACTCATGTCCATAGAGTCAGTGATGCCATCCAACCATCTCATCCTCTGTCACCCCCTTCTCCTCCTGCCGTCAGTCTTTCCCAACATCAGGGTCCTTTCCAATGAGTCACCTCTTCACATCAGGTGAGATACTAAATATCAAATAGATTGTAAATAATGGCTACTGTCACTGTAAGTATTATTCTTTAGTTACAAGTCATTCCCTTCTAGTCTATGTTGTGTGGTGAGGTAGTGAAAGTGAAAGTCGCTCAGTCATGTCCAACTATTTGCGACCCCATGGACTATACAGTCTGTGGAATTCTCTAGGCCAGAATACTGGAGTGGGTAGCCTGTCCCTTCTCCAGGGGATCTTCTCAACCCAGGGATCGAACCCTGGTTTTCCACATTGCAGGCAGATTCTTTACCAGCTGAGCCACAAGGGAAACCCAAGAATACTGGATTGGGTAGCCTATCCCTTCTCCAGCATAACTCTGGTAATTCCTGACTCTTTGCACATTGTCCTTAGGTTGCTTTTGTAGTAGTTTAAGCCCTGTTTACAAAGCTATTTTGACTATTAGTAATAGAGCCTAGATTTACAGCTCTATGTCTTTACTCAAAATAAGCTCACCTCTCTCCTCATGCTTTTCATCCATATTTACTATATCCAAAGTCATCTGACTGTTGATAGTTCCCATGCTATCTACAACCATACCACATATAGAAATGGGAGGGATAGGTAAGAGAGAAGGACTTGAGACCCAGGTCAGTTCACGTGTGGGTTTGGAACCTGGGGAGCAGGAGAAGAAGAAAAGAAAAAGGCCTGGTAGAGGCATGGGATAGTATTATTAAATAGAAATAGAAAGATAAAGGCTGTTTATGGCTCAGTCTGCACTCCAGAATGATAATGCAATAAGCTAAATTCCACAGATGTTTTTGAAGCACTTTATATGAAGGGAATTAGTCAGTCTGTCAGCTCCAATACAAATAAACTCAGAATTCTTCCTTCACATTCCTCAGTGGCTCCTTCGAGGGGAGCTGCCTCTGAAATGTATGCAACAGCCATGTGGGAAGAGGAGAGAGGATCCCCAGGCAGGCCCAGCGGAGTCAGAATTTTGAGAAACAGATTTTGAATAGAGAGGCCTTTAAAGTCCAGAATAGAAATCAGCAAATTATGGTCCATGCCAGAATAACTTTATAAGGTTTTTACATTTACACTGATAATGGTTTTTACATTTTTAAAGAATTGTTTTTTTTTTTTAAAAAAGAAGGGAATATATGGCAGAATCTTACGGCCACAAAGCCTGAGTAGTTACTGTCTGGCCCTTTACAGACAGCGTTTGCTGAAAGGAGGGTTTCCTGAAAGCTCACCAGAAGCTGCAGGATGCAGGAAAATCTGTTTTGAACCCTAGGGTAGGCACTTGCAGAAAAAAAAGGTGTCAGCATCAATGACAAATACATTTCTATTTCTGCTTTCCAAAAGTGCCAGGGACCTGGCAGACTAATGATTGTTGGGTGGGAAAGAGGGAAAGAGTGAAGCCTTGTACTGGGTGTAGAATACACTGTTGCCTTTGTTCTAACGGAGCAGCGGAATATATCCTTTCATTGACGCTGCTTTATCAGGCCTTTAGATGGAGCAAGTGGATGAGTAGAGGCATTTCTTTCTGTTTGCATTTTTCTACTTTCTCCATTACACATTAGTGGAAATTAATAGCTTGTATCTAGGTAAGCAGATTCCTGACTGTTTCAACTGTTCCTCAAGCCAGTGGTAGGGATTATGTGCCTGAAAGAAAAGAACTGTACCTCCAAGTACAGGCCAGGTTCACTTCCCAACATGGCCCCTGTGACCTAGAAGAAGAAAAATATGCAAGGCCAGGCCTCTCTACTATATGCATGAGTGACAGTCATATTTTTAAAATACTTTGGTCCGAAGAATTTATAGCATTTACATTTCTTGCTATTTATTTTTTATTGAAGTATAATTGATTTACAGTGTTTTAATTTCTGCTCTTCATCAAAGTGATTCAGTTTATATACATATGTGTGTGTATATAGTATGCTGTGCTGTGCTTAGTCATTCAGTCGTGTCTGACTCTTTGTGACCCCATGGGCCTGCCAGGCTCCTCTGTCCATGGAGATTCTCCAGGCAAGAATACTAGAATGGGTTGTCATGCCCTCCTCCAGGGAATCTCCCCAACCCCGGGATCAAACCCAGGTCTCCTGCATTGGAAGTGGATTCTTTACTCTCTGAATCACCACGGAAGCCCAAGAATACTGAAATGGGTAGCCTATCCCTTCTCCAGGGGATCTTCCTGATTCAGGAATCGAAGCAGGGTCTCCTGCATTACCGGCAGATTCTTTACCAGCTGAGCTACCAGGGAAGCCCATATATATGTATATTCCTTTTTTAGTATTCTTTTCCATTATGGGTTATCATAGGATATCAAGTATAGTTCTTTGTGCTCTGCAGCAGGACCTTGTTGTTTATCCATTCTATATATAAAAGCTTACGTCTACTAACCGCAAACTTCTACTGCGTTCCTCCTCCACCCCCCACCCCCTTGGCTACCACCAGCCTGTTCTCTACATGTGTGATTCTGTTTGTTTCATAGGTAGGTTCATGTGTGTCTATTTTAGATTCCCCATATAAGTGATATCATATGATATTTGCCTTTCTCTTTCTGACTTACTTTACTTATATGATAATCTCAAGTTGTATTCTTACTACTTATCATTTGATTGTTCAAATATTTTCTTGCCATCTCACCAGAAGGTGGATACAATTAGCCCCTTCTCCAAATGGTAAAGCTAGAACTTCAAGAGGACAGGTACCCTGCCCCAAGATGACCCAGCAAGTCAGAGAAAAAGCCAAGAATGAAAGCAGTGTTCCTATCCGGGCATCCTGCCACCATCCTAGGCATGAGTAGCTTCCAGATGGAGCTGAGATCAAACCGCATATCTTGAGTCATCAAATCTGGTTGATTCTGAGGCTGCATTGTTCTGATGACCAGGTAGATAAGCCTTGAATGGCAGGAGGAAAAAATGTACTGAATGGGTGGTTCACCAGCCTACCTTCCTACTCCTCATGATGTTGCTATGTTGTGTCTCTGACAATGGCTGTGAGTCAGCCTTGGGCAGGAAGATGATGGAGTCGCTGTTACTGTGTGCTTGGCTGCTGCTTTCTTTGCACGTCAGCATTCCTACCTGGTGCGTGGTACATTTTTGACATTCCACAGTAGTCTGCGGTGCACATGACCCCCCAGTAGCCCAGACCCATCTATTTACATCCACTGTCCAGCTGCCAGCCTCCTCACCTCCCTGTCTGCCAGATGGGACTAGACGAAATCTGTGTTAGGACTGCCTTTCAGGGACGTGACCAGGATAACCACAGCGTTCCAGATTCTGTGTTCAAAGTGTAAGGTCCCTGGATCTCCACCTCTATGCCTTGGGGGAGAAGGAGGCTTTGCAAAAGATTTTTCTAGGCACTGACTCCTGGCCGGATGAGAGCTGGTTTCTTGGTAATTCTATCCTATTGTGTCATTTCTAGGAAAGAAGTTCTAGCCAAATGATTTTTCAAGGGATTTGATATACCTGCTGAAAATACTGTGCAAATCAAATAAAGACCAGCCTAACCATCCTTTCTTTGAAATATCCTATAAAACCTTCCCAGGTGGGTTTTTTTCTTTTTTTTACAAGGTCAGCACTCACAGCGCTAATCTGGGACTTGTGACTGATGAGGCGGAGCTTCTGCTTAGTTAAGTAACAGTCTTTCCTTAATTTTATTCAGATCATTTCAGTGCAACCAGTGTGTGTGTGTGTGTGTGTGTGTGTGTGTGTGTGTGTATGTGTGTGTGCGCACACACACACATACACCCACCCTTCCAAAACAATGTAAACAACATATTAGGTCCCTTGTCCAGGGCCTTCCTGACTCAGGAGGATGCTGTGAACAACAGCTGTCAATTGAGGTCCACCTGGTCCCAGAGATTGGGGACTAGACAGCTGGACCTAGGTCAGCTCTGTTTGTTCCTTTTCCCCTTCCCTGTCCCTGTTAATACTAAACTGTTTTCAACAAGGCTCATTTCCTCCAGAATGCAGCTCAGCATCCTGGAGAAGACCGAGGCCAGTCTTGTAGCAGGAAGCTGCCCTAGATTTGGGCGGTAACCAGTAGAACTTGATACTGACGCCAGAGTGTAAAAATAAACACCTCCTACAGTGCTGTCTTAATCCACTAGCATCAGAGTTGCTATTATTAACCCATAGGCCTCACAGGCAGCTGTGATGGGCAGACAACAGCCTGGCCGGACCTATCCTGCCAACTTGGGATCAGACTGTTTCTTTCCTACATCTACTGGAATCTGATCTGGGGCCCCTGGAGAAGCACCATCAGTCTGGGAGCATGCCCCACAACAGGTAACACTAGAGATAGATTAGTATCTTTGGTTTGGGAGAGCCTTAGGTTCCTAGGGCCGGCCAGCCGATGAGTCTAGAGTGCAATGGGCACAGGCTTACTGATTCAGTCCTAGCGCAAGGGAGGAGGGGGAAAAAAGACTCTTTTCAGTTCCTTTGGCTCTTTTGAAGAGGTTTTGCCCTGCCAGTTCCCTGTATCTGGAGCCTTTAGGTTCCCTGGGAAATTGGGAAAGGAAAGAGATGTCAGGATTCCATTGGTCATCTGACAAAGCTCTAATAATAATAGTAACCCTGACGGAGTACTTACCTTGTGTCAGGCACTTACGTGTAATATCTTACTCAATTCTCCCTCAAACCTTTGAGGGAAAATATCATGACACTTTTGCGAATGAGGAAGCTGAAGTTTAGTGAAGTCGAGTAACTTCCCGAAGCCCACAGCTGGCAGGAAGCGTGTCCGATTTGAATCCAAACCTGTTAACACCAAAATCCGTGCTCTGAATCATTACAGAACCTGGGCTCCTGACTATTCTGGGCCCAGGCAAGACCCTTGCCACCTGCTTTAAACGCTTTTAAAGTAAATATCAGTTTGCTCTCACTTTAGTCTTAGAACCAAAGCAAATACAGTATTGGGTACGCAGAAATGGGCTTCGCTGCTGCCTGCTAGTAAGGCAGTCCCAGTGCTTTGACCAAGCGTCGGGAGCTGGACTTGGAGACTGTTATTTCAAGTCTATTGGAAAATAAGTCACGTCTGGGAAAAGGCTTTTGACTTGACTGAGGAGTCTCGGAAACTATGATCCCTCTGCTGAGACTGGGGTGAGACTAGAACATAGTTTCCCAGGAAGCAAGGCTTTGATGGTTTCTAGCAGTCCTGCTGAGGGTGGAGTGTGTTTGAATGAGAATATTTCCTTGAAGGGCAGCTAGGCGGCTCTCTCTTTCTCCTACCTCCCCCACCCTGTCTGCACAACTGGCTTGTGGTAATTCAATCTAGATTCTTCTCATAGCCTACTTCACTGTGCATATGTGGCCTTTTATTTACAGCTTTCGAGAGTCTGATTGGAGAGCAGCTTACCCGCCCCGCACGACTCAGTCCACTGCCGTGGGGGAGGGGAAGCAGAAAACATTCTGGCTTCGCTTCCTAGAGGCTAGAAGCCAAAGGAGCAGCCAGAGAAGAGCAAAGGGTCGACCACGCTGAGCAGTGGGGAAGCATAGGGACCTTCTGTCCCAGCTAACTTGCTTCTGCAGATATACCCTTGAGAGCTGTCCTCCGAGTAGGCGGCCCACGCTGGGCCTTTCAGCACTCGCCCCTGGCTCACTGTCTCTGTCTTGGTTTCCTGCTCCTTGCTGCTCTCCACCTAGCATTAGGAGGCTCTGTCTCTCTGTCTCTTTATCCACTGCTGCATCCTCCACCCCTGCATCTGAAGAACTCAACCTTCAAGGTAGGAATTGACTCTCCTAATTCTCTGTAATCCTCCCCTCTCTCCCTAACCTACATCCTCAGAAGAGGTAGATTTACAGCAAGTTCTCAATCCTTACAGACTTCTAACTGTGGCAGTTAGAAGCCGGGCACTTGGAAGTATAGGGGGGTGGTGTGTGTGTGTGTGTGTTTCTGTGTGTGTCTGTGTGCATCTGTGTATTTATGTTGAGAGGGAGGACATTTATTAGCACACTGCATAGGGACCTTCCCTTGGGCCCAAGGTTTTAATTTGGCTTAGTTTATAATTAGAGTTGAAAGGTACCTTAAGAAGTTATCTGATTTAGCCTCCTGCCTCCAAACAGGTGCTATGAGTTGAGCTAAGAAGGGAATCAAACGATTGATCTAATGGAGAAGGGCATGCACTTGCTGGCTGGATTACTGGAAGAGAATATTTTTCTAGGTGTAATCCCATTTGAGCATTTGCTCCAGAAACTGGAACAAGGCTGAGGTGACTATCATGGTATTTCTATGGAATAAAGGAAAGAGACCCTTTACAGCTCCATGAGGGTCAGTGGCTTCTAGATTATTCTTTTCTTGGGTATAATTCCTAGTGCTGCACTCTCCTCACAACTGAGCCTGAGAGGTAAAAGGCTTGGCACTTGTTGGGGGTTTCACCCCAACATATTCTGTCTGTGATTTTTGGTTCCATTAAAGGCGCTTACATATTTCCAGTTCATAAGGGAGGAGATAGGCTTTTGGCCACCTGATGCGAAGAGCCAACTCATTGAAGAAGACCCTAATGCTGGGAATGATTGAAGGCAAAAGGAAAGGAGGGCTGCAGAGGATGAGATGGTTGGATAGCATCACTGACTCAAAGGACATAAGCAAATTTCGGGAGATAGTGAAGGACAGGGAAGCCTGACATCCTGCAGTCCATGGGGTCACAAAGAGTCAGACATGACCTAGCAACTGAACAATAACAAGACTTGGGAGAAAGGAGATAAACCCACACCAGGTGGTCCTAGGAAAGAGCCTATTCTGTTGTACTTCAGAGTCAGGCCTCTTCTAAATCTGTTTGATTTTGGGGGGTGGACTTTTAGCTGAACCTTTCTGTAACATATTTGAGAAGCCAAACGCAAAGCAAGCTCTGTGCTTCTAAAGAAGACTCTACATTAGGGAGGCCTGATAAGGAAGCAGCTGGGTGTGTCTGGGACAGCCTTTCAGGCTAGGCCTCTTCCAGCACACGCCCAACACACTGGCTGGCCTCACTTGGAGTCCAAAATAACTTAATGCCAGTTCAGAACAGTGGCCTCCTCAGTTCGGAGCAGCTACACACAACCTGGGGGAAAGACAGATGTGCTCCTGGGCGTTGGCTGCTATTCCGTGTGTGGACTCGACTCCTGATGTCACAGCCTGGTGCTCAGGCAGCTAACGGCCTGTTTATTCTCTCCTTGCCACTCGGCCCGGAGACTGCAGGAATCACTATGACCACCAACTCTTAAATCTCCAAATTCTTCCAGCATCTCTCATACATTTCAGTGAGAAGTACTTGTCTTAGAGGAAATTCAGTGTCCATCAAATCTCATGGCCTATAAAGACATAGAACCTTAGTGGGCATGGGGGTAATTATACAAACTGATTTTTCTGAATTCACTTAGAAAGTTATTTTCTGTGACGTAAGTCTGCTGTTGATGCAGTTAATTGACATCATTTCCCAAGCATATATGATTCGAGAGTCATGAAGTAAAAAAGATGATTTCTTGCAGTTTTCGTTTCACTCCCCATTTCCCCGATCCAGACCAACTGTGCTTAGTCTTGCCGTTGCCCAGAGATTTTCAGAAGTTTTTCATATGAGCCCTAAGGTCCCCTGGAAGCCTTTGGGGGGCCCCTCTGAAGTGGAGAGAGGGAGTTGGAGTGTATGGGGCTTTAGGCCTTCCCTGCTTCAACCAGAGATGTTCTATGTATTGGGGCTGAAAAAGTCTGAAACCACTCCTCCGACCCTTATCTTACATCCTGAAACATCTTTCTTGTTGCCAGAGCCCTCCAAAGAGGCATGTTGGCAATGATTTTAGCAAAATTAGGAGCCCCTCAAGTTGAGCTCTTACCCCTAAACACCCAGCACAGTGCTTTGTACCCAGCAGAAGTGTGTGCAGTGGATACTTGTGACTGGTTTATTTGATTGATTGATTGACTCTTGAGAGGATATTAATTCATGGCCTTGGGATGCTTCTCCCTCAGAGAAGAGAGTATATGGTAAATTGTGGTTTATTTTTATTCAGTATGATTTGGGCACTTCTGACCTTTCCTACTGGAATCACTCATGCAGTCTGAGGCAAAAACATGGCCAAAAGGAGTTACCTAACATAGATTGTTTCTGGTGTAGAGGATACCTGACTAGGTCAACACAGGCAAGTACTTCCTGCTAATGTCCAGAGAAAAGTGTCCTGAGGTGAAAGGTAAGCAGAGCAATTGGGAAGGACTAGGGACAGAAATGTATTCAGATCACATTGTCTTATCTATTTTGCAATACAGCTTTCACTAAAAGTTACCTGCCTGATAGTTTCCAAAACTACTCAATGTCTTGATTATGGGAAATACAGATCTTTTTATTTGCTAAACTATACTTAAAACACTGTCCAAGCTGTTTATCTATAGCCTCCAGTATATATCGACCTATCTTTTGAAGGGGGAGGGCTTTATTTTGTTTTAAAACATTTACATTTTATAAAAGTTATATACATGTGTATATACATATATACATACATATATATATATATAGTTTTTAAAAAGCCAAATAGTAAAAAAAAAAAAAAAAAAGAACATTAGTGGGACAACTGGCAAAACCCTCACAATCTCCAACTTCAGACAATAATACTGTATTAAGTGTTGATTTCCTTGTTTTGGCAAATGCACCATGACTATATAAGATGGTAACATTAGGGGGTGCAGGTTGAAAAGACATAGGGATACACTCCTAACTATCTCTGTTATTTTTCTAAAAATTATTCCAAAAATAAATAGTTAATTTGAGGACTTCCCTGGTGGTCCAGTGTTGAGAATCTACCTTCTAATGCAGGAGATGCAAGTGTGATTCCTGGTCAAGAAAGTAAGGTTCCACATGCTGCAGGCCAACTGAGCCCACATGCCACAACTAAGACCCAAAAAGTTCGTACACAACAATAAAAATCTTCACACAAAAAAGAGCCAAATCATGCCAAATCTGAGATAATGACCATCAAAATCAATAATACCCAGCAAGAGATTATGACCCACTGAATGTTTTTTAAAAAGCCAAGAATCTATACAGATACCAAAAAAATAAATAGGAAGGAAACAGGAAATCTTTCTCATATTGGAATGCCAGCTAATAAATGTAGGAGGAATAATAGAAAGAAAATCATCATTTTTCAACCATCACAGTAAATAATTATTAATAATTCAGGTAAAATCTTCAATGGATGCTGGTATTTTTAAAGAGTAACAACAAGGCATTACATTTCTATAAAATGTTTATAATTTATAGAGCATTTTCACACAGTGTTTTGAATAGGCTACCATTCAGATCTATAGCAAGATGTTTTATCTCTCCTTAGCCTCCATATCCTTTTTTCACCTGTCAACTCCCTATAGCATAGCCTGGTTCAGGTATAAGAATGCTCAGCAGCGAATGATTATATTCAGGTATGTTTTATTTTCACCTCCCCTGGATCTTTCTAATAATTTCGTACTAACTGCTTATCTGTGAGAATTTATCCTTTATTTAAAACATTTTACCCATAGCTGATTTGTGTTCTGTCTCTGATGTTCTTAATATTTGAAGTTCTTGCAGTTTAAATCTATTATTTGTTGTTTTCTGTTATTCATTCATAGTATCTTGTTTCCATGTATATTTGTGATCTTTGATGCAAATTAATTTTTGCATACTCCTTAATTTTGAGAATCCTGTCAACTTAAGCTGGAGATATTTTTCTCCAAAAGTTTGGAGGAACCATCAACCCTGGATCACATGAGCTTGCTTCAAGGGTCTCAGCCTAACTTGGGTTTAGCTATCCCTTGCCTTTCTAGTGGTCCAAGGCTTGCCATTCTGACCACAGTAGAAATGCTTGTGCAAACCACATAAAATCTGTCGACATACAAGATGTGACCACCAGGCTCTCTCTCACTTTGCAATCTTCACTCTAGGATCATGACTGTGGAAATAAACGATAGTGAAGTGCTAACTGAAGACATGGCTGCTCACTCATTTTTCCATCCCTAGTGTGAAAATGGAAAGAAATGAGGGGTTAAGAGAGATCTTGGCCTTGAAGATTTATTTACTAAGCACTTTGCTAAGGCTTAACTTTCTGGTTTTAATCTTCCTTCCTTCCTTGCCTCTTATCAAATATGCTATTCTCTTACAAACAATAAATGCCAGTGAGGGTGTGGAGTAAAGGGAACCCTCTTACACTGTTGATGGGAATGTACATTGATACAGCCACTATGGAGAACAGTTTGAAAGTTCCTTAAAAAACTGAAAATAGAACTACCATATGACCCAACAACCCCACTCCTGGGCGTATACCTGGAAAAAAACGTAATTCTGAAAGATCCATGCACTGCAATGTTTATTGCAGCACTGTTTACAATAGCCAGGACCTGGAAACAGCCTAAACGCCCATCAACAGAGGAATGGATGGGGAAGATGTGGTACGTGTGTACAGTGGAGTATCAGCCATAAAAAGGAATGAAATTGTGCCATTTGCAGAGTCATGGATCGACCTAAAGACTGTCATACAGAGGGAAGTAAGTCAGAAAGACAGATATTGTAGATTAACTCATATATGGTGCATATAACCTGTTTACAAGGTAGAGATGAGACACAGATGCAGAGAACAAACAGATGGACACTAAGAGGGGGAAGGGGAGAGGGATGAATTGGGAGATTGGGATCGCCATATATACACATGTATAAAATAGATAACTAATGAAAACCTACTCTATAGCCCAGGGAACTCTACTTAATGCTCTGTGGTGACCTCAGTGGGAAGGAACTCTAAAAGAGAGGCTACATATATACGTATAACTGATTCACTGTGCTGTACCACAGAAACTAACGCAGCGTTGGAAAGCAACTATACTCCAAAGAAAATTTAAAAATAAATGAATGAATAAAAGAACCGATTTAAAAAGTTTAAGGAAAAAAAAAAAGCTATTCTGAGGCAAAGCTAACCTCCTGAAAGCTGACTTGAGTCCAGCTAGCCCACTGGGCTTGGCATTCAATAGCTTTACCAAGCAAACATCGGTGGTGCCCTACTGAGTGCCAATTCTGGGCTCAGAATTACTTATCAAGATATAAGACAGAAAAAAAAAAAAAGATATAAGACAGTCCCACTCTTCAAAAGTGTGCTGTCATCCAGAGATAAATAACAATAAAATGGCCAAGACTTGGTACCAAATGAGTTGTGTAGACAGTTGATATTGAAAAAGTTCGGAATAAAGAGTTTCATGATAAAGAAAAGCTTCCAGACATGGTAGAATTTGAGCTAGATCCTTTGAAAAGAAACAAAGGCAAGGAAAATGGAGCATTCCAGATATCTTCCCAGTGGAGTGAGCCAAAATTCAGAATAAATTTGTCGTGTGATGGAACATGGTTGGATAAGTAGGAAGGAACTTTGAATACCACGTTAAGGAATTTGGATTATCCTGTAGGCAGTGGGGGGCCACTAACAACTTTTTAGTAGTAAGGTGAGGATGCCAATATTGAGGCAGTACTTTGGGGAAATTAGTCTTGTGTCAGTATATAGGATAGCTGGGAGGAAAGATCCAGAATGAAAGCAAGAAAACTGATTAGAAGGCTGTGTGATAATTCAGAGGGGGGCGGTGCCTGCAGGTCTGAATTCGGATGATAGAAGTAGTGACGGGAACTCGAAAGGCAGTGTAACAAGTGGTTAGGAACACTGACTCTGGAGTCAGATGGTTCTGTGTCTGAATGCCAGATCAGACGTTACTGACCGAGTTACCTTTTGTTGTTGTTGTTCTGTTGCTAAGTCGTGCCCATAGACTGCAGCACGCCAGGCTTCCTTGTTGATCACCAACTCTCAGAGCTTGCTCAAACTCGTGTCCATTGAGTCGGTGATGCCATCCTACCATCTCATCCTCCTGCCTTCAATCTTTCCCAGCATCAGGGTCTTTTCCAATGAGTCAGTCCTTCACATCAGGTGTTCAAAGTATTGCAGTTTCAGCTTCAGCATCAGTCCTTCCAATAAACACTCAGGACTGATTTCCCTTAGGATGGACTGGTTGGATCTCCGTGCGGTCCAAGAGACTCTCAAGAATCTTCTCCAACACCACAGTTTAAAAGCATCAATTGTTCGGTGCTCAGCTTTCTTTATAGTCCAACTCTCACATCCATACATGACTACTGGAAAAACCATAGCTTTGACTAGATGGACCTCTGTTGACAAAGTAATGTCTCTGCTTTTTAATATGCTGTCTAGGTTGGTCGTAGCTTTTCTTCCAAGGAGTAAGCAAGCGTCTTTTAATTTCATGGCTGCAGTCACCATCTGCAGTGATTTTGGAGCCCCAAAAAATAAAGTCTGTCACTGTTTCCATTGTTTCCCCATCTATTTGCCATGAAGTGATGGGACTAGATGCCATGATCTTAGTTTTCTGAATGTTGAGCTTTAAGTCAGCTTTTTCGCTCTCCTCTTTCACTTTCATCAAGAGACTCTTTAGTTCTTCTTTGCTTTCTGCCATAAGGGTGGTGTCATCTACATATCTGAGGTTATTGCTATTTCTCCTGGCAGTCTCGATTCCAGCTTGTGCTTCATCCAGTCCAGCATTTCTCATGATGTACTCTGCATATAAGTTAAATAAGCAGGGTGACAATATACAGCCTTGATGTACTCCTGTCCTGATTTGGAACCAGTCTGTTGTTCCATGTCAAGTTCTAACTGTTGCTTCTTGACCTGCATACAGATTTCTTAGGAGGCAGGTCAGGTGGTCTGGTGTTCCCATCTCTTGAAGAATTTTCCACAGTTTGTTGTGATCCACACAGTCAAAAACTTTGGTGTAGTCAATAAAGCAGAAGTATATGTTTTTCTGGTCTTCTCTTGCTTTTTCGATGATCCAGCAGATGTTGCCAATTTGATCTCTGGTTCCTCTTCCTTTTCTAAATCCAGCTTGAATATCTGGAAGTTCACAGTTCACATACTATTGAAACCTGGCTTGGAGAATTTTGAGTATTACTTTGCTAGCGTGTGAGATGAGTACAATTGTGCAGTAGTCTGAGCATTCTTTGACATTGCCTTTCTTTGGGATTGGAATGAAAACTGACCTTTTCCAGTCCTGTGGCCACTGCCGAGTTTTCCAAATTTGCTGGCATATTGAGTGCAGAACTTACAGCATCATCTTTTAGGATTTGAAATAGCTCAATTTTGTATAATGGTAGTTTAAAGAAAGCTGATTTGAAATAGAAAAATCAATTTGGTTTTTTGTTTTTTTTTTTGATTGGTTGGTTGGTTTTTGTTTGGGGGGGCCGCACCACGCTGAGTGGGAGATCTTAGTTCCCCAACCAAAAATCTAACCCGTGCCCCTTGCTGTGGAAGCGCACAGTCTTAACCATTAGATCACCAGGGGAAGTCCCTCCATTTGCGGGAGTAAGAAGTACCCTAGTGGGCTATTGGAGATTTGATTCTGGAAGTTCAGGAAGAATGAAGATTTGGAAATCAACAGAATACTGGGAAGGGCTAAACACTTCTCAGGTTGAAAAAATTTCAGGTCTGAGCCCTACTGTGAGTCTATATTTAAATATAGGTCAGGTATTGTTGTATTAAACAATGAAGAAAGAATGATCTAAGAAGAAAAACTCGGAAGCCAAAGGAAAAAGAGGGTTTCAATAGGAGAGGGTGGATAAGTGTCAGGCAATTTAAATATTATGAGCTTAAAAGTTAGAACTGCTTTTAGACAATTCAAGTATTAATAAAAAGAAGACACAGTTCTGACTGAGAAATAATTAAGGAGAAAGAATTAACATAGTCCATCCTTCTAAGAATTTTGGTATTGAAAAAAAAAACAGACGGAAGAGGGAATTGTTTGAGATCCTAGGGTTGACATGGCAGTGATACCCTCTATTTTCTAGTACACCTGAGTTTCTGCCACCCCTACCCCCACGCAGTTCCTGAGCCTTTAGAGACTTCTGCCTCTGTGGTGCTAGATGGCATTGCTCACTGCTGCAGCTTCTTTTTTTTAACAGCTTTATTGAGACATAACAGATATCTGTCTCATCATTTAAAGTATACTATTCAGTTGCTTCCCTGGTGGCTCAGACGGTAAAGAATCTGCCTGGGTCCAATCCCTGGATTGGGAAGATCCCCTGGAGGAGGGCATGGCAACCCACTCCAGTAGTCTTGCCTGGAGAATCCCATGGACAGAGGAGCCTGGCAGGCTGCAGTCCATGGGGTCACAAAGAGTCAAACATGCCCGAGCGACTAAGCACACATTCAATTGTTACTAGGATATTCACAGAGTTGGGCAACCACCACCATAATCTGATTTTAGAACATTTGCATCATCCCCCCAAAAAATCCCGTACCCAATAACAATCACTCGCCATTTTCCCTTTCCCCAAGTCCCTGGAAGCCACTCCAGTAATCTACTTTTCATCTCCATAGATTTGCCTAGTCTGGGCATTTCATATGAAAAGGGCTTCCCTGGTGAAATGAAGTCAAACAATACATTGCCTTTAGTGTTTGGCATCTTCCACTTAGCATAATGTTTTCAAGGTTCATCCACATTGTAGCATGTTTCACTACTTCATTACTTTTTATCACCAACTAATATTACATTTTATGACTATACCACATTTAATTTAATCCATTCATCTGTTAATAGATATTGGGTTGTTCCTACGTTTTGGCTATTATAAATAATGCTGCTGTGAACATTCATATATAAGCTTTTGTGTGAGGATAGATATGTTTTCACTCCCTTAGGGTATATACCTAGGAGTAGGATTTCTGGGTCATATGGTGACTCTGTGTTTAATGTTTTGAGAAGCTACCAGACTATTTTCCAAAGTGATTGAACTATCATACAATCCTCCCAGCAGCATATGAGGGTTCTAATTTCTCCACATCATCAACATTTGTTATTGTCTGTCTTTTTTATTTATCTTTTCTAATAGGGGGAAGTGGTATCTCATTTTACTTTTGATTTGCACTTCCCTAATAACTTACGATATTCAGTATCTTTTCATGTGCTTATTGACTATTTGTTTCCTTTAGAGAAATGTCTGCTCAGATCCTTTTCCCATTTTTAAATTGGGTTATATATCTTTTGTTGAGTTATAAAAGTACTTTATGTATTCTGGATAGAAGTCCCTTATCAGATATATGATTTGCAAATGTTTTCTTCCACTCGTTGAGTTGTCTCCCCCCTCCTTTTTTTTCTTTTTACTATCTTGATTGTGTTCTTTAAAGCACAAAATTTTTAAACTTTTATGAAGTCCAACTTATCTGTTTTTTCTTTGGTCACTTGTACTTGTGGTATCATGTCTAAGAATGCATTATGTAACTCAAGATTATGAAGGGTTATTCCTTTTTTGCTACGCTTTCTTTTAATAGACCTTTTCTCCCCCTTATGAACAGCAGGGGTCTTCTCTATCGGCCTTTTGAGTCAGATCTGCCCACCACTTAACTTTCATTTACACTCTCACCCCTTTTAGACTACTCTAATTCAACAAGACTTTGACTCACCACCTTCTACAATCTAAACACTGCTAGTATTATGAGAAACACAAAATAAAAAATGATACTATCTCAAGCTCTGGATATTGGGAATACGAAGATGAGTATAACTTGGACGTTGCTATCTAAAAGAGCCATTAAGGCGGATATGCAAAAAAAAGAGCATAATCATGTCAAATAACAAGTGATTTACTTAATCAAAACCTCTCATGAACTGTTAGTTTCCAATGAAGTTTGCCTCAGTATACAATGAAGTGAGAAAAATAATGACTTTGTTTTTTTAATAAAATGATGAAAATAACTGATACAAGGGTTTTTTGTTGTTGTTGTTATTGTTTTAATGATCTTACTTGGCAGTATAAGAAATTGGCAGCCTGTATTGACCCCCTGGCTTTTGTGGGATTTTTTTTCTTGTCTATAAAATCAGTAATCTGCAATCACAGTTCAGTAGACAAAGATAATTTCTGGCTTCAAGGTGATCAGTGAAGACTTGATGCAGGAGTTGACCTGGGCCTTGTAGGTTTTGGATAATTCCTTATAGGTTTAGTCAAGTGTAACAGGCAGGAGAATCTGAACAAAGACAGCTGAGTGGAAAGAGCTTATGAGACAGGTTTGAAGGACTACATGAATGGAGGATGGAAAGTAAGGTTGGATAGAAAGTGAGTAGACAGAAAAGATGGAGGGAACTTGAAAGCCAAAGTGAGGAGTTTGAACTTGATTCTCTAGGTATTGGATAACAGTAAAAGGGGCAGGAGGAGTGAATGTTGACTAAAGATAAGACTTCGGGGTAATAAATCTGGCAGTACTAAGTAGGAAGTAAATTGCAGGTGAGAAGACTAGTTAGGAGGCATTGTGGTTTATAATGTGGTTTATAAAGGTTTATAAAGGATGGTGTTTATAGTTTGTTTCTAGTCAGAAAAAAAATTGATCTTCTCATCAAAGCCTTATAGATCTTTGGCAGTAATTGGTGGAAAGTAGGTGATGATGTAGTCTGTGATGTGGTGAATAAGTTAAGCACTGGAAATATGGTAGCTGCTACCTGCTGTAGGCAACTGGAAACATTTCCAGAGTAAATGACTTTCCATGCACAGCTTAGCCTCAGAGAAATTTCAGGGACAAAGGCCCTGGGTCCAGAGCTCCAGCTGCAGCTCTAAGCACTGGTTGAGATTGACTTTGCCCCTGTCTCAGCTGCTTATCCAGCCTCCTGTGAGGTCTGTTCCAGCAGGGGGAGAGGGAAGCACAGTGATACCTTCCAACATCCCAGAGGGGACCACTCACGGCTAGTTTTATGAACAGCAGCCTCCCTCTCTCCTTTTTTCTGCTTTGTAGGATCATGGGGACATGGCCCCTCAAACAAGTCAAGGTTGGAGATAGGTTTGGGGGGTCTTTAGCCACTTCTCTCTAACTCAGCTCATTTCAGCATAACGTCAGTGGGCACTTGAGTCTCATAGGGAATAGAAGCAACAATAAATGGCAAGAAAGGACGTCTCTTCTAGATCCTGAGTGGTGGCTGACATGGCCCTGGCCAGTAGACCTAAGCCTTCTTTTTAGGGCCTGAAAATCCAAGGGCTTGGCTGTGGAGTCCAGATAGTGGTCCATACTGGAAGGAGCCCTGTGACAGCTAGAGCTTGAGGGCCAAGCCCAGCTTGAGACCATCCCTGTTCGGGGATGCCCGTGGGCGGCCCTGGCACGGACTGGACAGAGACACGCTGCTGCTGACGGGGCACCTGGCTCCGGCTGTGTCTTCTCCGCCGTTTCCTGATTCCCGCAGAACTGGCCCAGAACCTAAGGGTGGAGTAGGGAAGGGGTGGAGAGCTCTGTAGGGCTTCAGAAGGAACCGAGGTTTCTCTGGCCTGGGGGGGACCACTCCTTTCCGTTAGCCTTCCTTTCTCTAGGAAAACAGACTTCCTGCTCCCTGGCCTGACCAAATGGACATACCCACAGGCCTAGCTGGTCCCTGCTTAGCACTAACCAAAAACTGATGTAGGTGAGAGGGGGAGGGATTCTGCTCCAGCCACACCAACAGACCCTCGGAAGATCCAGGGAGCTGAACTGGACCCTGTGGTAGGAAGGGGCCTGCAGCCAACTTGATCCTGAGGCTCACTACCACTCGTCGTATAGGAGCCCACCAATGCCCCAGTCTCTCTCTCTCTCTCCTGTTCTTCTGATTCAGATCCCGTTTCTCTGAAGAGGCACACCCTAGATAGCCTAGTGTCAAGTCTAGGAACTTGGTATTACTGCTGGTGGAATGATGACTGGTCCCCACAGCCTCCCTCCGGGCCTGCAGGAACCCCCTCCCCGGCTGGCTGCTCCACCCTGAGGCTCGTCTGGAATCCTAGTGAAAGGAAAAGGCTGGAAAACAAGGAGTCATTCAGAGTGGGTGAAAAGAGGAGGGAGAGGTTTTCTGGCTGAGATCGAAAAGGAGGGGCCTGAGGAAGGAAGGAAGCTCCCAGCCTCCTCCCAGACCTTTTCCCTGAGACTCCTAGGAATGAGAGGAGCCGGGCCCTGCTCACTAGGCTTCTGTTTGCCGCTGGGGGAGTTCTCGCCTCACAGCACTGCCTGCCCTCTGTGGCTGACTCCCTTCTCTACCCTCCCCCTTCCCCAGGCTAGAGGGCCCGCAGGGACTGCCAGGCTGGGAGGCTGAGCGGCTGCACTGTGGGCATGCCTGGTCCTTCCCTCCCCCCTTCCCGGAGCAGCAACGTCACCGCAGCACCAGCGGCAGCGGCAAGGATACTGGGCTGGGATTGCGCAGCCTCCCTGCATTAGCAACGATGCCATTGTATTAGCAGAAATCAGATCTTAGGAAATCAGCCCACTTGCCCCTGTGCGGGCCGGTGGAACAGTGCCTCAGCTCCAACTGTCAAGATAGAGCTTGGTGGGAGTGCTGCGGAACAGAAGCCTTGGGATTCAGCTAAGGCACCTTACGGAGGTAAGGCTCAGCGGGGCTGGGGGGAGGAGCAGGACAGGGACGCCGAACAACCGATCAGCACATTTGGGCCCTGGCTTCTGAGGGTTGGCTTTGTCTTTCCGAGAGGGAGAGAGAGCGAGCAAGCGAGCAGGAGAGCAAATGTTAGACAAGCTCATCCATGCATACTTTCGGGCTGTGGTGCAGAGATGGGAAGAACAGAGGCTGGGGCTGATGCTATTTTGTGGAGAAGATCCCCTTCTTCCTTTCTGAGCATTTCTAATGAAGCTGCTATAGTGTGGGTCAGGAGAGAGGGAGTCAGAGCTGGACACAAAGGCTTAATGAGAAGAGACACCCGTACCTCTCCGGTAAGTTTATGATGGAGAACTGCAGGGATCCTCTCAGCCTTCAAGAGCAGGCACTGGGAAGGGGAAGCATCGAGCCCATCTTGTCCATGTACATACATACATGCACACAGACACGCATACCACATCTGGTGCTGCAGGAGCCACGAAGCTGCAGATAAGGATGGAGTAAGAAAGAATGTTGACCAGGAGGCTCCACATTATAGGGAGAGAGAGGATGTAATACCTAGGACACCTGACCTGTTATCATTGGCCTTCTTATACAGGCTTAGATTCCTAACAGGAGCAGACCTAAGGATAAGTCGATACACCCAAATCCACTCTCCTGCTCTCCCCCCTTCAGTCCTGTCCAAGAGAGAACCCAGACAGGAAAAGGCTTAGCAGTCCTGCTGAGGCTGCCCATCAGACCTCAAGTCAAGGTCAGATTGCTGGAGAATAACAACTGAGTATCACTATCTTCCCCTCCTCCTTCAGAGGCCAAAAAAAAGAGGGAAGGGGTTCTATGACTGGCAGAAAGATGCTAATGACCAAAGACAAGGGAAACCTTTCTCTGGAGTTTATAACTTCTTCCTGCCCAGAATTACCCAGAATTCTATTGCTGAGAAGATAGAATTCTTTAAATACCCCTCTCCATTGGATCACCTTGGTGGAGGATTCAAAAACATACACTATTAGGAGTCAGTAGTTCCATGTTGTGCAAAATGTGATTGGGTAGGGTAATACATTGGGAAATTGTGGGAAGGTATTAGTTCCCGGGAAGCATCTAGGAATGTGAACTGTGGTGCAAGGGAAAAGGGTATTGAGGACTGTGAATGGGACAGAGAGATGTGAGCTGGAAACTGGAGCAGGAGGTAGGATTAAAGAGTGTTATTAGAGCCTGGGGCATTGATATGAAAGGGGCTATGGGTTCAAAGACTAGCAAAATGGGTAAATACAAACTGTGTAAATGGAAACTGTGAGTCCCGGTGGCTCAGATGGTAAAGAATCTGCCTGCAATGCAGGAGACCTGGGTTAGATCCCTGGGTCAGGAAGACCCCCTGGAGAAGGAAATGGCAACCCACTCCAGTATTCTTGCCTGGAGAATTCCATGGACAGAGAAGCCTGGTGGGTTACAGTCCATGTGGTCGCAGAGTCAGACACAACTGAGCCACTAACACATTCACTTTCAAGTAGAAACTAAAGTGTGAGCCTCTCCAGGAAAAAGTAGGAAGTGTCTGCGTTGGTAGCAGGGTAAATGCAGAGACTTTAGGAAGAGGGTGTGACCCTGATCATTTTCTGAGAGGCAATTGTAGTGGAAAGAATTAAGAATTGAGCAGACCTGGGTTTGCGTCCATCTTAGCCATATAATTATGGCAAACTGTTTACACTTCCTAAGCTTCAGTTTTCTCATCTGTAAAGTGGGGATGGTTATGTCTACTTTAAAGGATTATAGTGGAATTAGAGATGCTGTATGTCAATCATGTTGAGTGTAAGTGCTCAGTAAATGATCCCTAATAAACAGCATTATGATGATTGGCCAAGAGAGACCTATTTGTGATGAGACCCAGGAAGAGGGCTCTTGTGGAAAGCTTTCCCTAATTGTGGGGATCCTAGACCTTGTAACTTTATGCTGACTGAGCCCACCACTTCTCTGTCCATCTGTTAGACAGAGCTGAGAGCTTTCTTCCACTTTCTTCTGGGTTCTCTATTCCCCCCTCCTCCATCTCTCATGTCTCTCCATCTCACCAGGGTACAGAAAGAGACCAGGATGCACTCTCCCATCTCACTGTTTTCTCTTCCCCTTTCTTAGAGCTCATGGGCCACAGTATTAAACTTGTCTTCTTATAGAACATGACACTCTCAGGCGAGAAGTCTAAGAGAAATGCTCTTAGTAAATGTGTTCTGTGGTGATTGAAATCAAGTCATATATACCATATACTCTCATTACATTCCTAACTGATGGAGAAAAAGGTCAAAAGTTACGATTCCTGACTCCTGTCTTAATTCTGTCATTTATCCCCTGAGAGTTCTTGGGCAAGTCATTTCTTTTTTCTAGGTGATGATTTCCTTATTTATTTATTTATTTATTTTTAAATGAAGTAATCTACCTGCTCTGGTGTGTTGATAGGATCAATGAGATGATATACATAAAAAGTGAAGTCGCTCAGTCATGTCTGACTCTTTGCAACTCCATGTACTGTAGCCTACCAGGCTCCTCAGTCCATGGAATTCTCCAGGCAAGAGTACTGGAGCGGGTTGCCATTTCCTTCTCCAGGGGATCTTCCCAACCCAGGGATCGAACCCCGGTCTCCCGCATTGCAGGCAGACACTTTACCGTCTGAGCCACCAGGGAAGCTTTTGATATACATAAAAACTGCTTTGTAAAAAATGTGGAGGTATGGGGCCAAAGCGTGAGTACTGAGACTTGTGAGATGCCTGTAGAACTTTGCCTTAGTTGGCTGGACTAGAGTTATCTGTGGAGAAACTATTGCCAAGATTTCCTCTGGTCATGTGGAGATCAGGAAGGAGTAAGACTTTCTCTGAGATACAAAAATGTAAAATAAAATGAAATCAGCCAGTGAAAGAGCTTTACACTTAAAATAGAATGCAGCACAACCTTAATATAATAGTGAAAACTATACAACATTTATTTAAAAAAAAAACAGAAAAATTTCTTGGGATAGGCAAAGATTTCTTAGAACACAGAAAGCTTTAACTATAAAGAAAAAAAACAGATAAATGGAACTTCATAAAATTAAAAACTTCAATTAATTAAAAATACCATTAAGAAAACAAATGAGCAAGTCACATTTGAGAAGAAGCCACTTAAAATAGTCTCAAGATGTGTATTTGACAAAGGACTCATATCTAGAATAAATTTTAAAACTCCTACAACTCAACAATAAAAAGACAAACAAGTCAATTTTTAAAATGCGTAGAACAGGAGTCAGCAACTAACCTACCATGCCTACTGTGTTCCAAGCACTATGCATGGGTTCTAGGGACAAGGGGTTAACTGTATCCCAGTTTCTGACCTCAAGGTACTGCACTCTAGTCTGGGGACAGATACGTAAACATAACATAATAAACTGTCGGCGCCCTCCTGCCTGAGGTTCTTTCTCCATCGCCCTCTACATCTATTTGTGCTTTATCCATGATTCAGAGTCAGCTTTCCAGGCTCTGTGAATTGCTATGTTTCTTTATTTGAATGCGTATATGACTCCCAGTCAGTGGTTTTATGGGTCAGGCAAATTCTTCTGTGTATCTATTTGAAAATGGTGCTTTGAAAGGGGAATGGTGGGGGTGGGGAATGGAATTCCCTGGTGATCCAGTGGTTGGGACTCTGTGCTTTCACTGCTCAGGGTGCGGGTTCCATCCCTGGTCAGGGAGCTAAGATCCCACCAGCCACACAGTGGCAGCCAGAAAATAGAAGGGGGTGGGGGTGGTGTTCATTGAAGAGCAAGTGATGGCCGTGGCCCATAGGTGATCCTAACATTACTGCTGTGTGTACAAGAAAGTTCTTTGTGCTCCATTTAGTCCAGGCCTCAAATTATGGCCTGGACCCTGGGGCAACCTAGTACTATATTTAGGGGGATGTCCCCTCCCCTAGCCCTGACTGACAATATCTGTAGTGCTTAAAGGAAAAAAGTGCTTTAAAAACTGTTCAAGTTGTATACATAACAGATACTTATTTTTAGAAAATATAGAGGAAACAAAAAGAATAAAATTTAAAATAATCCCGAATCAGTCAACAGCGATAAGCACTGTTAACATTTTGTTGTCAAGTCCACAGGTTGTGCATGCATAGATTCAACCAACTATGGTTGAATTCAACCAACTATGGGGATCAAAAATAATCAAGAAAAAAGGATTCCAGGAAGTTCCAAAAAGCTGTACTTGAATTTGACATGTTCTGGCAACTATTTAAGTAGCATTCACATTGAGTGAGTGAGTGAGTGAAGTCGCTCAGTTGTGTCCGACTCTTTGTGACCCCATGGACTGTAGCCCACCAGGCTCCTCCCTCCATGGGATTCTCCAGGCAAGAATACTGGAGTGGGTTGCCATTTCCTTCTCCAGGGGATCTTCCTGACTCAGGGATCGAACCCGGGTCTCCTGCATTGCAGGCAGACGCTTTAACCTCTGAGCCACCAGGGAAGCCAAGTGATCTGAAGATGATTTAAGGTAAACTGGAGGACATTTGTAGGTTATATGCAAATACGGCACCATTTTATCTAAGGGATCTGAGCATCCTTGGCTCTTGGTACTGTGTATGCTTTCAAGTTTTCTTCCGTGCATATTGCTCTGGTTTGAATGTCTGTGTCTCTCCTCCACCAACTCCACATTAGGTCTTGAGAGTAGAGCCCTCCTAAACGTGACTAGTGCTTTTATAAAACAGAAAAAGATCCCTTGTCCCTTACACTGTGTGGGAGGTGCCAGGAATGAACCAAGAAGTGGGCTTTCACCAGACTGCAGCCGTGCTGGCACCTTGATCTTGATCTTGGATTTCCCAGCTTTCAGAGCTATGAGAAATACATTTCTGCTGTTTATAAGCCATCTGGTGTGATGTATTTTGTTATAGCAGCCTGAAGACAGATACAGACATATATTTATTTACAATAATGGTGTCATACTGTACATATTGCTTGTAATCTGCTATTTTCACTTAATCTTTTGTGAATATTTTCTCAAGTCAGTAACAGGGAAATTAACACAACATTGTTTTAATGATACTATGTTCTCTACTTTTCAAATTGATTATTATTGGAATTTTAGGGTGTTTCTAACTTTTTGTTATCCTTGTGGCATATATTAATGTATTGGGTTGGCAATAAAGTTCATTCAGGTTTTCCCATAATGTTGTATGAGAAACCCTAGAGAACTTTTTGGCCAACCCAATATTTGAGGCCAAAGTATTCTTGGCAAAGGAAGAGAGAGATGGGAAAGAGTGAAGGGGAAATTATCTCATGTACCTCATAGCAAAATTTCCTAAAAATCCTCTTTATCCCTCTCTACAAAAATCCCAATACTTCAAGGCAGCTCTCCCTCCCTTGTTCTCATCTTATCTGTGCAAATACGCGTTCCTCTCCACTGCTAATTCTGGTTCCCGTCCTTCGCTCTCCTTCAATCTTCCCATAAACCTTAATCTTTTTTCCTATTTAATTTTTTTTAAATAACAGCTTTATTAAGATATAATTCACATACCATAAAATTCACCCTTTTATAAAATTGAGATATAATTCACTTTCCATAAAACTCTGGAGTTTTGGTTTTATTCACAGACATGGGTAACCATGACCACTGACTGACTACAGAACATTTTCCTCACTCCCAGAAGGAACCTCCACGCTTATTAGCAGTCACTCCCCGTTCTCCACCCTCTCAGTCCCTGGTAACCACTGATCTACTTTCTGTTTCTGTGGATTTGCCTGTTCTGGACATTTCATGGGAAGGGAATCATATAACATCATGCAAAGAATCCTTTTATGACTGGCTCTTTTCACTTACCTTTTTGCAGTTCAGACATACTGTATCATATATCAGTACTTCACTCCTTTTACTGATAAATAATAGTCCATTATCTATACCATGGTATATCTGTTCATCAGTTGATGAGCATCTGGATTGTTCCCACATCTTTGGCTACTGTGAATATTTGTATACAGGCTTTTGCGTGAACATATGTTTTCATTTCTCTTGGGTATATACCCCGGAGTAGAGTTTCTAGGTCATATTATAACTCTATGCTTAACATTTTGAAGAACTGCCAGGCTGTTTTTCCAAAGTGACTGTCCCATTTTACAATGTCTTCCGCAATGTTTGTGGGTTGCAATTTCTCCATATCCTCGCCAGCATTTGTTACTGTCTTTTATCTTAGAGTGAAGTAGTATCTTGTTGTGATTTTTATTTCTCTAGTGACTAATGATGTTGAACCTCTTTTCATGTGTTATTAATCATTTGTATGTATTCTGTGGAGAAATATCTACTCAAGTTCTTTGCCCAGTTTTTAATTGGGTTACATAGTTTTTATTGTTGAGTTGTATATTGTTTATATATTCTGATTCTAAGTCTCTTGTCAGAAACACAATTTGCAAATATTTTCTCTCATTCTGTGACTTGTCTTTTCACTTTTTTGATCATGTCCCTTGGAGACTCAAAGGTTTTTGATTTTTATGAAATCCACCTTATCTCTGTTCTCTTTTATCACTTGTTCTTTTGGTATCTTATCTAAGAAGTCATCCAATAATAATCTTAACCAAAGGTAATGAATTTACTCCCACATTTTCTTCTGTAGCTCTTAGTCTTGTGGCTGATTTAGCCTCTCTGGTTTCTGCCCTTCTGCCTGTCTACTTCTTACCCTAGTCAACACACAAAGGCTTGGAAGTCCAACAGAGGAGCCTTCCTCTCAGAAAGGAAAGGAGGAAGAAAGATGGTGAATACTTGCTTTTTAATTTTAATGTAATTTAACTTAACACAAATAACATATTTTAATAGTGTCCTTCACACATATATTTATTAGCCATTTGAATTTTTTGTTTTATGTGTCTTTTGCCTGTCTGTGTCCTTGAGCATGTGTGACTTGCCTGACTCTTTACTGTACTCCATGTGAAGAGCTCTGATCCTGTGATCTAAATGAGTTACACTTTTAAGAAATTGGTGGTATAAGGGTTCAGCTAAATGATGGAGAACTTGGGCAGTGAGGGATTTAGACTCATTGTAGGTAGAGGAAAATGGCAGGAATGATAAGAGAAAGAAGAGAAATGAATGAATTAGGAGAGATTAGGTATGAGAAGTCTGAGCAAGTGAAGGCTTTGAGGACCTGACCTTGCTAGCACAGGAGACTAGAACTTGAGGGGGGCCATTCTGCCATGGTCCAGCCAAGAGACCAGAGAACCCCAGAGTGGGCTCCGTGTAGAGAGCTTGACCTTAGCCTATCAGAGGAAAAACCAGGAAGAGAAGATGTTTTAGGGGACCCTCATAGGGAAAGTTCTAGCTAAAACTGGACAGAATTGGGGCACTTCAGAAGATCTGTTCCCTGAGCTAGCTAAATATTAAGAATATATTATGCCTCGTGTTCGCCAAGCCTTACCTGATGTTGTGCTGGAGTAACATAAAGAATATAAAAACAGACCCCACACTGGGAAGGAAGAGGATGGCATCAGCCGTACTAGAAGTCTGCTGCCTAAATCAGTCTCTATTCAGGAAGCTCTAGAATAGGAAGTAGGAAGTAGGCATTCCTCCCCACAGTAGTAGGAAGATTGAGGATCCTTGCCCACAGCCAATCAGAGTGGGACAGGTATTCTGGGGCTCAGGAAGGGCAAGGGGGTCCAAGATGACACAGGCATCAAGTGATATAATACATTAAAAGTTACTTTTCTTGCAAAATTATAGCTTATTGCTGTGCATCCCTGACGTATTATTAATGATGTCCTGTCATCTGTAAGTGCTGTAGCTATGTGTAAGACAATTCCATGGCTCCTTTGCCTAGCACCCTCTCAGGCATCTTAGGTGGTGTTTTCTTAGTTATGTCATCATTCATACTTCTTTTTGGACTCAGGACTGGTCATTGTTTACTGCTAGGAAAGAGGAGAAAGGGCTGTCCCTGAGATTGCCCAGACCTTCAGAGGTGGCATTAACAGGGGCCTGGCCTTTTGTTGGAGCGGATGCATGGCGAACTTGCAGAGAAGGGGACACTCGAGAGCTGGCCCTGTGCAATGAGGCCATGTACCCCATTGGGCTGAGTCGTCCAGCTCCATGTTGACTGAATCTTTCTTCCTCTTGGGCTCTTCGCCATCTGCAAATGACGTGGGCAGGGGCATGTCCCTGACTTCGGGGAGGTGACATTAGGTTCCCTTTCTTTCCCTCTCTCTCCAGGTACCAAGCTCTCCTGATGACATGTGTTCTGCCCCTCTGGGCTCCAGGGGCAGCGTCTGGTGCTGTTGATGCCCCTGTTCGAACTTTCCAGAATGGATAGTCCCCCAAAGCTGACTGGAGAGACCCTCATCGTCCACCACATCCCCCTGGTGCACTGCCAAGTCCCAGACAGGCAGTGCTGTGGAGGGGGAGGTGGAGGTAGTGGGAGCACAAGACCCAACCCCTTCTGCCCACCGGAGCTGGGCATCCCCCAACCCGATCAGGACCTCGGACAAGCCGACTCTCTGTTGTACAACAGCCTGCAGTCCGCTCCGGGGGGCTCTACACGGTCTGCTGACAGCGCCAAGAGCAGGGGTCGGGATGGAAGAGGCCCCGGGGCCCCTAAACGACACAACCCCTTCTTGCTGCAGGCAGGCGTGGCGGAGCCGGGACTTGGTGACCTATATGAGGATAGTATCAGTGACAGTGCCGCCCAGCAGTCCTTCCACCTGCACGGGGCTGGCCAGCCCACCTTCCATCTCTCCTCTTTCCAGCTGCCACCGCCGGGCCCCAGAGTGGGCAGGCCGTGGGGGGCAGGGCGTAGTCGAGCCGGAGTGGTGGAAGGGCAAGAACAGGAGCCAGTGACCGTCTTGGATGCCCTGCACTGCAGCACCGGCCGCTGCTGCCGGCCAGAGCCGGAAGCTGAGACCATGGAGCTGGATGAGTGTGGGGGGCCCGGTGGGAGTGGCAGTGGGGGTGGGGCCAGCGACACCGCTGGCTTCTCCTTTGACCAGGAGTGGAAGCTCAGTTCCGATGAATCCCCAAGGAACCCCAGGTGCTCGGGCTCGGGCACCCAGCACTGCCGCTGCAGCAGCACCTCCAGCCAGTCCGAGGCGGCGGACCAGTCCATGGGCTACGTGAGCGACTCCTCCTGCACCAGCTCGGACGGCGTGCTGGTCACCTTCAGCACCCTCTACAGCAAGATGCACGGCAACGCCCGCGCCAACCTCAACTCTGCCCCGCAGTCCTGTAGCGACTCTTCCTTCTACAGCCACTCGGACCCTGGCGCCTTCTACCTGGACCTGCAGCCCTCCCCAGCTGAGTCGAAGATGTCCTGTGAGTCCCACCACCCTGATAGCGGAGGAAGGGAAGGTGGCTATGGTTGTCCTCACGCCTCGTCTCCGGAGCTTGATGCCAACTGCAACTCCTACCGGCCGCACTGTGAGCCCTGCCCAGCTGTGGCTGACCTCACAGCCTGCTTCCAGAGCCAGGCCCGTCTTGTCGTGGCCACGCAGAATTACTACAAACTTGTCACCTGTGACCTGTCCTCCCAGTCCTCCCCAAGCCCAGCTGGCTCTTCTGTCACCAGCTGCTCGGAGGAACACACCAAGATCAGTCCTGCCCCTGGCCCTGGCCCAGACCCTGGCCCTAGCCAGCCCTCCGAGTATTACCTGTTCCGGAAGCCAGACGTCCAGCCAGACGAACAAGAAGCAGTGGGCTCTGAAGTGGAAGCGGAGGCTCCCATGGGCCGCACGGTGATCGAGGGGCAAGTGTACACCAACACCTCGCCCCCCAACCTCAGCACTGGACGTCAGCGCTCTCGAAGCTACGACCGCAGCCTAGAACGCAGCCCCCCTGTCCGCTTGGGCTCTCTGGAACGCATGTTGAGTTGCCCAGTGCGCCTCAGTGAGGGCCCCGCCGCCATTACTGGGCCCAGTTCCCCACCTCGGCGGGTCACCTCCTTTGCCGAACTCGCCAAGGGCCGGAAGAAAGGTGCAGGCTCTGGCTCCCCTCCACTGCGAGCAAGCATTGGGGACTCTTCTCAGGAGTTCTCACTCATCCAAGAAGCCCAGCAAGACAGGGTGGGCCCCCCAGATGAGGGCACTCACTGTAGCCATAGCCTCCCACCCATGCCCTTGGGGCCAGGCATGGACCTGGTTGGCCCAGAGCCCTGGTCCACCCAGGTCTGTCAGGGCTCCCAGTCCAGTGAGATGCCACCCGCTGGCCTCAGAGCTGCTGGGCAGGGGCCCCTGGCCCAGCTGATGGATCCAGGGCCTGCTCTCCCAGGGAGCCCAGCCAACAGCCATACCCAGAGGGACGCAAGAGCTAAAGCTGACGGTAAGGAGCCTAGTGGCTGGAGAGTAGCAGGTTGTATGCATGGCCTCCTATCAGTAATAGGTCCTGCCAACCACCCCATCTCTACCACTAGAGGTTTCTCAGCCCAGACCCATCATCTTTCCAGTCCAGAGCATGTCCTCCAGTTATAATAGGGGGAAGAGGATAGGGAATAAAGCATACACCAAGGAGATGAAATCAGCAACTGAGAGATCGATGTATTGGGATAGCAGGAGCTCAGAAGATTGTGACTAAGCCCGGGTGACTGGAAAGATGATGATACATGGATAGGGACTGCCGACACAGAAGTAGGTTTACTGGGAAAGGAATAAGGCCTGACCTCCATTTTGGACATCAAGGAATTTGCCGTGTTTAAGAGAAATGTCAAACAGACAAACCACACTGGGCGTCAGTGAGTTCATTCTTTGATCAGTGATTGTAGCCACTCTTCAAAGAACCTGAGACCTGACGCTTAACCTTTGAGCCTCCCAGGCCAGCTCTTCCCTATTTATTTCATTTCGCTTAAGTGATTATTTTATAAAGGCTCTGTGTTAAGTGGGTGCTGGTGATAGACGAGAGGGACAGTATCTGTCCTCAAGGAATTCTGATGAAGGATGGAAACAGAAAAGGAATCACAATTAAAATGTAGAGGTGGCAATTGTATGGTACTGGTCTGTGAGAGGAATACCTAAACAGACCAAAATGTCAGAGAAGGAGTGCTAACAGTTTACATTTAAGCACAGTCTAGAAAAATGTTAGAGGAGTAGGCTTTGTGGAGACTCGTAAAAAGAACATTCTAGGCTTATACAATAGTCTGTACAAAACCACAAAGGCACAGAGTATCTTGATGCTTTCCAGAAACTGCAAATAATTTAGTATAGCCATTGTAGAATGTGGATGAAACCATTGAAGGATTTTAATTAGGAAATGGCATTTTTTGGTTTGTAACGGCATGTTTTGATTTGCATTTTAGAAAGATCACAGGTTGTTTGAATGGAAGCTGGATTAGAAAGGATGTCTCCTGGAGGTCAGGAGACCACCATGATCAGAGAGTCATTGAAGTAAAAATAGTAGTTGAAGCTATGAGTGGTGAGAACATCCAGGGAGAATGTGTAGAGTTATAAAGGGAACAAGGGACAGAGCCCTGGGGATACAGTGATTGAAGGGTGAGCGGAGCAGTCCTCAAAGGAAACAGAAAAACCAGCCAAGAAAATAGAGGGGAAACCGAGAGAGTGAAGTCATAGGAACCAAAGAAGAAGGATTCAAAAAAAGATTCAACAAATAAGTTCTGAAAAGAAACCACTAGGATTAAGGCTGAAAATCCCCAAAGCAGCATTTGGGAGTGATGAGGGCAGAAGCCAGATCTCAGAGGGTTTGGAAGGAAAGGGGAGATAAAACAGGGGGAAGATCGATTATGGGGAATATGCTGTCTGTGGCCTTAGGGCTTCCCTGGCGCCTCAGGCAGTAAAGCATCCGCCTGCGATACAGGAGACCTGGGTTCCATCCCTGGGTCAGGATGATCCCCTGGAGATGGAAATGGCAACCCACTCCAGTATTCTTGCCTGGAGAATTCCATGGACAGAGGAGCCTGGCAGGCCACAGTCCATGGGGTCGCAAAGAGTCCGCCACAACTGAGTGACTGACACTTTCACCTTCAGCCTTAGGTTGGTCCCTTGGCTTCTCAAAGGAAAGGGGTTAAAAACCCATAAATGGGGCTATACCTGCTGTTTGGGAGATGGCAGCATATCAGATGACTTCAGGCTCCTAAACACACATGGAGGAACTGCCCCAGAGATGCAAGAAGGTCTCTAGGGCAGAGGGGGCTCAGAAACGGCAGGGGTTGGCCAGAGTCTTCTCACACCCTTCTCAGACCACAGTGCCTGGTGGGTCTATCTGGGCACAGAGAGTGCTTGGCTGGCACTCGGAGGACAAGGTCAGTCCTGATCAGATATGGGAGGAGAGGCTTTAAAAGTGCTTTTGTTATCAGATAAGACTTTTCATAATAATATTAGACTTTTGTTCCATAAATCTCCAGTGACCTATCATAGGGCTTTTCTTTTTGTTCTGTACAAACTTTTTTATTTTTAATCAAAGAATGATGAATTCATGAATGACAAAAGAAGTGAGATCTCTTTGAGATTCTGAGCAGCAGAATCAAGATTTTTAAAAGGATTTTATCAAGTCTGGGAAAAACATTTTGTTCTTTCAAGGACCAATATGAACTTTGATATGTAAGTGCTCTTCTTGATTTGGGATATTTATTAATAATTGATTGCAAACTCAGAATGAGTCAGCAGCTAGGAAGGGCTTCTAAAAAGTTAAGATGGCTGGATTCATTTATAGACTCCAGAAGGGAGGAGTTGATATTCCTCTCCACTCCTGTGAACCTCTGAGTGCCCACCTGGGATTCTGGGCGCTCCATTTTAGGGCGCTGAGAGGCTGGGCCCTGTTGCCTGCAGCTAGACTTGAGGGAATGCTCTTCCTATCTCCAGGGTTTCCAAGGGCTGTCTCACAGAACAGGACAGACCTTTTCCCCTGTATTTCCAGAGGGCAGAATTGACATCCGCTCCCCACTGATAGTCACCCCTCCCCCTTTCCCAGTCTTCCTCCTCTGCCTCAAACCTACTCTGAGAACTTAGCAGGGAGGATTTTTAAAAGAGTAGGAATAGATAGTCTAATTCAAACATACTCTATATAGCATGTACAGTAAAGCTGAGGTTGGGAGGACCTAATCTGATAGCCAGAGTCAGCTCAGGCTTGAAATTTGATATTTAAATAAGTGGAGAGGATGAAGGCATTCCCAGCGGGAAAAGCAGTGTGCTTAAAGATGGGAAAGGGGTGGGAAGAGCCACGCCAATGGGGAGGGTAGTGCATTTGCCACTGGTGTGGCCCCAACCTGCCTGAGATTAGACTTTGTTCTGTGGGCAGCAGAGCCACGGGAAGTAGAACTGGTGCTCTAGGAAGTGAGCTGGTCCGTGTGAGAAGATCTGGATGCAGTGAGACCATGCCGAGCCAAGGGTGACAGTGAGGATTCCTTCATGTCTTTTATTCAGTACCTACCATATACCAAGGTCTGTTCTAGGCACTGGGGATGCAGCAGGGAACGATTTAAAAACCCCTGCTTTTCCAGAACCCTAATAAGGAGTAATGGGCAATAAACAAATAAGATCATTTCTGACAGTGAAAAATGGCTAAAAAGGAAATACAACGGGGTGATGAGAGCATGCCTTGCCCGAGGCACCGGGGCAATCAGAGAAGGTCTTGAGGAGGAGGTGACGCTTGAGTTGAATGCCTAGCTGATTTCAGGCAGAAGGAACAGCGGTACACAAGACCCCAAGATGTTAATGAACTTGACATGTTTAAGGACCGAAGAAGGTATGGCTGGAGCATAGTGAGCAAGGGAGATTGACAGGGGCTGTTCGCTAAGGCTGACTGGGACTGGCAGGAGAGTATAGTCTGAAAATGTCCACTGAGAGTGGTTCTGAAACGCCTGCCTTGTGGGGTTGTGGTCACCATCCCCTTAAGACTCACGGAAGTAAATAAATGGGGAAAGACAAGGAGCAGGAAAATCCAGCTTGATACCATTTCACGTGTGGTGCGATGTGGCAGAGAGAACGTTAGCCGCAAAGCCAAACTCTGACTTAGGCAGATTTCTAGCTCTGCCACTTCCTAGCTGTGTGACCTTGGGCAAATGACTTGATCTCTAAATTTCCAATACCCAGGTCTTTTCACTGTGGATGCTCATTCCTTCTTCGGAGCTGTTGAACCCGGGGTGCGAGTGAGCCACACCCAGGGTTTCAGGTGATGCGGGCGGTTCTAGCGCCACCTGGTGTTTATTCGGGTGTTTACAGCGCGCAGTGTTTAATTAGACCCACAACCCAAACGCAAAGACTGCCTCTGTGCAGGGCTGTGGAGTGTTTCGCTCTGAGACGCATGTTCTGTGGGACGCTGACTAGAAGGTTGGCTGAAAGAACAGGAGAGGACCAGCCTTGGGAAACGCACCTCTGTGTAGAAGGAGCAGATGTGGACACTGGGGTTTCAAGGCCAGGATCAGTGAAAGAGTATGACTGGGGTGGATTGGGTGACAGGAAGCTGATTCTAGCAGCAAGGAAAGAAATATTTTATTATGGTTAGATTTGATCAAGAAGGAAATATGTGGGCTCTAGTTGAGGCGGGGATGATGGGTGAAAGCTTGAAGTAAATTACCATCTTGACACTGAAAATATGTGACTGACTCCAGGCCTTTAGACCTTAGATACAAAGGAGAAGGAAACAGCAACCCACTCCAGTATTCTTGCCTGGAGAATCCCGGTGGACAGAGGAGCCTGGCAGGCTACAGTCCTTGGGGGTCACAAAGAGTCGGACATGACTAAGTGACTGACGCTTTCACTTTCACAAAGAAAATGGTGGTTCTGCCATTGGCAGAAATGGAAATCATCAGGAGAATGAATGAGGTATTTTAAATAGCAAATTTTGATTGGAAACAGAAACCTAAAGTAGAATGATCTAGAGATCAAGAGAAAGGTTGAGGCTAAAGCCATGGGTTCAGAAGTCACCTATATGACTGTCTGGACATGAACAATGCAGGGAAGAAAGTGTAAAGGGAAATATAAGAATTGAGCCTTAAGATGCACCCGCATTTGAAGTCAAGAAAAAGAAGAAGGGCTGAACAGCCAAGAGACAAGTCAGTATTATAAAAACACCAGGAGAAGATGGGAGAAGCAGTGCCACCTTCCACAGAGGCAAATTACCCCTGCCCTACTCTGTTCCTTCAGCCCGGGTCCTGCCCCTCTCTTCCTCCTCCCTGGTGGGCATCATCTCCTGACTGTCCCTCCGCCTCCTCTCATGTGATTTCCGTGTTTGATTCCTTCTCCATCCCTGTTGCCACAGGGGGTGGTGCTGAGAGCCGACCGGTCCTTCGCTACAGCAAGGAGCAGAGGCCGACCACGCTGCCCATCCAGCCGTTCGTGTTCCAGCACCACTTCCCCAAGCAGCTGGCCAAGGCGCGGGCCCTGCACGGCCTCTCCCAGCTCTACAGCCTCTCGGGCTGCAGCCGCGTGCCGCAGCCTGCCCCCACGGCTGCCCCCGCCGCCCCAGGCCCAGACCCAGCTCCTTCAGGGGAGCCGCGGGTGCCCACCCACAGGGGTGCCAGGAAAGCCGGGCCTGAGCCAGAGACCTCGCGGCCGTCACCGCTGGGCAGCTACTCCCCCATCCGGAGTACTGGCCCCTTTGGGCCCAGCAGCGACTCTTCGGCCTCCACCTCGTGCTCCCCTGTCCCAGAGCAGGCCACAGCCACAGAAAGCCCGCCTCCATGGGGCCTCTCCTGTCCTCCTGCTGTCCGGCCTGCCGTCTCCCAGCAGCCGCAGAAGGAGGATCCGAAGATACTGACCTTGGCTGAGTACCGGCTCCATGGGACAGGAAGCTTGCCTCCTCTGGGCTCCTGGAGATCTAGCCTCGGCCGAGCGGAGAGCCTGGCCCGGGGAGGTGGCGAGGGCAGCATGGCTTCCAGGCCCAGTAATGGTATGCAGCTCACTGCCCACCCCCTTCCCCACCCCAGGCATCTACCTCCCCTTTGAATGATTTCCTGTGCTCCACGGGGGTCACAGGTTACAGCGTGTGCCTCTGTAGCTGATATCCCAACCCTCGGGTTTTATACAGGCCCACTGGCTGGGTATGAAATGCTGTCTCTTAACTATTTCCTGTCTCTTCTGCTAATCTCTCCTGATTTCAGCCAACCACCTATCCCCTCAAGCACTCAAGTGGCGAGAATACAGGAGGAAGAACCCTCTAGGGCCCCCTGGTTTGTCAGGGAGCCTAGACCGAAGGCCGCAGGATGCTCGGCTGGCCCGAAGGAACCCCATCTTTGAGTTCCCCGGCTCCCTCGGCGCTGCTGGCCATCTGAACTGCCAGCTGAATGGTGTGTGGGCCAGGTCCCCAGCAAACCCAGGGCAGGCTCTGCTGCAGCCGGGAGGGAGGGGGTCAATCCCAAAAGAACACATCTCAGAGGACATGAGGCACAGAACTGAGCTGCCACTCAGAAGACAGTTGCTTGGTATTGATTTTTCTCTTCTTTCCAGGTCAAGTAGTGAAGCCGTTACCGCTAACCTGCCCTGACTTCCAAGACCCTTTCTCCTTGACTGAGAAGCCCCCCGCTGAGTTTTGCCTGTCCCCAGATGGCAGCTCAGAGGCTGTATCCATTGACCTGCTTCAGAAAAAAGGTGAATATCATTCCTAGCTCAAGACCGGAAATCTGCTGTCTCTACCTTTTTGTGCCTGTGGCCCAACTATCTAGCCCTTCAGAATATTTCCCTGTCTTAGAACTCCAAGCGCTGGGAGGGAATTAGCACAAGCACTGGGGCAAGAGGCAGAAGTCAGTACCATGAATCATGAGTATCTGCAAGTAAGCAACAGTCATTTATCAGATGCTTAAGAATCAGCCTCCAGTCTCTTCCCTCAGGGAGCTATGTGTAGGGAGGGAGACTCCTGTGTGCTAAACCGGGGGAGCTCAATGCTACAGGACAAGGTAGCTTGGATAAGCATGATCATGACATCTAATCAGATAAGGACTGACAGGTAACCAGTCTATTTAGCAGAGCCGTTTAAATGAGATGATCAGGAGAGGATTGAGCATAACTGTGGGCTGAAGAGAAGGAGCTTGTGAAAGGGAGAAAGATGAAGCTAAAGTCCCTTGCAGAGACAGAGCAGGGGACTCATAGTGTCGAGAGGGAAAAACTTTAGGCAAGAAGGGGAATGGCCACCTTCCTCCAGGATGGAAAGGGAGTAAGAGCGGGCAGGTGGGAAGGATAGATGTAATGTAGTCCTGTCTTTTGGATGGAGAGGGAAGTTGAATTCATTACCAGTGGCCTCTGTTCTCTGGGTGAAGTAGAACCAAGGGCTTGAGAAGAGGGGTAAGGATTTGGCATGGCAACCTGAGAGCATAGCAGAGGGTGCTGCAAGGCCCTGGGTGAACAGCTCTGGACTTTCTCCAGCAGCAGCCAATAGCCTGGTTTCTCAGAGTGGAGAGGATGGAGAGTTAGACTGATCCAGGTTTGAAGTAAGAGGGCAAGGAAGTGAGAACGTTGAGTGTCTTAGTGGAATCACTGGGGTGGGTCTTGGCAGAGTATAAATCAGGAAGGGCTTGAGAACTGGGTAAAACCAGGAAGAAGCCAAGGCCTGTGGTGCCTATGCAGAGAGAGAGAGAGAGAGATTGTGTGTGTGTGTGTGTGTGTGTGTGTGTGTAAGCCCTTCCCTCTCCCCACGGAGGGCCCACTCCCAGCCAAGTTGCCTGGGGACTCACTTAGGGACCTGGCTCATCAAATTCTCACTTGCAGGGCTGGTGAAGGCTGTCAACACTGCTGTGGACCTCATTGTGGCCCATTTTGGCACAAGCCGGGATCCCGGGGTGAAGGTGGGTAAGAGACTGGAGCGCTGAGCTCTGTCCTGCTGAGCCTCACCTGTCCTATGCTACCCCCGTCCCTTGCTCTCCTTCCCCCAGAACTCAGAGTTGGGTCCTCGGGGGCGGGGACCACAGGAGAAGTACCGTAAGGACTCAGAGGACCGAGGCCAGGCTGCAGGTGACCCCCCTGCTTCCCCGCTGCATCCGCAGGCGAAGCTGGGGAACAGCTCTGTAAGCCCCAACGTGGGCCACCTGGTCCTGAAGTACCTGTGCCCCGCGGTGCGGGCGGTGTTGGAGGACGGGCTCAAGTCTTTTGTGCTGGACGTCATCATCGGGCAACGTAAGAACACACCGTGGAGCGTGGTGGAGGCCTCCACACAGCTAGGTCAGTGCTGGTGGCAAGGGAAGAAGCCCAAGCTGAATGTTCAGGGTTCCATAAGTGGTGACCTCCAACTCTGGCTTCCTCCCAGGCCCATCCACCAAGGTCTTGCACGGCCTGTACAACAAGGTCAGCCAGTTCCCAGAGCTCACCAGTCACACCATGCGCTTCAACGCCTTCATCCTCGGCCTGCTCAAGTGAGTGTGTGGAAATCCGCAGCCCACCAGCCCCCTCCCCTGGGCCCCAGCCCCTCTGAAGAACCAACTCCCTAGACTGAATCAGAAAGGGTGAATCTGCAGGATCTGTGGCCAGGCTCAGGCCCACTTTCTCCCCACCTTGCTACAGCCTCTCTTCGTGGGTCACAGGTTTCCTACCAGACCCACGACTCTGATCACCAATACAGGCTTCTGCTTTTATAAATCTATAATCTGGCTCACTTGGAAGTTAATCTGGTTCTCAGTCCCTATGGGTATTGTAACCCTGAACCTCTCAGTTCCAGCACTGCTTCTGAATCCTGCTTGACCCAGTCCACCTTGGCACGTATATCATAGTGTCCTTCTTTCTTGAGTATGAGCCAGGGTCATCCCCTCTGGTCCTCAGCTGCCCTGTTTTCTCATTCAGTAGCTGCCCTGACTTCTTCGGTCACGGGCAAGTCAACTCCATTCTAAGAAGTGACTGGCTTGTGAATCACCCCCGCCTACATCCCCTCTGAGTTTCCAGAACTATGTAACATGAAACTAGCCTGCCATTGAAGGGAGATGTTCGCCTGTCCCTCTGCTATGTCTGACCCCCCATAACTGTGTCCTTTGTACCTCACGATCTGGCTATCGCCGCACAAGACTCAACTCTTCCCCTCTCTCCCTGCAGCATCCGGTCCCTGGAGTTCTGGTTTAATCACCTCTATAACCACGAAGGTAACACTCAGAACCCTGCGCTGTCTTGCCAACTCAATACAGGCCCGTCCCGGGAGGATCAAAGCGGGGGCGGCACTGCTGTCTTTGCAGAGTCTGGAGGTGGGGAGGAGAACCACACAAGCTTTCATCTCAAGGCTTGGCCTTCTACCCGAGTCCTTTCCCAGCCTCTGCTATGTTAGAGTCTGGAAGCCAGGCAGATACTCAGGCAATCTGGAAGTCAGGGTGGCCAGGAGCCTCTCCTCTGAACTCCAGGTTGCAACAGTACACAGCCCGCCCAGCAGTATGCCATGGCTCTGCCCGCCTCGCCTTTCCGAGGCCCACCCCCAGGCCAGGCTCTGCTTCTCTATGTGGCTCAGTCCCTCTCTCTCTCCCCTAGATATCGTCCAGACGCACTACCAGCCGTGGGGCTTCCTGAATGCAGCGCATACGGTGTGCCCCGGCCTCTTCGAGGAGCTGCTGCTGCTGCTCCAACCCTTGGCCCTCCTGCCCTTCAGCCTAGACCTGCTGTTCCAGCACCGGCTGCTGCAGAGCGGCCAGCAGCAGCGGCAGCACAAGGAATTGCTGCGAGTGTCCCAAGACCTGCTGCTGTCCGCCCACTCGACCCTGCAGCTGGCCCGCTCCCGCAGCCAGGACGGCCCTGGAGATGTGGACAGGGCGGCCCCCGGGGAGCGGGTGAAGGGTGTGGGTGCCCCAGAAGGTGGAGAGGAGGAGGAGGAAGAGGAGGAGACAGAGGCGGCCGGGAGCTCGGGGCGCGGCAGGTGGGCCCGAAGTGGGCAGGCCGGCTGGTGGTACCAGCTCATGCAGAGCTCCCAGGTCTATATCGATGGCTCCAGCGAGGGGTCCAGGTTCCCCCGAGGTGGCGGCACTGGCAGCAGCAGTGAGAAAAAGAAAGCGGCAGGAGGCCTGGGGCCGCCCCCCCGCGAGGGGGTCGTGGAGGGCGCGGAGGCCTGCCCTGCCCCCGAGGAGACCCTCGGCCGGGAGAAGGGCTGGCCCTTCTGGATGGGGAGCCCCCCTGACTCTGTACTGGCGGAGCTGAGGCGGAGCCGGGAGAGGGAGGGGTCCGCTGCCCCGCCAGCAGAAAATGAGGAAGGAGCGTCCGAACCTTCACCAGGGGGCATCAAGTGGGGACACCTCTTTGGGTCCCGGAAGGCTCAGCGGGAGGCCCGACCCACAAATAGGTAAGAGGAGGCCCCTGGTGGAGACTAGCGGGTGGGAGAGCCTGCTCTGAGACGGGCACAGGTGGAGCCAGAGCCCTGGCTGCTGTCCCCTAGGCTGCCCTCGGACTGGCTCAGCCTGGACAAGTCTGTGTTCCAGCTCGTGGCGCAAACAGTGGGTGCCCGCCGGGAGCCAGAGCCCAAGGACAGCCTGCAGGAGGCACCCTCTCCAGGCCTACCTTCCAAGCCTCCATGGTGAGCCGGGGAGACTGGAGGACTGGGGGGCTGAGGCTGGCTCGGGATGGGCTTTCCCTGACCTCCATTTGTTGTCTCCCCAGTGAGGTGAAGGCGCTGTGCCACCATCTGGCCACAGGCCCTGGACAGCTGAGCTTCCGCAAAGGAGACACCCTGCGGGTGCTGGGGCCAGCCGGGGCAGACTGGCTACGCTGCAGCCGCGGCCCTGACACCGGCCTGGTGCCCCTAGCCTACGTGACTCTGACCCCAACTCCAAGTCCAAGCCCTGGAAGCAGCCAGAACTGAGGCCCTGTGCATGCTGGTGGCCTCAGGGACCCTCACAGCCCCCAGGCTCATGGCCTAAGAGCGCTTCCCAGGCCATCTGGCCTGGTTACAGAGAGCAGGCCGAGAGCTGGGGGCCACAACATCCTTGTGCTCAGTATTAATCACTTCCCATCACCGGCCCCAGTGACCTCGTCCGGACCTCCCCCAGGAGAGGGGGGAAGGGATGCGGCACTGGGCTGCCAGAGTCTCCCCAGCCATTCTGGCCAGTCCTCACGTGGGTGCAGACAGGTACTTCCCTGTGGAGGGAGGTGACCAGAAGGCCCGCCTGCAGTGTTCCCTCGGCCAGGCGGTGAGGAGGTTGGGTGACAGTATTGGGGCCAGTTCCCTAAGCCCCCCAGCTGTAAATAGGCTGTGGCCAGTGCCTGGCGGTCAAGGAGGGAGGAGGAGCCCAGGCTTCTGTTTATGTATTTATTTATTTATTTATTACACCTATTAATAAAAAAGGTGCTCGGCCTCCAAACCATTCTCTCTATGCGCTTCCTCCCACCCGCCAACCCGCCTTTCTTCTTTCCAAAAGGATGGCTGGGATAGGATGACAAGGGAAGAGAGAACGTAAATTCCAGGTACCTACACCAGCAGCTGCTTCTGGAGGGTGCTGAGAGCCAGAGCATCCTGGGTGAGATGCCCATATGTGCGGCCGAACTGGAACTTATACCCTGTGTGGCCGAAAGAGTGTCATTTGTAGCCAGAGGCACAGAAAAGTTATCCCTCAGCCAGTTACCCAGACCTTCCAAGTTATCCTCTGAACTCTGGTCCTCACTCCACACTACGAGCTATGTCAGTTCCTTTTCTGCCCAGTGATAAAGCCGAACCTGACGATCCAAGGACCCCCTCCCCGTATCTACTAGTTCCCATCCCCCAAACCACCTCCACCTATCACTCACACTCACACACATACACACACAAATATCCCAGTCCCCAAAGCCTGCCTCCCGGGCCATCCTCACCTGGCACATAGCCCCCGTATTTAGGTAAAAGGCCCAGGTGCTGAGGGTAGGTCCGGGACAGTGCCGGGAGATGCTTAGGATCCTTCCAGGACCTGCCCGGAGACTTCATCTCTCCAAACTCCAGCAGCGCCTGGTTGCTGAGCACAGGAAAGCTGGAGCCGAAGAGGAAGCGAGCCCGGGGCACGTAGCCAGTGAAGCCTGGGGGGCGGGCACACGCAGTCGGTACCTTCCGGGCACATCCCAGGCCTTTGGTCATTACCCACATCCTCTCACCTGACATGAAGAACTTGCGAGGGTCACTGTCATCCATGGAATAAGGGGACGCCTTGTGAGGAGAAATGAGAGAGGAGAAACGGGAAACAGATTCAGCCCCTGGTTTATAACACAAGCTCGCAGGGCAGTGGGGCTGGTGGTCTGGCTCTGTGCCCGCAGCCAGCCCACGCATGGCCACACACAGGCAAGGGCTCCCCGCTCCCACCACTGAACTCTGCCTCAGCCTTCTCCATCTCACTTGTTCCGCCTCCTGCCCCAGCTCCGGCTCCTTTTCCGCCTCCGGCTCTGCCTCCGGCTTTGGCTCGTGGTCTTTCTCCACATCTTTTTCCCTCTTGGCCTCTTCGGGCAGCTCCTGACTCCCCTGTCCTCCGCTGCACTGAGTAAAGCCATTGAGAGCCTCAGCCCAGACCTGGCTGCAGTTCTTGGCAAAGATGAACTGTGCATGTGGCACAAAACCTAGGTGGGCAGGGGGCAAGGAAGATGCATCAGCGCGCGGGGCCGACGTCCTGGGATGGGGCCCCTGTTCATACCTGCGTCCGAACCTGTGTACCCAGGGACCATGCTGGAGCTGAGCCTTTCGTGTCCGCGCCTGACAGGCAGGCTCCTCCTGCGAGGCTCGGGGGATCTTGGAGGCCGAATGGGAGGCAGAAGTGTGCGGTGGGCGGGGGGCCAGGCTAGGCCAGGGGAGCCGCGAAGTAGCTGCCCAGTCATCTGTCCATAGGTCTGGCCCATGCTGAACCGAAGTAGCGGGCAGTGTCCAGTGTACCTGCAGCACGGGTTTCACCTGCTCACCTCCAGAAAGCCCTGCCTCACCAGCCCCAGACAGAGACACAGAGACCGCTGAGGCCCCGAGCATTTCTGGACTCCGCTGTGTGCGTATTTGGAGCAGGCATTTCTTAGTTCTCTGTCTGGGTTTTCAACCTTCCCCTCGGCTGTTACCCTGTTGCCATGGAGAGCACAACGCAACGCTTCACAGCAGGCCCGGTTCCAACTATTCCTTTGCTTTCCCTTTTCCATTCAACATCATAGATAACCCATCCATAAGCCGCCCATACCACGATGTCGGCTTGGCCCCCAAGGCCGAGGTGGCACACCTCAATAATCCTTATTACCCCTACTCCCAGAAGCAAACGGGTATGCTCTGGGTAGAAGTCTTACCCCGGGATATAATGAGGGTTCTGGGGGTTCAGCCCTGGCATGAAGGTGCGGGCCACAGCCATGGGGACCCAGGCAGTTCCTTTTGTTTCTCTTCGAGCTCAGCCTCTGGGCTGTGTATCCTGTGTCCAGGGCGGGGAGGCCGAGCCAGCTGCGGGAGGCGGGGCTCGGAGGGGAGAGAGGGGCGGGGCCCCGGTGTGATGCCGGCCAGGGCCAAGGCCAGCAGGCCGGGAGAGCAGAGGCTCCCCGGTCTGTCTGCTCCTGAACAAATGCAGTCCTGCCACCTGGGGGCGGGGAGAAGGCTGAGCACAGACAGCCTCCCCGCTGCAGGACGAAGGGGAGCAGAACCCGACAGACCCACTGAGCCATTCCTGAGCACCTCTAAGCTCCTGTCTGAGGAGATGTGGGTTCTACTCTCTCTGCGTCTTGGTTGAAGGTGATTTCCTAGGAAAGCCCAGAGGGGAGGTGATAGGGGAAAAAGGGATCAAGACACCTCTAAGCAGTGACATTGTTTATTTTAATAATAGAACTTGACAAGAATTACTACTATAATCCACATCATCGTCCACTCAACAAATATGCCCTGCTCTGCCGGGCACAGACCACAACGGCAGAAAGTGCAGAGGAGCAGGAGTCAGGACAGCTAAGCTCTGTGAGACTGTGGGCACGTCATCCAGTATCTCTGAAGCCTCCTATCCGCATTTATAAAATGCAGGTCCTCTGCTCACCCTGCCACTGTTGCGAGCCTCAGATTAATGTACACAAATACGCTTTGTAGCAACAAAAGCCATGAAGCCAGAGTGGCGGGGTAGGGGAAAGGGCATGGGGGTGAGGTCAGGCAGCCATGAGCTCCTAGTAGTCAGCAGCCTTGAGCTGTAAGCAGGTGGCTCCCTCTGAACCTAAAATCCCTAAACTCTTAACAGGGAAGTTAAAATAGCCCAGCCTACCAGGATGCTGTTAAGAATCCAGTCAGTCACCGCAGCACTGTTTATAATAGCCAGGACATGGAAGCAACCTAGATGCCCATCAGCAGACGAATGGATAAGAAAGCTGTGGTACATATACACCATGGAATATTACTCAGCCGTTAAAAAGAATGCATTTGAATCAGTTCTAATGAGATGGATGAAACTGCAGCCTATTACACAGAGTGAAGTCAGTCAGAAAGAAAACCACCAATACAGTATACTAACGCATATATGTGGAATTTAGAAAGATGGTAACGATGACCCTATATGCGAGACAGCAAAAGAGACACAGATGTACAGAACAGACTTTTGGACTCTGTGGGAGAAGGTGAGGGTGGGATGATTTGAGAGAATAGCATTGAAACGTATATTATTGTATGTAAAACCGATCACCAGTCCAGGTTCGATGCATGAGGCAGGGTGCTCAGGGCTGGTGCACTGGGATGACCCTGAGGGATGGGATGGGGAGGGAGGTGGGAGGGGGGATCGGGTTGGGGAACACATGTACACCCATGGCTGCTTCATGTCAATGTATGGCAAAAACCACTACAATATTAAAAAGTAATTAGCCTCCAATTAAAATAAATTAATTAAAAAAAAAAGAATACAGTCAGATAGTGTGGGTGAAAAGACTTACCCCAGCACCTGGCACACAGCTACTAAAGCTTCATTTCCAATTGTTTAGTATTATCTCTAAACTTCTAATACAAAGGGGAGATCAGTGAATGGTTAGTAAATTCAGTGGATACAGGTTTTCTCAATATGGGAGTTCAGGGGAAGGAGATATGAAGGTAATGTTAAAACTAGGAGGCAAATCAGAATTTGTTACGAAAACCATTCAGATTCTAAGAGAAGTACAGACCAAGAAAAAGAGATCTGGAGGATGCTACCTTTCCAGAAGGCAGAGCCTCTGCCCTCCTCCCCTCCCCCCAACTGCCTGGCCGGGGCTCACCAAGCATGTGTCACTGACTCCTTGATTGCACAAGAGCACTGGCCACCAAAGAACAAATTTCATGTGCCTCTCTGTTCTGCCAAGGACAACCTTGGTATGTGTCATGAGAGCTAGAATTGTAGGGGGCGTGGCTCCCAGGAACTATGCTAGAGTGAGGGTGCAAGCTGAAGGCAGAGCCTAGAATAGCAGAAGTATGTCAAGGCTAACAACCTGGATTCTGTAACAGACATTGTTGGTTGCACACTTCATACCTATTCCCTACCCCCATCTCCCTTCTTCCTAACGGGACTTCAATTTTATTCTGCCAAGCTTTCAGGAGCTTCAGGGAAGCTCGGAGCCAGCCATAGGAATGAGTCTTGATTAGTCTAAGCCCATCATAGTGGTCCCCTTCCCCTTGCCAATGACTGGTTAGGTGTGGGCTTGTGGCAATCTGGACAACATGAGGGCAAGTCTGCTGGGATGAAGGAGTGTCCTAGAGAAAGTTTCTTTGCTCTTAAAAAAGATGCACAACAAATTAGAGAAAGAGAGATGGGCAAAAAGGAATGTCTTTTCCTGCCTCGAGAAATTCTGTGAATGTGATGTTGGAATTTTGACAGGAATCATAAATCTTGTGGAAAGCTAAGCTAACCTCCAGACAAAGCCTTAATCCATCCAGGGTGGATGGTAGAATAGAAAGGCCTGGATCCTTGATGGTAATGTAGAGTCTCGGAATTAACCAACCTTCTTATGAAATTATTTCATTATTGTTAAGGCCACTTCTAAGTTTTCTTTTACTTAAGAGTCAAAGGCATCATAATATAAAAGTAAAACAAAACAAAAACACTAGTTCAAATCCTAGTCACTAGAGATACAGACCCTGGCTAAATTCATCTCATCAGACCTCAGTATTCTCATCTATACAATGGTAAGCTAATGTTACTACCTCATTGAGTAGGATAAGGTAGATGAGATGATGCATAATGAAGACAAATCAGCAAAAGAGCCCCAGAAGGAGCCAATAAAATAGGAGAATCAAAAAACTAAAGGAAGGGGAATTCCCTGGTGGTCCAGTGATTAGGATTCTGAGCTCTCACTGCTAAGGGCTTGGGTTCAATCCCTGGTTGGGGGGCTAAGATCATGCAAGTGCCTCCCCTACCCCCACAAAAAAAGAGAAAGAAACTAAATGAAGAAAGTAATTGAGATGTGATAATGGTATTATGGTTACACAGAAAATTACCTTGGAAGATAATAATAATGAAGTGTCATAATGCCTACAATGTATTTTCAAATGGTACAAAAAAAAAATTACACTAAATAGTACAGTATAACCATACTACGTCAAATACCACACCATACAACATTATATCAGAGAGAAACAGAACAAACATAACAAAATAATAACTGTTGAATTGAGGTGAGGGTATACAGTTGTTCGGACTTCCATGGTGGCTCAGGGGTAAAGAATCCACTTGCAATGCAGAAGTTGCAGGAGACGCAGGTTTGATCCCTGGGTTGGGACGATCCCCTGGAGGAGGGCATGGCAACCCACTCCAGTATTCTTGCCTGGAGAATCCCCATGGACGGAGGAGCCTGGCGGGCTGCAGTCCATGGGGTTGAAAAGAGTCAGACACAACTGAGGCAACTTAGCGTGTACATACAGATGTTTGTTGTGTATCCCTTCAACTTTTCTGCATGTTTGGAATTTTTTCAAAATAAAGAGATAGTGGAGGGGACTGTTTTAAAAGGAATAGGATATGAATATTTTCATTTAACTGCCCTTCCTAAGGTCACACAAAAATTACCCATATTGAGGTTTCTAAATACCATTTCCAATGAAAAGGAATCATGAAGCATTGGAAAAAATAACTGATAGCAGCTCCAGCCTAGCAATTCACAAAATGAGCCCAGAACATTTTATTATATCAAAGAGCAAGAAACCTTAAGAGTCATGTCATAAGGACTCAGAAGCCAACTTGAATGTGTGCAGTGGCCAAAATAGGACAGTTTAAAAATAAAAAACTTTTTTAAATTGCCAGTGATTAAGACACATCATGTATGTATTAAATTATGAGTTTATGATGGTACTAAAAAAAAACACCTCACTGGTCACTGTTGGAGGATGCTACAGAAATGACTCACTGCTTTAAAAGCTGGTAAAATAAAAGGGAAACAAACTTTTTTTTTTTTTGCCTTTCCCATACGAATATGTGTCTGAGTAACAAATAGTTTAGTGAGGAAAAGTTCTCAATCAGGAACAATTTTGCCCCCAGGGGGACAATGTCTAAATGACATTTTAGTCATCACAACTGGAGGAACCTCAGTGGGTTGAGGCCAGGGATGCTGCTAAACATCCCTACAGTGCACCAGGACAGCCTCCTCCCATAAAGAATCTCTCCAGTCCAAAATGTCAATGACAGCAATTTTCCTCCAATTAAAAAATAAACTAATTTTTAAAAATATCAATAGTGCCACGTTTGAGAAACCCTGGTCCAGATGATAAGCATGACTGGTTATTAACATCACAAAGACCACCATTGTATACGTGTCTGCTTAGTCACTCAGTCAAGTCCGTCTCTTTGTGACCCCATGGACTGTAGTCTGCCAGGCTCCTCTGTCCTTGGGATCCTCCAGGCAAGAATACTAGAGTGGGTTGCCATGCCCTCCTCCAGGGGATCTTCCCAAACCAGAGATCGAACCCAGGTCTCCCACATTGCAGGCAATTCTTTACCATCTGAGCCACTAGGGAAGTCCACCACTGTATATACCTCATGATAAAAGTGTTAAAACCACCTACAAATTAGTTTTGCCAAAATAATAAAATATAAATCTAATTGTCTCTACAACTTTACTGGAAATACAGGGGACTGAAGAACATGCTAAAAGCTTAGCAAAATTCAGATTCTGAGAAACACTATAAGGACAAATGACCCGGTTTCTTTAAAAAAACAAAACAAAACGGAGGAGGGGAGATAATAGATGGAGTTAAAGGTTTAAGAGACATCCGCCTCAAAGTATGGACCTTATTTAGATTTTGATTCAAATTAACAATTTGGGGAACTTCCCTGGTGGTCCAGTGGCTAAGACTCTGCACTTCCAATGCAGGGGGCCCAAGTTTGATCCCTAATCAAGGAACTAGATTCCACATGCTACAACTGAAGATACTGCACACCTCAGTGAAGATCGAAGATCCTGAGTGCCACAGCTAAGACCTGGCACAGCCAAATAAATAAATATTAAAAAAAAAAAACAATAATTTTTAAAAACTAAATAATGGGGGAAATATGAAAAGCTAGATGCTGGATGGTATTAAGTAATTTTTTTTAAAGTATGATATGGTACTGTGATTTTGTTTTAAGGAAGAATCCTTATCTTTTAGAGGTAACACACTGAAATATTTATTGATGAAATGACATAACATGCACCAAATAACTAGGTGGGGGAGAAAAGCAGTAGTATAGATAAAACAAGATTGTCCATGAACTGATTACTGGAGAATCACTGGCATAGAGGTACAAAAAAGCAGATATTTTCACTTCTACCCAGTCACTTATGGCAACGTTATAACTGAGGCATGCGTAAGTGATTTTGAACAATGGTTCACCAACAAAATGGTCTTACCCAAGGTAAATAAGGGTTCATTGTTCTATTTCTTCTTCTTTTTTTCACTTTTGAATTTTCTACCTTAAAAAGTTTGAAAAACAACAACAAAAGGATCTTTTAGCAGCCTAACTCAAGGAACATTTCAAGCTCATCTTAGCACACCTCTCTGCACTATTTAATACTGTTCATTATTCCACTTTTCCTAAACTCTCCATTCCTTGGATTCCACTTGCTACCATTTGTTAAATCACTGGCAGTGAAAAGTATTCAGATATTTAGGTGAATACACAGATATAGTGCTAGTTCAGTCACAGACTGGAGTTTCATATTATGATGTAAATATATGTCAGCACTATTCTAAACAGCTTTATTATGACTTTAATTAAATAAAAAAGGCAAAATGTGTATGTGTATATCCTATGTGTACTTCTTAAAATAGGTAAAGGTCCTGACCCTTTTATACAGAAGTTTGAAATTGAAGGTGGCTCAGACGGTAAAGAATTCGCCTGCAATATGGGAGACTTGGGTTCGATCCCTAGGTTGGGAAGATCCCCTGGAGAAGGGACAGCTACCCACTCCAGTATTCTGGCCTGGAGAATTCTACGGACAGAGGATCCTGGCAGGCTAAAGTCCATGAGGTCGCAAAGAGTCGGACATGAGCAACTTTCACTAGAATTTGAAATTACATTATAAACACTTATACTTTATTCTAAATAAATCATTTTATGCACTCTCAAAAAAATTCTCTTCCTACATTTCAGCATGTTTCTTCTGTTTCCTTCACGGACTTCTCTTCATCCACCTACACTTTATTACTACTGGTGTTCCCTAGAAGTCCATTATCAGCCTACTTCTTCCTCCCTACTGGGATAATGGCATCCACATTCATAGTTTTCTTTTCCATCACATGACCCCTTTGTTTATGACAATTACCTACCGCCCCCCAACCTGTCCTCCACCTGGATTCTTAATCTCAGTTGATACTACGTCATCTAAGGAAGAAACTTTATTTATTTAATTATTTTTTAGCAAGAAACTTTAAAATTATCCTGGTTGATGCTCTTTGCCTCCCCAGGACTGACTGACTTTGGATGCTGGTCAGTCAGCAAGTTTTCCCGTTCTAGCTGAATGTTTCTCCCTCCCCTTTCCTATCATCCCTATCCTAGTTCAGTCCCTCAGCCTCTCCTCAATGAAGCATCAGCGCTTCCTTGTTAATCAGTCTTCCTGCCTCCATACAACCACTACAATAATCTGTCTAAATGGGCACCTGGCTCCTCTGCTTGGAATTAATATTACCAACTACGGATATTCTCAGACTTGGGTAAAGGGTCAGACACGAGTAGATTAAAATATTATATTGCTTAAACAAAAGGAAGCATAAATTCCTAGTGTTTATTGGGCTTCCCTGGTGGCTCAGATGGTAAAGAAGTTGCTTGTAATACTGAGACCGGGGTTCCATCCCTGGGTTGGGAAAATCCCCTGAAGAAGGGAGTGGCAACCCGCTCCAGTATTCTTGCCTGGAGAATTCCATGGACAGAGGAGCCTGTCGGGCGGGCTACAGTCCATGGGATTACAAAGAGTGGGACACGACTGAGTGACACTTTCACTTTTCACAGATCTTAAACAACTACAGAAAGCAAACTTACAAATGAAATATTGTAGATGTTAACATTTAATGTGACAAATGAGCTTGTTTTGCTGAGACAAAATTGCCTCTGGAGGAATGAACATGATGCATATGGCCTGTCTATACCGGCAGTGGAAGGACTGTGAATCACTCTGACTCTCTCCTACCTTGTGCGAAAACTTCCCTTGTACCGAGACCTTCTCTCGACCCTCCTGCACTGTTTATAATTTAAGATATCTTTATTCGTTTCTCATTAGCTCTTAACAATTAAGTAGTACAAGGCTCTCACTCCATAAACATGGGATAAGACTGTTAGTACAGGTAGTCACCCACACGGATGCGGACTGTGCAATTAATTTTCTTTTTAGCTCATCACAGAAATAAAAATAGTACTTTAGAGTTTCTGAAAAGAATTCAGACTCGCTCCCTCAAAGCTCTGTCGCAGACTGTTTCGCCGCAGGCCCGCAGCCTCCGCTCCTGCCGGCCTATAAAGAAGTTATAGCCGCTAGGTGGCAAGCGGCTCACCGACGCCCACCACCGCTCTTCCCAGACCTGTCACCGGGATCGTGTGACGTCACCCCATCCCAGGCGATGATTGGCTATACCGCCGAGGACAGGGGGGCGGAGCCAGCGGAGAAGAGAAAGCGTTGGGTACGGTGAGCGCAGCGGTCCTGACGCGGTGCGCGCGCACTCGGGACCTCGCGCCGCTCTAGCGGCCGCTGGCAGAACTTCCGCCCGCCCGGGCCGGCAGACCCGATTCCTACGTAATGGGGGCGGTACCTGTCTAGAGGGGTCACTCTGACAAGGGCCACACTGAGGGGAGGAGTTGGGTTGAGAGGAGGGGGTCACAATGGCTGGTGGAGTCACTCTGAGAGGTGGGGTCTCGCTGGGCAGAAGGAACACACTAAGGAGGGCTGTCACTCTGAGGGGTTCTGGTACCCTCTGGCGTTGGTTGGCGGTGTCATACTGAGAGGTCTCACGGAGAGAAGTCCCCGAAGAAAAGAGTTCCTTGAGGGGCGGGGTTTTGCTAAGGGGTGGGATCTTGCGCTTAGAGGGGCGTCCCTACAGGTGGAGTCCACTCTTTTGAGAGAGGGGCATTCGGACGAAATTGTAAAAGGAAGGTGCAGGCTGGGTGGTCGCTTGACGGGGCTCTGGAATCTGAACTTTATTCGAGGGAGGCGGGATGGATGAGGAGGCGGGGCCACACTTGGAATGGGCTGGCCGAGGGCTCGCTGCAGTCTCGGGGCATCACCACCCCCCGAGAAGGTAGAAAGTGTCAGGGAGTCCGGAGGTTTAAGGTGTAAAGGTCGAGACCTGGGAAATGGGCAGGCTGGGCCAGGGCGGAGGCTGGGAAGGTAGGTAGGTTGCTGGGCTACCTCCGCTTGTGGCTGGGCCAAAAGGATCCGTTTTTCAGCCCTGCGGGTCCTTTGAGCCCGGGAATCGCGCGGCTCCCTAAGCCGAGTTGTCAACCGCCAGTGACCTGAAGGAGGGAGAGGAGAAAGGACTCCCAGGGCAGTTAAAAGACATTTGAACTGCGCGTACGCACAATCAGCCCTTAATTCCCTTCAGTTATTCAGCTCAGGCCTGACCTCATTTGACCCCGACGCCCCAGACCCACTCGCCTAGGGCATAGTGGCTTCCGGTTGCGGGGTGCGCACCTGAGGGGGCGTGGCCGCTGCCCGGCGGCCAGGCTCGAAGGAGTTAATCAGAGGCCCGGCTCAGCCCCGCCCCCGGCAGGCCGCGGAGCCTGAGCCCCAGCGGCGAAGCGGAGCGGCCGCCGCCCGCCCGCCCGCCTCCGCCTGCGGGGAGCCGGCCCGCCTGCCCGCCGGCGCCCGGGAGCGCCACCTCCACCGCCCGGCCCAGGCCCAGGCCCAGGCCCTGCGCAGAGCCGAGCGGAGCGGCGTCCACCCGGGCCCAGCGAGCCGGCGAGGCGGGGGCGGGCCCAGGATCTTCGGCGAATCTTCTATTCTCTAGGGCAGGAGCGGGATCCCGGGCGCCCCTGATCCGTCTGGGCCCGCTCCCATGGCGAGCGCGGCCTGCCCGGGGCCCGGGGACCCTGCCATGTGAGGCAGGCCCCGGCCTGGGGGCCCGGCCATGGCCGGGGAACGGCCCCCACTACGGGGCCCTGGGCCCGGGCCTGGAGAGGCGCCGGGGGAGGGGCCCCCGGGGCCGGGGGGCGCGGGAGGAGGCCCGGGCCGGGGCCGCCCCTCCTCCTACCGGGCTCTCCGCAGCGCCGTGTCCAGCCTGGCACGCGTGGACGATTTCCACTGCGCCGAGAAGATCGGGGCCGGCTTCTTCTCTGAGGTCTACAAGGTAGGACCAGCAGAGAGGGCAGAGGGGCGGGACCGAGCCTCAGACGCGAGGCTGGAACTAGGGGCCTGGACCCTGGCAGTCTTCCCGACCTGCGCGGGACTAGCCATCCGCTACCGCCCGCAGGTTCGGCACCGACAGTCAGGGCAAGTCATGGTGCTGAAAATGAACAGGCTCCCCAGTAACCGGGGAAACACTCTAAGGGAGGTGCAGCTGATGAACCGGCTTCGGCACCCCAACATCCTAAGGTGAGCGGGCCCCAGCCCCTTGCTGGGAAGCTTGCTGGGGGGGAGGGGAGAGATCCCGCGGGAAAAGTGGGAACTGTGGAGAGGCCGAGGCTCTTCCAGCCTACCCTGCTTTTTTCCCATTCTCCTCCAGGTTCATGGGGGTCTGCGTGCACCAAGGGCAGCTGCACGCTCTTACAGAGGTGAGGATGGACCCCCTCACCACCAAGGGGAGAGGGAGTCAGCGGCCCGTGCATCTGCAGAGGAGTAGTGGGAGGCGGCAGGAATCAGGGGAGGCTTCCCAGAACGTCCCTTTAGGCAAACCACGAGTAAAAGGCATCAGCTGGTCCCATCCTTGGTACTCTTTAGAAGGGTGCTGTCCAACAACGTATCTTTCTGCAGTGATAAAAATGTTCTGTATCTGTGCGGTCCAAAACCATAGCCATTCGCCACAAGTTGCTGAGGAGCACTGGAAATGTGACTAGTGTGACAGGAACTGAATGTTTAATTCTCTTTAAACTTAATAATTTAAATTTAAATAGATGTACATGTATGGGTCAGGACAGCCTTAGGATATGAATGGTGGACCCTAGAGCACAGACTCGCTCTATTGACCTTTGTGATACTCCTGAGTGTCCCCAGGCTTAAAAGTGGGAAACCTAGAGAACAGACTGAAGCTTTGACATTCGTTCCCCTTCTCCCCCCATGTCCCAGTATATGAACGGGGGGACCCTGGAACAGCTGCTGAGCTCCCCCGAACCCCTATCCTGGCCTGTCAGGCTCCGCCTGGCTTTGGACATCGCCCGTGGCCTGCGGTACCTGCATGCCAAAGGGGTATTCCACCGAGACCTCACATCCAAGGTAGGCGGGCCAGGTGGGTGGAGGCGTGAAAGGAGATTTGAGATTCATTAGATTGTAACTAGCCCATGGATACTGGAAAGTGGATAACAGGCAACATTAGGATGTTGGGGTAGCAAGACATTGGAGTATGGGGGAATGGGATGAGGGGGAGTGCTCTGAGGGACTGAGAACCATTCTGTTTAAACCGAGAGATGGGTGACGCTGCAAGATTGGGGTACATTGGAGAACTGGGAGATCAGAGAAGATGGGGTTATTCTGGAATGACAGGTCTTTGAGGTGCATAGTGGGAGATCAGAGAACAGAAGGTGATGGGTATGCGGGGATGCTATATGTATATGTCAGAACTGTCTGATCCGACGGGAAGACCGAGGCTTCACAGCTGTTGTGGGTGACTTCGGGCTGGCTGAAAAGATTCCTGTGTATAGGTGAGGTGAACGCCCCGTCCCCCTAAACCTCCCGGAAGGCCCTTATCTAAGCAAAGCCCATAGGCACATTTCCTTTGGGGTGGGGAGTGGGCTGACCTCACCCCTTTTTGTTTGGGAAGGGTGTTTGGATGGGATATTCCTGACCACTCTGCCCCTGTAGGGAAGGGGCAAGGAAGGAGCCTTTGGCTGTGGTGGGTTCCCCGTACTGGATGGCTCCAGAGGTGTTGCGAGGCGAGCTGTATGATGAGAAGGTAAGACGTCAACCCTTGAGGTCCCCAAGGCCTTCCAGAGACCCTGGAGATTCTCTTGTAAGGCCCTATCCCAAGTTCCTCAGCAGCTCTGCGAGATACTTGGAAGACCCAAGACCTTACCCCTCTTATCCCCTCCAACACATGGCAACTGTCCGGACTCCCCTGGCTTCTGGCCTATTTTGCCATGGCACTGTCAGCGCACCCCTGACGTTCTCTCCTGCCCCAGGCTGACGTCTTTGCCTTTGGGATTGTCCTCTGTGAGCTCATCGCCCGGGTCCCTGCAGACCCTGACTACCTGCCCCGGACCGAGGTGAGCGACATGCCCAGGTTTAAAAGGACGCCCTCCAGACCGGGCAGTCCATAACCAAGGAGGGTTCCCAGAAGGGTGAGGCCCTAACTGGGGGCAGCAGGAAAACTGGAGGAAGGCTGACTCAGAGGCATCTCATCTCTGTCCCCACAGGACTTTGGGCTGGATGTGCCTGCTTTCAGGACCCTGGTAGGGGACGACTGCCCACTGCCTTTCCTGCTTCTGGCCATCCACTGCTGCAGTGTAAGAGCCTCACTCTCCGCTGCCCTCCACCCCCGCCAGCCCAGGGGATGGGAGGACCGCTCAGGGACACTCTTTTGGAGCTCTGAGTGAAGCTGTTTGTCTCTCCCTATCAGATGGAACCGCGCACTCGTGCTCCCTTCACTGAAATCACCCAGCACCTGGAGTGGATCCTGGAGCAGCTGCCTGAGCCAGCCTCCCTGCCCCGGGTCCCCCTGACACGCGGTCAGGGTGAGTGAGCACCACTGGAGTCCTTTTGCTCCTCTCTTCCTTAGAACTCGGAATTGTCTGAGGAGACTGAGTGTTTTATTAGTTGAGAAGGTTGGGGGCGGGAGTGCGGTGAGAGGACATCTCTAAGCAGATAGTTTTCTAATTCTAGAGCCTGAGGGAGGGGAACAAGGGAAGAAGAGGTACAGGAGGCTGGTGGGGACATCTCCCTCTTTCCAGAGCACCCTTTTCTCAGCTCTAGTCCCACCAGCCTCCCAGTCAGTTTATGAGGCCCTCAGGGACCTCTGATGAGTGCTGAGAACAGTGACCACAGACTTCTCTGTCTACAGGATCTGTTCCAAGAGGGGGTCCCTCTGCCACACTCCCCAGGCCAGACCCCCGGCTCTCCCGAAGCCGGTCAGACCTCTTCCTACCCCCATCGCCAGAATCACCCCCCAACTGGGGGGACAATCTGACTCGAGTCAACCCCTTTTCACTACGGGAAGACCTCAGAGGTGGCAAGATCAAGCTCCTGGACACACCCAGCAAGCCAGTGGCCCCTCTACCCCTAGTACCACCGTCGCTACTGCCCTCCACCCAGCCGCCCCTGGTGACCACCCCGGAGACCTTGGTCCAGCCTGGGACACCTGCCCGCCGCTGCCGCTCGCTGCCGTCATCCCCTGAGCTGCCCCGACGGATGGAGACAGCACTGCCGGGTCCTGGCCCTCCTGCTGTGGGCCCGTCAGCCGAAGAGCAGATGGAGTGTGAGGGCAGCAGCCCTGAGCCGGAGCCCCCAAGACCAGCCCCGCAGCTGCCCCTGGCCAGGGCCGTGGCCACAGACAACTTCATCAGTACCTGCTCTCCGGCCTCGCAGCCCTGGTCCCCTAGATCAGGACCTCCCCTTAACAACAACCCCCCGGCCGTGGTGGTGAACTCCCCACAGGGCTGGGCAGGGGAGCCCTGGAACCGGGCCCAGCATAGTCTGCCCCGCGCAGCAGCCCTAGAGCGGACAGAACCCTCGCCGCCCCCTTCAGCTGCCCGGGAGCCTGAGGAGGGGCTGCCCTGCCCCGGCTGCTGCCTCGGCCCCTTCAGCTTTGGCTTCCTGTCCATGTGCCCCCGCCCCGCACCAGCTGTGGCCCGCTACCGCAACCTGAACTGTGAGGCGGGCAGTCTCCTCTGCCACCGAGGGCACCACGCCAAGCCACCCACCCCCAGCCTGCAGCTGCCCGGGGCACGCTCTTAGCAGTGGGGCCTGTGGTCTCTGGCCTCCACCCTGGCCGTCAGGATGCCCCGTGAGGACGGAGAGCACACGCTGGACCGCGCCAGCCCTGGGCGGGCTGAGCAGCTCTTGCCCCATACAGGGGAGGCTCAACATGGACGCAAGGAACAGAACATTTCCTTTCCAACCCCTGGGCTTGCTCTCCCGTGGGGATCACTGAACCAGACAACGCATTGCTGACACACGAGACTAACACGTGCAAATTATTTAAAAATATTTCAATAAAACTGCCTGGCTGGCTCCGGGCTGCCCCCATCCGCTCAGCCCGTGCGCCCTCCCCACCCATTCTACTGTGAGAGGTTTTGGAGTGGGGGGGTGAAATCTCTTCTAGACGCTTCTTCCCTGTTTCCTGGGAACAGTCCAGTTTCTAGGACAGGATCTCCAGCAGGCTTGCCTAGAAATGCTGGGCCTGGGTCTGCCCTGTCTGGGCAGAGTGAAGACACACTGGAGGAAGGCAGATCTTAGGACCCGCAGGCTACAGGTTTGGGCTGAAGGGCACAGGCTCCTGTTGTTGAGTACCTGGAGGATTAAAGCATCAGTGAGCTCCACGGTTGACTGCCACTGAGAATGCTCATCCAGCTCACCCCACCTCCTCCCCAGCAACCTGGACAGCCACATCGCCAGCCTCCCTTCAGTTCCAGGCCTTCCCTGCCCAACTCTCCCTTCCATAAGCAGACCAAGCCCCTGGAGGCTGTGACATGGCTGCCACCTCCAGGAACAAGTTTCCCCCTGTCCTCTGTGTGAGACCCTCTGCCCCAGGCTCCATGCCTCAGTCCCATCCCCCACACTTACCCAGCTCAGTGCAAAGAGTGGTCCCCGTCTGGAGACCTGAAAGCTGACATCTCACAGATGGAGGGAAGAGGAGCCTGACACTCTGCTGTATCCATATTCATCCACTTGGTTTCTAGCTTGGGACATTTTACTCGACTGGGATACCTAAAGGGTAGTGAAGTAGCACAGGGTTAAGCTCTGGCTCTCCTATCCCATCCTCCCTCCTCTCGCCCCGCACAAACCTAACCCACGTCCTAACCCGCCCTGCCTGCTGTGTGTGAGAGGGTTCAGGGCCAGGTGTCTGGACTCCGACCCAAAGAGGCTGTAGGACCAAGGGAGGGGGAAAGTGCCCAAGTTTTCAAAGATGGACTTCAGTTAGGTAACTACCCTGCTTCAGTGTCCCTGGGGTTGGTCCTCTAAGTTACCCCAGTTACTTCCTTTCTCACTTCTCTGGGGTAACTCTGGTGCCCCAAGTGGCCTTGACTGAAAAAGTACAACTTCAGTTTGGGCAGCCTTGTCGACTGTAAAGTTAGAAGACCCGAGGTTCTTCATCAGCTGTGACCCCTAACTAAATCCTCAACTTATCCCTCTGAGAGAGAGATGACATAAGTCCCAAACTAGTCTTTTTTTTTTTTTTAAGTAAAGCATGTACCAGGGACTGCTGGGTACTGGGGATAGAATACAGAGTATGCCTGTCCTGAGAGTTACTAATCAAATAGAAGAAATGGACACATGGGTGATTATAACATCAAAAGTTTTGAGAGGATGACCTGGCAGGAGAGTTCATTACCATGTCTTTACGAAGGGATTATAGAGGATTTTTGTTGCCCCAAAGTCCTAACAAACTTACCAACTGTATTTTGTATGATCAGGCTGCCAGAACCGATTTCTGGGGCCAACCCAGTATGATTCAGCTGAACCGCCTTGTGGCACCACCTTCCGTAAGTTTCTGATATAAGTCTGAGAAATCTGAAGGGAGATTAATAAGAGACCAGAGGTGCGTGAGGAGTGATGGGAAATACTGGAACAGGGGGAGAGAGGGGGTGTCAAGAGGAGGGGAAGGAAATACTAGAGAGGCTATGAGCTTCAGCAAGAGGACTGTACCCAACCTTGGTGCATGACATCACCTCATCAGTGACCATCCCCGCCCCCTTCAAGTGCCACCCTGCAGATACAAGCTGACCCCTCATTACGCGTGCATGCATGCATACCCACACGCACATGCTGGGTAAGAATTTCCACCAGCCTGTGAAGAGTCATTCTGTGGATGGTTCTTGTCACAAGGAGCCATTCCCTACAATCCAGCGCACCATGTATGGAACCTGTCTGCCTGGGAGACCATGAAAGTCAAAGAACCTGTTGAGCAGCCCAGAACTGACCAAAAAGCTGAGATGCAAAACAGGTTAAAGTAAAGGTGGCTTGTAAGTTTCAACTCCCATGCCAGCCCTCATCAGTACTTAGGGCCACCTGGAGCCCCGTGCTGAGAGGCTGCACAGAAAAGGGATGCAACGCCCTGGGTGCACTGCCGTCCTTGACTCGATGACATATGTCCCTTTACCCATCAGTACCCACCACAGTCTTTGAATAGGGATTCGCTTACTGTATTTGATTGAGAACTGTCGCTGGTTTTGGCCAAATCAGAGGACAGAGATTTACAATGGCTTTGGCTTTCCGACCAAGATCTCTTAGTAACTGAGATGTAAAAGCAACTCCTCTCATTCTGTATCCATCCCAAGGGACAGCAGGAATCTAAAAAGCAGAAAGAGTGTGACAGCACTGCACTGCCCAGATCCAGGAGAGGGATCTCAACACTCAGCAGTCTGGTTGCTAACAATAGTCCCTGGAGTGGAACCTTAGTCCTTCACTGACTTCTGGTCCTTAAACTTTGCAATCTTTTTTTCTTCGACTATCCTGGAAATGCCATACCTGTGCATACTTAGTGAAAGCCTTTAACATTCAACAGTTTTACTCCTTAAAACCTAGAAGGTTTGGATTTCCCTGGTGGCACAGTGGATAAGAATCTGCCTGCCAGTGCAGGGGACACAGGTTCAATCCCTGGTCTGGGAAGATTCTGCATGCCACAGAGCAACTAAGCCCGTGCCCTAGAGCCCCAAATCCCTGAGCCCACAACTACTGAGCCCGCGTGCTGCAACTACTGAAGCCTGAGCATGCCCAGAGCCCATGCCCTGCAACAAGAGAAGACACTGCAAAGAGAAGCTTATGCACCACAATAAAGAGTAGCCCCGGTCTCTGCAACTAGAGCAAGCCCACACAGCAACGTAGACTCAGCACAGCCAAAAAGCAACCAATCATTTTTTTTTTTTTCAATTCTGGGAGGCTTATTTGAAAAGGGTTGGTGGTACTATCCCCAATTTCTGAACAATTGCAGTCTACCCCCCATTTTGGTTAACCTTACCTGGGTCCCCAATAAACAAGTGATCAATGGGCCTCCCATTCATCTCATTGCCTCATTAGCTCCCTAACACATTCCCCAGCGCATATTCAAAACTTCTCCTCATTCCTCAAGCTGCTAGCCACTAGCTTCCCCTCCAAGTCTTCCACAAGTTGACAACCTTGCTTCCTGCTTTGTTGAAGTTGTCAGACACTTGACATGTGAACTCTCTCCATTTTCCTCCCCTCCATCTCAAAATTAGTCTCTTTTCTCTCTTCCTGACTATTGGTCAGAAATAAACCTCTTTCTTTAACATCCCACACCCCAGTCTGTGCTCCTGATCCCAACCCACCTCTCTCTGCTGCTTTGTCCCATCCATCCTGCCTCCCCAAAAATCATTCCTTCCCCTCCAATTCCCTCTCTTCTGGCCGTATTTTCTCATCCCCACTCAGCTACTCCCTTGAGTTACTGTCCTACAGCAACTTAAAGGGATATAGAAGTCAGTATGGCCAAATGAATGAGGGTGAGGGGATGAGCAGCACACTAAAAGGTACGTAGGGGCCGTGGAGACCAGATTGAGAATTTTTTATTTTTAGATTATGAGCAAGAGAAAGTCAATGTAAGGTTTTACATTGAGGCATTTTGTTCTCTGGCTGTATCCCAAGTGCCTGGGCACAGTGCTGGACACAGAATATGTATTCCATAACTTTTGATGTAATTAATTAATTGACATGATCTTAACTGGAATGACATGATCAGATTTTTGTTTTTAAAGGATCACCCTGGCTGCAACATGAAAAGTGGATTTGGAGGAGGGATGTTTAGAGAAAACATTCAGCAAGCTGTTGCAGTTATCCTTGCAAGAGATAAGGATGGGCAAAAATGCAAATGGATACACGAACTGGTGGTGGAAAACAGAGGCAATTCCTCTCTGGCAGAGTAGAGCCACCTGCTGAGAGTGAGAGGGAGGGTAGTGGGGTACGGAGAGCCAGTGTGTGGGGTCCCACCAGAGGTTGAGACTAGAGTTCTGTGGCACCAAAGCAGGATGGCCGCTCAGCTTGTCACCCCTGGGTGCAGCCATGGCTGTTCATCCAGAGTTGAGATATTGCTAGTCAGATATACCAGAAGGACACTGGAACCAAGGAGTGGGTGGGCTGGCTCAAGTAATGGGACAGGCCCCCAAATCAAGATGGGTAGAGGAAGAAGTGAAGACAGGTGATGGCTGATGAGAAGGGAGGAAACAGGGGAGCCCGCAGGTAGAAGGCCTCTGTGAGGTTGAAGGAGTGTGGGGACCCGTTGTGGTCAGAGCGAAGATCTGAACCGTCCTTTCAGCGGAAGTGTGGTGTGGGACGCTGAGGTCTAGGTTCAGCTGTGGGGATGGGGGATGGCAGTGGGGGTGGGCAGTACTGGCACGAAAGTGAGGCTTGTAGAGAGTGAGAAGGTTAAAGAACCCAGGGCTGCAGGTGTCTGTACATGAGCTCTTTGTTTAAAGCTTTGGGGGAGTATCCAGATGCCCCTGAACTAGACAGAGCCTAACCTCTAGACAACCAGTCCACAAGCAGTCCCGTCCTCTCGGGCAGGGGACCCTCCCTCAACCTGATCCTACTTTGGCAGACCTTCTGTGTGTCCCCCTCCCTCACCCCCACATAATGCTGCACTCCTCCTCTCAAAAGGGATGAGAAATTCCACCCTAGTTCGCTGCCCTACAAGCTCTCTGAGAGAGCCTCAGCTGCCTTGCCCCAACTCCAGACTGTACCAGAACCATCAGTAATTCTTAATCTTTGGGGGAAGCTCAGCTATAGCAAGAATTAAGTAAAGCTATAGGTCCTCTCTATAGAAAAACATGTGAACAATCAATTTCATATCAAAATTCAGGGAGTTTCCAGATCTTTGACAGTGATATGCCCTGAGCCCTGAGATGAGCCAGATGAGCCCTGAGCTTGCTGCTCTGTATCATTTGCATTGCTGGCTGCCACCCTCTTCTCCCCAAGAGGATCCCACCTTAGAGCTGGGTGAAAGTGAAAGTCGCTCAGTCGTGTCCGACTCTTTACCACCCCATGGACTATACAGTCCATGGAATTCTCCAGGCCAGAATACTGGAGTGGGCAGCCTTTCCCTTCTCCAGGGGATTTCCCAACCCAGGGATCGAACCCTAAATCCAATATGTCGCTAGATCTTTCCCCCTGCTGGCTAAGGCTGCATGACTCATGTCCGTGTCAGCCAGCACTCTGGTTCACCACCCCTTTCCTGAACAACTCAATGGCGCCCAAATAGACAGAGCCCTCGCTGCAATCCATCGCTCATGGCAGGTCCTCCATCTCCCCTTTCCCAGAGCAGATACCTGGGGAGGGGCACTTGAAGAAGGGCTGTAGTCTTTCCCGCATACTGTTCAGCCTCTGCTCCAAGTTCATCCTCTCTGTCTCCTTATTTCTCAAGGCCTCTTTCGTCTTCTCCCAATCAGACTGGCAGACCTGCAACTGTTCTCTGGTAGCCTGGCCGGCCTTCTGTTCCACCTGTAGTGTTTCCTGACTCTGGGCCAGCTTCTTCCTGGACCCCTGCAAATCCTCCTCCCTCTGCCCCAGCTGGGTTATCTTCTGGCTCAGCTGCTGCCTCAAGCTGCTGTTGGTGACTTCCAGAACCCTGTTCATTTGCTGGAGCTGCCGAGACACCTGCAGATCTGTTTGGCCATAAAGAGAGATTCAGGACATCATCAGCCATGCCCCGGTAACCCAAGGCTTCAGCATCGGTCCCTGTTCTGCTTCTTGCAAGTCTGTCCTAACAGGCTGGAATGGAATATAAGATCTGACCGCCTAAAGCTTCAGGGGGCGCTGGGTTAGGTCAGGACAATCTAGAAGTCACTGTGCTCTGAAAACAGACCTGGCTAGAAACCAGCCCAAAGCGGAGGCTGCGGTGGTAGTGACTCCCGCCCTGCGGAGGAAGGGCAGCTGTTGGGGAGAGTGGGAGAGAAGGCGGTTCCGGGCAAGTGGGAAACCAGGGGCAGTATACTCACAGCGCACTCCCAAGCAGGTGGCAGCCACCCCGCAGAGCAGGCAGGTGAGGAGCAGGCCCAGAACCAGGTACTGCATGCAGGCTGCATGGCCTTAGGGAGACAGCGGGCGGGGGGCGGGGGTGCAGTGAGCCCCACGAAAATGGATAGACCGAGGGGGTAGGGGTGGAGACTCGCGGGAAAGAGCATCCCGCGAAGGCCGTGGAACACGAGCTGGGCAGCGGGAGGCGCGCGCGGGGCTGGGAGCACCGGGTACTCACACCAGAGAATCCGCCCGGCAGCGGGTGACGTCACAGGGCTCCAGGCAGCTGTTGGCTGCTCCGACTGGGCCCCTGCGGAAGGGAGAGACTCCTGTGAAGGTGGGAAAGCCGAGGAAATGCCCGCTTCCTCCCACCCCTACCCCCTCCACCGCGCCGAGACTCCAGTCTGTCCTAAGGAGCCTTCAGCCCCGCTCTGGGCCACCCTTAGCGCTCTCCGGAGCGCCTCGTCTCCCCTGGGGCTCCCGTGCCCCTCCTGGGTCTTGCCTTATCCTTTCCCCGGGGACCCTCTATAACCCTTCAGGGTCTCCCTTGATCTTTCCCTCTGGGGCCACTCATCTGCCTGCCAAAACCCTCTCCCCAGGAGTGCTCTCCCTTCCTCCCCCTTCCCTCTCTTCTCCTCCCTCTCCCTAGGGACTCCCATTTCCCACTGGAGCTCTGCACCCCAACAGGGCTGCCCCGATCCCTCCATAGAGCCCTCACTCCCCACTGGAAGCTTTATTCTTCCTTGGTTCCCGTGATTGGTCCTCATTCTCTTCCTGAGAACCCCCATCCTTTCTCCAAGGATACTGTCCTCCCAAGAATGCTATGGACTCCCCAACTCAAAACACAGCCCCTCACAAACACGCATCCCCCAGGCTCCCCAGACCTGCTTTATCCCGTAATCCAGAGGAAGCCAAGTTTGCGGGTCCTCCTGTGCCTGGGGGCACATTCTCATAGGTGAGTTCGCCATCTTCATCAGTCTCTGGGTCTGGAGAGGAAAGGAAAGGTGGGGTCAGGATGGGGGTCTGTGGGGTGGGAGTGGGGTCTTGAAGGAGGATGGAGCTGCAGAATCAAGGAGCCGCTGCAGCCATCCTTACCGTGTCCTAGCCGGCTGGAGTTGCTCTTCTTCAGGGGAGCCTTCACAAACCGCAGGTCTGCATAGGTGATGGCCTCAGCCATGGTCCCGGGCACCTCTGCTCCCACTGGTCCCCCTCCTCGTCCGGAGGAGCCCGGGGCTGCCCTGCCACTCTCCCCTCTGCCCCGTCCCCTCGACCTCTTCAAACGGTGAGGCTCTGTGTTGCCTCTGTGACTGACGGCTTCACGCCTTGCCCTGTGACTTCCAGTCACAAAAGAGGAAGATGTGAACCCGTGTCAGACAGATGGGCTCAGTGAAGCAAATGGCATCCCTGAGCCCTGGGCAGAGGGGCAGGGGAGGGGAGACTGAGGCCCAGAGCATGGGGTCAGAGCGGGGGGGGTCAGAGAGCTGGTACTCAGGCCTGGCCTTGCATCTTGCCGTGCCCCTCCTTCTTGCATCCCAGACCCGCCTTGACAGTGCTGGGCTCCAACAACGCACCCTGGTCACTTGATTTGCCCCACACTCCTTTCCTGGCTGCCCAGTCCCTGGGCTTTCTACGTGCAGTCGGAGCTCTTTTGTGCTCAACTGACCACAGAGGGTCTCCTAATCACTGCTCCAGGGTGGGGCTCCACCCTCCCATCAGACTGGGGGCTCCTGGTCTGGAACCCTAGCTCTCATTCATCCTGGGATTCCCAGCATATCTGAGTTCCTGCAGGAGACCCCAGTTCAATTCCAGGGTTGGGAAGATCCGCTGGCGAAGGGATAGGTTACCCACTTCAGTATTCTTGGGGTTCCCTCGTGGTTCAGCTGGCAAAAAATCCGCTTGCAATGAGGAAGACCTGGGTTTGATCCCTGCGTTGGGAAGGAAAAGGCTACCTACTTCAGTATTCTGGCCTGGAGAATTCCATGGACTGTATAGTCCATGGGGTCACAAAGAGTCAGACATGACTGAGCAACTTTCACTTTCACTGAGTTCCCAGAATGGGGTTCCCTTACTTGGTGGGCATTTTCTCTCCATTAGTTTGGGGGCTTTCAGGGTGGGCCTGGCTCCCTTTCTGCTGTCGTCCTACAGAGCTGCCAGGAATCCCACACTTGGGGAAATCTTCACTCCAAGCCCTTCCTGGAGGTGTGGCAGCCCTGTGGAGGATGCAGAGGACCTGGGACCAAACTGTGTCTCCTGTGTAAACACCCCCAGGCTCTTACTCCACAGTCTTTCTCCACAGTCTTTCACCACCTTTGGTGCCCTACAGGTCACCCTTGTGGCCCATCAGCCCCTTCCTCATCCCATCCTGCCTGGCAGCCTATGCGACCCCTGTGTTCTGATATCAGCTAGACAGAACAAGCTGAGTCCAGGAGGCAGAAGCTCTGGGACAGGCAGGGCTGGGGGTGAGAGCAAGGGACACCCCCGTGTGTGTGCCCACACCACTGACTGTTCACGCATCTTGTTGGGGGTCAAGGAACAGATGAACAAAGAACTTGCATAGGGATGAAGATGGACTGCAGCTTCTCAGAGGGAGAATGGCTGGGTTCTGAGAGGGAAGACTTTGGACCAACAAAGATTTTATTATCTTCTTAGTTGGGTACTGGTATCTCTCTTACTTTCCTAGTAAAATTCTTCCTTTAAAAATCCCTGCAGGAATTTCCTGGTGGGCCAGTGGTTGAGGAGGCTTCCCAGATGGTGTTAGTGGTAAAGAACTCATCTGCCAATGCAGGAGAGGTAAGAGACTCAGGTTCGATCCCCGAGTCGGGACGATCCCCTGGAGAAGGAAATGGCAACCCACTCCAGTGTTCTTGCCTGGAGAATCCCATGGACAGAGGAGCCTGGTGGGCTACATTCCGTGGAGTCACAAAGAGGACATGACTGAGGTGACTTAGCATCCACAGAAGTGGTTAGAACTCCATATTCTCACTGCCAAGGGCCCCATTTCAGTCCCTGGATAGGGAACTTAGACCCCACAAGCCACGTGACATGGTCAAAAAAAGAAGTCCCTATACTGTTGTTTTACACACAGCCCCAATAAAAAAGGGGGGCAGTTGTGGGGGAAGACCAGGGACCGGGAGGCCTGGCAGATGGAGGACAGGAAATGGGGGGTGGGGTTGCTGAGCAGAAGTGCTCCCTAAAGTTCTTTTACCAGGATGTGACCCCCCCCCAAAAGGGCCCACTTGGCGGGTGAGAAGAAGCTGGGACAGAAGAGGTACAGAATTGGGAAAAACCCACCCCAAGTGGGTGACATCCGCCCCCTCAGAACCCCCTCCCCCATCACCGCAGCTGTGAGGAGGAAAAAGGAAGGGGAAAGCGGTCCTCGACACACGCTAGCAGCTTGTAGTGTATGGTTAGTGGTGTGTGGAGGGGCGCTGAGATGCGCCTGTGGGTCTGATGGGAGCTGTGCCCGATGGTGACACCCCGTTTGCCCCAGAAAAAGTGCCACTGACACAGAGGAATAGATTCGTCACCTGGGAAACGGTCGGGGGGAGAGGCAGACGTCCACGGGGGTGTGAGTGTGCAGGCCTGTGACTCGCAGGCTGTGAGTGTGTAGGCACGCACACGCATCCCCGGGCCTCTGCAGGCTGTCGGGGTGTCTGTACGGGGTGACCATCTCTGCTCGAGCCTGTTGCGGGGTGAAGCCCGGAGGAGGCTGTGGTTTTTTCCCAGGGTGGGAAACGACTGGCCGTCTTCAGAAGTCCCTAAAGGTCATGGGGACAGATTCTATAAGTGTCTCCTTCTTGTAAAGCGCATGGTCTCCTAAGGTGTTTCCCAGCAGCTGTTAACCGTCCCTGCTTGACTAAAGTTTCCAACAACCCAGCCCCCTCCGCTGGGGAGGAACAGGGTCAGGGCCTCCCCAGACACCCACAGCGCATGTTGTGACTTCCTGGGCCCTGGGGGCCTGTGAGGGTGAGTGGGAGGGTACCGAGCAGCTGCGGTGAGCGGGGCAGTCGGGGCACTTGAATCTGTGGGGCACAGGGTTTATGGGCGGGGACAGCAGGTGTGGAACTCATTTGCAGGAACACTTGCAGGAATTCTGTAAATTGGACATAATGTCCCAGTTTTCAGAACCCATATGCAACAGAGCCTGGGTGCCAGGTAAAATGTCAAAAGCAAGCTACCACTATGTGCTCAAAAGAGGAATCAATGGGCATGCTGCCTGACTCGACTGTCGGAGAGGCTTCAGGAGGCAAGGTGCCCAAATGGGGTTGAATGAGCTTCACGCTCATAATGCTTTGGATGTCTTAGGCCAGCTGGCCTGAGTCTCTGTCCTCTTTAGCCCTTTTAGTGATGGATACACATCTCCTTATGACTCTCTGCATTCCCTCAGTCCTAGATCATCATGTGGAAGATGGTTATAAAAGCAGAGTCTGTCTCCTTCCCCAAATGTGTCACGTGGTATCTTTGTGATATCTTTGAGGCTGGACATCAGAAAGGACATCTGAAAGTCTGAGCCACACCTCACTTGCTCAAATGTCAGGAATGCCTGGGGGCTTCTCAGAGCTGAGGGGCCAGTGCTGTACATTTCAGCTTTTCCAGGATCATAATTTCAGCTGAGATCCTAGAGGACAAACACCAGAGCCCATTTTGTGTCTTCTCCTGATCCTCCATGCTCATTTCAGGGAGTGGTTCTACGGTAGACAAGAGGAGGGGGCTCAGCTCGGAGCATCGGGAAAGAATTTGCTGTGTGGAAAAGGGCTTGGTGAAGTGCAGCCAATATCAGGAAGTCAAGGAAGTCTCCCAAGACTCTGAAAGTCAGGCTCTGTCCACCTTCATTAGCGTAACCCACTGACTCCAGGAGGCTCTGATCTAGGGACAGGGTGTGATAGGCGAAAAATGGCCTCACCCCAGTGTTCACAATCTTAACCCCCAGAACCCGTGCATAGGTTACTTCGCCTGATGAAACTGTTAATGTGACTAACTTGAGAATCTTTAGATGGGGAGATCACCCTGTTTTACCCTGAAGGTCAATCTAATCATAAGTCCTTGAAAGGAAGAAGTTTTCAGGGCCATGGGAGGAAAGAGGTTCCTGGAAGTTCCTGCCCCTTGGAAGACGGGGCAGAGAGATGTGACATGAATAAGATGCTGCAGGCAGAAGAAGGGGACCACAAGCTGAGGAATGCGGGCAGCCTCCAGAAGCTGGGAAAGGCAAAATAACAGATCCTCACCTCTCCTCCAGAGAGGAACCAGGCCCACTGACACCTTGACTTTAAGCCAGTGAGATGTGTCAGAACTGTAAGATAAGAAATTTGTATTTTTTTTTTTCAATTTTTGCTGGAGGATAGCTGATTAACCATGTTGTCTTAGTTTCAGGTGTATCAAAAAGTGAATCATTATACGTATACATATATTCCCTCTTTCTTAGATTCTTTTCCCATATCGATCATTACAGAGTATTGAGTAGAGCTCCCTGTGCTACACAGTAGGTCTTGATTAGTTTTCCATTTTATATATAGTAGTGCGCATATATCAACCCCAATCTCCCGATTCATCCTTCCCCACTGGTGACTGTAAGTTTGTTTTCTACATCTGTGATTCTATTTCTGTTTTGTAAATAAGTTCACTTGTAGCTCTTTTTGATTCCACATATAAGTCGTATCATATGATATTTGTCTTTCTCTGATTTACTTCACTTGCTGTGACAGTCTCTGGGCCCATCCATGTTGCTGCAGACAGCACTGTTCTGTTCTTTTTTATGGCTGAGTTATATTCCATCGTATATATGTACCACATCTTTATCCACTCCTCTGTCAATAGACATTTAGGTTCCTTCTATGTCTTGGCTATTGTAAATCAATGCAGTGAACACTGAGGTGATGCATGTCTCTTTTTGAATTATGGTTTTCTCCAGATATATGCCCAGGAGTGGAATTGCTGGATCATATGGTAATTTTATATTTAGTTTTGTAAGGAGTCTCCATGCTGTTCTCTATAATGGTTGTACAATTCGCATTCCTACCAACAGCGTAGAAGGTTTCCCCTTTCTCCACACCTTCTCCAGCATTTATTAGGAACTTGTATTTTTTTTTAAGCCACTGAGTTCATGCTAATTTTTTCAAGTAGCAGGAGATAAGTTCCCTGAACTGTGGAGGAAGCATGATGTAATGGAAAGAACTTGGTATAGATAAAGAAGCCAGCAGGGCCACAGTGTGTCCCTTTGGGCAAGTCACAATTTCCTATCTGTAAACTATGGGATTGTCTAGATATCTGACATCAGTTAAGGGGATCCTGTCTGGAGATATTGTAGATGTCGATTTTAGCATAAATGTCCCTGAAAGTCTGTTAAATCGCTTCAGAGTCAGGAGAGAGGACCATGGGCCATCTGACAGCATCATTAAGAGGGTTTGCAGCTCTTTGATCACAGACCAGTAGGTCTCCAGTGACTACCTTAGGCCTCTGCTTGGCTCTGTCCTGAATGGCGACCCAGAAAGCACATTCATGTACGGTGATGGCACACAGCTCTAAAGAGAAGCAAATACACCGAAAGGCAAACTCATGATTCAAACAATGCTGCAGAGCAAAATGATGGCTCCAACCACAGAAGGAGATATAATAAAGATAAATAGTAACAGCTAGCATATATTGAAGAAATGAAATTTGGGGCTTAAAAAATTTATGTAAGCATCAGTTGGAGGCAGTCCTGGCTTAACGATAGTTTATGTATAAATGTTTGAGGCAAGAGGCAGTTATCAGTCATTTTGGAGCTTGAAGGAATCTTAGTCAGCTCAACTCACTTATTTTACAACTTCGGAACTGCACCCAGTCAGCTACAAGTTCACTAAGAATTAGCCGTATGACTAGGAGGGCAGGTGACAGAAGGCTGCCCTGTGGGACTACAGCTGCTTCACCACGGATGCCAAATACTGTGCCGGCCACACCTACAGCCCCTTCTAAGGGGGGCAGACCCCTCCTGATGAGGCAGCCCTAGACCCCCAACGTTGTGTTATGTGACCCTCCCCCCAGCCCCTCTGACCACAGTTGACTGAGATAAGCAAGTGGCAGCAGATTCAAGGCTGATCAGTCCAGAGACCACCCCTCTGGGGTCACTGGCCTAGAAATGAGGGAGGATGTGAGGTTATCAAACGCTAGCTCTCAGGGGGCTTCCATGGTGGTCCAGTGGTTAAGACTGCAGGCTTCTACTGCAGAGGATGTGGGTTCGATTCCTGGTCAGGGATGTAAGATCCCACATGCCACACTTGTGGTATGGCCAAAAAGGAAAAAAAAAAATTTAGTTTTCAAGAATTTAAATGGTAGAATGTGGAGATGAGCCCTTAGGTAGCAGTGGGAGCAGAAGGTGAAAGGATGCAGAGAGAGGGACGATATGCTACCCGGAGCCCTCCACGCTTAGCAGTTGTGCCTGGCTCCTCCTGTCTCACACACTTAGAGCTGAGTGATTATTCCCTGGGTAATCCAACCTAGACAGGACTGCTGCTACCTAATGGGAGCAGGTGGAATGCATCAGCACCCAGGAGATTCATGGGCACCCCTTGGTGCTCTGTGCCCTGTGCCCGGTGATACATTGTCCACCACGGGCAGTGATGGCCACCACAGCTCCAACCCCTTGGAAATGACAATCTGGGTTACCCCTGGGCCAAGCCATCCAGACTACCCTCAAGTGCTTCTTGAGAGCAAGGGGGAGTCCAGAATGGACGTACAGGAGAAAGGATCTCAGCTGCAGCCTTAGCACCAACCACAGCGTTGTAATTTGTCCCACTGTCCCACTGGCCCTCCTAGAGTAAGTTTTTCTTCCTCTTTTTTTATACCTTTCCACTTACCAAAAAAAAAAAAAAAAATTATGTCATTGTCTGCTCAGGGCTTAGCTGTGGTGGCCAGGACCTAGTTCCCTGACCAGGGATCAAACCGTGGCCCCCTGCATGCGGAGCACGTAGTCTTGGCCACTGGACCACCAAAGAAGCCCCATCTCCTCTTCTGCTTGTGAGAAGCTGTGACCTTGGACACGTGGTCACAGTGTGACCTCAGGAGGGGTGTGAATGGACCTGAGCGATGCAGGGGCAGGCACACAGAGCCTCAGACATCCCTGGCCCTCGGGCCTTCCCACTGGGTGCATTTCTTCCAACTGCCAGGATCTTTGCTGCTTTTTATTGGCAGGCAGTGAGAAGCTGCTGGAAATCAGTGCCTCCTGCCAGATCAGCTCTTAACTGATGACTGGTGGGAACTGGTATACATCCCAGCAGCTCACCCTGGGGGGCTAACTCTGGGGGCACATGGTCTACCCTGGCTTTCAGAGTCCTCCAGGAACTGTGAGCCCCAGTTTTCCACCGGGGAAATTTCCCGAGTGGACATTAAGTGGTACCTCCTTATTAAATTGCATGTCCCTGACTCCTAACAAACTTGAATATATTTCAAGTTTGCTAACCAGTTGAATTTGCTCTTCTATTAATGTAAGATCCTTTGTATTTCCCTCCCCCTGAGAATTTTATTTTGAAAATTTGAGGCCTAAAGGAAAGTTGAAAGAATAATACAGTGAAAGCTTATATATCTTTCATCTAGTATATCAGTCAAAGCTCAAACTGTTCTGACCACATAAAAGAAATGTTAACTATGTGACATAATAGAGGTGTTAGCTAACTATGGTGGTAACCATAATGCAATATATAAATGTATCACATCAACACATTACACGTCTTACACTTATACAATGCTGTATGTCAATTATATCTCAATAAACAATGGCAGAGACAAGCAGGCCATTAGGGTATGCGTATACATGCATATATATATATATATATATGTATATATATATATATATATATATATATGGTAAAGAATCTGCCTACAATGCGGGAGACATGAGTTTGGTCTCTGAGTTGTGAAGATCCCCTGGAGAAGAAAATGGCAACCCACTCCAGTATTCTTGCCTAGAGAATTCCATGGATAGGGGAGCCTGGGCTACAGTCCATGGGGTCACAAAGAGTCAGACACAAGTGAGTGACTATCACATACATATATGCACATAATTTTTTTTCAATTAAGAGATTTGTTACATGGAAAAGGAAATGGCAACCCTCTCCAGCATTCTTGCCTGAGAATTCCCATGGACAGGGGAGCCTGGCGGGCTACAGTCCATGGGGTTGCAAAAGAGTTCAACACAGCTTAGTAACTAAACAACAACTCCTGCCTTTATCTTTACCCTTTAAATTTAAATGCCTCTCCCCATGTGGATGAGAAGTTGATCTGTGAACTTAGTTACTGCTTCTCCATTCTCTGGCCACTGAATAAAGCTTGCTCTGTGTCCAAAAAAAGAGAAAAGAAAATTGATTTGTTACAGGAACGTGAAAGTGCAAGTCTCAGTTGTGTCCAACTCTCTGAGACCCCATGAACTATACAGTCCATGGAATTCTCCAGGCCAGAATACTAGAGTGGGTAGCCTTTCCCTTCTCCAGGGGATCCTCCCAACCCGGGATCAAACCCAAGGCTCCTGCATTGCAGGTGGATTCTTTACCAGCTGAGCCACAAGGGAAGCCCTATAGGAAATTGCCCTTACTCGATAAGGAAATAGCAACCCATTCCAGTATTCATGCCTGGGAAATCCCAAGGACAGAGGCACCTCGCAGGCTATTTGGTCCATGGGGTCGCAAAGAGTCAGAAACAACCGAGCAACTAACTCTAAGAGCTAGACAGTCTATGGAAGGCTGTTATCTTTGCTTCTGATGCTGGAGTGTGGGGTCTGCAGGGCAGGCAACTGGGAAGCAGGTGGATGAAAAATAGGGGAGAAAGGCTAGACCAGAACCCACAGGGACAGCCTGCAACGCAAGTCAGTGTCTCAGCACCTGAGTTTTGATGCTGTGAGTGTCCTGCAAGAGAAGCTGTGTTCTCCCCCACGAGGCACCACCGCTTTGGAACAAAAGCCCAGCAGGTACGCAGTCCCAGCTGGGCATTGGCTCTCAGTAAGGACAGCCACCTGTTCCAGGGCCGTCTCTTAATGTCATCCTTACTTTCTCCAATGAAGTGAATTGCCATGTTCTGATATACATAAATACCTAATTTTTGATTCCTATTTACTTATTGATTCCCTTCTACTTATTGATTTGATTAACTAGTCTTCTTGGCACATGTTCTGATCTATTTGGTAAGACAAATCTATTTCTTTTTAAAAAGATGTTTGTCCTTGACTGTTCTTTGAGATACAAATTGGTGCTATATTAACTAACGGTATACTTTAATTTGGGGAGAATTGACTTTTTTCTGGTTTTTAAAAAACATATTTATTTCTTTATTCAGCTGCATCAGGTCTCAGTTGCGGCACGTGAGATCTTGGTTGAGTCATGAGGAAGTTTTTTTGTTGCCCTGATGGCATGTGGGATCTCAGTTTCCCCAGTCAGGGATGGAACCCACTTCCCCTGCATTGGAAGGTGGATTTTTAACCACTGGGCCGCTAGGGAAGTCCCTTCTTCTGATACTTTATCTTCCCTTCCAAGGAGATGGTTGACAGTTCCCTGGTTGTCTAGTGGTTAGGACTCAGCACTCTCCCTCCCTGGGAGAGGGCTGATTTTCTGTCTGTCCCACTCTCACTTTGCATCTTATATTGTATAACTTCATATGAGTGTGTATGAAGTCAATTCTTGACTAAATTTACACACTATAAAACTTCCAGTCAATTAAAAAAATAAAAAAATTAGGGACTTCCCTGGTGGTCCAGTGGTTAAGACTTTGTCTTTCAATGCAGGAGGGGAGGGTCAATCCCTGGTCAGGGAGCTAAGATCCCACACGCCTAGCGGCCAAAAAACCAACACATAAGGCAGAAGCAGTATTGTAACAAATTGAATAAAGACTTTAAAAAGAAGTCCTGGGAATGTAAGGTACAGCATGATGACTGTAGTTAATAATATTGTGAAAGTGAAAGTGTTAGTGGCTCAGTCACGGCAGGCTCTTTTCATCCCCACGGCCTGCAGCCTGCCAGGTTCCTTTGTCCGTGGGATTCTCCAGGCAAGAATATTTGAGTGGATAGCCATTCCCTTCTCCAGGGGATCTTCTCAATCCAGGGATCAAACCTGGGTCTCCTGCATTGCAGACAGATTCTTACCGTCTGAGACACCAGGGATACTCTTTTGTATATTTAAAAGTTACTAAGGTTTTTTACAGTTAATTTTTATTGGAGTATAGTTGATTTACGATGTTGTGTTAGCTTCTGCTGTCCAGCAAAGTAAATCAGTTATATATATGCATATACCCACTCTTTTTTAGATTCTATTCCCGTATAGGCCATTACAGAGTATTGAGTAGAGTCCCTAGTACTATACGGTAGGTTCCTATTAAGAGAGTAAGTAGATCTTTTGTTTTGTTTTGTTTTGTTTTTGTTTTTGCTTTTGTAAGTAGATCTTAAAAGTTTTCATCACAAGAAAAAAAAAAAAAACTATGTGCAGTGATGGATGTTGACTAGAGGTACTGTGGTGATCATTTCACAATATATACAAATATCAAATCATGTTATATACCTGAAACTAATATAATGTTATATGTCGATTTTTAAAATTAACATACAATATTATAGTGGTTACAAGGGTTATCTCAGTGCCAGCTACTAGAATTCAAATTTCAACTCTTCATGCATTACTAGCTAGTGATACAGGGTAAAGCACTTAATCTCCCCATTCCTCAGTGTTCCTTTCTGCAAATCAAGATTGGCAGTAGTAATCTATCTCAAGAGGGTGTTGTGAGGATTGCTTAGAAGAGTGCATGGAATTATGATGCTGACTATAGTTGTTGTTATTCTAAGAATTTGATTATTTTATAACTATAAATTGCATATCTCCCCATTTTCAGTTTAAGCTGAGTTTATTGCTAGAGTAAGAAAAAAGCATATTAAAAAGCAGAGACATTATTTTGCCAACAAAGGTCTATATAGTCAAGCTGTGGTTTTTTCCAGTAGTCATATATGGATGTGAGAGTTGGACCATAAAGAAGGTTGATCACTGAAGAACTGATGCTTTTGAACTGCAGTGTTAGAAAAGACTTTTGAGAGTCCCTTGGACTGCCGGGGAGATCAAACCAGTCAATTCTAATGGGAATCAACCCTGAATATTCATTGGGAAGACTGATGCTGAAGCTGAAGCTCCAATACTTTGGCCACCTGATGAGAAGAGCTGACTCTTTGGGAAAGACCCTGATGCTGGGAAAGATTGAGGGCAGGAGGAGAAGGGGACGACAGAGGATGAGATGGTTGGATGGCATCACCGACTCAATGGACATGGGTTTGAGCAAGCTCTGGGAGATGGGGAAGGGCAGGGAAGCCTGGTGTGCTGCAGTCCATGGGATCACAAAGAGTCAGACATGACTGACTGAACTGAACTGAGGTAAAAAGCAATTTGTTTTCATTATTTTATCTTGTATCCAGTCAACTCTCCTAATTGTATTGTGTTTATATATACACACTATATATGTATATATATAAATACATACATATCTACTTGGTTTACGTCTTTGTTTTTGGCTGCCCTGGGTCTTCGTTGCTGCAAGTGGCCTCTCGCTCATTTGCAGTGAGGGAGGGGAGGAGGGCGGGCCTCGAACTGCGTGGCTTCTCTTGTTGTGGAGTAAGGGATCTAGGCACGTGGTCCTCGGTGGTTGCAGCTCGTGGGCTCTCAAGCACAGGCTCCGCAGTTGCGGTGCATGGGCTTGGTTGCTCCAAGTGCATGCGGGCTCTTCCCTGACCAGGGATCAAACTTGTGTCTCCTGCATTGGCAGGCAATTCTTAAGCACTAGATCACCAGGCCCCAGTGTTGTCTTTTTACTAGTTTTTTTTTTTACTCGTCTTGAAGTTTTTGATAATACAATCATATCAGCAAAAACGATAGACAGCTTTATAATTTTTCAGATAATCACACTAATCCATTCTCTTGTTTTACTGCATTTGGTAAAACTTCCAAGATATGATAAACAAGGGTAATAGCAGGCATTTCTGTCTAAATTTTTATTTCAAAATTGTGATTTTAGTGTTTCACTATTAAGGACAATATTTGCTGTTAGGGTTTCCTAGCAGCAAATACTTTTTACTTAGAGTTTTTACTGGGGATGGTATTAAGTTATACTGGCTCTGTTTATTAAATATGGGAGACTTTCTTCTTTTTTTCCATAATCTTGACTATGGAAATAGCATGGGAATTACTCTTATTGATGGTTAGATAATACTCAGTTGTGGCACCAATTAAATGCAGTCTTTTTCAAAGGTAGATCCCTAATCACCTTTCTATTCTACTTTTTTCTAAGATTAGTTGAGCTTTTCAAACTTTTCTCTTTTGGGTCAATTTTGCTAATTTATATTTTTCCTGAAATGTATCCATTCCCTCTAAAATTTCAAATTGGCTGTTGAGGAATATTAAGTTAAATTTTAAATAAATTTAAATAAATCTTTTAAACAACTCTTCCTCTCTTCTATCTATAATAATGTTTTCTTCCTCTAACTAATCTTTTCTATTTTTAACTCTCTTATTTTCTCTTTACTTATGCTTGCAAGATGTTTTTCTATTTTATTAGCCCTTTTAAAGAACTTTTTAAAAAAGTGTATGCTTTTTAGTATTTTTGTTTATTTTCCATTCCATTCATGTCAGCATTTGTTATTTCCTGATACTTTGGTTTCTTTTCTTGTTATTTTTCTAATTTCTTGAAATAAGTAATCCCTTTATTTTTCCTCTTTTTTTTGTTTTTTAAAGCTTGGTATCTTTACGGTACTTCAGGGCTAGACTGAATAATATAGGATGCAGGGCAATTGAGAGGGTTTCTGGCATTACACTGTTTTTTCATTCAGCATTTAAATTTTGTGAACACAGTAGTTTTGTTCTCTTTTTAAAGCCAACTTTACTGAATTGCAATTTACACATGTTAAAATCTTTTACACACATGAAATGTTATCAGTTTTAAGCGTGCAAGCCGATGAGTTTTACCGTATGTACTTGGCCGTGTAACCACAGCCAAGAAAGAGAAGAGCCTGCTACCACTTTGTGGGCAGTCTTCACAGCAGTTTCAGCCTGAACCTCAGTTCTCTTTGTTGGAGATCAGCTTTACCCCTGCTTTCTGTTTATTCGCTTAATATCACTTTCCCATATCCTTATTTTGAACGTTTCTTTACCACTTTTTAAAAGTGTGTTTATTTTAAATACTGTGAACCAGAATTTGATTTATAACAAAATCTGACAGCCTTTTAATGGAGGAATTCAGTCCACTCATATTTACTGTAATGAGTGATGTATTTGATTTATAATTTCCACCTTACTTATTTTAAATTTCTGAACACTGTTGTGAACTCTTCTTCTCTTTACCTTTGCTGGAATGAATGAATGGCTGTTCATTTTTCCCCTTTGTTATTTGGAGTTTATCCTTCTATTAATAGTTATCATCCCTCGCCCTGGTGGCTCAGCAGTAAAGACTCTGCCTGCAATGCAGGAGACGTCGGTTCCATCCCTGGGTGGGGAAGATCCCCTGGAGAAGGAAATGGCAACCCATTCCAGTATTCTTGCTTGGGAAATCCCATGGACAGAGGGAACTTGCGGGCTACAGTCCATGGGGTTGCAAAAGTGTTGGACACAACTTAGCAACTAAACAACTGCAATAACAACAATTCCTGCCCTGCGCTCTATATAGGCACACATGCCTCTTCCGTGTGTGAACCCAGAACAGCTATTTCCACCCTACTCAGTTTATCTTGCACTTCCTTATTTTCCCCGCCCCCTCTCTCCCCTTTCATCCTCCTAACCCCTCCCCCTTTAGGTACTAGAACACTTACCTTCCCCTTATTCCCACCACCTGATTCCAGAGTTTTATTGATGTAATTTAGTCCTTATTAGAATTTCCCTCACAGAGTGTTCCGAAGTGTGCCCCTCACATCTGTTTCAAGAGTCCTTATTTAGCAATTTATTACATGTTATAAATACACATATAGGTATAAATATATAGGTCATGGTTCGTTGCTCCCCACTGCTTTCTTTCCTCTTTATCTTCCCCTATCTTGAAGTCTCTGTTCCGATTCATTTGTTGTTTCATTAAAATCTTAAAAGTATTTCTCACATAAGATACTGAGTGATTTTTGCAAATTTTCAAATACCTTTCTTTCTTCCTTGGCTGATTCTGGATTGCAGGCCTTTTCTTTCATTAGCCCACATTCAATTTTGCTGTCTTTTAACTTGCAAAGTAGCAGATAAGAAGAAAGGAACTTCTTTCTGCCTAAAAATGTATGAGTTCCCATATCCTTAGAGCTTAGAAATTTTCAATTCTGTACAGCCAAGTGTGTGGTTTTTCTTCTAGTTTTACTAAGATATAATTAACATTATAAGTTTAAGGTATACAAATAAAGATTTTATGTACATACATCATGAAATGATTATTACAATAAGTTTAGTGAACATTCATCATCTCATATGGATACAAATTTAAAGTATTTAGAAATGTTTTCCTGTGATAACTCTTAGAATTACTCTCTTAACAACTTTCATATGTCACAGCAGACTTAATTATATTTATCATGTGGTACATTATATTCCTAGTATTTATCTTATAACTGGAAGTTTGTGCCTTTCAACTGCCTTCATAAGTGTGTCTTTTCCTATAGATCCAGTCTGTAACTTAAGTCTTTCTTCAGCTCAGGGATATTTCATCTACTATTTAATCATGCCATAAGTGTGGTGTCATCTGCATATCTGAGGTTATTGATATTTCTCTCGGCAATCTTTTTAAAAATATATATTTATTTATTTGACTGCATGAGGTCTTAGTTACAGAGACTTAGTTAGAGCACATGGGATCTTGTTCCCTGACCAGGGTTTGAACCCGGGCCCCCTGCATTGGAAGCAGAGAGTCTTAGCCACTGAACCACCAGGGAAGTCCCCTTCTCTTGGCAATCTTGATTCCAGCTTATGCTTCATCCAGCCCAGCATTTCTCATGATGTACTCTGCATATAAGTTAAATAAGCAGGGTGACACTATACAACCTTGACGTACTCCTTTCCTGATTTGGAACCAGGCTGTTGTTCCACGTCCAGTTCTAACTGTTACTTCTTGACCTGCATACAGATTTCCCAGGAGGCAGGTCAGGTGGTCTGGTATTCCCATCTCTTTAAGAATTTTCCACAGTTTGTTGTGATCCACATGGTCAAAGGCTTTGGCACAGTCAATAAAGCAGAGGTAGATGTTTTTCTGGAACTCTTTTGCTTTTTCAATGATCCAATGGATGTGGCAAAAAGTGAAGAACTAAAGAGCCTCTTGATGAAAGTGAGAGTGAAAAAATTGGCTTAAAACTCAACATTCAGAAAACTAAGATCATGGCATCTGGTCCCATCACTTCATGCCAAGTAGATGGGGAAACAGTGGAAACAGTGACAGACTTTATTTTGGGGGGCTCCAAAATCACTGCAGATGGTGACTGCAGCCATGAAATTAAAAGACGCTTGCTCCTTGGAAGAAAACTATGACCAATATAGATAGCATATTAAAAAGCAGAGACATTACTTTGCCAACAAAGGTCCGTCTAGTTAAAGCTGTGGTTTTTCCAGTGTTCATGTATGGATGTGAGAGTTGGACTTTAAAGAAAGCTGAGCACCGAAGAATTGATGCTTTTGAGCTGTGGTGTTGGAGAAGATTCTTAAGAGTCCCTTGGATAGCAAGGAGAGCCAACCAGTCCATCCTAAAGGAAATCAGTCCTGAATATTCATTGGAAGGACTGATGCTGAAGATGAAACTCCAATACTTTGGCCACCTAATGCGAAGGGTCATTTGAAAAGACACTGGTCCTGGGAAAGATTGAAGGCGGGAGGAGAAGGGGACGACAGTGAATGAGATGGTTGGATGGCATCTCCGACTCAATGGACAGGAGTTTGAGTAAACTCCGGGAGTTGGTGATGGACAGGGAGGCCTGGCGTGCTGCAGTCCAAGGGGTCACAAAGAGTTGGACACAACTCAGCAACTGAACTGAACTGAACTGAACTGATTTAATTATGACCTCTCCTCTCCTGTTCCTTTTTCTCCAGGAACTCATAGAATTTGCAGTTAACTCTCCTGGGTCTGTTCCAGTTTCCCATCTTTGACCACCTGATTTGCATCCACGTGTTTTTGTTACATGTTTTGAGATATTTCATCTATTTGATTTTTCTAGACCTGTTTTTGAGTTTTAGCTTCACCTTTGCTTTATCTATGAACATTTTTAGTTTTGATAACATATTTCCAGGTTCAGGGAAATCTTTTGTGTTTGAGTTTCACACACATCTCCTCCAGGCTCTCATTTTTTCAGTAAGAGGTTTGTCTGTTTCCTCTAGCAGGTCTGTCTGCCCTCTGGTTTGCTTGCATTCTCCCAGCCTCAAGGACTGAGAAAGCTGATCCCACCATGAGTTTTTTGGAGAGTCAGGGAAACTCGGCTAAGCCATTCATTGTTCTTGGGGAACCGACTGTTCTGAGACTTCCTGCTGTCCTGAGGCTGCTCTCCAGAAACTTGTCTGCAGGGAGTTGTCTCAGCCAGTTCAGGAGAGCCCATGTAAAGTTTATCACCTGTAGCTGAGAGTTGCCAGAGAGGTGTGGAAGCTCCCGTAGGGTTGCTACATGCCCAGAATCTCCTCACTCTGGGTAGTCTAATTGACAGATACAGTGATATTCTGGGTTTCCCCCGTGGTGGCTCAGTGGTAAAGAATCCACCTGCAATGTAGGAGCCACAGACCTGGGCTCAATCCCTGGGTTGGGGAATCACCTGGAGGAGGGCATGGCAGCTCATTCCAGTATTCTCACCTGGAGAATCTCACGGACAGAGGAGGCTGGTGGGCTACAGTCCATAGGATCACCAAGAGTGGGACATGGCTGCAGCAACTTCGAACAGGCGCACAATGATGTTTACCGAAGACTTAAAAATAGAAGCCATGAACGGTAGGTACCTCTGGGAGGTACACCTGGGCGTAGGAATGAGGTGGGCGGGGGATGGCCTTTTACTTTGTTTTTTCCCCCTCTAGTAGGAGTTCTCAACTTTGGCACTTTTAACTTCGGGGGCCAGCAATTGTCTGCTGTGAGTGACTGATCTGAGTGTTGAGCAGCATCCCTGGCTTCCACCCACTACAGGCTGACAGCACTCCCTCTCCAGCTGTGAACCAAAACTGTCTCCGGATATTGCCAAATGTCCCCTGGGGTTGTCAGAGTTACTTCTGGTTGAGAACCACTGTTGTATACCCTTTAGATCTGTTTTATTTTTTTAATCATGTGTTCACATTATTCCTATAATTAAACATGTAACTGAGATCATGAGACAGAGGAGGAAATAGAAAACTGTTGTGAGGAAGCAGAAGCATGAAGTAGAGAATACACATTAAGGGATAGGAAGCAGGTTAGCAAAGTGGTAAGAAATTTGGGGGAAAAATAAAAGAAGCAGAGACAGAGTGATTCACAGGGCTGGAGGAGAAGGAGTGTGAAGACCCACATCCTCCTGTCACCAAGGTCCCCAGTGATGCCAGAATCAGAGATAATAACAGTCTGCATATGCCCAGTCAGATCACAGACACTGTTATGGGATTCCCATTCCATCTAGCCTCTTAATTACCCAGGTGTCCTTACAATAAACACCCCTTTACTTAAGCTAGGCTAAATGAGTGTATTCCTTTACAACAAAGGTCCTGTAGATTAAGTGCCCAATAAAGAGATGGGCCCCCACTTCTTAGGATGAGTAGGCTGCAAATATGGTCTACAAAAGAACTGTAAAAGGAACTTTAGAAAGCGCTTCCTGGGACGAAGTGGTGGTGGAGGGGGGAGACCTCGGCCATCCATCAAGGCTGGCTCCAAATTCCTCCAGTGCTGTCGTGTACAGGAGGGAGAAGACGGTATAACTCTAGCTCAGGGGGCAGAACTGGTGACAAAAGTAACAGGGAAGTATATTCTCCTTAAAAAAAGAAGCTATAACAATAAGAAAGCGTGGAAGCAGTGTTTGGTAAGGAAGTGAGTTCCCAATCTCTGGAAGCTCATAGGGTGATTTCTGCAGTGGGTATAAGTTTGGGTCAGGTCTCTCAGCTTCCTTTACATCTAGAAATGTAAAAGCTTGGCAAGAGAGAGACTAGATTAACTCACACCATATGCAGAACTCTCTTAGGCTCAAATGGCAAGATGGAATATTTAGTTATTAAATCAGAGGGTGGTTGGTGGAGTTAAACAATAAGGAAAGATCTCAGAGGTTTAGCATCTTCAGTTGGCCTTGATCAGCTGGTCTTTCCCCACAGAATTAGTCAGAACTTGTGGTTTCTAGAGAGAAAAAAATCCAACTTAGTCTGAATTATGCAAAAAAGGGAATTTATTAGCTTACAGAACCGAAAAGTTGAGGAGGCTGGTCTAGCTCTGGGCATGGCTGAATCCAAGGCTTCAAATGAAGTCATTAAGACTTGGTCTGTCTCCATGTCTCAGCATTGTTTCCCTTCCTTTGTAGCCAAAACTAGCTTGTAAGTTTAGGGTCATCTTGACAGTGCAGAGCAAGGTCAACGCTGGAGGGACCTTGGCTGAAGGGCTTCTGCGGCCCTTCCCCACCTAGAAGTAATTCCTTCGTTGTTCAGTCGCTAAGTTGTGTGACTCTTTGCCACCAGCACGCCAGGCTTCCCTGTCCTTCATCATCTCCCAGAGTTATGAAGATGATTGCGCCTTTGATTGTCCCAAAGACCCTGCCTCTTCGCATCTTTAGCGTAATCCTATCCTCCCAGCTGGAATCTCAGAAAGAGGGGGAAAGCTGGGCTGCCCTCCTGCGACCACCACCACCTCACCCAACTCCACCCCAGCCCCCGCAACACGCACCTCCCTCCCCCACCCCAAACACACACACCCACCCCGGCCCCGGGGACTTCCCCTAAGACTCCACTCCTGGGGGTTTGCGTAGGACGAGGCGCTCCTTCGGGCTGGAAATAGACACCAGGGAGGGAAGGGAAGCTGCTAAGAAAAGCACCTGGGGCTGTAGAAGGGGCGAGAACTGTCAGTTATTTCATGATCAGCTAACGAGACGTGGCGGGGGCTGGGGTGGGGGGCGCTTAGAAGGTGTCGGAGGCGGATCTGGCTGCCCCGACTCATTTCCTAGATGCAGAGATCACTCAGTAAGTTGCCACAGTCCTGGCGTTCAGGCATGGGGACCTAGGCTAGGGCACGAGTCTCGGTGATAAACGAGATGAGAAGGTAAGAAAAATCCAAGAGTTGTAGAAGAAAGGGAAGGCAGAGGATCCAGGCTTTGGTAACTGGAAGGAGAACAAAGTTTATATAGCACCCAGCTTCAGACGGACGGCCGCCTCTCTGAGACCACACGGCCAGAGCTCAGCCAAGTCCCAGGAGAGACTCGGAAGGGCGGTCCCGTCCGGTCGGGACTACATCTCCCAGCATGCTGTGGGCCGAGCTGCACTAGGCCTGCGCAGAGGTGGTGGCGAGGCCGCGTCGCGTAGGGAGGGGGCGCTCGCGGCTTAGTCCTGAGCGAGCCGAGACCGCGGGCGCTGTGTGAATCCCGCGACGACACGGCGTCTAGGGGCCGTGGTTTGCGGCCTGGATTGCGGGCTCTTGAGACCTCCGCCGCGGTTCCCGGCTCGTCCCAGGAGGTTGGCTGGACCCCAGCCTTTGCGTCTCCCAAGGTCAGGGTCTCATGTCTCCTGGGCCGCAAGCACACCGAGTCGTCTTTAGCACAGCAGCTCTTAGAACCCCACATCCAGCTGCCGGCGGTTCCCCACGTCCGGTACCCGCCCCTAAAGCCACCTTCCCTCCTACGCAGCCCCAGCTGCCTGCTGTTAACCGCGACCGGGCCCTCTTCTGGGGAGGCCCAGGTTGGGGTCCTCAAAGGTCCAGGAACCCTAGAAAACCTACTCTGTGGTTTTCTCTGGAACTCTAAGTGGAAAGGAGAGAAGTTTGGAAGTAAAAGCCTCAGCTTCTCCCTCTTTTCCGCTCAAACCTCAGTAAAGTCTGTCAGGAGATCGACAAAGGCTGAAGGGGGAAATGGCCCAGACCTTAGGTGGTGGGTGATGGCCCTGGGCAGGTAGGTCAGAGGGTGGGAAGCTTGCAGACCCCAGGTGATGGGAGTGGAGAGGCTCTGTGTGCAAATCCTAGGGACGGTCTAGCAGCAACTGCACTCCGGCCCCCACCTGTAAGACCCACCCCTGCATCAGTGATGCTACGGCCCCTCTTTCCCAGGTAGATGCTCCCAGAAGCGCTCTGCGCAGAGAGCAGATTTCGCAGGCCCACCATGTGGGGCCTGTTGCAGGTGTGTCTCACTCTCTAGGTCAAATCGAAACGCTTTTTTCAGAAGTTTTATTTAAAAACTTTGGCACACGACAGAGACGGCAGGGATGGAGACTGGTGTTCTGCCAGGCTTCTCAAGTCAGAGACCAGGCTTGGGTTTCTCAGGTCACCGGATTCCAGGACCCGTCCAGCCTGTGGGCTCCTGAGGAGGATACCCCTCACTGACCTTGCAGACTCTTTCCCCCTCCCCTACTGCCCACTTCTGGTGTAAGACACGGAGGTGTCAGGGGTAGACTAAAAGGTGTGGAATGGGAAGGATCTGGAGTTTGGGGCTTGAGAGGAACAGATAGAGGGGGAAAAAAGGGGTGGAGATGGGGGCCACTGCCTTTTCTTCCTCCATCCTCAAGAATCGGGGCCTGCCATTCCTCTGAGAGGTCTCCCTCACAGCTCAGATAGAAAGTTCGGGGACCATCACTCCTGTGACTGAGGAAGGGCTGTCTGTCTTCAGGGGGTGGTCAGGAAACAGTCATGGCCCCAGATGGGGTAGCAGTAGCCCATGCAACCAAGGAGGCTGGGGAGATGGATGCGCCAGGCCCCCTGTCTCAGCTGGGTGCGGGATGGCTGTTGGCATAGGCCTGGTCTGGAAAGGAAGCTCGGGCCCTGCGCCCCTGGGCACACACAGAGGCGTAGAGCTCTGGCTCAGGATCTGAGGCCTGGGGCTTTGGCTCGGAGTCCAGCACCACCTCCGAGTACTTGATAGGGCTTCCAGGGCTGGAGACCCAGCCCTGAGGAGGCCGCAGCTGCAGGCTGGTATAGCACATCACCTCCTCTGCAGCCTGGAGATGCAAGGCTGTTAGAAGCTCCCAGGACCCTTGAGAAATCCCCCACTACCTTCCCTCCCCTCTTCAGCCACAGCTGACTCACCCCGGCAGGGCCTCCAGGGGCTGCATCCTGTGGGCCTGGCCCTGGTTCCCGAGACAGCCGTCCTGGGGCAGGGAACAGGAGCCTGGTCACTTCTTGTTCTTCCCCTGCACCCAGGACCTGGCCACTTGCACCCCTCCCCTTGGCCAGCTTCCTACCTGTCTGCAGATAATGCAGGTTCCCATACAGAGGAACGTCTTCCACAGACTCCCCAGAGCTGCAACACAGATTTTAGGGGATGAGAGGCGGCTTGTTGGTAAGGGGGGACTCTCCATCAGCCCGTCTTTCTGGCCCCCCACTCACCGTCCGTGTCCTGGGTGGCTCCTGCTCCCGCCACTGGTCCAGTGGAACAAGTGCACAGCCAGCGAGATGAGGAGCAGCAGGGTCACAGCCCCTGAGAGGGCCCACAGCCCCCAGCCGTCGCTCAGAGAGGGGATTCCTGTGGATGTGAGAGAGAGGGGAGGGAGTGTTACTGCCCAGCCTAACCCTCCAGGGCCCGGCGAGTGGGACACGGGGCCACGTGACCCCTCCCCCTGCCCCTGCCCCGCCCAGCTCACCGGGCAGTAGCTTCTCCGTGCAATTGCAGAAACTGCCCTGGCCTGCTGTAGACATCCTGCCCGGAGCCAAAGGATCAGCCTGATTTATGATCTGACAGCTGTGGCAGCCCCCTTGACTCCCACCCCTCTCCGGGCCTGACCCCCACAGCTCAGCATCTTCAATACCGGTGGTGGCAAAGTCGCTGATTTCCGGGGAGGAAGGGGGAAGGGAGGAGGGGGAGGGGAGGGATGAGTTGAAGAACAAAGACACCGCCCTGTGCCTGCACCTGCGCCAGCCCGGAGCTCTTAAGCTTCCGCCCCCACCCCCCCCCCCCCTTCCCCTGTACCCTGTACCCCTCTCAGTCAGAAAAAAGGCAGGCCTGAGTTTACCGAGTGCCGGGCACGTGAGCTCATGAAGACCCCAAGGCGGCCAGAAGTGGCCTGAGGCAGGACCTACAAGACAAGCCAGGCCTCATGCTGGAGATTACTTTCTGCCCCAGGGTGTCTGCCCCTTCTCTCCAGCGCTGAGTCCCTTGGCAGAGAATAAGGAGAGGGAGGACATAATCCTCAGTGGGCATGCTACAAAGTGAAAACGGGATGAGGAGGCCCCCTTCTGCCTACAGTCCCACCACATGCTGAGGCTGCCCCCCAACCAAGGGACAGGTGTTAGGAATGACTTTTGTTATTGTTATTATTACTGGTGTAATAGATTTAGGGGATAGAGGAAGCTTGATTCCCTCCTTCAGTCCAGTTCATCCAAGCTGTCCCTAAGAACTGTGAACCTCAAAAGTTAGTTGAAGTAAAGAAACCTCTGCCCCAGTCCTGTCCTGGGAAGCAGCCTCGTGTTTGCACTTGTACACTTCAGGGAGCGGCCAAGGGAGACAGCTCAGCCACATGGGAGGCTACTGATGTGGGAAGAGGGATTCTAAGTTCCAAATATAAACCTTAGACCAGAGGTCAGAGATCTGTTTTGTCTAGCCCATATGATGTTTTTTTTTTTTCAAAGATTTAAAATCACTGTAGCAGTGTGCCTGAGGTGGGCATGGTAGCAGAGGTCCTGCCACTCTAAGCAATCAATAAGAGGGTATTGTTTCTAAAGAATTTAAAAACAAAGCTCACTAAAAGTCAGTGTCCTTTTCATTATCACCATGTTCCAGCAATTCTAAAAAAAAGAAAAAATCAATGATAAAATATTCCTTTCTGAAAAATGTATTTTAAATTATTTTTTGGCTGTGCTGAGTCTTCGTTGCAGCGCATGGGCTTTATCTAAACGTGTTGCTCAGGCTTCTCAATGCGGTGCCTTCTCTTGCTGCCGGAGTTCAGGCTCTAGGGGCTTCAGTGCTTGCAGCTCTCGGCATCTAGAGCGAGGACTCAGTAGTTGTGGTGCTCTGGCTTAGTTGCTCCGCTGGCATCTTCCTGACCAGGGATCGAACTGATATCCCCTGCATTGCAAGGCCGATTCGGAACTACTGGACCATCAGGGAAGCCCTCTGAAAAATATTTTGTAGATATATGTTCTAAATTGTTGTGGTTACTGGTGAGTTTTAATACTATGTAAAATTCAAATTTCAAATATGTAAAATTCATTGGAAGGACTGATGCTCAAGCTGAAACTCCAATACTTTGGCCACCTGATGGAAAAACTGACTCATCTGAAAGGACCCTGATGCTGGGAAAGATTGAAGGTGGGAGGAAAAGGGGACAACAGAGGATGAGGTGGTTGAATGGCATCACTGACTCAATGGACATGAGTTTGAGTAAGCTCTGGGAGTTGGTGACGGACAGGGAAGCCTGGTGTGCTGCAGTCCATGGGGTTGCAAAGAGTCGGACACAACTGAGCGAGTAAACTGAACTAAAACTTCAAATGAGCACACTTGTGTTACTTACCCTTTAAAAATACTATAATCCACAACTTCCCTGGTGGTCCAGTGGTTAAGACTCCATGCTCCCAGTGCAAAGGGCTCAGGTTCCATCCCTGGTCAGGAAACTAGGTTTCACGTTCTGCAACTAAGAGTTTGAATGTTGCAACTAAGAACTGGCACAGCCAAATTTTTTTTTTAATGTGTATATTATAATCTGCATGGAAGTTAATCTGTAGAATCCTAGTTATACAGCTGTATAATCCTAGGTATACAGCTGGCTCCTGACACAAGGTTGAGCTACATGTGTTTATATCCAGAATTAGTTCTTAACAGTTTTTAATTGTTCTTTGGTTTGGGCACAATTTCTGTGTCCAACTCCTATGATATTATATATTCCTGCATCTAACCAATAGATTTAAAAACAAACAATGATTTGAAAAGTGATTGAAAAGTCAAATAAACAGAGCTTGAGTAGTTTAATTCTGTCATTCTAGGTGACCACTTAGTTTTTGTTTGTATTGAAAATGTCTGGAATTTACTGTGAAATGGAATTTTTATGAATCTCTGCCAAACATCCCTTTGTTTAAGACTTTCTTTTCCCATTTGTATGTCTGTTGCTTCATATGAAAGAAACTTTTTTGAAATGAAAATTAATAAAAGGTATTCTTTAATCAACTATGGGTAGAAATTGACAAATGTAGCTATATTCTCTATTGAATATGAACATGCCAAAATTATTTTTGACAAATTTTCAGAAGTTAACTTTAGAAAAAGAAATTAGAGTTATTCATTACTCAGCTAGGTTACTATGTAGGTACAAGTTTTTTACCCCTTTCTCAAAAAGTACAATAATGTAGCAAAGAAATTCATTACCCTTTCTTGTTCTGTAATGTAACTCTTCAATTTTAACTCTTTTTATATTGTCATGATTATATCTACAGACTCCAATAAAAGAGATAATTCACTGTCTGATTTTCTGGCCCTTATTATTTTCTGGGCCCTGTTAATTTGTTTCATTTACTATTTATTTGGAGAAGGAAATGGCACCTTCTCCAGTATTCTTGCCTGGAGAATTACATGAACAGAGGAGCCTGGCAGGCTACAGTCCATGGGGTCGCAAAGAGCCGGACATGACTGAGGCGACTCTCATATGCCACTGATTCATTGTCAACCTTAAAAACTGGAGTTCCAGTTTTTTGAAATCCCGATTCATTGATCTATTGGAAAAAAAATCAGAAGGGCAATAGTGGGCCCGAATTCCCTAAAGGCAACAATCAGCTGGGGGCCATTTATCATGTTACAACTGGCCTGAATCACTTGTTTACATTGATTATGTCAACTGGCTTAGTGTCAGGGTTTGGACTGCCAAGCCAGGTTGCCTCTGGGTATTCCGCTAGACAGGACAACTATCCTGAGTGAGGGTCTCCCTCTGCCCTGCCCACTCCCTTTCTGGAAGGACAAAAAGATATACCTGTATTTCATTCATTTATTTAACACACCTATACCTCATTTGTTTAATACATACGTACCAATTACTTGCTTATATACCAAGCTCTGGAGATACAAATGTGAGTGGGAAATGGTTTCTTGCCTCAAAGAGTTCTTGGTCTAATTAGAAATAGGGCACTATGTATCCTAGACAATTAAAAAAACAGTGTGGAAAGGAGAGAGATTACTCAACTCTGACTGGAGGAGGTGCAGGAGAGCCTGGATAGGTGGTGATGAGTGGCAGATCTTATGCAGACAGACAGAAAAGGGTTGAAATCTCTGCCAGCCTCTTACCTGATTACAAACTTAACCTTCCTGAACCTTAGTTTCCTCATTCTTTAAAAAACTTTATATTTACCTGTTGGGTCGTTTTGAACACATTAATCTCATTCAACAAGGATTCATTGAGTGCCTGCTAGCATCAGGTGCTGTGCTAGGCTATAGGAATAACATGGTAAAGAAAAAGAGACATGGCCCCTGCCCTCATGAAATTTACAATCTAGCTGTATTTTATTTTTGTAATTAATTTTAGTTGATTAGTTAATTTTAAGTAATTTAAATGGTTTATTGAAATATAATTGACGTACAATAGTTGTTTGAAGAAAGTACAATAGCTGCACTGATGAATAAGGCAGAAGTTAAGGGTTCTGTATATAGTCCATGGGGTCGCAAAGAGTCGGACAGGACTGAGCGACTTTCACTTCCACTTATGAAGGGAACACGCACATACAGGAGGAAAGTGAGATCTGAAAGTTGTATATAGATGTTAACTGTGCAGAAACAGCCCCGGGGACAGTTAATGTTATTTTGTGTCTGGCTATATAGTCGCTGCTTAAAATGAGACGTGCTTTACTAAAATGCAAAAGCAGCCGTGCTGAGAATGAGCCCCGTGAGGTTGGTGCGCGTGGAGGCGCACTGCCTGCGTAACTGTAGCAGCTGACGGATGACACCCCCGCAACACGCCGCTCGGCTTCCCCACCCCGAGGGCAGGAGGATCGCTTCTTGGCGGGCTTAGTCGTGAGAAGCAGGGTAAGTCTACGCGCACGGGCGCGTGGCACTCTCTGCCTAAGGTCCGGGGACTTTCCCCTAGGCGCGAACAAGGAACTAGTCCTCCGTGTGTAGCCTAGGAAGCAGGCCTTCAGCACGAACCTCGGCCCCACGCTCGCGTTCAAGCTCTTTATAGCGCGAGAAGGAAATTTATTTTACGGTTAGGGTGAGGAGATTGGTGGCGTAGCACTTAAAAACCACTTCCCGGTATCGCCTTCTAAGAATGTAGGCTTCTGGAGACATTCTGGCTAACAGAATACCTATCCAGGGATAAGGAATGAACTAGTTTCACAAATGAACTAAGTTAAGCCCACAGACCTATGCAAATAAGGCCTGGCCCCGCCCACACGCTAGGTGGGCGTGACCTCCCTGGGAGGCCCGGAGTGGGAATAGCTGGGGGACGCGCCTGCGTGCGCGTGCACCGGTGCGTCCACAACGCCGGCGCCTGCCGCCTTCTCCCCCTGTTGGCCTGCGATGGCGAGCGTGGTGTCGCTCGCGGGTACGCTGGGGCTGCTACTTGTGTCTGCGCTGCCCGAGGTGCTCGGAGACCGCGGCAGCCCCGACCGCCGGGCACACCCAGGTACCAGCGAGGGCTGCTGGAGGGAGGCTGGGACTGCCCCCGGGCCCCAAGCCCCAGCTGTACTGACCCGCCTCTGCCCTCCTCCTCAGGCGACGCCGCCCAGGTCGGCCCTGGGGCCGCGGAACCCGGGCGGCACTCGCCGCCGTCCGAGAACCAGCGCGAGCGGGCTCGGTCCGGGCCGCTGCCCTTGGGGGCGCTGTACACCGCGGCCGCCGTGGCTTTTGTGCTGTACAAGTGTTTGCAGGTGCGGGACGGTCAGGGGTGGGGATGCCCGGCCCTGAATCTCGATGAGGGCGCCATGGTACCAAGAACAAGACACGTTTTCCCGTCATTCTGTAAAATGAAGATAGGAGTTCCCTGACTTTCCAACATGATGGGGTTAGTTAAAGCATCCAGCGAGGTAATGGATGTGAAGGGCTCTTGGTTAATTTTAAACAGTAACCATCACATTTAATCCTTCCAACAATCCATTGAAGAGGTTGTCACTTGCTCAAGGTCACGCAGAGATAGTAACTGGTGGCGCTAAAATTTGAACCCAGCAAATGTCCATACTATAGTAAGTACGGTTCCTCGTGAGTTTCCAAGCTTGGCACGAGCAGTTGATTACTGTAGCCAGAGTTTTTAAGAGTTCAAGGAACTAAGTAGTCTCAAGTTATCCTTGGGAAGGAGGCCCTGAAATGTGAACTGACAGTACATTTTGGTTGATTAAAACTGTTGAAATGGAAAGTAGTACCTCCCAGGGCTTTCTCTTCAGCCCTGGCCCTATCACTTACATTGGGAAATAGAGGACTGAGCCAATTTGGAGATGACATGAAACTAGGAGGGCTAGCTAATCATGATCCATAGTAGACTTAACAGGCTAGGATGAGGGGCTGAATTTAATGGTGAAATTTTACAAGGATAGATAAATTCTATTCTTGGACCCAAGTATAGTCTGAAAGAAACTTAATTCTCTTGAGGGCACTGTTTTAAAAGCATTGCTGTGGTTCAGTCACTAAGTTGTGTCTGACTCTGCGACATCATGGACTGCAGCGTGTCAGGCTTCCCAGTCCTTCACCATCTCCCAGACTTTGCTCAAACTCATGTCCATTGAGTCGGTAATGCCATCTCTTAAACCAGAGTAACGGAGAAGGCAATGGCACCCTACTCCAGTACTCTTGCCTGGAAAATCCCATGGATGGAGGAGCCTGGTAGGATGCGGTCCATGGGTTCACTAAGAGTTGGACACGACTGAGCGACTTCACTCTCACTTTTCACGTTCATGCATTGGAGAAGGAAATGGCAACCCATTCCAGTGTTCTTGCCTGGAGAATCCCAGGGATAGGGGAGCCTGGTGGGCTGCCGTCTATGGGGTCACAGAGTCGGACAAGACTGAAGTGACTTAACAGCAGCAAACCAGAGTAAAGCACCCAGAGAAAACCATGTCAAATGAGCACTGACTGAAAAACATTGGTGCTGTTGAATCAGAGAAGACAGGGAGTTTGACTGTTGCCTTCAAATTCCTGAGGGGCTGTCATGTTGAAAAGATGATTTTGGAAGGCTCTACTCAGCACCATGAAAAGAAGATAACGTGATGGATTGTGTCTGGCTTTGTGTATAAACTAAACCAGAGCTTTATCAAACAATAGAGCTTCTCCTTCCTGGAGGTGTTTTAGGAGATTGAACAGCAACCACACATGGGGGGTACTGACATATTGCTTCCTGTCCTGAGTGAGGAGCTGGAATAGATATGATTATGATTCTCTGAGATAAAAAAAAAAATCTACTAGCTTTGTCTATCTGAAATTATCCTTGGCCTTTATCTGGCTTTGGAGACTGAGGTTATTGAGGTCCTTGTTGCTGCAGTATCCCCCTTGCCTTTTTCCACAGCAGGGGAAAGATGAGGCTGCTGTTCTCCAAGAGGAGGAAGGCAAGAAGGATTCATTGCAGTCAGGTGGGTTTTGCAGAGGTCTGTGCTTGGTGGGGGATTAAGGGACAGCAGAAAGTAAGTAACCGTTGCTCTTTTCTCCCATACCCCCAGAGCAACAGCTGGCCCAGCTGACACAACAGCTTGTCCAGACAGAGCAACACCTGAACAGTCTGATGGCCCAGCTGGACCCCCTTTTTGAGCGGTAAGGAGAGCAATGACCCTGTGGCTAGAGAGAACTTGTGGTGGGTGGGAGAGGTGGGGACAGAGATTGGGCAGCCTCTGAATGGACATGTCTGCAGTGTGACTACCCTGGCTGGAGCCCAGCAGGAGCTTCTGCACATGAAGCTACAGACTATCCACCAGCTGTTACAAGACAGCAAACCGAACAAGGGTGTGGAGGTTCCAGAACCAGGTACAGGGTTGGGAGGTGACAGTCTGCTGGAGGTAGAGACAAAGCCTCTGAAACTGGAACATGCCTGATCTCCCTCCTCACAGAGGCCAGCATACCCTTTGCCGAGGACTTCTGTATAGAGGAGGATGAGGAAGAGGCTGGTGACAGTCAGGCCTGGGAGGAGCCCCTAAATTGGAACACAGGGACAAGGAACTTAGCTCCTCCCAGGGAAATGGAGCCCACGCTAAGGAGAAGATGCAGGAAGTCTGCAGCACAGGGCCGCAGTCACAGCCCCCATTGGAAAGAAGGAAAAACAGTGGATGGTTTAGTAAAACAGAGTCTGTTCCTGTGACTGGATGCTCCTGTGTGCTTTTTCCATTCCAGCTGTACACACACGGACACACACACCCACCCCCACCCCTCCTTACTAGGTGCCTAAGAACAACCAGGCCTTCTTGAAAAGCTTCCCTTATTAGGACTTAAAGAGGCCGCCTTCCAGTGCAGGAGACAAGAAGATAGAGGGAGCTCCAGTTCTTTTATTTGTATTCCTGAGGCCACAGTCATGCCAGCCTTGAGGGCACAAAAATCCCTTTTCTCGTATCGCATAGCTGAGACAAAATGGCTTCTCCAGAAAAGAAAAAGCTTTACTGAAGTCCGGTGGGAAAATAAATTACAGAAACTATATACAACATAAAAACAGCCACAATTGCAAAGCTGCAAACTTGATAAACAGCTGTCCAAAGACACAGCACCAAACTTATCAGCCCCAGATCCCCTCCTCTGTATTGGGTGGTTCAGCTGAGTCGGACTTGGTGTCCTGATTCTTTAAGAGCTGGTCAGAGGACATGGTGTGTCTTGGTCTCAGGCAAACACAAAATGATTCTTCTCAAACCATGAAGAGTCTGTGTTTTGTTAGTAAGATTCCTTTGTACCCCTGATTCTGACCTATCCCCATGGTATCCTGGACTCTGGAATTTGTAAGATTCCTCTAGTTCTTCTGGCTGCTGTGGAGAGAAAACAGTTCAGGCACTGGCATGAGCACTCTATTCCGACAAAATCACCTGGGGTGTTGGACGGGGGCGTGCTTGGGGGGTGGGGGTGGGTTCCAGACATGAAATAGGCTCAGAAGTGCCCTCTCCAGCTCCTGGGCCTCACCACAGCACTCTTCCTGGGGGAAAACAACTTACCTGATGGCCAAAGTCAGACTGTGGTGCCAGTGCGACAGCTCCTCCTGGTCTGTGGACATAAGCAGTAGCTTCTCATGGGGAAAGGACAGCTAGAGAGAGATCACCTCTTAGCACATGGCTCAGAAAGGTCCAGCCTTAAGCCAAAGGCCCTGCTATTTCCATGGCAGTAATTTAGGGCTGAAGTGAGAACCAGGTATGAACCCCAAGCCGTGGTATCCTCTCAACGCAGGTGACTCAGTTCCTATGAGGGGGGCTTAGGCCAAGGAGATGAGTGGTACACAGGCGCCTGGTACAGTTTGGGCCTTTCCTACCCTGCCTAGGGCTCTCGCCTGTTACTTACGCTGAGCAGTCCACCACAAGGGCCTCCTGAGTGGCCAAAGACCCTGTGGAGTTGACACTCGGCCATGGGGTAGAGGGCCCGGCAGGCAAAGGTGCCACTCTGCAGCAGATGCAATGCGGGTCGAGGCTTGGCCATGAGGAGTGCATCAGAGAAGAGGAAGAACATTCGGGGCCGAGGCTCCCCTCGGGGAGGCACTACCAATAGCCATCCCTGGCGTAGGAACCAGCGACCTGAGAGGTGGGAGATCGTTATTCTGGTGCAGCTTCAGGACTACAACCCACAGGATAAAAGGAAAGGGAGGCTGAGAAAATGAGAGGCGGCTGGTATGTGCTGGCAATAGAGAGGATGGGGGTGAGAAAAGGGCAGTTTGCAGACTGAGGGGAAGCATGCACATGGACTACCTGAAATAAGCCCCTTTGCTTGCCGTCCACTCAGCAGAGCCTGGACACGCTGGAGATGCTGTTCATTCTTCTGTTTCTGAGCGATGGTGTGGACTTTCTGGGCAGTCTCACTTATCAGCTGGGCAGCCCCTAGAATGATATTCCACGCCCCACTCCCAGCACAACTTTGACTTTGGGTGAATGTGAAAGGCTAATCCAGACAGGACTAGGGTCAGAGTCTAATTTCTGGAAGAGTAGAGGCAGGGCAATAGGAACATTGTATACACATCATTGGAAGACTGGGGCATATCATACATGGATGGAGGCCAGAACCAGAAAGGGAACAGAAGCAATCTCCAAGAAATGCTGTGGAAGAGCAAGAACATACTTGTGAGCTGTTTGTGTTCAGGGCTGTTGGGACTTGTGTTTTCAGCCAAAGCCACAGCAAGATTCTCATACCTGGAATTAGAAGTCTATGAGGGGGAAGTAGAGCTAGGCACAATTTCCTCTGCCTGACACAGATTACCCCCTGTACAAACTTCAGCTGGGGAGCCAGGAAAGACCTGCCTGGGGCTGTCTTATCCCCCTCTTCCATCTGGGACTCAGAACCTGGGTTCACTCCATGTGGCCCTCTTCTATCCCACACTGAACAGTCAGGAAGGCAGACCAGATCCCAAGGTGAAAGTTAATCAACCCAAGGAGGATGCCAGGAACAACCACTAAAAGTTCTTAACTCATTCCCAGGGACAGAAATTCTAAGCCTTTCATCTTCAGAAACCTTGTTACTAGCCTTATCACAGACCCCTCACTTCAGCTTAAGTTAAACAATCCCAGCTAAGGGCCTGAGGCTGCACAGCCCAGGTACTCCAGTGGGTTCACATTTACTCTTGCAGAAAATTGTGAGGAGCAGTTTGTCCCAGGAGAGAGACAGTGGGACAGATCCCATGAAATCCCACAAAGACAGAGCAGCCATCGTACAGACGCAGAGTCCTCAGAGAAGTCGGCTGAGTCTGGGTGAGTTCACTCACTGGTGGAGCCTCTGCAGAGGCAGAGGGAGCAGGTCCTGGAGCTGAAGGCCACCAAACTCAGGGCGGCCTTCCTGAAGTCGCACAAATCTCCGGAAATGTTTGTTCTTCTTCAGTTGCTCCTAGAATGACGAGGAAAGGGTTGGCAGCAGGGAGAGAAGCCCCCTCCTTATACTGCATTCTTCTGTGTACACATCCCAGGTCCTCAGGAAGCTGTATGCTCCTGAGAACCCCGGCTCCCTACTGGAAACTTCACCTAGAGCTGGGCACCCACAGGGCTCTATAAATGCAAGAACAATATGAATGAAGTTTGGGTCTCCAGATAAAGAGGAAATGTACAAAGGACAAGGGGAAGGACTTGAAGTTATCTGGTTACCTGCAGGATGGTCCGGGACCTCTCAACATTGGCAGCAAATTGGGTGTAGAGCTCCAGGTGGTTGCAGAAGCCCTCCAACCCCTGTCCCCAGCGCCCTCCTTCGAGGTAAGGAAGCAGCTCTCTGTGCGGGTAAGGACAATAAAAGAGGAGCCCAAGAACTACTCAAGCACCACCTGTCTTAATTCTCATAACCCTGCTCCGGAGGTAGTACAGCCCCATTTTGTGGGAGGAGACTCAGTGGATATGAATCTGAGCAAACTCGGAGATGGTGAAGGAAGGCGAGCCTGGCGTGCCGTAGTCCGTGGGGTCACGAAGATTCCCACACGACTTAGCGACTGAACAGCAAGTGGCTGGAGAACTGGGGCAGATTAAGGCGCTGGGCCAAGACCACAGGGGAGGTAACTGGCAGACTTTGGATGTGAACCTGGATCTCCCCTACTCTGAGCTCTCTGCACTGCCAGAAACAGGTCTCCCCCGCTTCTCTCCCCACTCCCCTTCTACTTACTGGCTGGCGCCGTAAATGAGTTCCCAAGGCCCAAAGAGGGCCTGGCGCTCTGGTGGTCGCAGGGTGCCTTTGGCTCTCAAAATTGCCACGAAGTACTGCGGAAGGAGAGAATACCGGTGCGTAGTCCGCAGAAAGAGAGGGCTGGTGCCAAGGCGCTGCTAGGTCACCGACCTAGTAGGCACGCTCCCACTCCCTGGGGTCCCCGCCCCCTACGGGAGGCTGGGGTTCGCACCGTGGCCACCAGCCCCAGCTGTCCCTGGTAGCGCCGCTCGGTCTCCAGCAGCTCCCGGGCAGTGCAGGAGCGCTTCCGCTCCCAACGGGCACGCTGCTCCTGCACGGGGCACCGGGCACCGGGGGCCGGGCTCTCCATGCCGGACTGAGGCGTTGCCGCTTCCGGACGCAGCCCGCCGGAGATTCAAATCCAAACGGACCCGGGGGCGGGCCCTTGGGGGAGTGCGCCCCCTGGCGCCTGGAGGCTGTGCGCAGGCGAGGGCGTGCGCAGCGAGCGGCTCGCTAAGCCGCATCGGGTCCGCGCCAGGGCGGCGCTGCAGGTATGCGCCTCCTGCCGGGGCCGGGCAGGGTGCGGCAAGTGGGCGGCCCTCCTTTGAGTGGCACTAAGTTGGGACAGCAGCCCGGGCTTTGGGTCAGGATACTTGGGGTTTAGACACTGGCAGGGTCGCAGTGTCCCACCTGTAGAATTGAGCTTCTGTCGTGGACCCGTGCCAAACGCTGGGGTCCAGCTGTCCCCAGTCCTTTCATCATTAGGAATCCTCACGGGTCACCAGGTTTTGAATATTTTGGCCGCTGGACAAAAGCTCCTCGGTTTTAAGTCGCTAACTCGTTTTCTCCTTTCATACTGATCCAAAGCCTGATAGCCCGTTAGCTGCAGGTCAGCAAATGTCAGTAACGTGGTGGGCGGGAATTGCTAATTCTGGCCAAAGGGAAAAGCTTGGAGTTCATTAGTCGGTGTTACCTAGTCAGAGTTAAAAGGTACTATATTTTCCTTACTTAGTTAGGGCTTTTGAAAAACTGGCTATAGCTCTGAAAGGTAAATTAGCAGTGCCATTTTGTCAGTATGTATGAGATATCTTAAAATGTGCCTACTCTTATGACCCAGCAATTCCACTTCGAGTAATGCATCTTAAAAAAACAGATATGCAGACAAAAATACATATACTAGCGTGGGTGGCAAAATGTTTGTAACAAGAGAAAACTGGAAGTCACTTAAATGCCCAATGATAGAGAATTAGCTAGGAAAATTATGGTACAGCCATTTGAAGGAATAATATGAAAGCATTGAAGATGATGTAAAAAAGCCATTAATTTTGGGAAACACATAGTATATTGCCAAGAGGAAAAAAACAGGCCGTAAAACTGTATAATACGATCTATTTAGGTATAATCAGGGAAGCCTGGCGTGCTGCAATCCATGGGGTGGCAGAGTCAAACATGACTAAGTGATTGAACAACAAAATATATTACTAGGAGGATAAACAATCGAAAGGTAGTTGTGGTTTTTATCTCTGGGTGATGGGACCAAAGATAATTTATTCAATAAATATTTATTAAGCACCTAAGCTGTAAGAGGTACTGGATCACTAAGGTTAAAGGGGTGAATGGGATAAAAAGGGTGATTTTTTAAAATTCCCTTATACTTCTCAGCTTTTCCCAAGTTTTCTGCTTGAGCATGCATGTGTTACTTTGTAATTAAAAAAAAAAAAAAGTGCTACTAAAAACCACAATGTTAGTTAGAAACCTTAGGCCCGATTACTACCACTGAGGACTCATAGGAATCCAGGCACAAAGCCAAGAACCAGAGTATTGTCAGGGTTCTGAGGTCACCTCTAGCTGTCTGACATTATAAGAATTCTGAGGAAGGAGAAATGCTGGACTTGGATCAGGGAAAAACAACTTGAAGGGCTTGGTGGAGGTAAGAGAGTTTGGGTCAGACTGTACCTTGGACGGGTCACAGGGGAACTGGTGATACCATATAGGTGGAGCGTTGGTTACACTGTCTCAGGTGGATGTCGGACAGTCCACACTAAGAGCTGCAGGGTGGAAGGGGACAGGTCATCTCATGATAACTGGCATCACCATGAGCCCAGGTGATGAGAACAGAGCATAGACCCCAGGGGTGCAGTTGGTGATGAGGGTGTCTGCGTGCTCTGCCAGTGTGTGAGTGTACTTTAGGTGGACGGAAGAGGTGATGGGAATAGAGTCAACTGTGAGCTCAGGTGGGGAAATCATTCAGCTTTTGAGGCAGAGGAGGGCAAAGCTGAGCAAGACACATTGAGGACACTTGGAGACAACTGATTCCCTGGAGACCAAGTGTCCCACAGAGCAAGTCAGGCACACCATAGTCTGCCTGGAATTGACTCAACCCACAGTCTCCCCTAAAGCTAAAGGAAGGGGCAGAGGACAAGGAAGAGGATCAGAGAACAGTCAAAAACCTCTCTATCCTTTAAAATTTATTTATTTTTTAAAATAAAATCCCGTGGTTTGCGGGATCTTAGTTCCCAGACCAAGGATTGAACCCACACCCCCTGCATTGGAAAGTGGAGTCTTAACCACTAGACCACTGGGGAAGTCTTGCTATTCTTAAAAAAAATACATATATATATATATTTTTTATTTAAAAAAATAAAAATAAAGGAGTGAAGGTGATTCTTTGGTGGTCCGGGGGTCAGGACTCGGTGCTTTTATTGCTGGAGCCGGGTTCAATCCTTGGTCAGCGAACTAAAATTCTGTAAGCTGTGTGGCACAGCCAAAAAAAAAAAAAAAATTTTTTTTTTCTCTATTGTTTAGTTACCTTTAACCTCTGCTTTCAACTAACTGGCTGTTGGAGAAGCTCTCAGGATGCTTTAACAATAACCACCAGCCATTCCACAAAAATCAAATGCCTTGGGACTTCCCTGGTGGTCCAGTGGTTAAGAATCCACCATGCAATTCAGGGGACGTGGGTTCGATCCCTGGTTGGGGAACTAAGATCCCACATGTTGCAGGGCAACTAAACCTGAGCACCGCAACTGCAAAGGCTGCACACCACAACTAGAGAGTTCATGAACCCCAACGGAAGATCCTACAAGAGGCAACAAAGACCCCACGTGCCACAAGTGAGACCCAAAGCAGCCAAATAAATCAATATTGAAAAAATATTACATGCCTCTCATGCATCAGGTCCTATGCTAGGCATGAAGATGGGGAACAAGAGAAATGTGACCCATGTTCATGAATGCTTTTAGTCCAGCATGAGAGACATGGTAAGGAATCACCACAAAGTGAGATACACATTCCAAAGAAAATACAGGCTTCTATGCATGCAGGGGAAAGGGACTGACCCTAATCCAGGGGTCAGGGAAGCTTCTCAGAGGAAGTAACATGTGAACTGAAGGATGCCAAAAGGATAAACAGGACAAAGCTTGACTAGGCAGAGCTGGCAGTGTGGGTGAGGTAGAAAGAAAAATAGCATGAATAAGGGATTGGAGATAAAACACACACACACACACACGTGATTCAAGAAACTGCTAGAAGTTTAGTAAGACTGGAGCACAGATTGCAAAGGAAAGCGTGATGAGAAAGAAGGCTGGAGTCATAGACACAGGCTATAGAGGGAATTTATATTAGTAAGACTATGTCACAAATAATCAATTCAAAGTGGCTTAACAATAATTTATTGGCTCATGTAACTGAAAAGTCCAGACGCAGGTTACAGTCCAGATACAGGCTCTAGGGTTAGTTAAGCTCCAAGGACTGCTTTCCACAGTCCCTCTCTATCTTCCATGGTTTTATCTTCATCTTAAGGCTGGCTTCCATTGAGGTTACAAGGTGGCTGCCCACAGTTCCAGAGGTTGTATGCTTCCTTATCCATGTTTGGACAAAGTGAAAGTGAGCTTCCTCTGTCATCAAATATTTGAAACATAGAGCTTCATTCTGATTGGCCCCACCTAGGTTCAAACACATCAAGGAAAACAAGGCAATGGCAGGCCTCTGAAGGCCATGTCAAATACTATGGACTTTATCCTAAGGGCAATGGGAAACATTCAAAGGTCTTAAATAGAGCGTGAGATGATGTGTGCATTTTAGAGAGATCACCCTGGCTAGCTGGACTCAGCAAGACCCATTAAGAGGTAGATGTAGTTATCCAGGTAAGAGGTGATGGAATTTGTAGACTAGGATGAAACACAAGGATGAAAAGCTTAGAAGGTAGAATCCATAGGGCTTGATGACAATGTCAGAGGTGAAGGAAAAAATTAAAGAAAAGATGGTACCAGGTTTCTGACTTATACCACTTGGTAGAGGGTAGAAGAAGTAGTTTTGGGGACAGAGGAATTTGGCTAGAGGCCTGTTGAATTTGAGATACTTGTGGGAGATCCAAGTGGGGACATCCATTAGGCAGGTGGTTACATATCTGAGATGAGCAGAGTCCAACCTGGGGATACTTGGCTGTCATCAGTTTACAGAAGCCATGGGAGTAGATGAAATTGCCTACAACATGAAGAGAGATGTAGACAGAAGGCATGAAGGTCTCCAGCACATCACCCTGTGTGTTCAATTCCAAAATGGCTGATGGTACAGTGGGCTAAATGGTGACCCCCATAAATATAAGTCCATGTCCTGACCCTTCGAACCTGTGACTGTGACCCTATTTGGAAAAAGGGTTTTTGTAGATGCAGTTAAATTAAGAATCTTAAGATCATCCTGGATTATCCTGGTGGGCCCTAAATCCAACGATAAGTGTTCCTATAAGAGACAGCCAGGGCTGCTTTCACCTTCTAAGATGGCCCACACTCTGTCTGTGGAGTATGTTCCCTCTAAGTAAACCTCCTTCTTTTTTTTTTTTTTTTAAATATATTTATTTATATATGGCTCTATCGGGTCTTAGTTGCAGCATGTGGGATCTTTCGTTGCAGTACACGGGGCTTCTCTCTAGTAGTGACAAGCAGGCTTAGTTGCCCCGAGGCACAAGGGATCTTAGTTCCCAGCCAGGGATCAAACCAGCATCCCCTGCATTGCAAGGCAGATTTTTAACCCCTGGACCACCAGGGAAGTCCCGTAAACCTCCTTCTTACCTGTCAAAAAAAAAGAGGGAGACAGCCAGTAGAAAACGCACGGACAAGAGAAGGCCACGTGAAGTCGGAAGCACAGATTGCAGTTATGCAGCCACAAACCAAGGAATGCCTGGAAATGCCAGAAGCTGAAAAAGGCCTTTGAACCTTCAGAGGGAGCAGGGCCCTACCAACACCTTAGTTTCAGACTCCTCACCTTCAGAACTGTGAGAGAATAAATCTTGGTTGCTTTAAGCCACCCAGTTTGTGGAAATTTGTTACAGCAGTCCTAGGAAAATAATACAGATGGTGAGGTGGGCTCCAACTCCAGGGCAGTCCCCAGATCCCCAGAAGGGCTGGGATTTGTCTTTGCTTCTGGTCCACGTCTGGGGAATAGGGGGATTTTTCTCCTGCTTTACCGGTAAATAGCTCCCTTCTCTGCAGCCATGGGATAAGCAGAGACATGGCTCTCGATGTCTTAAGACACAGACCCTAATGACCAAAGGCTTGACCTTAAGCAACCACAGAGAAGTGTGTGCCAGACCAAGGCAGGAGAAGGGGGGTGACCTAGTCAATCAGCCCTGAGTACACTCTGTCCCAACCTAGGGAGACGCAGGAAACAAGACTCTGGGAGCTCAAACCTGTTCTAGAGTTTGGCAGACTCTCAGTTGCACAGGCTCGCTTCAGGATCAGAGTCCACATTCCCCACCCAGACCAGAGACACAGTCACACACAGAGACAGAGAGCTCAAGAGACAGCACCCATGGAGAATGGCACTTGGGAAATTAGGGAGCCGGGGCACAGGGATGCACCTCGATGTAGATCTGGACCCTGAAATACTAAGAAAAAGCAGCAGAGACGGAGGGGAGGCGTGTGCAGACAGCACAGAGAAGTGTACAAGGAGACCCTGACAGATCTAAAACATACAAAGATGCAAACATTCAGAACATTCGGAAAGGGGATATGAAATAAAACTATGATTGGTGTTGGAGAAAATTCTAGACATGCAAACTCCAAACTTCAGGTAGCATGGTGTTCCTGTTCCTTGTCCTTCCCATGACCTCCCCCATCTCAATTAGATTAGTCATTATCACCTTCTGTCTTATCCAGGCCTATCCAATTTAGATATTATCATGTACCTTCCATGTGTCTGGGTCCAACCACAGTTCTGATAACACAGCTGCCCAAGACAATGAGCTAGCTGACCATCAGGAGTGCCTGCTTGGATTGCCATGGATGGCTCTTAATTTAGCTCCAGAAATGGCAACCTAGATTGGTAAACTGACTACCTCCTAAGATGACTGCTTGGAGCACAGCTGTTGTTCAACCATACAAGTTTTGACATACAGTATGACAGTCACTCTGACAAGGCACACAGTTTAGGGTGCTGTAGAAATGTGATGTCCTACTCCTGGAATAATTGTGGTTTGACATACACAGGTCATTGTCACTGGGCTCCCTGAAGGCAGGGAAGCTATCTTAGTCTGGTTTTTCTTAAGCCCTGGACAGTGATCTGAAAAAAGAAAAATGATCAATAATAAAAGACTGTTGAATATAAGATGGACTCAGTCAAATACTGGACCCTGTCCTTATGAACCTCGAGGCTATTAGAGCAGATATAATGTCATAAATCACCTTAATATGAATTGGACGGTAAGCAAGATTATTAGGGCAGGCAAAGAAGTGTGGTGGTTCAGAGTCACCAGAAATCTCTTCCTGTGGTGTAGAGTTGGTCAAGCAAGACTTCCTGGAGGAGGTAGCCTTTGATCTGAGTCTTTTTTTTTTTTTTAATTTGGAGTATAGTTGATATACAGTGTTGTGTTAGTTTCAGATGTACAGCAAAGTGAATCAGTTATACATACACATATATCCATCCTTTTCCATATAGTAGTGTGCATGTGTTAATCCCAACCTCCTATTTTATCCCTCCCCTCTACCATTCCCCTTTGGTAACCATAAGTGTCTTTTCTAATTCTGTGAATCTGTTTCTGCTTTGTAAGTAAGTTCATTTGTATCTTTTTTTTTTTTTTTTTTGGATTCCACATATAAATGATATTGTGGTATTTGTTTCTCTGACTTACTTAACTGTGATAATCTCTAGATACACCCATGTTGCTGCAAATGGTATTGTTTCCTTTTTTATGGCTGCGTAGTATTACCACACACACACACACACACACACACACACACACACACACACACACACACACCATCTTCTTTATCTACTCATCTGTCAATGGATATTTGGGTTACTTCCATGTCTTGGCTATTGTAAATAGTGCTTCAGTAAACATTGGAGTGGTGCATATATCTTTTTGAATTATGGTTTTCCCCAGACCGTATGCTCAGGTGTGGGATTGCTGGATCATATGATGGTTCTATTTAGTTTTTTAAGGAAGCTCCATACTATTCTCCATAGTGGTTGTATGATCTGAGTCTTGAATAATAAAAGGGATTTGCACAGAGCAGATAGTAAAACTGTATAACACGGTAATGGGTATACAAGCACTGATCCAGAGTGGAAACTGGATGGGACACTCAAGTGGTGTCCCAGAGCCTATGCTGTGCCAAGCATTACTTCTTTAGACAAGAGCTCCTAAGGCCAGGAGTGTCCCCAGAGCGGAGTGGGGTAGCAGGAGCACCCTGGAGTTAGGGGCTAGTTACAAACCAGATTATAAATGTTCAACATATTTAATTATGTAACCGTAATGGTGTACATACCTACTGAATATGAGCCCCAGAGAAGAATCTCCTGAGGTGGTCTTACTGTCTTCTGGTTTGTCGAAGCCACTGGCATCTTACTAGAATGTGAGCCACAGAACAGCAGGGGCTGCTCTCCAGGTGACTGCTGCCTCCCGAGGGCCTAGAACTGAGCCTGGAGGACTGGAGGGGGCTCACCAAATGTTAAGTGAACAGGCAGACTGGGGACCCCCAGCCCATTCTTGGGGTCCTCTCACTCTTCACCTCTTTGCACCCACTTTCCCCCTCTAATCCGTGCTTCACACCACCTCTCAACGTAACCTAGTGTGAGATACGGATTCTGTCACTCTCCTGCTCAAAATATTTGATATCTCTCTTTTGCCCAGGATCCCATTCCACCCCCCCCCCCTTTTTTTTTAACCAATTGAACTGCTACTTCTTTAAACCCTGATCAGATTTTGCCAACTTCTGTGTTACTTTCTGAGGAAGAATTCATCCCTCTCCTCCAAATATTGATAGTTTTGCCCTCACTCACCAGACAGTGAGCTCCTCAGAACAGGGACCGTGTCTTGTTTCCATATCTCTAGCCTGGCATAATTTGGCTAGAATATGAGGGAGAGTAGTAGGAAATAAGATGGGAAAGTCTCTTGGGTAAGATTTTGAAGGGACTTGAAGTCAGCTGGAGGGAGAAGGTAGGTAGATGCAAGATACTTTGCAGAGTGTGGGAAGCCAATGAAGGTTTTTGAGCAGAGGTGTAATATGATGAATATTACATTCAGTTTTAACCCATCAGAGACTCATGAATATATGCAGCTGTCCGTTCATATTCAAATTCGCATCCCACCTACCCATCCATCCACTCTCCCATCCCCAGACTCCCCCGGGGAGCTTTCCCTACCCCTTTCCCTGCTCCCTGGCCCAGCCAGGGATGTATATATGGGCAGCTTCCCCTCTCAGCCAGGGGATGTGGGGGCCCCAGCTGCCTGGGGCTGGGAAACAGGCCAGGGTTAGCTGAAGCTGGCTGACTAGCAGTCGGGCGGTGCCAGGGAGAACCTGTATAGTGCCAGGTGGTGCCTTGGGTTCCAGGCTGAGCCCATGACCCCGATAACCTGCTGGCTGGGCACATACCTGCCCCTCACTCCACCCCATTCCCACCTTGCTATCAGGGAGGGGGCACAGGGCCAGTTAGACCCACAGGACTTTGGCTCCATCTCCAAAAGGGCCTTCTGTGAGTCAGCCTGCTCCCCTCCAGGCTTGCTCCTCCCCCACCCACCTCCTGTTTCCGATGCACGTACAGCCCGTACACACCGTGTCCCAGGACACCCCACAGTCAGCCGCATGGCTCCCCTGTGCCCCAGCCCCCGGCTCGCTCTGTGGATCCCCGCCCCTGCCCCAGGCCCAGCTGCGAGATTGCTGCTATTCCTGCTCCTTCTGGTGCCTGCCCATCCCCAGAGCCTGCTCTGGATGCGGGGTGTGCCCACCACGGGAGATTCATCTGGGGAAGATGAACCACTCGGTGAGGAGGACCTGCCCAGTGAAGAGGATATGCCTGGAGAGGAGGACTCACCTGGAGAAGAGGACCTACCTGGATTGAAGACGGACGCAGGAGAAGAGAATTCTCTGAAGTCAGAGGATCTGCCGACCGTTGAAGTACCCAGGGACACTCAAGGCCCCCAGAATAACGCCCACAGAGACGAAAAAGGTGAGTGGTCATCAGCTCTGCAAACCTGGCCTCCAGGAGGTTGGTGCTTCCTCTCGTTAAACCCCAGCCCAGGGAGGGATTATTCAGGGAAGAAGAGGAGCCTGTGCTAACAGTGATTTTTCCCAACCCCTAGAGCTCCGTTGCCACTAACCCCTTACCCCCTTTCAGAGCTCGATGAAAAGACCAAAAAAAAAAAAAAAAAAAAAGGGACACGGAGAGAGGTAAGCAGGAAGAGACAGAAAAGCAAGGGGGAGGTTGGGGAGCAGAAAGAGAGAGGAATGTGGAGAGCAAAGTATGAGGAGACAGAAGAGGAAGGATGGGGGGTTGGTACCAGAGGAAGAGCAGGAAGGGCTTGTAGGAATCACCGCATCTTCAGTCTACAGATGAGGAAAGTGAGACCTTGGAAGCAGGAAACAGCAGGTAGAGGAACCTGGTATCTTGATCCTCAAGCAGGAACTTTGGAAAAGGAGGTGGAGATTAGAAAGGAAAGGGAGAGTAGGGAGGAGGGATTTCTAAAGGAGAAAGATGGTCTACTAATCTGGGCCTGGGAACTGAGGTCTCCACCCACTTTACAGACCCTATGACAGTGGTTACAAGCGGGGCTAGCAGAACCTTTGTGTGGCCCATCACGCTGTGGCATTTTTATTTGGCTGCAACCTATTGTGCCTGTTTCTGGCGTTTCTATTACCTGCTATGCTTTCGTTAAGAATCTGAGTTTGTGAATGCTGCTAGTGAGGAAGACCCACCTCTTTTTGGCCGCTGGGGAGGGACTGGGCTCGAAGATCAGTCTCTTTATTCTTCTCGTTTATGCAGGGGATGGCCACAGTCATTGGCGCTATGGAGGTGAGACACCCACCCCCTACACAGACCCAATCTGGGTACCCAGCTCTGCTGATGCTCGCACGCGCATCCCTCTCACCCCGCATCCACGTCTGCCGGTCCCCGACATCACCCGCTGCCTGTCCCCCGCCCACCCCGACCCCCGCATCCTTTATCTCCGTTTCCCTCCGGGATGCCTCCTGACTCGACCGCATCACTTTTCCTGCTCCGCTGCCCTAAAAGTTCCTGATCTTGTCTTCAAACTTCCTGTGTACACTTGCCCACTCCAGGCGCTCCGCCATGGCCCCAGGTGTCCCCAGCCTGCGCTGGCCGTTTTCAATCCCCGGTAGACATCCGCCCGGAGCTCACCGCCTTTTGTCCAGCCCTGCGACCCCTGGAACTCCTTGGCTTTGAGCTCCCGCCACGACCAAAACTGCGCCTGTGCAACAATGGCCACACCGGTGAGGCGGCCTCGGGCGGAGCCTCAGGGCAGGGGCGGAGTCTACCTGGAGGTTTGGGGACAGTGATTGGAAGTGAGGCTGAGGGTGGGCGGGCCCCGGCTCACCTGCCTCTCACCACACAGTGCAGCTGAGTCTGCCTTCTGGACTGAAGATGGCCTTGGGTCCCGGGCAGGAGTACCGGGCCCTGCAGTTACATTTGCACTGGGGGGCCCCAGGTCGCCCGGGCTCGGAACACACGGTTGATGGTCACCGTTTTCCTGCCGAGGTGAGCGCGCAGCTGTCCGCGAAGGGTCGAAGTGGAGTGCCGGGTAAGGGATCTCGCCGACTCCTCCCGTGTCTTCTCCAGATTCACGTGGTTCACCTCAGCACTGCATTTGAGGAATCTGACGAGGCCTTGGGGCGCCCAGGGGGCTTGGCCGTCTTGGCCGCCTTTCTGCAGGTACCAGCCCTAGACACCCCCTACCTCTGCTGCTTTATGCCCTCGGGCTCAGAGTTTCTTGCCCCAGAAACTCCCATCCCCGCACCTGGCTGTCATCTTCATTCACTCATTAATTCTTTCATTAATGCCCACTATGAGCCAGGCTCTGGGCCACAAAAAAAAAAGATCCTGAAACCGTGGATCCTGTCTCCCCACAGCCAGTGAGGGAGGCTGACAGGGTAGACATATTCACAGGACACATCGTCAAAGAGGTAGTCAGGGAAGGCCTCACAGAGGAGGTAAAACTTGAAGCCTTCACTAGTGGGAAAGAAAAAGAGATACTCCATGCAGAGCCAAGTACATGAGAAGACTCAGAATATGGCCCATTTGGGGACTGGTCAAAAAGGAGAGTCATTTCTCTAATACCTTTATAACCCATAATTTCCCCTTTGCAAAATGCACTGAGTCTAGAGAAGCATTTGACATCTTTGGACCTGTACTGATCAAGGGTACAAACACAATGATTAGAAGAGGCTAGTAGGAAGGAAGGATGGTGAGACACCTGTGGATGGTGAAACATCTGTTAAGATTCACTGCCTTCCTGATTCATTAACACCAGCCTCACAGCACTGCAGAGAAGCACCTTGGAAATAGCGTGTCCTGGGTCCAGAAGTCAAACTCATTAATTATTAAGGTGAATGCAGAGGTACCATGAATACAAAGGTTATTGGGGTTGTCTGTGGCAGGCCCATGGAATATGTATAGAGTTAGTGATAATCGAGCCTGGAAAAGTAAGTATAGGCCATCGTTGAGCCTTGTATCCTAGTAAAATGGCCCAGCGTCCTCCTCCTCCTCCAATTTGCCACTGAAAATGAGTCCACCTGGTTAAGTCAGTTTGCAAAGTAGAAGTAAATGGATCTTGAGTAATAATACGTAAGTTTTTTTTTTTTTAATACATAAGATTTTGTGTTTCCCAGCATTCTCAGAGCTGGGGAATGAGGGAGGATTATGAGAATCCACATCACTTACAGGCCTCCAGCCATGACTCTAGATACATGTATTCATTTATCTTGCACGGTCATCTCCTAGGAAGGCCCAGAAGAAAACAGTGCCTATGAACAGTTGCTGTCACGTTTGGGAGAAATCACCGAGGAAGGTCAGTTTGTTGGTCTGGCTCCTTACCCTTGTCATAAAGAACCATCCTTGGGGAGCCTCAGGTCTGAGGATGGAGATGGGCTCCCTCCCACAGAGAAGGGGGTTGAAGTGTGAACTGGCTTACTGTGACCTTGATAATAACTATGAAGCTGAACATAGCAAACAGGCAAAGCAAACTGCTGCCCACAGATTTTTTGTTTAAAAATCAAACAGAAACCAAGATAAAATGAAAACCAAATAAAACCAAAACACAGTGTTTGGAGCTCCAGGGGTTGAGTCTGGAGAGCTAAAATTTTTCTGAGGACTATTACTCCTTTAAAGCATCAAATATTTGATTTTATTTTTTAAAATAATTTTATTTATTATTGGCTGTGCTGGGTCTTCACTGCTGTGCAGACTTTTTCTAGTTGCAGCGAGTGGGGGCTATTCTGTAGTTGCAGTATGCAGTCTTCTCATTGCAGTGGCTTCTCTTGTTGTGGAGCACAGGCTCTAGGGCATGCGGGCTTCAGTATTTGCAGCGTGCAGGTTCCGTAGTTGCAGTTCCAGGCTCTGGAGCACAGGCTTAATAGTTGTGGTGCGCCGGCTTAGTTGTTCTGCAGCATGTGGGATCAAGGGACTGAACCTGTGTCCTCTGCATGGGCAGGCATTCTTTTACCACTGACCCACCAGGGAAGCGCAGCATCAAATATTTTAAATTTGTAAATAATGTTGTTGGAAATCTTCTTTTCCTTCTTAGTCACCCTAGCTCATTTTAAACCTCACCCAGCTGGATCTTACTTTTTGCTAAACTGAAGAAAACTGTGCCTTTTGAGCTTTTGTGTCTGTCTTTTATAGTTATAGGTATTTATTTACAAATTATTCAGAAAATTACTCATTTTCTCTTTTGATTCACTCTGGGCTTACATCTGCATTCCAGCGTGTTATCACAGTATGCAAAGTAAGAGTGAAGACCCAGAAGGAGGGCCAGGGGGGCAGTTCTCTTACTCTGAGCCCCAAAGCCTTTTACTTGCTACTGAGTCATGTTCTGTGCTGAGTTATGGGAAGGGATACACTCAGTTTCAGGGACTTGGGTCAGCTTGGTTTCTGGGATTTAAAAATGTATCCCTCTACCCCAGAGCTTTGGTGTGTGTATGAGGGGAGGTCAAGAGAGGTTGGACCCCAGCACACATCCTCTCCACAGACTCTGAGACTTGGGTCCCAGGACTGGATGTATCTGCGCTGCTGCCCTCTGACCTCAGCCGCTACTTCCGATATGAGGGGTCTCTCACCACACCCCCCTGTGCCCAGGGGGTCATCTGGACTGTGTTCAACCAGACAGTAAAGCTGAGTGCTAAGCAGGTGGGGTTGGGGTATGGTGGTGACATTGGGGATGAAGAGGCAGAGAGAGATGAAGGAGCCGTGTCGGGGCAGTGGGGGACGCGGCCGGTGGACCCTTTTGCTTCTGTGTTATGAGCCCACCCCTCACTGTCTGCTGACCTCCCCAGCTCCACACCCTCTCTGACTCCCTGTGGGGACCTGACGACTCTCGGCTACAGCTGAACTTCCGAGCCGCGCAGCCTTTGAATGGGCGAATCATTGAGGCCTCCTTCCCCGCTGGTGTGGATGGCAGCCCTAGGACTGTTGAACCAGGTGCCGCTTTGTCTACTGATGCTGGGCCCCCCTCCAGCCACAGGGCCCTCATCCTCTCTTGTCTGTCACTGGTGGTCACAGGCCCCAGCTCTAACATCTGCTTTTTCTCTTCAGTCCACCTGAATTCCTGTCTCGCTGCTGGTGAGTGCCCCCTCCCTTGGCACTGTTCAGCCAGGGGCTAGTCAGGACCACCACTGCTACCTCTGCGTTTCTGCAGAACAGACTCCAAGCCCAATAGGATAGTGTTGGATCAAGGTGGGGCTTACCCTGTCATCCCCGGAGCAAGAGTTGGTCAGAATGAAGCTCAAAAAAACCCCTCCAATCTTCCTTCCCAAGTAACCTCTTTTGTCTTTAAGGAAGAAAAAGGTGTTTTCACCCCCCCTTGTGTCCCCACCCCATCCCTTAGCTGGCCCCTGCTAGAGACAAAGCTGGCGGGGTGGGGTGCAGGTGGAAGCGGCTCTGAGGGAATCCTCCAGGCTCTTCTTCACCCTCTGAGGCAGTCTCTTTCCTCCTGCCTCCAGGTGACATCCTGGCCCTGGTTTTTGGCCTCCTCTTTGCTGTTACCAGCATTGCCTTCCTTGTGCAAATGAGAAGGCAGCAAAGGTATTATACCGATCCTCTCCCTCAGGCCCCTCCCCCACCTCCCCAAGTGGAGTCCAGAGCAGCTCCATGCAAACTGCATGCAAATGAGCTCATCCCTGGTGAGATTTCTGATTAGGCTTCCCTGTTGTGTAGACACCCAAGTGAAACCAAAGGGAGTGTTAGCTACCACCCAGCAGAGGTCACAGAGACTGTTGCCTAGAGGCCTGCCACTTGGAGAACATGCAGAGAAGCTGGTCAGAGGAATCTGAAGGGCAGCTGAAGACTCTGTCCTGTTCCCTATACCACTTCCTTTTAAACCTCCAAAGATTATTTTTAAAAATGAATATTTCTAATAAAACCTGTGGAAAGCAAATCCTTGTCTCCTAAATAAAAAAGATGGTGCATTCATTACTGCTGCTATAACAAACTACCCCAAACTTAATGGTAATGGAAATTTATTCTCTTAGAGTTCTAGAGGTCAGATGTCCAAAATGAATCCTATGGGCTAAAGTCAGGGTGTCTTCAGGGATGGTTCCCTCTGGACACTCTTGAGGGGAGAATATTTTCCTGCCTTTTTCAGCTTCTAGAAGCCAAGCATTCCTTGGCTTGTGACCCCTTCCTACATCACTCCAATCTCTTGCTTCCATTGTCACATCACCTACAACTGCTTTGAACCTTCTTGCTGCCCTCGTATAAGGACCCTTGTGATTATGTTGGGCCCACCCAGTTAACCTAGAATAATCTCCCCACCTCAGAATCCTTAACTTGACTGCAAAGTCCCTTTTCCCATGTAAGGTGACATTTCACAGAACTAGGGTGTGGACATCTTTGATGAGGCAGCAGGAGTCTGCCTAACATAGATGTCACCAGGAAGCGGGCAGAAATGACCTAGTGTTGGAATGACCTTGTGTGTGTGTGTCTGTCTGTCTCTATAGGGCAGGCTCAGTCTCTAGGCTTAAAATCAGTGAGGCTCTGGGTTTTCACCCTGCTCAAGTAAAACCAATGTAGTTTTGTGGTTTTGCTCCCAGCTGTGTTGTGCCCAGCCACCTGCTGGAATGGGGCAGTGCAGCTGACGGCAGCTCCTCTGCCCTGTGGGGAATAAGGGCCAGGCTCCTCTGCCCCACACAGCCTGTTCACAACCCCTCCTCGGTGACCCTCATGCCCCCATCCCTCGGGCTCACTCAGAGCTCCTTCCCACTTCACTCTTCCCCTGAGGCTTCCTCTCCGCCGTCTCCACTTTGGAAAACTACCACCAACACCCAAGAAAGGCTTAAAGGGCCCCATAATGCTGGTGACATCCATTTATTGGTGGGGTGGCAGCTAGCCTGGCTGGGGCAGGGCCAGCCCTCAGAGGTTGTTGAGCTCCAGCAGTGTCTGGTCGAGGGTCTGGTGGATCTCCACGTTCTCCTCCTTGGCACTGGCCAAGGTCTCTGCGAGGGGAAGCAACCCGTGAGCAGGGGTGGGGTGGGGAGGCAATGGACAGGGGGTGTGACGAACAGACACGGAGTGGGTTGGAGGCAGACAAACACAAACATTCAGGGATCTGAGGACCCCTTGGGTGGGACAGAGAGACGGACTGACCAAGACGGATGCCTCACTCAAGGCTTCGGGGCCATGGAGGTGAAATGGGAAGGCCCGAGTCATAAACTAATTTACCCTCCTTCTTTAGAAGGTTCAAGAGAGTTGGAAACAGGAGGAAAGATAAAGACTGAGCCAGGAAAGGGAGTGTCAGACAGATAGACAAACTCGAGGCAGAAAACAGACCTGCAGCGAAAAGCCCCCACGTTGCTGGCATCCAGCGTCATTCCAGACGTCATCCCGGACCCTTCACAACCTTGCACCCCTCCCTTGCACCTCAGCAGCCCACTCCCCTTCCAGCCATTCCTTTATATCCTGGAATCTCAGCTGAGCACTCCAAGGGCAGTGACATGCCTGGGTTTGCAGAAGGGCGTGTATCTCAGAGGCACCAGAGGGCCCGCGGTGACTGACACAGTCATACGTGCCCCATGCGGCAGTGAGACTCATGCAGAGGGGGTTCTGGGCTAGGCCTCAGTGTTTTGTGGGTGAGCTCAGTGTGGGAGGGAGTCACAAGATTAGGGGTGCCCATAGGAGCCAGGGTCTCAGCAGTGAACCAGTGCTCTTTAGAGGGCAGGAAAACAGCGTGGAGACCAAATGGAGTTTATTAAGCAGCAGAGAGTGGTGGAGGCCGGCGGGGAGAGGGAGGAGTGGACGGATATAGAAGGATGAAGCAAGTGCCAGGATGGGCAGCGGATGTGGCGGGGGCTCTCCTAGGCTGCACCCAGCCTGGCTGTGCAGTGTTGGCAGTTTCTGCTCCTCCTGCTGGCCCTGCTTCCCAGAGAGAGAATGGAAAGGAGAAGAGAGGGGGCCGAGGGCCGCACTGGTGAGAGGCTCAGAGGGAGGTGATGTCATTGAGCGCGTTGTCCAGCTCCTCACTGATGGCCTTGTACTTCATCTTCTGTGCATAGACTTCATCTGGTGGGGGTCCAGGGGAAGGGGGCCAGGCGGGAGTGTGGGGAGAAGGAATGGAGGGAAAGCGGAGTGGAAGGACAGAGGGTAATGGAAAGAGAGAACAAGAATCAGAGAGAGAGGTGGGTGAAGATGGAATAAGGGAGACAGGCCAGAGAACAGGCTGGACAGCCATCAGGGCCCCCTCCTCGCCTCTCTGTACCCCTATGCCTTTTGTCCTTCTCTGTACCCCAAGTTGGTGCTTCCCCAAGGAGCTCCTGCCTCCCCCCAGGGACCTGGGGGCACCGTGCTTTGCATAAGCAGGAGTGCTTGCTTCAAAGGGAGGACACTCAAGCTAGAAAGGCCTAAAGTTGGAGAGAAAATTGAGGCTTGCCTGAGAGGGCTGGAAGCAAGAGATGTGGGAGTGAAATAAAAGGGAAAGACAGTTTTAGGCACAACATTGTTGATAAGAGTGAGAAGTAGCTACAGACTAGCAAATACCTAGATATTTGCTTTCATCAAATCTAGCTTAGAATAGTATTTTCCATTAATGTTTTCACAAAAACCTAGATATTAAACCAAACAGCTCTCTATTTAATAAAGAGGGTGTTGTACTTGGAGACAGTGTTATCTAGATCAGTGCTACCCAGTGTGGTCTGAGGACCAGCAGCATCTGCATTGTCAGGGCGCTTGTTAGACACAGATTCAGTCCAAAGTCAGCAGTCATTTCAGAGCAGGACCCAGGAATTTGTATTTTTAAAAAACTCTCTGAGGGGATTCTCATGCCTACTCAAGTTTGTGAAGCACTGGAGTTGATGGGGCTACATCATCTATCTACTTGGATGGGAGGCACAGACTGCCAAAACCTGTGGAGTCCTAGGGGGTCCAGTCCTAATTTACTGCTGGCAAGTCTCATGGGATAGGAAGACAAGTCATGGGTAGTACGGACCTATTGTGAAAGTCTCGGGGGTACAGAGGAATATACTTTTTACCTTCCAGGTCATCGATGGTTTTCTCCAACTTGGCCACCGACCTTTCGGCAAACTCTGCTCGGGTCTCAGCCTGGGTGTAAAGGCAAGATGGGGAAAAACGACAGAAATGTAGGCCCTCCCAGACACCATCACTTAAGTCAACCTTCTGTTCCGCCCCTGTGCCCAATTCCCTGCCACAGGAGGTCTCTGGTAGAGACTGGGGGGCTTGCGGGCCATTCGGACTGGAAGGACTCTCACCTCCTTTAGCTTCTCCTCCAGCAGTTTGATCTCCTCTTCATATTTATCTTCTTTGGTGGAATACTTTTAGGGACAGACACAGGCCATCAGTACAGCACCCCCGCAAAGCCTTCATCTCTCCACGGAGCCCCACAGGCGACTTCTGGTCCTGTCTCCGTGGAGCCCCGCGCCCCGCCCGCCTGGCCTGTGGCCTCCCTCCCCTGAAGGGCCGTCCTCACTGCCCCTCTGCGCCCACTACCTTATCCGCTTGGGCTTCCAGGGATTTCAAGTTGTTGGTAACAATTTTCAGCTCCTCCTCAAGGTCCCCACATTTACTGCAGGGGGGTGTGTGGCAGGGCGGGGTGTGAAGGCGCAGTGGGGGAGCGGTGGAGGGGGCACAGCGGGGAAGGGGTGGAGGAGAGAAGAGAAGAGCAAAGTCGTGAGAGTGACAGCGGGCAGAGTCTGGAAGCCCCAGGCCCGTCCCGACCCCCAGCAGGTGGAGAGAGCGCAGCCTGAGGTGGAGGGGAAGGTGAGCCGAGAGAAGGTGCCACTGGCCAGAAAGGTCCGGAGAGGTGACTACCTCCTCCTCTGAGGCCATCAGGGACTTGAGGGCCTGATCCATGGTTCGAAGCTCCTCCTCCAGCTGCCTGGCTCGGCTGGGGGCAGCGGGCAGGGGTCAGAGGCAAGACCCGTCCCTGGGGTCCCCTGCTTGGGGAAGCACCTCCCCGCGGCACAGACTGCCCCACAGCCTGGGCTCAGGCCGAGGTTCACTTGCCACCCTGGGGGGTCCTTACCTCTCAGCCACCTCAGCTCTCTCTTCAGAGCGCTCCAGCTCTCCTTCCAGGATCACCAGCTTCCTGGCCACCTGTGGGGACGGGGGAGCGAGGAGGAGATCCCTGGTGAATGACTGGGGGTGTCTGGGGTTCGGGTGTGAGAACAAAGTGGGGCAGGACGGTCACCTCCTCATATTTGCGGTCTGAATCCTCGGCGATGTGCTTGGCCTCCTTCAGCTGCATCTCCTGCAGCTCCATCTTCTCCTCATCCTTCATGGCTCGGTTTTCGATGACCTTCATTCCTCTGAGAGGCAGGGCGAGTGGTGGGGGTGCAGTGAGGACCAGCAGGGACAGGCTCCCGGCTCCTTCCCCGCCCCATGCTCTGAGGACACCCCTGCCCACCTCTCGCTCTCATCAGCTGCCTTCTCAGCCTCCTCCAGCTTCTGCAGGGCTGTGGCCAGACGCTCCTGCGCCCGGTCCAGCTCCTCTTCTACCAGCTGGATGCGGCGGTTCAGGGAGGCCACATCTGCCTCAGCCTGTGAGTCAAAGGTCAGAGGTCAGAAAGGCTGTGTCTGCCTTGGATGAGGACCAGAGAGGCATCAGAGGATGGTTATGCTTGTCAGAACAAAGCTAAGCTTTCTGGCCTCCAGACAGTCAACCGATTTTTTTTTTTTTCACCAAACCATCTTCTTGGCAGATCCTATGCTCCAGCCCAAAACATGCACTCTTGGACAAGTTCCATTCCCCTGCTGTAGGGCCTCTTCTAGCACTGTGCATAGTCTCCAGTGGATATCTGCACACAAATCCCCCCCCCGTCCTGTCTGAGAGCACTCCAACTGCTGGGATCAGGTCTGAGGTAGCCCTGACTCCTCAGCGGAGTCTGGCCCAGGCAAGGGGTGGGAAAGAATCAGGCCAACCAGGCCACAGTGCTGCTAAAATCCGCCAATCACAGAATCACGCTCTGTGATGTCACTGGCTGCCGGGCAGACTCACAGCAGGAGGCTTAGGCAGCAAGTCTGGCTAAGGAACCCACGGCTGTAGCAAGAGGCTCTTTGCCAGTGCTGGATGCAAGTGGGGGCAGTGCCAGGGCAGTGTGAGTGGAAGATCTGCCACTGACCCTGCAACATAGAGGCAAAATCGTGGAGGTTTTGGAGATGGTCCATAGAAATGGATGATACCTTGAGAAAAAGAGGACGGAGCAAGAAAGATCCCAAAAAGGCAAAGGAGAGAAGCAGTGCAATTTGGTGTTAAGAGCATCCGCTCTGAGTGAGACTGTTGTCTTTGAGCTACTTGTGTGACCTTGGGTAACTTATTTCGTCTCTCTAAGCCTTGGTTCCTCCTTTGTAGAATGTTCTGAGATAATGCAGTGCATCTAATGCTGGATTAGTAACAGACCATCAGAGAGGTTAAAAAAAAAAAAAAAAATCCAGGTTCTTTAGCTCCATGCTAGAGCCAATGAACTGAGATCTCCAGGGCAGGGGCTTGGAAATCCTTCTTTTTTTCTTTTTTAAGCTTTCAAGGGATTCTGAGGAGCCTGGCAGGGGGTTGCAGAGTCAGACACAACTGAGCTAGCATCACTCACTCACTCAAGGGATTCTGATGATAAGCAATCTTGGGAAATAGTAAAACAACACAGAGAAAGCACTTGAGCACGTGCCTGCAGAGTCCCCATCCCATAAACGTTAGCTCATCCCTTGTCTCTCCCTCAAAGACAAAACACAGAGACGCTAAGGTTCAGGACTGGAAAGAAGGGACCAGTGCAGGGGAAGAAGAGAGGGAGAGGGGAGAGACGGTGGCAGCGCTGGGGGTAGGACAGGGGAAACAACACCATGTGTAGAAAGTAGTGTTGCCCTTACACTCCAGGTGCTGAAGGCCACCTAGAGGGACAGGAACCCATCCTGGGCACAGGGCCGGATGACTCAGTGTGGAAGGATTCTGGGGACAGCACTGGGGGTTGGGAAGAATGACTCTGAGGAATCCTGGAGGTCTAGAGAGAGGTGAGACTATAAAAGGGAAACTCTCTCTGTGGTCATGGGGTAACAAGTGACTCCGGAGAACCTGGGAAGTCCTGGGGCCTGCAGAACAGGACTGACTTTTGGCATTTTGTGCTTCTTGAGTTTTTCCCAGTTATGGATGCTGCTCTCTTAGCCACAGGACAGGCAGTGCCATCCCCATTGCACAAGCGGGAAGCAAGAGAGGAAGGAGAGATTGAGGCAGTGCATGGGTTAAGTGCTGTGTTCAAGGTCATACAATAAGTCTGGGCAGTGCTTCCTCTCCACTCCTGGCGCTGCTGCCCTGCTTCCCCAGCTCTGTCCCTGTCCTCCCCTCCTCCTCTCCAGCCCCCACCCGGCTCCTTGGGTTTCCAGTCCTGCCTCCAGCTGCACTGGGCCGTAGTTATTTATAGAGTGTCAGATGCCCAGGGTCGCCTTCACCAGCAGCTGCAGGTCAGTTCCCTTCCAAGTGCCAGGGTGGGTGAAGAACCAAAACCAAAGACTGGAGGTCAGAGAAACCAGCCTTGGGGGCAGCGGGGGATGGGGAACATGGATAATGGTCAACACAAACAGTAATATCATTTCTGATCTTGGATGTTCAGACCATGCTTATGCTAATCCCCCCATCCATCCAAGTTGAAGCCTCATTTTAACCTTAATCCTGGGTGGAAGGCAAATGGGGAACAGGAGGCAGAGAAAGTACCAGGTCCAAAGTCTTATGGCCATTCTCCTACCTCAAGGTGGGGGTTGGGACTGGCAGGAGGTGGAGACGTCTGGTTAGGTGTGGGGTGGGCAGAGAAATCTCAGAGTGAGCAGGACTTGCCAAGGTGGCTGCCCTGGCATTTGTGGCCCTGTCCCTCTGCCCTGTGGCCTGGCATGGTCTTGAGGCTGACAGCTTAATGAGGGTAAATAAGGGAGCGACAGAACCTGAGCTGGGGCCCTAGTGCACAGCAAGGCCATTGGAGCCAGAGGTCAAGGCCAGGGAATTTCTAATGGCCCCTCAGGGGTGTAACTCAAGTCAGGGCCCGTCTTTGGACTCGTCTTCTCTCCCCCTGCCCACAGCACCTACACCCACAGCCCACACCCCCAAAATGTAGCTGCAGTCTTCTCTCCATTTTCAACTGGAGGATTAGTTGAGGTGGAGGGTAAATTCTTGTACCACCCACCCCCACTATGACTCATTGTTTGATCACTGTACATTCTAAGAGCTGGAAGCCAACGGAATTGCAATGCTATGTCCTCTGGGGGAAGTGGTAAGTGGTTTTGATTTACCCACTGTCTTGAATTATTTGTGCCAGCTTGCTCTAGCCTGGGTTCCTGCAAGGAAACCCTTTCAGCCCTGGTGAAGAAGGTCCCCTCCATCCCCGTCTGGGACCCCTGGCAGTGCACTAGTTCTCCGACAGCCCAGGTCCACACTCACGTCAGTGGCTTTCTTCTCAGCCTGCTCCAGCTTCTCCTGGGCATCCTTCACTGACTCAGAATACTTTTCCACCTCGTCCTCCGTCCCTTTGAGCTTTTTCTGGAGGGCCTGCTGCTCCTCTTCCAGCTGGGAGAGAAAAACCTCAGTCAGCCAGGCCCAGGCCCAGGCCAGAGTCAGGGGAGTGTGTGAGGGGGTACTGAGATATTTAGAGGCTGTCAGAGAGGAAGAGGGACATCCGAGGACAGCGGGGGACAGGGCAGCCAGGGGTGTGTAGGGACCTGGTGGGAGTAGAGAGAAAGCTCCCAGCCCCAAGGAGCAGGCCCATCAGGGCTCCGCAAGGGCAAGAGTGGAAATCTGGGGACTGGGGCTCCCCAGGCTAAGGTGGGTGGAATGAAGTGTGGCTCTGGCGAGGGACCCTCCGGGGTACTGTGAAGGCCCAGCAGCCCCCACGCTGAACGGTAGAGAGCATTGGAGAGCAGGCCAGTGGCTGGGGGGGCATAGGGCAGGGCCGACCCTGCCCTCTTTGTGGGGTGGGGCGGGGGCTGCGCCGGGCCTGGGACCCCCCCACCTGCTTGCAGCGGTCCTCAGCTTGCTTCTTGTCGGCCTCGGCCTGCTCTGCGCGGTCGATGGCATTCTCCTTGTCCAGTTTTAACATCTGCATCTTCTTCTTGATGGCGTCCATGGTTGCGGTGGGGGACGGGCCGGCTGGCGGGCAGTGCGGACCGGGAGAACTGGGCTGGCCTCGCGGACTGGGCGCACGGGTGGCGGGCGAGGAGCACCAAGCGGGACTGGGATGTCCCTGCCGCGCGGGCGCCTAAAAGGCGGGGAGGGACCGGGCGGAGCCGGGGGCCAAGACCCTCCCCCACTGCGTCCCAAACCTTGTAGGGGCAGAAGCACTGCAGGGTCGGGGGGCGCGGCCACCCCCTGCGCCCACCCCCTGGGGACCGCCCCCTCGGGGCCCCGCCTCTCGCCTCCATCCCACCCCTCTCCTTCCCACCCCCACCCCGCCCACAGCCGTCGGAAGGGAAAGTAGATGGATAGTTCGCTGAAAAAACTAGCGGCGGTGGAGGGGAGGGGACCCTGGGGCTGGGGGCTCCGCGCTTCTCCTGAGTGACAGCGCGGCCCTGTGGCAGCTGCGGCTGGGGCCCCTGGGGCTATTTCGGGGCTTGAGCTCACGGCAGCTGCCCGGGCACAGGGACCAGAGTGCAGAGTGTCCCCCCCTCAACTGCAGCAGCCGCTGCCCTTAATTTAGAAGTTTCCTGTAAATCCCCTCGGATTAAATGTCTCTTGGGAGGCGGGGCTCCTCTGCCGCTTTAGTGCCTCAGTTTACCCTGAGTTCCAGACTCTGGCCTCGCGTTACCGACACGGCAGTGACAGCGATGAGTCTCACCAGCGACCTGGGGAAACTGAGGCAGGAGGGGAGCCCAGAAACTCGGTTGCAGTGCAGATCGAGGCCGGGTTCGCTGTCCCCGAGGGGGGCCTGACCTCTCTTTCCCTCGCTCCCCGCTTCCAGCCCCTACCCCCAGCTCTACTGTCGACCAGCCTCGGATCCCAGCTCCGTGCCTGCCCGCCCCGCCCCCCACGTGCCCCGCATATTTTCCACGTGGCTTCTGCCAGGCAGGACGCGGCGCGCTCCCTACCCCCATCCCCACCTCCACCCGGGACGCGTCCCTCCTGGGGACCTCCCCCGCCCCACCGCCCTCCGCTCACCCCCACCCACCCCCGCTTTCCCCTAGCTTCCCCGGGCGCCCTCCCTTCTCCTCCCCTTCTCCCGGCGGACTCTCCTCTCTTCCCTTGTGAGCCAACTTTACGCTGAAATTTCTTTTCTGCCCTTTTTTGGGATGTTTCCCGTGGGGAGGCGGGGCCAGGCTGGGGCGAGGATGGCAGGGGCAAGGGTAAGAGTTCTGAGCTGCTGGGCGTCCGGAGCCGAGGGTGGGGGGAGGTGTCCCCCCCTGACCGCGGGCGCCACAAACAGCTCTGGGAGCCGGGGCCCAGGGTCGGGAAATCTGGGGCACGGGCGTGAAGCTGTTTGTTTTTGTTTTCGTTTTTTCCTCGGGGTGGGGGGGGGTGGTGGTGGAGAGGAAGTGGAGAGCTGCCTTGGAGGGGGGAAGGGGAGACCAGGCGGAGGAAGCCTTGTTCCCCAGGGGCAGGCGGGTGGGAGGCCTGGCTTTTGCTGGTGGGGTGGAAGCCGTGGGAACCCTGGGTCCCCGGCTTGGGCGAGGTCAGGGCGGGGAGGTAGGGGACGGGGAAATGTATAGATCTGCTTAGGCCGCTGCTGCTGACTCCGTTTCCCCCAAACTCTTAAAAAGTCGCTTCTAGCCACCCTGTAGCCAGGGTCAAACCCTTGGGAGTCATTAAAAGCTCCTCTGTCCCTCACTCCCCACATCCCCTTAATCCTGTAGGTTCTTCTTCCTCCAGATGAGGAAGACTTCCTCAGACTTCTCTGGGGTTGCCTTGGGCCTGTATTACCTCCTGCCTGAGTCTGTTGTGGTCTTGCTCCTGGTTCCCCAACTCTCCTGACATTGTTACAGAAAAATCTTTTTTAAAGTTGATGGGAATAAAATAAAATAAAGTTGGTGTGAGTGGGACCCTAAAATACTTGCCAGTGCCTCCCTTGGCCCTCCCTCTTTTGATGTTAAGAATCCACATCTCTTAATATGGTATACAAGGCCCCTTGTTTTGGCTCCTGCCTGCTTCAGCTCTAACCTACTCCTTTCACTTCCAAACGCACCCCCAGTGCGCAGACTTGTACTTGCGTAGCACTCATGCTGAGGTCGGTGCCGGAGCGGGACAGCGCCAGACTTTTCTTAAAGCTGCCACCTTTTAGCATCCTGTTCCCCCTCCCTTCCCTCGGCTGATTGCTCGTGGCTGTAAAGACAGACCGGGTGTCAGCTTTTCTGAGAAGGCTTCTCCGTCCACTCCTGCCTCCCGCCCTCTCCACCTCAGAGGTGCCTGTTTTTCCTGCAGGCTCCTAACTAACATTCTCATCACAGTCCGCCTTATACTGTTCTTGTCCCCGTTTGCTTCTCCACCTGTCTGTGACCCCTCCAGAGAAGGGACTCTGTTTCAGTTCTGAGTCCCCACTGTGGCATATCATCAGGCATAGAGTTGGCACTTGATAAACATTTGCCAGGTGAATTTTTTGTGCACCAGGTTCAGAATACATGAAGATACTTTGTGGATGACTCATGGTCTAGTGGGGCAATTCTCAAACCTTTTCATTTTAGAACCCTATACACTCTTAAAAATTGAGAGTGGGGTTTGAAGATTGAAAAAGCTTTTGTTGAAGTATGTTATATCTATCAATACTTATCATATTAAAACAAACAAAAAATTCAGTGTTTGTTAATTCATTAAAAATAAAACAAACCCATTACTGTGTTAACATATGTTTAATGAAAAATAACTATATTCACATCCCCAAATTAGAACATGGCAGTTGTTTTACACTTTTGCAAATCTCTTTAATATCTGGCTTAATAGACAGCTGGATTCTCAAAATCTACTTGTGCTGTCTATCTGTTGCTATGTGTTGGTTGTTTGAAGAAAATCTAGTCTCACACAGATACGTAGTTGGAAAAGAGAATAGAATTCACTGACCCTTGAACATGACAGGGGTCTGTGGAGTTGCAAATCCATACCTTAACCCTCTATTTGCTTGCTTCCTCCATATACATGATTCTGCATCCCTGGATTCAACTAACCACTGATCATGTAGTACTGTAATTATCTATTGATCCCCATATAAATGGAACAACCCATGCTGTTCAAGCGTCAATGGCATGTGTAACCTTTTTGGGCAATTGTGGATATTCTTTGATACTACATCAACACTTGACTATTCTCCTAACGGTTAGCTGCAGTGAAGAACCTGACCGTATCAATAACCTTCCTGTACAATGTTTCATTAAAATCCATTGGTCTGTATTGACTTTGGTTGGATCATTTTTTTTTTACTCAGGGATAATTTTGTAACAGCATGTATGCATTGGTCATTTGGAAAATGATTCACTGAGCTATGCAGGTGTTCCAAATGTCAACACATTTCATTATTTATTATTTAAAAAGTCCTGATGGTTTCAACAGAAAAGCTTGTTTTAAGTTTGGGGAAGCCGTAAAGCTCATGGTGGCAGATATAAGTTTTCTAAAATTTTAGTTTTCACTTGAAACTTTGAACTGTATCATTGGCAACAAGTGCTGGCAGGTTTTTCCTTGAAGTGACACGTTCTGTTTTTGAGAAGAATCTGCCAGCTACCCAAGTCTGTCAGTCATTCCTGCAGGTAAATGTGGTCTATGAAAAAAAGCAGCTAGTTCAGCTCAAAGAACTGTCTAGGTGCTTTCCTTGAGACACCATCCTACTTTGGTGTGCACCAGAGTTCTACACATGCTCCCCAGTTGATCACATGGAACAGTGAAACACTTGTTCCTGCAGGACTAAGATTTCACAAAATGAATAATTTCTGCTGCTTCCTCAAGGACATTCTTCAGCAAGAAGCCAGCATTTATGTCTTACATTGTCAGTGCATGGTGGTGGCGAGTACAGTGACTATAGTTTGGGCTACTGCCTTGGTTTGTACTAAGGCAGCTTACCCGCCAAATGTTCTTTCCCTGTCAGTGCAAATGCTGACACTCTGAAAAAGGAAAACAATGTCTTAGTATGACTATGAAAGTCATCTTTTTTCTGTTTATTTTTCGCTGTGCTGGGTCTTCATTGCTGCGTGGCTTTTCTTGAGTTGCGGTGAGCGAGGGCCACTCGTCCCGCAGTGTCTGGGCTTCTCATCGCAGCAGCTTCTCTTGTGGCGCAAGGCCTCTAGGGTGCATGGGCTTCATCACTTGCGGCGTGTGGGCTCAGTGGCTGTGGCTCGTGGACTCCAGGGTACAGGTTTGACAGCCGTGGTGCAGGGCTTAGGTGCTCTTTAGCGTCTGGGGTCTTCCCTGACCAGGGGTCGAGCCTGTCATCTGCATTGGCCGGCAGACTCTTCACCACTGAGCCACCAGGGAAGCTGCCATAAGGACCCCTGAAAGGATCCTGGGCACCCCTAGAGGCCCGAGGGTCAACCGCATTGTAAGAACTGCTGGTCTAATAGGTATTTGGGTCTCTCCCCAGAAGGCTCCCTGAGGCATCAGTATCGAGAGGAACGTGATTGGTCACAGTTCCTGAGGATATGGCAGGGAAGCGGTAGCAGGAGTCAGCAGCTGTCTGGGCTCTTAGCTGGAGGAATTCAGACGGTCTGGACTACCACTTGTTGGGGAAGTGGTAAAAGGGATTTGATCTCTAAGGTCCTCAGTGATGCCAGGACATTGAATCTGGGGTTAGGGGGCCACAGCCACACGGACTGAGTTGCCAATCTGCGTCAGAGAGGTGATAATACATCTCTGTTTCCCAGTGCTTAGCCTGGGCCTGGCTTAGTAAATATTGAATGAATTAATCACAGGTGACACAGATGATAGTAGGAAGCTGGCACCTCCCATTATGGCTACCCTGGGGAGGACAGAGTCATTCTGCTTTAAACCGACTCTAATGGGGCAGGAGTAGAGATGTCATGCCTTTAAGGAGGTGACAAGAGGTGACAAGAGTAGCAGCAGATTGGGTGGTGTTTGTGTTCTACTTGGAGGGAGAAGCAAGGAACTAACATGCTGAGCGATAGGGCTGGTTGGAGAATCGTACATGGAAACAGGGGCAGAGCTGAGAGGGCTGCCAGGTGGTCCAGGCGGCGTGGGCAACGTGGGCAGATGTGGGGGGAAGTGGAAGCACACGGCACCCCCCACCTCGCCCACTCAGCCTCCAGGTGAGCAGCTGGCACAGGGCTCCCAGCACCTGCCTGGCCGCTAGGGGAGCTCTGGCCCGCTGATGCGGCCTCACGCTTGGGTCTGGCTTTTTCAGTTCCTTTTCTTCTGGTTCTGTTGTGGGCAGGAGTGGCAGCAAGGCCTGGGAGGGGCTGGAAGCGCCTAACCCGGTCAACGGTTGAGCCTCCCCAAGGCAGCCTCAGGTTGGAATTTTGGCCTGTTAACTGCATCAGCCAAATCTGGTCATAGTTCTCTTAGGCTCAGACACTTGTATCCATAGGCTTGTTTTCAGCAAAGCTGCTTCTTGAAAATTCAGACTTGGTGAGGGACTAGATTTGTTCATGTGAGCGGTGATGAAGAACAGTGTCCCTGGTAGCCACGAAGAGCACTGGCAGCTACTGGCCCAGGAAAAGTGACACTCGGTGTGGCGTGGGCACGGCCGGAGAGGCAAGGGACACCAGAAGCGTGAGCCCGCAGGGGCAGCTTCCTGGCCGGGAGGGCTCTAGGGCTCTGCGTGGAGCGGGAGCAAGGGGCCTCGGGGCGGACTTCTGAGCCCATGGAGCTGGGCCACAGCACTCCACCCCATTCTCTCCCCGCCTGCCCTCGGGGCGGGTGCCTCCTCATGAAGCCAGGCCGAGGCTGCAGGCAGAATCACCTTTATTGGAGCATGACCTGTTTGGGGCTTACACCCCTGGCCCCCACAGGGAGTTGGGGGTGGGGGGCGGATAGTATAAAAAGGGATGAGTAGAGTGGAGGCTGCGGGGACTGGCTGGAAGCTGCTGGCAGGGTGGCGCGGGCTGGGGCCCTGGCAGGTTCAGACCGAGGTACAGCAGCGTTAATGATACTCTGGGAACGTTAACACTCTGGGGAGGGGCAGGCACTTAGGGGGCCCTAGGGCTTGAAGGCACGTGGAGTCCGGAAGGGCCAGGGAGCGTGCGGCGGGGCTGGGCGGGGCCAGGCCCGGGGCCTGGCAGGCACTTGGGGGCGCTGGGGTCGGGCGGCTCTGGTAGCGAGGCGCAGTCTCTGGGCTGGGTCTGTGACGCACACAGCGGCTGTCTAGTGCTCGTCCCGCAGCTCTGAGGGTAGGAACTTGTACTGCTGCTGCCGGATCTGCGCCAGCTTCTTCCGTGCCTCCTCCAGCTCCCGTTCCTTCCGGAGCATCTCTTCCTGGGCGGCAATGATCTGAGGGACAGAGATGAGGGACTCGGTCAGTGAGTATGTGCCTCAGGGTCTGGGGGAGTGGGAACCAGGGCAGGCATCGCAACTGCCCCGCTGACGTCCCTCAGCGCTTACCTGGGCAATGCCCCCGACCATCTTCTCCTTCACCACCACAGTCTCATTCTCCTGTTCCTCGAAGGCTGCTGCCTTCTGGGCTGCCTTCACCAGGTTGTCTGAGGCTCGCTTCACTGCGTTGCCGGCAGCCTGGGCGGAGAGAGAGAGCAGGCAGTGTGAGGTGAGAACTTGGGAAGGTCCCCGATGAGCAAGGCCCTCATCTCCCTCACAGAAAGCACGCTGGGGGTGACAGCTGAAAGCAGCGAAGCTCAAGGCACAAGAGATGGGCCAGGGGGTCTCACCTGAAGCCGCTTCATTGCCTCAGAGTCCTGGTCGGCCTTGACCTTGCAGGCTACGAGGAGCTGGGCTGTGGAGGCGGCGACCTGCTTGGCCGATGAGATGAGCTTCTCCTGGCTGGCGTGGCCTTGGACAGCTGCATTGGCTGCCTCACACAGGTTGTTGGTGGCCGCAGCCACCATCCGGGCCTGAGGCAGGGAGATTAGGTTAGGACGTGCCTCCAGCCCTGGTCCATCCCCTCTCCAGCCTCTCAAGTCCCCAAAGTGCAGAGGGACACACGGGGAGTTGTGCACTCACAGCAGAGATGAGGCCCTGGGACCACTGTCCATCATCCAGTGCGTTGGCTGGAATGGCGCCCACCTGCGGAGGAGAGCAGGCGTCCGCTCAGACGTGTGCCCTCCTAAGAGCCTCCCGGAGGAGACCATCATGCCATGTGGAAGGCAAAGCTGCTGGTATCAAAGTCCTTACCTTCCCCTGGGCCACCAGTTCCCTCTGGGCAGCTGAGGCAGCCTTCACCAGGGCGCTGGTGGCTGCTGCGATGGACTTGGCAGCTTCCAGTATCTGCTCCTCAAAGTTCAAGGACTCGTCCGCCTCCTGCAAAAAAGAGACAGAAGTGGCAGAGAGAGATGCAGAGTAACAGGAGGCCGAAGGAGCAGACATTCTGAGCGGAGGGGAGGAGAAGGAAGCAGGGCTGACCTTGGGTTTGGCCCGGGGCTTCAGCTGCTCCAGCTTCTTGGCCGCAGCCTCAATGGCAGCCGCAGCTCCCAGGAGTTCGTTCTCAGCAATGACTGTGGGGTCCTCTGGGTCCACCCATTCTGTTCCTGGTGGACGAAGCGAAGAGGAAAGAGGCTAAGGCAGAGCAGGGAGATCAGGAGCAGCGGGCAGCGTGCTTACTGTCCCCAGGCCCTGGCATCTGTGAGGACTCGGCGGAGGCCATCTCTGAGCAGCCTCCTGGAAGCAGAGCTCTCCCCAGAACAAGGGTTTCCCTTCCCTGCCTGCCCCTGGTCACCCCTCACCCTTCATGGCCTCAGCAGCCTGGATGAGCTCAGTGACTGATCCAGCCACGCGCTTTGAGTGCCCCGTCAACTGCTGCTTCAGTTCTGGGCTTGGCTTCTGCAGGGTCTGGGGAAGATGGGGCAGGGGCAGAGAGCAGCAGATCTCAGCTTCTACCTTGACCCCTGAAACAGGGCAGACCCTGCCCCCTCCTGCCACCCCCACCCTAGGCCGCTCCACACCACAGCCTGGAACAGCACACAGCCTATCCAGGTGCACGCCAGACATCACACTGCATGCATGGTGAAGACAGTAGGGTTGTGCGTCACTCACCGGCTGACAAGGAGCCAGGAGGATGAAATGAGGAGAAAGAAGAGATGATGAGGTTGGGGGGGGGGGCGGTCAGGCGGGAAGAGAGGAGACAAGAAGAGAGGAGGTGAGTGGGAGAACCAAAGATGCTAAGACCGATGGAGCCCCAGCGGAAGGGAGACGTGGAAACAAGGACAGACTCGGGAACAGATGGTGGGGCGGGGAGGAGATCTGAACCACAGGTTAGCGTGCAGGGCCTGAGGCCTGTGCGTTCAGGGGGGCCGCTGTGAGGAGCAGACCCCTCCGCCTTACCAGCAGCACGTGGTCCAGCAGCTCCAGGTAGCCGTTGGCACATTCCCGGCCGAAGTGCAGGGCTCGGAGCCGCACGTCTGGAGCCACTTCCGGGTGGTAGGCGGCTTCCTGTAGCACAGAGTATACGTCAGCCTGAGGATCCCAGAGAGCTCCCAAGTCCCTGAAGGTTCTCCTCTACCGTGCTGCCCTCAGGCTGCCGCACACTGCGGCCTCACCGACGGGATTTCTACCTTGCAAGCCCGGAGCATATCTGCAATAGCACGGCGACTCAGATTGGCTGTAGCAATGACATCCTCCTGGCGACAGGAGTTCCCAGCGGCAACGGCCTTGGCGGTTGCCATGGTGATACCCTTGGTCATGCGGATGAAATCTTCAGGGGTAGAGGTCTTGGCAGGTGGCTCTGGGGAGCAGAAGACCTATTGGGGTAGAACAAGAAGAAAAACTCCACAGTGAGTGAGGCTGTGAGATGATGCAGCACTTGTGTGACTGGTTCATTCATCTGCGTGTTCCGTCAACAAGCAGCCACTGAGGAGTTATTGTAGAGACTTGGAGACTTTCACACATTCACAGCTGATACAATAGAAGGCAGCTGGTCCTCATTTCTGACTAAAGTGATCGGGGAAAGTGTATTTGTTTGAAATTAAAGAAGTACCTTTGCGCTGGCTTTTCATTCCTAAAGAGAAGTCTTAATGTGGTGAGTGGCGAAGGTGGGTAAGGAGCTGGGTCTCAAGGATACGGGTAACAGGAGTGCTCTGACGTAAGTGGCAGAGCACAAATAACCAGGCTGTCAAGTGTGAGAGAGGATTGAGGAATGTTCCAGTACAGGGACGGCAGAGCAAAGGCTGTTGGGACCTTGGATATCAGGACAAGGAACTTAGACTTTTACACAGTATGTAAAAAGTCATGAAGATATTGTGCTGTATGTGTTCACCCAACAAATTCAATCCCACTGAAGATCAGCTAGGTGGGAGACTACGTGAGGTGCTGGGGGTGCAGTGGGGGACAAGGTAGACAAGGTCCTTGTTCTCATGGACCTTACGTTCTGGTTTTGGGTACAAATGATAAATAGGTGAACGAGCAGGGAAACTACACTGTGAAGGGAAGGGAAAAAAAAAGAGGGTGCTGTGATGAGAAAGAAAAAAGAAGTTCTTTTTCAGAAAGGTGGTCAAGGAAGCCTCTGGCGGAGGGGATGTTTAAGCTGAAGCCTGAAGGATCAGAAGGGGCCAGATGTTCAAAAAACTAGTAAAGAGCAAGAACAAGGGTCTGCAGTGGGCGGAGCTGAGAATGCAGGGGCCTGGGCCCTGGCCAGGAGGAGAGAAGGGTGAGGAGAGACTGGGAAGGCAGCAGGGGCCCTGGAGCCTGGAAGGCCGTGGTAAGGAGAGCGGACTTTACCACAGATGCCAGGGCAGTCACAGGAGGGTCGTAAGCACTGAAGTGACATAACCTGATTTATATTTTTAAGAGATTATCTGGGAATTCCCTGGTGGTCCAGTGGTTAGGACCCAGCACTTTCACTGCCATGGCCCTGGGTTCAATCCCTGGTTGAGGAGCTAAGATCCCACAAGCACCCCCCACCCCCAAAAAATTATCCTCTGTGTAGAGAGGATTGACTGGGGAGGGGGAGGGGAGTGGAGAAGCAGGGAGTTTACATAGACACTGTCGCATAAACACAGCTAAGGTCTGATGATGGTTTGGACAAGGTACTGGTAGCAGAGATGGGAAATGAGAAAATGAGGTCTACTTGGAGGGACCACTAAAAGAACTGCTGATGAGCTCAGATGTGGGGAACAATGAGAGAAAGATGTTAAAATGGAGTTTCTGGCTTTAGGAACTGAGTTACTGAATGGTGCTGTTTAGTGAAATGGGAAAGAGGAGGGACTGAATGATCAGGTTTGGGAAGTAGAAAGGAATTTCAATTTGAACATCTCTGAGGAGAAGTGAAAACAGAAGATGAGAAAGACAAATTTAGAAGTTAGAAAGGTGGGGACTGCCCCAGTGGTCCAGTGGTTAAGAATCTGCCTGCCACAAAGACAGAAATATAGATCAATGAAACAGAATAGAAAGCCCAGAGATAAATCCACGAACCTATGGACACCTTATCTTTGACAAAGGAGGCAAGGATATACAATGGAAAAAAGACAACCTCTTTAACAAGTGGTGCTGGGAAAACTGGTCAACCACTTGTAAAAGAATGAAACTAGAACACTTTCTAACACCATACACAAAAATAAACTCAAAATGGATTAAGATCTAAATGTAAGAACAGAAACTATAAAACTCCTAGAGGAGAACATAGGCAAAACACTCTCCGACATAAATCACAGCAGGATTTAGACCCACCTCCCAGAATATTGGAAATAAAAGCAAAACTAAACAAATGGGACCTAATGAAACTTTAAAGCTTTTGCACAACAAAGGAAACTATAAGCAAGGTGAAAAGACAGCCCTCAGATTGGGAGAAAATAATAGCAAACGAAGCAACAGACAAAGGATTAATCTCAAAAATATACAAGCAACTCCTGCAGCTCAATTCCAGAAAAATAAATGACCCAATCAAAAAATGGGCCAAAGAACTAAACAGACATTTCTCCAAAGAAGACATACAGATGGCTAACAAACACATGAAAAGATGCTCAACATCACTCATTATCAGAGAAATGCAAATCAAAACCACAATGAGGTACCATTTCACGCCAGTCAGGATGGCTGCTATCCAAAAGTCTACAAGCAATAAATGCTGGAGAGGGTGTGGAGAAAAGGGAACCCTCTTTCACTGTTGGTGGGAATGCAAACTAGTACAGCCACTATGGAGAACAGTGTGGAGATTTCTTAAAAAACTGGAAATAGAACTGCCATATGACCCAGCAATACCACTTCTGGGCATACACATCGAGGAAACCAGATCTGAAAGAGACACATGCACCCCAATGTTCATCGCAGCACTGTTTATAATAGCCAGGACATGGAAGCAACCTAGATGCCCATCAGCAGATGAATGGATAGGGAAGCTGTGGTACATATACACCGTGGAATATTACTCAGCCATTAAAAAGAATTCATTTCAATCAGTTCTAATGAGATGGATGAAACTGGAGCCCATTATACAGAGTGAAACAAGCCAGAAAGATAAAGAACATTACAGCATACTGACACATGTATATGGAATTTAGAAAGATGGTAACAATAACCCCATATGCAAAACAGAAAAAGAGACACAGATGTACAGAACAGACTTTTGGACTCTGTGGGAGAAGGTGAGGGTGGGATGTTTCGAGAGAACAGCATTGAAACATGTATATTATCTATAGTGAAACAGATCACCAGCCCAGGTTGGATGCATGAGACAAGTGCTTGGGCCTGGTGCACTGGGAAGACCCAGAGGAATCGGGTGGAGAGGGAGGTGGGAGGGGGGATCGGGATGGGGAATACATGTAACTCCATGGCTGATTCATGTCAATGTATGACAAAACCCACTTCAATACTGTAAAGTAATTAACCTCCAACTAATAAAAATAAATGGAAAAAAAAAAAAAAAAAAAAGAATCTGCCTGCCAGTGGAACATGGGTTGGATCCCTGGTCTGGGAAGATCCCGCATTCAGTGGAGGAACTAAACCTGTGCACACAACTCCTGAGCACAACTGAAGCCCATGTGCCTAGAGCCCGTGCTCCACAAGAGAAGCCACTGAAACGAGAAGCCTGTACGCCGCGATGAAGAGCAGCCCCGGCTCGCCATAGCTAGAGAAAGCCCACGTGCAGCAAAGAAGACCCAGCACAGCCAAAAAATAAGTTAAAAAAAAAGGATGAGAGTGACAAAGCCTGAAGCAAGGAGGCCGGGCAGAAGCCTGGCAGAGGGGTCACAGTGAGGGGAGCGCTGCCTGTGGGCTGGGGAAGGAGTGACAGGGAGAGACTGCAGGGGGGCGGGCAGGGCCTGGCGACAGCCCACAGGCTGTGCGTGAGGCAGTGAAGCCTAGGGGGCCTGGGAGGCGGCCTCCTGGACCGGGAGGCTGTGACACGCTTAGTGGGAAGCAGCACGTCAGGAAGAGCAGCTGGTGCGGAGGCACCGCGCCCCGTTGCTAAGGTCAAACGGGAGGCTGAAAATGACTGAACTCAGAACTGGAAGTCTACTTGTCAGAGAACAATGATGAGAGGGTTGAGTCTGCCAAAAAGGAGTAAGAGGGCGATCGGTGCAGTTCCGGGAAGGCCTCTAAGATTCACCCGGCTGAAGGTGAGTGCAACTCTAGAGACGTGGGCGGCAACAGAAAAGCCAGTGTCACAAAGACCAAAGGAAGAAAGGCTTCCAAAGGGAGGCGTGTTTGTTAGGGGGTCCGCTGTCTTGGAAATGAAGAAGGTGCTGAAGAAGATGAAGGCCAGGAAGTGACCCCTGAACGTGGCAACTGAGAGGCCAGAGAAAGTGGGGGGTGACGAAGAGGGTAGGTGTCACATGCCCAGGAGGAAACAGGCGAGCAAGGGGAGACTCAGCGCAGCACGCGCAGGAGTCTGGCGGCGGGGAGGAGACCGAGCGTGAGTGTGCGGGCGGCCGTGCTCGGGCCCTCCAGGCCCGCTCGGCAGCCAGCCGCAGCCGCCGCCCCGCGCGCTCACCGCCAGCTCCTGCCGGATGTGCTCCGTGGTGGCCTCCAGGGCGCGGGTGCCCTTGGTGGCCTCGTCCTCCACAGCTTTCACCGTCTTGAGCAGGGACGTCACGTTGGTCACCATCACCTGCGGGCACCAGAGGAGGGAGGGCAGCCCCGTTTGAAGGGACGGGCAGAAGCACTCTGGTCCGCGCCCCCCGGGCAGCTGCTCTCCTTTCCTCCCACCTTGGCAGAGCTCTTGAGCTGCCACACGGCAGGGTCGTCGCCGACTTTGCCAGCCGCGGCCTTGGTGGCACTGATGAGGTCTCCCAGCGCCTTGGCCACATCTTTCACGGCGTTGATCAGCACCACCTGTGGGCGAGAGCAGAGGCTCCGGTCTGTGGGAGGAAACGGGGAACAGGAAGTGGTTCTGGCCAGAGTGAGGCGTGTGGGGCGGATACCTGGGTCTCTGGGTCCTCAGCTCCCAGGCTGGCTGCACCCAGCTTGACCACATCAGCGAGGCGGGTGATGGTGGCCACGGAGGACTGGGCTGCCTGTGCCAACTTCTCCTGGCTCCCAGCTGCGTTCTGCACCAGGACCTTGGTGTCTTCCACCAGCACCTTGGCGGTCTTCAGAATGCCCTCCCTGGGGGACGGCCCAGCCCAGTCAGCCCTTCTCAGGCCTGCCCAACCCCTCTGGTCCCCCACCACACAAGGCCCAGGTCCCGCCTCACCGGTGGTCGGCGAAGGTCTCGGCGCCCTCGCGGTTGAGTGTGCCGGCAGTGGCGAACATGATGGTGGTGTCGAGGTCGGCGATGATGCCGGACACGGCGCTGGCGGCTGTGATGCAGGCCTGGGTGCCACGATTCCCAGCCTGGAGCGCAGCCAGCACGTGGGAGACCTGCGGGAGGCGAGTCCCGTGGTGACCGGGGTAGGGGCCCCGTGAGAGGACAGGTCCTGGGTCTGGGAGACGGGACAGGGGAAAGGGCTGGGGAGCGCAGCCCCCAGGCCGTGGGGACGGGCTCGGTCACCTTCTCAGAGACTCTCCGGGCACACTCTATGAGCTCCTTCTTGGTGTAGGCGTCACTGGGGCTGCACTGCAGGGCGCCTGCCTTGGTGACCAGGGCGGCGCAGCCGTGCCCCAGCTCCTGAACCCGGTGCTTGATGTGGGCGCCGATCTGCGGGTAGGTCAAACAGGAGGTGCGTTTTATGAGGGGATTCAGGGATGTCCACTACACTTGGAGGAGGCACTAAGGACCTAAAACACACACAGAGGACTAAAGCGGGAGTGCGAGTGCCCTGCATGGACTTGCCCTGTTCCACAGCCGTGAGTCAGGAGGTTTCCTCCCACACACGGGAAACACTAGCCTGTGGGCACCAGCTGTGAGGACCGTGCTAATCAGCGCAGCGAGCAGGAGGGGGAGAAGCCCTCATGCTGGGCTATCTGAAGCAGAGGCCACGGCTTACGGGTTGGCTTGTGTGGTTGTGGAGGGGTTTGGGTTGGGGATTAGGTGTGTCATGCTAAGATTCAATTACTTGCTTTCTTGGAAAGCCAGGAGCTTAGGGAAGGAAGCGCTTCAGGGCTTTGCAACACGGAAGAACTAGGAAGGGATCAAAGGCTTGCAGCAGAGCCGAGAAGCAGCCGCAGGCAATCAGGGCCAGCAGGGGAAATGGTGGTAGCCCAGGCAATCTCTAGATCCTGGGCTACTCCTTATCCCTGTGATGGAGGCTTTGATCCCACCCTTTATGGAGTCCTGATCACTCTTTCATGGAGCAGCCCTGAGGATGAGTTCCCCTTCCTATCAAAGACCCGAGTGGCCGAGGATGGGACACTCCCAGAGGTTGACATCATGGGACAAGGGGCACGCCTTGGGTTTTCTGTCAGGGGCAGGGGGAAGTCACCTCTTCATTTTCAGCAGCCACAGCTGCAGGCTTGGCCTGGGAGGCCAGACGGCCATAGTCACTGGTCAGCTGGTTAGCGAGAGGGCCCAGCTCCTCAGGGCTTGTGTTTGACTTAGTTACCTGGTGATAGGAAGAAGTGAATTGATGTCCAAACTCAATGTCCAAACTCTCCCAGAGCAGGCCTCTTAGACTCTCCCAGACTCACCATCTCCTGGACGGTGACAGCAATGGCCTTGGCTGTCCGCACCATGGTGGTCTGGTAATCCACGAAGGAACCCTCTGGTTCACCCATTGGTCCTTCATCTAGCTGAGGGGGAGAATGGCGGAGGGGAAAGATGGTGGGCTCAGGGACAATGGTCCACAGGCACCTCCATCCACAGGCTCCCCAAGGCTCCAACCTGGTTGATGGCCTGGGTGATGGAGTCCACCATGCCACCGACGACCCCGGCAGCACTGGCCGCCTCGTTGAGGGTGGTTGTCAGGTCCTCCACGGCCTCTGTCATCATCTGCACAGCCTCCTCCAGGGCTTCCTGGGTGTGAGCTGCTTGCTGTGGGGCAGAGTGAGTGAGGTGGGGCAGGGAGAAGGGGTTCCCGCTCCCCCTGCAGCAGCGGCCCCCCAGCTCAGTACCTTGGGGTTACCGCCGGCTTCCTTGGCTGTGTACAGCAGCTGCAGGGCAGACTCGGCCAAGGTTTTGGTCTGGTCCAGGAGCGCCATCTGCTGTGGGTGGCTCAGGGTTTTGGAGGCAGCACCCACGGCAGCCAGAGTGAGCGGCTCAAAGTACTGGGCCATCTGGGACACCTGCAGCAAGGGGTGGGGACGGGAGTCAGCCCCGGCAGGGACGGGGTTCAGCCTACCCAAGCCCACATGGTACCCCAGGTACCTTGTGACCCAGCTGGGAGGCTTCAGCCCGGGCAGCGCTGGCCAGCGGCTCAATAAGATGGGAGATTTCCTGCACCGCAGTGAGCATCTGGGTGTGCAAGGCCTGGGGAGGAAGTGGACTTTAGCCCTGACTGTGACCCACACAGGACCCCACTCTTCCTTCCACACCCAACCGACCCAGTACCCAGCATGTTCCATACCCTCCATGTGTCTGTGAACTCACTCCCAGATCCCCCACCTTCCTTAAGCCTGCCCTCCCTCCTCCCCTTACCTCCTGAGAGATCCCCTCACGGGGAGCGAGCTGCTGGCTGACCGCAGCAAGCGAAGCCTGGTCAAGGTCCCGCAGACAGCTGTTCAGAGCTGCGATGGCTGTCTCACACTCCAGCTGCCCTGGAGCCTTGTCCCTGCAGAAGCATCACAGACTCCAACACCAAGTGCACCTCTTGCGCACAATGCTGGCCCACTTTCCCCTGCACCCCCGAATCTTGGGCCACAGGTGCCCTCCAAAACTGGCCCATCTCACCACACCACAGTGCCCATCCCACTGTTCTGTCAGAGAGATGTGCATCCCCCAGGACAAGGTTTTCCACCCTGCCCCCTACCTCATGCTTGTAATCAGCTTCTTGATGGAGTCCGAGACAGTACGGGAGTGGCCAGCCAGCACGGACCAGCGTGGTGGGTCCCGAGGATTGACGGCCAGGGCTCGGGCCGTCTGAATGAGGCCCCCCGCACTCTCCAACATTGTCTTGGCAGAGATCACAATGGGCTCCATGGCAGCCCGGCCCTGGGGAGGGGGAGGCAGAGGGGTGGGTCTCAAGACTCCTGGAAAGAAGAAGAGGTGGCCGGCAGTCCATGCCTGCACCCTGCCTCACCTCGGGGCTGATCTGGGCAGGAACACTGGAGAACTCGGGGTTGGACGCAAAGGCGCTCAGATTGTCCACGGCCTCCAGCAAAGGGGCTGTTGCCGCTCGGCACTGGGCGCGGTTCTCCTCCGTGAAGGCCCCGTCCAGCGCCTGAGGCGGGGTGACAAGGGGGAGCTCAGGAAGCACTGTAGACAAAGGCGGCGAGGCCCAGGTCTCCCTCCTGAGCTCAGAGGGCACGGGGCGGGGCTGGTGGTGACCAGTGGGGACGGGAAAGACCTTGGGCTCAGGCAGGGGGGACTGGGTGAAGGCCTCAGGGTGACGGGGTGTAGGGGTCAGGTGGGGGGGGTAAGACTGGACGGTCAGGGAGAGGTTGAGAATTCAAACGCTGGGAACCTTGATGGTCTTGACAAGATTGGCCGTGCTGTTGGCCACCTCCTTGGCTGATTGTACAAACTGGCGCTTGGCGGTGGGGTTGGCGGTTCGGGCAGAAGCTAGGCGGCAGCTGTTACACAGTGCAGACGTGTGTTTGGCCACAATGGTGGCTGCGGAGAGCACCTGAGCAGACAGAGATGTGCGAGAGCCATGTGAGGGCAGGGGGCCGTGTCTACACCGGGAGGCAGCCCCTCCAGCTGGGGGACGGACAACAACCCTTCGGAAGTCTCCTTAGGAAAGACAGAGTCACTGGAAAGTCAAGATCTGGGAGACAGATACCCAAAGACGCGCAGGGTCTAGGAGAAAGGAAGATGAAAAGCCGACACACTACTAGAGAAATCGTTAACAGGCTCAGGAGGAGAGTGAACTCAAACCTCCATAGAGAAGTGGTGAGCTTGGCAGTAATGGAGGGAATGATGAGAAACACAGCCAGAGAAGACAATGACCCAGAGAAGCTGTGGGAAGGTCAGCGCTGGGGCTCCACCCTCCTTCCCCACTCGTCCTGCATCTCCTCCCACCGCGGGGGTGGTCTGTCCTGGCTAAGCAGTCTTTGCCAGGCTTGCTCACAGTGACTGTACCCCCAGGTTACCTGGGCCTGGGTGCAGCCAGGCTCCCCCAGACTCTGACAGGCCATCTGAATCGCCTGGTTTGCTCGGGCAAACTGCGTGGGCTCCACCAGCCCCTGTTGTCCAGCTTGGCTGTTAGGGTCAGACACACCAACCAGATATGCAGCCTGGAGGGAGAGAGGAGCGGGGTGGGGAATAAGGAACATTCCTGAGGCAGGAATGGAATAGCCACGTGGGGACAAAGGGGAGCAGGGGTTGGTTCAGTGGCCGGGGTTCTACCTGAGTGGAGATACATTAGCAAGCTGCGATCATACTATAAAAGAGGGAAAAACCTCTTCTGTTTTGTTAAATGTGTTCAAACATTTCAGAAGATTAAAAAATGGAAAGAAAAAAAAAAAGGAAGAAGCACAGTAAGGTTTTTATCAAAATTCAGTTCCCATGTTTATGTGTTTGCATGTTGAGTCTTAAGGTAAAAAGTAGTGCTTATTTTAAGTGTCGGTAAAAAAAAGTTTGAAAGACACACTCACACACACACACGCACACAAAGCCTCTTTTAGAGATAGTTCTAATAAAACTGTGGGTGGTGTTAGGCTAATTAACACATAATACCTCCAAGCTCCAGAGATTTGGAAAGAGGGAAGGGATGGTTGCCAAAAACTGTTTCTGCTGGGAAGATCATCGTAAGGTTTGATTCTTACTTCACCCAACACATGGTAGCTTTGGATTTTCTTCTTCATGCTTTTCCAGAAATACGTCAAGCCATATAGAGCAGGCCACCCAACAGAACAGGGCAGAGGGAGGTAGGGAGATTGAGGGAAAGAGGCTGAGAGGATGAGCTCTCAAGTCAGTTTGTTTTAAGGATTCATATACAAAAGCAAAATACTCTGAGCCAGTGGATCGTTTTACACTTCATAATGTAGAAAAAGGCAAAGTTAGGTGGTGACTCAAGTAACAGGGAGTTTAGCCTCTGGTGCTACTCTCATAGTGTAATTGCGTGCGGACATCCCTGGTGGTGCAGCGGCTGAGACTTTGCACTTCCACTGCAGGATGCACAAGTTTGATCCCTGATTGGGAAACTAAGCCAGCATGCCGTGTGGCTCAGCAAAAAAACAGGTACTAGTTATGTGAAACTAACTTGCATATGCTAGTCAGAATATACCGAGAAAGCTGGGGCCACATTCAGTGGTTGGACAGTGTAATCACAACTGAAAGCCCCAGGGCTCGGCGGCGACCGTGATCAGAACTGTGGCTGTTCGATGCTTGCTGACAAACACCTCTACTTTGGGTGGGGGAAGATCCCCATTTTCCACACAGCTGGCTTTGCAAGCATAACTTTGTCTTTTGTGCGTGTGTGTCAGGCTGCAAGGAGCTGGGGTAGGGACAACAGGGCAGTCCCAGGGACCATCCCCGGAGAATAACCTGCGCAGCCGCCTCAGTGAAGCCGCAGAGGGCCTTGGAGGCTGTGGCGACAGCCTCCCCGAACTCCGGCAGGTTTCCGTTCTTGGCATTTTGGGAGATGCCGGTCATGGCCTCACCCAGCACCTGGGGGACAGAGGGTATCGGGAGAGTCAGAGCTTGTCCTCAGAGGGAGAGGGCAGCCCCTGGCTGGCTTATCTTCCTACCCTCTCCCCTCCTTGGGAGGGGACTGGGTATACCTACCTTTGAGTTTTCCATGACGCTGTCCAGACAGCCAAAGTAGGACATGTCATTGATGGGTTGGACGGGGTTCTCTAGGAGTTCTCGGACCGTCTGTCGGGTGGGGGAAGGGGAGGCAGTTGGTGGTGAAGTGAGATCCAAGACGCCCCCTCACTGCCCTTAGCCAAGAACCCTTTCCTCAACCTCAACCCCATTTAGCCTGCCTAGGCCCACCTCCAATTCCCGCAGGGCATTGTCACACTCTTTCTGGCCTGGCGCCTGCTGGGTGCACATGGTGATGAGCTGGTTGATGCTGTCGGTCACCGCCCTGGGAGGAACGGGAAGTCGAGTGAATGAGTGCACAGGTCATCACTTCTGCATCCTGCTCACGTAGGAAGTAAGTCTCTAGCCATTTCTTTTTTGTCTGGAACAATTCCTGAGCCAGAGACTTCTTACGAAACGTCCCCTCCCCAGTCTGCTTAACATGCAAGGGCTTGGTTTCCCAGCTCCCACTTACCGGGCAGCTGCAGCCAGCTGACTCTTGAGGGTTGGGGCTGCAGGGTCTGTGGACAGGGCCTTGGCAGCGAGAAGAAGTTTGCTTGAAGACATGGAGATACCCTTCAAGTTGGACACGACCTGGGCACGATCCTCCTGGCTCTGTTGAGGGCAAGAAGGTCAATGCATTGTTCAGTCTTTTCTTGTCTGTCTCCAAAAGGGATTCTCTGTCCCAGACACTCAAGTACTGCTAGCGACTGGGGAGGGGAGGGGGCCAGGAGCAGGTCAGGACTCTGTGGTCACAGAGATGCCTCTGACCCTTGAACCGGACCCAGTGCCCCTTCATACCGGAGCCTGGCCTGCCATCTCCACGCCGGCTTCCAGGAAGGTGCTGAAGTCCTGTCCAAATCGACCTGAGGCTCGGGCTAGGTCCTGAGGTGTTCCCCGAGAGGCCTGCACCAGCTCTGTGGCTGCCTGATTCAGCCCGGCAGCGGCTTCATTCAGCCGGCTCTGAGCCTCCTGAAAGGTCCCAGTGCTGGGGGGAAGCTGCAGGATCAGAGGGAGAGTCAGGAGCAAGGACAGGAGTGACGTGTGGGAGCCTGGTGAAGGAGCTCGGGGAGGTGGGCACAGGCCTGGGGGAGCGGTGAGGGGAGGGGTGCATCCGGGGAGTTAGGGTGACAGGGTAGATACTCGGGGTCCTTTGTCCCCGTGTCCCCTCACACCCCTGTCGTCCTACCGAGTCACTCAGGAGTCGCTTGCTGGCGTCTCCCACTGCCCTCAGGGCATTGTCCACATCTCGCTGGCCAGGCAGGCAGCTGACGCAGCGGTTCAGGGCCTGGGTCACAGCTTTAGCCACCTGAGGTGGGAAAGGAGACAGGGTGGCCAAAGCAGAAACAACTGGGGGATCCCCGCCCCCACCCATGGGAGCCTCTGAAAGTGAAAGCGGAAAGGGGGTGCTGTAGCTGAACAGGCGAGAGTATCAAGTTAGGGTATCAAACTTCCCCAAATGCGGTGTTTGGCTAGGCCCAGGTCTCGCTTTTGCTGAGACTCTTCTACTCAGACTGAGAAGGGTGAAATCCAGATAGGAGTCGCAACGCTGATGAGACGCCCCCTCGAGACAGCCTTCTGAGGGGGTCGGGAGGGAGGAAGCAGCCCTGGCCCAAAACCGAACCTGCGCAAGCCGCTGCTGGCTCTCAGGGTCCCCTGGATGGCCGGCTGCTTTCTTCGCCTCCTCGATGAGGCTGCTGGCCTTGTCCAGGACATCGCTGGCTGTGTCGAGCACAATGGCTTGCACCGCAGGATCTGATGTCAGGGCAGCTACGCCTCTAGCAGCTTGGGCCAGTGACCGCAGCCCACCTGCCACATCCCGAGCTGCAATGCCTGTGGAGACGATGAGAGAGAAAGGGGGGAAAAGGCACCTTTACTGCCGAGCCCTGATGCTGGGGGCTTCCTGTGTCACCCCACCCCTCCTGCAGCTCCCACTCCCCCGCCTGCCCCCACAGGCCCCATCCTGGTCCCGCTCGTGTACCTGCGTAATTCTCATTGCCCTGGGCAACCTCCCCCAGAAGCTGGGCGATGGCGGAGCTCACGGCTTTGGTGCTGTTGCCCAGGTCCTGGGCACATTTCTCCATCTAGGGATGACAGGGAGACTCAGGGACTCAGCCACAGGAGGAATGGGGAAGAAAGAGCTTGAGAAGCTACTGAGAGTCAGCAGGCAGTTTCAACAAAGGTTCAGGGCAGCTCTGGTGAGAAGGAGACTTCAGACCTCACAAACACTTACCGTCTCCCCAGGCAAGGGCTTCAGCTTGCCGTCTCGAGCAGCTGCCTTCACTTCCTGCAGATCTCTCTCCAGATTCTGCACCACACTCAGAGCAGAATCCATTTCCAAAGGCCCACATGCTTCCTGAGCCTACAAACACACGGGGTGAGGGGGGAAGAGTTCGAGGGGTAGGAGGCACACAAGGTCTCACTCATGCCTCAGGTTAGTTATCCATCTGAGGATAGCCTGAACAGGTTCTCCATCATCCCGGGACATGCCCTTCATCTTCCAAAAGGACAGCCAGCTCCCATACCTTCTGGGCAGCAGTACGGAGCTCAGCCAACGCGGTGCCAAGGTTTTTAGCACACTGACTCAGCTGCATGGCCGACGCCTGGTCCTGAATCGTTGGCACGGAGGCCTTTGCGGCTGCCACCATCTTCCCGCCTGGCTGTTGGGGGACAGGGGGGCACGTGAGGCACACCATATGCCCTCTGGGCGTGGGTACAGGAGGGGTGAGGGTCAGGATGTGCTGAGCACTGGGGCTCGGAACAGCGAGAGAGACCACTGGCAGAGACTTAAACTGACGAGATCTAGAGGCCCTGAGCAGCGTGGGAAGGGTGTGGTCTGAGTGGTCAACGAGGAGGCCTTGCCTGCAGGAAGCTTTGGCTGGCGGCGATGAGGGCTAGCTGAGCACTGGGGCTGTCAGGCTGCGCTTGGCTCCCGCGGACGCCCTGCACCAGCAGTGGAATCTGCTCTGCCACAGCCTGTGGGTGAAAATGTCATAAGCACCACCTCCCCACAGGCTGGGGGAAAGTCCCCACCTCCCGTGCCACCTCCGGCCGCCATGTGCTTCCTGGCATCTCACCTTGCAGCTCTGTACCAGCAGGGGCTGGGGGCCAGCAGAGGCCTTGGGGGTGGAGGTTGCATGTTGGGCTGCTGCGATGGTCTGTGTAGCCGAGGCTGCAGCCTGTTTGGCTGCGTGCTTTAAGGACAAAACAGTAAGGACAAGGCTCAGACGTTCCTGTTCCCCGTCCCTGGCTTACCCTGCCCCTGCTGTTCCTGAGGAAATAATAACTGTTGGCACCGAGGATGCCAGGCATGTCCCCGCACACGCCTCCTGATTTCATTCCTCCCAGAGCACCGACACGTGCCTACTCCCCAGCCTCACCTCAAGGCGCTGCACCAGCTTCTTCTTGATGGCGTTCTGTGCAGCAGCATTGGTTGCCATGCGGAGACCCTCCGCTGCCTCCCGAAGCCGCTGCTGCTGCTCCTCACTGTCTGGATTGGCGGCTGCTCCCTGAGAGGTGGCAAGAGAGACAGTGACCACCCAGGATCCCTGTGGATCCTAAGTAAGTGCTTCTTTGACGTCTCCATGCTCACACTTTTTTTCTTGAAGTCACTGCTAACCACCCCCACTGAAAGGTAATCATGGTTGAGACAAGCTCCCTCAGGTGGGCAAATGGGGAGTCGTCTGGGCCCTGGCTTCCTTCTGGGATGCTGAAAGCCCCTCCTTAGGCAGGACTGTTTCTGCTTCCCCCCGGGGAAGTGGCCATAGTTCTTCCCCACTCCCCACAAAATGCCACCAGCAAAGGGGAGTGAGCAGGGGCTCTTGGGGACAAGGAGGACACGGTTTAGAGCAGGGATCTCAGAACACCAGAGCAGGGGCCCTGGTTACTCTGCAAAGTGAAGAGTCCAGTGTCCAGGGACCCAAGAATCTTCTGGCTTCTTCCTGCTGTCTTCTACACCTGGTGTTCCTGTGTCCCACTGCCTGGCCCTTCTCTGTGCTGCTAGCAACAGATCCCTGGGACTGACTGCCCGTGTGCAGGCATTCAGGGAGCAGGCAAGCGGTGGCCGCACAGCGGGGAACAGTTGGAACCCCAGGCCCTGGACTCGGAGGAAGCAGAGGGGCACAGTCTGCCTGTCAGCAAGGACTCTGCGGGTCACACTGGCTGCAAGCCTGGCGCCAGCCGGTCACGGCCAAGAGGCGCGTCTACTTTCTCAGTGCCCCTCTACTTGTTCTCTTGTATCTTCTGCTTTTCCCAAGTTGCTCCCATAAATGAAGGTGATTATCTGGACCCTCCTACTTCCCACAGGGCCCAGTCTGGCGGTCCGCACAGAAGGCTCCCCACCTTGGCAGCCTCCACCATCTTGGCTGTGGCATCAGCCAGGATCTTGGCGGCACTTAACAGCTTGCGGGAATTCTCCAGATCACTCTCCCCCTCGGCATCAGCCTTGATGGCGTTCACCAGGTCAGAGGTGGCTTGGGCGAGGATGCGGGCCTGTCGTACCATCTCACCTGAGAGCATGGGTACAGTCAGCAAACAGAGCCAGAGACGCTGAGAGGGTGTCAGGGTGGGGAAAGAGATGCAGACAAGGTAGATGAGGCTTTTAGGGCCAGTAAGCAGATGCTGAAGTCCTTGAATTGATTTCCCTGGAGTTACTGTTTTCTGGGTTCAGGATCTTGGAAAGGGAGAGATCTCTTGGTGGGTTTTAATGGGGGCAGGGGTGATGGGGTGGGGTGACAATGGGGAAGACAGTCTCCAATGGGTATTTTCCGCAGTCTTAAGTGGATGAGGCTCGTTGTGAAGGATTTTGGGAGTGAGGGAGTGGAGGCGGGACAGCTATCTCTTAATACTGCCACTTTCCATCTATTTTTGTGGATACTTTGGTATGTTCTTTAACTGCACCAACTGCACCAAGAAAGGCAGGGCAGTGATTCTATTCCTGCCTAACAAACGGGGAACTGGAGACTTCAGAGATTGAACGCCCAGCCCCGTGCTGAGTCCTCAGGGGGGCTGGTGGCAGGTCTGCAAGGAAGAGTCCAGCAGGCTCAGAGAACCTCATCGGGGTTCTTTGTCTTCCCGGGGGGTGTCCTTACCAGCATCACCCATGGAGCTGAAGATGTTCTCGGTGACAGTGAGGATGGTGTCAGTGGCCTGGTCGTAGCGGCCGGCAGGCCCCGCCCCTGTGGCATGGGCCCTCACGTGCTGCAGCAGCTCATTCAGGGCCTGGGTGACGGCTGTGGCCGCCGCACCTACCCCCCGCAACAGCTGCGCGTCCTCTGTGGCGGCCTGGGAGGCGGACACACAGCCCTCCACGGCCTTGGCCACGAGTCGCCCGGCCTCCACCAGCTGCTCTTGGCAGACTGGGGAGCTGATAGTAGGAGCCACCACCTGCGGGCAAAGTGAGTGTCAGAGACGCAGGTGAGGGAGAGCAGTTGTGAGGTGTGGTATCTGTGGTTCTGTGGTGTTCACAACAGTGACTAGGTTGGGCAATGAGGCCTTGGGGGCCACAGGGATTAGATGAGAGGCTCCAGGGTGTGTGGAAGCATCACCTCTTGGCGCGGGCTGGCGCACCTTTGGGGCTCACCTTGGTACAGGCCACCAGCTGGGAGGTGGACAGGGCACACTGTGTGGCCGCAGCGATGACCTGGGTCTGAAGCCCTGAGTCCTCCGTCCGCTGGGCCACACTCTTGGCCTTGAGGACCAGGGCAGCTGCGGCGCTTGCCACGGCCTTGGCTAGTTGCATGAGCACGTCCTGTGAGAAACCAGCGGTCAGCAGGGCCCGAGATCCAGCTTGGGGTCCAAGGGCCCTTCTCAGAGGCGTAAGCTGTTTCATTAGTCCCCCTGCCTCCAATCACAGAACTGTGTGCAGAAGCACCCGGAACCTACCCAAGCCCCTGCCTCGAGCACCAGGTAGGACAGAACCCCCACCAAGGAACAAACCCACACCGAGAGGAACGCACACCGAAGGGAGGCGGGTACACTCGGACGGCGGTGGGGAGGGCGGGCAGGCGGTGCTGTCACGACAGGAGGGAGGGGGCTCCCCCCGCCCCCAGCGATTTTTCTCTATTCCTTCTCTGTCTTTGGTTGGATGCAGTCCCCCTGGCGTCTCGGGAACAAGTCCCTGTCCGAGCCTCTGGGGTCCCGCCTGCGCCACGCCTCCCCAGCCCCCGTCGCGCTCTGCTCCCCGGAGGCCAGGGCAGGGGGCAGAGCGAGTGTATGCGGCTCAGCGAGGACAGAGCTGGGAAGGCCCAGGCCAGAGGCCGTTACCGTAGGGGGGCCGGGGGGAGATGGAAACCCAGCCCCGCTGGGTGCACAGATCTGCATGGGAAATCCAGGATGACAAGTCAGCTGAGGAAACTGGCATGGGGTGGGAAGCGGGGCGCATCCTCTGGCTATGTGGCTAAAGGACTAGAAGGAGGGTCAAGAGGCCCTCAAGTTGGGGTGAGGGCTACATATGGGGAAGCCTGGGAAAGATGACAGTGGCCAAAAAAAACTCTTCAATAAGGGCCAAGGGTGAACCAATAGGTTAAGTTGGGATTCAGGGGTTCTGAATTCTTAGCCCCCCAGAAACAGACTGGGGGGGGTTCCAGTGTGATTCCTGGAAAGAGGTTCAGGTTGGCTCTGAGGGGTCAATTTATAGTAGCTGGACTAGAGCTGGATTCAGGATCAGAGGTCACCTCCTAGAAGCTGGGGTTCTGGGGGCTGGGTGAGTCACCAACCTGGAAGTGGGGGTCAGTATCACTTTCCCCAATTTGTTGCAACAGCTCCCCACTGGCCTGGCCCACGTTCCCAGCTGCTTGCAGCAGGTTCTGACGGGGCTGTGGAGAGTGAACACCGGTCAGAAGCTGCCCCATCTCTGCCAAGATGTCCCCGGGTCCTACACGCCCACGGTTCCCCATCTCCACCCTGCAATCCTTGGGCTCGAAGCCTCTCCTCTCCCTCGGGCCGAGCCCTGGCCCCTGACCTCGGCACTGGCCGGCTGGGCACTGCGCAGCAGCTCCGACACCGCCCCCGCCAGGCCCTTGGCCGCCTGCAGCAGGGGCCGGCCGCTGCCGCCTTCGTCCTCCAGCAGGGCGGCAAGCAGCTTCACGCCACGGGACATCTCCGTCAGGTTGGAGGAGATGGTGGTGACCGCACAGCCCACTGCTGTGTAGTCTGTCTCAGCAGGGTCCCCTTGGGGGAGGAGGAAGACGAGATCAGGCACAGGCAGTTAGTCACACACACACAGACACCACCACTCACCGCCCGCCCCCCACACTGAGGGAGACGCGCACACAGTCCCTTCCATGAGTCAAGGTGCAGTCACATCCGAGCCAGTCACACTCATGCCTGCACACACGCGCCCTCCCGCCCCCGTTACCCAGAGAGCTCAGCATCCAGCCTACCTGCGGTCAGGTTCACCACAGACGCAGTACCGGCGGTGATGGCGTCCACCTGGGAGTGGATTTCATGCTTGGATTCATCCATCTTGTTCTTACGCCAGGCCTTTGAGGCCTGAGGGGAAGAGAAACCAACCTCAGGATTGGCTCTGCTCCAGTCAACCCCAACCCTGGTCCCTGGAGTTCCAGCTTCAGCACCACTGGCCCTCCTCTGTCCCACACTCACAGCGTCCTGGCCCAGAGGGGGCAGAGTGTCGAAGTCATCCAGGGTGGCCTGAGCGGCCTGCACGGCCTGCATGCTGGAGTTGATGGTCCCAGTCAGTGCCTGCTGGGCTGACGTCTGTAAGACAAGAAGAGTAACAGGGAACCTTTAGAGAGAGAAGATAAAGGAGAGCCTGAGGCCAAGGAGAGGAATACTCATCGGGACACAGGAAAAGACCGCCTAGCTCCCAGCTCGGCCCAGCAGAGGAGGGTCTGCCTGGAATCGAGGCTGCAGTGGGGGCGCTCTTACCAAAGGAGGCATGTGTCCTCGGTGCATCTGGCCACTGGTAATCTGCTGCTGGGCAGGCGGCATGCTGCCCACCTGGAAATTTTCGGGACCCGAGGCTCCGGAGCGCATGATGGCGGGCAGGGCCACGGAGCCGTGCTCCACCTTCCCCACCCGGTTATACTGCTGCTGAAGCACAGTGGACCTGAAGAGGAGACGTTCAGGGAGTGCTCCGAGGGCCTCCTCCGCTCATCCCCTCCCAACCTGCTCTACCGCCTCCGCCTGTCCTGTGCTCCGGGGGTGCGTGAGGCCTCATCACAGCCTGAGACTTAGAGAGCCATCCTAAGGACCCCCACCCCCCAGTCCTGGGGGGTCATGCCTTGCCTTCCCTGCCCGAGGAATGGGGTCAGCCCCGCTCCCTTCGTACTTTTTGGGGGACACTGAGTCCTCCAGCATAGTAGACTCCTCGTCTCCCTCCAGCCCAAAGTGATCCTTGCTTTTTTTCTGTAGGAGAAAAAAGGAACAAGTATCAAAGAAGAGGGAAGTGGAAAAGGCAGCCTCTTCTTTCCCCAGTCAGCCATCTTCCAGAGCCTGGGTCCCAGTTTCTAGAGGACCTTGCGTGGGGGCAAGGTGCAGTAAGAGACGGAGGCGGCGGGGGTGCGGGAGGCAGTGCTCACCTTCTTCAGGATGATGTCAATGTAGCCAGCGATGAGCTGAGCGATCTGCTCCCCCTCGGTCGTCTGCACCGAGTAGTAGCCATCTTGGTAGTCCCCGAAATCCTAGGGGGGCAATGGGGCGGGGCTCAGCGGGGAGGCCTGAGTCAACCCGGGACAGGAACGGGTGGGGCAAGAGCCCAGGGCCGAGCTGTTGAGGCTGCCCTCCCATGCGAGCAGCCTCTGGGACAACAGCCCTTCTTCAGTCTCCGAGTTCTCTATTTCCCTTGGAGGGAAATACTTTATTTCTGAGGAGTTTATCCTTTACCCTACACAGTTTCAAATACATGACATTTAGGAAATCTCTCTTCTGTCACCCTGATGATAAAATTGGGAGGACACATTCATCATTAAATGACCAGAGTGAAGGATGAGCACTAATATCCAAAATGGAAAAATCGCCTTCACTAATTTCCCTTCTCAGTGGGGCACTTCCTCAAGGTGGGATCAGTCTTCAATTTGTAAAGCCGAAACAGGAAGCTAGAGGCCGGGCTACTGTAAGGAGTTGCTGCTGATACAAGGGAGGCTTATTTTTCTATCATCTTTTTCTTCCCTCACTCCAAGTGGCCTGTGATCTCAGCTTGCTGGTTACAGTTTGGTTCTGCTGATTTTTAAAAATGTTTTATTTTAGCCTCTCTCATTCTCCAGGACAGAGTTTCTCCTCTATTCTAAACTCCAAGTTCCTATAATAGCTCCAAAGTTCTCCTTTGTTCTGGAATCACTTTCAGGGTACCTAGCCCTGCACAGAGGGGCTGGGGAGACCTCTGCGGCTGCCCCTTCTCTGGGAACTACACAGCCCTTTGTCCCCCAAGACCCCAGCTCACCAGGGTGAAGCTCTTGGGAGACGCAGCCCAGCGTTTGATGTTGGTGAGGTTCCATTCCTGGATCACCTCCTTGGTCTTCTCATCCACCCGCATCACACACTCCTTAGTGATGCCCAGAAGCCTGGGCACCAACTTGTTCTTTCCTTTCATCTTTTCCTGTGAGGCAGAGGTCGTGGATGTTATTAGTCAGGGGATCAGATCCAGACCACCAAGGGGTGCTGATGGAGGCAGGAGATATAACTGGGGTGTCTGCGGATGGACCTGGACAAGGCCACGCTAGGATAAAGGGAGAGGGAGGGAAAACGCAGCGCCGGCAGGGAGTGCTGACAAGGGGCAAGTTTTCACAAGGGACAAAATGAAACTCTTGGGGAATGGCAGAAAATGTGACTCAGGGCAGGGCTAGAGACTCAGAGAGGAAAGGGTAAGAGCAGAGGTAAGGGTGGGCAGGGAGAAGGGTCAGTAACCCACCTTGACCAGGAAGAAGGAGACGCCGTACGTCTTGAGGGAACGGGCCAGCTTCACATACCGTACCTTGGCCTCAATCTCACTCATCTGTCCACAGTTCTTGTGTGCCTTCGAGTATAAAATGGGGAAACTTTTAGCAAAATCTGAGTGAGATGACACAACAGACTAGAGGTTAAGTTGGGATGTGAACTATGGTAGGAGAGTATTATGGGAACACAGTAAAGGTTAGGGGAGCAGGCTATGAGAAATGAGAAGGTGACGGGATGGGTTGATATAGAATATGCAGAAGCAATGGTTCAAGAAGCAAAGGATACAGTTAAGGGACCTGCAGATGTTCTATAGATGTGAAGGGATAGTTAGGAAGTAGAAGGTCAAAAAGAAGGCCTTTTGGGCTGAGGATTCAAAGAACTGAGATAACACCTTCCGTCTGTACAAAGATCTGCTCTTCACAGTGATTCCCTATCAGTCCTATTCAGGGAAGAGAGTTATCCCGTGTTAGAGGGAGAGGAAAGAAAACAAGATTATTGAACTGAGGTCCACAGCAGATGCAGTGACGCAGCCCAGGCCAGAAGCCCAGGTCTTTTGCTTTCCTGGCGCGAGAGAGGGAGGAGAACAGCTTGGAGGGTGGAAGCAGGGCAGGGGTGATGAGCAGGGCTCCATTCAGTCAGTAGGATTAGGCAGCAAAGCTCCCAGGTCATCCCAAACATGTCCCTTGCCCCCATTCACCTGGAAGATCTTACGCTCTCCCTTCTGCTTCACATACTCCTTGGGCAGGAAGTCCTTCAGGCTATACCAGAAAAGGGAGGGTCAGCATGTAGTGGACAGCATCAGGGCTATGTGGGCCATGGACTGTGGGCCTGGGGGTGTGACGAGATATCTAGGAGAGTGTTATATTTGGGGAGAAGGAAGATTCAAGGTACGAGAGTCTAGATTGTCCCTGAAATTGAAGTGACTTAGTACTAACTCTTGAATGCAGCCTGACTCTCTCTCTACAGAGAAAAAGACTGAGGGAACTTGAGTTGGAGGCTAATTTCTTGGGGAAAAGAAAGACTAGATCACAGTTTTAGGGAAACAAGAGCAGAAGGGGCTCACTAGAAGGATGACCATGCTTGTAGGAAGCTGAGAAATACCAATGGATGAGACCTATGAGACTTCTGAAATCTGAGGTTCCCTGTGACAAAAATGTACCCTGTTTGCCTCTGGCTATTGCAGCACAATTCTTCAGAGACTTTCAAAAAAGTGACATGCTTGCATCAGAGGTAGGGGGCAGGGACAGAGTCTGGACTACTTTCACATTCCACATGGGAAGAGACACGTGGAGGACGGAGGCTGAAAAGGCCCGCATGGGCGTCAGGCCCTGGGAACTCAGAAGAGGAAGCAGGGGAGAAGGCCTGGGATGGAGACAGGTGCACTATGCTAGGGCCGCAGTGGCAGGGAGTCCTGGGCCCTGGCAGGTAAGGGGTGAGGGTCACTCACTCGAGGAAGCCGGCCTTGTGCTTCTGCTCATTGTGGGGCCCGAACTGGATCTGGCATTGGAAGCCAGCGAACTCACAGGCCTTGTCGAAGGAGACGGGGTGGGAGCCGTTCAGGATGTCGTCTCGTGCCTGAGGAGCACAGAGAAAGGAGACAAATGCTGTGTGGGGAGCGGGGCGCCCCGCCACGCCCCTGCCTCTCTCCCTGCCGCCCACCGCCGAGCCCCGCTACCTGCACGTAGAGAAGGTTCAGCTGGACGGGGTCGCGGGAGTCCACGTTCTGGTCTGAGTAGAAGAACTTCCTCCGGAGCAGAAGCGTCTCGTGCTCCTCCACCCCCTGCTCCCTCAGGGTCCGGCCGTGGTCCAGCCAGTTCACTGGGACACAGAGGGTCCCCTCAGTGCCCGGTCCCTGCAGCCCTTACACCGTCAGTCTTTCATTTTTTGTTTCTTCATGTCCCACCCTCTCCCACTAATACGTTCCATTCCATGAGTGTAGGACTTGGTCTTAGCACAGATGCAGCCCCAGAGTGTAAACAGTGCCTTGCAAAAGAAAACTCAGAGAGTAACGCAGAAGGGGCGTCCCCGACACCCCCGTGATCTCGGATGCCCCCGCCAGCCCCCTTGCTCACGCTCGTCATCCGTGTGCAACTTCTGCTTCAGCTTCTCCATCTTCTTTTCATCTCGCAGCAGGGTCTTGTCCTTTCGTAAGGTCCCCGTCACCTCCTCCTTCTTCTCTTCCATAATCTCTCGGACCAGCGAATATTCATCGTGGTTGGTGATGCCTGGGGGAGGGGGCGGGTTGGTCGCAGCCCCGGCAGAGTTCTGAGGCCTCCCTCTGAGCCCCCGCCCCGCGCGCCCCTTACCAATGCGGGCACAGATGGTCATGAGCATGTCGGTGACGGTCTTCGAGTCGTCCACCATGACAGTCTTCACGGTGCCATCCAGCATGCGGATCTTCAGGGGCCTCTGTTTCTTCCTGTACTCCATGGTGTCCTGTTGGGTCAGGAAGAGGAGGGGCCCACTTTAAGCTAAAGATATTACTTTCTTTTCAGGCAGCCAGAGAGGGAAGAAAAGTAGATTACTAAAAGGAAGACTGTGGTGGCTTGCTTGAAAACAGGGTATTATGACTGCCTGTATTAGAAAGCATGGGAGAGCTCGAAGACAACAGATATGGGTGCTGAATAGGAGGCAGAAGGAGGGAAGTGATGGCAGAGGATATTGGTGGTCCTTGTGAAGGGATACTCACCCCATTTCGGAGCATGTAGTAATCCAAAGCTTTCCCGGCCTCCAGCCATATACCCTTTTTGGGGTCATCATCTGACAGAAACAGCCCAAAGTCGCTGGCTAAAAGAGAAGATGGGTCAGCTTAGGCTTATGAAAACCCCAGTGTAGTTGAATGGCTACACCACGACCACTTATTATTTTCCCAGTGATCCCGGGCCTAAAGAGGAGGGCGGGGGCCAAGGAACACAGACCTGAGAGATGAGAAGACTTGGGGCACAACAGAGTCATCTCCCAAGGCCAAGAGCCTGGGAACGAGAAGGGATCAAGGGCTCCCGTCCCAGGCACCCGGGCAGTCAGACTCACGAGGGCCAGCCAGGGCCTCTGGGATCCGCTCGCGGATGATCCTACAGGCGTCATACACCATGGTAGACGGCTCGAATTGCATCGTCTTCACCACATTCCCAATGCTGATCTTCAGCGAAAGTGCAACCATGGTGGCGGCTTCTTCTCTCCAGCCTGGCTACACCTGGCCCATGGCATCAGGGCATTAGAATACACCCTCATTGGAGGAGAGGAGCCCCCCACATGGAGACCCAGGAAAGGGAGTTACCAAAGCAGAAAACAGTGAGGGTGTTTTTGTTTTTATTTAATGATATTAAAGAGTGAAGGATGAGCTGTACCAAAAGGACTAGTCTTAGGTGTCTGAGATCTCTGAAGGAGAGGTTGGTCTGCAAGGCACAAAGGCAGGTCTGAAACAGTGTTACCCGAGGACACCACCCCACCCCCAGCACTGGAATCTGGGCCTCCCTTCTTTCTTCTAAGAGTTTCTCTCTTACCCTCGTCCCTGCTCACCTCCTTTCCCAGTCCTGTCTCTGCCCTATTTTCACCCTTCCTGGTTCAGTCTTTTTCTCTTTTTCTCTTACTAGATCCTTCTGGCCTCTCCCTGTCTGGGATTTCCAGAGCGCTGCCCTGACTCATCACGTGATCTTTCCTCTCACAGCTTTAGTCTCTTTCTCTGCAGAATGAAGACGTTATATTAGATAATCCCCAAGGGCTTTTGAGCCCTGCAAACACTGACTTGAGCTGGTCTGGCAGGGAGGCCCAACACTGCAGTTCAAGCCATCCTGGCTTACGCGTCTCAGCTCCCCAGTAACTTGACATGCTGGGGGCCTCCCGGAGCAGCTTGGTTCACATTTGGCTCCCCCAGCAGTCAAGCCAGAATCATGGTTTTTCTAATCCAAAGGGATCTCAAAAGTGATCTAGTCAACTCTTTAATTTTGCAGAAGGGGAATCAGACTGGATATGTGTTTCAAGGCAGCTCAGAGAGAGAGCCCAGTCCCTCTTAACTCCTCAGGCCTTGCTCCTTCTAAGACAGCAGGTTAATACCCAGTTCCCACCATAACTCCTCCTATGCTCTGTCCTCTTCAGTAAGTCCTTCTCGAACACTGCCCTCCAGCTCAGCTGCCTCTCCTGACAGTCTTCCTTACAGCTGGGGACACTAGTCCCACCCAGCCTTCCCCCGCCCTCCAGGCTCCACCCTCCATGGAGGTGGCAGGTGGCGCACAGGGCACCAGACAAGTCTGCCTGGCAGCTGATGATGTGACCAGCTCCGTCCAGGGATTGGTGCCTCTTACCCAGGCGAGGTGAGCAGGTCCAGGCAGCCCACTCCCCCCTCTGCAAACTGCCAGCCCCAAGGGGGAGAAAGCACGGCTAGAGGGAAGCTTGGAAGCGGAGGTCGGGGTCTTAGAAGGAGGAGGTAGGAAATAGAAGGCAGCAGCTGAGAACCAGGGAAGCTGGGAAGGGGTATGTTTTTGGATGGCGAAGAGATGAGGAGAGATTGAAAATCTAGGTAGGAACGGGAGACAGGAGGCAGATGTGGCCAAGGTCTGGATCACGAGTGTGACAGACAATTTCTGACCTTATAAATAATCTCAAGTCTCCAAAAAGAAGAAACCACAGCTCGCCCTCAATCCTTACTCCCAACAAGAGGGGACCCTCCCACTCTCCTCAGTTCTAGTCTCTGCCCCCCTCCCCATCCCTGGCACACCTCTCCCGATAGCTGGACAGACCTGGCTGTTGGGTCGCTGGAAGGCTGGAAGGTCTGTCAAGCCGAGGACAGGCTGAAAAGACCTTCCAGCCTCAGCTGAAATTGCACATCTCCCCCCATTTCCTCCGGACATACGGACACCCCACTTCCTCCTGAAGCACGGAAACCTCTGGTGAGACCCCGATAAGGGAGTTGACTCGTGGCTACCCTCACTTTCAGGCTGGTCCTGAGTGGACACCCACACAGCCCCAAGTGGGTGAAGGAGCAAAAGGAATCGAATGAGTTGGGGGCAGTGAGAGCACAGAAGCGGGCCCCTGGAAGTTAAGGGGAGAAGCTATCCAATTCCTGTTCTGGCTGGAGAACTTTGCTCCCCTTTCTACTTTCTGTCACGTTTTATGGAACAGCGACAATCTCCCCCCTCTGTGTCCCCCTCCCAGAGAGCTCCTCCTCCCTCAAGACATTCCTGAGATGCATTCCAGAGGAGTTGGGCAATTGGGGGGGTGGGGGGAGGATAGAGGACAGAGGTCAAATCCCAGCAAGGAATGGAATGTAAGTGTACTGGGGGTAAGGAATTTGGGGGACATAGAGAATATAGTCAGAGCAGATACCCACAAAGGGAGCTGCAGAGAGGGACAGAGGGAGAGAGAAAGCTGAAGATAGACTCAGAATATAAGAGGGTTGGGGGGAGTAACACTTAAGTCTGTTACCAAATTTGGCCTCTGAGTCTGTAACCGCGGGGAGGCGGGGAGGGCTGTGGGTGAGACTGACATATCCGGCCTCGGGCTGCGGCAGGCTCACTTAGGGCTGGACTGGGCAGCTGAAGGGCTGGACCTGACCTCCCCAGCACAACCCTTCCCTACCTCCATCCTGATCCATGCATGTGCATTCTCCCTAAATGCACCCCAGCCTATGCACAGAGCTCTTTCCCCCAAAGTTACTTATAGTCTCTACATACACACACATTATCTCAAGCACACAGCCCCTACACAGCTCCATCACGACAACGTTATCTTCTCATAAGGACTACCTCTGTCGTCAAGCACACAACACTCAGCCCCAATGTCTCTCTCATGGGCATTCTCCTTCCAGTCTTCTAGGGAGCAGTTCTGACGGCCTGCTGGGGGAGGCCCTGGTTCTGTGGCTGGGAACCAAGAAGGGTAAGCACTCGTGTCTGCCCACAGCAGAGTGGATAGCTACATACAGAGTTATAATAGAAGGCAGGATGAGGTAAGAACCAAGCAGTACGTGCTCCCTTTCAGTTCAGGGAAAGGGGACTAAAATGTCTCCATGAAAAGTGTCATTTGAAGTCAAGATTTAAACAAATAAAGATAATAAGAAAAAACAATGATCTATCTTTTATTGACGATATGTCAATTGCTTTGTGTACACAATTTCATTTAATCCTTACAACAACCCTGCAAGGTAGGTGTCGTTATTTCCATTTTTACAGATTAGGAAACTCAGGCTCAAAGAAGTTAAACACTTGCTCAAGGTGCTTGTCCAAAGTCACACAGCTAATAAGTTGTGAAGTCAGGATCCAAACCCAGGTCTTTCTGACTCCAAAGCCCAAGCTCTCTCCACTATTCCAGCCAGCCGGAGATGAGTCAGGGGTGGCATTCCAGGCAGAGAGAATAGCATAAGCAAAGGTGGAGAAGCAGGAAATCATGGAGGAGCATTCAGGGAAGTGAGGAGCAGGCTGGCTGAAGCACAGGGTACCTGCAAGTGAGCAGTGATGGGGAAGTCAAGGTTAGGATGGAAAGGCAGGCGTGGACTCAGGAGGATGATGCAGGATTTCCACCCACCAGAGGGCAACAGGAGGCCAAGGGAGGCTGTGATCAGAGAAGGGGCGCAAGCAGAACTCGACTTCAGGAAGCTCACTCTGGCAGCTACCTGGGAGGTTGGTTATAAAGACCCCGCACAGGCACAAGTAGGAGGCAATGAGGCCAGGGTTAGAACGGCGGAGAGGAGGACGTCACTCATCAGAAATCTGAAGAGGTAGAACCAACAGGATCTGATGACAGGCTGAACTCAGGAACCGGGGCCCCAAGTGAGGCTGGAGGCCCACAGCTTCCAGTCGTCAGCAGGTACTCAAGAGTGCCTGAATTTAGGTAAGGTACTGGGGAGCGGGGAAAGAAAGGACAGGAGGAGGTAAGAATGCAAACATGAGGCTGCCTTAGGGGATGCAGTTAGCAGTCAGGTAGGGGCAGAAAGGATGGGCTTAGTGACTACTATCAGACTGGAAATGGGGGAAGAGAAAAATGCAAGGACAGGCCAGAGAAGATAACAGTAAGAAAAATATGGATATAATCAGCTACTGAATCAGCTTGGGGGAAGAGGAAGAATAATTACGTGGATGGAGGCTAAGACAGGGAATGAGGTCAGAGATCAGGTCAGGCTGTAGGAGGTTAAGAAGAGATGTGTGGTCAGTGGCTAAATCAGGTTAAATGAGTGGGACGGGGGACAGGGAAGAGATGTTGGCAGTGTCTAAGTAAAGATGGAGTTGAGGGGGATGGGCTGACGCCAGTGACTGGGTCAGGCTGGGTAGGGGACAGTGTTGTGGTCAGTGGCAGGGTCAGGCTGGGAGTGAAAGGGGGTGTGGTCAGTGGCCTGGTTGGGCGTGGGATCAGCAAGACCCAGTTTCCTCTTTGGGTCTCATTTCCTCTTTTCTGTTGGGGGAGTGGGGGAAGGGGATCTATAACTGGACCAAGAAATTAGGAGGCTTAGAATCAGGGAATGGCATATAGCAGGGACTGTGAGGGCTTGGCAGTAGTGTTGGGCTGGTGGTGGTGTATTTAGCAGATAACCAGGAGATATGCAGGTGAATGAGCGGGTGAATATGGTGGGAGAGGGCTTTAAAATAATGGGAAAGCTCAGGTGTGGATGAGGGTAGATGAAGGTGGGATGTGTGGATTAAGAGGTGGGAAGGGAGGCAGAACTGAAGCTGAGAAGGTAACATGAACAGCATGGGAGAGCTAAAGGCAAGGAAAGTATTCTGTCAGTGGGTATGCCTGAGGGTGTGAAATGCAGGGCCAGGGAGGAGAGTTGGAGAGGTAGGCTTAATTTCGAGGGACTGAGGGACACTGGAGGCAGAAAGGCTGAACTTTCAGAGAATTAGGCCATCCTCTTCTTGCACGGGAACAGTTTCCTTGGTCTGCCTCCCTTAATCACCCCTTAATCACCAGTCCCTTCTCCCCTAGGCAGTCCGCCACTATTACTAAGCCCTGTACATGTCCTGGGTCCCTAACTCTTTTCTAACTCCTACCTTGTAAACAACAGGATTCAAGAACCCCTCCCCCTCAACTGCGGTGGTCACAGTAAGAGCCTGAAGCTTAGAGAATACAATTAAACTGGAATCCCTGATGCCAGCAATTCCAGCTAGCCCAGAACCCTAGCCTGAAATTAGTTTGTCATTTCCCTGGGCCAAAGAAGCCTTCCCCACAAAACAAGGGCATCTACCTACTGCCAGTCTCTTAAATATCACCTGCCTGAGGTCAACTACCCTGACCTCAACTACAACAGGGAAAACTGCCTGAAATTTATAACACTAACGCTAACCGTAATTTGTCTCCTGATTCCCAGTACTGGATTTGACAGGGATCCCTGTCCTACCACATATATGAATCCAATCCCTGGTCCCTGATTTTGATCTAATTTTTACCTGTAGCACCAACTCCGGACCTTTAACCCTAAATCTTGATCCCTAAAGCTAAAGTTCATTTGTCACTTGATTCCTGATTCACCCCTTTCTTGTTTATCGCTTGTCCTGGCTATGCTAACCTTCTCTAATCCCCAAAACTGGATTTCTAACCTAGTTCCTGTCGTTGACCCTTAACCTGAACTCTGACGTACGTTAACCTGAACCTGAACTCTAACTGACGTTGGTGGTTACAGAAAACAAAATAAAGCCCTTAATCCAATCTTCACCTACACAAAACGCACCTCACACTAATAAGTCTAAAATTTAACCCCAGCTTTACACTCCTAAAGCTAACCTTAACTCCTAAGACCCAACTCCACTTAATCCCCAACTCACCCGTTCCTACTCACGTACCCGCTATCAGCTAACCTCAAAGCCGATCCCCGCCCTGCGCCACACTGCCACCCACCCCTCACCGTCCCCCAAACCTATCCCAGGCCGAGGACGGCTCCAGGAAGGGCCTGGCTGCCGAAAAACGGCCTATTTAACTCAAGAGCACAAGCCGAGACACACCGGACGCGGACCGCTCCAACAGGACCCGAAACAGACGCCGAGGTCAGGGGCCCTGCCCGCCCGCCTCCCAGGCCTGGCGTCGCGGCCCCACCCTGAGCCCCAGTTCGCCCGGTCCGGCCTACCTGCGCTGCCCGGCTCTGTGCCCCGCCCGCCGGCCCGCTAACCCGCTCGTTCTCCCGGTGGCTCTCGGGCTGCGGCCTCGCCCTCCCTTCGACACTCTCGGCCACTTCCGTCCCGGGAACGTCCCCCACCCGCGGGCGGCGCCCTGGGCCCGCGCTCTATGGTCGCGGGCGCTGCAGGAAGCTGCTCTGGCCCCAGCTCTCGATGCTCGGGAGCCCGCCGACGACCGGCAGCCCCTCCCCAGCAGGAAGCGAGCGTGCGGCGCAGTCCCGAGGGAGCGCCCGAACTGCGCCCTAGTTCCCTTTTAGGCGCTAATCGGTCCTTTTTCTAGCCCGGGGCGGAGCCGCTCCCTCCGAAGGCCCGCCCTCAGGGCCTGCGGGGGCGGAAGGCACGTCCCGTTCATTTGCATAGCGCCCTGGACGTGGCGCCTACCGCGGCCGCCTCGGCGTCGGGATGGGTGGGGGGACTCCAACTCCCGGCATGCCTCGCGGGGAGGTGCGTCACTTGAGTTCTGTTGGAAGCCTAGCGGGGAGCGGAGTGTGGGAGGCGTGTCCCGGTTTCAGAGCCATCGCCAGCAGCTAGGAAGACAACGCCGCCGGAAAGCCGATAGGTGGGGCCGGCTGACAGTCGGTCGCGGTTACGCCTGGTTGGGGATAGGGCCCGGGTGGCGAGGTGAACTCCTGTGTTTCTGCGCATCTTTTCCGTAAATGTCTCATATGGAGCTGGCGTTGGACCCCGGTGACCATGACCTGCTAGGCTTCCTGCTAGAGGAAAGCGGTGGTTTGGGTGCGGCGCCCGACGAGGCCTCGGCGTCTCCGCCGGATTGGGAACTGCCACTTTCTGAGGTGAGTGGAGGAGATCTGAGTCGGGGAGGCGTGAGGAGGGTTGGGGGGCGGGGTGTCCCTGAGGCAGGGGGTGGTGATGACCAAAGCCTGTTAATTTGAACCCTGTGCAGTCTCTGAGCGATTGGGACGTGGAGGATTTCCTGAGTTGCCTGCCGAGTTCCCCAGCATCGTTGAACGTTTTCAGCAGCTCTAATCCCTGTCTTGTCCAGCATGACCACACCTATTCTCTCTCACAAGAGCATGTCTCCATAGATCTAGGTAAGCCTGAAATAAGTGAAGTTTGGGAAAGGAGAGGACCCCGGAGCCTGACTATTCATATTTTCCCTTTTGCAGGTAATGAGAGCTATGGAAAAGAGGGGGCTCAGATGACTCCACTGCGTTTGGAGGAGCCGGCAGATCAGGTACTTGACTTGATTTACAGGAGGGTTATTCCCGTATTGCGCGGGTCGGGGCTGTATTCCGCGTTCCTTTCTGAAATCTCTTTGCAACTCTGCTGCCCACCTCCCTGGAACCGCAGGAGTTTTCTAGGCTGATACTGACTGAGGAGGAGAAGAGGCTGTTGGAGAAGGAGGGGCTTACTTTGCCTGGGATGCTTCCGCTCACTAAGGTAAGTCTCCCATTGTGGGGACGGGGGTTGTGAGTTCCAAGTAGGCCAGTTCTGTTAATTTTGTAACTTGAAAAGGAACTGAGGTGAGAGATTAGCACATTTGTGAGTAGGAAGCTGGAGCATGTGGTTAGTATACTACTTGCAAGGACAGATCCTGGTTTGTAGGGCTTGTATAAATTTTGGTGTTCTTTTTAACTAAGAATTCAAAATTATCAGGGTAATATTAGTAAAGGGATTTGGAAAGTACTGTACAAGCTCTGATACTTACATTTCACTGGTTTCACGCTAATTTACTTGCAGCTGAATAGTAAATTAAGTATTAGAGTTTATTAAGGCTGGATTAAGTAGTATAACAAGAATAAATGTAAAATTTGGAGTTTCAAGCAATGAGTGGCAACTTCACATGCAGGGTATTGTGATACTGTGATGAAATCTATGTCCATTAACAGAAAGGTTAACTGAATTTTAATTTCTTAAAAATATAAGTTGAGGCAATTCCCTGGCAATCCAGTGGTTAGGACTCTGTGCTTTCGCTGCTCGGGGTCAGGGTGCAATCCCTGGTCTGGGAGCTGAGATCCCACAAGCTTCGAGGTGTGGCCAAAAAAAGTACAAGTTGAGTCAACAGTGTGATATGGCTACTAAGGAAGTGAATGGGGTTTAGCAGCTGTATCATCAGATTGAGTTGTTGTTATTTGGTCACTAAGTCGTGTCCAACTCTTTGCAATTCCATGGACTATGGCCTGCCAGGCTCCTCTGTCCATGGGATTTCCCAGACAAGAATACTGGAGTAGGTCGCAATTTCCTTCTCCAGGGGATCATCCGGACCCAGGGATAGAACCTGTGTTTCCTGAGTCGCCTGCATTGTAGGTGGATTCCTTACTGCTGAGGCACTGGGGATGCCCAGTTGTATCATCAGATACCAGTTATCTAATAGTGTTGCCAGTTGAAGGGCAGTAACCATCTTGTTTTCCTTTATATTGGCCAAAAAGCTTCTTAAGTTTTGAGCCTATTATCTTTGACAGATATTAAGAAGATGCAGTCCATCCTGAGAAGAGATAAGATGATGAGTTAAATTTTTGCCCAGTTTGTTTTTTAAACACTGAAGAAATGTGAAGTGCTTTAAAATAGCTGAAGACCTTTGTTCTCTTATGGTCCCAGAGATTAGGTGCTAGGTAAGTCCAACAGGTAGAAAAAAACAGAGGTAGATGTCGGTTCATGATAAGGAAGTTTTTAAAAAATTATTGTTTAATAAAATTGTTACAATGGTTTGGCTTGTGAGGGCATTAACACCTGGTCCTCAGAAGCATTCAGAGTGCCTATTGATCAGGGAAATTGTAGAAGGAATTTCGGCTTTGAGAAGATTGAACTCAGTTGCCTTCAAACTCTTTGGTCTAATGTTTCTCTGATGGGATCCCTTTTCCTGTCTTCTCCCAGGTGGAGGAACAAATTCTGAAACGAGTGCGGAGGAAGATTCGAAACAAAAAGTCTGCTCAAGAGAGCCGCAGGAAGAAGAAGGTGTATGTGGGGGGTTTAGAAAGCAGGTATGAAATGGAGCTGGACGGTAGAAACAGGTAATTTGAAGTGTGAGGTTTTTGAAGGCAGGATGCAGGCCATGTCCCCACATCCCTGATATTCCTCCAGGGTCCTGAAATACACAGCCCAGAATCTGGAGCTACAGAACAAAGTACAGCTCCTGGAGGAACAGAATCTGTAAGCAACTCTTTCACATCAGGCTTTTCTCATCCCTCCCACTTAATACTGTCTCAGTCTTTTTCCTGCTCCATACTTGATTTCTCACCGGGCATCTCTCACGTATAATGTCTGATGCTTGGTCTTCAGTGGGTCTCTGATTCCATGAAGCTCAGAAGTATAAAGTATCAAGAAGGAAGAGAGGGAGTAAGACCTCATGTGGCAGATGGCATTTGATAGTAGATACAATTCTGGGATGGGGGTGGGGAGCATTCTAGGCAGAGAGGACACAGTCTCTAGTCCAGTCTGGCTGGAACCCTAACATAGGTGAGTTGGGCCAGAAGACAGAGAATATAATCCCCGGTGAGGCTTGTGTACAGAGCTGATCAGGCAGTGGAGAACCACTGAAGGGGTTTGCAAAAGGAGTTTTAAGTCAGGGCAGAGGTGTGTGTGTTTGTGTTAATGAGGTCTGGTATTTTGTTCACAGAAAGAGATCACTTGCAGAAAGTAAGAGAGGATCCAGTGCGCACGTGGAGGGGATGGCCTTAACAGGAGGGTTTTGTTGTATGGCAAGGTGCCAGGCTGGGGGTGCTCACTGTCCCCTTCTCTAGGTCCCTTTTGGATCAGCTGAGGAGACTGCAGGCCATGGTGATTCAGACAGCAAACAAAGCCAGCAGCGGCAGCACGTGTGTCTTGGTGAGGACAGTGACGGAAGGAGATATTCTTCTCTCAGCTGGCAGGGAGAGGGGTGCCATGCAGAACCCTTCTTCATCTCTTTCCTCTTGTGTTTCTTCAGGTTCTGCTCTTCTCCTTCTGTCTCCTCCTCATACCTGCTATGTACTCCTCGGACGCAAGGGGGAGCCTGCCGGCTGAGCACAGAGGTGAGGGCCTCGAGGACACCACTAAGGACGGGCTGGGGAGAGCCCCAGCCGCCCCTGATCAGGCTTTGTCTCCTCAGTATTGTCCCGTCAGCTTCGGGCCCTTCGCAGTGAGGACCCCCCGCAGCTGGAGCCACCTGCCCTGCAGTCAGAGGTACCAAAGGACAGCTTGGACCGTGAGCTCCAGGCTCCTAGCAACTCTTGCTGCCTCTTGCATCTCATGCCTCAGGCTCCTAGAGCAGAGCCTCCCCTGCAATTGCCCCTGCCTGATGGTTTCTCAGAGTGCTCCTGCCCAGATTCCATATCTCCCCTGCATGCAAATCTCACAGGAGAGGAAGGATGGCTCCCTACTCCCAGCCCCACATCTGTCATCTTGCAGGGCAGATATTCAGGCTAGATGTGAGGATGTGGGGGGGGGGCCTCCGTCAGAGTCTGGTGCCCCCCAGTCTGTGTTCAGAGGAAAGGGAAGGGGAGAGGGCTAGCCTCAGGTCCTGTGCCCTGTCAGGAAGCCTAAGGACTCAAACACACCACACTTACTGGTTTTCTGGGTCTTTTATTTGAACCTGTGTATGTCTGTCACCCCATGAAAGGGCCTAGGAGAATCAGATGACCTCCCTGAACACTTCATGCAGTGAGGGGATGGGGTGAAGAAAGAAATAAATAAGTGATTCTCATGAATAAGTGATTCTCACCCTCAACCCCTCTTTACTGGCGCGGTGGGTAGGTAGGAGGGAGGGCATGATTGTCCCGGTGGCTCAGGGTTGCAGGAGACTGGGGGTGGGGTGGTGCAGAGGAAAGGTCAGGCTAAAGGCTGGGCTGTCAGCGCCCCCTTCCACAGCTCACGCGGCTCACTCGGGGTTCGGCTTCGCTGTGGCTGCCTCTGGTCCGTGTCTGGGCCTGGTGCACGGTCCTGTGCCCTGTCTGGATACTGGCCCAGAGGCCTTTTGCTGCTGCTGCCGCTGCTGCAGGGCCAGCTGCATGGCCCAGATGCTCAGTGGCCGCATGTAGGCCAGTGAGCGGAACACCCGCCGCTGGCAGTAGGCCTCCGGGGTCTGGAAGGCCAGGCCCAGGCGCTCCCACACGGTACGATAGCAGCCTTCAGCTGTCCGGAAGCCCTCCCAAGTCAGGCCCTGTAAGGGAGAGAGGGAAGTCATTACTTGGCAACCCTTGAATAGCTATTTCAGCTGGACAGATGGAGATAACAGGGTCTCTGCCCTCAGGGAGTTCCTGGCCAGTGGGGGAGATAACTTTGGCTCACAGGCAGAAGCCTGAAGACAGGCAATAGAATGCATGCCAAGGAAGGGGAGGCTCTCGGGATGGATAAGATGGCACTGAATTAGGTTATCAGAAGCCTGATAGCCAAGGTACAGATGGCAGAGAGCCGGGGAAGGGAGTGAGTTACCTCTTGGATCATGGTGGCTGCCAGCCCGTAGACCACGCCCACCCAGACTTCATCAGACTGGACGCTGGATGTGTCAGGAACACCATGGGGCTGCATGCCATTCACAGCCCCCATGACCCCTCCTGCAAAGGCCTGGACGTTGAACTCAAAGATCGTTTGGAGAGCACGGACCACCTGCTGGGTAGGAAACACCTAGAGGGACAGGGAAGAAACATGGTCTTTTATACTTGCTTCCCACCCCCAGGAAAAACCCCTTCTCCAGGACTTCTCCTGCTAGTCTCTCACCTCAGTGTCTCCTTCTCCTAGGCCACTGGCCCTTAGGAACCATTGGCCAGCACACTGGTCAGACATGATGCTGTAGGACTGAGGCTGCGAGCTGCAGTCGTAGTTGTAATAGCGGCCTGGAGAGGAGGACAAAGTGAGTCTCCTGCCTCCCAGAGCCGCCTTGCGATTGTTTAGGATCCCCCAACTCACCATTCCACAGCAGCCGATCATAGGCTTCCTGGCCCCGGCTAAGGATGGAAGAAAACTTATTCCGGGCCTCCTGTGCCCCACACAGAGCAGCCATCTGGACCATCACAGCCACGGCCGCCAACCACAGCCCTCCGCAGTAGGCACTGATGAGGGACACGGGTTGGGGGAGTCAGCCGGCCATTCCAGCCACCCTCACACAGTGTCCTAGGCACACTGAGCCCACAGCCCCTCGGTGCCCAGTTCCCCACCTCAGGCCCTGGAAACCCCTACCCCCCAACCTGGGGCCTGTGGTGACCCATCCATCATAGGTTTGGTCTGCATAGCCTCCATTCTCGATGAGTCCATCGTGGTCCTTGTCAAACTTCATTTCAGACTCCATCACGGCCTAGAGAGGGATCAAGATACTGAAGACCTAGATACTAAGAAAAGACCCCAGTAGCCAGCTGGGCTTTCCGCAGACACACAGACACATGCCCCTGTACACAGACCACTGCACACACATCCCTCACCAGACACACAGGCCACATGTCCCTCAGGAAGCACTGGTCGCCCGTCAGGTGATAGTCCCGATAAACCTGCAGCACGAACTTCAGGTTCAGGTCCTTCCAGTCCCCAGTGTCGTGGATCTCGTATGCATTGACCCGGAGCCATGGCTCGTCATCTGGGGAGGCGAGGAAATCCGGTCACCTGCACTGCAGGCCCAGGCGGGGGCGCAGAAACCGAGCAAGAGAAGCGCCTTTGTGGCGGAGGGACTTGTACCTGGGTCCCCAACATCATGGGGGATGACGTTCCTCCGCTTCACCGGTGCTGTGATCCCACTCATCAGGAACCGTCGCTGCGTCAGGTCCTCCCTGAGAGTGGCCAGAGCTGGGGGAGCAGATACACAAGGCGGGGTGCGGGGCAGGGCATGGGTAGGCTTGGGGTGGGGCACAGAACTGTGTGTGTGACTCGAGGGGAACCAAGTGAGCAGGATCCACATGTCTGAGTGGAGGAGGTGCCAGGGACCACCAGGTTCAGGGCTGTGGGGATGAAGCAGGAGGGGCACAGAAGGGACCCTCACCCATGTCATACTGCAGGCTGAGCTCAAGTTTGGGCCAGAGCATGACGAGAGCGAAGGAAGCATAAAAGTGGACATCGTATGTGTTGTACATGCGGTATTCCTGGCCTGGAGAAACGAAGGAGAGAACACCGTTGCCAGAACGCCTGCTGCTGCTTCCTACTGCCCTGCCTAGCCCACCTCTAGAACTGGCGTGCAGGGCACCATCACACTCCATGTTCTAGCCAGTGCCCTGAGATAGGCAGATCCCATCCTCCTGCCCGGCGCAGGGCACTGACTGGCCTCGTGGACACACACCACGCCCCCGGCAGCCCGTACCTTCAAGGTAGGCAAACCGGCCATACTCCTGTAGGAGGGGGCGCAGCTGACCCATGCCGCCCGCCAGCTCCTCTGGCAGGCAGTCTTCAGGAACTTCCAGCCATACTGTGCCCCCGTCAGCCAGGAAGTAGAGCTCATTGAACAGTGCAGATTTGTACCAGGCAGGCAAGGATCTGGGGAGGCAGGAGGAGGGAACAGTCTCATGAGGGTGGTGCTTCCAGGAAAGGGAGGATTCTGTGGTTCAGTGGAGTAGGGGTCCCAAGTGAATCCCGGATCAGCTCCGTTGACGTTGGTGGTGGAGCGTGAATCAAGCAGTCTTAGTGAGAGTGTGAGGGCCTGGGAGAAAGGCAAGGGATGGGCTGCACTGGCACCTGTCCTCCAGTACCGGGCTCTGCCAGGCCGAGATCTTCTCTTCCCAGTCGGCATAGTGGCTCAGGGCATAGTGGCTGAGGGCGGGCGCTGCATCACCGTCTGGGCCAAAGAACCTCGTGTACCGCCTGAGTGGACAGAAGGGGAGAGATGAGGACATGGGCTCCGCTCAGAGCCCCAGCACCGTGATCCGTGCATGCTCATTCCCGTCACCTGTAGTAGACCTGGCCCTTTGCTCCAAACATGATTCTGGGCATGTCCCAAGCCAGTGAGAACTCTAAGCAGTGCCGGCCTCGTGGTGGCAGCTTGCATGAAACACACACAGCCCCAGCGATGCCCACTCCTTTCTGCGAAGGGAGGCTTTTTCCTGAGAAGCACAGAATGAGTGAGGACCCACTTTGGCCACAGGAATCCCTGACATGGGAAGAAGGCCTGTTGTTACCAGGCCTCCCAGCCCTGTTCTGGAGACAGGGACATCCTCTCTTCCCTCCACCTCCCCATGAGACCCCCCATCACCAGTGAGGGAGTCCAGCTGTCCATCCAGAAGTAGATCCTGCCACACCTGCTGCCCAGCGCTGTCAGGGTCAAAGGCTGTGAGGTGGGTTACCGTTGTGTCTGCCTGTTAAGGGGTCAAAGGCTTTGTGAGGAGAAGCTCCATAGGTGCGTGGCTCCTGACTAACTCCCCTCTACACCTTCCCGCCTCCAAGCTCCACAGGATCGAGAGCTATGGTGAGGGTGCCACTCAGGAGTTGAGGAAGTGAAGAGACCACAGTGGTATGGGATCGGGCTCGGGCCAGGCTGAGAGCAGGGCTGCAGGGCAATGCTAAGGGGCAGGCTCCCCCATACCGAGAGTCGCGCAGCCACAGCCATGGTGTAGGGATTCGGGGGGGCTGGATGATGCAGCAGCAGCCCCTGTACAGTCTCCCCATCACGCTCCAGACAGAAGGGCTCATTCCACAGCCCCCCGGCGGCATCATCTTCACCACCAAGTCCGTTCCGCATGGAGAACATGATGGACACTTCCAGGGCTTCATCCCCTTCATTTTCCACATCCCACACAAAGACTCCTACAGGCAGGCTGCTGTCCTGGGAGCAGAAGGTCAGACTCAGATGGTCCCTGTGTAGCCCTTCTGGCTCCACTTCCCAGGATCAGTCCTTGGCACCAAGGAGCTGACTCAGACACCTGCTAATATAGTGTCTTCCACTTGCATCTCCCCATACTGCCTGGCAGGCTGTCTACTAGGAGACAGAAGACCAGTCGGGTGGTGGTCCTAGGAAACCAGCGTCAAGTTCATGCCCCACCCCCTCTCTTGCACAAGTCACGACACTTCCAGGGGAGAGAGATCCTGGGGAAGGGAGAGCACAGAGGAAACCAAGGGGGAGCCTCACCTGGTAGTCATGGGGCAAGATGGGTGTGACCTGGCGGCAGGTGAGGGTGACGTTCTGGCCAGGCAGCTGATAGACAGTCCAGGCTCTGGGATAGAGGGCGTGGTAGAATGCAAAGTACCCACACAGACCCCAGTTCCAGCTGCGCAGGGCACTCGGGCGCTCCACCGACAGGACTTGCTGGTACACCGTCTGTCCCCTCCGGCGCAAACACACTGTGAACTAAACCAGGAAGGTACGCGGGCTGGAATGGGGTAACAGGGATCTCAAAGGAGACCCCTCTCCTCGGAGTAGCTCCTCCCCTGCCAGACCCCACAGTGGTGAGCCGCGCCCCACAGCCTCACTCAGCTCCCCCAGGCCTTCCCCCTACACTCAGTGAACTGCTGCAAGTCGTTCCTCCTCCATCTTTTTCGCTGCTTGCTCTCCCTGCCCACGGCTCTGGTCTTAACTGCCCTAAGACAGGCGCGCACCATCTCTGCCCCACCCCATCTGGATTTCAGACTGATCTTTCTTACAGAGAACTCAAGATGTGTTAGTCTGTGTTTGTAATGTTTCAATGACTCCTGTGGCCCTCAGGCTAAAATCTAAACTCACCTACCTGGCTTTCAAAGCTTCATTCTTGAGGTGGCCTCTCCCCGCCCATCAGATTTATGACGTGTTCAAGCCCTTATATTCTGGTCATATCAAATACTGTTCCTTGAGCACAATACATTTCCTCCTCCATGCTTTTGCTCGTGTTCATTCTCCATTTGGTAAAACCCCTCATGCTTCAAGGCCTAGATCAAATGCCATCTCTCCCCTCAAGCAGTGAACCATTCTCCTGTGTGTCCCCCTACCCTTCTAGTCCAGCATGTGATAATGTGTTTACATTCTGACTCCCTGACTGCTCTGGAAGGTACGGGCTGTGAGGGGTTAATATTTCCTCCCTCGGTTCAAAGTACGCCTAATATCTTTAATGCATACATCAAATAATTTTTTTTTATGTTGTTGGAATAGTAGGTAATGGTTAACATTACAGGCTTGTAACCACAGAGAAAACTGGTTCTGAATCCCAGTGCTTCCATTTACCAACCATGTGACCTTGGGCATGGTACTTAGTTGCCCCATGTGTAAAATGGGCATAATAATGGTACTTCCCTTATAGGACTGTCTTTACATATTAAATATTATATAAAAAAAGAGTCATGATTCTGGAAGGCATTTGCCTCAGGATGCCTCAGGGATGAACCAGAGAGGAAGCCTGGTGCCTTGGGCAGGGCTGGTGAACCTGAACTAGGAAGGGCAGTGTCATTAATAGGATTCAAGGTCTGCTAGTCATTTCTCCTTTGAAGATGAGCTGGAGGCCTCCCTCAGACCGGAAACAGGAACTTGGTGGACAGCTCAACATGGGAGGGCACTAGAGAGAGATGATGAAAGGTAGCCCACGTGCCTCTGGCAATCAAAGGCCTAGCAGTGACAAAGTGGCTGACGGCTGGCAAATCAGGGCAAGCAGTGGGTGCTCTGGGCATGCATCTATTTCCCTGTGCATTTGCAGACTTTTGGTTTGTTTTCCCTTCTGATCTTTCAAGCAGCTTAAGTGATCCCGGAATTGTCTGACTCTCTGTGGCTGGGGACAGGCTCAACCAGTGGAGCTGGGGCAGCAAGGCAGGTAGGAGGCATTTACTAGAGAAATAAAGGGCACAGGGTGCCTTTTCTCTTTCAAGGAACATGGACTCTGAGGGTCTCATTCCTATAGTACACCCCAGCACAGGGCTTGGCACAGAACGCATCCTAAAGATACTAGATGGAATCATGGACATCTCTAACTGCCACGTCCTGCACTAGCCAAGAGACCCTTACTGCCTGGGAGGGATTGTCCGGGACCTCTGCTCTACCTCCTGGCTCTTACTTGGTTAGCAACGACTGTCTGGTGCTGGTACATTCCAGGATTAAGCTGCCAACGACAGAACTGGCCTCTCCAGCCTCTGGTGATAGTGCCTCCCCCAATGCCGCCCAAAGGACAACCTAGAGAAAGAATCAAGATGTTAGAGGGGCATGGGAGACGAAAAAAAGCCCATTTATCACTTTCTAGACTATAGAGATGGGTTCCCCTAAACCTGGGGTGGGGGGTCAGGGGAGAATATCAAATTCCCACGTTGTGCACTTTAAACTTATACAGTGTTCTATGCTAGTTATATCTCAATAAAGCTTGGGTGGGGGGAAACTCTAGGGAATGGGTCAGTGCAATTGAAAGAAGCTGAAGGCTTCTTTGCCTAGCTCCAAGTGGGCCTGGACGCTGCCCTCTCTGACTAGGCAGGGCTGGAGTGAGGCTCACCATAGATCTGTCTCAGGGGCACAGAGTTGATGAGGTCGATGAAAGGTTTCTTCTTTTCCACCTGGGTCTTCCGGTACCACCACTGCAAGTACCTGAGGAGTAAGGGGTGCTGTGGGTCAGGGCAAGGGGCTGCAGTCACCTCTCTCTCGTTGGACACCCAGCCGTGACTTCCCACATTTAACTGTTCCAAGGACCCATTGCCTTCACTTCCAAACTTCTCCTCTCGACTTCTCTGTAGTTCAAGGTCCTCTTATCTTCCCAGTCACCCCTGGTCATGGCATGGGACTATCTTTGTTTCTCTTCTCTACTCTCCTTAGAAGGAGCCTTCTGATATTTCCTCACCTCTAACTCCACCACTGGTTTAATTTATTCCAGGAGCTTCCGTCTGAGGTGCTGAAAGGGCCAGTTAGTTTCCTGACTTATATTCACCCCCACCCCATAAACAGGCATAGGCTGCTGTGATAACTTTCTTCTTTTTTGAAATGATTTTTCTTCTGATTATGAAAGGTGAAAATCTGGAGAATGGACTAGGTGGAAGGTGAAAAAAGTCCCACCCATATACATTTTGGGCCATTTTCTTTTAAGTCTTTTTTTTTTTCCCCTGTCCTTTTTCTGTCTCTCTTTTTAAGCTCAACATTTAAACTGTAAGCTTTCTAATTTGTTCTCTTATTATATCCCAGAAAAGCCTTCTAAAAACCCCAACATATCCTGGTCTTATCACAGTTCTGTATCCAATAGGCAAATGATTCTGTTTGGGATTCAAGGCTTTGACATCTGTCTCAGCCTATCTTGAGAGTGTGTGTGTGTGTGTGTGTGTGTGTGTGTGTGTGTGTGTGTGTGTGTGTGTGTGTGTGTGTGTGTGTGTGTGTGTGTGTGTGTGTGTGTGCGCGCGCGCGCGCGCGCGCGCGCGCGCGCGAGTTGCTCAGCTGTGTCGGACTCTGTGACCCCACGGACTGTAACTCTTCAGGCACTCTGTCGATGGGATTCTCCAGGCAAGAGTAGTGCAGTGGGTTGCCATTTCCTTCTCCAAGGGATCTTCCCACCCAGGGATTGAACCCAGGTCTCCTGCATTGCAGGCAGATCCTTTAGCATCTGAGCCACCGGGAAAGCCCCAGCCTATCTTACTTCCTACAGCTTCCATTCAGAGTGGGTCCTCACTAAGCAACCCCTTCCTGCCCGGCTCTCTCCCAATTCCACTCTCCCCTCTCGCCAGTTCTTTTATTCCCCTTGTTCAAGCACACTGCTTATAACCATGTAATGGGGTAAGTAACCCTGCTGAATCTCCAGTTTCCTCATCTATAAAATGGGGACACACTTGCCCTTCCTACCTCAAGGGATGGTTGGAAGGGTACAATAGATGCCCTTCTATTGGCACATTTGTGCCCTTCTAAGGTCACAAATGACACGATAGGAAAGCTACAAAGTGGAATATCCGTGTCACATATTATCATTACTTGTACGTACACTAACTCAGCTCCCAATCAGACACTGTCCTCTTACTCTAGTATTCCTCATGTGGGTCTGGCATGCTTCTCAGTTCCCTGGGGAAAGGGACAGCGACAAAGATTTGTTGCTTATTACCCACAGCTTCAAGCACAGGGCAGGGCACCTCTCTGCAGTCAACAGGTATTTGCTGGATTTATAAAGAACATATGTACAAACAGTGGAACATAAGAGAAATGAACAGGGACGGAGCAAGTGGAGAAGTATGACTAAAGAACAGGGAGGGTACATTCTGGGAGTGATAGGAGATGGAGGGAGGACGAACAATGGGATGGTGGGAAGGCAGCTCTTCTTTGCCAGCTTAGAGGAAACTGGACTTTGAAACTGGTGGCCAGAAAGGATTGCCAAAGGGAGGGAGGGCACAGCTCCGATTAGGGCGGTGAGGGAGAAATGCAAGATGTGAAGATAGCAGAACAAAGAAGTATCTAGTGCAGAAGAAGCACTCAGTACATATTTACTGAATGGATGGATTCTGGTTGAAAGGGAGAGCAACCAAAATTGAGTTCTTTCCATTCTAAGGCCAAGAGAACTCTGTCTTGCTGGGGCTCCTGGTCAGTGTACCCCCAAGTCAGCTCCCTCTTAGGGCCTACGTTTCTCTCACACCATTGAGCAGCTGGCTATTCCTGATCTATTTGTCCTTTTCCATGACTTCAACCTCAACTTAATCATTGAGAATTCTTGTCTCACCCCTGCATTCTCCTCAGTGTAGGACTTCATCTCATCTCAAAACCCCTGTGTCAGTGATCCCCGCCCTGTCCTGGGATGCGGAGCTGAGTCCAGGGGGGTGAGGACAGCTTCAGGCATCTGTGATTCAGCTTATACTTAGGGATGGAGGGGCTAAGATGCCTACGGACAGGTTCTTGACCTCAGTGTTCCCACCACATGCACCCCAAGGTGCTTCTCTCAGTAACCTGGCCCCAGATCCTGTTTTGACCCAAAGCCTTTTAGGGTCAAAACTAGCCGAGTCAGTTTCAGAAGCAGCCTGGAGGAATTACAGTGCTCTGGTACAGGCCACCCAGAGGAACTGTCAAAGGAGCCAGACACCCAGGCGGCAACAGGCCCTCCCCACTGCCGAGGGCTTGGGTTAGGTCCATGGGCTCTCCACCCCAGCCCCACAGCACTGACCGTGGAAGAGAAGGAACCTCTACTTAAGAGGCTGTCAAAGCTAGGTTTCCCATACCTGAAGCCTCCCTCCACACTGCTGTGTTTACTGGGGCAACTGACTCAGGGTGACCTCAGGGTGATGCTTTCTGTCCTCACAGGCACCTGGCCCTGTTACTGGGTCTTGGTCCCAACACTCAGTGAGGATCCAGAGGAGTCCTACAGCCCAGGATAAGCTCTCAGCCTGTCTGCAACCCCTTGCTGGGGTGAGGGACCAGGAAATGCTCTGGAAGATTATAACTAATCTCTAGGAACACCTAAGTCAGGGCCATTCTGGTCAAAGGTTTTCTTTGCTTTTTATATCAGGGGCCATCTATTCCCGAATAGAGTGAATATTACCTTTTATCACCCTCTCCTTAGGGTTGAGAGCAGGCAGGCTCTCAATCACTCCCTGGAGCCAGAGTTTGAGGAAAGAAGCCAAAGGGTGCTGGGACTGTTAAATGCTGTGCCTAAGTGAGGTTCAATGAATACTCCAGTTGCTTAGAAGAATCTGGAGTTGAGAACCCTCCCCTCCCAGAAGACAACATTGTATCAGTACGGAAACCACCAGAGTATCTTTCCTACCTTGTCACAAAGTATAACTAATCCCAAAGGGCAGTCTTCAGAGAAGAGAAAGCACCTGAGAGGGAGCCTAGATGTGTAAGGCTTCCTCCAAGGCTCAAATGCCCTTTCTTGCTAAAAAGACAAGCTACTGGAAGGAAGTGGGTTCAAAGAGACCTGACCTGGTCTCACCCTCCAAAACTATGGGCTTAGATGATGGGAATAGGGGCCACCTGACCAGGACAAGGCACCCTGCTGCTTTCTCACCCTTTCCTGCCTCTGCTGGAACAAAGTGAGGCGCAAGGTCCTCTAGGCAAGGGGATCGACTCACCTCAAGCCCATGCCCAAGTGCTTCATCAGGTTGCTCAGCGAGATGTCGTTGGCATTAAAGGGTTTCCTCTTCTCTGCAAACTCGTGAGCCAGGCAGATGCGCCAGCCAAAGGGAGGCACCTGGTAGCCCTTAGCTTTCCCCTCGTAGGAAGCCATCAGCTGCCCGGAGTCCTCCGGACTGCTGTAACCCTGTTCATGCTGGGGTTGACTGTCCTCAGGGATCGGACAGTCTGTAACCTGCACAGCCTCCGTGCCATTTTCAGGGCAAGAAGCCTGTGGATCCCCTTTGGCACAGCTGGTCTGCTCCGAGGCTGGGACTCCGGTTCCCATATTCCCTGGATCCTGGGTCTCCAGGACCTCGGTGGCTTCCGTTCCCGAGCTTTCCGGTACCAAGTATCCGGCCAGCCAAGCCCAGATGCGGGCGTGGATGGTTGTTAGGTGTTGTCTCGGAGAGCCGGCCACTGGGGAAAGCTGAGGCGAGCTGACGTCTCCGTGCAACCAGGTAGCTGTTGCTGCTGCGGTGGCGGCGACAGCAATAAAGCCGCCACGGTCTCACCCTCGGTTGTCTCTCTGGGTCCTGGGCGGGAAGGATCGGGTCTCGACGTCATTGGGCCGCGGTGATTAGCTGGCCCGGCCAAAGGGCGACTGGGCCCGCGGAGAGGGGAGGAGCCCCCGGGGCCGGCCCTCCAGGCACCGCCCCCGGGGCCGGCCTGGGAGTTCGCGGCAGCCCAGCCCCGTCCCCGGGCCGCGGCACCAGGCACCCCAGTGGTGGGCGCCGGGTCCCGCCGGCCGGTGTCCGGGGCGGCGCCAGCGCCCGGGTACCAGCCCGTGGGAAGGTGACCCAGGGCGGCCGGGCCCCCCCAAGCCCCTTCCGGCCTAGCCGGCCCGGCGCTTCCGGCCGGAAGGGGCTCGGAGGGAAGTCCCGCCTCTGCCGCGGCCGCAGCCACGCACTTGGCCCGGGCCCGGAGGGGCGGGCGGCCGGGGCCTTCGAGGCACCGAGTACCCTGTTTCAGTCTGGCCCCCCGTTTCGATCTGAGGGGTATCCGAGCTTGGGCGCGAGGTGCCGGGCGGCCGGGGCCCCGGGCTGGGACGTGGAACCTCCAGGGAAGGGGTCGGGGGCGGCCTGGGGGTCCCGGCGGGGAAGAGGGGGGATGACCTGGCGCCGATAGGGGCGGGGGGCTGGGACCCTAAGCGGCGCCGTCTCCCTCTGCAGTGCCCGGTCAGCTGCCGCCGTACCTGCCTTCCGCCTTCCCGCGCTCCAAACCTGGGCGCTTCCCTCTGACACCGTGGTACTGAACGCCCGTTTCCTCGGTCCTCACCCCCAGGCTCGCCCGAGGCGCCCTTCGCTGCCGTGGTACTGACCTCTGACACCCCTTGTTTCCTTCTAGATCCGATCCCGGAGCTGCCATGATTGAAGTGGTGGCGGAGCTGAGCAGAGGTCCTGTGTTTCTGGCAGGGGAGGCGCTGGAGTGTGTGGTGACCGTCACCAACCCCCTGCCACCGACGGCCACTTCTGCGTCCAGGTAGGGACACTGGTACTGAAGAAGGCGGCCCTGCGGGGAGGAAGCCTGGGGTCTGTGGTGCTGAGCCGGGGCTCAGGCTGTGCTGGGGCTGCGTCACCACCACCTTGCTCATTGTGCCCTCATTGTAGGGAAGGGCTAGTTAACAGAAGGTGCGGGTGACACAGCCGTCGGCTCGCCTTTCCTCTCTCCTCCCCCTGCTACCCATGGCACACTTCTCTTTGTATGATGGTTTCTCTTTGGGGTTCTGGATTCTCTGATCCGAAGGACAGCCAGCTCACTGCGTTGGTCTTCTCAGCGTGGTAGGGAGTTTGGGAGAGCATTTGTGAGGTCAGGAACTGCCCTCTGATGCCCTCTTTTCCCCCTCCCGTAGTGAGGCTCTGGCCTGGGCCAGCGCCCAAATCCACTGCCAGTTCCACGCCAGTGAGAGTCGAGTGGCAGTACCTCCGCCCGACTCCAGCCAGCCGGATGCCCAGCCCGAGAGCCAGACTGTCTTTCTTCCACACCGAGGTTAGAGGCGGGGCTTTGGCTTCAGAGGGGGACGGAATCATTGTTACCTATGGGTGAAGTTGTCAGATTGTTGCGGTGGGTCATTCCAGTCTCTGTCCTCCTGGGGATGTGGTGGAGTGTAATTATTGCTTTGGGGGCGTAAAGCTGTTCCTGTCTCACCCTGAGCAAAGAGGGGTGGCTTAGTTAGGGTTGCCCCCACTTGCTGTGCTCGCCTTCTCCAGTGCTAGATAATGCGGATATTAAGTTGCAGTCTTCTATTTTTTAGGTGAGAGGGGTCAGTGTATCCTTTCTACTCCACCAAAAATCCTCTTCTGTGACCTGAGGCTAGACCCTGGAGAGTCCAAATCATGTGAGTGACTGCCCCCTGGCCCCTGGATTGCCTTCCACCGCTCCTGGAGGGAGGCCTTCTCTGGCTCCTTCCAGCTGCCCTGACTACTGCTTCCCAACCAGACTCCTACAGCGAAGTGCTGCCTGTGGAGGGACCACCCTCGTTTCGGGGTCAGTCAGTCAAGTATGTCTACAAACTGACCATCGGCTGCCAGCGTGTCAACTCACCCATCACTTTACTCAGGGTCCCTCTGAGGGTTCTTGTGCTCACTGGTAAGCCAGGGTTCCTGGAGTGAGGGGCTGGGGAAGAGCCTCACCAAAGCAGTAATGCTCTGTAGAGAGTTTGTGAAATGGGCTGGAGGGAAGCTTCCTGATCTTAGTCAAGGTGTGAGGGAGTTGGGGAGAGAAAGTCCTGGAGCGCAGGTGAGATGCCTGCCCCTCAGTTGTGGCGCCCTGTACCTTCAGCCCTGTTAGGTTGGCGTCTAAAACCCTAACCACTGCTCTTCTCTCCTACCACCCCTCCACTCACTCTCTCTCTAGGCCTCCAAGATGTCCGGTTTCCCCAGGATGAGGCTGTAGCCCCATCCAGCCCATTCCTGGAGGAGGACGAAGGTGGGAAGAAGGATTCGTGGCTCACTGAGCTTGCTGGGGAGCGACTTATGGCCGCCACGTCCTGCCGCAGCCTCCGTGAGCATCCTTCCAGAACTGCCCCGCTCCTTCCTCCCCCGTAGTACTCCTGTCTCAGAGCCAGACTCTCCTAACCGCCACATTCTTCTGAGGACCCACAGATAGCTCATGATTATAAAGGAAGGCCCACCTCTTGGACTCCCCAGTATGGACCCCAGGCTTACTCTGTTCCTCTCTCCCCAGATCTGTACAACATCAGTGATGGCCGAGGAAAAGTTGGGACATTTGGCATCTTCAAATCTGTATACAGACTTGGCGAGGACGTGGTGGGGACCTTAAACTTAGGGGAAGGAACTGTAGCTTGTTTGCAGGTGAGAGAGGAGCAGGAGCTTTGGGGGAACTGGGTCTGAAGGGTCAGGGTGGAAGGAGCGGGCCTGCATAAAGACAGGTGGCATGGAGAGGTGGGCATCACCCAGGGCCCTCTGGGGAAACAGCGTGCGGCCGGCCTGCCCTCCCGCCCAGAGTCAGCGTGTCCCCACGCCTGCCTGCACACCCTTGTCTTCTTGATCGCAGTTCTCGGTGAGCTTACAGACGGAGGAGCGTGTGCAGCCTGATTACCAGCGGCGTCGCGGGGCCGGAGGTGCCCCCTCGGTGTCCCACGTCACTCATGCCCGGCACCAGGAGTCCTGCCTACACACGACCAGAACCAGCTTCTCTCTCCCCATCCCGCTCAGCTCCACCCCAGGCTTCTGCACAGCCATTGGTGAGACCCTGACCATCGCTGGGGCCCAGGGTAAAACGCTGTGCTTTGGTACACTATAATGGACCCTGGTTCCTAACACACACCCAGAAGTTTCCACATCCAACCTCTGACCCTTAACACTTCCTCAGACCTTCAGCCTGTTTCTTGGGTGCACGGACCCCTAAATGCTTAACAGCTGCGCAGCTTTCCTCTCCCCCTGCCCACTGGGACCCTGTGGTGCACTTATCTCTGATTCTAAAGAGCATTTGCTTCAAGCTACCAAGTCCTGACTGTCCCCCACTTGGGTTCTTAGGTACTTGATGCTCTTGTCCTTATTGTCACATTTCCAGGGACAACACACTATATTTCTTCAGCGAAATCCTCTCTCCTGGCTCCCTGCCCCATGACTTCCCTGCTTTTCCTGAATACAGGGTTTTGTTTTTATTTTCTAATTTGCTAACCACATTCTGTCACTGGCTTTTGTTCCTGGCCTCTAAATACTTCCGCCTTTATCTTTACCCCCCCCCTTCCCCCCCCCCGCAGTGTCCCTGAAGTGGCGTTTGCATTTTGAGTTTGTCACCTCCCGAGAACCTGGTTTGGTGCTCCTACCTCCCATGGAGCAGCCCGAGCCCGCCACCTGGACGGGGCCTGAGCAAGTGCCCGTGGACACCTTCAGCTGGGACCTGCCCATCAAGGTGCTGCCGACGAGCCCTGCCCTGGCCTCCTACGCGGCCCCCGGCCCCAGCACCAGCACTATAACCATCTGACCCTGGCCCACAGCCTTCTTCAGGATCCTGAGAACTCAGCCCCTGGGCTCTGGTAGGGCCCGTTGTTTCCACCTGGGGTCCAGTGGCACAGATAATGAGAGGCGGGCTTTCGGCTGGAGCGTTAACTTATTTATTCAGGATAAATCGGCAGCTGCTAGTGGTTTCCCTGGAAGTGGCAGCAGCAGTGGGCGGTCAGCAGCAGGGCAGTCAGTCGCGTTTAGCCGGAGTGGGGAGCAGGCGCCGCAGGCACAGGGGTGTTAGCTGAGCCCCACTCTGGGTCGGGCCCTCCCCCTTTGCAGGGCAGCCGAGGGTCAGATTTTTGCACGAGGGAGAACTGGCATGTTCCTGCCTCCTGGCGTACCTCACAGCCCGCAGGGAAGTCGATAGGATGCTGCGACCTGGGGAACCGAAGGACAGGGGAAGGGTCAGGACAGTGAAGGTCCACCTTTGTCCCTGCCCCGCGTCCCCTCCCCAGCGCTCCTCCCGTGTCTCCCCAGTGCCCCCGGCCCTGCAGGATTTCTCTTGCCTGCCATATATGGATTTTTTTCATTTCATAGCAGGAATAGTTTCCCTCCAGATCCACCTAACCCCCCTCACTCTGTAGCCTGAAGCCTCTCACCCCTTCTTGTCGGTTCCGTCAAGTTCAGCCAGCCTCTAGCTGCTTCTCCATTCATTCTCACATCAGAACAATCTAGTCACACCCTGGCCAGCTCTCCGTCCCTCACATCGGAGCCACTCTCTCTGGCCACCTTTGGTCACTCACGTGTCACAGCAGCCCACACCGACCGGATGCAGACAGGTGCAGTGGAAGCAGTCCTTGCGGAGCCAAGACTCGCCCAGGGTGAAATACTTCCCCTCATAGTGGCAGGGGGCTGGGGAAGAACAGGAGATGTTAGTGCCGGAGCCGAGGGGTAAGGGCACGCTGCCCCCACGTGTGGCCTCTCCTGCATCCCAGTGCCAGGGAGTCTGGGTTTGCTGCCAGGGGACCATCTCGGAGCCCTTCCTCCCGGTGCCCTAAGCACGCATCCTTCCTTACGCCTCACCCAGCTTTACCTTGAGCTTGGAAGTAGCACTTGCTGTGGACGCCCGGGTGCTGGAGGAGCAGAGATACCACCAAGCAGATGACCCCCCAGCCTCCCCGCGTTCCTGTAGCCTGTCCCGCCCAGAGCGTCCTTGGGGCCATCCCGGCAGCACAGCTCTTTCGGACCCTCTTGGTTTCCGTTCCGGCTGCTCTGGCCTCGTCTCCTCGGCTCTCCTCTGTTCCTCTCCTTGAGCCTTAGCGTCTGTCTCTCTCCCCTGGGCGCCTGTCTCACACCATCTCCGTGCCCTCTGTTCTCGCAGGCTTGGGGATGTTTATAAAGTGAGGACCCTGGCCCCCTGCTGAGTGGAGCTGGAAAAGCCGTAACTCTGTTTCCTGGGGTGAGGGCATGAAAACAAGAGGTCTAGCTTTAACAAGCTGTGAGAGCTGATTCATGCCCCCGCACAGCCAGGGGGAGGAGGGTGGCCGGGGAAGGGGCGCTGGACTGGGCACTTCCCCAGCAAGGAGGGGGCAGGGTGAGGGCCCCCAGGTGGTCCCCAGAACTCTCTCTGGCCTGGAGAGAAGGAAGCATTCCACCATCTCCCCCCGCCCCGTAATACACACACACACACACACACACACACACACACACTCTCTCTCCAGGGGTGTGTACGCTGGGATCCCTGCCTGGACCGGAGGGAGGCATTTCCTGGGGATGGCTAATCCTGTGCCCCAGCCAAACCAAGGAGATGCAGTAGGGTGCGACGGCCAGAGGCTCCAGGAGAGCGAGCGGGCACCTGGTGTGGAGAATGTTTCTCTCAGACCCTTGGGCAGGGTCTCCTTGCCGTGTTCTAGAGACATGGCTGCCCCTCAGAGGCTAGGGGTGGGGGGCTGGGGGCAGGTGTCTCTTGTTTTTCCTAGGCATCCCAGAGATAAGACTATCGATTATTCATCACCCCAAACACACAGCAAATAAAAGATCTCGCCATACCAAAGAATGGTTCTTTTCAAAGAGGAACATCTCTAAGTGCCCTCACGGTATGGGTCATTCCAGCTTTCACAAGGGAGGCCCCTCTTTTCTCCTGTACGTTACGGAATGAGGATTTAGGAACGTATACTCTGACATCCTCTTTTGGATTTCCTGTAGGTTCTGGAGAACCTGAAGAGAGGTGATTAAGAGCATAGGTTGTAGAGTCGGACTCTGGATTTAGATCCTAATTCTACTAAAGAGCTATGTGTCATTGAGCAAATTAGTTCACCTCTCTAAACCTGTTCCCTTATCTATAAATTGGGATAGTGATACCAACTCATAAGATCATCAAGAGGATTCCATGAGATAATGCATGTCATGCTCCTAGCGCTGTGCCTGGCACATAGCCCTCCGGAAAGAGTAAACTGCTGTGGTTGGTGCTAGACGTTCCATTCTTTGAGTGATGTGGAGGAGTCCTGTGTGCACGGCCCACGGCTTCTGTTGGGACTGCTATAGACTTCTTTCACTTGCACACATATGCTCCTTGCAACCTACCACTTCCTTCAAAAATTACCTCCAGGATGGTTTTGGTCCTTGTGTCCTTGAAACTAAATGTCCAGTTTGAGAAACTGTTGCTGATAAGCCTCCTTTTCCTAGGTCAGTACCCCCACTTCTTCCCTGGGAAGACATATCCTTTTTCCATCCTTCCAGCTAACTTTGGGACTCCTGCTTCTTCTCATAAGAGGTCTGAACAATTTCTTCCCATCCTCCTGTGAGCTCTCCAGTTCTCCTTTCTGACGAGGCTAGTGCCGGCCTTTGGTATTAATTGCCCCAGCCACACCGGATTTCTTTCACTATTTCACACTCCGAAGACCCCTGTTCCAGCTATCACTCTCCTACCCACAGGGTCAATCACTTTGGCATTTATTCTATTTTCCTTCTAAGTCTCCAGTTCCATTTACCTCTAGACTCCACTGTAACCCAGGGGTTCCAATCCAACTATTTCTGGCTGACTTCTAGAGGACTGCCCTTCCCCTCACCTTGTCACCATTCAAAAACAGCTTCATCAGTCCTCTGAATTCCCTATCCTTTTCCAAGAAGACAGCTTACATGGCTGGAGATGAGGACTGTACCGCACCTTCGCCCTAGTCAGGTCTGATATACTTTCCATCTCAGAGGAGCAGCAAGAGGGGAAAAAAAACAACAGGGGAGCAGGGTGCCCTGATGTAGGGTGGCATGTGGGAGGCATGGCCTTGGAATTATCTGGGCTGGAGCAGGTGGATTCAAAGGCTTGACCAACACAAGGGCCCAGAAATCCTGTCAGTGGCCAGTAGTTCTGCTGCTGCCTTTGTGGGGACACCAGATGACACTCTTGATGCTTGGACCATAGACTTCCTTCTGCTCCTGCAACCTAGAGCCAACCCCATGGCGGGCAGACGCTAGTGAGAGAGCTAGAGAGCTTGAAGGGAGTGGTGGTCGTGCTGTACGCAGAGGGGACCCAGTGGGGATTGGTGTGTGAGGTCACGGGACAGGGGTGAGTTCCGACCTGTAGTGAAGAGGAGGTAGGCATACAGGGGCAGGAGTAGGGGGCTGCTTCTGCAGGAAGTCTGGGGCGGAGACAGGAGCCCACTCCAAGAAGTGGCGGGGTAGGTGCGTGGCGGGGAGGTGTTGGTTGAACCGGTTTCTTGCAAGCCTGCTGGTGTGCGGGCTCGTGCGTGCATCTGTGGAGCTTCTCAGGACCAGGGCCACCCTTGGCGGGGGGCGGGGGAGAGGGGTGCACGCGCGCGCGTGCGTGCATGCCTGGGGCATGGCTGGCGGGGATGCCAGTTGTGGGGGGCGCGGCGGTTGGCTTTCGGGACGGGAGGAACGGCTGGCTCGCGCTGCCCACGCGGGGACAGAAAAACATCCGCCGGAGGCCCGGCCGGGCGGCGCTCCAACCGCGCCGGGCAGGTGCGCGGCGGGAGGAAGTGAGCGCATTCCGACGCCCCAGCCGGGCAGGACCGAGGGGCTGGGAGCGGCCGGGGGAGATTCCGGGGCCAGAGCCCCAAGGGGCGGCGGGGAGTGAGGAGCCCGGGGAGGGTCGTGTAAGCGCCGAGGGAGAGCTGGGGGAGGGCCCCGAGGGGTCGGGGTCTGGGGTTCGCCCAGGGCTTGAACACCTAAGAGACGCCCACCGCCGGCCCCCGCCAGCCGAGGGAGCGGGGCCCCGGGGAGGCGGGCCCGGGAAGGGCAGCGAGGAGTGCGGGGCTGCGGAGCGAGGGACAGGCTCAGCAGAGTGTTAGATGGAACACAACACCCCCCCGCTCCACCCCAGGTGGGAAGAGCGAATGGCCACCCCCCAGATGCCGGTGCACCCCGAGAGAGAAACAGGTTAGCACGAGTGGGAGTTAGGGCTCTCAGGGTCCCATCGTGACGAAGTCGTTCAAGACCTTGATTAAGGCATGGAGATAAGGAGTGCGGATTGGCCTCGTAGGTAGTAGAATCGATGGTCACTTAAGTAATAATGAGGAGCTTAGAGGCAAGGTTATCTGTGTCTAGTGCTACTACCATCTTTGGTCTTTGCCAAAGGGCTAGGCATTGATCCTCTAATTTTTATAGTCATTTAAAATTGCATGGCTACATTTGTCAAACAGCTTAAGTTATTTGAATTTTTAAAACTAGAAAAGTTGAAGAATCTGATTCAGTATTTGATTTAAAACTCAAAGGTCAGTTACATGAGATCGAGTCTTTTCCTTTGTCTTGCTTTTGCGCCTCATTCCTGTCACCGACATGTGGGAATTCTTGTGTTGTTAATGCCCCAGTTCTGTGTCAGTGGCATAGAACTTCTGCTTTTCCTGTCCCCCATCTTATGGTCTTTATTCTTAACTCTAACTTTTGTCTGTGCAGCCCTTTAACCTGCACTATATATCCTAAATCCATTAAAACATTTCATTGGCATTCAATACAGAAAGAAAAGTAACAACTTTACCATATATGTTAGGTTACTTATTATCTTCTGTGGACATGTAACTACAAAGTTTCTATATTTACCTTGTGGCTGATAAAAAGAGATAGAGCTAAAGTTGTGTTATTCAATAATATTTCTATAAACATAGCAATTTATTTGTCTGATTTCTCTTCTAAAATCAACTCTACAGTGTCAAAAACTTACACTAATACTATCACGATCTTTTATTTTATCCTGGGCCAAAGGCAATTGCAAGGATTAGGATCGTTGTGATTTATTTTAAAGATCCTTAAATTCCAGTTACTTTTGGCCCCAAACAAGGAAATCTGGGTCAGTTAGTTTTTTTTAAAAGAAAATAATTTCCTACTTTGGGCTCTGTTCCTTTCTCTCCTGCTGTTTCAACCCCAGCCCTACCTTATTCCCAGTGGCTTTTACCTTCATTCCTTCTTTGCTCTGCTGGGCGTCTTTAGAGGAAAACTTCACACCAACTTCCTCTACCATAAATTCTCTCCCTCCTCTCAACTCTACACTTCTCTTTGCCAACATACACCGCTGCTTCTTCATTGATTTTTTTTTTTTTTTTTTTAAAGCCTACAGCCCTTTCTGGCTCTTTTCCATCTTAAACTCTAAACTCTCTCGTACTGAAAATCTTTTTCTTCCTTTCTCTTTGGTAAAACCTGGGATTTTTAAAGGGTTAGGCCTTATTTATTCTGCATGATCCACTTCTGTCTTCTTTCCTCTTCTATCACCTTTTTCTTACTCTAAATTCTGTACATTCTTATTATGCTTACTTTCAGCACGGGTTCAACCTTCTTCTTGTGACTAAACATTCTTCCAGTAGATATAGCACAAGATTCTTTTTTCCCCCATTTTATTTCCTGCAAGGAAAAACAGTTTTCAAATTCACTTCTACTTCAGTCTCATCCTCCCACGTTTTGCATCCAGAAGCGTGACTGGGCTATTACTGTAAAGTCCCCTGAGTGACCACTTAAGCTTGGCGTGGTGCTAGGCAGTGTATAGTGCATTTCATTAGCCTGGTGCCTGATTCCTAAATTCTTACCAGTAACAGGTGTTATCATGTGTGTGCATGAATGTTCTCATATCCATGTATGTACCAAGGTACACAGACAATAGAACCATAAGTCAGTATATGGCTAAGAATATGTCTATTCAGTATATTTTACATTATGAGCAAGCCAAATACATTTGGGAGTGGAAGATGAGGGTGGGTAGATTCATAGCTAGGATAGAAGGTTAAGAGACAATATCCTTTGCCATTCTATATTCAGATGAGGAGGAGAGGAATCATTCTCCTGGAGATGAAGGGACAGTTTGAAGGCGACTGAGTTTCAAGAGTTGAGAGAGATGACTTGTAAGGCTGTGGTGAATGGTGAGAGGATGGGATGAAGGGGCCAGAGTCCAAAGAATAGATGGTTGCTGTACCCAGACAACTCATATTCTCTCTGGCAGAGAACATAAAAGATTCTTTGGTTGTAATACCAATTTCAACCATAGTCAGGTTTCCATTGATAAACCTATATTGAAATTGCCCTGTGTTGTCGCTGTACCATTGGGACTGTTACCAAATTTTTCTTTTTAACTTTTTCTGCTTACGAATTGCTATGTAAATGATAGCCCCCACCACTAATAATTAACCCCCAGCTAAACACCGTTAATTCTGATTGAGTTCCTTATCTATTTAGATGGTTTAATCTTTCATGCTTGCCCCACAGTCTACTTGTGGTGGTAGTAACCTTTGAAATTCCATTTATGACTTTCATTTTTATCTCACTTGTAAATTGCTCTTTTCTTAAAGTTATAGACCCAACACTAGATACTGAGAAGGCATCTACTTCTTTATTATCTCTGAAACATGGCCAAGGAGGTCTTTGCTAGACTGTCTCTACTGCATGGGATGGATTACTGACATCTGCAGTGGAGGCGGCCCATAATGTGCTCAGCTAGCTTTAAGCTACTCGTGTGTTGTTCAGCAGAAGTCTGCCTTGCTAGCATCTCATCCATTCCCACAATTCTGCTCTTTGAAACAGTATGGGGAAATTGACTTCTTTTTCAATGCAGCAGCTCTTTAAAAATTTGAAAGCTACTTGTTAGCTATTTAAGCTTTTTTCCTTTACTCTTCACACGGTTCAATAGAAGTTTTCTATTATGATGGAAGTGTTTGCTCCCTGTCCTGCCTAATCAGTAGCCACTAGCCACATGTGCCTGTTGAGCACTTGAAATGTGGCTAGTGTGATTGAGGACTGGAGTTTTACAGTTTAGTTAATTTAAATTTAAGAGGCCAGATGTGACTCTTGTGTTAGTGTAGCTCCAAACTCCAGGAGTTGGTACACTGTCACAGGACTGGCTGTCTTTCGGCTGCTCCAGAAATCTTACGGTCACCTCAGACATAGTGAAAACATGTAACTGAGCTCTTTTATCTGTCTGGAGGCCAGTCTTGCATGTGGTCACAACTGGGAAAGAAACACAAACCCAACCCCAGAGCCCTGATGAGTAATGTCGGTTTTTACTGGACGTTTCTCAGAAGAGATGGAAGAGGAAGGCTCTATCTCATCTCCCATATGTCAAAAGCAACACTGAAAACAAAAACCCCTCCTTTGGTCTCTGCCCCCAGGAGTCCCTGAAGTCCCTCTTGCCCATCCTTGCCCCTCCTCCTCTCCTCCGACCTTGCTCCTCCTGCTCCTTGAGCACCACCTCTGCCCTCTTCTCCTTAAAGAAGCGTTCTTGGGCAGGCCCTTCGTCCTCCAGCCCCGCTTCCCGTTCATTGTCTGTGCTCAGTGAGGCCAGGGAACTTTTTCTGGACCCATCTTTCTTGGGGGGTGATTAGGGCTAGAAGGTAATAAATAATTATATTTTTCCTTTCTTCACATAATTCCTGATTTCTTTCTAAGGGGCCTCTCATTTTTTTTTTTTTTAAATCATTGCTGAGAAATCCTTATTTATCACTCTTGAGAAGAAGTGTCTCTAACATTTTCTTTTCATTCCAGATCTATTCTTGGCAAATTCTAAAACTACTTCTTCACAGTTTCTTCATTTTCTTTCTTTCTTTTTCTTTTTTTGCTTCTATGATATTTTAACAGGTTTATCTTCTCTCCCCTGGTCTTCATGGCCTACACCCACCAGGAGTTTCCCTCTGAGGTCACCCAGTGCCTTGTCCCCCCTTGACTCCCCTCTTAGCTCATCACTGTTGTCCATACCTGCCTCTCTTTAGTATCTGTTATTTTCATCTCCTCCTTATCTGCATGTGTACTAAGTCACTTCAGTCATGTCCGACTCTTTGTGACCGCACGGACTGTACCCCAGCAGACTCCTCTGTTCATAGGATTCTCCTGGCAAGAATACTGGAGTGGGTTTCCATGCCCTTCTCCAGGGGATCTTCCTGACCCAGGTAACGAACCCGCGTCTCTTATGACTCCTGCATTGACAGGCGGAGTCTTTACTACTGGCACCACCTGGGAGGTGCCCCCCGCCCCAATCTGTATTCTTTTTAAACCACTATTTAAAATAATCATTTAGGCCTCTCAAGTGGTTTCCAGGGGATCTCATATAAGTCTCTGTACTATGACCTAAGAATACGTAGGTAACATTGATTTCTGTGGATTGGGAGGTGATGGGGTTGAGGGGCAGAATATCCTTTCAACCGTGGCATTACCAATGTTTTGGGCTGGATAATCCTTGGTTGCAGGGGCAGTTCTGTATACTGTAGGATGTTTAGCAGCATCCCTAGCCTCTACCCACTGCATGTCAGAGGTACCTTCTCAGATGTGACAGTCTAAAGCATCTCCAGACGTTGCCAAGTGTTCCCTGGAGGGAAATTCTGTCCCCCACCCCTACCACATTCAGATCTACCATGCTAGAATATCAGCTTTCGGAAATTGATCGATGGTGATACTTTTTCTCCTCAACTGCTGATGTGTTTGCTTAGCCTGAGTTTTCAAAAGTGTGATCTTTGTCTTAGGAGGTAGCTTCTTAAAATTTCAGGTTCCTGAGCTCGTCCTATATCTCCTGAATCAGAAACGCTTGAAGTAGAATCTGGAAATCTGATTTTTATAAGATACTACCCCCCTTCCCCAAAGTCTGGTAATTCTTATGCCCTAGGCTTGACCCTCTGTGGCATAACTGCTGCATTACCCGCATTTTTTCCCTGCAAGTCTTCCTGGTACTTCAGCTTTGCTTCCGCTCTTGGCCCCACAATGCCAACACAAATAGGGAGGCCTCGGGTTACTAGGACAACCAGGGCACAGGAAACCATAAAGTCTCAGCACTCCCACAGGCATCACAGACTGGCTACGCCAGCTTGCTTTCTCCTTAGGGACTCGGTCCTACTTCCTAATCCCCATCCCCAGATTACCCAGACTGGAAGAAACATGCCTAAGCCACACACCCTGATTTTGCAGACCTCATGGTGGAATATGGAATGGGTAGGATGAAGAATTGTGAATGAAGCTTTCTTACTAACAATGATATTCCAGGTCACCTTGGTGATAATTAAATTTTGTTACCTGTGAGAATTACATTCCCCTGAGAACTGATGAGATTACAAGCTTAGAGTCAGGCTGCTTCCATTTATTTGTATTATTTATACTTGTTTCTTTGGAGCTTGAGTCTTAAATCTTTTTGAATCCCTAGCTAGAAGTTTTCACAGTTTGCTTTGGGTTAAAAGATTTAGCAATCTACTTCTGATACACTGGGACCAGCTAATGTTTCAGTTCAGTTCAGTTCAGTCGCTCAGTCGTGTCCGACTCTTTGAGACCCCATGGACTGCAGCACACCAGGCCTCCCTGTCCATCACCAACTCCTGGAGTTTACCCAAACTCATGTCCTTTGAGTCACTGATGCCATTTAACCATCTCATCCTCTGTTGTCACCTTCTCCTCCTGCCTTCAATCTTTCCCAAGATCAGGGTCTTTTCAAATGAGTCAGCTCTTTGCATCAGGTGGCCAAAGTGCTGGAGTTTCAGCTTCAGCATCAGTCCTTCCAATGAACACCCAGGACTAATTTCCTTTAGGATGGACTGGTTGGATCTCCTTGCAGTCCAAGGGACTCTCAAGAGTCTTCTCCAACACTGCAGTTCAAAAGCATCAATTCTTCAGCACTCAGCTTTCTTTATAGTCCAACTCTCACATCCATACATGACTACTGGAAAAACCATAGCCTTGACTAGATGGACCTTTGTTGACAAAGTAATGTCTCTGCTTTTTAATATGCTGTCAAGGTTGGTCATAACTTTCCTTCCAAGTTTAGTAAGAAAATAATGGTTTCCAGATAATGAATGTAGGTTCTATTTACACTTTATTATAAAGCTAGTCATTTGTTTCAAGGAAGACCATCTGATTTGATTAACTCTTTAAAGCCTTGAAGAAGTGCAGATCTCCTTTTAGGTAGATGCTTAGAAATTGCTGATTTGATCCAGAAGTGGAACTGGCCACCTTTGTGGAATATTCCTGGCAGGCCAGAGCAAGAGAGAATAAGTGGGGTGGTGGGGGGCGGAAATAAAGTAGACTTGAGAGCTCTTCTCAAACAACTGAAGGACTGTCCTATGGAAGAGAGCTTAGATTTACTTGGTTTAGCTTCACAAGGTAGAATAAGGACCTTCATTTCAGATGACAGTGATGGGGAACCAGTTTTGACTTAACAGGGAAGAACATTTGAACAGTTAGAGGACCTCAAGTGGAAGTGAGCTGAATTGTTAGGCAGTGAATTATTTGTGACTGTATTGCTTGCATAGAGGTTAGATTACCATTTGCACAAGATTTAGATGAGATTTTGGAAATTAAGCTGGATTTGACCTGTAAAGAGAAACAGGTAGATTTATCAGAAGTCAGTTCATCCTTTCTAATTTGATTCTGTGGTAACTATTAAAATCATTACTGTTTTCCTAGACATCTCTGCCAAACTCACCCCCTTGAGTCATTGAATATTAGAGTTGATAGCAGAGCCTTTAAAGATTTCTCAAATGTTGTATCCTAGTCCTTTCTTGATGCCTCAAGAATGCCTCAGAGTTGTAACAAAGTGGCTGGGAGGTATAATGAAGGAGAGCTGGGGCTCTGAACCTTGTCCCTATGTGAGGAGCGGGTGTTTTGCTGGGGAAAAAATCCCTGAAACTTAAAGCCCTGATATTCCAGGTTCTTCATTTTATTAACAGAGAAAAAGATATGGAGCAAGGAAATATATTACCAAATATCACATAGCTAATAAATTTCAGTCTTGGAATTGAAATCTAGCTCTTCTAACTGCAATCATTGTTTTTTCCACTCTACTAGTCTACCTTCTTAAAATTCAGTAAAGTTTCTCTCTGTTTTTCTGACCACCACTGTAATATAGAGTGTTATTTCTTTAGATCTGCTCCTCTATTAGCCACTGAACTAGTCTCCCTGCTGTCCAGGGTCTCTGTCTTGTCTCTTATACTCGCTGTTGCGATGTTATTCTTCATGAAACATTGTCTTCATCATGAGATTTCTCTGCTCAAGAACCCTTATGTTGCCTGTAAGAACTTCAGAGCCTCACACATAGTTGGCATTCTTTAGAATCCTTGTTCAGCCAGATGAGCTTGAGCCCATTCTCTTATTAGTAATAAATGGGCTATGTAATAGATTAACTGAGTCCCACCCTGTCCATAGACTCCAACTTTGGTAAGATTTTTGTGTACATCTTTAATCAGAAATGATGAGACAATACAAAAGAAGTAGAAGATCACAGCTCAGGAAAAGCATGTTGTGTAACAACATGTATAATATAATCCAATTTATATGACACATACATGCATTTTAAAAAAATGGATATATAGAAGTTGGAAAAACAACACCACCACCACCAAACCAGACGTTAACTCTGATGGGGGGATATTAAAAAAGGATGAGGGGGAGGGGAGGGAGGTGGGAAACTTAAAATATGTATTTCTTCACGGAGGAAAGCCTCACAGGATGGATGGGAAACCTAAGGATCCAGGCTTGGAACTGACAAGAGAAAGAAACTGCTTGGTTGTCTTGCCTGGCTCCACTGCAAGCCATGTCTTTGCCTCTTGCATCACTCTGAAAGAAATAAATTTCCATGAGATTGTTTGATTGGCCAAGCTTAAGTCAAGGGCCATCTATGGCTCTATCAGGATAGAGAGAGAAAGGTCTAGGGGAAGGAGTCCCTAGGATGTCCCTTGGTTTCTGGCAAGGGAGGTCCGACATTTCATTTTACTCTCCCAACAGGGCTTTGCACAGAACAGAAGAGTTAATCACTGGACAGGACATTCGTGTGCTGTTAAGATGCTGGAACTAGAAATGACGAGAGTTCATTGAATGCAGTCACCTTCCCCCACTTCTTATCTATCAGTACATCCAGATCCTAGGCCTGCCTTTTCTTTCGGTTCAACCAAGCCCCCTGGTGTGGTTTTAACCTTTGCTAGTGATTGAGGGGTATTGAGTTAAGGGGATGGGGGAAAGGAGAAGGGTAAGGGAAGGCAGGTGGAGAGGGAAGTTGGCAGATTTACTTTGCTTTCTTCCCTTTCTGTGTTTGCAGAGAAAGCCTTTTCAGTGACTGACAGTTAAAAAAAAAAGACTATAATAAACGTTTGTGAGCCCACTTACAAATAAAAACCTTATCCCTCTGGCTGTTCTAACAACCTGCTCCTCTGATGGAGAAGCTATTCTTCCACTGTGTGCCTCATAGAGTGTGGTCAGGGAGGCATCTCTGTCCATCTGCCTGCATGCCTGTGTGCTGCCCTCTTTGGAAGGTCCAGACGCCAATCAGAGTACAGGCCAGAAGTTCTTTGTTTTTTCACAGTGGGAATTCTTTACTTTTGAAGCATTAACCTGATAAAAAATACCTTTCTTCACTTTTTAACATGGGCTTCCCTGGTGGCTCAGCTGGTAAAGAATCTACCCGCAATGCAGGTGACCTGGGTTTGATCCCTGGGTTGGGAAGATCCCTTAAAGAAGGGAAAGGCTACACCCCAGTATTCTGGCCTGGAGAATTCCATGGACTCTGTAGTCCATGCGGTCGCAAAGAGTTGGACATGACTGAGCAGCTTTCACTTTCACTTTAACATAGCTTAGGCCTGACTTTTTGAAAATTAACTCCAGTTAATCACAAGAGGGTGTACAAATTCACACTCTAACTTCTGTGAATTGCAAAGCAAATTCCTTGATTTTCTGCTGGTAAGAGAATCTGTTCCTCTGATATGTTTCAGAGGCTGATGGATCAAGGATACTCTTATCCTACAATGGACTGATTAACCTTTGTAGTAACTTGTTGGCCAGCCACTATTGATAACAAAAAAGACAACTCCTTAACTGTTGTAAAATAATTATTTTTTCAATTTTATTGAAATATAATTTACATAGAAGATGTGCCCATTTTATTTATTTTTTAATTTTACTTTTTTGCTTAAAAATTTTAAATTGTCTATCAAGTGAGTTTGACAGAATTATTGTTAGCTTTGTGACAAAAACATGCTAGTAATATCTGGTGGCTCATAGCCAACTTTTAGTGATTATAGTCTCTTTATATAATTACTCACAGTAATCCCTTTTATATAAGCATCTTAAAAACCTGCTTCTCTCACTAACCAAGCCAGTTAGAAGAGTTTTAAAAGGACAACAGATCTTTTTAAACTACAGAAGTAATACACATCTGTGAAAAATGCAAACAAGATGAACCCATTTGAAATGTGTGATCAGTGAGTTTTGACAGGTATCTACATCTGTGTAATCATCTCTGCAGTCAATATGTAGAACATTTCTGTCACCCTCCCAAAATACTCCTTTGCCCATTGCAATCATCTCTCTCTACCCACCCCAGACATCCAGTGATCAGATTTCTCCATAGATCAGTTTTGCCTACTCTAGAGCTTTGTATAAATGGAATCGTATGGTATGTATCCTGTGTATGGCTTCTTTAATTCAGCGTTGTTTTTGATATCCATCCATGTTTCTGTGTATATCAATAGTTCATCCCTTCTGTTGTGGGGTAGTATTTCATTGTTGGATATACCACAGTTTATCCATTCACCTGTTGATGGACATTTGTTTCCACCTTCCAGTTTTGAACATTCCCATACAAGTCTTTGTAGATATGTATGCACTTTCCTTGGACAGATACCTTGGAGTGAAATCTTAGGTCCTGTGGTAAGTGAATGTTTAACTTGATAAAGAAAAAACTGCCAAATTTTTCCAAAGTGGCTGTACGATTTTATAGTTACCAGCATTCTGTGAAAATTCCAGGTTTCTGCATCTCCTTCAGCACTTGGTATTGCCAGTTAAAAAACAATTATTTTAGTAGGTGTGCAGTGGTATCTCATTGTGGTTTTAGTTTGCATTTTCTCAATGACTAATGATACTGAACATCTTTTCATGTGCTTGGTTGCCACCTATCTTAAATTTGGTGAAGTCTTCTTAAATCTTTTGCCCACTTAAAGAATTGGAATGTTTGGCTTCTTGTTATTGCATTGTAAGAGTTATTTATATATTCTTTTTATTATAAAGGTTTTAAAATAGTTTGGATACAAGTCTTCTGTGAGTATATGAATTGAAAGTATTTGCCCATGTTAGTGACTTGCCTTTTTTTTTTTTTTTTATGGTATCTTTTGAAGACCAGAAGTTTAAATTTTTGATGAAGTCTAATTTCTTACTTTTTCCTTATCTAGTTAGTCCTTTTTGTGCCCTGCATAAAAATTTTTTGTTTATACCAAAGTCACAAAGATTTTCTCCTGTGTTTTCCTCTATATGCAGAAGTTTTATAGTTGTAACTTTCACATTTGAGTCTGTTTATGTTTATGATCCATTTTGGTCACTTTGTCCTCACTGCACAGCAGATGCAGCAGGAAAGGAAGAATCTAAAATAAAGACCTCTCTCAAAAACTGATATACTCTAGAACAGAACTATTAAACTTTGCTTCTGTGTCTTATCTTCATCTAATATTGTGTACTATCTATTCACTAGTAAAATATGTATCATCACCTGCTGTGTGAATCAGGCACTAGAGATACATTAGTAAACACACTAGACAACATCCTTGCTCCACAGAGTTCACGTATTAATGGGAGAGGCTGTGTTTTAGTGAGTAGCCACTGTGTGCTTGGCAAAGTCAAGAAAACATTACTGCCTCTATCTCTGATTCCCCAAGTAGTAGATCCTTGGCAATATACTCATTATATGATTGAGCAAGAACCTCTTTGCACAAAGGGTCACTGATCTGTAGAGAAAAGGGAATCTCAGGCTGTGTACAGCCTGCTATAATGCAATACAGGAAGCGGTGTTGCAGTACCGGATGGAAAATCATAAGCGGGCTCGTGCTCCTGGTACTACTAAGGTACAGTGACTGTGTTTTACGTTATCTTCCTTGGTTTGAGCTAAACAGTATCTTGGAGTATCTTTGTCTCCAATCCTACTTCTGATGTCTTTGCCAAAAGAGTTCAGTAATTGTATCTTCAAAGAACTCCTCAATCTCTTTGCTGATAACCAGAGAGCCAGATATCTTCTATAACAAACCATTCATATGTTCTTTAAAACTAGTCATAATTTATTTGTGTTAACTATTCCACCATTGTTCAGGCCACCGCAAACATCAGTAATAATCACTGCTTACTATGAACATTTATAAACTAGTACTAACACTGGATAACCAGAGAGGAAGTGGTGTTAATCCAGAGCGGAATGAGATCACTGTGGCTTGTTGTTGTTTAGTCACCCAGTCATGCCTGACTCTTTGCGACTCTGTGGACTGTAGCACTCCAGGCCTCCCTCCCTCGCCATCTCCCGAAGTTTGCCCAAGTTCACGTCCATTGGGTCAGTGATGCCATCCACCCATTGCGTCCTCTGACACCCCATTCTCCTCCTGCCCTCAATGTCTCCCAGCATCAGGGACTTTTCCAATGAGTTGGCTGTTCACACCAGGTGACCAAGACACTGTAGCTTCAGCTTCAGCATCAGTCCTTCCAATGAGTGTTCAGGGTGGATTTCCCTTAAGATCAACTGGTTTGATCTTCTTGCTGTCCAAGGGACTCTCAGGAGTCTTCTCCAGCACCACAGTTCAAAAGCATCAATTCGTTGGCACTCTGCCTTCTTTATGGACCAGTGGCTTAGGCTGATCTTTAAAGAAGAAACAAATCTTGAACTAGACCTGAAAGGTAAGTTGGAATTTGGCAGATATGAATGAGGAGGGTTGATTAATTTGGATTAAAGGATTCAAGAAAGAAGAGATTAAGGACCAGCACACACATCGTGTGTATCATCAGTCACCTTCATCTATCAATAGCGGATGTCTAGACCATCGTGGCCCTCGTTCTTAATGAGCCTGGACACAGCCCAGTAAGGCTGGAACTGGATAATAAGTGGAAAAATGTAGACATTAAGTGGAGAGAAGCATCAGTGAAAATGTTTGACCCTGGAGGTTAAGATGTGGGTCATCTCCATGTGGGACAGGGAAGCCCTTGGTACAGAGAATGTGAAGGGTTCCTGTTGCATCTGTGCTGAAAATACAAGCATCTGAGAAGTGTGATAGGCTTTACAACGAGGCCCAGGAAGATAGTGCTGGGAAAGACAGTGCGATTTCATCTGCCAGAGGGTGCTACTCAGGCTATTTCTAGGCTCAGGATGACCCAAGAGTTGTACCAGCCAGCAGAATATGCAGCAAACAGGGGCAAAGGAACGTTGTCCTAGAGATGCAGGAAGCCAGAGGATCACCTGCTCAAGGAGTTCAACTCTATCCTGCTGCTACGAAGTCCCCTTCCCATCTAGCATCCAGATCCATCCCTGATTAGAGAAGCAGGGTGAGGCAACTGTGTGAGAGACGGAGATATTTTCATTCAAGAGAGTCTCAGCAGTATCTTTGTCATTGCTCAGTCGCTAAGTCGTGTCTGCCTCTTTTGCAAACCCATGGACTATAGCCCACCAGGCAAGAATACTGGAGTGGGGTGCCATTATCTGCTCCAGGGGATCTTCCCCATCAAACCCGTGTCTCCTGCATTGGCAGGCGGATTCTTTACGCTGAGCCACCAGGGGAGCCTGAGCAGTGTGGGACTGAGTGTGGAATGATGCAGGCCTGCGTACGTGTTTCCGAGAGGGGCTGGTGCGGCCCCTCCGAGGGAGGTTAGGATGGATGCTCTGTGCGCTCAGGTGCAACGGGACTGCCTTCCCATGTGCGCCTGCCTCAGCACCACCAGTGACTCAGCCCTGGGGCACTCATCTCCAAGGAAGAGCCAGACAGCTGGAACACATCCACTCACCTAGCCTGGTCAGACACGGGAGGACAGAGTCCTGTGATCTGCTGTTTCCCCTGGCATCTGCCTTTGATCTGATCTGACTCACCTTGAGGAGCCCATTTTTTGAGGAGTCATATCCAAATTACTTGGGTTTTGTCACTGACTCATTTTCTCATTTATTCTAATACTGAGTTTTTTATGCCATACAGTGTGCTGGGCGCTGAGGAGATAACCTTTAGTAAGAAATAAGGAAATAAGAACAAGTAACTATAATAAAGTTTGAGCAATACTAGGTTTGGAAAATGTTACTGAGAAAGCACAGAACATTACTGGAAAACACATTTTTGGGGGGTCTTGTCCACAAAGGAAGCAGTGATGTTTACTCTGTGATCTCAGGAGTGATTCTGAGGTGATCGGGTGAGAGGTGGGAAGAATGTTTCAGGAAGACAGAACAGTATGTGCAAAGGTGAGAAATATGAAAGGAATGAAAGAAGTTCAGTGCATCTGGAGCCTAGACGGGGAGGGAAGGGATGTGATGTGAGATGAGGCTCAAGAGGTAGGCAGGGGCTGGATCATGGTGTGCAGTGAAATCCATGAGTAGGTGTTTGTAGTTCATCCTTGTTCTACACAGAGGAAGGACATTGCCAGCACTGCAATTTGGCTGTTTTACAGACAGAGGACTGGAGAGGAGCAACACTAGATGCTGGGAGACAAGCTGAGGGGCTGTTACATCAGTCCATGTGAAAGATGATGGTGGTTTGGACTCTATGGGGTAGAAGCAACGGAGAAGTGGGTGGATTTGAGGATATATTTGAGGGTATATCCAGCAAGACATGGATTTGGAAAGTAAGGGAAGTGGAGAATTCAAGGATGACTTGGGTTTTTGGTTTGAGCATGTGAATGGATGGTAGTAAAAGAACCATCCTTTCTTTTAGTGAGTAAAAGAACACTGTGGTGGGAAGATATCTGGGGAAGAAATCACATGTCAGGTTTTGGACATCAGAGTTCAAAGTGCTTGCAAGGCCATCAAGCGAAGAGATCCAGTATACAACTGGATGTGTTAATTTTGATCTGTCAGAAATGGACTGGCGATTCATCCTTAACATGTAGAAATGGTCATTGGATTTATGAGTATAGATATAATTGTAGACAGAGGGTTGGGTAGAGAAAATCCAGAGTAGAGCCTCAAGAAACACTAACTGACCCGAGAGAAGGAAGAGTCAGTTAGAAACTGGGAGAGAACTGCCTGTCAGTTGGAAGAAGCTCGCAGTGCGGAGTCACAGAAGGTGTGCTATTATAGTTTACTCTAGAGACGTGTTAGCATTTGGCTGGACTTGTGATGGTGCTGAAGCTACCTATGATGTTTGATGGGGTAGGTGGCCGACAGGACCAGAGGAGCACAGCTGGAGCTCCTTGGCTACCTCAGTGACCTGGCAGCCTTCTGCCTGTCAAATCTGAACATAGCAGGAACTCAGGAGAAGGAAATCGTTCCCACCCAGATGTGTTCCTCTCAAGGCTCTGCCTTCAACCTGGTGAGACGTTCAGAAGAATCAGAATGAATCCCAGTCAATGGACCTGAGACCTCCCACAGATTTTGTTGTGTTCTTATCACTTCCTAGAATTGTATTCTCATGTTTTTCTCTGTCTTCACTACTCTGATTCTGATGCCCAGTTGGTTCCCCTTGATTCTTTTTTTTTTTTAAATAATTTTATTTATTTATTTTGCACACGGGCTTAGTTGCTCTGTGACATGTGGGATCTTCCCAGATTTGGGATCAAACCTGAGTCTCCTGCATTGGCAGGCAGATTCTTTACCACTGAGGCACCAGGGAAGTCCTTGCCTTGGTTCTTGATCTTTAATTTAGTTTAGCTAGCTTGCCCTTTCTGAGAAGTAGCCTCCATATATACATACTTCCCTTTTTAAAAAAAAATTATTTTATATTGGAGTATAGTTGACTCACAATGTATTAGTTTCAAGTGTACGGCATTCAGTTATACACACACATGTATCCTTTTTCAAATTCTTTTCTCATTAGGTTATTAACAGTGAGCAGAGTTCCCTGTGCTGGACCGTGGGTACTGTTGGTAGTCTATTTTAAATGCAGCAGTGTGTGCAGATATACATATTTCTAATAAGCCCTCTGCTTGGCTGGCCAGCCCTGGAAGGCACCCCCTTACGCACCCCTAATGAGCAGTCACCACAGGGCACTGCCCAGCTTCATAAGGCCGAAGTGATGTAGGTGTTTCCTTTACCCTCTCTGGGGCGCTGGTGGCTCTGGGCCTTGATAGTTCTATTCTCAGTCATCATCTTCTCTTGCTTGACTGAAACATATTCATTATGTTAAAGTGGTTCTACCTTTCAGTGAAGCTTGGCTTTTATATCTGTTATTCTGGACTCGTATCTGGGCCCAGTCTTCATTTCTTTTTTCATTTATTTCTGCTCTGATCTTTGTGGGGGGTGGTGTTGCACTTTTTCTAACTGCTTTAGGTGCAAGGTTAGGTGGGCTCAGTCTCGCTCATGGCCTTAAGGCTTTTGACGACTTTTCCTGTGTAGTAGTATTCTGTGGCACTTTCTATCATGTGCTTTCTTTCCTGCCAGGATTATTCAAAAATTGGCCCCAAATCGCCATCCTCCTATTCCAAAAGTCTATAACCTCTATGTTCCATGTACTGGGTCTGAGGGATGCTTGTAACCCTTAGCTTATTTCAGGACCTATGATCTATACATACTCTGGGTCTAAATAATGAATCTATAAGCCCAGTGGTGGCTTGCAATTTCTATATAGAATCTTCAGGGAAGAAATCTGATTGGAAGGGAAGGGAGGCAGTTAAGGAGATTTGTTTTGAAGCTGAATCCATAAGAGTAAGGTGGTCAGCCAACTAGGACCAACCACCAGAAAAATAAAAAACAGAGTTATGATTAATAAAAAAATAAATTTTGTTCATATAAGTGAGTTTTATAAATAGAGAATCTAAGGCCTTTAAAAAATATTTTGTTGGCTAATTGTTTCATTTACTTAGTTTCTTCCTTCTCCAAACAAAGTATGATACCATTATCCTGAGAGTTTTAAACGCATGCTTTGCTGACCTCTTCTATTTGTGTATTGTTATTTGGTTTACTTTATGGCATGGAGGAAGGAGTTTACGGCCATTGATGCCAACAACTCCTCTTCAGATCCTCCAAACAGTCTTCCCCTTGGTGAGTTACACTGTAAAATTCTAATCATTAGTGTTGCACAATATCAAAATGCCTTGTATATGTCACAATGACAGCACACTAGCGCACACCCAGGGAAACAAGGTCATGTTCCTCCTGAAACTCAGGTGGTAGATAATGCCATGACTGTGGATGAACTCACCCACCGAGGAAATGATTTATGGGGAGAAGAATGCAGAAAGCGGCAGGCCAGTGCATGGGGGCAGTGTGGAGGGGACGACCACAGTTCCGAGGAGGAAGAGGATCCCCAGCACAGTGAGTGATCAGTGGACACTGAAACGGAAGGATGACTGGGAGGATGAGCTGCGATGGGAGCCATGGTAAGAGATTTAACAAGAAGGTGATGCTGACAGACAGTGCCAAGTGTGTTTGAAGTAGAATGGAGGAACTTGCTTCATCTGTAGAGTATGAACTTCACTGGGCTCTTCCTCCTCTCAACCATTTATAAAAATTTTACACTAGATGATTCACTTCTAGTCAACAAGTGTTTATTGAACTGCATACTAACTGTGGTGGGGTTGTATAAAAGAGGCGGAAGATGTCTTAAAGTAATATGTCTTTTTTTTTTTTTAAAAAAAGGTTATTTTTACTTATTTATGGGCTGTGCCAGGTCTTAGTTGTGGCATGTGGGATCTTTAGTTGTGGCATGTGGGATCTAGTTCCCGGACCAGGGATCGAACCCAGGCTCCCTGCATTGAGAGCTCGGAGTCTTAACCACTGCACCTCCAGGGAAGTCCCAAACATATGTCTTTATAAATAAATCTCCTGGTTAACTTGTAAATTAAAAACTCCATCAATTTTGACTGGTGTATTGGTTAAATGCAAACTAGAGACATAGTTCAGTGACATTTAAAGAACATCTTTTGGTATCCTTTCATCCCTATGATACCTTTTTTTTTTTTTTTTTAAAGAAAAGCCCTCATATAATTTTTTCTTACTACAAAAGTGATACATAGTCATTGAAAGTTAAGTTATACATAAAATTATAAATTATAACATAGTATCCCCCCAAAATAGTCATCTTTAACATTTTGATTTATTCATCCCGCATTTCTACTAGGTATGTATATGTGTGCATGTTTAATGAAACTGGGCTCATTCCATGCATTTTTCAACTTTCTGTTTTCATGTAGTGATGTATGGTCAACAATTTTGATATCATACAACTCTGAATCAGTGTTTAGTGGGCTGTGTGGATTTTAATGTTTGAGTATAGTATACTTTTAAAAATTTTTATAGGAGTATAGTTGATTTACAATGTTGTGTTAGTTTCAGGTATAGAGCAAAGTGGATCAGTTACACATGTATCTACTCTTCTTTAGATTCTTTTCCCATTTAGTTCATTACAGAGTATTGAGAAGAGTTCTCTGTGTTATACCATAAATCATTATTAGTTACATACTTCATATTTTAATGTATTATATTATACTATTATATTAATAGTATTGTATATATGTCAATCCCAATCTCCCAATTTACCCCTCCTCCCTCCTTTCCCTCCTGGTAACCATAAGTCTGTTTTCTACATCTGTGACTCTGTTTCTGTTTTGTAAGTAGTTCGTGTGTTCAGCTGTGTTTTAGATTTCTCATATAAGTGATATGATATGATATTTGTCTGTCTCTGTCTGACCCACTCCACTCAGCGTGACACTGTCTGGGACCATCCATGTTGCTGCAAATGGCACCATTTCATTCTTTTTATGGCTGAGTACCCGTAGCTGATTCTAAGAAGATGACGGTCAGTGGTGGTTTGATGGATGGTGCGTGGATAACCTCTTGGAGACACAGCCGCTGTCCACCTCACCACCAGCGGGTGAACCCGTGCATCCTCTTGCTCTTTCAGAGACTCCTAGGGTTAGTGCTGCAGCTCACTTTCCCTTCTAAAGCCTTCAGTTTTCCTGGGCACATATGAATTTAAGAATTCTCTACACTCCTGGGTCCTCAGGACACTCAGCCTCCAGCACCCTGCACCCCCATAATAGCACATGTACCACCCCTGAGAGGCTGGCCACTGGAGCTCCGGACAAGGCAGGCTGCCCAGGCCCGTCACTGGATGGGCCACATCCAGTAGGCCCACTAGGTATGTGCTTGGGACAAAGCAGGGCCCCCAAACAGATTTGGAGGAAATGATTTTGAGATAGATATATATATATATGTATATATACATATATATATATATATATATATATTTATTTATTTATTTTAATGTGCAAGCAGTTACTATGGGAAAAAATAAAATTTATTGTACTTAATATTTACACTTACATTGTGTTGTATTATAAGTGTAAAGGATTGACTTTATTTTCATTGATTTTTTGGCAGGTGGAATACCATAATCTAAATTTTAGTTTCTAAAGACCCTAAGCTAGCTGTATGCAGGTCCATTCTCCTCTTTAATTTATCGGAATTTTAGGAGGGGGGAGGAAATTCCTTGTCCTTGTCAGCAGCCTTTTCCCCATATTATCCTGAAGACAGGGAAGTAGTCAGTCCATAATGCTTCTTCCTCTCTCTTTCCCCCAATTCTTTTTCTCTCTTACTCTTGTGTGTTCTTTTGGGAGAAGAGGAAAGTCAATTCTGTCTCTTCGTTCCTCTGTGTAATTCAGTCTGGACCTGTACCAATAGCAGTGAGTTTGAATTTAGCAATGGTGACATCAGGGTCTTTGCTCTTGATAGCAGTCAGTTCACTTTTGGTTTAGCTGCCACATGTCGTGTTCAGCCAGGAGAACAGAAACTACTGTAAGTATTTAAATTAGAAGGAATTTCATCCAGAGAACTAGCTATACAAGTGAAGGAAGACCTGGGAAGTTATTCAAGGGAAGGCAAGGCAAGCCAGAGATTAGCAACAGCAGGAATCTTCTGTCATCCCTAGGCTGGGGGAACAAGGATGAGTCGGAAGCTGGAACTCGGGAGCGCCTACCTGAGGGCAGCGGCAGCTACCGGGGACACACAGCTTCTGCAGGAGATGCTGGCCAAGGTGGAAGGAGAAGGGGAGGAAATACTCCCGCTCTCTCACTTCCGACTGAGTTCTGTTCTTCTGCCAGTGCCCTTTGTTGACGGGATTCAGCGGGGACTCCAGGAGCCAAGGGCCCAGTCTGTGAGTGTCAGACTTGCTGGAGAGGGGGTGGCGTGGATCTGATAAGAAACAGGCCAAGGACGAAGGCGTGGGTAGGGCAGGAAGGAGCCTGTCAGCACTTTGCCACGGCGACTCGTGCTTGTCCTTCCTAGTCAGTACACTTCTTGGGGGGTGGGGGCGGTCAGGCAGCGAGCTATATTCTGACTTATTTTTGTGTCCTCTGAAGACCTCTCAATAAAATATTTGTTATACTGAACCAAATTTAAACTAGAGTTTCTAACTCCTGGTCACATATCACTGACTGGCTCCTCTTCTTAGGCTTTTCAATGAAGAGATGAAAATGTTGAAAACCTTTGCACATTTGTTATGAAAACAAGCAGACACATTCTTTTCAAAGATTTCACCTTTCCAGAATATGACCTCAAACTGCTGATGCTGGGGTCTAGTTCCTCCTCTTTGGGTAGGAAACATCTGTAATGATTACATAATAATGAACATGTATATCGTGTTGTACAACTTACAACACACTTTTACATTTATTTTCATCATGAGTAGGTTTTAATCTGGGGATCCTGGAATCTGTTTATTTGTCCTCTGTCAGATTACCATAAAGTTTGGGTTTGAAAGAAAAACATCAGGGTTCTCTTCTTGTTTTCTTCTGAATCACAGGTACTGGACCATCTTCTTGCCCTTTTGGACAGACAATCTGGTTACTCTCAGTAGTTGGTGGGTCATGTCCTCAGCTGCTGTTTGGTGGGAGAGACTGGCATCACATTACCGCTCCATCTTTCTCTCTCAGATCTAGCAGGTGTTTGAGGGCAGTGACTGTCTCATATACTCACATAGAGTCTCTGCAGTCATATATAGCACACCTGTTGTTTTTAGAGCCCTATTCTCATCCAAATATGTATATATGTTGACCCTTGAATAATGCGGGGCTTTTGAGTGCCAACCCTGCAGGCAGTCTAAAATTCATGCATAACTACATAGTTGGCCCTCCGTATGTGGTTCCTCATCTGTGGTTTCAACCAACTGTGTAGTACTGTAGTACCGATATAATTGAAAAAAAAATCTGCGAGTAAGTGGATATCATGGCATGATACTGAAAAATAAGTTGAATAGTGTTAAGCAATCAGAATAGTTTGGATTAAACATTTCATTTAGAAAACTGACATCTAGCACAGACTGCTTCTGAGTGTATGCCTGTCGCTAAATGTCTGACCTTCCAGGATTTGCTTTATCTGCACAGATACTACTCCTTCCTCTTACATTACAACAGTGAACTGTCTCTTCCTGACTGCTTTCTCTTAGCTTAAGACTTGTTAATCTGGGGTCCTTTGGCCTTCAAGGGTTTCAGAAGATCCTGGGTCAATGTGTCCCCAAAATGATAATGCAAAATTTTGTGTGTAATATGTATATGTGCCTTTTTGGGGAGGGTGGGGGTGAGGAGAGAAAGTGTCCATGGCTTTCATCCAGTGTTCTGCCCCCAACCTAGCTCTATCTTCTTTCTTTATTCTGCCTAAACCTTCAACTCCCAGTTCTTTCCCTCACTCAGAAGATAGCTTTGCACCTTCATCTTGGAATGCAGTTGAGTTCTTTCTTTCGTCTAACTTTTCCTTCACTTCAGCATTCTATAGAAGATATTGAGTTCCTATTGCCCTGGAGTTGGTGACGAGGGTCTAAAAATGAGGACAGAGAAACACTAAGCATCACACATTCTGGAGAGAGCTGCTAATGGCCTGGGTCAGTCAGCCTCTCGAGGTAGCAGAACTGGTCCTGGTACCTCTAAGCACTAACCCCACCCATCCCTCATCACCTTATCACCTCACCTCGTTTCCAGTCTGTGCAAATTGTATGATGACTCAAGGGAGGGAGTCATGAGCCTAGCAGCCAGTACCTCCGCCTTCTTTTGCCCCCCAGACCAAGCAGGAGGGTATCAAAGAGAGTCTACAGAAAGAGACTAATTTCTGTTTCCCTGGCTAGACTGTCTGTTTGGACAATGGACTTATTTAGCTCTGCATTTATCTAAGAAGAAAGGCAATTAAGCGTGGACAGACAGAAGGGGCTTAGCAGTAGAATAGCCTGCTTTCCTCCTGTTTGTCTTAGCATGGGAATGTGAGTTTCTTGTGGTTCTGGGGACATGGAGGAAGATAGCTGGACTTGAGCCATTCTGCTGGTAGTCCATGCAAGAGGCTCCCTGCTGGACAGAGGCTAACAGGGTTAAAGGGGCAGGATGGTCTACACTGGGGCACAGCTCAGTGGAGAGGCCTCGCAAGTGCCATAAGAGATCTGGCATTTTGATGTCTGTCAAACAACAGGCTGGGCTGGCCTGTCACCCACAGCCAACAGTGGTTTGTAGTAACAATTACCTAGAAGCTAGACCCCCTTCTAGAGAACCTTCTAGAGAAGCAGAAGAGAAGATGGAGAAGCCATAGGAGGGAACAGGCTCTCCACTTCAGGCTCCTTCAGCCATGGCTCAGGTTGGGCTGGAAGAGGGAAGGACATGATTTCTGTGTTGGATCTGAGACTGGAGTTTAAATGAGTTGGGTTGGACCAATCTTTCACATAACTAAAAGGGAGCAGAGAGACGTGGAATCTGTTTGTGCTGCTGTGAGACATGTCAAGGCACAGAGGAAGACTCTTATGGGGTGGGTGGGAGTGTTTATACCCATCTAAGTTCAATGCTCAACCAACAGTTACATTGATCTATCACTAAACCCATCCCTGAATCCACTGTCCCATCTTCCCCTGCAGTCTAAGAGGAAATAATTCTTTTCCTGTAAAGTGAGTTCCTTCACCTGTACTCTTGTTTATTCATTGAGAGAACATTTATTTGATGTCTTAAATTTATTGCCAGTGTTGAGGTACAAAGGTTGAACATGAAGGAATTCTTTCCCTTGTGGAATGCACAGATTAGTGGGGTAGAGTACAAGGTAACTACCTGCTGTAAAAACAATGTATTAAGAGTTATTAAAAGGGGACTGGAAGGTCTCAAAGAAGAATAATAGTCAGAAAGCAAAAGAAGACAAGACATTTCAGGCTGATGGAAAAACAGTGGGTATGGACTACAGGGACTGTGTCCACTTGGGGAACAACAGACGGCTCTGTGTGTTGGGAAGTCAGACTTGGCAGCAGACGAGGATGGGGAGAAAGGCAGGAGGCAGATCCTGATGGGCTGACCTGCTTGTTCTCTATCCTGTAGATCATGGTGCTTCATCGCAATGGTACTGCCCCGGGAGGGGCATCATGGACATTTGTGGGTCATTTTTCACTGTGATGTGATAGAAGGTGGGTGCTACTGGCATTTCAGCAGTTAGGGGCCACAGATGCTAGACTCTACAATGTGAGAATACTTCCACATAGTTAAGAATATATTGTTTTAAAGTAGATATCTGCTTATACCGCTAGGTCATATCTTTTATGAGAGAAGTACTTTTTTTTTTTTTTTTTTTTGCCACACTACACAGCATGTGGGATCTTAGTTCCTGACCAGGGATCAAACATTTGCCCCCTGCAGTGGAAGCCTGGAGTCTTAACCACCAGGCCACTGGCACAGTCTGAGAATGACTTTTATCCTGTTAATCTTTGTACTTCAACACTAGCAATATGTTTTTTATGTCAAATGTGCTGAGTTCAGCATAATTTTTGAATCTGGGCTATTGTTACTAATTCTAATATTGATGTATAATCTAGTACATTTTTTAAATGATATGGTTTCTGATCTTACTTCTTTTAAACCCTAACTTATTCATTCCGTACAATTAGGTACAAGAAACTGAGTGTTTCAGTAAGTCTTCTGTATTTCATTATAAGCTATTGTTTTTTATGTCTCTTTTGTATTAGATTTAGGGCATTGTAATGGTGTTTTGAAATTATGTGTATAGACCACTTATGTATTCCATTCTAGGATAGTAAGGGTGCTATTATTTAAAATGTTTATTAGAAGAAGGGAGACTTAGGTCTGATAGGATCAAGAGCCACCATCATTGGTAGCCACTGGTTTCCAAAGTATTGTTTGAAGCCACAGAGCTCAGATGTTTTGCTCATGAGCTCCCTAAAATAGCAATAACTCCTCACACAGCTTTACACTGAAATCTAACATTTACTATTCAAGTTAATAGGAGACAGAAAATATTAATCACTTCATAAGTTGAGGACTGATTGTAATCATAAAAAATATTTCATGATGATTTGATGAAGTAGATTTTAAATATCTTATGGAATAATGCATGCCAAATATAAAATAAGTTACTGGATTTTTTATCCATGGATATTTTTCAGTGTATCTGCATTTTTGGTGGCCCACAAAACTTTCCAATTACATTTTTTTTTAAGTCAGGTTATTGAGGTATAATTTATAGATGGTAAAACCCAAATGTGTACTCTGGTTACTTTTAAAAGAAAGTATGTCACTAATGTATTTTCCTTTGGCTATGCCAATTGTAGGAAATCTCAGAATGGGCTTAACACCCCATTTCCAATGCCAGGTTTTACGCATAATAGAAGTCTGTATCTGGTGGGAAAGACAGGAAGCCCCAGTAGTTTAAGGCATTAGCTAGACTTTAAATGTCTCCCTAGACCAATGTGTTCATTTATATATCTGTTTGTTGGGTGTATTGACACTCTGGAACAATTCATCCTAGTAAAGTTTGGTGGGGTGAGGGACAGGCCTTTCTTCGTCAAGTGAGGGAAGGACTGTGTGAGTACCAGTTCATTCTCCGGCAGGTGAATTTTTGGCAACAGTACATGTGGAAGACGAGGATCTGGAAATGAGTTCCCTTGAAACCATCTGTACATACATGGCCCGTAGAACATCCTTCTGTTCTCTCCCTGTTCGGAAGCTTTTGCCCAGAGGTTCAGAGCCTAGGAGGTCTGTCTGAGAGAGTGCCAAGGGCAGAGGGTAAGGATTGGGGGCTCACCTCTGCTACTTCACTGGGGCACCTGGGCTGCTTTTCTGTTTTACATTTAAACTTGTGTTTGAAGGCAGGGTTTTGCTGCTAAAAACAACATGTTGCAAAGCACAGCTTCCATGGAGAATCAGAGATCAAAGCGCATGGTGGCTTCTCCTGACAATTCTTAAGTGGCTTCTTAGGAAATCACTGGCTCTCCATGAAAAAAACTACTCTTCTGTGCCATCTTTTCACAAAATTTGTGTTTGTGACCCTTGCAGTATGTACCATTTCAGCTTTTAGGATACATATCCTGATAGGTAAGTTAGAAGCCGGGATTTGATTTGAAAATATTTTAAAACATTTAACTTAGAAAAATGTGTGTAAACTCAAAGTAAAAAACCTTTGACCCTTTAAACAATAATAGCAGCTCTTTGAATATTGAATATGATGAGAAGGTGACCTCAAAGTCTAGAACCATGCTGTATGGAGGGGCAGGGGAGTCAGGAGGGGGATGGGAGTGGGCCACATGAGCAATAATGGGGGTTTGACTTGTTTTCCGGATTGTCTCTTTCCCTCACTGGGGCTATAAGAAATAATGTAGAATTTTAGTGAGGTCTTTTCTGCCTTTAATATGTTTCACTATTATTTTTTTCTTTTTTTTTTGGTTTTTCACTACAGCCACAAGGCGTGTGGGGTCTTGTGGGATCTTTGTTCCCTGACCAGGGATTGAACCCACACCGTTGCAGTGAAAGTGTGGAGTCCTAACCATTGGACTCCCAGGGAATTTCCACCATGTTTCTTTTTTTATACTGCCTTCTCCTCTCTCTTACTGAAATGCTGCACTTGCAAATGTATCTTTCCTGTCTTGTTTTATCTTACTTTCCATAACTGCTCTCTGTCCTCTGTTGGCAAGTTCCCTCGGACCTGTCTTGTGTGCAAGCGACAAGCTCGTATAAGTCAAAGCCTTTTTCCGCAAGTGAGGTTGGTTAAGCAGAGAAAAGGCGGCAAGGTGTTTCATTTCTCTGGAATCCTATGGGCTTTGAGGCACAGTCTGGTGTATAACAAGCCAGAGGGTCCAGAGTTAGCTGTGAAATCAGGTAAGTTACAAGTGTTACAAGTTCGGTACTAAACCGGGAGTCTGTTTGGGGCATCAAGGCTTAACATGGAGATTGTCATGAGCCCAAATCCCATGTTGGTCTCAGAACTCAGCAAGGGTCTTGAGGCTCCTTTGGCCAGAGTGTGACAGGCCTCAGGATTTCTTCGTGTTAAGGAACAGAGCAACTTGGAAACTACCTTAACTTCTGTTGCTGTTTAGTTGCTAAATCATGTCCGACTCTTTGCGACCCCATGGACTGTAACCCACCAGGTTTCTCTGTCCATGGGATTTCCCAGGGAAGAATACTGGAGTGGGTTGCCATTTCCTTCTCCACTAGTTGGGGAACTAGATCCCATATGCCATGCTAAGAGTTCACATGCTGCAACTAAAGATCCCACATACTGCAAGGAAGATGAAAGATCCTGTGTGCCTCAGCTAAGACCCTGAGCAGAAAATTAAAAAAAAAAAAAAAAAAAAAAAACCATGTAGGGTTGGGGGAGAGGGGCAGGAGAGGAAGCTATGGGATTTCTCTCTCAGAGACTCAGTTTTCAATTATCTTTAAATAATTGAAGTGAAATATCTTGAAATATTTGAAGAGGAGTGAACAATATATTTATAAGATTCCTCCTAGCACTGAAATTCTGTGATTCTGGCAGAGACTGTGTCATTTGGATTTGCTTCTCTGATTAAAATGTGTGTAGTTGCTTGAAAAGTATTTGGTTGATTGTATGTGAAGTTAAGAGTCATGTCTTTTTTGGGTTGTCCCATTACCCGTTTGTCTGGTCTATCCTTCTTTTCCTTGCTCAGATAGGATGAAGTTTCTTTGCACTAACAGTGTCAGGAGCTGGAACTGGAGTTACATGTCTGTATTAAAGAGCTATCCAAAGGTTTCCATTTCTACTGGCTTGAGGGCAAAAGAGGTTGTTGGGGGGCTTGCCTTTGGCCTCTGAGCCCAAGGGGTTCCAAATGAATGCTCCTCAAAGGTAAGCCTGTATCATTCAGCTTTGTGCATTCACCCCCATAGCTTGTGCAAGGCAGACAGTGTTCAATAAAGAAATATTGTACCTGAGAATAAAATGGCATTGTTCTTTAGTTCCCTCCCCAAACCGCTAGGTGTCGCCTCCACCTCAGAGAAACTGGGCCCCTCCTCCCCCTGCACACCCACCCTTCTGGCTCGTCCCGGGAGCTCTCAGCTTCTTGGCATTGTGATTGCTGGAGAAGTGGCCTGAAGCAGGAGATGCCCTGTGGCTCTCGGCAGGGGGGAGGGAAATGGGTTGATGTGCATCTCCTTAATGACAATTTGAGGAAAACTCCATAAGGTCCCATGGCAGTTCCTCCCAGCAACCATGATTTCACCCCTCCCAAGCTGGTCCTCGCAATCAGATCCAGCTCCTCCAGATCTGGGGTGTCTGGGGTGAGCCTTCCACGCAGGACGCTTAGGAGGGAGGGTGGAACCCGAAGGGGACACGGTGGGCTTCTACTGCTGGAAATGCTCTGCTGAGTCATCCCCTGAGGTTTCCTCTGGTGCGAGCCTGGGCCGTGAAGGGAGACAAAGAGAAGAGGCTGTTCTGGGGTCCTGCCCAGGAGCAGATGGTGTGATGGAAGCCCCGTGGGCTGTGGTGGCCTCTGAGGACCCGGGAGGGCACAGACGGGGCGTAGGGCCAGCAAGAGAGAGATTGGAGAGTTGAGTCTTAAGGAAAAGGGAGACTTATGGACTTCGTAAGGACTCTCGGGAAAAATCGGCCCTTGGGACGCCTTGGTCCTGGAGGGGCCTGTTCTTCCAGAGAGCAAGCATGTTTTGCTGGTGAAGGGGAGAGAGCGTTCCCGGCAGTGAGAAGGGTGGTGTGGCTCCCTAGGTGGAGGACAAGTGAGGATACCAAATACTTGGGGGTTCCAGACTTCTTCCTGAGACTGGAGTGTCTGAGGGACTCGGGGGAATTGAGAAAGGAGACCCTAAGAAGAGCAGGATGCGCGAGGGCCGTGTAGAGAGGCCCCGGCTCCTGGGAGTGAGATGGACAGCGCGCGCTGGGGTGGCCCGGGGGGCCTGGAGGAGACCGGGCAGGCCTCAGAGTGAGGGGACGCCCGGAACCTCGCCGGCCTGGGAGGCCCTTGCGCGGCGCCCCCTGGGTGGGTGTGAGACCTGGGAGGGCCCCGGGCGGCCGGGTAGGGGTGGAGGGGGCGGGGGGCCGGGGGTGCGGGTTGGGGGAGACAGCAGGCGCCGGAGGGTGGGGCCGGGCGGGGAGAAGGAGGGGCCGCGGGGCGGGGGCGGGGACGGCGCGGGGCGGGGGCGGGCGGCTTGCCCGGGGAGTCGCACTCGGCCGCCGCCGGCGCAGCGAGCGGAGACGGCCGGGCCGCGGCGACCTGACCCGGACGAGCGGCGCGCCCGGGGGCCCAGGCAGGGGGCGGGAGGAAGCGCAGGGCTGCGCGGGCCGCCCGGGCCCAGGAGAAGCGGAGCAGAGAGGAGCTGGGACACGGGCGGGGCCGCCGCAGCTCCGGATGGGACCAGCGCCCTGGGCCCGTTAGTCCCAGCAGGAGCTTCGGGAGAAGCCTTCTCAGGGAGATTCACCCCTGCCTTCCTTCCCCTCCGGCCCAGGCCTCGCTTCGCTCCCCGCCGCCCATGGTCCCAGTCCTTCCGCCGCGCCAGCCCCCTCCCACCTTATCCCCCTGGTCCTCCTTTCCGCGGCTCTCTGCCCTCCTAGCCCCTTCGGCTGTGAGGTGCCCCCCAAGCCTTCTCTTTGTACCAGCCTGCCCCCCACCCCCACCCCATCCCAGTCTCGGATCCCCTTTTCCTTCTCAGCTTCAGATTCATCAGCCGACTTCACCCCTCACTGTCCACATCCCAGTCACAGGCCCCCTCGGCCCCTCCGTCCCCCTGCCACCCTACCCTTAGTCCTCCTCAGCCCGTGCCCGGGGCTGCTGGACCCAGTCCTCACCCGCTCCCCGGGGCTCCCTTCCTCCGTCCTCTTCCTCGCCCATCCCTGCCCCTCTCCCGTGTCCCAGCCCTCCTGGCTCATCATCACTTCTCTTCTGGCGATCTTCCCCTGGTTCCAGGCTGGGTGGTGCTGGGGCCTCCCCCGTAGGCCCGCCTGGCCCCGGCTTCTGGGGGCGGTGGGGCCCCCGCTTTCTCCCCATGGCACTGCCATCTCTCCTGCTGGTCGTGGCAGCCCTGGCAGGTGGGGTGCGCCCTCCCGGGGCGCGCAACCTGACGCTGGCGGTGGTGCTGCCCGAACACAACCTGAGCTATGCCTGGGCCTGGCCGCGGGTGGGTCCCGCTGTGGCCCTTGCCGTGGAGGCGCTGGGCCGGGCGCTGCCCGTGGACCTCCGCTTCGTCAGCTCGGAGCTGGACGGCGCCTGCTCTGAGTACCTGGCCCCTCTGCGCGCTGTGGATCTCAAGTTGTACCATGACCCCGACCTTCTGTTGGGCCCGGGTTGCGTGTACCCCGCCGCCTCTGTGGCTCGCTTTGCCTCACACTGGCGCCTTCCCCTGCTGACCGCGGGTGCTGTGGCCTCTGGGTTTTCGGCTAAGAGTGAGCATTACCGAACCCTGGTGCGCACTGGCCCCTCTGCTCCCAAACTGGGTGAGTTTGTAGTGATGCTCCACGGGCACTTCAACTGGACCGCCCGTGCTGCCTTGCTGTATCTGGATGCTCGCACAGATGACCGGCCTCACTACTTCACCATTGAGGGCGTCTTTGAGGCCCTGCAGGGCATCAACCTCAGTGTACAGCACCAGGTGTATGCCCGTGAGCCGGGGGGCCCTGAGCAGGCCACCCACTTCATCCGGGCCAACGGGCGCAGTGAGTGTGGCCGGGGCTGTGTTAGGGCTAGGGGAGGAGGGTCGCGGTGTCCCTGGGGCTTGGCACTGGGAGGCTGTAGATGGACACGGGTGTTGAGGAGCTGATTGATGCTGGTGGTTGGGATCGAGAAGCAGACGTGGATGGAGCCCCTGGGAGAGGCCCGAGGCATTGTATTGGGGCGGGGGGCTGTTGGTGGCCATTCACAGGTAGATGTGAACAAGGAAGAAGATAGCATGGAGGGTGAAGCTTGGGTCAGGGAGAGTGTGGGGCTGGGGGAAGTTGAATCTGGAGAGCAGTGTGAGTGCCCCGGAGTAGTGAATGTAGTTGATGGTCACTCCAAAATGTGTGCCTGTCTGTGAGCAGAGACTTCTCAGACTGGGCTGCCAGGACCCCTTGGAGGCATAAGAAGAGTGAGGACTCTGTTAATGGGCTTTGAGGTACAGCAGATTTGGTGGGGAAAGACAGGTAAAGCTCACACTGAGAGAAATTCTGAGCCATCAGTGCCTTTGAGCCTAGGGAGAGGCAGGGCAGAGTGGGGGAGTGAGGAGGTCGGGTGGGAGGCAGACGGCGGGGCTCTGGGAAGAGGAGGGGCTTGAGGGATAGCTCCCTTCCTTTGGAGTCTGGAGTCAGGCTCTGACTTCTGCCAGATGGTCCTTATGGCCCCAGGGTACTTATGACATAGACTCCCAAGGGGAGGGCTGGGGGACATCTGGTGGGTGGTTGGTAGGTCAGGGCCTCTGCTCCTCGCCAAGCACGGAGAGGCAGCTGGTCAGAGGGGGGCTGTCGGGGCCCTGGCCCCTCTCTCAGGCCCCTCGTGTGCCTGCTCCCAGTTGTGTACATCTGCGGCCCTCTGGAGATGCTGCACGACATCCTGCTGCAGGCGCAGAGGGAGAACCTGACCAACGGGGACTACGTCTTCTTTTACCTGGACGTCTTCGGGGAGAGTCTCCGCGCGGGCCCCACACGCTCCATGGGCCGGCCCTGGCAGGATAATCGCACCCGGGAACAGGCCCAGGCCCTCAGAGAAGCATTTCAGGTATCATCTGAACCAAACTTGAAGCGGGAGAGGAACTTTTGGGGGAGTTCTCTTTCACAAAACCCCACAGAAGCCCCAGCAATAGGGCGAGAACTGTAAACCATAGGGGTGAAATGGACAGGGGATTTTCTAGCCTAGCCTCACCTTTGTGGCTCTCTCTCCGTGTGCCTGCCAAGGCCACCTCTTAAGATCCTGGAATGGCTGGCTTTCCTAAGTACCAATGGTAGATATACTGTCAGGGAGAAAAGTTCAGGAGAAGACTTAGTCCCAGCCCCTAGGAGGGCTTCCACCCTTTCTGCAGAGGTGAGGCATGATTCCAGTACGGTTAGATGTAAGTATGAGATAGGATGTGATTACGGGTCCTGGAAGAGATGCTAAGAACATGAGTGGTTCAGAGGAGAGAGTCACTGTGGGCTGGGTTTAGGGAAGGCTTTGATAAAGGAAGCAAGACTCTATGGTGACTTTAAAGACAGATGTTGTTTTCCTAGTTAGAGTGGGAAAGAGGATTCAGGCAGCTAAGAGAAAAAGACAGGAATGGATCTGTTTGGGGGTTAAAGGCAAACTGACCTGACAAGAAAGAGTGGTTCACTTGGGGACAGATTATAAGAAATAATGTTGCAGGGGTAGCCTCAGATTAAGAAGAGCCCTGAACCTAAGACTGAGGTGCTTGGACTTGAATGGCCAAGTTTTCGAGTTTTTTTGGTGTGTGTGTGATGAGAAGTGTACTGACAGAATTCAGGTTGGATTGGAAGAGAAGACTGGACGCAGTGAGACCACCTATATGTAACAGGTTAGAATGAGGCACAGAGGTGTGGCTTGAGCTGTGACGATGCGTGTGTGCTCATTTGTGTCTGACTCTTTGCAACCCCGTGGACTGCAGCCCGCTAGGTTCCTCTGTCCACAGGGTTTTCCAGGGCAAGAATACTGGAGTGAGTTGCCATTTCCTTCTCCAGGGGGTGGTGATGGTAGCAGGAATGAAAAGAAATGGATGTGAGAAACAACTTGTAGGGAGAACTGATATGACTCTGTTCACATCTCTGCTCAGAACTTTAAATGACTGATTTCCCACTGAATGAAGTCCTGACTCCTTATCATGACCTTTAAGATTTTCTACAGTCTGTCCTCAACCCACTTTTAAAATCTTACTTTCCAGTACTGCTGAGTACGTCAGCGGCTAGACCTCTCTCAAATCCGCGACCAAAAGCTGCCCCTTGTCTTGATGCTTCCTGTTCCTTCTGTTCACAGGGCTCTTCCTGCCTTCACCCCAGATCTCTGCCTGTTAAAATCATACCCATGAACTGCTCCCCTCTCCTCCCACCAATTTTTCACTGATTTGTGTGCATAAGTATTTTTTTAAACTTATTTATGCATATTCCTCCTTTTCCCAAAAGGATTTGAGGTGGCATATGGGATAACCTTAAGGTCCTTTCAGCCCTTAGATTGTCTGACTCTAAGTAGGTATGTATAAGTGCTGGACTTGTTTGGCCACCTTCTCCAGTAAGTGAGGTTTTAATATGACTGTTTTTTTTTTTTTTATTGGAGGATGGTTGCTTATGATATTTGTGTTGGTTTCTCCCACACATCAGCAGGAATCAGCCACAGGCAGACATGTGTCCCCTCCCTCCTGAACCCCGCTCCCATCTCCCTCCTCAGCCCACCCCTCTTGGGGGTCACTGAGCGCTGGGTTGAGTGCCCCGTGGCTGTGGCTGTGATTTTGTATTTGGTTGTGTCTGACTGTGAATGACATATCTGTGTGCACTCCTGAGCATGAGTCTGTGACTGTCACACGTGAACACAGGCAGGGGCAGGACAGGTTTTGTTGATGCTGTAACTTTTGCCTCAAATGACCCTCTCACCTTTTGTCTGTCTGAATAAGGCATTCTTTAGGACTCCGATCAGTCATCTTCCCTTCTGGAAACAATCCCTGAATCCTCAGGCTGGACTGAATTTCCCACTCTTGTGACTAACTTTATCTCCTCTGGAACTTACTCTTCAGCCAATGTTTGATTCATTTGAAGACTGACTCATTCTATTAGAGTTTATTGAGCACCTGTTACGTCCCAGTCACTGTGCTAGGTACTAGTATACAGCAGAGAACATAACAGATATAGTCCCTGCCTTTTTGGAGTCTACATTCAGTAGAGTAGACCAACATAAACAAATAAGCAACAATACTAGCATAGAACAAATTGTGATGTAGTATGGTACTTTAAAAAAACCAATGGAGTGGTTTGAGAAGAGAGTAACAAGGGAACTGTGCTTTAGCTACCGTGGTCAAGGAACGTCTCCCTGACTCTCCCAGATAGCAAGATTCCACAGCCTTCTGGGCCACATTTTCTTTGTGGAGGGAACAACTTTCTCTCTTGTGGGAGAATTTCTACCAGCTAAGAGGCCCCAGCATTTAGGATAGGGGAGGAGGGATATAGTCCACTAACAATTAGTTACAGACAATTGATCTTTGAACGTTGTGGGAATCAGGGACACCCACCCCTCCATGCAGTCAAAAATCTGAGCATCATTTTATAGTCGGGCCTCCCCATCAGAAGTTCCACATCTGTGGATTCAGCCGACCACGGATCATACAGTACTGTGGTCTGTGTTTACTGGGAAAAAAAAAAAAAGGCCGCATTATCAGTGGACCCATGCAGTTCATACCCATGTTGTTCAAGGGCTGACTGTAAATTAATTCTCAGCTCTCCCACTCACTGTAGGCGTTATTCAGACAGAAAAGCAAAGAGGGAGGTTTTGCTACAGTACAAGAGAAGGAGCAGTCAAGAACATGCCGAATGGACAATCAAGGTGGTGAGGTGGGGAGCGGGGGTGATGGGGTATCCTCTGACAAAGCTGTTCTTAGCCTTTTCTGATCCCAAAGCCGGGCAGGGGGTTAGGGAGGTTGTGTGGTCAGTTTCAGACAAGGATGAAAGAGCAGAGAGGCCTCACCCCAGACAAACCTGGCCCACTGTGGTCCCAGACTGGGCTAGCCTGGAGAAGGTGGCAGCAGAGATGAGGAGCCCCTGATACAGATGTCCACAGCCTTTCCAGGTGGCTGTCGTGCCCGAGGAAAGGGTCCCAGCTTGTGCCAGATACTAGCTAGCGTGGGGGAGAGGACCCTAAAATTGAGTCTGTTGCTATGATTTTTCTCCCTCATTAAACCATAGCTGCTAAAGGGCAGGGATCATGCTTACCTGTGTAGTGTGTGTGCCCAGCACATGTTTGCTGAGTTAAATCAAGGTGTGTGTTGGGAAGAGGGGGACAGAGTCAGGAATTCTTCTAGATAGAAGTAGAGCTGGCAGATACTATAAACCGAGATGATCAGTCAGGAGAGGGGAAAAATAAGTAAATATGGTAGAGCTAAACAAGTGACTCAGCTCTAAGGACCCAGAGCCTCTGTCTGGACATTTTAGAACATTGGACAGACTGGCCCAGAAACCCAGGCAAAAGCCACCACCTAGGTGACCAGCGTGAGACTGGGTTACAGAGCGGGGGCTCCAGCATCTAGAATGGACGTCAGCACTAAACCAAGGGCTGTGTGGGGCAGCATCTCCTCTGGAGACCACCATTCTGTCCATTGATCGGGGTTAGGTGTGGGTGGGCCCACGGGCTGGGCCAGGCGTCTGCTGTGCTTCCACATTTCCTGGGTGCCCTTCGGGCTTCCATCACTGCTGCACTCATTTTTGGCAGCCTTTGCTTGTTTTTTTTTTTTTTTTCCCAGCTGGGGTCCTCTATGAAACGGGACAGTGACCTACCTTTACCTTCTCTCTAGCCCCTGAGCAAGAACAGCAATTCTTTGGCGGTTCTTCTGTTTCTCTCTCTCTTTTTTAGTAGCTAGTAACCACAGCAGAAGAGTCTAGCAGAGCAGTTTTCGATGTGTGGTCTTGGGATCCTGGGGGCCCCTGGAATCCTTTTATGGGGACCATGAGGTCAAAACTATTTTAAAAATACTGAGATGTTATTTGTCACTCTCATTCTTCCATGATTGTACAGTGGAGTTTTCCAGAGGCTACGTGATGTGAGATGATGTCATCACTCTGGCAGCTATAGAAGGTGTGCTTGTGTATTCTTGCGCTTTAGAACTTTGCCAGTTTTTATTTCTCCTCTGGTAAATATTGATAGATGTAATCCAAATTACGGACTCCTGGGGGTCCTCCGTAATTTCTAGTAGTGAGGGGTTGTGAGACCAAAAACATTTGAGAACTGCTGGTCTAGCAAACAAACCAACCTAGGGAATTACTTTTTAAAAAAGCACTGGAAATCGATCATCAACATTTGTATCGAAATATAAATTGTGTGAAGCCTGATCTTTTCAAGGTTTTTTTGGTAATGTTTGAAAAATCGTATTTATTTATTGTCTTTGGCTATGCTGGGTCTTCATTGGTGCGAGTGGGCTTTCTCTCGCTGTGGCGAGTCGGGGCTACTGTTGCGGTGTGCAGGCTTCTCATTGCAGTGGTTTCTCTTGTTGAGGAGCACGGGCTCTAGCGCGTAGGCTCTGTAGTCGTGGCGCGTGGACTCAGCTGCTCTGTGGCATGTGGGACCTTCTCGGATCAGGGCTCAAACCTGTATCTTTTGCATTGGCAGGTGGATTCTTAACAACTGGACCTCCAGGGAAAGTCCCTCGAGTCTTTTAACTAACTTTTTGCATTGTCAGCCATGTCCTACCTTTCCGTTCTTATTTTATTCATTGAATACGTGTTCCTGAATGAACCCTTCCAGCCCCACCCTCAGTCTCCCTCTCCTTTTTAATTCTGCCCGATAGTGGGAGAGTATTAGCAATGTGTGGTCAAGCATCCACACATTCCAATAAGAATAACTACCTCAGTAGGCAAACTCTAGTCTGTATACTGAATATGTGTTATGAGCTGACTTCACTATTTCGTACCCGGAGTGAGTTGATCTAGAATGGATCATAAGTAATATATCTAGTATCTCTATGGTACTTTAGGGATTAAAGACACAGATTAACACAATTGCTAGAAATGACTAGTTTTAATCTACCATTTCACAAAATATATTGATCTACAGTCTTTCCCCAAAGTTGTCATGCCAGTTTTCTGACCAAGGCAGAGAGGCTAGTGATTGTGGAGGCCTGAGGTGCAGGCAGAGGCCAAGAAGGGGGACGTGTGTGAGGGCGGTGGGAGCCAGGCAGGCACCCCCGTGGAAGATGGAGAAATGCTGACTGTGGCCAGGGAGAAGCGTACACAGCTAAGACCACACGTGTCACTGGCTTACCTGTGAGGTGTGTGTGGGCGTGGGCCCGTGTGCTTTCCTTGTGACTCACGACTTGTGGGACTAGGCTGGTATGCAGGGCAGTACTACACACAGTGGGTGTTCTACACACGTTAAAGGGATGGGCTCGTGGCTTTTTGCAGATGGAATCACTCTCTCAAAGTATTTCCCCCACTTGTCATAGGACCTGAAGTCTCTTTAACTCGCTGGGTGGAAGCACTGGGCCAACATTCTGCTGATAGCATTAGCGGTATTAGCACCAGGGAGAGGAGCTGCTGCTCAGGGTTGTCCTTGCCGGTAACAGGTACCCAGAGGGGAAGCGACCGAGGAGCTCTGAGGGACAGCAGGGGCTTCAGGGAGATGAAGGGCCCGTCTGGTGGGTGGAGTTGGCTTTGTCTGTTTCTTAGTCTCCACATTCCCAGAACCATCCACTGACAGATGGTTCTATCTATCTTGTGTGAGGAGTGCCCCCCTTCTCCCAGATGTATTCACCACACACACACACAGTGTTTAGTATCCTCTCAGCCTTCAGGGTCACCCACGTACATTTTATATCATGTGTATCTCACCACGTTTCCCTCTCCTGCCTCCTCTCTTCCCCTAATTCCCATCTTGAATCCTTTTCACTCTCCCATGTGCTGTGAGTCCAGACGGTATTGGTCATCACATACCGAGAACCCCCGAATCCCGAGTACCAGGAATTCCAGAATCGTCTTCTGGTTAGAGCGCGGGAGGATTTTGGCGTGGAGCTGGCCCCTTCCTTGGTAAGCAGATCTCTCTTTCCCCAAGAGTCAGGCCAGGCTTTGAGGAAAGGCTCTTCTCCCTAACTCAGAATACAGCCTTGGCCACAGAGCCAGCCCTCCTGTGGGGGCTGGCGGCTTCCATCTGGGTTTTTCCCTTCTGCCCTGGCGAGGCAGGGATGGCCCCTTAGCTATGGGAGGAGGGAAGAAAGCGAGCCAGGAGGAGGGGAAGAAGGAGACCCCAGAGATGGGAGGGGGCCTGGAGAAGGGGCCTGGCGGGACCTTTGGAGAGCACTGCTGATGTTACCACCCCCAGATGAACCTCATTGCTGGCTGCTTCTACGATGGGATCCTTCTGTATGCCGAAGTCCTGAATGAGACCATACGGGAGGGAGGCGCCCAGGAAGATGGACTCCGAATTGTCGAGAAGATGCAAGGACGAAGATACCGTGGTAATGGAGAGGGTCAGATGAGGGCCAGAGTGTGGCTGGCGGGCTCAGCAGTGGAGCGGGCAGAGGCAAACGGACATCAGGGGCAGGAGAGAAAGTTAGCTGGGGTCAGAGCACCGGGCTGAGGTGGACACATGCTAGAACGGGGGCAGGGGCGGACCGCCAGGTAACTAGAGGGCTTGGGAAGATGGGAGAGGGGCCAAGGGCAGATCTCCAAGTAAGGGGCGCTCCTTTCTGTCTTAGGTGTAACTGGACTGGTCGTTATGGACAAGAACAACGACCGGGAGACCGATTTTGTCCTGTGGGCCATGGGAGACCTGGTTTCCGGGGACTTTCAGGTGATGGGGGGGGAGGCAGGGAAGAGAGTCTGGGGCCTACAAGCCCAGCTTTTAGGGTTCTTACGGGGGCAGAACCAAAGGCATTGGAGGCAGGGCCTTACTTTCTCTCCTGGTGCTGCATGACAGTGGTGGGGGGAGCGGCAGGCTGGGGAGAAGAGCAGCCGAGGAGCTGGGGATCGGGGGAGGAGGCTGGTGGGAGCAGGCCCGTGGGCCCCGTTCTCTCCATCCTCACAGCCTGCAGCCCACTACTCGGGAGCTGAGAAGCAGATTTGGTGGACAGGACGGCCCATCCCCTGGGTGAAGGGGGCCCCCCCCTTGGACAATCCCCCCTGTGCCTTTGACCTGGACGACCCGTCCTGTGATAAAAGTGGGTGTGTGCAGGGACTGGGAGCAGCCCTTCCTCTCTCTGCTTTCCGTTCCGTATTTCCTGCTCTTGCCCGCCTGCCCCCGACTCTCGACTCTCGGCTCTGTCTCCTCCACCCGCTCCCTCCTTCTCTACCTCAAGAGATGGGTCTGCTCCCTGCACCCAAGAGCCTCGCCCCCATCTGGCTCACAAGGCCACACACAGTCTTTCTCAGGGACCCCCCTCTCCCCTTCAGCTCCACTTTCAACTCTGGCCATTGTGGCGCTGGGCACAGGGATCACCTTCATCATGTTTGGCGTCTCCAGCTTCCTCATCTTCCGGTGAGTTCTGGGCTTTCCGCTGACAGGCCCCCTTAGCTGTAACTCCACTGCCTCTAGCCTCTCTTGTCAGTTGTCTTTTAGCCCTGGTCTTGTTTCCCCCTCCCCGACTTTGGTTCTAGACTGGGTGCACTAGTCTAGAATTAGTGACTTTGAGTGGGGTCTTCTATGGGCAAAGGTGAACTTTCCATGGATGCTACCATGGCACTAGTGGTAGAGAACGCATCTGCCAATGCAGGAGACGTAAGAGATGTGGGTTCGATCCCCTGGAGGAGGCTATGGCTACCCACTCCAGTATTCTTGCCTCGAGAATTCCATGGACAGAGGAGCCTGGTGGGCTATAGTCCATAGGGTTGCACAGAGTCGGGCAGCATTTTAAGAAGGTACTTTCTCTTCAGCCTCTGTGTTTTTACCTAAGCACAGGGCTTGTGTCCGACCCACAGAGAGCGCTTCACTCTCTCTCTGTCCTGTCTCTCGGGTGTGACAACCTCAGCCTCGAGAGCTGCCGGGAAGCCCCCGCCACCCCGCAGCTGGCTTCTGGGGTGGTAGGATCAGGCTTGCCAGTCAGCTGAGGGGTGCAGTCCTTACAGAAAACTGATGCTGGAGAAGGAGCTGGCCAGCATGTTGTGGCGCATCCGCTGGGAAGAGCTGCAGTTCGGCAATTCAGAGCGATGCCACAAAGGTGCAGGCAGCCGCCTCACGCTGTCGCTGGTGAGCCCTGGTCTCAGCTGTCCCTCCGCTTCCCTCTGAGTGCCTGTCCTTTCGTCCCCTGGACCTTTCCCAGCACATCAGCCTGTAATGATAGCGCCTGCACCGCCACCACCTCCTAACGCTCCTTTCATCCTTCCGCCTCCATGTTGCCCTTGGCCCCAGCGGGGATCCAGTTACGGCTCGCTCATGACAGCCCATGGGAAATACCAGATCTTTGCCAACACCGGTCACTTCAAGGTGAACAGTCATCCGCTTATTCTGGTCCCCACCATTTCATCCTGTCTCATCCGCATCCTTCACCTCTTCCCGTGGCCCTCTGCCCCTCGCCAGCCTCCTCTCTCTGTCTGGCTGAGCTCCTGGGTGTTCCCACAGTTCTCTAGTCTTTCCCAGCACCCGGAGGCTCCTTTGGAGATTAACGTTCCTCTTCCCCTTTCACTCCCACCCTCAGGGAAATGTTGTGGCCATCAAACATGTGAATAAGAAGCGCATCGAGCTGACCCGGCAGGTTCTGTTTGAACTCAAACATGTAAGTCACGGTGTATGGATTGAGGGCCCAGGATAAACACAGATGTGGAAGGGGAAGGAGAGGACTAGGGAATGGTAATACTGGCTGGGAGGGCAAGTGGGTCATTTATAAATGACTTTGAATTGTGAGTACAATTAGGAGAAAGGTCCTCTCCTGTAGTGGTAGATTTCTGTATCTAATTTTTAGCTCTTTTAATTCTCTTTTCTTCCTTTTTTTTTTCCCCCTTTGGCTAGATGAGAGATGTTCAGTTTAACCATCTCACTCGCTTCATTGGTGCCTGCATAGACCCTCCCAACATCTGCATTGTCACCGAGTATTGTCCTCGTGGGAGTTTACAGGTGTGGGATCTAGGTGGGGATTATGGGGGCAAGGGACACAGACCCAAGATTACATCAACTGTGCAGGTGACGGTGGGCTGGGATAGTCACATCATCTATTCCATGTCACTTACCAGGATATTCTGGAAAATGACAGCATCAACCTGGACTGGATGTTTCGTTATTCACTCATTAATGACCTTGTTAAGGTGAGTCTTCCCCACTCCTTGAGCTCATCCACTTTAATAATACCTCCTTTTTTCTGTCTTTGCTTAGGATTTCTCTTCCTGGTCCTCTAAAAATTCCATTCTCTCCACTTCCCCTTATTCTGAAGGTTGGGTAATAATGGGTAAACAAGGGATCTGGGGCTTTTAAATTGGGAGGAATGAGTTTTATTTGCCACAGAGAGTCTTTGTAGCAAATTTTTGTTTTCCCACACTAGACACCTCAAATCTCTCTCCATCGTCCTTTTATTTTTTTAACCTACAAGAGTTTATATTAAAATCTCTTAGCAGGGAAAAATGAATGTGGTCTCCAAACATACTTATCTTCTGGGTTTTTTACCCTCATTTTTCTCTGTCATTTACTCTCTAGCCAATATTTGGCATATCTGCTCTTTTGTTCAGAAAAACTGAACATTTTCAAAAAGAACATTTTACTAAGTAAATGTAAAGTTTACATTTACATAAAAAAGTAAGTTTTACTTACTTCTCTAAATAAAACTGAGAAGCCAAGGAAAACTATGCTGATCTTTTGGTATCTTCTAAGATACTAGGCTGGAGAAGGCAATGGCACCCCACCCAGTACTCTTGCCTGGAAAATCCCATGGATGGAGGAGCCTTGTAGGCTTGCAGTCCATGGGGTCGCTAGGAGTTGGACACGACTGAGTGACTTCACTTTCACTTTTCACTTTCATGCATTGGAGAAGGAAATGGCGACCCACTCCAGTGTTCTTGCCTGGAGAATCCCAGGGACGGGGGAGCCTGGTGAATCCCAGGGATGGGGGAGCCTGGTGGGCTGCCGTCTATGGGGTCGCACAGAGTCGGACATGACTGAAGCGACTTAGCAGCAGCAGCAGCAGCAGCAGCAAGATACTAAGCTTCAGCTATTTTCAAGTGACCCAGAGGTCCATGGATTTGTGGAGGTATAAATTTACATCTTGCCCAGGTGTTTAGAAGCAAGTCCCTGGGTCAGTGAGCTAGCCTAGTGGATCACCTGTACCACACCTGAAGCTGGCTTTGGTTATTCTGCTTAGTTCTAATGAAGTTATTTTAAAAATTTTGTGTGTAATGTAAAGTTTGCCATCAAATGAGAGAGAAATTATTAGGTAACGCTGATGTGGTGCTCAACTGGAGGTGTGATGATAAATTATAAGAAAAACATGACTCTTAAGAGAACAATGATTTGATGGAAAGGTTTTATAACAAATCCAGAAGCCTAATAATATCTACATTCACGAATTTGGAGATTTCCAAAGGTTTGTTGATGTCAAGATGAAACAAATAAGAAGAAAGAGTTCACAGAGGCTAGAGTTTTGAATTGTTTAGGCCCAGAGCTAACCGTTTAGAGGAGTTTTGGTTAGCACTGTGTCCTTTTTCTATTCCACCCGAACTGACTTCCCAGGGGAAGCACCACTCTCTCCTCTAAGGACTTGCCTTAGAGTCCTTCACAGGCAAAGGTTCTCTCCGCTCTGGCCCTGTGGGGTCAGAAGTTTCAGGCTTCTGCACTGACTTGGCAGCTACGTCCTACCTTGGTCCATTTTCCAGGGTTTTTTTAAAAAAACTATTTATTTATTTTTGGTTGTGCTAGGTCTTCATTGCTGCCTGTAGGCTTTCTCTAGTTGCCGTAAGCTGGGGCTACTCTTTATTGCAGTGCATGGGCTTCTCGTTGCAGTAGCTTCTCTTGTTGTAGGGCCCAGGCTCTGGGTGCTCAGGTTTCAGTAGTTGCGGTCCACAGGCTTAGTTGCTCTGGGTCATGTGGGATCTTCCTGTACCAGGGATTAAACCTGTGTCCCCTGCCTTGGCAGGCAGATTCCCATCCACTCTGCCACCAGGGAAGTCCTAGGTTTTCCTAATTTACCATTCTCTCCACTTTCTCTCTGGTCCACATTCCCTCTAGTAGATCACTTTTCTCCTCCATCTCGACCTGCCTGCCTGTTCATGGTTATACGTTAAAGTTTCCAACTGGCTTATCTTCCTTGGTGCATCTAGGTACTCTTAATACCTGGATCTTAAAGCACGCCTTCCTGAGCAGTGGCCAAGCATTTGAGGCCATCGTGGGTGTAGTATTCTTGGAGTTCACCCTCATAGTTCTGTTCCCTTCATTGCTTGGAAGACAGACTGCCCTTTCCAGGGTAATGACTGACAGCTCCCTTCGTCCCTCTTCTTACGCATGTCTCCTGTCCCTGGTGCTTAGGTGCTGACATACTGCTTAAGGTATCAGGAAGACATGGTGGTGGTTTAGTTGCTAAGCTTTGTCGGGCTCTTGCAACCCTATGGACTATAGCCCACCAGGCTTTCTGTCCATGGGATTTCCCAGGCAAGAATACTGGAGTGAGTTGCCATGCCCTCCTCCAGGGGATCTTCCCAACTCAGGGATCAAACCCAGGTCTCCTGCAATGCAGGCAGATTCTCTATCATCTGAACCACCAGGGAAACCCATGGAAGAGATGACTCTCCTATTTTTGCCTGCTTCCTTGAGCGGAAACTGTACAAAGGATGCCTTCCAAAATTAGCATATTCTTTTTATGGCCCCGAGATCTTTAGACAGCTAGCTAATGCCCATCTCGTGGAGAGGGGGTATCCTAAGCCAGATATGATCCGATCCTATGACTTGATCTGTGTCCTGCAGGGCATGGCCTTTCTCCATAACAGCATTATTGCATCCCATGGGAGTCTCAAGTCCTCCAACTGTGTGGTGGATAGTCGTTTCGTGCTCAAAATCACAGACTATGGCCTGGCCAGCTTCCGATCAACTGCTGAACCTGATGACAGCCATGCCCTCTATGCCAGTGAGGCCTTTCCCCACAACCCACTGCTGCATTGCCCTCCCCCGGCCCTGATCATTTCCACTTGGGGAGGGTGAGAGAGGGAGATGGAGTGACAGTACTGTGGCGAGCATTATGCGAATGAGCCCACGTGGGCTTGGGGATTCCATCTTTGAAGACCTGGTTTCCTCTTTTCAGAGAAGCTGTGGACTGCCCCAGAACTGCTCAGTGGGAACCCCCTGCCGACCACAGGCATGCAGAAGGCTGATGTCTATAGCTTTGGGATCATCTTACAGGAGATAGCTCTTCGCAGTGGGCCTTTCTACTTGGAGGGCCTGGATCTCAGCCCCAAAGGTAAGAGTCAATCTACTACCCAGCGCTTCCCCTACCTGGAGGACCTGTTCTTCAACCAAGCCTTTGATCACCCTCAGAGATTGTCCAGAAGGTCCGGAATGGTCAGCGGCCTTATTTCCGGCCAAGTATTGACCGGACCCAACTGAATGAAGAGCTAGTTTTGCTGATGGAGCGATGTTGGGCCCAGGACCCAGCTGAACGACCAGACTTTGGACAGATTAAGGGCTTCATTCGCCGCTTTAACAAGTGAGAGGGCATGACGGGGCAGGGGCTCCCCAGGGATAGAGGCCTCATCAGTCTTAGTGGATGAGGTGGGGCTGGTGGGGCCAAGAGGGTGGGCTGGGTAGAAAGCCCTGGGAGTCTTGAACACCTTGGAGCAGGTACCATATCCTGGCCTCCTTCCAGGGAAGGTGGCACCAGCATTTTGGACAACCTCCTGCTGCGCATGGAGCAGTATGCCAACAACCTGGAGAAGCTGGTGGAGGAGCGCACACAGGCCTACCTGGAGGAGAAACGCAAGGCTGAGGCTCTGCTCTACCAAATTCTACCCCAGTGAGACTTCTGACCCCTTCCTGAATTTTCCTTTGGTATCTGCTGTATTGCTTTCTACCTCATCCAGCTTCTGACAACTCCCTTCCCAACCCTCAGAACCCTGCTTTGTCACAGCTTGCTACTGTGAGCCCATTCTGGCTCTAGACCATGTTTTTCATTCTGTCTCCAAATGAGCTGTGCTGCCTTCTTCCTGGCCTCCGATCCCTTCTTCTTAGGATGCTGCTCTACCAGAGCTTTGCTCCAGTGAATGTAGGCAGAACCGTCCCATCTTAGGACATTTGGCCTGCAGCCCAGGGATCCTCTTCCAACCCCCACCACGTGTCTACCCTATCTTGCTCTGGACTGTCATGACTTCCCAGCCACCTTCCTTCTCCTCCTCCAGGCTCAGCTTTCACGTTAGAACCCATCTCTGCTCCAGCCATACACTCCTTTCCTCTCCCTTTGCCCCCTTCTCTGAGTCTGGCTTGGACTGTACCCTTGCCTCCTAGTTCAGTGGCAGAGCAGTTAAAACGGGGAGAGACTGTACAGGCTGAGGCCTTTGACAGCGTTACCATTTACTTCAGTGACATCGTTGGCTTCACAGCTTTGTCGGCAGAGAGCACCCCCATGCAGGTGAGAGACAGGTTAGGGGCCAGGGGTGGTGGGGGGGCACCTAGGGGAGCGTAACTGGGGCATAGAGATCCTTGATAATAGGAAAGACTAGCTTGTTCTGGAGTTTCCATATCTTGTCACGGCTTGTATGTTAAGAATTCTAAGAAAGTCAGGCACAAGTTTTAAGGCCTCTTCTTTCCCACCCCTGTTAGGTGGTGACACTTCTTAACGATCTGTATACGTGTTTCGATGCCATAATTGACAACTTTGACGTCTACAAGGTGAGAGCTGAGGCTGCCCTTCCACTGACACCTTTAAAACCCAGTCTCCCGAACCCCACGTGCCTTACCTGCCCCGTGGTCAGTTTTCCCGCTTGAGTCTCTGGCATTCTAGTGCTGGAGTGCCCTTTATAGACAGCTGAGGCTCTGGCACTGTAGTTGTACATCCCAGTCTAATCCCTTGTGAATCCTTGAGCCTCCCCTAATCAGAACCATCACAAGATCTAGTCTGCCACTTTTTGACTGACGGTATGGTCAGTCTAGCCATCTTTTCTCTTCATCCCCTCCAGACATGGAGGAAGTATACAGGATGTGGGTATAGAATGATATATTGGGGTGAAGGACAAGATACATAGTGAAAGCTTTTTGTTGAAGTCATTGAGTCATTTAAGGTAGGCTTTATGGTGCTTGGGAATAAAAAACGATCTGACTTTGTGGCTGTGTGGCCTTGGGCAAGTAAGAGAAGCTCCTTGAGCCTCAGATGTTTTATCTGTATGATGGGAATAATAGACTTATTGTGAATAAGTGCCTAACATTGTATAGATAATAAATACCCACTCTTGGCCCTTCCCTTTGGATTCACTCTGCCATCTCTTATTTACCATAACAAAGAATTCCCATAAACCCTTTATTTGGATTTACCAATTGTATTTCCCATTTGCTTTATTAAAAAAAAATCTATCTATATATCCATATAATTATTTTCTGAACCTTGTGCAAGTAAGTGGCAGACACAGTGGCCCTTCATTCCTAAATAAGTCTCTGTGTAGTTCCTAAAAACCAGGGCCTTCTCTTATACAGCTTCAGTACAGTTAACAAAGCCAAGTGCCTGCTTTCTTTCCTTTGACACTTTGGGCTTATGTAGGGCTCATTTCATTGGGCCTGCTTCTCCCAGATTCTCAGGACCGGGGCACTTATTTGCCAGTCAGTGTCTGGCTTCCCGGCTGCCAGGATGACTCATGGTGGTACTCAGCTTGTCTCCTCTTACTCTTCCCCACCCCCATTGATACAGATAGAGATGACCTTTTTATCCCCCTCTCAATCAGGTAGAGACGATTGGAGATGCCTACATGGTGGTATCTGGTCTCCCAGGCAGAAATGGTCAGCGTCATGCCCCAGAAATTGCTCGTATGGCCCTGGCGTTACTGGATGCAGTTTCTTCCTTCCGCATCCGCCACCGACCCCACGACCAACTGCGGCTGCGCATAGGGGTCCATACAGGTAGCGCTGACTCTTCCTCCTGCCCTCGTACCCACCTTCCCCAGGCTCTTCCAGCCTGTTTCTTCTAACAGGGCCCGTCTGTGCTGGGGTCGTCGGCCTGAAGATGCCCCGCTATTGTCTCTTTGGAGACACAGTGAACACTGCTTCCCGAATGGAGTCTAACGGTCAAGGTGAGACATCAGCCTCAGCCTCCATCTGGGTTGGCCTTTACTTCCTTTCAGACTTCCTCCAAATCTCTCAATTGGATAGACTGCAGTTCCTGATTGCCCTGCCCTTGGACATATTTTGGTTCTAGTGCATGTGCCCTGGGAACACTGAGACCCCCCTGAGGGATGGTGGTCGGGTAAAGCTCTGATACTGCAGTTCTTCGGTTGCCTTTTCTTTGATTCTTCTTTCCGTCATCTCTCCTGTCCTGCCCCAGCCCTGAAGATTCATGTCTCCTCTACCACCAAGGATGCCCTGGATGAGCTCGGATGCTTCCAGCTAGAGCTTCGAGGGGATGTGGAGATGAAGGTGATGGCAGGCCACAGGGAGGGAGTCATGGAAAGGGAGGATCAACGTGACTGTGGAGGCCATGGGGGAAGAGAGGGAGGTATGAGGAATAACAGAAGAATCTGAATTATCTCTGCTCCCCCAATTCCAGGGAAAAGGAAAGATGCGAACTTACTGGCTCCTAGGAGAGCGGAAAGGACCTGCTGGGCTCCTATAAACCCTACTTCTTCCCAAGTCAGACAATCCCCTGCTGCTGGTACCTGGGTGGGCAGTAGCCATCGTCTCTCCACACATCAGAAGTGGACATTGTCACATGAGATGGAAACCAACATGCATAAAACCCCCACCTTATATGGAAACTGTTGCCCTTTGCAGCTCAGTCTTGTACATATACCTGTCCCTCTCTGGCCTGGTCCCCTTCCTCCATACCTTCTGTAAATATCTGTATCTAAACCAGAATATTTTGGCCAAATATAAAACAAACAAACAAAAACAGTTATGGGTGACACAGTCTGCGTTAGGGGTGGCTCCAAGGAAAGGTTCTGGGGTACGGACACAGTAACTCACAGAATCACTGAATCAGCAGTCTCAGGATGAGAGAGAACACTTTTTATGTAAAACCCTGTCACCAAGTACAGACCAAATTCACTTCCTCCCCACCTCTCCAGCACAGAGAGAAGGAGATTCCATATTCCACAGCTACCTGCCTCCTCAGCCCTTAGACAGAAGTAGTTCAACCCCCTCCACCACCCTGCCCCCCTCCCTGACAGGCAAGGGAAGATATTTCTCCCTGGTGGGAATAACTCTCAGGTTCAAAGGGCAACGGCTGCCCCAGCGACAGAGGCACGGGCGTCGAGAAACTGCAGTTCTTCCGGAACGGTGTGTCTAGGGTCCTGATGTTACTGACACCCTGGAGGGGTGCCAGAATGAGGACGGGGCCCGCTCTGCACCACGCCGGGACAGAACAGCCTCCTCCCCTCCTCTCGCCCGCACCCAGCACCCGGTCACCCTCACACACCGGAAGCTGTGGTGCCCTCTCCAGCCAGAAGGTTTCAGGCTGCTCTGTCCGGTAGTCGTGGAGCTGTGAGGGAAATACCACATAACTCCGGGCCTGAAGAGTTAACTCTTCATCGTCGAGGCTGGCTGCTTTCCCACAGCCTGTCAGGGCCCGGCTGTGCGGGGGTGGGGTGCGTGCGCTCTCACCTTTGTCGGGGCAGGAGGCCCTGCCCGCACCAGCTCCTTCTTGTAGTCGTGGTGTGTCACAGACTCGACCTCAGGCTCCTTCCTTGTGGGTTCCTGCTCTGCCTGCACCTCTTTACTACACAGGCCTGGGGAGTGTCAAGGGCATTCTCCCCTGACTTTTGTCCTCCCCCTCCCCATTTCCCTTCACCCAGCCTCTCACCAGATTTGTTGGCGCAAGAGCATCTCCAGTATGGCTTCACGCTTCCCTGGGGGAGGTCAGGGAATGGACAGAATAGAGGAGGCTGCTTAAGAAACAGGCTCAGAAGAAACAAAGTTGGGGAAATGAGGAAAAATTGGGTTTTGTCCTTATACCCCTCGGACAACCATAGGCCCACCTGATATTCCTCCCTTTTTTTCTCTACTGGACTCATTCTTGCCCATTCTCTCATGTTTCATACCTCGAATTGGCTGAGAGTGGCTTGTTGGGGGCTGGTATGAGTCTTTCTGGGTGGTGCAGGAGCACATAGGTGACTGTGGCTGCAGGGTCAGCAGTCCCCGGTGTCCGTGTCGGAAAAAGAAACTCTCAGAGCCATCCTGCATGGCTGGGACTTGATCCAGGTAGTTGGTGGCTCTCTGTAGGCCCCAAGTTGAGTGACAATGATATCCTTCCTTATACCCACCCCCATCAACTGGGGGCAGCCTTCAAGAAAAGGGAGCAGGTCAAACCTTAATACCTCCTCCTCCCAGTTGTAGAGAAGGCACTGGCCCCGTGGCAGTGTTTCACTGAGAACCGTACTCTTCCCTTCAACTTCGGGGGGCTTCCACAGCCCTCGGGCACCAGGTTCTGAGACTTTCAAAAATTTCCAGGATTGTTTCTGCGGCTCCCAGTGACAGTGGTGTTTGCAGCCGGTATAATTAGGGATAAGATCTCCCCTGGGGTTTCTGAAGCCTACAGGAGCAGAGAAGTTGAACCCAGGGCCATGGCCAAGGCCTGGGCTATGCCTGGAATCAACAGCAGGACCAAGATCAGTGCCTTGACCAGAGCCACCTCCAGGACCCTGACCAGAGCCGCCACCAGGGGTATCACCAGGACCAGAACTGGAGCTAGGTCCAGGGTCAGAGCTGGAGTCAGGACCAGGGCTAGAGCTGGAGCCAGGAACAGGGCCAGAACTGGAGCCAGGAATAGGGCCACGGCTAGAGCTAAGGTCATTTGTAGTATAGGGATTCCGAGCAATACGGGAAACACCGACAGGCTGAAAACCGAGTCTCCCATGGCTTGTCTTGTAGGTAAATCTGGGTGCAGTGTAGCGCTCCGTCTGACTGTCAGAGGAGGGCTCCGCGAGCAGGTTCCCATTCGAGTAGGGGGCTGGGCTCTTGGTCGATAATGCAGCTGCTCTGGCAGTGGAGGCGGCTGTAGCAGCTGCTGAAGCCGCGGCGGATGCAGCTACCAGGGCCGATCTCTGACGGCCATCCCAAGAAGAAAAGCGATCGGAACTGGACCCTAGTCCGTCCGAGCTGGGCTGTAAGTCCAAAGATCTGGAAAAAAAAAAAAAAAGTGAAAGCGGCAAAGCTGTCAGAAGCGCAGCAAAGTCTGTTAACTTTCCTTGTCCCCTTCCACCCGCAGCCAGAGCTGTGGCTCTCACCGCGACTGCGATCTGTCAGTAGACTCAGAGGTCTCCATCTTCCGACGCCAGCTACCGGGTTGCCATAGAGACGGCAAATCATGCCAGGAGACTGCGCAGAACTAGAGCTGGGCGGACGTGGAGGGTGAGAGTGCTGGCAAGTTCTCTGCGGGGCGGAAGTCTTAAACCCGCTGTGGTTTGGAAGGGCTGCCTTCCGTCCGGATTCCCTTCCGCGTCAGCCCGGCTCTTAAAGTTCCGCTGGCTTCCGTACCTAAGCAGACCTTTTTAAGGTTTTCTAAGGTGTTTCTTTCGGAGAAGGCAATGGCAACCCACTCCAGTACTCTTGCCCGGAAAATCCTATGGACAGAGCAGCCTGGTAGGCTGCAGTCCATGGGGTCGCTAAGAGTCGGACACGACTGAGCGACTTCACTTTCACTTTCATGCAGTGGAGAAGGAAATGGCAAACCACTCCAGTGTTCTTGCCTGGAGAATCCCAGGGACGGGGGAGCCTGATAGGCTGCCGTCTATGGGGTCGCACAGAGTCGGACACGACTGAAGCGACTTAGCAGCAGCAGCAGCAGCAGCAAGGTGGTTCTCTGTATTTTAGAACAGGCACAGGGCTATGGTATCAGTCAAAAGCCTACTTTGTGTGTTTATGCAGGGGCATTTTTTCAAAGCTTTTAAGGATGAAGAGACATCAGACAGTAGCTCAAAAACAAAATGGTGAGACATGGGGATTAGCCAAAGGGTTGTCACTTTTTTTTTTTTTTTTTGGTGTGATTATTTCTCTTCCAGTAAAAGGTTCTCACATTGATAATCCTCCTTACAGACCCCCCTTAGAATGTGGCTTGGCATATGAATTGAGCAAGTCTTGGGATTCAATCTCTTTCTATTCATTTAGGCGTATTCCTACCACTACTTTTCTAGAAGCCTGACCCAGGTAGACCACGAATCTTGAGCTCACAGATATATAGGCAAATGCTCCTTTACAGAATGGGCTTCCTTAAGTGTTCAGACCATAGTCAAGGGGGATCATAGCCTTGAATCAGTTTTTTTTCCTATTTGTAGTATAAATCTTCTTATATTTAAGACAAGGATCCAGAATTGACAGAGAGCAAGTTTATTAGCATCACAGGGTGCTATTTTCCCCCATCCCATTCAAACATCCAGGTCTGGAGTCCCTGGTCATTTGGTAGGTTCAACCTGGAGGCCACTGGAGCTGTCGGCCCCCAAGTACGTGAATGTGTAGGTGGTACACAGACTGTGCACCCAGCTTGCCATCGTTGATCACTGAAATGGAGTTTTGGGTTAGGGGGTGAGGATTATGGGAAGGTCAAAGAATGGTCACAGAGAGGGGCAGGTATGAGAATTCACCGTCGAGGGAGGGGCTCAGGGGCTAAACATCACTCACCAAGTCGGTATCCATCACCCAGCCCCTCAGCCTTTGCTGTTTTCTTGGCCACAAGGAGAAGGTGTCCGAGAAGCTACAGGGGAAGGGGAGGGAGACAGGTTGCTTCATTTACAGGGAGCAAAATTTCTAGAGGAATACAGGGCTCCCCCAGCCAAACCCTGGCCCTGTCCTTCCCACCTGTTGGTCTTCCTCTTCAGCCTGGCTAATCCGAGGAATGGGCTTCTTAGGAATGACCAGAAAGTGCACAGGAGCCTGAGGGGCCACATCCCGGAATACGAGACACTGGGAGCAGTGACAGGCCAGAGGCCACCATGTTACTTCCACAGGCTGGATGGTATTTATGAAATTCCTAGGGAGTGGGTCCTAAGGGCACCGCACCTGCTGGTCCTCATACAGGATGTCAGCTGGGAGGCTCCGATCCAGGATCCGGGAGAAGATGGTTGGGGCCGCACCCCCAGGAGCTGCCTGCTGGGCCTTGGCAACTTCATTCCCATCAGTCACACCTGCAGCTCCTCTGACCTGCGGGCGGGTCAGACACACCCAAAGGAAGAAGTTGGCAATACTGTCTCTCATGTCCTCAGGTGGGGCTGGCAGAGGCTGGACTCTGACAGCCATTAACTTCACCCTTCTAAGAACCTATTAGTGGTTCCCACTCAAGGGGAGAGTTCCTCACTTTCAGAGTATCAGCAGCAGGGAGTGGGTCCAGATAGTGCTGGGCCTGGTTAGATAACAGGCAGTATGACAGGGCAGGACTCAGCAGTGTGACCGAGTGCTACTCCTGAAGCACTAAGGAAATCTATCCCAGTTCAGGGGAAAGGGTGCAGAGTGAGAACCCCGGAGGCTTACGTCCTGGTTCCTATTTTACTGCTTTTTTTTTGTTTAGTAGTGTGTGTTTAATTGTGTGTCTAGTCACTCAGTCCTGTTCGACTCCCTCATCTCTTAAGACTACTTTGGATCTCTTTGTAATAAGTTTCCACTTCCATTACTTTTTGTCTGATCTTTATGCTGTGTTACCTGTTTTATTTAGGTTTAATACAACTGCCCTGTTTGACACAAGGGCGTCTGGGTGTCACACCTGACCTCTTACTGTGAATTTTGCCTCCAGTCTTCCTGAGTCAGTGGAGGGAGGAGTTGAGCGCACACAAGCCCAGCCCCAGGGAACTGAGGGTAAGTCCCAGGTTCCCGGGGGCTGAAAGAAGGCTGAAGTCAGCGGTGTCACACTGGGAGAAAGGGACGAGGTGCATCTGACTCCTTGAAGCGTTCTAGTAAATGGGGAGAAGAATGGCTCCCTCTAATTCTGCAGGGCGCACGGAGGAGCTGCGGGCTGGTAGGCCTTCGGTTGGCTGGGAGAGGGCAGCACATCGTGCAGTGACCTAGTGTCGGCCTCGGGGTCAGGGCCTGTGTACGGCATCGGTCATCGCCGGCTCGTCTCTCCCGCGGCGAGGTTTTAAGGGAGGCCACCGCGACCATCAGTCCGACCATCACTCCAGAGCCCTGGAGCCTGCGCTTCGGGAGGGGCAACGTACCCCGCCGGGCACTCAGGCTGCGGTCCCGCGAGGCCTTAGGGCTGCGCAAGCCGGGGGGAGCCGAGGAGGAATGCAGTCCCCGGCCCTGGAGGGAGTCAGAGCTCGCGGGACCCCGTCCTCGCCCCACAGCCACCTCTCACCTGCACCCCCCGAGGCCCTGCCACCGCCACCGCCCGACGCGCCACGCAGAGCCCGGCGGCCAGCACCACGGCCGCTGCCATCTTTCCCTCGGCCGCGGGAACCTCCCACCTGGGCCAGCACTCGGGCTCTGCAGCCTGCTGAGGTGGGGCGGCCGGGAGCCGGCGAGCGGCTGCCATTGGCTGCGGCCGAGGCCGGAAGGGAACTCCGTCATCCCATTGGGTAGCGTTCCTGGGCGCACTCCGCTGGCTCCGCCGCCACGGTCGACGCGGAATCTTTTCATCCCATTGGCTTCTTGTGCCAACTCGAGGGTGAATTTTTTACTCCATTGGCGTCGTCCTCTAGTCAGAGTGAAAGTTCATTTATCATTGGGTCCCCTCACTAGTTTTCGCTGTGAGATAGTTTCTCACTCTATTGGAAGGATTGAGACACCTGGAGGTGGGATTTGCCTCCAATTGGCTCTCAACACAAAGTCGGCCCATCTTAGGTTGCGGCTCCGGGGTAGTGGGGCTTTTACCGTATTGACACTGCCCATTCGGGTCGCGGGCCCCTATTGGTGGGCTGAGAGGAAGGGGGCGGTGCTCCGTCACCTGCCGCTCGGAAGCTCATTGGCCAGTAGGAGGGCGGGGTTTGGAGAGGTGGCCACTCGGTGTTTATTGGCTCCAGAACACTAGTCCGGAAGTTCCAGACCGCAGGAGTAGCGGGGAAAGAAGCGGGTGGGGGACGCCTGGCGAATGGGGCTGAAGGTGAATAGGGACGTGGTCTTTTTTTAACTGGTGGGATGATTACCCAGCATTTCCTCCACAGTTTCAGCCCCTTGACCATTTCAAAGATTAAAAAAAATTTTTTTTCCTTTATTTTTATTAGTTGTAGGCTAATTATTTTTACAGGATTGTAGTGGTTTTTGCCATACACTGACATGAATCAGCCATGGATTTACATGTGTTCCCCATCCTGAACCCCCCTCCCACCTCCTTCAAAAATGTTAACTTACTCGTCTGAGGGCAATTCCTCCTTAGTTTATGTGCTTGTTCACTCCAAGACTAAAGGTTCTGCAGTTTGTTTTCAGAGCGGTTTTGCATTTTGCTTTTTTTTTTTTTTTTAACGGGTGGGGCAGGAATGTCCTGTCTTTGTTGCACGACTAATAAGCAAAGGAATATATGTCCAATGTCCTTTCCTGTTCAGAATAAGCATGTGATACGGTTCGCTCCGTGCCTGGCATTTTCAGTGAGTCTGGCATGTTCGAAAGATGAGGGGAATTGCCTTAGGGCTAGAAGTATAATTTGTTCTGCTGGAATATATATTTTTTGACATCAGAAACATGGGATCACAAAATGCTAATATACTCTAATATACTCAAACCAAGTAAGTTTTAGTCTGATGTTTAATACAGGGCAAAAGTCACCACTGTGTCTTTTTTGTTTTAAAGCAGATGGCCTGAATTATTTGTGGAATGGATAACATTTGGTGTTTTCTTTCATTTCCTTTTCCATAATATATAATACATATGTATTACATATTACATTCTTATTCTACATCCTTTTCACAATTTCCCATAGTATTACATAGTCTATATAAACTTTGTAATGGCTGCATAATATTAATACTTCTTTAAATGAGTTTATTGCAGTAACCATTCTTTTATTGTTGACTGCTAGTTGAATTGGTTTTAGTTAATGGTCATCATGGTGCTAATTCCATAATAACTAGTAATAAGAAATTCTACTTCTGGAGATAGTAATGATTTCTTTTGAATAGCCATATTAGAGAGTCTTTTCTCCTTCCAAAGGCAGTCGTTTGACCCTGCGATTGCCCCCAGGAGTTCTAGCAGTCAAAGTTGCATTCCTTTCCTTGGAAGAATAGATGATCTCACTACATGTGGAAATGTACATTGGCCTTTTCTGTGCCCTGGAGGCTGCAGTAGTCTGTGTGCCCGTGGAGACTGGCAGGAGATAAGAGGTGCTGGGATGTAGGAAGAGGAAACCAGCCAGGACTGGTAACGTGAGTACAAAACACTTTGAAACTGGTTATTTCTTTGGGTTCTTAAAGACACAGGTAGCACGTAGGTTATCCTATTTTATAGACCCAGAAACAGAGGCTCTGAGAGGGAAAGTGACTTGCCTAAGATCATAGAGCCCATTACTGTCAGAATCTGCTATTCTCCTTTAGAATCATGTATGGGCTTCCTAGTCTCTCCCACACACTCACCCATTCTGGCCCCTGGCCCCTGGATTCTCTGCTTCAGGCTCTTGTGATCACTTGTAGCTGCTCTCTGAAAGCTGCAGCACTCTGTGGGTTCTGGCCACTGTCTCCTGTACTTTGATCCCTACCACTGCATCTGCTACTGGGCCTCATTAGAGACTTCTGTTCCTTTTTTAAAAAATCTGTTGATTGCATCCTGGCTTTACTTTTTTTTCTTATTTGTGTAGTCACCTCCCTCCACATCCTCAAGCCTACTTTTGGCTTTTTTTCTGCCTCCCTGACGCTCTTCCCATCACCACCATTAATCTAAATATTTTGCTTCTCTGCTTCTCTGACTTGGTTCCAGTTTCCAACTATACCTGAATCCTCAGTTACCCACCCATCAGATTTTTCTCCAGTTCCCTTCATTAACCTTCCCAAGCCTTTATCCCTCTTCCTGTCTTCTACTGCCCCCCCCCCCTCCTTTCCCTTTCCTCCCCCACCAGAAACTGACCTTGTCTCCTACGTTCACAGGGGAACTTCCACAGAATTCTACTCCCTGCAACTCAGTGAGGGCCCCATCCTTTCTTCCTTCTTCCTGGTCCCAGGAAGTGGTGTTTCTCCTGTCCAGACTGAATCCCTTCACCTCTGCCTTTACCTCATCCTCTCCTTCTGTCTTTGGGATCTGGTTTCCCTAGGCATCTCTCTTTTCCTACTGTATCCTTCAAGGTCTTTTTCTCTACTGTTCTCTCCTAACTACAAAAAATGCTTTTTTCCTAACTAAAAATTGCTTCCTTGATTCCACATCCCCCTGTAGATATTGTCTGACTTCTTCCCTGCTCTTTTCATCTAAGCTTCTTACAGAAATTCCTTCACACTTACCGTTGTTTGGTTCCTCTCTCCACTGCACCACCGAAACTGCACTTTCTGAAGTCACCAGACTTTCTAATTGCAGATCCGATGGACATTTTCAGTATTTATCTTCCTGGAGCCCCCAGCTATATCTGACATCACTGCTCCTTCTTGAAATCCCTCCCTCCTTGGCTTCCTTGAAGCCATTCTCTCTTCCTGATGCCAGAAATAATAGCCTTTTGAATGTAGGTGTGGTGGAGGCAGATGGTTAGATCTACCCTGTCTCCTGCCTGGAGCTCTCTCTAGCCCCCCTGGAGGTGCTAACTCCAAGGTCCTAGGGTGTCTGCCCCAGGCTGGGCTCTATCTGCCTCATACAGAGTCAGTCAGATTCCAGTGGTTTTCTCTTTATTGCTGATCTGGGCCAGGCTCACAGAGGCCTGCGTCAGGTGTTGACAGTGTCTGTCCCTGGAGGAGGGAAGAGCAGAGGTGAAAGGGTCAGATGCGGGGCTTAGATGGAGGGCCAGGCTGGATGTCGCGTGGGCTAGGGAGCCCTGGGGGACTAGGGTGAGAGCTGGGATGGCCAGAAAGCCCCTGCTTCTGGAGGGCCTCGAAGTCAGAGTTGTTGATGACAGCTTCTCGGAGGGTAGGCATCTCTGCAAAAGGCACATAGTCTGCTCCTGAGGGTATAAGTCAGTGCAAGCGTGGGCTGTAGGAAGGAGGGGCAAAGTAGTCCTGGGTGGGAGGGCGGAGGGCCGGAGTGCCTTCAGCTTGGCTGATTACAGACCCTTGAGTGGGCCCTGATCCTAGGTGTCCCTCTCACCGTGTGGCCTCCCTCCTCGCCGCCGGGTCTCCTCAGTCTCAAAGAAAGTCTCGTGCTCCTCCCAGCGCCGGTCACAGGCCGCACAGAGGAAATTAGACTCAAAGCAGCTGCAGCAACAGCCTAAGGCGAGGGGGCAGCCAAGGAGGGTGCAGGGAATTGGGGCTTCCCCAGGGGCTGCCCACATCCTCACATCCTCCTCACCAACTGCATGCCCAAGTCTCTCCTCCCAGCTCCCCATCTGCATCCCCAAACTATGTGCAGCCTATCCCAACCCATGCCCACCCCTGCACTCCGCTTGCTTGAGAAGATACCTTTGACCCTGCAGGAATGGGACCCGGTAGCTGTGTGGTCTTCGTGGCTGTGTTTGCAGCGACACTGGGCCCTCCAAGCCTTGGGGTCAAAAGTGGCCCGTCTCTTGAGCCAGAACTCACCCACCTCCTCTGGGCGTGACGGGATGAAGCAGAACATGAGGCAGCGGCACTGGCCCACGTTGCAGGGCACGGATATGTCTGTGAAGAGGGTTAGACCAGCAACTGACAGGGCTTGGCCTTCCCATGTCAACCTCTCCCCAAACCAACACACACACACATGCTCTCACACAGCTCAACACAGAACAGAAGACAGTTACCCTCCACACCTGAGATGATCTGGTGCTCTCTCAGCAAGTGTCCACAAAAGCACTTGGACTCATCCCCAATCCGGAAACAGTCCCATAGATAATGGGGGCAGCGCCAGCCAATATAGAGACCTGGGTATGGAGGGATTGAGTACTAAGGGAAAGTAACAGGGAAAAATAGCCTAAGCTCCCCCCAAATTGTTCTTATCTCTCCCCCGATGTGTCTCTGTCACCACCCACACATCCTCCTCCCTGCCCCTTTAGACTTTTTTTTCAAGGTTTGCTCATCAGCCTGCGAGTGTCTTCAGAGCCCGTCCCACCCGAGGATCCACTCCACCTGTGTTGGCCTGTGACTGCAGACAGCCTTCATTTCTGAGCAGGAAGATTATTATAAGTGAGCTTCTGTGTGATGATGCCCATGTATCTAGCTGTGTTCTCTGTGACTGTGGGATTCTCATCTCCTCCCCTCCCAACGCTAGAGCCCACCTTTGCTTAGTTCCCTTGAAGTGTCTAAGGCGAGAGAAAAGGAAGATGACGGGCCAGGTGCAGAGCAGGTGGTGGGGATTGGCTCCTAAGGAGCGTGGTGTTGAAAGGACCTGAAGAGGAGGAGGTGAGGCCTCCCCAGTGCCACAAGGAGGCGGGCTTCCCTCACTTCTGCAGGCTGGCACCATCATACGTCCCTTCCACATTCCTGAGGTTACTGAACGAATGCCCTCTGTGAACTTGAGAAGGGCTGCCTCTGGTTCTCCAAGGTTCAGGAGAAAACAGGAGGCCAGAAGTCATGAGTGGGGTGAAGAGCAGAAACAGAGGCTTGTGAGGCAAAGAAAGGAGGCGTGGGAAGGAAGAGGAGCCCAGGATGTATCCCTGAGAGCAGGCACCGGCCAGAGGCTGCTGCCCTTGAGATGAGAAACTGTCTGGCTTCACAGTTAGTCTTACCACCAGGCAAGGGTGGTGCTGAGTAAATGTGGGAGGAGACCCAGAGCATTTCCCACTCAGGTTTTCTCATCCTCTGTGAGAGCTCAGAGTATCCCAACTTGAAGTCAACAATCCTGGGTTCCCTCACCCCCCACCCCCCAGGAGTGGGGCCTTCAGCTCTAGGACTCTTAATCCTATTCAAAAGCTCCAGTGAACTGTCATCTCCATCAAAAAGTTGTCCCTGACTTCCCCTTCTGTCTAGGAGTCCCTCCTCCTGCCTTCCATGACTCTTGTCAGAGTACAGGGCATTCTGGTGGACCTGTTCACTTGTATTCTCCTTCAGCTGTGAGTTCCTCTAAGGAAAGATCAGTCTTTTCATCACTGTCTTGAATCCTCACACAGGACCTGGTACAAAACAGGTGCTCAGAGAACATAGAAGCTTGACTGAATAAGTGATTGAGCAAATACCTTTAGGAGGGAAGAGAGACCCAGTATTCCAGGTAAAGCCCTGAAGTTCCATAAGGAGAATGAAAAAGAGCCAAGTGTCCTCTGGTCTTTGACTCTGGCCAGGACCACAATCCACATTTCTGCGCCTGTCACACTAGGTTTTCCTGTCTTACCCATGGTCTCTTAGGATCTGAAGCCTGTCCAGATGTGGCTTTTGGCTTTGATGCTTCTGACTTATACCGCCAGCCCGTGGTATTCGTGCCCCATCACACCAGGGAAGCTTGGTTGAAAGGGAGCAGAGTTTAGACCGAGTCACAATGGGGTTGGTGGAGGCCGGGATTCCACTGGAGGAATTCTGAGCTCTGTTTAGAATAGCAGGATCCAGTGCATGAACAGGTGAGGTGCAGAGTTGAGCAAGGGTTAGTGCCCCATAGATCAAGGCCTGGCCTGAGGGCCTGGGAGAGTCAAGTTTAAGCACTGTGGTTGGAGTCATTGCTCATTTTTCAGATGAAGAAGATTGACGTTTGAGCTAGAGGAATGGCAATTATACCTCAGACTCTATAATCCCCTTAAAGTGGGACAATGCAGAGTGGGCTGTGCATTCCAGAGTAGGGCCTTCTACTCTGCCTTGATTCCACACCCTCTTCCCGTTATAAATGGACGGGGATTGGGGAGGAGACATTATCAGGGATGCCATTTTCACTGCACAACACATTCATTTCCATGATCACACAGTCTCATTTGCATGATAACATCTCTTATGGTTAGAACATAACTCTATTCCCATCATTAGGGAAAGTGAAGTATCAACCCCCTTCCTCCAAAGGCAGTGATACCTATTGAATTCAGTCTAGAAATCCCAGAATCCTCATAACAGGTCAGGTGGCCTTCTTACCCAATACCTGTAGATGTGAAGTTCAGTGACACATTCACGTGCTCACACACAGAATGAGGTGTGTTCACATGGTTCATATGCACACCCTTTATATACAGACATAGAGAAGCCCGGCATGCCATTAACAGGACTGTCTACAATACTTCTTCTGGGCCGAGACTTGGAGTTGATGGGACTAGAAGCCATGGCTCTCTTTGGTGAGGAGACTCAGAGCTTTGGATTTCCAGGTGATCATGGGTCTGGCATGCAGGGATCACAGCCTTTTTTTAAAAAAATTTTTAACTGTACCATGTGGCGGGATCCTTGTTCCCCTATATCAGTGTCAGGGGTCAAACCTGCGCCCCCTGCAGTGGAAGTGCAGAGTCTTAACCACTGGACTGCCAGGGAAGTCCCCATTACAGCCTTTTAATACATTTCCACCAAGGGGACTAAGGCCTTTTGCCTTGTTAGAGCAACAAGTCACCTGGAAACTGTCCAGGGTCCTGGGCCATCTCTGCTTTAGGATCTGTTTGGTGCAGGCTCCCTGAGCCCTAGTTCAGCCACCTGTTCCTGACTGGCTTTAGATGAATATCCTCACTTTTTGTCTGCATCCACCCTCATCTACTTTGGCCTACCCATCTGCTCCCCTCCCAGATTCCAGGAAGGTGGCATTGCCATTTTCCACAAGGGCTATCCACTGAAGGAGCAGGTTCCTAGATCCCACTGGATAGAGGGATGGCCATGGGCCTGTCACAGGCCCCTGAAAGGCTGCCTGGGCTCACCTGTTTGGATGGCATTCAGGGCTGCATCCTTCTCCCATTGGAAAAGATAATTCACTTGTGTACCAAACTTCTCTCTGTGCATCGCCTTAGCCACATCCACCAGGTCTGCCTGCTTAGCAGGGACCACTGGGTGGATGGTGTAGCCTGGGGAGGGAAAGGCTGAGTAACTAAGGGGAAGTGAGGAGGCCCCAAACCTAAGAGAAGGGGCCAGGTCACAGAGTAACCCAACCTCCTCCTCCTGAGGCAGGTCAAAGACAGTGCTGAGAAAGGGGGAATGGGCAGGAGCAATTACGGCTGACTCCTTTCTTCGCCTTCTTCTTGCCCAGCTGGTGTACAGGCTGAGCTGCATGAGCGTTACTGGCAGTGGCATCCATCTCTTTCTCGCCCTCTTCTTCCTCTTCCTTCACTTTTGTAAATGTGTCCAGGTGGACCTGGGATGGAGAGCCTGAAAGGGAGTGCTTTGGAGAGACTTCAAATTCAGAGGTCTGGATGGGCCTCTTTACCCATGAGCCCTCGCTGGAGGAAGACTCAGAGAAATCTTCCTTTGGATTATCAGAGGGAGACCCAGGAGCACGGCTTAGTGACGAAGTCTGAAAAGCAAGTGGTTGATCTAGGACCTTGGGGATGTGGGTTTCCAACTGAGTCTCAGGGGTAAGGGTCTCCAAAGGGACCTCAGAGGCAGAGTGTTCTAAAGGGGCGGTGGAGGTGGAAGGCTCTACAGGGGTTTCAGAGGTGTGGATGTCTAAAGGGGTCTGGGAAGTGGAGGGCAACACAGGAGATTCAGAGGCAAGGGACTGTAACAGGGCTTCAGAGAGGGTGGGCTCTAAGGGGCTTTCAGGGATGGGGGGCTCCTGTGTGTCCTCAGGAGAGGGGTCCTTCGAAGAAAGGCTCTCTTCTGCATCCAGGGTGGTATGAGGCTCTTCTGTGATCTTGTCTGCTTCCATCTAGTGGTAGAACAGGGTACATGTTTCATTAGGTCGGGATTAGAGGGTCTTTGAGTCAGGATTCGCAGGGGGCTATGGAATTTATATAAAGTTTTTAGTGCACCTGAGATATGACTCAGGGGAATCCAGATGAGCTCTGGGCCAGGGCTTGGTGCTTGGAGTTTCACCCATGTGCCTAGACCCAAACTGCGTACTGAAAGTCTGAAGAATCCCATCAATAGATGGTAGCAGAGAAGGGATCCTGAACATAGCATCTTGGCTAGTCCAAGAGCAGGGTTCTGTGTGTAATTTAGGACCATAGAGGTCAGGCTGTGACGTTCTAGAGACTGGGAAGACCAAGGCAAAGTGGGGGTTTGCTCCCGAGAGTGCAGAAGGATGCAATGACCACAGTCTAGTCTTGTCTAAGGACCCCTCCCTGCCCTTGGTAATGTTGTTCATGTTCAGTGCTTCAGCTACTTCCAGTTGTATGTTGATGACCCCTAAATCCATATTTCCAGCTCAGACCCTGAACTTCACAGTCATACCCAACTGTCTGTTAGACATTGCTAAATCGATGTCCCACAGGTCATCAAAACTGAACTCTGGGAATTATTGTGGTCTTCTCCTTTCCTCTCAGCCCACATCTTAGAATGGGCACCAAAGACTATATTTCCTATCTTCTAAATATGGCATGAGTTTGAGTAAACTCCAGGAGTTGGTGATGGACAGGGAGGCCTGGCGTGCTGTGATTCATGGGGTCGCAAAGAGCTGGACACGACTGAGTGACTGAACAGAACTGAACTGAAATATCCCAAGTCCATTCTCTCCTCTCCTCTCCCTCCAATTTGGTTCAAATTCTCATTATTTTCTACATGGATTATGTAATACCCTTGCTCCTCTGCTGCCTTCCCTAGCATATTAATCCACTCATCCATTCTTTCATTGGTTTATGTAACTTATGCTTTTAAAGAGCCTAATCTTTAACACTTTTACTCAGGCATTGGACTCAGCTGAAAGAATCTGGAAAGGAGACCAGTTAACCAAAATGACAATACAAATGAGTTGGTGTTGTGCTGGGGTAAGCCCAGGATGCTGTGGGGACTGGGGTGTGCCTAATTTATCTTGGAAGGATGTCCAAAAGGGGTCATGCATGCTAAGTCACTTCAGTCATGTCTGACTCTGCGTGACCCTACAGACTGCCAGGCTCCTCTGTCTATGTGATTCTTCAGACAAGAATACTGCAGTGGGTTGCCATGCCCTCCTCCAGGGGATCTTCCCAAACCAGGGGTCGAACCCACATCTCCTACATCCACCTGTATCAGCAAGTGGGTTCTTTACCACTAGTACCACCTGGGAAGCCCAGGTCCAAAGGGTGTCAGTCCTTCTTAATGACCCAGGTGAGACCTTTCTGAAATGGCATTCCTTTGCCTAAAAACAATCAAGTGACTCAGCCTAAGGATTAGGTCCAAATTTCTTGGCCCTGACATTCAAGGCCTGTCATCATTTGCAGCACTGCCTAAGGTAATTCCAGCCTTACCTTCTCCTGCTCTCTACTTTGGTCCATGCTCCCCAAATACTACATTTATCATTTCTTAAACTCATTAGGGCCTTTCCAAAGAGGAAGTTTGTGTCAGAAAGTAGGGGGAGAAGTAGGATGATGGAGAGGAAGATAGCCAGACATTCAGCAAGAGGAGAAACGGGGCCTGAGGGTGAAGAACCACAGGATGGGAGGAGACCAAAGGGAAAAAGGGGGAGGAGGGAACTGAGTGGAGAAAAGAGGGGGAGGGAGAGGATAAAGATGAAAAGCAGAGGATGGGAGGGGGCTGGAGTGAGGTGGGAAGGGACAGGAAGGTATTAGGAGGGAGTGGGATGTGGATTTGGAGGAGGGGCCATTTGAGAGACTACATACCTCTAGGCTTTGTCTTACAAGTCCTTAGGCTAGGATCTTGTCTGAAGCGGGACGGGGAAGTGTTTGCCCCGGGGGAGAGAAGGCTTGGCTGTGGACTAGCCCTGGCAGCAGGCGCTGTATGCTGAGGCCTTGCCTGCAAGTTACAGCTTGGGGAAGGGACTTGGACACCTGCAGAAATTCGTGAAGGAGTTCGGGTCGGGAGGAAGCGGGGGAGGGGAAGGGACGAGGCGGTCCAGGGCCGAATAAGGGAGAGGCTTGATTGAAGCCTGTGGAACCCTGGCCGGGAGTGGAGGATCCGTCACCAGGGCAACCGGAACGTTTAGTAGTCTCCGTGGCAACAGCAGTCTCGTCACCCCCTCGGTGAGTGAGGTCTCCGAAGGGGGCTGCGTTGATCCGGAGGAGACAAACCTAGAGGGTTCAGTTCTGCTAAGGGGGTTTTGCCGGATCTCTGTGAGTGGTTTTTTGCGGGATCTTTGTGAGACTCTGAGAGTCTCTGGGTACGGTCTGCGGATATCTGTGGGGACGTCCGTGGGTGTCTGGGTTTGTGAAGGTCTCTGTAGGGTTCCTATGAGTTGTCAGTGAGGCTTGTGAGGACATTATGGGGGTGTCTGGACTCGGTGGTTGGGGTGAGAAAGGCGGGGACTCGGGCAGCGGGGACTGGGGCGGAGTCTGTCCTCGAGCCCCGCGGGGCCAGGTAGGAGACCAATAGAATAGGGCCGGGGGCGGGCTTTCGTGAGAAGGACCAATCGACCTAATCGGAGGGCGGAGCGTCGTACAACGTCAGGCCGAGGCCGCAGCCGCGGGGCCTGGTTATCGCCTGTCCAGCGCAGCCCGGAGTCGCCCAGGCCTGAACTCCTACCCAGTCCCCGACCTGGCCCCAGCTGGCTCGACTCCGGCCTTAGGCCCGCGAGGACACCGGAGGCCACCCCCGGGGGGTGGGAGCGGAGCCGCGGGTCAGCTCAGCGAGCGCCCGCGCTGGCCTGTCCGGCCCCGCCCCCGCCCCGGGCCATGGCTCAGCCCTTGTCCCGGCCCCTTGTCCTATCCCGTTCTGGGCCTTGGCCCCCGCCCTCGCCCCGCTTCCCAAATCGGTTCCAGTTCCCGCCTGGGTCCCAGCGAATGCCCAGATCCGGGTCCCAGCTCAGGCGCCCCCTCCAGTCCCTGACCTGGGCCCCATCCCAGTCCCAGCCCCTGTTTCACCTCTTTCCCCAAATCCCAGCCCGGCCCCTGTGCCAACCCCATTCTCAAAATTTGCTTAAGCCCGGGGCCCAACGCCTGCCCTTGTTCCAGTCCCCACCACAGCCCCTCCGTCCATCACACCCCATACCCTTGCATAAGTCCCTGTGTCCGGCCCAGCCCAACTCTTTATCCCCGTCTGCGCCCTCATCTCTGTGTTTACCCGAGTCTCTCCCACCGCCCACCCCTCTCTCTCATACCCCGCCCCTCTGCCAGCCTCGACTCAGGTCTGGGCTCCAGCTGCCGTCAGCCTTGCTGCTGCTGTTGCTGCTGTCTGTCCTTGGCCCGGGGGCCGGTGAGTGCAGAGCAGGAGAGGATGAGGCAGGGATGGGGTTCTGGCAGGGAGGGGCGGCCTGGAGGGGTTCAGGAGAGGTGGGATGTTGGCGACTAGACGGCTGGGGAAGAAGCAGAGAGAAATAGGGAGGAGGAGAGAAGTCTTACATAACTGAGAGGAATTGACAGGGTCGGAAGAGTGGTAGCTGTGGGCTTGAGCTCAGCAGGTGGCTGACAGAGACTGCAGGGTTTTCTTTCTGGGGGTCTATCTGGACTCCACTTTGACTGTTCTCCAAGGAAGTCTGGAGCGCTTTGTACCTGCTTGTGAAGTTTGATGGGGGTGAGAGTCCTCCACCCGAGAACTTCTAGTCAAGTGTGGGAAGATCTGGCCTAAACCTTTGACGTACTGGGCATACACTGAAGCAGGGTTAAGAAAGCAGTTTTGAAAATAACATGTAGCAAACAGATGGCTATGGGTTAGTTGCCATTATAATGAGTTTTCTTCTTGTAGTGAAATTTGTTCCAAATAAGCTTGATTTGCTAAGGAATTATTTCTGACACTTTTAGAGCAAGGTTGAAACTTGGAGACTATTTTACAGATGGGAAAACTGAGGCACAGCAAGGGATCAGTTGGCCCGAGGTCATACATGTTGTCAGCGACAGTGTGGGGCTAGAAAAAGGCTTCCTGATTCCTACCCTACCCTAGTGGTGGTGGTGTTTTTTACTGTAATCTATGCCCAATAGGAAAACAGATCCTAGTGCAGAAAGGCTGCAAGCACAACCTGTCCTCTCCCGTCTGCCCACAAGGGGGCTTCATACACAAACTTCCTTCATTTGCCAGTAGTCTGCCCAGGGCACCATCTAGTGAGGAGGTGACTGGGACAGGAGAAGGAGATAACCAGCTTCCTAATGGGTGGAAGGCAGGTGGCGGAAGGGGTTCCGGCTGTAGGACATGTGCCATAAAGATGGCCCCGTAATAAAGAGTCTTCATGGCCCCAGCCCCCAGCCGTCTCTGGTGGGTAGCACTCTAGAGGGGATGCGGAGGTGCCTGAGGAAGTCTTTGGCAAAAACAGCTAGCAGAGCAGTTGGAGGTAGCGGGCTGCATTCAGGGTATAATCTCGAGGAGACAGATGCACGCCAAAGGTCACTGCTCCCGCAGAGGTGCGAGCTCTGCGTGGATTCTCATGGGTATCTGGGTGCTTATGTGTACCTGAGGGATCTGTGGGAATGCTGGGCATGTGTAGTGTATACATGCTTGTGTGCTGGTAAGCACAGGCATATGTTTGTTGTGTGGTGTGAGCCTGTGTGTCCTTGTGTCTGTGTTATTGTGTGAGGGAGAGGTATGTGTTGTGGCCCATGAATGTTCCTCTTCAGCTCTTCTTGCTCCTCCTGCAGACAGATCACCGAAGGGTCACCCCCAAGTGGATAGCTCCTTGGTTGGAGGTGGTGTTGGGTGCCTCCCACAATATGTATAAGTAATCCATCTGCCTCCAGCCAGGTTCCTTGAAGGGCTCAGTGCTGGTAGCTGCTCAGTGTTGATTACTGCTGCTGGCAGAGCGGGCACTCAGCCGAGACAGAAGCCAGGTCAGTTTTTCAGTTTGGGTGAGGGGGAGTCCACTCTGTTGAGCCCAGTTCATAGTTTCATGGGTTTCAAGAACCCCAGGTTCTTTGTTCGTGAGCCCATTAGGAGAGGAAGGTGATTATCAGTCACAGAGCTATAGAAAGTTGAAAGATGTGGATTAAAACATGATTGCCCAGAAGCAGTTCAAGTGCTTCGGGAGGATGGTAATGAGGCTGAAAAAGAGCACTGACTGGGCCGCACCGCAGGCAGGGCCACCCTGAGTACAGTTAGTGGTCACTGGCCCGCAGGGGTGCTCTGTGACCTGGGGCGGGGAGGGTTTCCCCGAGGAGACAGCGGCAGTGTCACGGGCCTGTGATGGCACTCAGTCTCAGCGCACCCTCGCATCATTTCCTTGAACTTGTCTGACTGCAGTTGCATAGCCCAGGCACGCCTTGCCGTTACAGGAAATGACCTTTTTGTTCTGAGTGCTGTCACTAGCAGGGCCAGCCTGAGCCCGCGGGTGTGTGTCTGTGTGTGTTTCAGGTGGTGATGGAGAATCACCCTAGCCTCATTTGGAAGTGCTGGTGCATCCAGGACAGGTTCATCTGAGCTTGGTGAGGGCCTTCCTCCTGCTTCCTCTGGGTCACAGAGCTGTAGGCCTAGTGACACCCCAAACCAAAGCCTGCAGTGAACAGGGCTCTAGGTGCTTTCTCAAACATCTGCCCTCAGAACTTCTCGTTTCCTCCTAGCATCCCCAGCTTCTTTTTACTCCGCTTTCCCACCAGCCTAGTGACCTCTGTAGGCCCTAGCCACTTGTGGGTGGCTTAACTAGTTCCCCAGTTTTGCAGGCCATGCCATTGTTCCTTTAATCACAGGGCTCTTTGCGCATATCTGTCCATTATTTCCTAAAGGTCACTAGCTACTTTCACCATCAACTCTCTGAGAACCTGCCCTGGGGGGCCTGGCCACCATTTTTTCTAACACTGGCAATGGCCCATCCAATGACCCATCCCTGGTACCAGCCTTGAGAAGGAGAAGGAGGAGCCCTTTCCTAATTCCGGCAGGGGGTGCTCAGTACTCCGCTTTCCTGTAATAATAGTATCCAGGCTGTTCAGCTCTTGGCTTTCTGCCTCACCATTGTCACTGCCAGGGCTCCTAGGAGACCTTTCTTCCCCATCACTTGTTTCATTTCCCTTCATCCCTTTTGAATACATCACTGCTGCTCTATGAGCCTCTTCGGTTCCTGGGCAGTGCTCAGCTTGCAAGGTGGCAGGTCTTTCTTCCTGACAGTTGAGAGCGATTATGTGATCTGAACTGCACAGACTAGCCTTGGGTGTGACTGCGACTTTTGAAGATCACAGGCCCATCTCGGGCCAGTGACCTCCACCTACAGAGGATGGCTCTCTGCAGGGTGACTTGAGGTTGTTGAAATTCAGTAGGGCCAACCTGGACCCGTGCTCCCTCCATCAGCAGCCTCCCTTGCCAGATGCTTCTTTCTCTGTTATTTCACATGCCTCATTTTGGAGTTATATCTCCCATCGCCAGAGGGAGAGACCGTCAGCATAGGCAAGGCCCATGGGTGTTTCCTCCGTGGCTAAAAAATCCACTTCAGGGTCTCCCTTACCCACTGCCCTTACTCTTGCTCTGAAGCTGCTAAAGTCCCCGACCTTCTCATCTGTCCTGAGGGCATCCTTCTGTGCTTCACTGGGGCTGGTGTTCAGTCTGCAGAGCAGTCAGATTCCCCAGAACTTTTTGTCCTTTGGGGCCCTTTTTGTCCTTTTGGACCCTTTTCTATCCAGCTGAGCCACTGGGTTCTTTTCATTGTGATAGCAGCCCTGGTGCCTGTGTGTTTGCCTGGCAGTTGCTTATACCAGACTGTCCTGCCCACCTGTTGCACTCTGCTCCTAACGGCCACGATCAGGTATCTAGGCGTTTCAGCTACGAGCACCACATCCTCCCCACCTCCTGCCCCTGGCTTCGCTGGATATGAATGTTCCCAAGCAGTTTGAGCTTCCATTGTCTCACCACTTGACTGCCTCCCGGGGCCTCCTTCCAGGAAGCGCCCCCAGCCCTGCCTTCTGAATCCTGGAGGCCCTGCGGTCCTCTCCTTTACCCCTCTGCTGGGGCTCTTGTGTGGCCTGCCAGCTCCTGTCCTTGCCTCTGCCACCCAAGCAGGCCCCTTGCAGCCTCACCACACTTTCCCCTCCCCACTGCCACCCTGAGCCAGTGTACAGACAGCTCTTGTGAAGCTTTTGAGAGTTTTTATTGCTTTTGACCACAGGGGAACAGAAAGGGGAAGAGAATAAACGAGGAAGTTTCACAGTTCCATGCTGACTCCCAAGCCCAGGTGGTGTTCCAGGCTGCTCAGTAGCCCGGGAACCCATGTCACTGTGTGCACGCACACGCATGTGCATAACGCATGGACTCATGCCCACCATCCACACCTGCTTTGTTAGGCTTGGTAAGAGGAGAGCAATGGCTTCTAAGTGAGGGGCAACCGTGGGGATTGTAAAAAGGGTTCTGGTTTTGGACTGAGACAGATCAAGGTTGGAGTCCTCAGTTTGATCTAGGTTTGAGCCTCAGTTTCCTTACCTGTAAAGAGAGGTCACTTCCCCCAAGGTCAGTGTAAGGGTTAAAGCAGATGATGGCAAGGGCAGCACAAGACCCTTGAATGGGTGCCATGCGGGGTTCAGCCGGGTGGGCCTGGGGGTGGCTGGGAATGGCCTGTCCTACTTTGCTCCTTTCTCTACCATCTGCTCCCCAGGAGGCCTCTTCCTGACCGACTACTCCACCTGCTCACCCCGCAAGCTGAGTCCCTTCCGCTCCTTTGCCAGCACCGAGCTCTTCCACTTCCATGTGCCTGAAGACACGTTCCTGGCCGTGTGGAATCTCATCATCTTCAAAGAGCAGGGAGGGACCTTTGGGGACCACTGCCCAGACCAAAGTGTGACCGTGTGAGTGTCTGAGTTAACCTCCTGACCCTGTGCCAACCCCAGGCCACACTCCATACTAAAATGAGACCTTATGAGCATCTAAGCTGCCCTCCTGACCCCTGGCCTTTGTCCAGATTGAAGTGTGACTGGCTGAAGGCCAAGACCTCTGTCTCCTGACAATTCCTGAGTTCTGTATGACTACATGAATGCCCAAGCTGATCTTTTTCCCCTTATGTCTGACCCCTGACCTGGAACCATTTTATTGTGTGGGTCAGTAGAGGGAGTCCATTTGTTGTACTGGAGATGAGTGACATTTCTTTCTTTTTCCTGTTTCCCATCTCCCACCCCGTTGCCTGCTCTCCCTCTCTCTCCATTCTGGTCCCCCAGGTATTTCCGGTCTGGAGCACCCCCTGTCATCAATCCCCTGCACACACACTTCCCAGGGGACACAGCTGTGCCTGGGGTCTTCTCACTGACTCTCAGCTGGACACTGCCCAATCGCACCTCTGGCATCTTTAACGTCAGCAGCCCCTTACCTGGGGACTGGTTCTTGGCTGCCCACCTTCCCCAGGCCCATGGCCACATCTCTGTCAAGGTGGGTTGATGCTGTCCAGGGCAGGAGGGGCCAGAGCTGCTTCTCCATCTCTGGGCTGATTGGCACTCCAGCCTTGTGCCAGGGTGGAAAACAGCCTCAGGGTGGCTGGGGTGGGGCACAGCTAGAGGTCAGCAGGTCACCTGGTGGGTCAGAGGCCATGATCTGCAGGAGGCACTTTGGGAGCCTTAGGAGACACCATGGGTCCAGGTAAGCTAGAGGGAAAGTCCAGAGCCTGCCGCCAGAAGCCTGGTACCGTGGAATGGTATCCCTTCCTATTGGAAGATGCAGGGTTAATCACGGCGGTCAGAAGCCAGCCAGGGACCGGTCAGATGCTGCAGCACAAACCCAAGGCTAGTCTTGTTCTACATAAATCTTGGTTGGTGATAGCCCTGCAGAGTCTTGGAGGCTGCAGCCCAGTCATTAGGCCCTCTGGGAGTATGTGTTCCTCTTCTGTCATAATTTCAGTCCCTATACCTTAGGGAAGAGGGTAAGAGAACACTCTGTGGTAGGCGAGCCCTTTCCTGTTAAGAGGAGGCTTTGGGCAACTGGTGTCCAACCTGACTATTACCCTCCTTTCCCCCAAATACCAGTGACTGCATAGATCAGAGCCTCTTAAAGTCTGCAGTATTGTGGGGTCAGGGTCAGGTCGCTTCTCTGTTCTCGTTTGAAGGGAAGGAAATGCTGCTGGGTTTTCCTGCCACTCTCAGATACTGGGCAGGCTGGCCCTCTTCATCACAGGGAGAGGATTTCTTATTCCTGTCTGTTAGCAGGGAGGGAGGTTGGGACGCGGTGGCCATGTCGGAGTGGGATGGCCAGGTGTGTGGCGCCCGCGGTAACGGCAGGGGACCATGCGCCAGCGTGAGCTTGGCAGGATTTAAAGAACAGGACACAGAACAAGACAGGGAGTGGCGCGTGGCCTCTGAGAACGGGGAGGAGCGGAAATCCCCGGTCAGGAGAGGATTTGACCAGATGTCTGTCTCCAGGGTGAGTTCCTTGAGGACAGGCGCTCTGGACTGTGTCAGACTCCCCTTCCCCTCCCGCTGAGGCCTGGCATTCAGAGGTGTTAGAGTGCTTTTGAATGAGCTGAGAATTACCAGGGACAAGTGTGCTGGCCCTGCTGTTGCCAGAGATGGGAACTCAGGCTGAGGGAGTGTCTCAAGCCCTCAAATGATAGGTTTTCCAGACAGTGAAGGACGGGAGAACTTCCTCTCCAGGCCTGGCAGCCGTCTGGGTGAGAACATGCTGGGAACTTGCCTGGAAGTGGCTCTGGGCTCTAAGTTCTGGACTCCTGTCAGATCCAAGGTCTCTTATATTAAGAGGAATATCTTCTTAGGTCTTTGGCCAAATCCCAGAGAGCCTGTTTGTGATCCCAGCTGTGATCCTGAACTCTCTCTGTGAGAAGAGAAAATCCTCCGGGAGCCATGCTGTAGTTACCCAACAACCTTTATGATTAAACCAGAGGAACTTTGGTGCCTCGGCCTGGGCCGCGATAGTGGGAGCTGAAGCCTGGTTAGGCGAGGTCAGAACCGGGCCTGATGTGCCCATGTGCATCTAGATAGAGCCAGTGGGGCCTGAGGAACTTGGTGCTGCAAGCTGGAGTCCTCACCAGGAGAGATCTCTGGGTGCAGTGAGATGAGAGAAGAGGGCACAGTTCCACCTTGCCTGGGAGTGGCAGGTGTGAGTGGACCCCATGACAGACGGAGCTCTCCAGTCAGCCCTGTGTTAGAGGTTGGGGGAGGGGGTCTAGGATCTTCTTTATGTTTCCTCTAAAAATTTGATTATCTTTTGGAATCTCACTTGGGCCTGTAGGATTCTTTTTTTAAAAGTGTACTTTAAAAACATTTTTATTCATTTTGGTTGTGCTGGGTCTTGGCTGCTGCTCACGGGCTTTCTCGAGTTGCGGTGAGTGAGGCCGCACTCTGTCGCTGGGCGTGGGCCCCTCTTGCTGCGGTGGCTTCTGTTGCAGAGCACAGGCTTCGGCAGTTGTGGCTCTTGGGCTCAGGAGCTGTGCACAGGATTAGTTGCTCTGAGGCATGTGGAATCTTCTGGGACCAGACTGAACCCATGTCCTCTGCATTGGCAGGTGGATTCTTATCCATTGGACCACCAGGGAAGTCCTGGGCCTATAAGGATTCTTAAGTTCTCTGGTTAATTCTCTAGAAGCAAGCCTATTGGAGGGTTGTCCAGGGCATTCCGCCAGAGCTCCAACTTCTCGCCTTGCCTCCTCCTTGTCCCGTGGTCCTGACTTCGCATGAGGCTTGGCAACCCCAGGAAATTATGTGGTTTCAGGAATATCCTTGGGTGGGTACTGAAGGGTGCCAGCAATAAGAAGGCAGCAGTGTTCCTCAGCTTTGGGATGAGCTCCCTTTAGACCTTAGTCTTTGCGCACCGGCTTTATCCCTGGCCTTGGGTTGGGTGCTAGGGACACAAATAAGATGTATATTAGTGAGATATGGAAGGCATTTCTTTTTTTTTATGGAAGGCATTTTAAGAGGACAAAGGAGAGGTTTATAACTCAGCTGGGTGGTTTGGTGGAGAGTTGGTTTTAGGTTTTAAGAAACTGTTAGGAAGTGAGATCTGATGTTGAGAAAGCAGGGAAGGGGTCATTCCAGGTGCTGGGAGTAGCAAGGGCTGCAGGTGAGAAGGGAGAACTGAAGTGGTTCAGTGTGAGGGTGAGGGAGGGAGCTGGGGTGGTGAACAGGGGCCAGATCAGCAAGGGTCTAGAAGTTAGAGCTTTATCCTGAGAGCGATAGGGAGCCTTAACCTGTTGTAGAAGGGAGGTGACTTATGTGGTCCAGGCCACTCTCCTGGGCTCTGGTCCCACACTTCTGTGGGCCTTTGTGTGTGTTAGTTTTACTTTGTTACTGTGTTACTGTGTTCCTAGCACCCAGCACAGAGCGTGGCACATAGTAGGGGCTTGGCAAATTTTTGTTGCCCTTCTGCCGTCTTCTCAAACTCATGTTTCCGAAACCGGTTATCATTTCTCCTTCTTTCCGTCCACCTCTTCTGCCTTAGCCTCTGCCTTCCATCTCCTGGCCTGTCTTGTGTTGGAGCATGTGTTCATCCTGTGGGGTCCAGCTGCCAGTCTTCCTGAAAGGCTGGCCTTTGGGTTTGGGGTAACATCTGACACCCAAACGCCTTATTAGGAGAAGTTCTCCAGATGCTTGGGGCATAGCTCTTGTATGCTTCCTCTTCCCAGCTCCAAGATTTGAAAGCAAATGAAAGCAGATAAAATAATAAAAACAACCATAAGGAAAGAAAAGGAGCAGATTCAGTTGACTCCACTAGCTCAGACTTAAGCATGGCTCACACAGCATCTCAACTGAAGGGGTTCAGATCTGCTAACCGTCTTCCTTCTGCTCTTCCTCCTCCTTCTAAATTATTTTATTTGTATTTCAAATAGGTAATATATGCACCTGGTACAACATTCAAAAGGTACAAAAGGCATACAGTGAAAAGTAAGTCTTCCTCTTTCCTTCATCCCCTTTTAGTCCCCATGTTCTCTCTCCAGAGTTAACTAGTAACTAGCTGTTACCTAGTACCTCTTTCCTCTTGAAATATTTTCTCCTCTTGCCCTTTGTGACTTTATAGAACCGTCCTGGTTTTCTTCCTGCCCACCACCCTCTCCTCTGTCTCCTTTCCTGGCTTCTCCTCTGCTTGATCTGTTTGTGTTGTGGTACCAAAAGCTTGGTCCTGGGATAACTCCTTTTTATTTCTCCATTCTCTTACTAGGTGTCTCCAGCACAGTAGTTTTAAATATCACCTATAAGTTCATGTCTTCCAAGAGTTTTAAGTGAGCCCTAAGTTATTTGAATCTCAGATTTTACACCCAGTGGCTTACTTGACATCTCCGACGTCTAAGACCTGTCTCAAACTTAACAAGTACATATCCAAACAAAGCCTGAAATCAGGAATCTCTTTAATTCCTAGTTCACGTCTCCCAAGTCTAAGCCTCTGCATTCTCTAATCTTCTCAGTAAATGGCACAGCCAGTCTCCAGTTGCTCAAAGCCCCACATTTAGGGGTCATACTTGATTCTTCTTTTCCCCTTATTTCCACACAACTAATCCATAAAGAAAAAGTCTTGAGACTCTCTTTCTAAAGCATGCCCGGATACATCTACTTCTCTGCCCACTCTTAGCACCTTCCCTCAGCCGTTTGCGGGCCGTCACAGTCACCTCCTGAGTGGCCTCTTTGCTTCCACTCCTGCCCCCTGCCATCTGTCCAGCGCTCATTTACTTCCATGTTGATTGGTGCCAGCTAACTGTGGGCTGGAGCTGTCCTGAATGCTGGAATACTCCCACAGAGATGGCCACAGAAACCAAGATCTTTGGGCATCTTCAGCCTGCAAGCCTCACCCAGAGGCTCAGGCGCTTCTATAGAAACTTAGCCTACCCGTACAGTCTAGGAATCAACTGAAGGTCTTCCATGCCAGCTTCTTTCAGATCACTTCTCACTCCACTTCCCACTCTGGGCCCTCCTGGTTTCTCAAGCTGGCTCGCTTTGGCCCGGTTCCTCCCATGACTGCGGCTGTTCACTGAGTTTGGGTGCTCTCGCTTGACTTCTGCCTTGGCAGCTCCTGAGACCTGACTTCCGGTGCCCTTTCTGTGGTTCTGTGTCAGGGTGAAGGTTCATACACCTTCCCTGGTCTCCACTGATTGAACACTTGCATCCACAATAAGGGAGGTGTTGGACATGCACGTAATACAGTTTCAGGAAGAAGCACATCTTAACCAAAGAGGTCATGTCCACTGATCCTTTGTTAGGCCAACAGCAAGCAAGACATGGAACAAGGTGTTTCCTCCTTCTGGACCGTCTAGTAAGGATGGGGGCTTTCTCCTGAGTGTGAGTCCCCACCCTCAGGGTCATTAACCACAAGATTATTATGGTGGTGATTCCTACCTTAGGAAGTGGGGTCAGTAAAATAACTCATGAGAGTATTTCTGGTCCTCACCAAAGATGAGGGACATCTGCTTTGTATATCAGAGATGGAGGTTTCTGAGCAACAAGGTGGGTTCAGGAGCTTTCTGAAGGGACCTCTTTTGACACTTGTTCTTTAACTCAGCAGATATTTTCTAGCACCTAGTATGTGCCAGGTGGTGTGATAGGTGTTGGGAATGCAGTGATAAAAAAGGCACAGGAAAATTCCAGGCACAGGGTAAGAAGGTGTTCCGGCCTGGCACCCATCAAGGCCCCCTTCCAGCCTTGTGGAGCTTTGCTACAAGTCAGCAGACAAGCCTTGGCTGGCTTGTTCCATGGCAAGGAACTCAGTGCGATGTCAGAGCCTGGAATTCTTGTCCCAGATCAAGGCTAATGGTTTGTCTTGGTCAGAAGAGCTACAAAAGTGAACAGTGGCCTCTAGTTTATTGGGCTAGTGTAAGGCCATTTGTCCAGAAGATGAGAGAAACCTAGTAAGCAGCCCCCCACCCCGCCACCCTGTTCCCCTGAACTGCTGGGACTGAGGGCTCAGAGACGTGCAAATGCTGGAACTAATGAGCCCGTCCTCACTGGAGATGCTGCGGCTGCCTGGGCCCGGGTGGTGTCCCCCAAGATTTTATCCAGAAGAGCAGCTTGGGGAGACGTGGTAGTTCTCCTCCAGTGACAGAAGGAACCCAGGCTTAGACAGAAGAAGCGGATGTATCCGGGGCCCCTGAGGCAGAGCAATATGGGGAGACAGAAGATAGGCTTTGGCTTCAGAAAGGTCACAGCTGCCCCAGCTGGGTTGATTCATTTATTCAGCAAACATTCATTTGTGAGGTGTGCACTTTACATTAGGCTTTGTGTCTGTCTGGAGTTTGCCTGGGGAGGTAGGGTGACTCTTGCCTGGGGGTATTAAAGCAGAGGCTGGACAGGTAATACTTGGGAAGGGCAGGTGGAAAATAAAGGAAATGAGAGATTCAGATGGGGGAAGTGGGGCGGTTTGGACTGGAGCCCTTTAAGGAACTTTACTGGGGGGCATGCTAGTGTCCAAAGAGTGCTTGCTGGTTCCTGTGGGCTTGGTAGGGGAATGGGCTGGTTTGAAATGACCTTAATGGGCTGTCCGGGGGTGTGCAGGAGGGGTTACTGGAGGAGGAGCAGGCGGGGCTTCTCAGGAGGGGCTTGGATTTGAGCCCCCAAACCTCAATGGGGTTTGAGGCCCTCAAAACCCCAATCCTCAGCCAATGCTGAGGATCACAGCAGACCCTGCAGACTGAGGAAGGACCCAGAGCTTAGAGAGACCGCAGTCACAGCCCCAGAAGCAGGAGGGCCAGAGGAGGTCTGTCCCGCCTCTGCAGGCTGTTGGCCTTGCTTTAGTAGCGCGTTGCTGTCTCTCCCTCCCGCCACCCCTGCTTGTGCCTCAGGGTCTCCAGGATGAGTGTCAGTACCTCCTCCAGCCGCAGCTGATTGTCCGGCGTCTGCTGGACGTGGCCGTGCTGGTGCCTGGGAGACCCACCGAGCAGACCCTGTCCGTCCACAATCGCTCAGCCCTGTACAAGTAAGTCGAGTGCTCCCCCAACCCAGGCCCTTCCCGTCTTCCTTCCCTGGCCTCAGCTGCCTGCTGGTCCTGCGCTCCCCCTGGCCAGCCTGGAATGCTGGGCCACCCAGAACTCCAGGGTGGGTCTGACCCCTGCCTCCCTCTCTCCTAGCATGGAGGGGAAGACCAGAAAAGGTCTCCTGTTCTCCTCTGTCCCCCGACCCCTCCATTCTTCCCAGTGTTCCCCTCATCCTCTGTCCCTCTCACCTCTATGTACCCTGTCTTTTCTCATGTCCACCCTCCCCTCTGCCCAGGGTCTTTGTGCCCAGCTTCACTTACAGGGTTTCAGCACAGCTGGTGTGTGTGGGGGGCCGTGGGGCATCCGCCTGCCCCCTGACCCTGCGCCTACGTCCCAAGGCCCCACCCCTGCACAACTCAAGCTCTGTGGCCTGTGGAGGAGCCTCGGTATGCCAGCTGGAGCTGGCACTGCCCCCCTGGGGGCACTGGGTCTACGTGCGCGTGGAGACACCATCCCGGGGCCCCGGCAGGACCGTCCGCTTCCAGCTGTGCGTGTGGCTGCAAGGTCAGAAGCCCCGCGCCTGCCCCAGCCAGCTGGCCTGTGCTGGCATCTGTGGCTGGAAGAGGCGGGCGTGAGGGCTGTGCTCACTGGCCCTCGGCCATGTCCCTGAGACCTCCCTGACACCACCCGGCTCCCTTATTCCCCTAAGCCCTCCCACGTAGAGCTTCAAGTCACGGGAAGGCCTTCAGGTCACTTCTGGTACCTAACTTAGGCTTACGAAGGGACTTACTCTTCTTGATCTAACCTCCCAGTGTAATGGGGCAGGCAGGAGCAGCTAGGACCTTTGGGACATGGTTCTTGCCAGAGCCCTCGCAGGTCAGTGAGAGGGTCCATCATCTGCTTCAGCAGTGCCCTCACTGCCATTGGGGAGGGAGAGATGACCTTCAGTCCCTCCAACATGACATTCCACTAGCTGTGACCACTAGGAAGTGCCTGGACCCAGTCCTGTGACCTTAGATGCCAAACTACACAGGGATGTTTGATTCGAGTTCTCTCCCTCCCCGCCCTCTCTTAAACCCTGTGTGGCTCAGACCCAGTGTGTGGTGGGGCTGCAGGACTGGGAGGGCAGCAGGCCACAGCTCCGATTTTCTCTGCCCCACAGAGTGCCCGCAACCCAGCCTGTCCCGTGCCCTGGTCCCCGGAGCTGCCATGAACATGCCGCAGTCACTGGGCAACCAGCCGCTGCCCCCAGAGCCACCATCCCTCGGGGCCCCTGCCGAGGGTCCTGGGGCCACCTCCCCGCCCGAGCACTGCTGGCCGGTCCGCCCGACACTGCGCAACGAGCTGGACACCTTCTCCGTGCACTTCTACATCTTCTTCGGCCCCAGCGTGGCCCTCCCGCCCGAGCGCCCGGCCGTGTTTGCCCTGAGGCTGCTGCCACTGCTGGACAGCGGCGGTGTGCTCAGCCTGGAGCTCCAGCTCAACGCGGTACTCTTTGTGGAGGGCAGGGAGGTCGCCCTGTGGGGGAGCCTGAAGGAGAAGGTGTCAGGGGTGAAGGGGCCCTGACCTCCTCCAGGAAGCCTGTCCAGGTTGCTTCCAGTTTATGGTTTAGAGACCATGCCTCAGCCCACTTCTGGTCAACAAATGTGCTCCGAGCATTTACTGCAAACAGGCTGGGTTAGCCAGGGCAGCTCAGAGGGGTCCAGATTTCCCCAGTTTCATAGGCTCACCTGCCGCTCACTAAAGGCCTATCTCTGGCACGTGTTCATTGTTTCTCACGTATCTCTTGTGAGCTTACCATCTGTTGAGGCCGTGCAGTCCATGTTTAGACAGCTCTGATTGCTAGAGGCATTCTTGGCATTCCATCAAAATTTGTCTTGTGGATTTTTACTCACTGATCTTTGTTTTGTCCTAGAAGCTATATCCAGTAGTCTACTCCTGTCCTTTTATAAAAAAAATTAATAGACTTTATTTTTCAGAGTAGTTTTAGGCTTACAGGAAAATTGAGGAGAGTAAATCGAGTCCCCCTCTTTCCCCATGCAGTTTCCCCCTATTACTCACACTTTATATTAGTGTGGTACATTTGCTGCATCCCTATCCAGTCTTTCAGATGCCTCTCAACCTTGCCAAAGCTGAACAACCTCCACATCTGAGACTTCTCTTCCTCTGCTGTCTCCTCTGGTCATACTTCTGGTCATCATGCCTCTGAAACAAGTGACCCCAGGTGGTCTGACCTGGGTGGCAGGCAGCGTTTGTGCAGCCTGAGATCAAGGTACCTCTTTCAGCTGCTGCCTCACCTGAGGCTTGTGGTAGACTAAGACCTCTGGATTGTTTTTCTTTACTTCCTTTTTTTGCTTCAAAACAATTACATACATTTGCTTTTTTATTATAAAAATGATAGGATCACATATAAAAGCTTTGGAAAATAGAGGAAGATATCTCCTGTAACACAACTGCTTAGCTTTTTGGTTATATGTCCTCCTAGTCCTTATCCACAGTAACTGATGTGTGTATCTAGTTGTAACCAAGGACCACGCACATTTTCATGCTCTGAGCATGGTTCATGTGACCAGCTGCCAATTCCTATCTTGTATTTTTGCAGTGCACTTTTTAACCTGAGTGGAAGAATTTATGTTCATCTTTGAGGCATTGCCTAACATTGGTTTGAACTGTGGGTCTTCACTACTTTGTGTAATTCACACACTTCTAAGCCTCTTAGTCATTATTTTTAGCACTGAACAAGACTGGGCTGAGAGCAGAGCCCTTTCAGGCCTTTGGCAACTGTCTTGGGTTGGCATTGATCTAATTATTTATCTGATAGCTGGTCTGTGACTTGAGGTGGTAGTTTGTGGGACATGGCTCAGAACTTTGTAGTGGCCCTGCTGGTTAGGACAGAGCTGATTCTTCAGCCCCGGACAGTGCTTGTTTTCATACTCAGTTTTCTCTGATGGCGCTATCGCTAAGACTGTACGTGTTTTGTGTTGGCTTATTCCCATGCCTTCGGGCAGTGACGGTGAAGCCTCGATTTGACCTTGAAACTGTAGAGCCTGTGTCAGAGCCCAGCCTCACCCATTCTCTTCTTCCGTCTCTGCAAAGGAGAGGCCTGCCTCCCCTATTGTCTTGCGCTGTCACTCTCTGCATTCTTGTTTATTTTCTCTAAACGGCATCTGCTTACATTCTGTCATCTGCCTGCTATGACACTGCTACATACCTCAGAGCACCTGTTCTATTTATTCTGAGAGGTATATTGGCACACCTACTCTGATCTTTCCCCCTAGCATTTTGATGTTTTCCCTTGCATCAAGAACTGGACATTTAGAACAGAGAACTGCATACCTAGAGGACATTTTCTGGTTCCCACCAGAGTGGCTTTTGCTGAATAAAACTTCGGCATGTTGTTCTGGGCTTGCATTGAGGGAAGTTAGGAGCAAGTTGTATGAAATCCACACTTGCAGCTAAGCATTGGCGACAGGGCAGCACACAGTGCTTCTTTGATATGAATTTAACTGAGAACCATCCCTTTGGGTGCAGTGCTTCTCCCAAGACCCTGATTAACTTATCGCGTGGACTCACAAATGTGGTAACTCACATTTCCTTGCTTTGGTTGCTTGAAGGTCAGCATCAAATATATGGCCCACATCTAGGTACAGACTTTCTTTTCCTCTCCTGATGTATAAATTTCCCTCATGCATTTATTCTGTCCTGTTATTTGTATTTAATAAGCTGCCCCAAATCCTTCTTGAATGATGTGAGCTTATGTAATCCTGTTACCTTTATTCTTGTACACAGCCCTTTTCATTTAGTCCTGTGGATATCCAGTTTCTTTTAATCCCAGCCAGGCTGCTACATTTAATCCTACAGGTGTTCTCTTACCACTAGCAGCTAGAATCATTTCACCTGAGGAAGCGTGCATATCTTTACACACCTCCTGCTTTCAGGTTTATGTGAAGACGTGATGATGATTGATGAGCCGTACAATTGCAGACCTTTTTTGACAGCTAGTTTCTACATCCAGCGACAGTGCTCTTCCTCTCCCCCCACCCCCCAAAAAGCTAGGTAGGACTGAAAAAGTGGGTGTTGTCTTTTGCCTAGACAGAATTTAAACAGTTCTGCCCAAAGAAAGTGTTTAGAAGTGGCCTTGGCTTCTCATCAGTCTTTGAAAGATCTCTGCTATGGAAGATCTGGTGATGGTGTTTCCCTGTTTTTTGGTCGTAAGAATGAAGGGGTGGGTGTGCTTCCTGTGGGAGCACCTACAGGAGCAGCGGTGTTAGGTGAGGGCCTGGAGGAGCTTCTAGGGAAGGGGTAAGAGGTGGAGGAACCTGGGGGTGGTGGTGGGAAGGCCTGGAGGATGTGACAGCCTCATGTTTCTATCTGCCTGCCCAGAGCTCCCTGCGCCAGGAAAATGTGACAGTGTTTGGATGCCTGACTCATGAGGTGCCCTTGAGCCTGGGGGATGCCGCAGTGACCTGTGCCAAAGGTAGGGTGAGGAACTGGGGAAGAAGAGGGGCTGGAAGACCGGGGCAGGGGTAGGGTATGGAGGACAGATGGGCTAGGGCGTCTGGGAACTGGGGGCCCGCGGGTGAGGGTTCTTCAGGTCCTGACCCCACACTGGCTTCTCCCTTCTCCCCTCAGAGTCCCTGGCCGGCTTCCTCCTCACGGTCAGTGCCGCCTCCAGAGTGGCCAGGCTGAGAATCCCGTTTCCGCAGACAGGGACATGGTTCCTGACCCTGCGCTCCTTGTGCGGGGCGGGGCCTCGGTGAGCGGGGCGGGGCCTCGGCGAGCGGGGCGGGGCGTCGGCGAGCGGGGCGGGGCCTCGGTGGCGGAGCGGGAAGGATGCGCCTGAGCGCCAGGTGACCGCGAGTTTGTGCGCAGGTTCGTGCGATGCCGAAATGCGACCGCGGAGGTGCGGCTGCGAACTTTTCTGTCCCCGTGCGTAGATGACTGCGGGCCCTACGGCCAGTGCAAGCTGCTGCGCACGCACAACTACCTGTACGCGGCCTGCGAGTGCAAGGCCGGTGAGCAGGCTGGGCTGGCGAGGGAGCCCTCCTGGGGCGCGGGGGAGGGAGGTGGCAACCTGTGTAGCAGGGTGTGGAGAGGCTGGTGCGGGGTCAGGGTACCCTTCCCTGGCAGTGACGCAGGGCCTGACCAGAGGGGCCAGCAGGAGTGTCTGCTGAGCCCTGGGCTGCCTCTGACCCCTTCCGCCCTGTGCCCGTGCCGTTGCAGGGTGGCGGGGCTGGGGCTGCACGGACAGCGCGGACGCGCTCACCTACGGGTTCCAGCTGCTGTCCACACTTCTGCTTTGCCTGAGCAACCTCATGTTTTTGCCACCCGTGGTCCTGGCCATTCGGAGCCGATATGTGCTGGAAGCAGCTGTCTACACCTTCACCATGTTCTTCTCCACGGTATGCGGTGCTGTTAATGTCTGCACCGAGTCCTTAGCGGTGGTGGTGGGTGAGGGTCTACATCTCCACCATGGGCCTCCCCGGGTTTGGAGCTGTCTCTCTTCCCTGTTCTCTACAGCAGGGCTTCCCCACCGCTTCCTATCATGGCATGCATAGAACACGATAATTTTTAGAAGACACATGGGAATAAATGAACAAGGCTGTTTGCGACTTAAGATAACAGCCACTGCAGGCAGCATGGGGTCTTCAGCGTCCCGCACCCTACCTGTCCACTCTAAGGGCTGAGGAGACCTTTACTTCAACACGCTGGCCAAGAAGCTCTGACCTACAATATGGAATTGTGTCTACACAGTTCCCCTGAGGTGCTTACATCTCGGGATCTGTTCACCTCAGCCGTGGGCTCTTGGCATCTTGTGATGTCCGTGCCTGCCTATGAGCACTGCAAACGTCTTAGATGGATTCAGACTTCCACATTTCTTAGGAACAAGGATATCACAGAAACCAGTACATGCCTCCCTGTTGTGTCCAGTATTAATAGATCAGTGTGTTAATCACTCAGTCGTGTCCGATTCTTTGCGACCGCATGGTCTGTAGCCTGCCGGGCTTCTCTGTCCATGGAATTCTCCAGGCAAGAATACTGGAGTGGATTGCCATTCCCTTCTCTAGAGATTAATAGATCAGACCTCTGTCCAAATCACAAGAATTCTACCTGTCATCTTAGGAGGAAGTGGGGACGGGGCGGGGCGGGGGGCGGGTCGTGTTCTAAGGCCCCGGATACTTCTCCACGGGTGAGGAACAGTGGTTGTAACTGTGCCATGCAGTGAGACCTTGGCCCCTTAAGCTGTGTGAGAACAGTACACCCCAGTTTTGTCTGAATGCCCCCCCTTAGACCTGTCCTGACAATGCTCCATTATACTTTTATTTTCAGTATTCTCCTTTCTCTTTTTTTATTGCCAAATGCCCTTTATACTGTTGCTCACCAAATCCTCTAGCAACAGCAGTTTCACCAGTATATTCTTAGTTGTGTGCAGATATAATGTGGTTCACAAGTAGTAAGAACATCTAAGTGAGTCCGGAGCCTAGAGCACGTGAGGAGAGTTTATCCAGTCTCCTGCACTTCACAAGGCATCCTGAAAATTGGCTCCAGGGTGTTCAGTACCAGATGACTCCTCATCATCTGGGTTTGGTGGCATATCATCCTGAAAAGAAAAGACCTTCCCCCAGAAGGAACACTCTCAGAGCCAAAAGTGCCTGGTCCCACGTACAGTGCCTCCACTTTTGTAAATAAGGCAGTAAGCAAATGATCACGGAGAAGATACTGGCTCTCAGGGGTTGCCTAAAGTCCTGTTCTTTTCCCACTTGTGCCAAAGTGTAGAGCTACTTGTGATTCTGTTTTCCCAGGCAGGATCCTTGTTGTCCCTCTTTCCTGTTCTTTATTTAGTGTAGACTTCATTTCTCAGCAGTCTCCGTGTAAGGTCCTACTGCAGGTGTCAGCACCAGCACCAGAGGCGGCAGTCTTCTCCCGTCTTTAAATCCAGGACAGTCTATACCTGGGAGTAGTGTGTTGATTCTTGTCCAGGGCCTGGGAGCAGACAGTAGCTTTGTTATCCAGTAGCTTTGTTTAAAATTAAAAATGTAAATGTGTTAAACAACAACAACAACAACAAAAACAGCCTACAAACCCAGCACTTGATTTTGTATGTAGCTGATAGTTCAGATAACAATAACAGAAAAACCGCATCTGCTGATACATGCTGTGTGTCAGACACTGCTCATCGAATCCTTCCCATAGCACTGTAACAATGGAGAAGTATTGCTATTATGATTATCCTCCCTTTTTTGCAGATGAGGAAAGTTTAAATACTCTGGTTAAGGCCTGAGCTGAGCGGAGGAACCGGACTTGTCACTCAGCCTGCCTTCTGGTCCCTCTCATGTCATCACTGAGCTGTAGGGCTCTCCTTGCCCCAGGCAATGAGCACGCGTGCATACATTCCCAGCCTGAATTTAGCTTCTCAGAAGTCCAGGAGTATGTGGAGATACTAATGACCTCAGGTTAGTAGTTCTTATTGAAGGAGAGCCAGCCAAAAGTCAGAAATTATAACCAAGCCTCGTATCAGAAAGGACAGGGGAAATGTATCAGACATGGAGGTTGTACATCTCTCACTCAAGCCCAAGCCACGTGTCCTTTCCGGTACTAGAGACCTCATAACTGGATCCCGTGAGACCCAGACAGAGCTGGCATTCTGGGGTCCCCGCAGCCTTCCTTGCTGATGACTGAGATCCTGGCTGAAAGCCCACCTCCTCATTATTCCACCCCCTCTTCTATTCCTCACATCAGCACAGGCATTCTCAGAGGCCCTTTACAAAATGCCATGATGTTTCCAAGAGGAAACAGAAGCAGAAAATAAGAGAACAGCAGTAAGATTCAGTCTATCCTGAGTACAAATATTCCAGTCTTCGTACAGATTGAATATATTTGCATCTCCAATTTAAAATTCTGTAGTGCCAGGATACTCTATTTGGAGCATTAGATGAGCTATATAGTTATGTTATAAAAATATAAAATTCCACAGAAAAGAACAATTTAGGATAATTTTCCAAAATTACCTTATAAGTAAAGAAATGGCCAAAATTGAGGAAGATGTCAAATTAGATTATACTAATGGAAGCCAGTTTGTAGTCTGAATTTGTTTTCTTAAATCTCCCAGTCTTTCTGTGTTATTTCTACCCCTTCTTTTTATTGGTAATGCAAAAGGAATACTAACCTAAAAATTAGTCCACAATTTTCTGTGAGACAACAGTAGTGCTATATAAATATATATATATATTTTTTGTATAGGGGAAAGTCTGTTAGTGTGGGGATATTATCCCATGAATACACATGATATAAAGTATAAGATGACTAACATTTATTGAGCACATACTGTGCGCCAAACATATAGGAGAATATTCCAGACTTTCAGGGTAGTCTCTCCTTGGTGCCACCATACATAACCCAGCCTTCAGTTCAGTTCAGTCGCTCAGTCGTGTCCAACTCTTTGTGATCCCATGGACTGCAGCACACCAGGCCTCCCTGTCCATCATCAACTCCCGGAGCTTGCTCAAACTCATGTCCATTGAGTCAGTGATGCCATCCAACCATCTCATCCTCTGTCGTCCCCTTCTCCTCCTGCCTTCAATCTTTCCCAGCATCAGGGTCTTTTACAATGAGTCAGTTCTTTGCATCAGGTGGCCAGGCTATTGGCATTTCAGCTTCAGCATCAGTCCTTCCCACGAATATTCAGGACTGATCTTTAGGGTTGACTGGTTTGATCTCTTGCTGTCCAAGGGACTCTCAAGAGTCTTCAACACCACAGTTCAAAAGCATCAATTCTTCGGGACTCAACTATCTTTATGGTCCAACTCTCACATCCATACATGACTACTGGAAAACCATAGCTTTGACTAGATGGACCTTTGTCGGCAAAGTAATGTCTCTGCTTTTTAATATGCTGTCTAGATTGGCCACAGCTTTTCTTCCAAGGAGCAAACATCTTTTAATTTCATGGCTGCAGTCACCATCTGCAGTGATTTTGGAGCCCAAGAAAATAAAGTCTGTCACTGTTTCCATTGTTTCCCCATCTATTTGCCATGAAGTGATGGGACCAATGCTATGATCTTAGTTTTTTGAATGTTGTAGCTCATTCCAATATTTGGTACAGCCAGTTGCTTCTAGGTGATGGGTAAATGGTTACACCAGTGAAGTTTGCTTAACCTTATTTACTATAAATTGTGTCTCCTGGTTAGAGATGGCAATGAATGGGTGCCATGGCAATCGATAATGGATTCTGCTCCATGAATAACAAAGCAGGCTGAAGCACTGCAGGTAGAAGAGACATATATATGCCTAGAATATATGATGACAAGACGCTGTCTTCTTCAGGTTGAGGAGTTTTAATGAAGTGAGCTGCCACAAGTTATTGGCTTGTTCCTCTAACAAATTGTGCTGCATGATGGAGTCAGTGGTGGACTTTACTGATGGCCTTTTGGACATTGAGAGGTGACAGTGGCCTGGTGAAATGTAGATGATGTTGTTCACCTCACCCTGAAGCTGTAACTCTAGCCCTATGGGTTTTCTGCAACTTAAACAATCTCTTTGACCTTTTGGTGTACTTGGATCAGTCATAGGTCAGTCCTAGAATACTAGAGAGCTCATTCCAGCTCTGCTTGTGTCCCCGGCACGCTCCCCTCTCAAACTCCTCAGCACTGTATTCTCTGCTCTGTTTCCACAGTGTAGGGTAGGTGCACACTGCCCCTTCCCCACGGTGCAAAGTGCCATGCCCTTCTCCACGGCTTTAGAGACTGCCCTTTTTATTACTGCCTCCTCCTCCATGTTATTGGGTGGGAAGGGATGCAGAGGACCAGGTAGTCCAAGATCTGAAAGTGCAACGTAACTCAAGAGTCTGAGCTATCAAATGAGGCTTGGGGTTTGGATTGGCCAAGAGGTCAGAGTCTAGCCCCAGAGCTTGGGTCAGGCTGAGGATTACATGTGGGACCCCATGTGAGCACAAGGAGAGATAGAGGCAAGGACTGGCTTGAACTTGAGAGTCCTGCCCGCCCCCCGCCCCCCCCCCCCCCCCCCCCCAGGCCTGGTGCTCTCACAGGACATTCCAGAAGCAGGAAGATTAGGAGGGTGAGGCCGAGGTTCAGGGCTGCCAGGTACATGCAGAGTAGAACACGGACTGGGCCTCTTTACCGCACTCTCAGGGCTGGGGAGTCAGGCATTTCCCAGTGCTGCTCAGCTGGGACCCTGTCCCTCTGCTCTTCTGACAAGAGCATCCCACCCCACGGCCTGCTTCTCCAGCTTTGTAGACTGGCCTCTGCCCTGGGTTCTCTCAATGCTTGTCCTTTCTTCCTCCAGTTCTACCATGCCTGTGACCAGCCTGGCATTGTGGTTTTCTGCATCATGGACTATGACGTGCTGCAGTTCTGTGACTTCCTGGGCTCCCTAATGTCCGTGTGGGTCACTGTCATTGCCATGGCTCGCTTACAGCCTGTGGTCAAGCAGGTCAGTCTGGAGAGGGCCCGGGGGAACAACCATTGCCCAAATCTACTTTAAATTCACTTCCCGACCTCTCCCGGGGGCATGGCCAAGCACCCTCACCACCCTGGCGCAGCCCCTGGAGACCTCTTTCTCTAGGTGCTATACTTGCTGGGGGCGATGCTGCTGTCCATGGCTCTGCAGCTTGACCGGCATGGACTCTGGAACCTGCTTGGACCGAGTCTCTTTGCTCTGGGGATCTTGGCCACAGCCTGGGTAAGGCTGGGAGGGCTGGGGGAGGGGAGGTCCCAGCAGGACTTGGAGACAGGTACTTGGGTACCTGCTTTCCAGTTTACGGTGGGCTCGGACCTTGGTGTCATCACTGTGCTGCTCACAGGGCCGAACTCCAGCCTCGGCAGATGCCGAGGGTCACCGCCAGGGCTCGGGGACGCCTGAGGGCGCCCGGCTCTGGCCTGGGTTCCAGGGTCGCTCCTGAGCGCCCCCCTCTACCTCCCCCAGAGCGCCCGGCTCTGGCCGGGTTCCGGGGTCGCTCCTGAGCCCCCTCCTCTGCCTCCCCCAGACAGTGCGTAGCGTCCGCCGCCGGCACTGCTACCCGCCCACGTGGCGCCGCTGGCTGTTCTGCCTGTGCCCGGGCAGCCTCATCGCGGGCAGTGCCATCCTGCTGTATGCTTTCGTGGAGACCCGAGACAACTACTTCTACATTCACAGCATCTGGCACATGCTCATCGCCGGCAGTGTGGGCTTCCTGCTGCCCCCTCGTGCCAAGACTGACCGCAGGGTCCCCTCCGGAGCCCGGGCTCGGGGCTGCGGGTACCAGCTGTGCATCAATGAGCAGGAGGAGCTGGGCCTTGTGGGCCCGGGAGGGGCCACTGTCAGCAGCATCTGTGCCAGCTGAGAGGGGCTTCGGGCCGGCCCTGGGAGGACTGGAACCCTTCCTCAGGGCACAGAGCCCTTCCTGGGGTTCCTCCTGGGAGCATGGAGTCCGCTCAGGGCTAAGAGACAAGTTGTGTTTCTTGAGGACATGGAGTCTTTCTTAAGGACATGGAACTCTTCCGGGGACCTGGCAACCTCCTGAGGGCCGCGAGGCCTCCAGCATCTTCAGGACTGGAGCCTGTGCAGGGCCCCCGAACCCCCTCAGGACCGAGGGTCCTGCCCAGGGTGTGGAACCTGCTGAGGACGTGGAGACAGAGCCCTGGCAGGACACAGCCTTGACCCTAAGGAGATGGAGTCCGTCTCGGGGAGCTGAGTCCCCACGTCTCCCGGCCGCTCAGCCTCCCTGGCCTTAGCTTCCTTCCCGGGAGCAGGGTCAGGGCCGTGCGGCCCTGCGAGGGGGTGCAGGACCGACAGGGCGGGGGCTGGGCTAGGGGCGCTGGGATCCTGACGCGATACAGTGGAGTCTGGTGTGTCTCCAATGAAGAATTTCCTGGTTCCGTGCTGCCCTTCTTCCTGTGGGCAAGGGTGAGGGGAAGAGGAGGGGAAGGTGGACCCTGAGGAGACGGGCACGGGTGAGGCAGCCAGCTGGCGTGAGCTGCTGGAGCAGCTGCCTGAGGCTGTCGCCCTGTTGTGTCAGGCTGCGGCAGCTTGGAGGACAGAGTTGGGAGTGTGTGTGTGTGTGTACGTGATGAGATGGTACAAATCAGTGAGACAGACCTCCTCTGTGGTGCCCTCACTCCACAGGGAGGGAAGCTGAGGGCTCAGGAGATGGGATGAGCTGGTACGAACCGCAGATGTGCAAGAAATATCACAAGACTGTAAATCCTTTTTCAGCCCCTATTTTGCCCCAGTGCCAGAAACATAATCTTTTGTCATTTTGGATATACTTATCTTTCCACAAAGGTTACAGCCAAGTCCCAAGGGTTTTGTATAATGCTGAGATGTGGAGAGGGTGTCCTCTCTGGTCAGAAGTGTCCATATCCCATACGTCCCCTGAGATTTCATCACCCCATCTGATCCCCCGCCGGTAAAGCTCTCAGAACTCTAGTATAGTGCCTAGCTTGGTGTGTGATAAGTGCCCAATATATGACAGCTAAAGATCCAGAGGTGTTTGAAAATGAGAGGCAACAGCAAGGGAGAGGCAGAGGGGCAGGAAAGACTGATACTCACGGGGAACTGGGTCTGGAAGGTGTCTGTGGGTGGAGTGGGGTGGAGATAAGCAGCCAGTGATGAGGTTGGGCAGGAGGATGGGATCTGGCTTTTATCCTAGGGGAGATGAGCAATGGTGTCATTGGAGGGGTTTAAGCAGATGAGTGTCATGATCAGATTGGTGTGGCTTTTTTTCTTTTTTTCAGAAAGGGTTTTTTTTTTTTTAAGTTAGTGTAGAGGATGGATTTTATAGTTTGGCACAACTGTTGCACTATCTGAGAGAGAGAGAGAGAGAGAGAGGGTGATGGCAGCATCAGTGGAAGGAGGCGACTGATCAGGAGCTGCTCTGAGGTGGACGCTCTGGGCCGTGGTGAGCGATTGGCTGTGTGGGGCGGTGAGGGTGAGTGGACGCCCCTGATGACTGCCCGGTTTCTTGCTGGAGGATTTAGGGAGTGTGGGTGCTGTTCCCTGAGAGGGTGACAGCCCTTTGGGGGCAGAGGGATGAGTTCAGCTGTGGGCAGTTTAAGTGTGAGGTGCCTTTGAGGAGGGGAAGGGCCAGCAGGACGACCTCGCCGGGCAGAGCAGCTGAACCAGGTCTGGAATGCTGGTCTGCTGGCTGCACACATGAGGGTCCTTTGTGTCTCCTCACTTGTTTCGGTGACGTCCTGGAAGGCAGGGCCGTGGCCACGAGATCCTGCTGCACCCACTCGTGTCTGTCCACACATTCAGACTAAGCCCCTGACTGCCTGGAGCAGCACAGGATCCAGTCCCCAGGTGTGACAGCTGACAGCTTCTGAGTGACAGTTGAGGTCAGTAACCCTCTCTCGGGAAAGCTCTGTGTGAGCTGAGGAGACAGGCCCCCATGGAGTCCTGCCCTCGAAGCGCCTACATTGTTGTGAAATATCATGGATGCAAAGGAGACAGGGATAGATACCGAGGGAAAGGTTCCAAAAAAGTGCAGTGGGACGCAAAGGAGAGAACCGACTTAAAGGGCCGGGAAAGGCTGTGTGGGAGAGACGGGGTCTAAGCTGCCTTGACAGCAAAGTCCCAGGTCTCACCAGAGAACAGCATGAGCAACCAACCAAGATGCGACACAGTCAGACACGAGCGAGGGGTCGACTGCGTGCAGAGGTGAGTGGGATGTCGGGCTGAGAAAGCAGAGAGCCCGGTTGTCGAGTTCTGAGGACTCAGCTGAGGAATATGGGCTTCCTGCTCTGACAATGGGGAGCAAACCTAGGTTCTGGAGTGGTGAATCGGCCAGGGTCTGGCCAAAGGAGCAGGCCCAGCGTGAGTGACGTAAGGCTTCGCTGTGGAGAGCAGGGCCACCGCCCGTGGAGCTGCAGGAGAAGCCTGAGCCAGGCTCGGCCTCTGCACCTGGGGTCGGGGCTGAAGCTGCTCGCGGTGGCCTGAAGGGGGAGGTGAGGACAGGCCAGCACCAGGGGGACACACGGAGCCCGTGTCTGGCCTTCACCACCGTGGACTCCCCGACACTGGTGACGTGCGGGAGGAGCTGGCACTCTCTTCATTGGAGGGCCCCTCGCTCGGGGCTCGGAGCAGCTTCAGGCGGCCTGGCAGGAGCCCGGGGGCTGCAGTGACCATGGGGGAGGCCCCGCCGCCTCAGTGCTGCCTGCCTCGGCCTTGCAGTCCCCTCCAGACTCTCTCGTGCTCAACCTGAGCCAGGACCTGGGAGCAAAGAGAGCTCTGTGAGGCCTGGATCCGACCTAGTTGGAACGCCCCAGTCCAGCGCCTCCACACGCCTGCTTACCAGCACTCTCTGTGGTGATTAACTTGGCAGCAGCCAGTGAGGGACAACTGATCAGAAAATGGAAGCTCTAGCAATCTCTAGTAGCTCCTGGGCGAACTGTAAGGTTTGGGGTCCTCACCAGCCCGTTCAGGATTCCTCAGTCTTTCCCCTCCTTCCAGATGTGTGGGGTGGTGGGCATCCCCTTCCCACGTGATCCTCCCTGGCCTGTGATTGCATTAGCGTGTGTGCTGGAAGAGGAAGTAACACCTCACTTCTGAGTGGAAGCTTTAAGAATCCTCACAGGCCTTGTCATTTTTCCCTTCATTTTTGCCATTTTTACCATTAATGTGGTAGTTACTTTATCACCCTGAGGGCCAAAGGATGAAGTTGATGAGGTACATGCCCCAAACAACCTCTGAGGACCTGCAGCGTAAGCGAGAAGAAAAATCTTTGTGGTTTTAAGCCACTTAAATTTTGAAGTCATGACCACAGTGTAACTAGCCTGTCCCGCCTGATGGACTTAGAGAACCACAGGAAAGTGGGACATCTTCCTGGAGAGGAGATCGCCTCTCAGCAGAGCTATGGCAGCAGCTTTCACCTCTGCGTTCCTCAGGCTGTAGATGATGGGGTTCAGCGAGGGGGTCACGACCCCATAGAACAATGCAAGAAGCTTATCCAAGTTGAGGTCCTTGGCTTTGGGCTTGAAGTACATGAAGGAGATAGTCCCATAGAAAATCACCACCACTGTGAGGTGGGCAGAGCAGGTAGAGAAGGCTTTGTGCCGGCCGGCAGTAGAGGGCACCCTCAGGATGGCAGTGAGGATGAACACGTAGGACAAGAAGATGAGCAGCAGCGGGGCCAGCGTCAGGACAGTTGAAGCCGCCATTATTAGCAGCGCATTGAGAGAGATGTCCCCACAGGCTAGTTTCAGCACCGCCAAGATCTCACAGAAAAAGTGGTTGATGACATTGTGGCCACAGAAGGGGAGGCTCCAGGTGAGAATGGATTGGAGAAGGGAGTTGGCAAAGGCTGTCCCCCAGCTCAGCGCTGCCATCCACATGCAGGTCTGCCGGTTCATGAGCTCTGAGTAGCGAAGCGGCTGGCAGATGGCCACGTACCGGTCACACGCCATCATGGCCAGGAGCACGCACTCTGTGGAGCCCAGTGCCAGGGTCAGGTACATCTGCAGGGCACAGCCAGGGAAGGAGATGGTGCTCTGGGTTTCCAGGAAGTGGACCAGCATGAGAGGCACGAAGGAGGATGTGCCACAGATGTCCATGAGGGCGAGGTTGCTGAGGAAGAAGTACATGGGTGTGTGCAGGCGGGGGTCCAGCATGTTCAGCCCAATGAGGAGGGCATTCCCCAGCACGTTCATGGAGTAGATGCCCAGGCAGAGCACAAACAGGACCATCTCTAGGTTGTGGTGGTCATGTAGCCCCAGCAGGACAAACTCTGTCACAACCGACTGGTTTGCCCCATTCATCTCAGTCTCCATTCATCTCATTCTCCCACTTTTCCCATCTGCACCATGAAGGTGTTGGGTAAAGCACCAGTGGGCCTGGGAGCCAAGCAGCGTGGATGTGTGGCCTGGGGCCGGTCAGCCTTGCATCTGGAACTCAGGTTCACGATCGGAACAATGAGAGAGGGGACTTCAGGTCTTCAAGCCAGCCCCCTAAGTTCTATAGTTCTGGTGTAACTTACAGGAGATGGGGTCCATTCTAATCACCTAGGCTCTTCTCTCTTTTCCCCAGGAGGGTTCTGTGGAGACAATAGAGTGGAATTCACGTTTCCCATACTCCTTTTTGTGTGTGTGTGTGTGTGGTTGGCAGTTAAGAGGAATCATGTTTACTAGCTTATGACTTCATGTGAGTGAATGATGCCCATAGGACTTCAGATGCATTCACTCACTGAGGATTTGATGAGTACCTGCCTTTTGCTGGGTGTTCTTTAGATGCTGGACTATAGCAGTAAGAGAAATACATGGACAAAAAGAGGCCACAATTGTGAGAAGGGCTGCTCCTCTTTCTCAAATTAAGTGAGATGAACTTGGGAATACAGGTGGGTGATGAATGATGGTCACCTCATTCCTTCGGGCATAAAGGTTGAACATTTCTATTGCATAGGATGCACAAGCCTTATTTCTGGTATCCCTCCTTAAGATCAGAGACCATGCATTGATTTTTAAAAGAATATACAAGAATATACATATCCCAATAGAGCCACAGGTCACAACATTTAACCCTGGCCCTAAAACCCAAGTGAGTCTCCTCTTGGCCTCCATATAGCTTTTTAGGATAAATGATATTGACAGTAATATTACACAGAAGGGAAAGGCAGGTTGTAATCTGGCAGAGGTGTCCTGGGTCACTGACCAGCTCTATAAAGGGAGCGGGGGAAGAGGCCACAACTTTGCCCAGGAGCCTCCATCTCTCTTCTGAGCTGGTCCCAGCCCTTTGGGAAATGCCAGTGTCAGGAGGGAGCCAAGTGTCAAGTGTTAGATGGACAGCTGTCTTGTGGCCCCTGTCATCCCTGGTCTGAGGGACACATAGGACCCCTCCCTCCGTCCCTTCACAGCCACCCCGCCTGTGAGGCCAGTGTCCTGTCGGCATGAAAGTCCTGTCTGTCCTCAGGGCAGGACATTTCCCTCACCATGTGCGTGCTCAGTCATCCAGTCGTGTCCCACTCCTTGTGACCCCATGGACTGTATCCCGCCAAGCCCCTCTGTCCATGGCATTTTCCAGGCAAGAGAACTGAAGCGGGCTGCCATTTCCTCCTCCAGCTCCCCTTCATTCCTCTTGCTCAGTTGCATCTATCATTGTAGGGCCCGATGGACTCACCCTCTTCTGAATGAACCACATGGTTTCCCAGAGCTCCATCTTTGCCCAAGAAGTTCCCTTCTGCAGGCAGGTCCTCCGTCTCTTACCCAGTGGAGGGACTGCTTCCCCTCTTCAGAGTGCGGTGCATCTCTTCTCTCCCCTTGAGCCCTGCCGAGTTACCTCTCCCTTCCTCCTCCCACAGCCCTTGGCCAACCTCTGTTCCTGGCTGCACACCTGTCTCCTCTGCCACACGTGAGAGCTGACTCCATCACCTCCTTCCAGCGTCTCACACAGTGATGCTGCCACGGGCAGTCCCCCAACAGATCGTCAGCACATGACTCAAACCCAGCATTGCATGACAGGTTCAGCACTACCCAGACGTGTGATGGTGACCAAGTCACTTGGGCTTTGAGACTCAGTTTCCTTTGGAGCAATGGGGATTCTGTGTAGTCCAGATGAGACGCACAGAGATAAGGTCTGGGGAGTCTCCTAGCAATGCTACAGATCAGAGACTACACTTTCAACCACGGGACATGCTGGATCTCTCTCCCCACCTCCCAGATAAGACCTCCAACATCTCTCATGACCCCCTTCTCCCTGGAGCCTGTGCTGTTTTCTCCTCTCCAACCTAAATCAAGATCATTGTTAAGGGAGTTCATGAAACATACAAGGGTAGTTGCTTAATCTGGGTCAGTCATTAACCATAAATCTAATCCATGTAAACATTTTAAGGTAGGGATTCTCTTGCTGAAGTTTGGCAAAAGGTAAATAACTGCCTGTGTGATGGCTTCTTCATTCACTCATTGAGGAAATTATTATTGAGCACCTACTATGTGTGGGTGCTGGGAACACAGAAGAGGCAGATGTGCCTTCTGCCCTCACAGTCTTTACACTCATCCCCTTGCCTCTTGGTGACCTTGGTCATATCCCTCTCTCTGGGCTTTAGAAACATCTAGATTTTCTTTGAATCTGGCATATAAAGACAAAATACAACTTGAGGTCAGGAAAGCAGAACTTAAAAGGAAGCATTTCTCCTAGGTCATGACTTCATGTGGCTGGATTAAGCCTGCAGTTTAATTTAAGATTTCATGATAAGAACTTGGTGTTTATTGGGTGTGTTGCTACAGAAAGAACTGGCAACCTCCAATTGTGACCCTGGATACAGGTATGGGGAGAGTTTTCAGGCAGATAAAAGATGGGATACCACATAACTGTGCTTTTCTCTTCCCCACCCTTGTCTCCATCAGAGAGACCAGGTGGGAATGGCATGGACATGGGAGGGCTTTGTCATGAGCCTCTGGCCTGTGCCTGCCCTCACCTCCTACACATCCCTTTGTGCTTGCTGCTCCAGTCTCAGCAGACCAGTCCCCGCTGGTGGACAAACACCACAGCTCCTGTTCCCTCCCTCTTCTTCTTTCCTCAGACTGGAGCCCCTTTCTCTCCCACCCATCCTCCAAGTCTCAGCTCATATACACCTCCTCCGTGGGGCTGCCTTCTGAGACGTCTCCACAGCACTGACCATCCTGACACCATGACGCTCACACAGCCATTAGCACAGTTGGTTTCTTGTGTTGTCGTTCCCTCTCACACGATAGACTGTGAGCCACGGAAATCCAGGGGCTGTGTCCAGTTTACCCCCAACCTCTCCCGTGCCCCACCCAGGAGCTGCCATGTGGGATCCAGTGCTTTCCTTCTGCTACAGTCCTGAGCCCAGATTTCTGACCTTAAAATCACTCTCCTTTCCTTTTACCCACATGCACACGCAGGATGTGATTGCCAGGAGGACTAAAACAACAACCTCTCATGAGTGCAGGTTCCCACAGCACCATTGCCAGGATACACGCCATTTCAGGGCCCAGGATGCCCACCTGGGGCTCACAGGGTCCCTGCATGGGGGGTGCAGCCTTGGGAGTGCCATCTCCTGCATGTGAGAACTTCTCTCTGAAGAGCTAGATGAGGACAGCAGTGGGTTTCCTTGCAATTTAAGAGTCTTATCAGAACACATTCTTTCAGACATTAAGAAGATCCATGAGGCAATAGGCTTATGACCCCAAAGAAATGAGATTCTGTGTTTAGGAAATGCCATGCTTCCAGGTTACTGAGCTCGGACGGCAACATGGGCTCAGTCTGGGACCAGAGGCAGCAGCTGCAGTTCATTCAGTCCATCAGTGAGGATGAACTGGGTTTTGGCTATATTCAAAACGGATACCCAACAAGGACAGACTGCAGAACACATGGAACTCTCCTCAATGTTACGCGACAGCCTGGATGACAGGAAGGGGCTGGGGATGAATGGCTACATGTGTGTGTATGGCTGAGTCACTTCCCTGTTCACCCGAGACTACCACGATATTGATTATCGGCTCTACCCCAATACAGAAGTTTAAGGTTTGAAAATAAAAAAAGATTTTACAGTGGAGCAAAAAAAGATGAGCACAGTTTTCCTATAGTAACACACAAACTCATGATTTTAGTGTCTTACCAGGACAGAGGTTTAGCTCTCACCCTTCATATGCATGGCAGGTTTTCAGGGGGCTGTGTTCCAGGTTGTCACCCTCAGAGATGCTGGCTCCACCCTCTGGGACATCGCCAGTTCTCCCAGCTGGGGAAGAACACAGCAGAACACCGCACACCAGCAGGTCACTGCGCCGACCCAGAAGCGAGAGGCGTCCCATCTGTCCACAGCCCACTGCCCTGTGTAATCCTACCGCACGCCCAGAGGCAGACCAGACGCACTGCAGGGCGGTGGGTACTATGGAGTTAACACTGGACTCGGGACACTACTCTAGCATCTGTCTGCCAGGTCTCACGCTCCATCATAGCCTGGATAATCAGGTTTACAGAGTGATAGGAACCTGTGTGTCTCTGAGAATCACTAATTCTCTCCCCAGTGTTACTCCTCCTGAGAGGCAGGGTGATGCCATGGAAGGAGCCCTGACCTGGGAATGAGGATCCAGGTTTGATTCTTGCCCTTGTTCGCTTTCTCCTGAATGACCGTGGTTGAGTCTCTTCTTGTGTGAAATGGAGCCATTCATTATGTGATCTCTGGTACTCTGGACCATCTCCAAAACATTCCCTCATCTTTCTAGGAACTTTGGACCCAGGTAAATATCATGTGAGTTTCATTGGTTGGTAAATCTAGTTTGAACAATTTAATACTCATTTTAAGCTTCAGAAATGATTTTAAAGGAAGGTGAGGGGCACAAAAAGAAGCAGCTCCTGTTACGATGTCCCAGAAGTGCCCGCATCTGCATTCCCCCATCACTCCTCCTCACTGTGATGGCAGAGCCGGTGAGGGTGGGCTTTGGAGTCAGACCGCCAAGCCCAGGTCTGACACCTGCCACTTGCTCATGGCTTTCTCAGCCTCAGCCTCCTTACCTGTAGGGATAAGAGTAGCATCTCCTCATGGGATGATTTTGAGGATACAGTGAGAGGTCTTAGCACAGAGCTTGGCCCAGGGTGAATATTCAGTAAGTGGTAACTGGTATTATTAATATCATTATGTTCCCTTCTCCAAGCAGATATTCTGGTCTCTGTATGTTTAAAAAAGATTTCATGAGACGAGTCAACATGCCAGATGGATTCTCCTTGCCTCCTACCTGTTGGCCCACTGACCTGGGTGTCAGCAGGTGGCTGAGCAGATGACAGGTGTGGTGACCCAAGGCTGGGGCGAGCAGAGTGAGGAGTGCTGAGTGCATTCCCAGCAGAGACGCTGCGCTTGGGTGCCAGGATCGAGGCCCTGAGCCCCCGAGGCCCAGCCTCCTGGTCCCCTGCCACGGAGACATCTCTCCTGCTCCCTGCCCTCAGGGACCTTGCAATCCCTGCCCAATTTAAAGTTCAGACTCTGCAAAGACACAAGTTTGCAGACTTGGCATGATAGGTCTTCAGAGAGCCTAGGTTTCTTTTGCTGCCCCAGAAGGGCTCGGCTGGGTGAGGTGGGCACAGGAGAGACCCTGGACAGGAATCTGAAGACCGGGTCTCCCTGCAGCCCTGCCCCTTGGACCTGAGTCTCAGGAGCTGTGTCCTTCAGGTGGGGGTCCTGGGCTATGAAATGGGGTGTCTCCTGGCAAGAGTGGTGTGGGAAACTGCACTCATGAAAGGTTGTTGTTATAGTTTAGTTGCTAAATTGTGTCCGACTCTTAAGAGACCCATGGACTGTAGCCCACAGGCTACTCCGTCCATGGGACTTCCTACACAGAAATACTGGATTGAGTTGCCATTCCCTTCTCAGGGGATCTTCCTGACCCAGGGATGGAATCTGTGTCTCCTGCATTGGCAGGCGGGTTCTGTACCACTGAGCCAGCAGCGAAGGTTAAGGAAAGGGATTGCTGTCCAGGGTGAGGCCTGGACCCTTGTGGTGGCATGAAGTTGGGGGTTTATGGTCGTGTGAGTGTCTGCAGGTCCCTTTCTGTTTGCCTTCCCGTGACATTCTCTCTCCTTCACAAGAAACATGACAACCTGAGGCAGCGCAGGGACTAAGGATCAGCCTCAAATAACACAGCCGCTGTTGCAGATTCTCCCATTATACTATGATTTGTCTCTTGGAACATTTTTTCAGGAGCACAGGTCAGAATTAAATATTGGAGGATTGTCAGCACTCATTCTCCAGGTGCTCAGGACTGGGGCCGTCTTGCCACCCTGTGGATGCCCCAAACAAGCTCCTCGCCAGCGCTCCCACCTCCTCCAACCTGCTTGTCTCATCTTGCCCATCTCTCAGAGCGTCTCTCAGGGTGGTGCAATATCTCCCCAAAGAACCCAGAAGTTCAAGCACCAAACCACAGTCTCCTCCTTCCTCCACCATTGTTGCCATCAGCCCAATGTCCCCAGGAGCTCTCAGCTCCACGCTCTCTGCCTGACCGCCCATCTGGGTCAGGTTCCATCTGGCCGCCTCACTTTCTGCCCTCAGGCAGGGGCCCTTCTCTTGTGAGCTCTATCTGGAGCCACGTGATCTTCCATTTCTCAAAAATAATACTACTTTTAAGTTCAAAGTCATGTTCATTTTAGAAGTATTGAACAATGTTGGAAAGAATAATTAAGAAAACAGTATTTATAGAATCCCATCTCTCAGAGGAAATAATAGTTAGCTAACATGTTGCCTGATTTTTCTAGCATTTTCTATATATATACTTATTCATATATCCTAAGAAAAATACCTTTAAACTTAGGATTATACTGAGTACAAGGTACATGTACTACTTTTTTCTATTAATTACAGTGGGAGCATTTCAAATTATCAAATATTCTTCAAAAAGTAAGATTTCTAATGGCTGCGTCACAGTCTATCATTGGGTTCCACCAGGACTTATTTAAACATTCTGCTATGGTTGCCCTTTAAGAATTACCAATTTTTGTTACCACAGATAACTCTGTGAGTAACATCCATATATATACTTTACATCCATCTTTGCACCTCTAGTAATTTTGTCAAAGTAATTCCTAGAAGTAAAGGTGTCGGGTCAAAAGGTATGACATTTAAAATCTTTTGATTCATACCCATAATCTAAATAGCTGGGATTCAGGACAGAGTTAGCTGAGCACAGAAGGCCCTGAAGAGGGAGACAGAGCTGAGACAGACCCTGCTCAGGAAGGAGGGTTCAGAAGGGGCTTTCTGGAAGGGGGCTGGGTGGAGGCATTGAGAGAGGATTGAATGAGTTATCAGAACCCTACGATGCTGAGGGACTGGTCTCTATGGTCCCCAGTGTCCATATTGCATTCCTCACCTGTGATTTCCATCACCCCATCTGATCCCCAGCCGGGAAAGCTCTCAAAACTCTAGTATAGTGCCTGGCCTGGTGTGTGATAAGTGTCCAATATATGTTCCCTAAAGGTCCAGAGGTGTATGGACTTGAGAGGCAAGAGCAAGGGGGAGACAGAGGGGTGGGAAAGACTGATATTCACGGGGAACTGTGTCTGGAAGGTGTCTGTGGGTGGAGTGGGGTGGAGATAAGAAGCCAGTGATGAGGCTGGGCAGGTGGATGGGATCTGGCTTTTATCCTAGGAAAGACAAGCAATGGTGACCTTTAGAGATTTAAGCAAATGAGTAGCAATACTGGATTGGTGTGGTTTTTTGTTTTCTTTTTTAAGACAGGTGTTTTTTTTTCTTTTCTTTTAGTTTTGCAGAGGATGGATTTTAGAGTCTGGCATAGCTGTTGCACTATCTGAGAGAGAGGGGAGGTTGTGGTGGCATCAGAGGAAGGAGACGACTGACCAGGAGCTGCTGTGAGGTGGACGCTCTGGGCCATGGTGACCGATTGGCTGTGTGGGGCGGTGAGGGTAGAGGACGCCCCTGATGACTGCCCGGTTTCTGGCTGGGGACTTAGGGAGTGTGGGTGCTGTTCCCTGAGAGGGTGACAGCCCTTTGGGGGCAGAGGGGTGAGTTCAGCTGTGGGCAGTTTAAGTGTGAGGTGCCTTTGAGGAGGGGAAGGGCCAGCAGGAAGACCTCACCGGGCAGAGCAGCTGAACCAGGTCTGCAACCCTGGTCTCCTGGCTGCACAAATGGGGGTCCTTTGTGTCTCCTCACTTGTTTCGGTGATGTCCTGGAAGGCAGGGCCGTGGCCACGAGATCCTGCTGCACCCACTCATGTCTGTCCACATGTTCAGACTAAGCCCCTGACTGCCTGGAGCAGCACAGGATCCAGTCCCCAGGTGTGACAGCTGACAGCTTCTGAGTGACAGTTGAGGTCAGTAACCCTCTCTCGGGAAAGCTCTGTGTGAGCTGAGGAGACAGGCCCCCATGGAGTCCTGCCCTCGAAGCGCCTACATTGTTGTGAAATATCATGGATGCAAAGGAGACAGGGATAGATACCGAGGGAAAGGTTCCAAAAAAGTGCAGTGGGACGCAAAGGAGAGAACCGCTTTAAAGGGCCAGGAAAGGCTGTGTGGGAGAGACGGGGTCTAAGCTGCCTTGACAGCAAAGTCCCAGGTCTCACCAGAGAACAGCATGAGCAACCAACCAAGATGCGACACAGTCAGACACGAGCGAGGGGTCGACTGCGTGCAGAGGTGAGTGGGATGTCGGACTGAGAAAGCAGAGAGCCCGGTTGTCGAGTTCTGAGGACTCAGCTGAGGAATATGGGCTTCCTGCTCTGATAATGGGGAGCAAACCTAGGTTTTGGAGTGGTGAATCGGCCAGGGTCTGGCCAAAGGAGCAGGCCCAGCGTGAGTGACGTAAGGCTTCGCTGTGGAGAGCAGGGCCACCGCCCGTGGAGCTGCAGGAGAAGCCTGAGCCAGGCTCGGCCTCTGCACCTGGGGTCGGGGCTGAAGCTGCTCGCGCTGGGTGAAGGGGGAGGTGAGGACAGGCCAGCACCAGGGGACACACGGAGCCCGTGTCTGGCCTCACCGCCGTGGACTCCCCGACGCTGGTGACGTGCGGGAGGAGCTGGCACTCTCTGCATTGGAGGGCCCCTCGCTCGGGGCTCAGAGCAGCTGCAGGTGGCCTGGCAGGAGCCCGGGGGCTGCAGTGACAATGGGGGAGGCCCCGCCCCTCAGTGCTGCCTCGCCTCGGCCTCCCTGTCTCCTCCAGACTCTCTCGTGCTCAACCCGAGCCAGAACCTGAGAGCAAGTAAGCTCTCGGAGGGCCGGCTCTAACCTAGCTGGATACTCTAGTCCAGAGACTCACAAGCCAGCTAACCAGTGCTCCCCGGGGTGATTAACCTGGACGCAGCCAGTGAGGGACAGCTGGTCAGAAAATGGAAGCTCAAGAACTCTCTTGTAGCTCCTGGTTTGAGTGTAGGGTAGTGGCATTGTCACCAGGCTCTTCAGGAATTCCTCAGTCCTCCTCCTCCTTCCAGATGTGGGGTCGGTGGGCATGCCCAACCCTTGCTGTCAGCTCCAGCCTTTACCTCACATTGGGCAATGAAGTGGAAGTGGTAGTAAGAGGTCATTTCTGAGTGGCAGCTGCAAGAATCCACACTGGCTTTGTGATCTTCTCTTCTTCTTTTGCCATTTGACCAGCAGTGTGCCATATGGTAGATGCTTTTTCATCTTGATGCCCACAGGATGAAAAACATGAAGTAGATCCCCCATCCAGTCTCCGATAGACCTGGAGAGTGAGCAAGAAAAAGAACCTCTGTGTTTGTAGTGAAAGTGAAGTCGCTCAGTTGTGTCCGACTATTTGCAACCCCATGGACTGTAGCCTACCAGGCTCCTCTGTCCAAGAATTTTCCAGGCAAGAATACTGGAGTGGGTTGCCATCTTCTTCGCCAGGGGATCTTCCCAACCCAGGGATCAAACAGAGGTCTCCTGCATTGTGGGCAGAAGCTTTTACCATCTGAGCCACCAGGGAAGTCAATTTTGAAGTCACACCACAGTATAGCTAGTTCCTGGGTGGCACTAGTGGCAAAGAATCCCCCTGCCAATACAGGAGACAAAAGAAGTTCTGGTTCAATACCTGGGTCAGGAAGATCCCCTGGAAGAGGACATGGAAACCCACCTGAGTATTCTTGCCTGGAGAATGCCATGGACAAAGAAGCCTGGAGGGCTAGAGTCCACAGATTCCCAAAAACTTGGACAGGACTAAAGCGATTCAGCACCCACACACCTGCCTGACAGACTTAGAGAACCACAGGAAAGCGGGACATCTGCCTGGAGAGAAGATCTCCCCTCAGCAGAGCTATGGCGGCAGCTTTCACCTCTGCGTTCCTCAGGCTGTAGATGATGGGGTTCAGCGAGGGGGTCGTGACCCCGTAGAACAACGCAAGAAGCTTATCCAGGTTGAGGTACTTGCCTTTGGGCTTGAAGTAAATGAAGGAGAGAGTTCCATAGAAAATCACCACCACTGTGAGGTGGGCAGAGCAGGTAGAGAAGGCTTTGTGCTGGCCGGCAGTAGAGGATGGCAGTGAGGATGAACACGTAGGACAGGAGGATGAGCAGCAGAGGGGCCAGCACCACGACAGCTGAAGCCACCATTAATAGCAGTGCATTGAGAGAGATGTCCCAACAGGCTAGTTTCAGCACTGCCAAGATCTCACAGAAGAAGTGGTTGATGATATTTTGGCCACAGAAGGGGAGGCTCCAGGTGAGATTGGATTGGAGAAGGGAGTTGGCAAAGCCTGCCCCCCAGGTCCCTGCTGCCATCCACATGCAGGTCTGCCGGTTCATGAGCTCTGAGTAGCAAAGCGGCTGGCAGATGGCCACGTACTGGTCACACGCCATCATGGCCAGGAGCATGCACTCCGTGGAGCCCAGCGCCAGGGTCAGGTACATCTGCAGGGCACAGCCAGGGAAGGAGATGGTGCTCTGGGTTTCCAGGAAGTGGACCAGCATGAGAGGCAAGAAGGAGGATGTGCCACAGATGTCTATGAGGGCGAGGTTGCTGAGGAAGAAGTACATGGGGGTGTGCAGGCGGGGGTCCAGCATGTTCAGCCCAATGAGGAGGGCATTCCCCAGCACGTTCATGAAGTAGATGCCCAGGCAGAGCACAAAGAGGACCATCTCTAAGTTGTGGTGGTCATGGAACCCCAGCAGGACAAACTCCGTCATGACCGTCTGGTTTGCGCCATTCATCTCAGTCTGCATCCATCTCATTCTCCCTCCTTTCCCATCTGTACCATGAAGGTGTTGGGTAAAGCACCAGTGGGCCTGGGAGCCAAGCAGCATGGATTGTGACCTGGGGAGGGTCCACCCTGCGTCTGGAGCTCCGTTTCACCATGGGTACAAAGAGAGAGGGGACTTCGGCTCTGCAAACCAGTCCCCTCAGTTCTGTAGTTCTGGTGTAACTTACAGGAAATGTGGCCCATTCTAATCTCCTAAGCTCTTCTCTCTTCTCCCCAGGCTGACCGAGGGGAGACAAGAGAAAAAATTCATGTATGTTGAGCTCTTTTTGAACCTGCAGTTTTCTTGGCTGTTAAGAGGAAACATGTTTTCTAGGTTATGACTTCTCGTGGCTAATGATGCCAATATGATTTCAGATGCATCACTCACTGAGGATTTGTTGAGTGCCTTCCCTGTACAGGGTGTTTAGGTCCTTGGTGATAGCAGAAAGAAAACTACGTGGACAAAAAGATGCCACATTTGTAACAAAGGTTGCTCCTCTTTCTCAAATTAAGTGGGATGAGCTTGGGAGGGCAGGTGGGTGATGAGTGATGGTCACCTCATTCCTTTGGGCATAAAGGTTGAACATTTCTATTGCATAAGACGTACAAGCCTTATTCAGGTGTCTCTCCTTAAGATCAGAGACCATGCATTGATTTTTACAAGAGTATATACGAATATATGTACCCCAATAGATCCATTGGTCACAACATTTAACCCTGGTCCTAAAGGCCAAGTGAGTCTCTTCTTGGGATCTGTTTTTAGGATAAATGATGTTGAAAATAATATTTCATAGGAGGGAAAGGCAGGTTCTAATCTGGCAGAGGTGTCCTGGGTCACTGACCAGCTCTATAAAGGGAGGGTGGGAAGCGGCCACCGTCTTTGCCCAGGATCCTCCAAGTCTCTTCTGAGCTGGTCTCAGCGCCTTGGGAAATGCCAGTGTCAGGAGGGAGACAAGTGTCAAGTGTTAGATGGAAAGCTGTCTTGTAGCCCATGTGATCCCTGTTCTAAGGGAGGAATGGGAACTGATGGTGAATTTTAACCTATCAGAAGATGTATTTATACTTCCCTCCATCCCCTCACACCTAGATGACTTGAGGTCAGTGTCCTGTGAAAACATCAGAGCCCGGTCTGTCCCTCAGGGCTGGATATATCCCTGAATTCTCCTGCTAGTTATATTTATCTCTCATGTAGGCCTGTGGGCCCAGCCTTTTCTGAATAAACCATGCCCTTTCCCATAACTACATCTTTGCCCAAGAAGTTCCCTTTTGAAGGCATGTCCTTCCTTGCTTCCTCCTCTTCAGAACCCAGTTCATCTCTCTTCCTCTCCCACCTGCTCCCCTCTCCTCCCACAGCCCTTGGCCATACCCCCTGTCCCTGGGCTGCACACCCGTCTCCTCACCACAGCACAAAGCAGACCCTCTCTGTCTGCCTCCCTCCTGGGTTTCATACAGCGAGTGCTGCCAATGGCCGTCCCACCACAGAGAGTCAACACGCGATTCAAAAACCCATTGTTGACATAGAAAACCCTAAAGATAGTATCAGAAAATTAGTAATTTAGAATTTAGCAATGTTTCAGGATATAAAATCAATAACAGAAATCACTTGCATTTCTATATACTAACAATTAAAAAATCAGAAAGAGAAATTAAGGAATCAATCCCATTCACCATTGTAAGAAAAAGAATTAAATATTTAGGAATAAACTTACCTAAGGAGAGAAAAGAACCATACACAGAAAATGATAAGGCACTGATGAAAGAACTCAAAAATGACATAAACAGATGGAGAGATATTCCATGTTCCTGGATAGGAAGAATCAATATTGTGAAAAGGACAATACTACCAAATGCAATCTACATATTCAGTGTGATCCCTATCAAATTTCCAATGACATTTTTCATAGAACTAGAACAAAAATTTCAGAATTCATATGGAAACACAAAAGACCCCAGAGAGCCAAAGCAGTCTTGAGAAAGAGAACGGAGCTGGAGGAATCAACCTTCCTGTCTTCAGATGATACTACAAAGCTACAGTCATCAAGACAGTATACTACTGGCACAAAAACAGAAATATAGACCAATGGAACAAGATAGAAAGCCCAGAAATAAACCCATGCACCTATGGGTCCCTTATTTTTGACACAGGTGGCAAAAATATACAATGGAGCAAAGACAGCCTCTTCAATAAATGGCGCTGGGAAAACTGGACAGCTACATGTAAAAGAATGAAATTAGAACACTTCCTAACACCATACACAAAGATTAACTCAAAATGGATTAAAGATCTAAATAGAAGACCAGAAACTATAAAACTCTTAGAGGAAAACATAGGCAGGAAAATCGATGACATAAATCAAAGCAGGATCCTCTATGACCCACATCCTAGAGTAACAGAAACAAGAACAAAAGTAAGCAAGTAGACCTGATGAGACTTGAAAGCTTTTGCACAGCAAAGGAAACTATAAGCAAGGTGAAAAGACAACCCTCAGAATGGGAGAAAAGAATAGCAAATGAAACAACTGACAAGGGATTAATTTCCAAAATATACAAGCCACTCATACAACTCAATACCAGAAAAACAAACAACCCAATAAAAAGTGGGAAAAACATTAAACAGACATTTCTCCAAAGAAGACATACAGATGGCTAACAAACACATGAAAAGATGCTCAACATTGCTCATTATTAGAGAAATGCAAATCAAAACTACAATGAGGTATCACCCCACACCGGTCAGAATGGCCATCATCAAAAAGTCTACAAATAATAAATCTGGAGAGGGTATGGAGAAAAGGGAACGCTCTTGCGCTGTTGGTGGGAATGTAAATGGAGACAGCCACTATGGAGGATGGTAAGAAGATTCCTTAAAAAACTAGGGATAATACCACCAAATGACCCAGCAATCCCACTCCTAGGCATATACCCTGAGGAAACCAAAATTGAAAAAGAGACATGTATCCCATTGATCATTGCAGCACTATTTACATTAGCTAGAACATGGAAGCAAACTAGATGTCCATTAATAGATGAATGGGTAAAGAAGTTGTGGTACATATACACAAAGGAATATTCACTTCAGTTCAGTTCAGTTGCTCAGTCATGTCCGACTCTTTGCAACCCCAAGAACTGCAGCACGCCAGGCCTTCCTGTCCATCACCAACTCCTGGAGTTTTATCCAAACTCATGTACATTGAGTCGATGATGTGATCCAACCATCTCATCCTCTGTCATCCCCTTCTCCTCCTGCCCTCAATCTTTCCCAGTGTCAGGGTCTTTTCAAATGAGTCAGCTGTTTGCATCAGGTGGCCAAAGTACTGGAGTTTCAGCTTCAACATCAGTCCTTCCAATGAACATATTCCTCAGCCATAAAAAGGAATGCATTTGAGTCAGTCCTAATGAGGTGGGTGAACCTTGAACCTATTATACAGAGTGAAGTAAGTCAGAAAGAAAAAGATAAATATTGTATTCCAACACATATATACAGAATCTAGAAAAATGGTACTGAAGAATTTATTTCCAGGTCAGCAATGGAGAAACAGACATAGAGAACAGACTTATGGACATGGGGAGAGGGGAGGAGAGGGTGAGATGGATGAAAGGAGTAACATGGAAACTTATATTATAATATGTAAAATAGATGGCCAACAAGAATTCGCTCTACGGCTCAGGAAACTCAAACAGGAGCTCTGTATCAACCTAAAGGGGTGGGATGGGGAAGGAGATGGGAGGGAGGTTCAAAACAGAGGAGATATATCTATACCTATGGCTGATTCATGTTGAGGATTGACAGAAAACAACAAAATTCTGTAAGGCAATTATCCTTCAATAAAAAAAAATAATTAAAAAAAATCATAACACAATAGCTTCATCACCAGCCTAACTGTATGATGTTGACCAAGTCACTAGGCCTTTGAGACTCAATTTCCTTCTGGAAAAAGGGGATTCTGTGTAGTGCAGATCAGTCTCACAGAGTAGAAGGCTGCTGATCCGTCCAGCAGCAAGGCTCCAGATCAGAGACTGCACCTTCAGCTATCAACACCTGCTGAACCTGTGCTCCCTGCCCCCTGGACAAGAGCTCCAGCATCTGCCATGATCCTCTCTCTCCCCAGAGGCATGCTGATTTTCCCGCCTCCAGCCTAAATCAGGATGATTGTTAAGGGAGTTTATGAAACATATGGGGTAGTTTTTTAATCTGGGTCAATCAGTGACCATATATCTTACCCATATAAACATTAAAGGTAGGAATTCTCTTGCCGAAGTTTTGCAAAAATGGTGAAGAATTGCCTGAGTGCGATGGCTCATTCATCCACACATCCAGCAAATTATTGTTGAGCACCTCCTATGTGCTAGGTGCTGGAAACACAGCCGAGGCAAATAGGGCCTTCTGCCCTTGCAAGGTTTATAGTCATCCCCTTGTCCCTTGGTGACCTTGGTCCTATCCCTTCCTCTCTGCGGGCTTTAGAAACCTCTAGAATCTCTTTGAGTCTAGGATGTAAAGACAAAATAACCCTGAGGTCTCGGAAGCAGAGGTTAATAGGGAGCCTAGGGTTGCTGGTTGACCTTGAACCTTCAGGAGCGACATGGCAACTCTCTGGAGGCTGAGTGTCCTTTGCGGTGCCAGAGAAGGGTGAACTCTGTTCCCCCGAAATCCAGTGGTCAGACCAGCTCCTTTCTCAGCATTTCTCCAGGACCGACCTGCCCAAGGATGGTGTGGAACACAGCATATTCACCTGTCTGCCAGCCACCATGCTGGTTCCATGGCTGCATCTCTCCACTGGACTGGTGAGAGGGTTGTCAGTGTTTTGCTCCTGGGCCTACTTCCAGCTGCTTATTTGAATCCTTGTTCTGCGATGGACTAGTCTCTGGCTGCAACCCTCACTCTTCACAGTCCCTGGGGCATTGGACAAGTTGTTACTGGCCATGGTCAGGGGGATGCAGTGCAGAAGGCTGCCAAGACAGCCCTATTGGTGCTCTCGGCTTTCACCTTTGCTGGAGTCTGTTACGTCAACTATCATGACGTGGGCGTCTGCAAAGCTGTGGCTATGCTGTGGAAACTCTGACCTTTTAGACTTAATACCTTGAGAATTGATTGTACACCTCCTTGCCTCTGCTCTGTCATGCCATTTCAACTCACAATAAGAAAGAAAAACATTGGTGAGACAAACCTCTTCTCCTAATCACCTGATTGTTTTTAGCATTTAATCGTTGAACAAAGATTGAGGGAAGTTGGATCTTAAGAAATTATAAGACTGAATTCTGTATTCTGGGGAGCTAATGGAGTGTCTCAGCTTTTCACAAGTCACATAGTATAACTGAACATTATATATGAGCTTTTTGCCTTTTAATTTATCAAACTCTTAGAGGGAATTCAGCTTTCTCAATATCTGATCAAACATCTATATTTGTCCTAGGATGATGGAGAAAGGGAAAGACAATTCATAAGTAAAGACTGCAGAAAATTAGGCAGTGTTTAGTTTTTGTAAACCTTCCCCTCTGTTCATTTGATACCAGTTACTGAGGGTTACATGTCTTAGGGAAATTTGAAAATTAGAAATGCTGATATTTCACATTACTGATTTCTAAATCCTAGGAAGAAGAGCCTGGAGAGTTTCTGAATGTAGAGAAATTCCATTTAGGGCAGAGGTCCCTTTATAGATGCTTCAAATTGTTACAGATTCTAAACGAAGACTTAATGCTCAAATGTGTTTATCTTACTTGTCCGAAAATAATCTCTCCACAAATATAAAATTATAAGTGATAAGTTGTTGATTTCCCACTGGGAATTTCTAATGTTAAAATGTATTCCATGAAGGTAATTTTAAAAAATAAAATAAAATGCTGCATAATAAAACAAAACAAAACAAAAAAACCCGAGTCTAGGTCATGACTTCATGTGGCTAGATGAATCCTGCCGCTTGAAATGGCAGCCCACTGCAGCACTCTTGCCTGGAAAGTCCCATGGATGGAGACGCCTGGTAGGCCTCTGTCCATGGAGTCACAAAGAGTTGGACTGGTCTGAGCGACTTCATGTTTCATGTTTCAACGTAAGATTAAATTCTCAGAACTTGGTCTTTCTTGGTGTGTTGCTACAGAAAGAACTGTCAACCTCCAGTAGTGACCACAGATACAGGTGTGGGGGAGTTTTCAGGCAGATAAAAGACGGGATACCGCCTGACTCTGCTTTTCTCTTCCCCACCATTGTCTCCATCAGAGAGACCAGGTGGGAACGGCATGGACATGGGAGGGCTTTGTCATCAACCTCTGGCCTTTGCCTGCCCTCACCTCTTACACATCCCTTTGTGCGGGCTGCTCCAGCCTCAGGAGACCAGTCCCCGCTGGTGGACAAACCCCACAGCTCCTGTTCCCTCTCTCTTCTCCTGCTTTCCTCAGGCCGGAGCCCCTTTGTCTCCCACACATCTTCCAAGGTTCTGCTCACACCCACCTCCGCTGTGGGGTCACCTTCTCAGACGCCCCCACAGCACTGACTGTCCTGACACACGATGCTCACAGCTGTGAGCTCGATCAATCTGCTGTGTTTGTGAGACATCTCACTGTGAGCTGCAGAAATCACAGGCTGTGTGCGATTTACCCCCAGCCCCTCCAGCACCCCACACAGGAGCTGCCATTTGAGATCCAGTGCTTTCCTTCTGCTAAAATCCTCATCCCAGATTTCCCACCTTGAAATCACCCTCCTTCCCCTTTCCCCCGTGTGCACCCACAGGATGAGACTACAGGGACGAGAGATTTGGGGGTTACATTTTCTCCGTGCAAGAACAACTGCTCTCTCTCAAGAGCTGAATGAGGAGACAGGTGGGTTTCCTTGCAATTGAAGCAAATCTGATCAGAACATTTTCATGGAAATCAGGAATAGCCCATGAAGCTGTAGGCTTGTGACCTCAGAGAAATAAGGCTGTGTCTACAAAATACAATGATGCCAGGTTACTAACAGCTTGGACTGCAACACGGGCTCAGGCTGGCCCCACAGACAGCAGCTGTGGTTCTCTTGGTCCATCGATTAAGATGAGCTGACTTTTGGCTATTTTCAAAATGGATAACCAGCAAGACATATTGCAGAACACATGGAGCTCGATCCACTGTTATGTGCCAGCCTGGATAGTGGGGAGGGGTAGGAGGAGAACGGGCCCATGCACCTGTATGACGGAGTCCCTTCCCTGATCACCTGAAACTACCTCAATATTAATGATTAACCTCAATGTTAATCAGCTATATCCCAAGACAAAATCA